>NW_026522059.1:28486666-29749583 GCF_021234435.1 Artibeus jamaicensis | reverse complement strand
GAAAATTACACATTATTTTGAATCTTTTTTATAATAAAATCATAACATATCAAAATGGGATGAAGCTAAAGTAGTGCTTAGATGAAATTTAAGAGTTTCAAATGCTTTTATATTAGAAAATAAGTTCTAAAATCAATGATCTAACATCCACAGTAATAACCTAAAAAAAGGGAATAAATTCACTAAGTTGAAGGAAGGAAATAAGAAAGAGTAGAAATCAATGAAATAGAAAACAACAAACCATAGAGAAAAATCAATGAATCTTAAAACTGGATTTATCAAAAAAAATCTATAAACTTGATAAACTTCTAGTAGATTGATCAAGAAAAAAGATGATGCAAATTTTCAATATCAGGAGTGAATGGGGCACATCACTATGGGTCATGTCATTAATAGGGTAATAAGGGACTATTATAAACAGACATATGCCAATAAATTTGACAACTTAGATGACACAAATTCCTTAAAAGACACAAATTACCAATGTTTATTCAAGAAGAAACTAAAAACTAAGGGGGCTTGAAATGGGAGGGAGGTGGGGAGCACTGGGGGGGCCTGGGATGGGAGTAAAAGAAAGAAAACTGTACTTGGACAACAATTAAATAAAATAAAAAAGAATATATATGCTCAATATATATATATATATATATATATATATATATATATATATATATATTCCATGGTTTTCTACAGAAAATATAATTTCCTAACAAGGAAATGGTGTTTAAAGCAAGCAAAATATAACCAGAGACATTGAAATTAAATACAATCTGACAGTACCCAGAGGGGAGGTGGGAGGGGATAATGGGGGGAAAAGGAGGGAAGGGATTTCAGGAACATCTATAAATGACACATGGACAAACCAAGGAGAGTGGAATCAGGGGAGGGAGGTGGGGATGACTGGATTGTGGGGGAGTAGAGGGGGGAAATGCAGACAACCGAACTTGAACAACAATAAAATTAAAGCAAAAGAAAAAAAAGAAGAGATTAAAAGACCTAAATATCCCTATTAATCAAATGAATTTAATTCATAAATTTAAACCTATATTCAATGAAAACTCAAAGGCCAGGAGGTTATCTAATTTATTTTATCAAACATTTAAGGGATAAATAATACCAATATGACACATACTTTTTTTTATAAAAAGGAGAAGAGAAATAGTTCCTGCTTATTTTATGAGGCCGATATAAACACCAAAACAAAAACCAGATAAACATAAGAAAACTACAGACCAATATCCTTAATGAATATTGATATAAGATCTTTAACAAAATATGAACAAGTCTAATACAGCCATGTGTAGAAAGTATAATATAGTATGTCTAATTTGTATTTATCTTAGAAATTTAAGGTTGGTTTAATATTTCAAAATAAAATAATACAATTTACTAATGAAATGACAGAGAAAACTCTAACAATTTCAGGAGATGCACAAAAAGCATTGAAAAAATTCAGTATCTGTTCATACTATAAATAATAAATAAATAAATAAATGCTCTTGGTAAATTAGGAATAGTAGGGAGCTTCCTCAATCTTACAAGAGGCAGCTGTGAAAAACCCGCAGCCAACATAATACTTAATGATGAGCGTGAATGCTTTCCTTCTAAGATGTGGAGTCAGGCAAGCATCCCCATTCCCACAACTTCTGTTCAACATCATACTGCAAGTTCCACCTAGTACAACTGGGCAAGGAAAAACATCAAAAGATAGGTTAGGAATGAAGAAGTAAAACTATTGTTATGAATAAATGACATGAATTATGTACATAGAAAATCCTAAAAGGTTACAAAAAATATGCTGCTAGCACTAAAGCAAATTTAGCAGGGTAATAATATACAAAAATTGATTGTATTTCTATATATTAACAACAACCAGAAAATAAAATATAAAAAATAGCAACAAAGAACATTAAATACTCAGGAATAAATTTAACAAAATACAATACATGTAAGCTATATATGCTGGAAAAAATGAATACATAGTGTCTATCTATCCAACTGCAATTTTTAGAAAGTCCAGAAAAGTTTATTGCGTAAAATGATAAGCTGATTCTACACTCTATGTAGAAATGCAGTGGGCCTAGAATATTCAGAACCATTTGGAAAAAGAAGGAAAAAGTGGAGGACTTACTCTATCTGATTGTAAAATGTCTTATCTATAACAATCAAAGCAGTATGGCATATTGGTATAACAATTTAAAAAAAGATCAACAGAACAGAGTAGAGAATCAAAAATAGATCTATACATATATGGTCACATAATTTTTACAAAAGTGCAAGGTTCTTTTATAAAGAAATGATTGTCTTTAAGATCAATAGTAATGAAAGAAAAAGGTATTTTTAAGTGGAAAGAATCAATTTTAATCCTTACCTCACACCATACACAAAAATGCAGTCAAAATAGATCATAAACCTAAATGTAAAATCTAAAACTACAATAATTCTAGAAGAACATATAAGAAAAAATCTTTGATCTCTGGTTAGGCAAAAAATTTTTTAGATTACAAAAAAAGTAACCATAAACAAAATATTGATAAATTGGACTTCATCAAAATTTAAAGTGTCTGCTCTTTGGAAGACATTGTTAAAAACTGAAAGCTAAGTCACAGATGAGAAAAATATACATTATACACATATCTGACAAGTGACCTATAAGTTAATAAAAATGAGAAAATCATTTTAACAAATGCAACATTCACAAAGAAAATACATGAAAGCCTAATAATTACATGAAAAGTGTTTAACATTATTAGTCATCATGGAAATGCAAATTAAAGTCAAGACATGGCCACACACTCAATAAAATTTAAAAAGAAGAACTAATAATGCAGAAGTATGTATGATTTCCAAAATCATTGTGCTGCAATAAAAGAAGCCAAACACAAAGCACTACATACTGTGTACATCCATTCATGTGGAATTCTAGGAAAGGCAAATCTAATCTACAGTCACAGGAAGCAAATCTCTGCTTGCCTGAGGCTAAAGGCGGAAAGGATGAACTAAATACAGTACGAGAGAACCTTTCAGGAGTGATGAAAACATTCTACCTACACATGTGTTTACATTTATCAAAACTTGACCTGTGTGCACTTAAAATGGGTATAATTTATAGTATGTAAATTAGGTATATAAAGAAGCTAATCATTTTGTCTCATAAGCAATGTTAGTACTTACTATTATCTAGCTCTTTGCCATGGTGATGCATTACTATGAGATCCTATGGTAATGTACGGGTTGTCTTGGTCCAATTGGGCATAGCAATTGGAATTGACCTTGCTGTCCCCTGAGCTATTGCGGAACTTTGGATCTCATTTTTTAGCTCTTGTTGTGCATATGCTAGCTCCCCTAGTTGGGCCTCCTCAAGGGCAGGGGCTTGGTACAACTATCAGAGTCTTCTACTTAAAACTTTCCCCTCAGTTCATTTTATGAATGTGAGTCATGCTGAATGAGAGTATTACTCTCATACTTCAGGGGGGAAGTCTTGAGTCTCCTGTCAATAGAAGTATTCAAGAGAAGGCCAAACAACCCTGTGTTAGAAATCTTACAAAATGATTTAAACATTAGGTGGTGGTTTGACTAGAAAAGTTCTTTCCCTAGCCTGATTTCTGTGAAAAAAAACCACTTCCAATGGAATGAGGCACTTCTCTACAGAGAGAAGCAATCCTGAAAGTTAGGAGGGAGAGGAGCCTTCTGACCACAGGCAGGGTGGGGCTCACCCTCAGCAGAGTGGGATTAGATGTCTGACACCAAGCATGTGAGTTTGAATTAGAAGCAATGGAAGGATATAATTTTGGAAATATACAAGTCAGACATTTTATTATGAAATCTAACAGAAGGAACTTCAAAGGGCAAAGCTTCATGTGAGAAGTTCCCTGGAAAGAGAAAGTGGGTGGTGGTGTTGGCATGGGTCATCTGAGGATAGCAGATTTATGGAATTACCCTTTCCTTCCACTCCATGAGCCCAAGACTGTCCACGGCTGTGGACTTCAAAGCTGTGGTATATTTACACAGCAGAATACTACTCAGCCATAAAAAGAAGGAAACCTTACCTTTTGCAACAGCATAGATGGACGTGGAGAGTATTGTGCTGTGGAAATAAGCCAGTCAGAGAAAGACAGATACCACGTAATTTTACTTATATGTAGAATCTAGTGAACAAAATATAAAATAGAAATAGACTTGTAGATACAGAAAACAGACTGACAGCTGTTAGAGGGGAGAGGAGTTGGGGGGATGGGTGAAAAGGTGAAGGGATTAAACTTTTTAAAAAACCTCATCAACACAGATAACAGTACGGTGATTACCAGAGAGAAAGGGGGTGCAAGGATTAGAAGAGAATGAAGGGGGGATAAATGGTGATGGAAGGAGACTTTATTTTGGGAGGGGAACATACAATACAATATACAGATGATGTATCATAGAAATGCACACCTGAAACCTATATAATTTTATTAACCAGTGTCACCCCAATAAAGTCAATAAAAATTTATAACCCACAATGTTAAGATAACAAGATACAGAATAAATATACATTTAACTTAAAAATAAAAAAGATGAAGGAATGAATTATCACAAGGTGAAGTCTACAGATCCTCTTACCAGACTTTTTTGCTTATAATCATTATCATAACCTTTAAGCCTAAGTTTACTAATCTGTAAAACGAGGATAATAATAAGTCCATGGCACATAGAAAATACTTAGTAAATCCTGACTATAAAGATGGTTATGATTTTTGTAAACTCTTTGATCATTAAATGATGGTCCGTTGTGCATAACTGATACTTCAGAGTAAGTAGGAGTGCTCCTTCCCAGTCTCTGTACCACGCCCAGTGTGAAACAGCCTGTACCATTCTCTCACTTGCTCACATGCACAATCTTCATTACAGAAAAATCAGGAACTTGAGGAGCCTCCTCTGTGGAGTCCCAAGCAGTTTCAGATGTGATCTTTTGTTTTCCAGTCAACCTCATTTCAGTAGAGATGTACCCTACGAGACAGGAAAGTTCCATGAAATTCCATGGGAGCAGACAGCTGTAAGTTATGCCCACCATTGCTTGCCCACTGCCTAGCTAGGTAGCTGGCTCTTAGTAGGAGCTCAGGAGCTATCAGACGAATGAATGTGGCCTCCTCTTGAAACGACTTGTATACACGTCACGTTTGAAAGAATCCCTAGTAGCCACCTTGCTAAGCGGCAATGAGTGCAAGGCTAAGACATTGCAAACGTGGCTGTGATTAGTCTCTAACCTATTTAAAGCAACTGGACAATTGTTTCTAAGCTGCATGAAATTAAACAAGAAATACCATATTTTGCCATGTATGCACTATTTTGCTCAAATTTTTAAGGGAAAAATAAGGATGAGCATATTATACATGAATATAATGACTTCATACCATGGGCATAATCATGGTTATGATAGTCCCGTGTATAATGCGCACAAAAACATGGGCAAGCATTATACACAGCAAAATACAGGTAACTCATGTTTCCTGTTCCATGTCCTTCATAATGAGGTCTTATTGTTGGTGTAATTGGCTAGTAAAGGACAGCATACTTTCCTCCCCACCTTTTGTCAAGAATTCTTACACCTTTAATAAGAAAAATAAGTCAGGAAGTAAAACAGCAGGTTTCCTGGTGCTTATAAGCTCTGCACTGGAAACTATTTTAGACTCTGTAGCAGCAAATCTCTAGCACAATTTACGTTACCCCATAATTCTGTACTTTGAGTATTAATGATGGAACAGCTAATGACATGTTGCCCCACAAAATAGCATTAGCCTCCTTTATCATCATCAGCCTTTTTTTTTTAGAGAACACACAGAAATGTGTAAATGGTAGTTTATCTCACCACAGAAGCGTTTAATCAAATGTACTGTAATTATATTTTGGGTGGCTACTGAGAATAATCACTGTTTCTTTATTACAAGGATTGTCCTAAAAATTACATTAATGAGGGTCAACCATAATAGCTTTGGGTATTGAGCTCCATTTAAATTTTAAATCTGCATCTCAGCTTTGTCATCCCAATGAATGGATTGCCAGGGGCCAGGATCTTTTCATGAGCGTTGTATTTGACGGGTACCCCTTGAGCTGATGCTTTAGTCCAAGTGAAATGTGTCTGCATGAAAAGCATATTCATTTCCCAGGTTCCTTCTTACATATTTGTTTCCTTTGTTTTGGAATTCACTGAGCATTTTGTGTTTAGCTATTTTCCCCTGCTGCATAACAATTTTAAGAAAGTTATATTTTAGAAGTTTTGTGCAAAAATAAATTGCATCCCGTTAGTCAATTAAAGAGGATGCATTTAGCTGCTAAGTGGGAACCTGCCAGGTGACTAAGAAAGGAAAAGGCTATTTGCATAAACGAAATGAAAGCATTTTAGAATAACTGAGTCAACATTCACTAAATTTTTTACCATCGTCTACATCTAACTTTTTTCTTAATGTTTTTACTCATTTATTTTTAGGGAGAGGAGGAGGGAGGGAGAAAAATACCTCAAAATATGCCCCAGCTGGGGACTAAACCCGCAACCCAGGCATGTGCCCTGAATGGGAAATGAACAGGTGACCTTTTGGTTTGCAGGACAGTGCCCAACCCACTGAGCCACACTGGTCATGGCCGCATCTGACTTTGCTTCACTTTTAACGAGTAGGGTTTGAGGCAAGGATTACTCACCACGTCTGTGTTCTCCTTGTAGCCTTTCCTCAAAGCTGAGCTGGAGAAATCTTTACTAACTATTTCGCAGCATTAGCCAAGTAGTTTGTCATCTTTCTGTAAACAAATGCCTTACACACATCATGGACACGCTCATTTTGGATAAATCCATGCTGTCTGTCACATAAGCAAACATGGAGAACAGACAAGAAAGCAGGGCTCTCTCTCCCAGGTCTCTTTTCCTCACTGTCCTGAGCTGCCTCTAAATTGGTTTATAGGGCACCATCCCCCTGGTTTCTGGACGTGATACATGCTACTTCTCAGTACTTAAACTTCACTGTTTTTTTGATACTGCGTTTTTTTCAGATGGGATTTTTGTAGCAGTATAATTTCTTATTTATTCCCTACTTTTTGTGGTATAGTTTGACCTTGACACTGAAGTACCCAGAAATGAAAAAAGTGCATCTTCACGCACACTCTTGAACCATCCAGCCCACAATTCTACTCCTGAAAATAATAGCCTACTTTTAATTTATAGCCCAGTGTGGCTTAATCGGCTGTGACTTTATACTAGATCCCTTTAAATAGGCAGTTTCAACCAGTCCCACTTATTGAGGCTTCACGGAGATCCACAGCTAACTGGAAGAGCCTTTGCAGGTTCTGAAGACTCACCAAATGCTGCGGATCCTCGGGAGGGCCGCTGGATAGAGAAATGCCTGTTGTTCCCGTTGGTTGTCTGCCAGCCAGTCAGTTTCCCATCCACAGCAAAGTGGTCCCTGCAACCCCAGGACAGCTCAACCTTTGTGACTGTGAGGACAGTTTAATCAGAGTTTCTTTGAAGAGATAAAGTACCTTCCTTCTCCTTGCTTACAACAGGTTTTACATTTTTAAAGATTCTAAAGATTGGGTATAAAGATATAAGCCATGATCTCTTTTTCCCTATAAACTATGTGCTTAAAGTGCTTAAAAATCAACCTTGGATTTAACAAATCCATCAGCCTGGACATGTAGACCTGATCAGAGGTTCATTGAGTCTCCCCTGTGACCTCGCTTATGAATGAACATTATCCCTATCAACTAACTGGCCAAAGGAGCCATAATCATTTAACAGTGGTGACAAAACAGGAACTCTAGCTCTACCGTGTCACGCATGTATTCCTGCAATACTCCTGCCATCCAGCCTAGCAGAATCATCACGACTGAGTCTGGGGAGTAGGTACAGGAGACACTGACCAAGCCATGTGTCCAGCTTGTCCACTGTTTTGTCTCTGCCTGCAGAAAGAATGGGAGGTTTATGTCTCCTAACGCGTGCCTTCTGCTGCACCGTGGCTTTGTTACCTTTTGGTATCTGGAGCCAGAAATCAACACCTGTCCATTTAAACACTATTATCTAAAAACCATGTTGATTTTAAGGATTTCATTATAAACACCACACTGGAAACAATCTTTCGAGTCTTTTCAGGTCAAAGACCCATGTGCCTTGAATGTTCTCACAGTGTTCTCTGTTAAAAACCATTTTCACTCAAGTTTTCTACTGAGTATCATCCCCCGGGTGTGGTAAGAAATGCAGAAAGGCATCAACAAGAAGTCACACTGGTGGGAACTTCATTGATATCAGGCCATAAAGGAAGAGTGGGCAATAAGTTCTGTATGAACACAGGAAGAATAATAAATTGAGGCTGATGTAAAAACATCAGTAAGATTCAAAAGTACCTCTCTCAGAAAAAGTGTCAGTGTCAGTTTGTGTTGCAAAATCAGGTAGAAGGAGAGAGTTGTGTGGGTGTTTCTTAATAGCTCTGAATGAAGCTGGGAGTGCACATGCTCACCCTTGAAATTACACACTCAAAGACACAGCCCTATCACACATGGATGTAATTGCTCTTTTAAGGTTTGTATGGTTGCTATTAGATTGTAATTTTCTAAAACATAAAATTATGACTTGTGGAAGGTGTAAGTGGAGTCAGGAGAAAAAGAAGGATATTATGGGGTGAGTTGGTGTTGAAGACAAGCCTAGTATTATACACACAAAGACGCAGACTTATATATTTATTTTTCTATATATATACACTTGTAAATACATACACGTACACTTATAGGTATATGTATCAGGGTATGAGTGTCTATGCGTGTGTACAAAATTGATATTTATTCCCCTCCCCGCCCCAGAAGCCTCCTTATATTTGAAAAGCACCCACTACCATACAAGGAGAAGGCAGAAAACCAGCCCTTACCTTGGTGACTAGTCTGCTCAGTGCTCTTGTTTATTAGGGTAATCATAAATAAGATCATAGAGGGTGACTTTGTGAGTCACTTAACTTTCGAAGAGAAGGATGAAACCTTTTAGGGTTTGTGGGTGGGTGGTATTAAATTATAACTTTCTAAAAGGTGAAGTCATGATTTTCATGCAAAGATAAAATGAATGTATGCCAAATCAATAATTCAATTAATGGTGGAATCAGACATGAACACCAATTTACAGAGAACTTGAGAAATTAAGTTTATGTAATTTAATAAAGAAATACTAGGATAAGATTGCTAGATTAGATAAAACTTGTTAATGTCTTAGAGGAAAATAAGCTAACCTTTGGGATTATCTGTTCTACAAGACAGAAATCACTTTCAGGTCTACTAGACAAAAACCTATGAGTTCACATTTTACCTCACTAAGTCTGGAACCATTAATCAGTAGTATGCTGTGAGTCTATACAAAAACATCCTCTAGATAACCTTTGAGTGGACTTTGCCCCTGAATGACTTTGAAAGGATATGCTGCCCACCTTTTTGCCTTATTTTCAAGTTGTGGATAATTTCCAGAACAGTGGAGAAAGATGTGGGAACATACTGCATAATATATGACAGAGCATTTTATAATATATGAAACATCCCATTTTTTTGTAACCAAGAACCTAATTGTTGTTCCCCAAGGCAAGAGCACAGACGAGAATCTCCAGAAAGCAGGACTCACCGAAGCTGCTGTAGAGAGCAAGGATGAAGCCAATATTCATCTTTGCTTTTCCCCATTAGGTAGTTAACTCTTCTCTTTATCCAACAAATTGATTCAACAAATGTTTATTGAGCCTCTACTATGTGCCAGGCTACTGGGGGTTGGGGTGACAATGTCCCTGCTCTTATGAAGCTTACTTTTAATGGAAAATACAGGCATAAAATAATAAAACCATTATAAGAATTTTTATGAAAAAGGCGAAAAAAGCTAGTAACTGGAATACTGAGTGATCAGAGAAAGGAGTGGGTCTTAGAACGGCCAGCAACTCCCAGGAGGATTGCCAGCCCCTGCAGAGTGGAGCCCAGCCAGTGGTGGGGCTCTGCTGTTCATCTTCTGATAGATAATCTCAGGCCACCCAAGCCCACTGTGGGAACATAATTCAGCCTTCACTACTTTTCATGGCCCAAGCTACTACAACTCGAATTTGCATCTCCTTGTCATGAAGTAAATATGGAGATGAGGGACTAGATCAGTAAATGGAGTGAGTCATGCAGATGGTTTCCACCAGGGAGGACAGGGCCTTGAAAGAACACACAGAAAACTGGGTAGGAGCATAGTTTTTTGATCAGAGACACCTGGGTTTGAATCCTGTCTCTCCCACTTCCTGCTATCCAACTTCAGACAAGTTGCTTCATCTATTTTCTATTTGTTAATGATACTGGATCACTTTCTCACAGGGTCACTGGGAGAAGTAAATGAAATAACCCCCCCCAAAAAAGCTGTAGGCACATAGGAAGTATTCAACAAATAGTATTCTTGCTATTTCCACATTCAGAGAGTCTGTAGTATCAACTTCACATAATAGTGATTAATTGGTCTTATTACTGCCATACATACTTCAGCTTTATGGAGAGATGAATCAGTATCACAAAGTTTAGGTACCTGTGAACTGGAGGCCCTCCAGGTATGTTGGTATTGACCTCAACTACACAGTCAAAATTACCCCAGCAACTTCCCCAAGTTTTCCAAAGATATAGAAGGTTCAGGAGCTTAGTGCCACACCTGAAAGTTTTAACACAGGTTTGGAAATGCTTGGATAGGTTGAGAGTTTAGAAATTAAAGCTATAATCCTTTCCTGGAGCTTTCATCAGGGATGTTTTCCATTTCCTTTCCTTTGTTTCATTGTTTTTTTCCTTTCCTTCTTACAAGTTTCTTTGTTTTCTGGAGAGCTGTGGATTATGAAGCTATTAACTGCTTCTCCCTCTAATTTTCAATGAGATATAATACAGTCAAGATAAAACTGCCCCTTTCAAAAGGAGATTAAATGTCTACAAATTCCACGAATTGATTTTCTAATTGTTTTGGTAATGACACTTTTTAATTTGATGACGTTGCTGAAAGAAATAATAATTTTAATTATATTTCTAATGTATTTTTAGATTTTATAGATTCTGAGGAGACTACGTGTTCTTGCAGGGTATAAATGAAGACCATACTGTTCTTCTTTAAGTCCATAATTATTATGATGGGGGGAATGTCTGCAATACATTCCATTGCAATTAAATTGCATACCCCAGACTGTTCAAGATCTGTTTATAAAGGAGAAATGGATTTTCCACAGCTGCTTGCCTATGAGTGCATTCTTTATGCAACAGTGCAGCGGTCAGTGGAGGCACTGAAATAACAGACTTAAATGTAAACTTTCAAGGCTTTCAAATATCCTCCCAAAACTTCACATAACACAAATTGCTTAATTGGTGTACATGAAAATCCACCGGTTACATGAATGAGAGTCAACCTACAACAGCAGGGGGCTGGGAGAATCTTTTTGTATCTACCCAGCCACCCCTACAGGAACCAGCGGGTACTCAGTCTTGTTCCCATGTCCCGCACAGACCGGTCATTCCTGCGGTCTCTCTGTGCAGACGAGAGTCTGATTCGAGCAGTATGGAGCGTGTTAGCCATTTCTTACAGTGTTCTTTGGACCATCGTCACCCAGTCACACAGCTGGAAAATATTTTCAGAGATGAATGTTTACAAAAAAAGGTTTAGAGAGGAGAGGGAAGAAGGGGGAAGGGAAGGAGAAAGAAAAATAATCCAAACCAAGGTCGAAATGGGGTCATACAGAATAGACTTCACAATCCAACTGCCCTGTCTTGAGAACAATCACCAGAACTTTGATTTGCTCAATCAGAATTTCAGGTTCTTCAGGTTGTGTTTAATTGATCATCTTTGTGGTTATAGAACATCTATAATAAAGAAACTGAGTGTCTACTAATCCTCACCAGCATCATTAGCCATATTTCAGAGTGAAGAAACCAAGGCTAAGTGGCCTTGCATAATTTTCCCAAAGTCACCCAGTTCTTTAGCAGAAGAGTTTGAATTTGAACCCAGGTCTGTGGGACTCTAACCCCTGTGTTCTAAGCTGTATCTTCTTGCTCAGGTCCAACTTTTTCTTGGCTGACACACTAAGGATGTATCTTCGAAACATCCCGAAATTCTAAACCTCCCTTAGAAATACTTTTCTAACAGTGAACTGCCCTAATAATGCTGCAGTTTGTTTCCAGCGAGTGAACTGGGACCTTCAGAGCAGGCTTCTTCTTGCCAGCTTTCTATTTCTAAAAAACATTTGATGGTTCCCTGTTCAGAGCTCATATACCTGTCAAAAGACACTGCGCAGTTTATCCCCAGAGGTACTTAACATTCCCCTACCCTGGACGTCAGGTGCTCTCAGAAATTGAAATGCAGGCTCTCTCCCTCAGTGCTGGTCTTTTAGATCAGTAGCTGTCACTGATAAAATGTCTCCTTGGAATGGCAGAGACAAAGCTACAAAGCAGCCAACAGGCCCACCCGCATATCTCCTGTGGTTATCAGCATCCTCATTGGTAGTATCGGGTTTTCTGGAGTTGTTTTCGTTGTGTAAAATGTTCCTGGGAACTTAGACGATCCCTAAGGAAATTACTGCCTTAAGTCACTGGTTCTAAAGGGAGGCAGCCAAATTCCCACCCATCTGGCAGTCAAGTTCTTTCAGCCTGAGATGGAAAGGGAATTTCAGAGGCCTGAAGAGGGCATGCACAAGTATTTCCTGCCTCTATTTTTTCAATATGGAATTTGGAGACTCTTCTGTCAGCCAACAGGCAGTGTCTTGAAGAAGCTTAGAATGGGAGAAAAATAGCCCCAAGCAAGACGCCCTTCTCTGTCTGCTGGAATGAAATGTCCTTTCTTGTCTGTCTCTTGACCTCCTCGACAGTTCTGATTCATCTTCCATCCACTCTCCATGACTTCCATTCTTTGAACTCCTTGACTTTGCCCTTAACTTGTATATGAACTTGACATCCACCTGATAATCTCCACGATCCAGGGAGCATGTGCTCCCCACCACCTTCAACTAATTCTAAAAACATCATGGCTTCTGTCTAAATGTTTCAGCTACTATCAAAGTTAACACCCAGATTTGTCACTCCTGGGTGTGCTGTGAGCTCATGGCATATAGAGTCTTCTGGTTTTAATATGGACTTCTGGCCTTTCCATTGAGAAGTGTGGCTTTCTTCACCCACATGTTTTCCAGAGAACTGCAGAGTCTGGGATGTCATCGTTTGGCCCTGGCCTTTGATACCTGTACTTCAGGACGTCTTTCCCAGCTGTCTTCTCACCTTCATGGTCTTCCACATTTTTCTGGAGGACCATTTCCAGTCTCCCTACCTGCCTGCCCATTGAACCCTCATGGCCCCCCATTTACATTTACATTTAGTCTATTTTCAATTCTATCTGCTAATAATTAAACCAAGTTACCCCCCACATCATCCAAACTGGAATGCTCACATATGATCTTTAACTGGCATGTCCATGCCCCGTCTATCTGTTGTCATCCCAAGTACTTGCACTAGATATTCTCTTTCACCACTTTGTATCCTTCCTCACCTTTCTCACCCTACACTGTGCACCTGGAGGCTAACTCTTATGGACTTCATTAATGAGTTACTCTTGCCCTCTAACTTATGACTGGGTTTGCCCCATAGGCTATGGGAGGCACACTGGGCACAGATTCCCTAGCTTCCAGAGACACTGCAGCTCCTCTGGTGACCCTCTCCTAGAGCTATAACTGCAGTTAGAGCTGCTGTCTTCTGTGCCCCTTTAGAGCTACTGGTGGTAAAGGCCATCCTTGTTGCTGGCCCTGGGGCACTTCATCATCCCTCATTGGTCTTATTGAACCCTAACTACTCTTTGTAAATGATCCTTTCATTACATTCTCCAAGTTACTTTCATGTAGTGTTCTGTTTACTACAAATACTCTTGACTAATACAGTACCCTCAATGCCCAGTTTATTCATAAAATTTGCTGATTTCATTCATTCACTCTATAAACATGCATTCATCTTTTATTTGCTGCTACACCAGTGTTGTAGGCATTAGTTACAGGGTGAGGAAAAAACACAGGCCTTGCCTTCAGGAAGTTTACAATGTAGTGGGAAAAACAGATGTGAAACAAACAAATTATAACAAAGTATGGTGAAGATGATGACAAGAGAAGTATGGAGAGCACCCAGCAAGGGGATCTAGTCTAGGTGTGACAGGTGGTCATTTACCTACATGAGTGATTATCCACAGTTTCTTTGGCCTTCTCTGGTAGCACTCTGTACATTATGACTATAGTATAACTTACTTGTAGACACATTTCTCTGCCTCTGTTGAAGAATAAGCTTTGAGAGTAGAGACTGTATCTTTTTTACCTTTTTCTCTGCCACAGTCCTTAGCCTGTCGTCTACAATACTGTAGGAATGCAAGTATTTTTCCAGTTGAATTGAATTGAACATTTATGGACTTTAGCTCTAGCCTGCCTATAAAAGGAAGGTTTTCTTCCTATAAATGGAAGGTTTTCTTCCTATAAAAGGAAGGAAAGAGTGAGCTACCACTCTTTCTGAGCTACTGGGCTAACAGAAACATGTTTTACTCATTTACAAAGAAAAATCGGTGAAGAAGAAGAAGAAGTCCCCTCAACAAGGGTGAAGGGCTTGATAGTCCTTGGCAGCTTAATACACCTTCTTTGGGATATTTGCTGACAGGCATTGGAGCCATTAATTGTCAAGGTTCATAACTGAGCTTTATTTTAAACTTTTTTCTGCCTCATTGGTGTGTGTTGTATTTAATAGAGTTTAAAATATGAATGAATAGAGATAAGTTCAATTCTACTCCAGAGCAAGAAGTTTGGGGAGATGGGTAGGGGAAAATCTTGGCACGGTTTTAAAAACATGGGTTGGGTTAGGGAACACTTAGGCAGCATCCTGAGGCAACTAAGGGCTCAGGAACAATGAGGTGTCCAATCCACAGGGCAGGGAGTAAAGGGTTGGGAGAAGAGAGCTCTGGCGATGTGGTAGACCAGAAGTTCACACATACATTCCTTTTCCCCAAGTTAATTGTTACATAAAATGCTAATTTTTTTCTATGCTACATGGCTGAGCAGGAGGCAAAGTAAAGGAATTCCTTAGAGGTGAAAAATGATAAAGTGAGAATCTATAGGGGTAAGAAAATTCTGGAATTTAGTTAGTATTTGTCTGAGAGTCTCAGCCAATGCCTGTTTTTCTAGACTGTGTATTATAATAAGCAGAGAGTGCATGTGGGACAGGAGACAAAACATGGGCCCCTCGTGTTCTTATATAAGGTATTGATTAACTTTAAGTTTATTAAGATGAATATGTGAGATGTGATTTCTAAAGTCTCTACTTACAGATAGAAACAAAGTATATAGCTTCCAAATGGGAGTAAAGTGAGGGGGGAAAGAGAAAGAAATGAGAAGGGGGGGGAAATCAAATAAAAGAAGGCAAGAAAGAAAGTAAATTAACAAATAGCAAAAACCAAGATGGTATAAATGAATCTAATTTAACAATAATCACAATCCACATAAATAATTTATGCTCTGCAATTAAAAACCAAAGGGTTTTAGATTATATTTTTAAAATTTAATTTTAAACTATTTATGAGAGAAGCCCTAAAAAACAATAAGGATAGAGGAAGACTCCAACTAACATAATGGGTAAAGATGTACTGATTAATACTCTACAAAAGAAAGCAAGAGTGGCTGTAATGAATATCAGAAAACTAGACTTCAAGATAAAAAGCATTAACACAAATGAAAAAAATGACTACATATTAATAAAAATGTTCAATTTACCAGGAAGATGTAATTCTAAATATGTGTGCTCCTAATAGCATAATTTTGAAATATATCAAAAGGAAATTGTGAGAACTACAAGAAAAATTATCACATCCAAAATCACAGAGGAGCATTTTCACACATCTCCCTCAAAATTGATAGATCAAATAGATAATAATTCAGTAAGGAGCCTAAAAGATTTGATGAACACAATTAACAAGCTTGATCTAATGGACATACGCAATGTACCAAAAACACATTCTTTTTAACATGTGGAACGTTTATCAAAATGGATCACACAGCAGCCCACACAATAGAGAAACACAATAGAGAAAATCTCAACAAAATTCAAAGAATCTATATTATACATCCCAGGTCCTCTAACAGTTAAATTAGAAATCAATAATGAAAAACTAACAAAGGAGACCCCCTACTTCTGAAAATTAGTGGGTAATAATTTTAACACATGACTCAAAGAAAAAATCAAACTAAGAAATAGTAAGTTTTAGAACTGAGTGATCATGAAAACAACTCATCTGAACTGGTGGGTAAAGCAATGTCAAGGGAAGACTGTAGCCTCACTTCTCTTGCTAGAGATAAAGTCTGCAAAGTAATAGACTGAGCATTTAACTCAGAAAGTTAGAAAGAGAAAAGCAAATGCACCTGAAAAAAGAAGAAGGAAGGAACTAATAGAAATAAGAGTAGAAATCAATGATAAAAAATCTATGATCCAATAGAAAGTTTCAAAAAATAAACTGAAATTGTTTTTTTTTTTGTTCAAAAACTAATACAACTGAGAAGCTGCTGGTAAGATGAGAAAAGACACCAATAACCAATATCAGGAATGAAAAGGAGAGCATTTCCGTAGATTCTGCAATCTACAGAAAAAACAGGATGTTAATGACCACTTTATGACAGTTATTTTGAATATTTAGGCAAAATATATAAATTCCTGAAAACATGTAACTCCCAAAATTAATCCAAGAAGAAAGACAAAACTTGCATCGCCCAATAATCAGGAAAGATAGTGACTCATTAGTCAGAATTTTTGCCATAAAGAAAACATCAGACTTAGATGGTTTTGTATGTTCTACAAAATAAGCAGGAAATGAATCATTCTAATCTTATACAAACTATTCCAGAGTGTAGGAAAATAAAGGGACACTTGCCATTTTATGAATCAGTGATATCTTTGAAACTAAAAATAAATATCTACAAACATGAAAATGCAAATTTTTTTAAATGTATAATTTACAGTTAGCAAAAGAAAAATAGAAATCATAAAGGAAGGAAAACTAACAAAAGATATGCAAAACCGTATTACAAAACTTCAGAAACATTATAGAAGACTTAAACAGAAAAACACTTTTCATAAATAAGAACACAGTATTCTAATTAAAGATGTTAATTTTCCCCAAATTGATAAGTAGATTAACACAATTCCCATCAAAACTCAAAAATATTTCTGTAATATTTTTAAATGATTCTAAACATTATCTGGAAGAACAAATGGTCAAACATAGTATGAAATTTCTGCATAAGAAGGAAGAGAAGAAACATGCCCTGCTGGCAAACAAGGGCTAGAAAGCAACAGGAATTCAATTGCTGTGGTATTGCCGGAGGAAAAGATTAATAGACCAGTGGAACAGAATTAGAAAGCCCCAAAATACACCCACACATACAACAAAACTTGATGTACTGCAAAATTGGTACCGCAGATCAGTGGAGGAAAAAAGATGTACTAAGTAAACTTTGCTGGGACAAATGAAAAATAAAATAAAGCCTACCATACATAAAAATCAATTCTAATTTTAAATGGATGAAGACCTTAAAGTGAAAAACTAAACTTTAAAAGTGCCAGCACATCAAAGAATATTTTTGTGGTATTAGGGTAAGGATAAGTTTCTTAAAGAAGATATAAAAAATGAAAATCAGGAAGGGAAAGATTCATAAACGCAACTACATTAAAAGTAAGAACATCTATTCAACAAAACACATCTATTCACCAAACAGAGTAAGAAGAGCCACAAACTGGGAAGTGAGGTACATAGACTGAATACTGACAAAAGGTTAGTATCTAAAGTATATCAGGACCTCCTGCAAGTCAATAAGGAAAGATATACAAATCAGCTGAAAATGGGCAAAGGCACAAACAGTTCACAAAAGAGAAAGCATAAATGATAAAAAATACATATATTAAAACATACCAAATATCGTTAATGATTTTAAAAAATTAAAACCATAATAAAAGGATATTTTATACCCACCAGATTAGTAAAGTTAGCTTGACATTACCAAGTGCTAGAGAAGATGTGAAGCAAGAAAAAGACTCAAATATTGATAGTAAAAGTATAAATTGCAAAGGGAAACATTTTGGAGCTGTGTGATAAAATTAAACACATTTATACTACATAACCCAGCAATTCCAATCCTCTATTTAGACCACAGAGAATGCTAATAGCAGCATATAAATAACAGAAAACTGGAAATAATGGAAATGCCCATTGATGGGGAAATGGGTAAATAAATACAATGAGATAATGTACGGCAGTAAAAAATGACAATACTACAGCTTTACACAATAACATACATAGATTTTACATATGGTTGAGCAGAAAAAGCAAGTCACAGAAATTTATCTGAGCATATGGTTCAAAAGCAGATAATATTAAACAATTTTATATATATTCATATATATATATATATATTTGCTATGGAAGCACAACAGGACAGTGACCTCTGGAAGGAGGGAAGTATCTATAAGCAGTGAGAAGCGGGTTTGGGGTGGACATGGGCTCATAAAATAGGCTTCAAAGGCACTGACTGTATCTTCCTTGCATTGCATTATGCACATATGTGTGCTTTTCATATTGTCTCCCTTTGTAATATACATTTGTGTTCTCTACAATCTTATGTGTGTATGGTGTATTTCACAATAAAACAGTAAGTAAATAAATAAGCAAATAAATAAAACAAGGCCAGAGACTGCAGAACTACCATTGAAGTCTGTTACATAAGACTGGGCCCAGTAGGTTCTGAGGGATGAATATGAGAAAGCAAAGACTGCTTGACGCGCTGATCCACGCCTGAAACTGGAGAACAGCTTCACTGGAGTGAGAGAAAAGCTTTGAGGTGGGGCAGAGACTCCTGACGGTGCCCTAGGAGGTTGGCAGGGAATTTCATGAGAAGTAAATGAAT
Organism: Artibeus jamaicensis; assembly: GCF_021234435.1. Taxonomy (NCBI): domain Eukaryota; kingdom Metazoa; phylum Chordata; class Mammalia; order Chiroptera; family Phyllostomidae; genus Artibeus; species Artibeus jamaicensis. The sequence continues at coordinate 29,730,639 of NW_026522059.1, read as the reverse complement.
GATTTGAGGAGGAAAACTTGAGTAAAGGAATGTTGACCTTCTTTTATATCCAGGAAGCTACATAATTTGCACTCTTGCAGATACAAAAAAAGATACCGTCTTTTAATAAAGACATTGGTATCAGTTACTTAAACATATAAAGGTTTAATTTCCCTCAGCAGGAGGTCCAGAAGGAGGAGAAGCAGAGTGGGTTCCTTGGATTAGCAATATTTTCCAAATCCAGGCTTCTCTGCTTCTCCACTCTGCCATTTTTAGTGTGTGGGCTTTTTTCTCTCATGTACAGGAGAGCTTCAACTTCTCATCTACTTTTAATACATCATTAGGGTATTTGCCTGACTCTTTTGTCCAGTAAAGACTTTCTAAGAACTTTCCCATGGCCTTCTATTCACATCCTAGTGGTCAGAATGGTGTCACATGGCTCTTTATTGCTGCAATGGAGGCTGGGAAAGTATTTTGCCAGTGTGGCCTAGATAGTAGAAGCAGGCAGGAATGAAGCAGACTGGAGTGGCAGTGGCTTCTGAGCAGCCATTCAGCAGTTTCTGTCAAAATCCTTCACTAAGAGAGTTCTCCCTCCTTTCTCCCCAGGAGCCAGTCTACTTGATGACTTGTATAAATATTTCTCCTTCCATCACTCCCAAGGAGACACAATGACGGTCATGGATCCGAAGGAGATGAGTGTAGCTGCTGCTGTCTGGGCTGTTGTGTCTTATGTCGTTGCAGACCTGGAAGAAATGCTGCCCAGATCCTAGCAAGAACGTAAAAGAAGGCGGTTTGCCCTTTCTAGCCAGGAATCCTGGGCCTTCAGCTTCAGGAAGCCCCTATTCACTGAACAATTGTATCTGATTCATTTTCAAAACACATACTTTTTCACAGTATTATCCTCTTTTCTGATACTTCCCACATTCTCTGTTTCTAAAATAAGGAATGATTTTCTTTCCACCCCCACATAAAATCAACATATGGTAGGGGACAGAGTGGGGGCCCTTTTTTTCACCGCCTATAAAAAATACTGTTTCTACTTGAAAGTGAGATACTAGACAGATCATTTATATGTGTAGTTATGAACATTAAAGCAAATGCAATGATACTAATTTTTGTTTTATGTGTCATTTATTGAAGGGTAAGAGAGATATACAATTGTAGTGATGGCTTAATTGAATATATGAAGGCATTTGGCTTTCTAATTCATATGTTTTTATTAAGACATGAATTTCTAATTAAGAATAAAAAAGATGTCACCATTTAGTGGAAAAAGTCAAGTGTATATAATCCCATTGCCTTATTAAAGAAGAATACTAGGTCTATCACTGATCATACTGTCTTACATTTGTGTCTTACAAATTTCACAAAATATTTTATGAAATTAAGGCTTGTTCACATTTTACTGGTAAAAGTACTGAGGCTGAGAGAGGCTAAATATACTTACAGTGTCCTACGGAGCAAAAATATTGATTCAAATCTATTCTGGAAACAATCTCTACTATTCCTCCATACACAATGCCCGGTATTCAATAAAAAATTACAAGACACACCAAAAAAAACAAATAAATAAATAAACTCATTTATATCCTATTAAGCTAGTCTTTTCCTTTTCCTTCAAGATCAGCAAAAGGAATTTTTCCTCAGCAGGAACACAGCCACACTCAGGACCCCCACTTCCCTCCACTTAGAACTACCACACTTTCTGCTTGTCAGCCCTGAGCAACATCTCTAGATCATTCCCACAGACTGTACAACCCAAAACGAGGTCCACTTTGTATTCTCCACAGATCATGCTATAATTTTTAACTCCCAAACACTTTGAAAGAGAAAAACTGTCACAAAATTGTAATCTACTTTCAAATTCCCACCAGCTGGCAAAAGTGTCATTTTCTCTGCTACCAACTGCCTCCTGAGTCACTGAACCCACCTATTCCTTCCAGGAAACTAAATCCTTTCTCCACCCCCACCTTCTGCATAGGGTTTGGGATTGAACCCCCACTGCCTATATCCTAGAAGTAGTTCTAAGAAAGTGGATCCTGTTCCATAGCTTTGACTTCACCCATAAGATTGTCTATTTCTCTTGGAAAAAAATAGTTATAGAGGAATAAATTGTAGCAGAAATGGCCCCTTTCTTAACTGGGACCTTTCCTGCTACCTTCCTAGAGGAGTGTGGAGGGCTGTGTGGAGGAACATTGTGAATTTGAGCAGGTGGGGAAAGTATTGGTGAGTGTGGGTATCAGGACCACTAACAGAAGGGGAGAAATATATGACAGTTGGGAACGTAAAAGGGTAGAAGAAGAAATGCAAAGCAAAGGGAGAGGTCTATATAGTGTTTTCTCACAACAACTCCACCTGCACTTCATAAATGCGTAGGTCTGCCAGCCAGCTGTGGAGCCTGGCACACGCTGTAGCTATAGGCACTTTTAAGCACAATTCTATTTGCCACAAATCAATGTAAAAGGAACAGTTTGCTAAGAAATGATGGATCATTTGAGTGGCAGCCTATCCCCTTTGCTTACAGTAGCTTTCCAATCTGACTTTTAGGGTCAAGTTGCTTTTCTAATTCATTTGTCTGAGTAGACTTAAGTGCAGATTTAGAAGAGAAACCCATTTAAATATGGTGTAATGTGAAAAGGGTGAATTTTGTAGCAGAAGAAAGAGGAATTAGAGGGAAAGAAGGTTGACTGCTGATTTGACCTTCACACTGCCAAGATGTGGTTCTGAGGGCTGTAGTGTGTCTAAATGACTGAGAGTTTGGGTTGCCACAGTGTTCCACCTCCCTCACAGTAATTACACAAATGACAGCAGAGTGTTTTGACAGTGCTCACACGTCTCTGCCACAGGCATTTTGTTGTCATGCAGTCCTATTTGCTCAGTATGCTCCCTTCATAAAAATTGGAGATGCTTCCCATTTACCTTGAGTAAATATCAGCCAGATCTTGATATCTATATCTGTCTCATGAAATATACATCCTAACTGTGCCCAAATGATTAATTTACTGCTATGACATGATTAGCACAAAAATCCCATCACAATACAAAATAGAAATGTTATCACTAATTGCTATTTGAAGTGAAGTTTTTTTTGTTTGTTTGTTTGTTTTTCATAGAAATTAATGATGCAGGCTTACTGCTCAATTCTGTTAAACCAGAAAACCCAAAACTGTTTCTGGTGCAGAAAAAAATTACCTTTGAAGTGTTTTTTTTTTCTTTTCTGTCCCTTAGATGATTCATACTTCAGTGAAAAAAGTGGTGTAAGGCAATGGTTAATGGACCTTTTGTACACAAAATGAGGCAGATGAACTCCACTCTCATCTGATCAGGTCTTTTGGTGAATCACTCAACTTCAGGCAAAGGCCTTTTCCCTGGACATGAGGGCCCTCCTGTGGCCCTGAAACTTGACCTAAACACTCTCACATTTGCGGTATATCCCAACAGTGCTCAAGTCCTTAACATCATTGGTGGCCATTCCAGGTCTGCTCAAGCAGCCACACAACCAATGGTGAGCTTGACGGTACCTTAGAAAGCTTTGTTCCATATTCCAGGTTTAAAGAGCATTTAGCTATGCCTTCATCTTGATGATAAAGTCACACCCAATTAGTTCTCTTAATTCCTTATAAATTCCAACTAGTTTATTCAGAGATTGTAATGGAACATGAATTACCCCCACGCTCTGCCTTGCCATCCAAACTATCACCATTATTGCTAGTAATCTTCCTGGGCCAATTATGCTGCTAAGAACTTTATACTATGCATTTTCCCATTTAATCCTCACCCAATGCAGTGAAGTAAGTCTTATTTTAATTCTCATTTTAGAGACAAGAAAACCTGGGTATACAGCTCCAAAGTAACTTGTCCAAGTTCACAGAGTTGATAAAATGGGGAAGAAATCTAGAAAATTCAGGCCCAAATATCTCCTGAGACAAACCTAAATTCTCTGGCTAATGACTCTTCTAGCTTTCACTGTGTGGGTAGATCCGATCAAACTGGTGCATTTCCATTTCGAGGAATAGAAAGTAGTGTCTGAACAGTGCCACAATTTGGCCCAAGAAAAAGGGTCCTTGTGCTTTTAGAGGTCCCCACATATCACAAACACACACCAAAAATAAATTTATTATGGGATCTGTGGATTCTTCTGTCACCAGGAACCTAGCGTTCAGGACCTGCACAGCATGGCTCAGGACTTGGAGCCCCACTTTCTGGCTAATGCCATCTAGGTCCCCAAGAGACACTGCTCCTCAGGTCGTGCCTCTGAGTAAAGACTGCCTGCATGTTGGGAACAGAGACACTGCATCTGAGAGCGAAGATCTGAGGAACAGAAGTACTGAAGAAGAAAAGACAAATTCATTAACTTGTCAAATCTTTCCTCTCAGATGTATGAGAATGCAATAGATGCTTGCATAATGAGGTATTGTTTCCCAGAAGTACTGAGCATCCATTTTCTTAATTCTCATCAAGTTCTAATGTGTGGTTCCTTCTGAAAGTACTCATAAATAGGCATGCTCTTCAGAACAGTTGTACATGGTGGCATATTGCATTATTTAATACATGTGATATTAAATAATTTGTATTCCTCATAGATTTGAGTATCTGTTAGTTTAGGCATAGTAGTTTTAAAATCTAATATTCATAGCTTAATGGCAACTACATGGACATTTCATAGTAAATTTTAAATAGTTTATTTTTGTAAAATTAGTATTATATATAACAAACATTTTAAAATTTAAATTAAAATGTTCACTTTATTAACATATTTTTATTTTAAAATTTGCCATTTATTAATTCCAGTATATATTTCTCTTTAAGCCAATAGTTAATTGTTAATTATTTTTTATTGTATTTTAAAGCACACATAATGAGATTTATCATCTTAACCATTTCTAAGTGTACAGTTCAATGGCATTAAGTACACCCACATTTTTCTGCAGCCATCTCCACCATTCATCTCCAGAATTATTTTTATCTTGCAAAACTGAAACTCTAACTAAATAACAAACCCAATTAAACACTAACATCCCATTACCCATCCCCCAACAACCACCCTTCCACTATCTGTCTCCATGAATCTGACCACCCTAGGTAATTTATATAGGTGGAGTCATGCAAGATTTGTCCTGTAATCAGCATTTCATTTAATATAATGTCTCAATGTTCATCTATGTTGTACAATACATCAGAATTTCCTTCCTTTGAAGGCTGAATAATATTTCATTGTATGCTTATATCACATTCTGTTTCTCCATTCATCCATCAATGTTGATAGACATTGGATTTCTTGGCTATTGTGAATAATGCTGCTATGAATATGAGAATACAAATATCTCTTGCAGATATTGTTTACACTCAGAAGTAGAATTTCTGGATCATATGGTAAATCTCTCTTCAATTTTTTGAGAAACTGCCATGTTGTATTTTACTGTGGCTGTACCATTTTACATTCCCTCCAACAGGGCCCAAGGGTTTTGATTTCTCCACATTCTAACAAACATTTGTTATTTTCTGTTTGTTTGTTTGTTTGTTTGTTTGTTTGTTTTAATAGTAGCCATCTTAATGGGTGTGAGATAGTATCTTATTGTGGTTTTCATTAGCATTTTCTTAATGATTAGTGATGCTAGGCATCTTTTCACATGCTTATTGTCATTTGTATTTATCTTCTTCAGAGAATATCTATTCAAGTCTTTTGCCCATTTTTGAATCGAGTCGTTTTTCATTTTTGAGTATTAGGAGTTCTTTTTAACATATTCTAAATATTAACCCCACATCAGAGATGTGATTTGCAAATGTTTTCTTTCATTCAATAGGTTGTCTTTCACTCTATTGATTGTGTCCTTTGATGCAGAGAATTTTTATATTTTCATGTAGTCTATTTTATTTTTTCTTTTGTTACCTGTTCCTCTGATGTCATAGCGAAGAAACCTTTGCCAAATCCAACATCATGAAGCTTTTCCCCTATGTTTTATTTAGCTTTATAGTTTTACTTTTTACATGTAGCTCTTTGACCCATTTTGAGTTAATTTTGATTTATGATATGAGATAAGGGTACAACTCATTCTTTTGATTGTGGCTATATCCACATTTTGTAATATTTATTGAAAAGACTGTCTTTCCTGCATTTAATGGTCTTGGCAACTTTGTCAAATGTAAATTGACCATATATAGTGGAGAGTTTATTTTATGTTCTCTGTTCTATTCCATTCATCAATACAGGTAGCTTTTCGATAGTACCATACTGTTTTGATTTACTATAACTTTATAATAACTTAAAATTAGTGTAAGACCTTTAATTTTATTATTTTCAAGATTTCTTTTATCATTTGGGGGTCCCTTGAGACTCATATGAATTTTAGGATGGATTTTTCTATTTCTGTAAAAAACACTATTAGAATTTTGTTTGAAGTTATATTGACTCTGTAGATCACTTTGGGTATGTTGACATCTTAACATTATTAAGTCTTCCAATCCACAAATAAAAAGTATTGTCTTAGGTCCAGCTGCTAAGACAAAGTACGATAGGTTAGATAGTTTAAACAGACATTTGCTTCTCAACATTCTAGATGCTGGGAAGTCCAAGATCAAGGTGACAGCAGATTTGGTTCTTGGTGAAGTCCCCTTCTTGTCTTGTGTATAGATATCTTTGTGATGTGGACTCATATGGTCTTTCCTTAGTGTATGTTCATGCAGTGATATCATGTCTTTTCTTACAAAAGCACTAATTTCATTTTGAGAGCTTCAACCTCATGACCTAATCTAACCATAAGTATGTCCCAAAGGTGTGGCCTCCAAGTACCATTGCATTGGAGATTAGGGCTTCCACACATGAATTGGGAGGAGCATGAACATTTAGTCCATAGCTGATAGCTTCACATTTATTTATATATTGAATTTCTTTCAGCAACATTTTGTAGTTTTGGATGTACAAGTGTTTTGCCTCTTAAGTTTATTCTTAAGGATTCTATTCTTTTTGATGCTATTGTAAATGGAATTGTTTTCTTAATTTCCTTCTCAAATTGTTCATTGTTAGTGTATAGAAATGCAACTGACTTATGTGTTGATTTTGTTTCCTGCAACTTTGCTGAAATTTTTATTAGTTTCTAACAGTTTATTTATGGAATCTTTAGAGTTTTCTGCATATAAGATCATGTCATCAGTAAACAGAAATAATTTTATTTCTTCTTTTCCAATTTGGATACTTTTTATTTCCCTTTTTTTTCTTGACTAGTTGCTCTGGCTTTGATAGTTAATTTTGAATATTTTAGAAGAAAAATAACTTTCTTGAAAATATGTACAAAATGTTTTTAATTGTTTACATTTACTTATGTTTTATTAAATATATTCAAGTTTTTCAATATTTGGAAAAATCATAGTCCTTTAGAACACTACAAGAAAAATAAGATTTATGGAATACACACATAATTAAATGTGAATTATGTATGTCTTTCTATTTGTTCAAACAGCACTGGTTCAATAATATTAATAGAATACCCAGGCATGGGCAATAATAATTAAATTCAACTATCTTTGATATTTTGCTGAATTTTAGTCATCACGAATGTGTATTTGTCAAAGCAGAATGCTGGAACACAGTTTTTTAGTTTTGGTTTATAACTCTTAAAAGGTATTTTTTAAAGTTTCTCTTCTAAAAGTTTCTCATAATCAAGAAGTCAAAGAATAGTGGCTCAGGCTAGTCTATAACACTAGGCTCTACTTGCCCAGACCCTCACAAATATTAGAGAGACTTGGGTTTGAAAGTGCAAATACAGTAGACGTCTCATCTGGGGAAGTTACTCTAATGAGATAAGCCCCTCCCTACACTGTAGCCCAATAATATTTATACATTACAAATCTGATTATGCACTCCCATGCTTGGAGCTCTTCAGTAGTTTCTCTTTTCACTTGGGATAAATTTCATAATATGGAAATCTCTGCATGTTCTAATCCTGCCTTCCTTTCTAGTCTTTGTTTATGTACACTCCTCCTCTCTTCACTTTGGCCACATTGGCTTTTGTTCTAGTTCTTTCCAACATACCCCTTCTTTCCCAAGACCTCTGTGCATGTGGTGCCTTCTCCTTATGATGTTTCTTACCCCTTTTTTTATCTAGCTAACTTTTGCCTATGCATTACTCTCATCCCCTAGGTCCCTTTCTTTGGGATGTCTTCTTGAATCTTTAGACTAGATAGATCCCAATAATAACAAAAATAATCATGCATTAATGTTATGTTAATGGACATGTATAAAGACTAGCATTTATTATTTTCTTTTCAATTGGCAGAGAAGTAAGCACATGTATTAACTCTTTTCATTCTTCCAAAAACCCTCCCCTCCATTTTTACAAATAAAGGAGTCAAGATTTAGACATGTTAAGTCACTCATCCACAATCACATTATTAATGAATTGGAGCCAAGATTTTAATCAAGGCTATCCAACCTCAGAGCCTATATATTTAGCCTCAATGATATATTGATTTCCTCTGTTAAGGACCTCCATTCATGATTTGTTCATTCATTCCACATGCTTATTAAATTTCTACCATGTGCCAGGAGGCACTCTGAGGTGCTGGGGGTATAATGATGTACAGCAAGACAAATAAGGGTTCCTGTACTCAAGAAAATTTATTCTAGTGGAGGACCAAGACCATAAGAAGTAAAAATAAACAAACTCACATCATAATTCCTATGGTAGAGCTGAACAGGTCTGTGACAGAGAGTGGAGGGTAGGGAGGTTTCTATGGACAGGATGAGCCCATACAGTCTCTCTAAAGAGAGAACATTTGAGCTGAGTCCTGATGGTTAATGGGGTGGAGGTACTTGTTCTTCCAAACCATTCTACCTTTTTTATGGTCACAAAGCCCCTAAATTTTAGCTGGATTACATTCTCCCATCTCACCTTGTAATTAGGTATAGCCACGTGACTAAGTTCTGGCTAATTGGTTAAAACTGGAAGTAGGATGAGAAACTTCCAGGAAATCTCTTTAAGGCAAGCTATGGGAATGGGCATGCTTTCCTCTCATCTTTTTTGTTGGAAGATTCAAGCAGCCACTGTTGCAGCCAACTTGGACTATGAAGTGAACTTGGGACTGGAAGTCAAATGCAGTAGAGAATCAAACAAGAAGGTGTATGGGTCCCTGATATTGTGAAGTACCATATCAGCTTTGGACTGACTTTTCTTGGATAAACTGTATTGAAATCATACTTCCTACTGATGGGTAACCAGACTTTTATGATTCTGATAACCTAATACTTTACTTGTGAAATGTACAGACTATAAGCTCCAAGCACAAGCTTCAGACCACAAGCTGTAGTGGTTGACTAAATATCCTCAGGAAGTCATTAGAGACCCCTCTGGGGCTTCCAACTCCTAATCACAGGAAATGGACATTTTTCCTTTTTCTTTGGATGCCTTTGAAATGCTTTTGGAAGGCATTTGGCATGCCAGAAGGGCCATTCACTTGATCAGATGGCAAATGCCAAAATGACATAGATAATAATACACCACCGTGCAGATCTCTGCACTCTGACACATTATGCCCCATGACACAAAATCCCTCTATGACACAGTAACTATTTCACAAGCACATGCAGAAGCTCAAATAAAGCTTTTGATGTCCCTGATCTTTGCATTTCCAAATGGTGGCTGAGCAAACAGAAATCAGTCTTGTTTGAATCTTGAAAGTGGTGAAATTACCTAAATCAGTTTGTTGACTATTCTCTGACTTCCAAAGGTCAGGGAAGGTTTTCTGTTTGTGCAGCATCCCAGAGACACTTTCATATTCTCTTCTAGGCACCTTTGTTCTAGGAAATTTAAATACATCATTTATCTGTTTGATAATAAGTTTGAATTCCCAATAAGGACTTGGCTAACTTTACCAAAGATTGAAAATGATTATTTTTGAAACAGCTGTACAAACAATCTATTAAGAAATAGTAAATAAACCTTATCAGCATGGAGGTAAACAAACGAGTAAGGACAGGAACCAATTCTCTCGCCAACATATTTCAGATTCATTAAATACCAAATGGGTTATTACACCAGAAAACCCTGTGAACAATCCAGTTCCAGTGCTGAGGTTGGTACATTACCATTTGTATGAACTAGGGATTGATCACTCAGTAATCAGCACTTGAGCTGGACTTTCACTCTTTGTGGTGATGAAGACACCGTGGAAGTTACCATGTGTGGGGAGGAGCTAAGAGGCTGAGCGTTGGGACCCTCACTCTCATTATGCCATCTTAATCAGGATTCTATAGATAAATGACAGAAATATATTTAAACTAATTCCGTTTAAAAAAACACACAAAAAAGGAGATGGAATGGAAAAACACTGACATATCATGTGAACTCGAGGTCTTGTGTATAGCGAGGCTTCAAGAATTGAACCAGATACTATTCCTGTTCAACAGTGCTTCCTAATAAGCCAGGTGGTGAAAGACAAACATCATATGATCTCACCTTTAACAGGAAGCTAAACAACAAAACAAACAAGCAAGCAAAATACAAAATATAACCAAAGACACTGAAATAGAGAACAAGGGGACAGTGACCAGAGGGCAGAGGGGAGGGAATTTCAGGGGAAAAGGGGAAGGATTTACAGGAACTAGTATAAAGGACACATGGACAACAACTAAGGGGGGTGGAAATGGGAGGGAGGTGGGGAGAGCTGAGGGATGGGCTGGGATAGGAGTAAAAGACAGAAAACTGTACCTGAACAACAATTATATAAATTTAAAAAAAAACAGTGCTTCCTGACCTTTTTCACCTCACAAAAGCTATAATACTTCTAGGCCCATGGGGATAAAATAATGAGGCTGCTCCACACAATTGAAAGTGATCTTACTCCTTGGCATAATTATCAGCCACCAGATAAAGACTTTTTTGTCATCCAGTTCCCTAGTTCTTAGGAAACAATTAAGGCCAATGTTTATTGAGCCCCTGTTGTGTGGCAAGCATTGTTCTAAACACTAAACATGCATTTCCTTTACTCATTAAATCTTCACACAATCATATAAGAGAGGTATTATATTTTCCCATTTTATAGACAAGAAAACCAAGGTACTTAGAGGCTCAACCATACACCAAGTTCACATAGATGGCAGCAGAAGCAGGGTTTAAATCTGTTAATACTGTGGCTCCAATTTTCCCTTAACCTGCAATTATAGTTTCTCTATTGGGCACAAAAAGCTATATGTAAAGTAAAGTGAATTAATTTGCCAAATTTGAGTTAGGTGCCCACCCTGAACCAATCAGCAATGAGAAGGGAGTGGGATCACACTGTAGAAAGCAACGTGATCCTCCTGCTACACCCTGTGGAAGGAAAGAAGAAGGGGAAAACTCTAGCAAAGCCATGCTGGACAGAAACTCGTAAGGGTCATCTTTCTGCTCTCCCTCCTCCTCACACAAGGGTCAGGGCCCAAGATTACATTTCACTTCATAGCACACTATCATTATTCTGCCTCTCTTGCTTTGTTTCATCTTATTCTCCTTCTCCACTTCTTTTCATCTCTCCATTCCCAAAGACAACTGTTTTACTTTGTTTGATTGGAATCATTCTCTGTTCTTTCTGTGTCTTTATATAATATATATCATTTGTGTGCATGCATTTTTATATTTTTATATTTATACAAAATATATTTGTGTTTTTATAAATGGGCTACAGGTCTCAATCTGTGTGTTCCTTTTGCCAGTGAGTCTTATGTTCATAAGCTCTCTCCAGGTTTCCATGTTGCCAGTCCATCACTTCTGACCACAGCATGTACTCCATGATATGCCTGCTCCGCATTCTGCTGTCCTCCCACCCATGTCTTATCCAGTCATAGACTAGTAGGTCCCGTGGATCACCTCACCCAGCTGGGGAACCCCCTCATCTAGAAAGGCCCCTCCATGCCTGGTAGAGCCTGCCTCCTCTGTGCTCCCATAATCTGTCTTCCGTGCTTCCCTCGATCAGGACAGGGGCCACAGAGCACCCTGGTTAGAAGCTCGGGATCAGCAATGGAACAGACTAGAGAGCGCAGAAATAAACCCATGCCTCTGTAGTCGATTAATATGTGACTAAGGAGGCAAGAACATACAATGGGGTAAAGATAGTTTCTTCAATAAACAATGTTGAGAAAATTGGACAGATAGAAGAAAAACAAACGAAATTAGACCACCAACTTACACCATACACAAGAATAAATTCCAAAATGTATTAAAGACTTCAATGTAAGTCATGAAACCATAAAAATCCTAGAAGAAAACATAGGCAGTAAAATTTCAGACATTTCTCATAGCAGTATTTTTGCCAGTATATCTCTTTGAGCAAGGGAAACAAAGGAAAAATTTAAAAAGGAACTATAAAAAACTAAAAAAACTTTTCTGCAGCAAAAGACACCATCAACAAAATGAAAAGGAAACTCATTGTATGGAAGAAAATATTTGCCAATGATATACCTGACAAGGATTTAATTTCCAAAATATATGAAGAACTTGCCCTGGCCAGGTGGTTCAGTTTGTTGGAGCATCCTCCTGTACACTAAAAGGTTGTGGGTTTGATTTCGGGTCAGGCCATGTACCTAGGTTGTGGGTTTGATCCCCATTTGGGCACATGTGGGAGGCAACTGATCTCTCTCTCTCTCCCCGCCCATCACAACCCCTTCCCTTCCTCTCGCTCTCTAAAATCGAAAAAAAACACATGTGTATCTTCAAGTGAAGATTATAAAAATAAGCAAAGATCCTGAATAGACACTTCTCCAAAGAGGACATACAGATGGCCAATAGACATGAAAAATGCACATTGTCACAAATCATCAGAGAGATGCAAAAAACAAATGTTGGTTGTGGGGGGGAAATGGAGACAACTGACTTGAACAATAATAAAAAAATAAAAATATAAATATAAACAAGTGTCGCCAGGAATGTGTAGAAAAGAGAGACCTTATACACAGGTGGTGGGAATGCAGACTGGTGCAACCACTGTGAAAAACAGTATGGAGTTTCCTCAAAAAATTGAAAATAGAATGGAGATTATTATGCTACATGAAATAAGCCTAAGCCTAAGTCGGAGAAAGATAAATACCATAAAATCTCACTTATATGCAGAATCTAATGAACAAAAATAAACTGATGAACAATATAGAAACAGAGACATGGATACATGCAACAGACTGACATCTGTTAGAGGTTTGGGGGGCTGGATGAACGAAGGTGAAGGGATTAAGCAAAAATACATATATATCTGTATATATATGTGTGTGTGCGTGTATGTGACATATAAGCACAGACAACAGTGTGGTGCTAGCCAGAGACAAAGCAGGGGTGGGGGGAGGGAGAAGAGGGCAAAGGAGGGATAAATGAGGATGAGAAGAGACCTTGCTGTAGGCAGCGGGTGCATGATGCAGTGTACGGATGATCTTTTGTTGATTGTACACTTGAAACCTGTATGCTTCTGTGAGCCAATGTCACTCCAATAAAGTTAATTTTTAAAAAAGATCAAATTAAGTGGAAATAAAAGTGCAGGATCGGGTCCAGGCTGCCCAGACTGAGAATCCTATCTCCTCCACTAAGAGCTGAGTCACATAGCCTCTTGGTTCCTCCACTTTCTTGTCCACAAAATTTTAACCACAACTACTCATGGGATTGTTGTAAAAATGAAATGAGGAAAATCTGTGACAGGTGCTAAGAATAGTGCCTCGTACAAATTAAGTGCTATTTGGACCTATTAAAATCACATTTGTTGCATGTTTTGGGATGGTCTGTTTGTCTATCTCTACCACCAGATTATGAAATGTTTGAGTCCAAGGACTTTGGCATTTTCATCTCTGTGTCCCAGAGCCCCACACATGGCAAAAACCCAGTGCACGCTTGTTGAATGACGCTCTCTTACTCACCCTCTGGTATGACATGGCTGCAGGATTTGTAACTAGAAACCAACTGGGTAGAAGAGGCTCAGATAGAACAGCCTGGAGATGTGTCTTTAAAAAGAACATTCAGGGGCCAATAAAGCTGTGTAGTAGAAAAGACAGCATTGGCTGTCACATATAGCCAGAAAGGTCAACAAGTCACTCAAGACCTCTAGAAAACATCCTTACATAGACGGTTGTATGAGCTTGGCTGGAGCATGGCCAGAAGCCAACACTTTCTAGCTTTATGCGTGTTCACTTCAGTGTCCTCATCTGTAACACGGGACTAATAGTGTCCACGTCATAGGGTTGTCCTAAGGATTATGTGAGTGAACAATTATCAAGCACTTAGAACAGTGTTGGGTATGACCTCAGTCAGTAAAATGTTAGTTCTTCTTAATATAATCATCACCAAACAGGTTACTCTTACAAATAGAAATGGAAGATGTCACACTCCTTTTCTTTCTTGATTTAGAATCTTTGAATTTGTGTGCCTTCATTTGTATCTTTGTTTTTGTTTTTATTTATTTATTTGACATTCTGATGGGAATTATTTATCAGTAGGTTGTCTGTTAGAAGGTCCTAGCCCTTTTCTCCTAGCTTCAATAAATGTGCCCCTGAATTCACAGTGGCCAGCATAGCTTCTCTATCTTTGAAGGCTTCTTAAGGACATAATCACTCTCAGTTGGAAGTTCTCTAAAATCCCAGCTGGCCAGCAACCCATAGTCTGATATTCCTAGGTATATGAGAGGGCAACATTTGCACTCACAGAACACACCTAAGTGAGAATGAACTTGATTCTTTTTGTTTAAAAAAAGGGGAAGAACAAGAAAATCAAACAAAGGTCCAGAGGGACTACCCTGAGAGTAATGAAGGCCTTTCCCATTAGCTTCCTAAGCAACTTTTAGGCTGCTGTGTGCCGCAGAAAGACTTTTAGAAATTGCTTTGGTTTTATACGTGGAAAGAAGCCGTCGGGGTGAATTATTGACTGCGCTACATTAGAGGCCTAGCTGTCAGAGCCATTAACTATAAAAAGAGAAGTTAATTCTCTGAAAAGCTCCATGGCCTGAGCTGAGAGTGTTCCAGTGTCTCACAGAGAGGGAGCTAATCAGGAGGCCACGTGAGGTGGCAACAGCTCTCTCCTGGGCAAGGCCTTCCTGGGGAGTCTGATACCATGTGTAGTGTTTGGACTTGTGTGGGGACTGGGAGGCCTGCGTTTGGGTTTATGAGCTGTGAGGATTATTGCCTGTGGGGATCATTAACTAATGGCAGGAGAAAGGGGGCAGGAGCAAGATGAGCTGGTGAGACTCAGCAAAATTTCTCGTTCTATAAAATTAGGATCTTGGTGAACTCCACACAGACTTTGCCTAGGGCTGATCCACTTTCAAATCCTGATCCACTGGGATTTGAAAGTAGTTGCAGACAGCATTTTACCAGATCTTACTCCCCACTTTTTTTAATTCCTGATGATTTTGCATTCAGCTGTGCTTCAAAACCTGTTTTCATAAGAAGCACTCTGGAATAGCTTCCCTGATAGTGTCTTTTTTTAAAGATTATTTATTTATTTATTTATTTATTTATTTATTTTTAGAGAGAGGGGAAGGGCAGGAGAAAGAGAGGGAGAGGAACATCAATGTGTGGTTGCCTCTCATGCACCCCTTACTGGGGACCTGGCTCACAACCCAGGCATTTGCCCCAACTGGGAATCGAACCTGTGACCATTTGGTTCACAGGCCAGAGATAAATCTGCTGAGCCACGTCAGCCAGAGCTGATAGTGTCTTTAGAGGCTACCATTTCGTGAACGTGGAGACAATTTCCCATCCGACATGTCCTGCCATCATCATTAGTTGTGCTGGGTATAAAGAGGTCATCATGTATTTGTCAGCTTCTGCAGAGAAGTACCACATGAACAAACCGATACCAAGGCTTACAACTGCCCTGGTTTGTTCTGAATCAGGAACAACAATGCAATCTATCCAGTGGCATAGAAAGGGGGAGAAATCATGCAGTAAGAGAGAAGGAGACAGATTTGAAAGCCAATTTGGTACGGCTGTCATCTTGTTCATTGCCTCCCTGCAGTGCTGACCACAATTTGCCTCCAGCTCATGTGTATTGAACACTTACTATAGCCCAGATGCAAATCACTCTGGAAAAATTATCTTACCCTTTCAACACCCAGGAGGGAGTTACTATTTACACCTGCACCATTTTCTAGATGAATAAATGGAGGCACAGAGGGACTTGTGTGGGGTCAAGCACCTTTTCATTCATGGAGCCAGAACTCAAATGCTGGTGACAGAGTTCACACTCACCTGCTCTACGAGGCTACTCAGGCTCTGAATTGGTTTGTCTTGGTGTCAGGGCTTGGCATGGAGTAGAAAGAACTCTTTCAATTCGCAAGTGAGAGAAACCCAACTAAAAATGACTTACGTGAAAAGGGATATTTATATACTCACACCCTTGAAAATTTCAGGGGATAGAATTTGAAACAGCTGGATTCAGCGGCTCCACCAAGCTGTCAGGACTTGGCTGCCTACTCATCACGTCTCAGTTCTGTTTCTTCTCTCTTGGCCTCACTCTTCCATCATGGCTATTGGCAAATCCAGGCTGACATTCCTATAGCTTGGCAACATCAGTTACATGAGACATTCTCTGTCCCAAAAGTTCTAACCATAAATCAAGGAGTCAGACTGGCTCCGATTTGCCCAATTAATTCCGTCACTCAGTCAGTGACCAGGCCTGAGTCAAGTACCCACCCTTGCTGCTGGCTGCTGGGATCAGTCCCATTTAAACTACGTGGACTGAAAATGAATGAAGGCATTTCCCCCAAAGGAAAATGGGGTTATTTCCAAAGGGAGAAGGAACAGCTCTGGGAACAACCATTGTTCTCACAGGGTTTAGTAAATGCATGAATATGGATAGATGGATGAGCAGATGATGAAAGTGTGGGTAAATAAATGTGAAAATACAATGCCCATGCAAAGGTCTGTGTGATGAGAAACTTAAAAGGAAAATACATTTTCACATATCCAAGCAGTAAGAGATGACAAGCAGCAATACCTTGAGGTTCTTTTCCACAGAAGAGACCCAGGAGATTTGAATGAGGTGAATGGAGAAAGACTATTGAAAAACAGGTACATAAAAGAAAGAATGGGAACATGGGGAGGAATTTCTCTAATGGAGACAATTACAGTTTTAATAGGACATCTGCCTCAAAGAGTGTGGGTTTCTGGTTGCTGCATTTATCAGGATATCTCTTTTTCTCGGTGCAGTTAGAAGGCTGCAATTGTCATGGGCAATTACCGTCCAGTGCACAAAGTTGCACATCCCATCCGCAGAGACCGGCCACTTTGACTGGCACAGCCAGCAGGGTCCTCGGAAAACATGAGCTTGCTCCACAGGGCTCCTCAGATACTCTTTAACTTCCGAATTCAAGTCATTCCCTTTGGTTTCAGTCTTGTTTGTGTCCTCTTAAAGCTGCCATTTCCAAAGATGATTTTCAGAATGGAATTTGGCAGGGCAAATAGAGCCCCAGTTGGGAGAGTACATCTACCCTGCAGAGAAGGGGATGAAAAAGGACAGGACGGTAGATTTCACCAGCAAGTTCGGGGAGGGAGAAAAAAAAAAAAGAACCATGCACACACTCACATAAGCACCTTGAAATACTTTTATGCACAGCTTGGGTTCAACAAGCCCTCAGCTTATTTCAGCCCAAAGCTCCTGTCTTATTTTTCACCGTGTGCTTCATATCAAGGAAAATGAGTACTGCATTATTCTAATTTGCCTGTACTTTAATTTTGCCTTTATGGTTTATTAACCCCTCTTTTATTAATTAATTCATAATCTTCTATGAATACGTAAAGTTTGTGTCTTTTGTGTGTAAACCAAGGATATATGAGTTGTTTGTTATTGTTCTTTTGGGTTTGTTTTGTTTTGTTTTTTTTTGCCTCCAAGAGATTAAGGCTTCTTTCTCAACCCAGAAATTTCTAAGTGTCATGGGCATCTGGGCTGCCAGGCTAGAGAGCTCAAGTCCAAGGAGCCTTTTGGGGTATGATGCTTCGTACTTCTAGCTCTGATAGGAAGCTAAGTTTGCTTGCCATCTATGGCCTAACATCCTGACCATTTTCCTCTTGTATCAGGCCTTGTGATGCCAATTTCAAGTCATTAGGTTTGAATGTAAGAAAATATAATTATAGAATATGATTTACCAACCTAAAATTATGCCAAAACTAAAATCAAAGGAGGAAGAGGCAAATTGGGGTCACTTTTACAAACTGGGCTAGATGAGTCACGTAGAGGGCTGACTTTCTAACGTACTTCGGCCAGGCGGGGGAACGTGATGTCCTACCAGAGTCACAGTGTCACCTTCCGGGGGGAGGAAGCAGGGACTTAGCCCACCCTTCTGGTTTCATCTGTGAGGAACCTGTGCTGATGAGGTGGAGGCACTTGGCCAGTGGGGGTTACGATCCCAGAAGTCAGGCCTCCTTCATCCAGCACCCTTCCCGGGAACACCAGGTCTGAGAGCTCCAAGGCCAAAGCAAACACACTTCCCTGAAGTGTTTCTGCTCTTCTCTAATGCATTAAGTTAAAAAAATAAGAGGAAGAACAAAATTAAAAATTGAATAGCTGGGTCATTTAAATCAGGCTCTCAGTGCGTAAGCTATGGACATCAATATTCTTTAAAATCTCCCTAGGTGATGTGAATGCAGAGATAGTTTGAGAATAGAAGTACTTATCTTGGCTGGGATGGATCTACCTGAGAGTGTTGTCAGCTAAACTGAACCAGGAAAACATGTTGGCAGTGGCTGTGTGGGGGGAGGGGTGTCTCCTACTGTCCCACACGGGTGGAAGGGAACCGCCGCGGCCTAGCCGGTGTGGAGTGACGCCCATGAGCTTGCCCTTGTGGGAGTGAGAAGAGAGGACACTGTGACAAGGTCTCTGAAGGGTGTCTTCCACCCCCCAAAAATGTCCCCAGGCCTTCTGCAGGATTGGATTCTCTGCACAGATCTTTCCAAGCCTACCTTTTGCCAATACTTTCAGCGGGTGAGGCATTCTGCAGGATTTTCTGCCTCATCTCATTTTATGGCCAACCTATCTTCACTCGTTCCAGTTTTGAACAGATATAATTAATGGGAACGAGAGCTTTCCAGCCTATAAATTTAATATGGAAACAGCTGAAATAGTGTCTTGATGACAAAAGGAAGAAACATGTCCTTATAATTTGCCATGCAAACAGTCTGCTCCATCTATAAGTGCCTTTTCACATGTAAATCTGGGAGGTAACTTGATTTTGATCTTAATTGGGCCTCTTTAGGAAAGCGTGTCACATCTGAACTTGGCTTCAGGAACTTCTGCCTTCATTCATCTTAGTACATGGGTCAAGCTAATATTTTCTAAGTGAATGCCTAACTGTATTTCTTCTCTCCTTCCCCGACCCCCTCCACCATGATTTCATTTGCATTCAACTCATAGTCCAGATATTAACACTGACAGTTCACATGTTTAAAATACATTTTTAAAAGGAGATAATTCCTCACATACCGAAAGAGATAACCCACTTTCCCAGACCTGACGAATTTCAGTGCATAACTTGGCCTTCGGCTGCTGATGACATCAGAGGCTGGGCTGGGCAGACTGGTTAAGGCTGGAAGCCTTGCCAATAATTTTAGAATTAATCACTTTTTATTTTATTGTTATTATTTTTTTAATTGGCATTTAGATACTATTATGCTGCTCTTTAAAAAGAGAGGAAATTGCCAGACCCGAGAGAACCAGGTGTCATCAGGCAAGAGGCTGTCTGGTAATAGAGAGAAATCAGGAGCTATCAACTCATTTCCAAATCTCTGTGAACGGAGCTATCCACACTCTACCAAGCATCTGACCACAGACAGAAGAATTTTTGAAACAGTCAAAATTTGACTCCTGCCATTCCTTTATTCATCAATGACTAAATGACATTAACTTTTTCTTCATTATATAACCTGACAGATTTTAACAATTGTGTGCCCAGTGAATCTCAGCCACCCTTGGCCTCCTGGCCTCTGCCCATGACTTGCAAATCTTTGTCATGGAAAAGTCTTGGCTGACCTTAAGCAAATCATCACCCTTTGCTGCTTCACTTCCATCTTGTACAAGGAACCAGAGAACTCTGAGGAACCTTCACTCTGCTTTCTTAGAGTTCTAAGCCCCCACTTTTTAAAAAGATTTTATTTATTTATCTTCAGAGGAGAAGGGAAGGAGAGAGGGAGAGAAATATCAATGTATGGTTGCCTCTTGTGCATCCTCTGCTGGGAACTGGCCCGCAACACAGGCATGTGCCCTGACTGGGAATTGAACCTCGATCCTTTGGTTCACAGGCTCATGCTCAATCCACTGAGCTACATCAGCCAGGGCTAAGCCCTCACTTTTAATCTGTGCTTCCCTTTAAGTGACTGATCTGTAAATAATCTAGAAGGACGGTGAAGGGACTGGCTCTGATCCTGTCCTACCCTCCTTTCCAGAAGTGCCATCACATCAGCTGCTTCCTCTACTTGCCTATTTCCCCAGTTGGGTACTGCATTCTGCCTTCCTTTGGTGCCTCTCATTATAATTATCTTTCTCTCCCCATACCCCACTGTAGCAATCACTTCCTTGCATGATAAACCTGCAATGAGCACTTCTACAAACGTGGCGTGGGAAGGCCTTGGACTCTGACCTTTAGAAGGGGGAAAGGGTAGTGAGCAAAGGCTGGAAGGCAAGCTACAAGGTTCAGAGGCAAAGGAGGCTGCACAGCATAAAGAATTGTCTTTGGGAAGCAAGAAGGAAGGCCTCAGAAAAGAGTTAAGACAAGTTCACAGAAATGGCTCCAGGACAGCTTTCCAGGAAAAGGTTCCAGAAAGGCTGTCTGGTTTTGCTCTACCTCAGCTTCAGTTTCTTACCTCTGGTAAACTGGAAGGCTTGAAAAACCAGATTGCAAAGGAACACTCACTCTTTGCCTTTAAGAAACAAGGCTCTAGACTGTCTTGCATGGAAATACTTTCAAGAAGGATTTTCCTTCTGGGGGACAGGGAAGGAAATGAGATATATTAGGTTGTTCCAAAAGGAAGAGTGGAGGAAAGGAGGAGGGACAGCTAATAAATGAATATCGGCCCCTACACATGTAGACCTGCAACTTTGGCATCAAAGGACTAGTTCCCACACTGGATCTTCATAAATACTTAAACTAGAAAGGGATCAAGCAAACAAATCTTCATTTTTATATTTGTGGGAAATACCTGAATTTTCACTTGGGTGACAATGGGACCTTCCAGTGTGAGAAATGATGCCTTGAACAATTATAGTTCCCTACATACTCTTCAAGCAAGCACCCTTTTTTCCTGTACATGCTGAAGCAATCACTGGTATGTCACTGTTTCCTCTGCCAAGTTCCCTGTCCTAAGAAAGGGGATTTGCATCTGAGCACTGCTCCCTGGTTCTTTGGAGCATGTTCTGCACACTTTATGCCATGCAATGAAGTATGCACCACAGACCACCGGCATCCAACTCACTGGGAAGCTTGCTAACATGCAGAATCCTGGTCCCACCCACAGCCTCTGACTTTGAATCTATGTCTGAAATTTTCTTTTTATGTATGAACTTCATTGCTTATCTGTTTGGTTCACCACTATATCTTTGGCTTTCCAAAAAGTCCTAGGGATATAGTAGATAATAAATGTGTGTTGAATAAATGAACAAATTGGCATATTGAGTGTCCTTAGTGATGGTCTTTGGTTTAGAAAACATGACCCAAGCCATTCAGACCAAATTCAAGTTCTAATACTTTTGTGGGAATAGGATTTATTTTATTGCTGAGATCTGTGGGATGATTTTACCTGAGAATAAAGCTAACAAAGGGGAAAGTGAAACCAAGAGATTAAGTGAAAGAAATTGGGTCCCAAGGACACACACCTTCTCATCCAGTGTGATCTCATCCATGATGAGAGACAATAAATTCCTGTATGCTGAGGCCATGCGATGTGGGTCTCTACCACTAATGGCTGGCCAAGCTTTGACTTTCAAACATTACTGGTGGTTCACCACTGGGACCCACATTCATCTCTACCACTAATGGCTGGCCAAGCCTTGACTTCCAAACTTTACTGGTGGTTCATCACTGGGACCCACATTCTCAGTCTGGGCACAGCTTCTTATGAGCAGAGATTGTTGCAATTATTGTGAGAAATTTATTTTTGAAAATGACTTAAAAATTTACAAGTCCTACTATATCTAGTAGCTCATTTGATCTGCTCAACAGCCCAAAAGTCAGCAGTGGAAGTATGTCCTCCTCCAGTTCATGGAGGGAAAGCTGACATCAGAGGAAAGTGAGGAACCAGCCCGGGGTCAGATGCCTACACCGTGGCAAGGTCTGACCAGGATTCTAATACAGGAGTGCTGATCAATAAAAAAAAGTAAAAAGTCTTTACCTTTCTACATTGTGCTTATGCCTTCTTTTTTGTGTGGAAAAAAAAATAATAGACCTAAACTTCAGTGAGTTTTCCTTAACGGATCAATAAACTCCAGTGAGAAAGTACACAACAATTCTGTAGGTCTTGTCAGAGATGTTACCGGCTCCACTCATGTATTCTGTACCTAGAGCACATCTTCAGCAGGAGGCCCAGGAGCTCAGGCCCAGGAGCCTTGCTAGAGCTTCCAGATACCCAGTGGTAGGAAATCAGTCACTTCATGTCAGTGGCATCTTCCCTGCCTACTTCCTGGTATGTGTGGTGTGTGTGTGCGTCGGCACTACCAGTGAGGGATGGAGACCATGGTTATCACGATGTTTAGCAGAGAAATGGCATGGTTTGAGACTTCTACCCAAACAACACCCCTAAGAACAACAGACAATTCTGCCTCACTATACTAGTTCCCTTCATAAACACCTAGTGCTAATTGTTCAGATGCTGGTGTTGACTTGAGCCTAGCCATGCATATACACCCATGCACAAACACTTATAACCTAGTAAATGATTAAAAATGGCGTCCTCTAGGAAATGACAAAAAATACAAGCCCAGGAATCAAATAACAATAAAAAGAAAATATAAGTATGATACTACTTAAAACTGTAACAAGATATAAAGCTCAGCCAACAAACACACCTTGTTGAGAAGAATCAGTTCAAAAACACAAGTCAGAATATAAAAACTGGCAAAAAAAAATGTTTGTCCTTAAGACGGTTAAGAATTTAGAAAAAGTCCTTCATGGAATTGAAACTTGTCACTGGATCAGAGCCATAGTCATAGAATATACCTTAAAAGCTATGGAAGTGTAATAATAATGATAATGAATGTGATCTGAAATAAACAATGAATAGTGCTTTACAGGTAGCAAAAAACTCACTCCCCACATTTGATCTTATCTGGTGGAACAGTCCTAATGAAAACATGAGACTTATCCCAGGCAGCTCGAGGCAATTCCATGTGTTATCAGCTGATGAGCTAAATCACAGGATCTCAGAAAAAGAAGGACTCATTGAGTCCTACTACACTTTTCTACAGGTAACAGCCAGAGGCAATGTTTGTTGAGTCAGGCCTAGTGCTCCACACTTTTATTCATTATCTCATTTAATCCTCACAATCCTCACCCCCAGTATATCGATGGGAAAATTGAGGCTTAACAAGATTAAGCCACTGTCTCACAGTTACTCAACTAGCAAGTGAGAGAGCCAGAGTTTGCAACTCAAAAGTAATAGATTACAACTTAAGATACCCAGCTAACCCTGTCCTACATACCCCACATTTTTCACTAGCAGAGAGTCAAGGCAATGACAGATTTTCTGCCTTGGATGCAGAGGATCTGAAAGAAGACAAATGGGAGACAGAGGACCTGTAGTAACTAGCTGTTTGACCTTTTGAAAAACCAGACTACTACAGCCTCATTTTCACCTCTTGTAAAGTAAGATGCTTAAACTAAATGATATTTAAAGAAAATCCAGCTCTGACATCTGATGATACATGAAATATATCACATCTGGTTATAGTCAAGTATGACAGGAATGGAAATTTTGCTAGTAACAAAAAGAAGAAAGAGAAGAATGACCTCCCATGGAAGCTTCAAGATGCACATTACTGAGCCTTTTGGTTTTTAGCATATTTTTAACAAAATAAGTTTTCTGGTGCCCATAACTAAGTGAACATAGCACTTCAGAATCCTTCTCAACACAGTGCCACAGACAACCACTAGTAAATGTAAATAAAGTGCACATGCAAAATAAAATGCACTTTTTATCTCTCCCATAGAAGAATTATCTCAGGGTTTTGGGTTTGTTTTTTTTTTTAAAGTATATGCCTCACAGATGTCTCCAGGTTATAGTATAGTGGTCAGATAGTTGGTGGGTAGAAGCCTCCTGGACAAGTACAGGGTCTACT
This sequence comes from Artibeus jamaicensis, assembly GCF_021234435.1. Lineage (NCBI taxonomy): Eukaryota > Metazoa > Chordata > Mammalia > Chiroptera > Phyllostomidae > Artibeus > Artibeus jamaicensis. Next base: position 29,706,400 of record NW_026522059.1, on the reverse strand, counting down.
AAATACGTTTACCATGGACAAGGTTAAAATGCATCGGAGATAACCCCGGCCAGGTGGCTCAGTTGGCTGGAGTATCATCCCACACACCAAAAGGTTCCAGGTTTGATTCCCAGTCAGGGTGTGTATAGGAAGCAACCAATGGATGTTTCTCTCTGACATCTCTCTCCACAGCCCCCGACATCCTTCCCTCTCTTTCTAAAAATCAATAAACTTATCTTCAGGTGAGGATTTAAAAAAGGCATCTGAGATAGCCCCGGCTACGGTCATCAGTCAGATCTGGCAGTCGCCGTCATAAACTCTCAGACCTCTGAGGCATCAGTCTGCTCTTCAGTCACGAGAGAAGCAGAGCAGCTTCACAAGGAAATGGCTCCCAGACCTGGGACTCTCTCAGGGAGAGTGTCAGCTGCTCACAGAATGCCAAATCCCACAGGGCTCACAGACAAAAGAGATGGATTCTCAGGCACATGAAAGCACCCTACCAATCTCATTCTCTTCCTTCTCCTTTGAGAGTGAAGAGGGACTTGTGGAATGACAGCAGCAAGCTGCAACTAATGGCGGAAGGGAGAGAGGAACGATGAGAGGGTTACGGGCAGGGGGCTGCTGCTGGGCATCCAGTTCTCCCGTGTCAGTGACCTCCACACCTCTACTCAGAGATGCGTCCAGGAGTGGGGCACGCTCTGTCTTCCTATTCTCGTTGCTTCTTCTCTGTGAGAAGTTAAATGACACAGCTCTAACTGAGTACAAACAGCCTGACAACTCTAGCTTTACTATAAAAAAACCAGGCACTCCAAGGAGGCCCTTCAATTCTCTTGTGTATGCCCTTGATGAGAAGAGGGAAGGATATTTCTCAGGGTCCCATCAACAGTCAGTCAACACGTGAACTGAGTAGTCACTGAATGCCACGTGTAGGAGACGCAGGTAACTTATGCCTACAAAGACCCTTTTTTCAAATAAAGTAACATTTGTGGGTTCCAGGAATCATGGAACTGATGGGTTCCAGGCCTGATGTCTTTGGAGGCTACCATTCAGACCCCCACAGTTCAGCTCCCTGGCTGGGTTCACGGCCTGTGAGCTCACAGCACCCACTAGGTAACAGCAAGACTCAAAGCTCCGTTGATAGGAAGAGAGGCTGCACCTGACAGAGCCCTCCCCAAAACCAGTGGATGAATGGTGCATGTCTGCTGAATGGAGACATCCCAGCCCTGCTCATTCTTCTACAGAATGGGTGGAGAGAGGGATAACAGAGTTGGCTGCAGTGGAAGTTTATTCTGGCCCAGGAATTCATTGGAAAAAACAGTCTCACTACTAGGCCACTTAACAAGAAGACTCGGAGCTTCTTTTTTCCCCAGTCTGTGGAGTTTTTCATGCCAACAAAAGCAGCTTAACTTTTTCAACATGGCAAACTTTTTCTCCCATGTCCAGCCCTACTCACAAGAAGGAGAAACCATCTGTCTTACCTACCAGCCTGGTGCTCAGCATAAGCACATGGAGTACTTGAATTACGGAGCCCAGCAGACAATATCCAATTTTCCCTTTTCACAGGGATGAGCAACTGGCAAGAAAATTCCAGACTTCAGCTTTCTTGCTCTGGTTGTCACACTGACATCTTTGGTCTCTCATGAACTTGCTTCTTCTCTATAGTCATTCATCTACTTGTCTACACCTTTAGTCTCTCTCTTCTCTCTCGACCACCTCCCTTCCTGTTTAGCTGGGGGGCATGTGTACATATAAAACTATAACCCTTACACCTTTACTCCCAGGATGGTCCTTCATGGGTACCCTGCCACAGCTTGTCAGCACCCCTCAAGTTCTCCCCTCAGCATTCACCATTGCAACCCTGAGGGCCAGCCCAACTCTAACTGTTGATGGGCACCTGTGACACAGGTCCAAGGGCTCTCTCTGGCTGCTAAAGCCCCCTGCACCTGCTGTGCCCACTGGATCCTACCAGGAATCCATGGGGAAAGGTCTTTAATCAACAGCTGGCAGGCGAAACACAAACACCCCAGCTCCCTCTCTCCTTGGGCAGGACAAATTCAAGGCTCATGTTTGTTCTCTGCTGGCCCCAGCATTCCCGGTGGGATTAAGCTCTGTACACACAGAGGTAACTTGCTTGATAATGCCCCTTTGTTTGGCTCTCTTCCCATCTCTGTCTCACCTCCCCGCTTCCTGATTGCTCTCTGCAATCACTTCCCCCAAAACACTGTTTGCACTCAAACACTTGTCTCAGGGTCTGCTTCTGAGAGAAGCCCAAACTAGGATATACTCCTGCCATCAGTTTGGGGCTACCAGTGCTCCCCACACAGCCAAGGACACGGTGCCTTGAAGAAGTAAACTTTCCTGTCTGCTACTGAAGGTTCACACCCTGAAATCTGGTCCTTTTGACCATAGTGGGAGAAAGCAGATGTGGCCCCACATTTTTTTACTGTCCTTGGTCACAAGAAACTGTTCCCCTGCTTGCTTACAACCTCATTTTCACACCCTAGTTTAACTTCTCCCAAAACAAAAACACACACTTTCTTTCAAAAGCATTCCAAGGCTGTCTTATATTAAACCTCAAGTTTTTCTTGCTATTTTGCTTGCTTCTGACTTTTTACTCATTTCTCCTCCTCTCTTTCTCTCCTCCCTGCCCCACTTTTGTTTTTCCTTAGAAGAGACTGGCTAATGATCTCTATGACAATTGAAGTTGATCACTTGACCTCCTTTCTCTACTGTCAATCCAAGTACAGACAAATGGTTTTCCTAAGGACCCTTCTAGCATCACTTGCTACCCTGCAACTCTCAAATTAGAAACTGGGCTTCCTGAATCAGCCCTTTCCAAAGCTATTATTATTTATCTTTCTGGTCTCTGAGTTCCTCAATTTAATTGACACTGTTTTAATGCAGACAGCTTTTAATTATGTCCAGGATGCCTCAGCCTCATTGACTTGCACACTGTTGTTTCCATCGATGACAAGACCCTTGCGTCGGCTTTGCTCCAATGTGACCTATGACCTTAGTAATTATTGGTCTGCAACTGGGTGTCTCTCAGCGTGTGTTGCCATTGACTCTCGGTTCATAGTAATTCTTGCTCATGTGATTAAAAAAACAAAACCAAATATAAATAGCTATTTCAGTTTCGAGTCATTTGATCATGTTAACCCAATAGAACTTAAATCTTTGGAAAAACTCTTGAGTAGGGTTTTAGAAAGTGAGGTCTCTATTCAACACAGCTCCTAAATTTCCAAGTCTTCTTTTCTGCTACCTCACGAGCTTCTCAATCATTATGATATTGGTAGTGAACAAAAGCTACGAGTGCCAGTATAAATCACCTGGGCTTTGAAATCACACAGTCCTGGGTTATATCTTGGCTCTACCACAGCATATGGCCCTAGACAAATTAAGTAGTCAATGTGAACCTCTGTTTCCTCAACTGTACAATAAGGATGATAAAATCAATTTTGCAGTATTACATAAAGATTCAAAGAGATATAGCATATCTTATTTATGGGCCACATGGGGAGAAATGTATTGAAACCTTTCACTATGATGGTAGATTTGTTGACTTCTTCTTGAAATTCCGATAACCTTAGAAAACCTAACAGAGTGCATGCTCAGAGTCAACACTCAATAGACACATGCATTTAACAGGAGGAAAGCTAAAGCGATCCAGTGAGTTGGCAAATCTTATCTTTAACAAAACATCGTTCTAGACCAGGCTTCAGCAAAACAGCTTATAGGCCAAATCTAGCCCACTGTCTATTTTGTATGGTTTGGCTTTTACATTTTAAATGTCATTTAAAAATAATAAGAAGAATATTTTGTGACACATGAAAATTGTGTGAAATTCAGATCTCGGTGTCCGTAAGTGAAGTTTTGTCAGCACTCAGCCACGCCCCTCCATTCACGTGTCGTCTGTGACTGCTTTCCCACTACAAAGATTGACACTGCACCAGAGAGCTTAGGGGCCACAAAGCCTAAAATATTTTCTATCTGACCCTTAATAGAAAAAGTTTACCAACCCCTAGCCTAGATCAATATTTTATTCAAGCTATGTTGATTCTAAAGAATGTCTCAAAGTTACCTCAGTTAATGAGAGTTTACTGTAAGGCTACAATCCTCTACAGAAAGAGCTGGGGCAATAATAAAGGGCAATGATGGCCCACAGCAGTCCACCGCCCTTGACCTGATGCTCCCACACTCCCGCACATGGACTAGGTTCACATGCTGTGGTTTTTCCCACAAATGCCTTAAAGAAAGCAACACAGGAAAGCTAGAGAAGAAATCTCAAGGCTTAAATTAGAAGACCTGTCTCGGATATTCAGATCTTTCAAAAGCATGGCACATTTAATTTCTTTACCTCCCAACTCTTTATTGAGCACTATCTACCAGGTGCTACTTAAATACATTTGCCTCCTTGAGTCTTCTCACCACCTCTATGAGGTCAGCATCATTATCTCCATCTTATGGGTGAGTAATCTGAGAAAGAAAGTGGTTACACAATATGCCCAAGGTCACCCAGCTGAGAAGGTATTAAATCGGGTTTTTATGATTTTGAGAGCACTTGATCCTACCCATTACATTCTACTACTTCACATATGAATTTAACTTTCAGTTATGGGAAAAAAAACATGTATTTGGGGGGAAAGTCTAAGCTCTTGTCTATTCTTCATTTTACCAGGATTGTGGAGTGGTAAGCAGTTTGGCTGCTCTAGGAGCTTCGTTCACTACAACTGGGTAATCACACCAAAAAGGGTGGGTTGCTTGAATGGACCTTTATTTCACACCTACCAGTATGTGCTCTATCTCCTGAGATGTTTAGTAACTAACACTCGCATGCTTGGGATTTGGAAAATTAAAGCTGAAAGTGAGAAGGTTCCAGTAATCCAACCATGGGAAGGATCTGTGGGGTGAGGACTGTGAGGTGACTTTTCTCCAGAGATGCCACTACCCAGTGAAAAGCATCACCAACACTTGATTGCTACGTGGGAATTTCTGATTGGGTAAGAGGACATATTGAAAGACCAATTGTGTTGTCTAGAAAGCAGTGGTGACCTCCTAGATCAGACCCTGCCCTGCCACCCAGAGAACTTGGGAAGCTTGCCTGTTGCAAGAGATGGATGGGCCCAGGGAAGTGGGAAGAGGAATCTTCCCCAGTGGGAATAGTCCTACAAAGAATCTGAAATGAGACTATTTAAAAATTGCTGTTAAAAATTATTGTTTTTGGATAGCTACTTAAAGCAAGATTCTTACTTCTTAGGGCATTCCAATAAGAATTCTGTTTAACAACGCTGAAGGTCATCTTTTACTACAAATGCTCCAAAAACATATTTATAAATTCTTTATAAATTCTAAGTGTAAAAATTAAACAGCATACTTAATGTCATAAGACTTTATGTTATCAACAAAACTGGGAAAATGTGAGCTGTTCCTGAGATCTCATTTCAGAACACACTAATGTCAAAATCAGTCATCAAAATAAGAGTAAAGAGAAGTGAAATAGTTACTACAGGACTTACATAATAAATTTTCCTTTGGGGGCAAAATAAAGTATAGAGCCACATATTAGGGAAGGGCTTACTGCATTTTTTAAAAGAAGTAGTATAAAATACATGTCAAATACAAATACCAAAAAAAGACAAAAAAACTCCAAAACAAGTTATTAACTAAAGCTAAAGGTTACAGAACACTGGCGCTTATGGACTTCAAAATTAGACCAGGTAGAGGGCAGTTTCCTTCACTGAGAAGTTTTTGGAGCTGCAGGGTAACAGACCAGGCTGGCAGACAGAGGGACTTGATGGAGGAAGGGGCAGGGAACTAGACTCTGGAAGACCTTGAGTCTACAAATGGCAGGTGCATCCAAAAGACAAATCATGACTCACATACTTGTAAATCATGTATGGGCACAGTGGGTCTCATTTCTCTATTCCACACTCACATTCATTCTCTTCCACCCAACTCCAGCCCTAATTATAAGATTTTCCAAACACTATCAGGACTTGAGTCACTAAAACTACTTTGATCCTTGTTTTTACAATCCTCTCTTTAATAAAAAAAAATATATATGGTGACTACTGCCAACAGCTATTATCGGCTACACTTTTGTATCATGCTGTCCTAGCAAAGCAGCCAGGATTTGTGCCAGAGTCACGCCATGAAGTAGGTATACTTTGGCCCTTTTGGGCGCAACATGACATATAATTTCCACTGGGAAAGCAAGTCATCTGTAGGGGAAGAAAGTGAGAATCCAGGTGATTCTCCTAATTTCATGTAGAAACTCCAGACAGAGTGAGGCTGGTTGGCCAGGAAGTTGTGAGAAACTCTGGGGAGGGGTGGTATGAGAAGATGATGGCCCCTTTATCCCACATGGTGAGACCACATTAAGACCCTAACCTGTGAGCAGTGACTGAATTCCCTGGATAATTAAATAGGCTGTACCTGAGGGCAATTCCCCAATGTCGAGAATGGGTTATGTACTCATTCTCAATAACTCAATCACATTCACCACCCACTCTTGAGCACTTGCTGTGTTCTAGTGCCATGCTCAGCAGAAGGTATCCGAAGGTAAGTAAGAGTACCATGCAGCATAAGGTACATGCTCAGCAAATGTTTGTTGAATAGATGGTTGGATGGATGCATGGATGAATGAAGACAGTCTCTGCCCTCAAAATTTTACACTCCAATAGAGGAGACACAAACACGGAAATTTAGTGCTAAAACAACAAAGGTATAAAATGGGAACCATACTGAAGCAAAGGAGTGACTGATTACTTCTATTTGAGTGGGTCAAGGATGTTGGGTCTGGATTTTGAAAATCAAAAGTTTACCAGTTTTAATCGAAGTAGGCAAAATAATAGATGTGAAAGCACAGAGGTATAAAATAGCATGATGCACTTGGGGAACTAGTTCAGCACGACGAGAGAGGTGAATGTAGTGATTGGGATCCCTATAGTCTAGCGGGAATGTCAAAACTGCAAAGTTCAGGGATTAGCTCTTGCAAGACTTTCTGTGTTACCCCAAGCAGGTTGAACTACCAAAATGAGAAATGGAATTCAGGCAGAACCGCCCACAAATTTTGAGTAAGCATAAACACCATTGTCACGACATGCCTAAAAAACCTGGTCTCAAGCAATGACTAAGTGATCTATACCCATTTGGGGCTTAAAAGTGGGAGAACCTCAGCTGTCTTCTGGCGCCTCTTTGTCATCAGCAGCTCTGTATGCAGTGGTGGGTGGCACTCGGCATTGCCACACCGTTTCTTCACGCTAGCTCCACATTTCCTCTCACATTAGTCCCGCCTCAAGACACAGGCCAAATGGAAAATGTCACAGGTGGCCCCTTTCCCAGAGAAATTATACTTAGCCCCCCATAGCAACAGGTTGCAAAATGGCGTGGTCGTCTGGCTAAAAGTGGCCATCCAGTAGGAGCCGTATGTGGAACACAATCCAAGGATAAGAAACAGGCCACTTAGAGTAAACTAGTATGGGCTTCAGTGGGTCCTGTTCTCAAGTCCTCATGGGCTGAACCAAATTAAAACAAAGGGGCGTAGACGTCCTATCATCAGAGGCGATCAAAAAAGGTGCTCTTCTGGATGGCCTCCAGCCTAGAGTAAGGCTAGTCAGGGCAAGCCTCGACTGGCTCCAAACTGAGCTCCATAACACAGATATCATTTACACGTCATAATATAGAGGCCCATTAGGCAAAGGGTGTGAACAGGTATTATACAACACAGGTAATAAAAATGTGAAGGATGTGTTTTGGAAAGTTCCATCTCTGCAGGAAAATGAAATATAAAATGATACTATTTCTAATAATGTTTTTTAAATAATTAAAGATAATACTAAAGAAGGTGTGGGAAATAGATACTCCCAAAAATGCTAGTAGAAATATAAACTGATTCTCCTACAGGGGGCAAATTGGATATAAAGGGGCAGAACTTAAGGCCAGGAGACTGCTTTGTGGCCAGGACTCCAGGCAGAGGAAGGTGGCCAGAATATAGTTGCAGCTGGATGGTGAAAGTAAACAAAATGAATAGTCAGAATTCACAATTCTCAGAAATCGATTAAACTGAGTAACTTGGTAGACCATGCCATTCACTGAAATAAGTCATCGTCATCATCATCACCCTCACAATTACCAGTGAACTCTATAAACCACTGAGTATGGACAAGCACTGTTCTGGGGACTTTACAAGTAACAATACATTTAATTCTCATAACAGCAACATGAGGTACGTTAGTCTTGTCCCCTATGACAAATAAGGAAACTGAGACACAAGAGTTGAAAACCTACCCAAGAAGTCATACTTTGTATGAAATTATCCTCTTCATCTTTACTTGTGATGTTTTAAAAAATGGAAATAACTTCAATACAGTATTAGTAGATGGAGAATGTAAAGGGAGGCTCTGCTATCCGGTTCAATGTATGTTTTGGTGGAATCTTTGAATAGAAATAAGCATACAATGTAAGTGGGGAAAAACTCAGTATAAAATTCTGGTGTCAGGGGGAATATGTATATATAAGGTTTCCATGATCTGATAAGAAAAGGTCACTTAAAGGAAGGCCACTTAAAACATGAGTGTCATGATGATAGCTAATAAGGGATCAATTAGAGTTGTATCTTGTGAAACTAAACTAGAAGTTATACAATTTTATTTACTCTCATATTTAACACTCTGTAGGTTATAATTAAAGCTTAGAGCTAATTCTTGGAACCCAGACTGAAACTATCAATATAAATAAACTATGTGATAGTGACCTAAATTCCTCCAAAGTAGAACTTGAGGACCTGTGTGCTGCTAGTTGACTCTGGAGGAGATACCAAGTAGAATGACTGAGGGACAGTGGAGATAAAGCTCAGGAAGGATCACAATGTAGTGTGCATTATCAAGGTCACTTCTGGGGCATAATCCCACCAGCGACCTTCTGAGGAGGTCGGGGAAGGCCTCTCAGAGTTGTCTGCCTGGGCCCTGACCAGGAGGACTATTTCTCCATCAGTTCCATGTTCCACATCACTTGTGGTTCGTTGCTGAGGCCATTGATGCTCCCAGCCCTCTGGGCCACTTGTGTCTGTTGGAAGAGCAGCACTGGTGTTGAGAGCATTGGAGCAGCCCAGGAAGGAAGTGAAGGGTAGAAGCCATTGAGTGGAAGCCCCAGAGAGCCTTTTTCCATCCTGAAGCCCTGGCTGTGGTCAAGGTGAGGCCAAGCACACGTGAGCCTGGCTATCTGAGGTGACTGATACAATAGCACAACACAGTAGTGTTTCCATTTGAATGGCAGCAAAATGACAATGAAGACCTCTACAAAAGCATTTAGTAGATGTTTGAGGTCTTCGTTTTCCCCAAAGGTCTTTCTTATTTTTTAATATTCTGCCTACCATAGCCTCCCCTTGCTGAGTTTTTTTCTTTCATTGTTAACTGTCCTGACCATGCCAAACAACATTTGTCAATGGATTTGTATGTGATTTGTATGGCTTTTCTAGCAATTCTCCAATGTTGTGTTTATTAGCGTCACAAAACAATGCATCTTTTCCAAGATCTGCAATTTCTCTTTGAGTGAATTTGCAATGTATTTGCAATTAGTAGAGAGGACAGCGTCAAGGGGCAATGTCCTCAGAGGGCACAGCTTTCCTTTCCTGTGTCCCAGAATGGAGACAGGGCAATCCCAATCCCCCTGACCAGCTGACCCTAATTTAAATGAGCCTCCTTAGGATGACCAAGACCACAGAACTTTGTTAACAAGACCAGAAACATCATTGATAAATGATGTTTTTCTACAGCATAAAAAATAAATGTCCTGCCACTAGAATCCTGAATAGGACCAGCCACCTCCTAATGCGTCTTACCTTGAGCTGCAGCCCATAGGTTTCTACCAGCCCAGGTGTGCAGCTGCATGCTCTGTCATGCAGGAAGAACATGCAAATAGATGGGAGGTGGGGGAAGGTAGGAGGAAGCTTTCTCCAAAAGCTGCATCTGGAGGCAAGAATGCAATGACAGGGTAGACTGACAAGAATCCAAATAGGACAGGAGCTTTGTCACCTCATTTTTAAGGAGTGATGTTGTGAAATCTGAATGGCTTCAGAGCTCAGGTGTCCAGGTCTCAGTGGGTATTCATTTCATAACCTGACACTGAACGCGTTCAGCTGAGTTGGGCTGTGATTGAATGCCACCAGGGGTGCTGCCAGCAGCTCGCGGAAAAACATAAATAAAAAGAAAGAAGAGAAAAGAAAATCATCAAACCCTTGCAAGTGTGGCTCAGTCGATTGGAGTGTCATCCCATACGCCCAAAGTTGTAGGTTTTATTCCCAGCCAGGGCACATTCCTGGGTTGCAGATTTGATCCCCAGTTGAGGCAACTATGGAAGCAGACAACTGATGTTTCTCTGTCTCTCTCCTTCTTCTTCCTCTCCCTTCCTCTCTTTCTAAAAGCAGTGAACAAAAAATGTCCTCAGGTGAGGATAAAAACAGCATCAAGAGCTTCCCTCTGAGTTGGGAAAGGCACAGGCGATACCTGCAGGGCCTTGGCCCCCCAGAGAGGAACTTCCCCTAATGCGGGGAGGCGGGCTGCCTTGTTTTTGTAAAAGACAGCTACTGCCGGTTGATCTGAGTCACGCAGGGTTGTTCTAGGACAGAAGGAAGCCATCACTAAGGGAACTGAAGCTGGAGCCCACAGAAGTGGGTGGGCACTTTTGCTGATGTGGCCATTTTTCCTACCAATTCCCTTCCCACCTCTGCAGCTGTAAGTGGCTGACACACCCATTTCTACGGCCTGGCAGGCCAGCCCTGCTTCCGAGCATAAGATAGTGTTTAGGCACAGTTCGTGGGTCACCACTTGAGTGGAACTATCAACTTTCTGCAAAAGCAGCAAAGTCCATGGTTACTTGGGAAGGGTGCAGAGCAGGGAGCATCTTCTCCCTCTACCTGGACTAAGAACTAGGGCCTATCCAGAGCCAGACTCCTGTGTGAAGCCACACAAAGGTTCTGTGAGGTTTGATCATCCCCATTTTGCAAATGAGAACTGAGGCTCAGAGGGGTTAAGTTACTGGCATAGTGCAACCCAGCAAGCAAGTATCAGAGTGGAGATTCCCTCCTAGCTGTCAGCTAGTAAGGCAGATGGTCGTCTTCCCACTACACCTGCAGTCCCTTTAAGGAATGGACCAGCATTTTCCAACAGCAACACTACTGGGACTCTGGCAGGACAATTTGTCCTTAACATGAGCATTCCGACTTGCATCCCAAGTGCCTGTGGCATCCTGCTGTCATAGTAACAACTCAAATCACCCCACACATTTCCAACACCCCCATGTGGCCTGCTGATGTGAAAGACATCTGTAGTATAATGAGTATGTTAGTAAAAATAAAATAATTTATGTGTTATGTGATTTTAAATGCATGTGTATTCCCAAGTTAATAGATTAAATACTTAAATAGACATCTAACTAGATGACCCATACCCTAGAGTTTGTGTAATCGGTTGGCAAAAAAAAAACAGAACATTTTTGGGAAATTTTTCTCATTGAAGAAATGGAAGATTGCCATATCTCCTAAACTGACTTCTCCTTGGGCAAAACAAGAAGTCTCTTGGGTAACTTGGTAGACAACTAGAATGCATTGACTGCCTCCCTGAATATCGTGGAAACTACTAAAAGGAAACCAAGGCCCCTCTAAATCAGGAGAGCACACACATGGGTGGAAGACTATCAGACCACAGCAGATGGCGGGGTGAGGAGGGCAAGCCTTCTGTGGCCCTGGCATGACCCTCTTATAAAAGCAGGTTCTCCAAATTCAGCTCCACTGTGCCTTGAACTTGAAAGGATCCTGTGTCCATGAGCACCTGTCAACAGAAATCACAGGCAAGACAAAAGGAGCAAATTACCCCAGGACTGGATTCTGGCGCTCTTCGGGCAGTCCACAGTGACAGGAGCCTCCTGTGCCAAGCTCCCAGCACCCCTGTGGCTGAGTGAACACCACGAAGTAAGTGCCCTGAGCTGCAAATCAGCTGTGCCTTCTGCCTGCACCCACAGAGCACGGCTGACCAGGCTCTCAGCCCCCTGCCGGTGGCTCTCTAACACAATGCGTCATCGAGAGCTCACCGCTGGGCGCACGCACCACTGACCTGGCCGTCAGCGGCAAAAACCTGGGCAGAGCAGGCAGAAATGCATTTGTTTCACAGACACTACCTTGAATGTGATGCCCGTCCCTTTTCCAAAGCATGCACTGCTGGTGACTTCTATCTGAAATTCATGGGAATGTATTTGGCAAATCACATGCTGACATGTTTATCTTGTTAGCTGTCAAAGATGAGTAAGTATGCACATTGAATGCCGTCATTCAGCCTGAACCAAGACAGGCTACTCAAGAAAGCTAACAAAATAAATACATTTTCTAACATGATTTGTCAAGTTTATATTAATCCTTTGTTCAGAGCTCGTCATAATTGACCTTAAATAGACCTCTGATGACCCGGGGACATAGAAACCACAAGTTGTCATGTGCCGCACGTATTAAAGCCACCAGCTGCCAACAGGGCCAACAGGGCCCCCAGAGATGTGTGATGGAGCAGCTACAAGCCTGCCTCTGTGAATCCCCTTATCTTTTAGTATCTAATTACCCTGCAGGGGCCACTGAAAACCATACCTTCAGGCCTTCCACCAACACAAGCAAAAAAGCAGGTGAGGTAATTGCCACATTCTTAACAATCCTGTCCACCTTTGCAGACTGCCAAAGCAAAGTCCTGAAAGGGAGGTCAAACGGAGGAAATGATAAGATCACAAATTCTGGGGCTGTGAAATGTGGGGGTGGGGGGGGGCAGATTGAAGGATTTCACAGTGGAGAAATGAAGTATACTGCCCCTCTCCTCCCCTGACCAATCAGCTCTGGTCTGGCTGGAGGCAGCAGGTGAATTTCTGACTCCTCTGTGACAATTCAGGAGTCCCTAAAAGGGAGGTCACCCCATGCCCATGCCCCAGCATAGCCTTCCTGGCGACAAACCCTCTGAGTGAGGTCAGGAATCTGCATGTATTAAAGCTGCACCGAGGGGTCTGGTGGGCAGAGCTGGCGTCCTCTCACAGCGCAGGTGGGTGAGCTTCGGTTTTGGCTGGGAGCCCTGCAGTCAGGTTCAGAAAGGCAAACCGGACATGGAAAGCACAATTTTATTTTCTTCGAAGTCCCATTTTATCTTTAAATGTATTAGATATTGTTGTCATGTGTTTCCTTTTTCACAACTCACAACTTCCCAACTCTCTGAGTAAAACTGATTTTTAAAAAAACAAAATAAATGTACCTGGTTTACAACAGCTAGAATTTCTGAGAAACATGTGAAGAGATTTTCCTGTCCCAAGTCATTTAAAAGTCACAGTTGCCCTAGGAGGAGATATCATAATCCCCATTTTGCAGCTGAGGAAGCTGAGGCTTGGCGAGGTCACGTGAAATCTCAGGGAGAAGGAAGCAGAGTTGGAGACTAGGTTCAATTTTCTTTGACCCTCACACGGGTGCCCTGGACCATTGTGATTTCCAGCCATCCAGCCTGAGAAACTCAATCCCTGCCTAGAGGCTGTTTTCTTTCTGACAGAGAATGACCTTTCAGTGACACTCCCCGAGACAATTACAACAGCAACAACACACAGTGGTGTGGGCAAGGCCAGGCACCCAGTGTGAGGAGGGACTGAAACTCGACTCTCCTTCCTCCAAGTCAGGCCCACCCCAACCACTCCCTACAGAGAAGGTCAGGAAACTCAAGGTGACAAGCCCTCAACCTGAGAGTCAAGGCCACCACATCCAGCCTTCCTTCCCAGAGCAAGTGCAAGGGCCTGTCAGGAAGTCCACCAGGGAGGGGCGCAGTAGGACTCCATCAGCCCACAGCACAGCTGCAGGCCAGAGCGCCGCACCTGGGAGCCACCAGGCACCTGCGGCTCGCTTTTGCATCCAAAAATGTGTATGCTTTCAAAGGGCTCAGTCTCAGGAAGTTTCAGTTCCTGTCTGCACCAAACATTTTTTTTCTTGAATTATACTCCCTTGCAGGTTAACCTTTGAGAAAGCAATGTCTGGGGAAGTTCTTCTAGTCCTCCTGAAAAAGGGAGGCACCCCTTCGGCCCTTCCCAAGACGTTGACTTGGATATGTAGATGAGCAGACAACATGAGAGATGAAAATTAACCAAGACAGAGTCCTGTGAAAAAGAATATGTGTCTTTGATTTAGAGGGCAGCCTTGCAGTTCATTCATTCTTTCATTCATGGGCTATTTACTGAGCACCTACTAGGTGCCATACACTGTGGTAGATGCTGTGCAGACCTAGATATGCAGGACATACATAATCCCTGCTTTTATGACTTCAAGGTCAAATAGAGAAAAGTGACATAAATATCTGCCTATACTTGTGCAGAAGATAACTAATAACCACATGGCAATAAACGATAAGAACAAGCAGGTTTCAAGAGCTTGCTCCATACCAGAGGCTGCCTGCACTAAACTACTGTCCTGTGTTAATACGTTTAAATTTTACGAAACCTTTTGAAATAAATCCTATTAGCATTCCATTTTATAGAAAAGGCTACTGAGGCTTAGTAGCTTTAAGTCACATACTTAACAGCGTACGGCTGGGCATTTTCAGGCTAAGCTGCTCAGGACTGACTCAGAGATCGTCTAAGGACCTACGTTCCAGCCCTGCAGCCATAGAGCATAGTCTGCCTCACGGGTTTGCTGTGAAAAGTAAATGTGTGAGGCATGTCGTACGTGTGAATGCTTTAGTCATTGGCCGTGAATACAAAGACCTTCATGCTCTCTGTGGACTAGCCAGCTGTGGACTAAGTGCTTCTATGTCTGTGGGTGGGTCAGGTTGACAGGTAGTCAGGCAAAGCTGCAGAGAGGAGACCTTTAATGGGATTTTGAAGAAGCTGTACAAGTTTACCAGACAAGGTGATATGGGAGTGCAGAGAGAGGAGGACAGAGGTATTCTAAGCAGTGGAGAGCAAATGTGGAAGCAGTTACATATGGCTGGAGGCTAGTACGGGGCTAGGGGCAGGAAAATAGAAAGAAGATTCCTGAGAGGTGGGCAAGGCCAGATCTGAGACGATGGATAACACGCTACCAAGTTGCACTTGACCCTGAATGTGACAGCAAGTGCAATGGAAAATCACTGCAGCAATATGGAAGGTGGGTTAGAGGGGGAGACCAGGATGGCAGCAGGAAACCTGGTCAAAAAATTACTTACACATTGCAATGAGAGAGCCATTTGTCCATCTGCTCATTCATGCAGCCAGCCAGCCTGTCAATCAGCACGTATTTAAAGGTCATTCACACAGCAGTTCTCCAAGTATGATCTGTGGACCCTGGGAGGTCCTAAGCCCCTTTCAGAGATATCCCAGTGATCAAAACTGTGTTCATAATACTACTGACATTATTTGTCTCTTTCACACTCATTTTCTCACTAAAGTCTTGTGGAATTTTCTAGAAGCTGCACAACCATGGCTAGCACATCAGATTGAAGGCAGAAGCAGATATGAGTCCTTGTCCTTTTATTAAGTCAGACATAAAGAGATTTGAAAAACTATGAAACTCATTACATTTTCTTGATTTTGGAGAATTTTGTCATTGTTCATAAAAATGGGTTATTTCTGTTAACATGTAATGGGTTTATTATTATTTTTAAATAAACTAGTACATATTTTTTAATTAAGTGCTGTGTTTTTCAGAATATAAGATACACTCTTCCCCCTGAAATTTGGGAGGAAAACAGGGGTGTGTCTTATAGTCCAAATGTAGCTGACCTGGTTTGCTGTGGTTGGGGTGGGGGGCGGGGTCACAGGTTATTAAATATTTTACCACATTTTTTGCTTCAAATTTTTTCCCTATTTTCCTTCTCTGAAACCTAGGCACGTCTTATGGTCCAGTGCATCTTACAGTACTAAAAATATGGTACTTAAAATTCTCCTCTTTAATTTTCATAGTGGTAATATTAACAGATATAAGACAATTTTAAGAGTGCAGAAGTGTCCTGAGAGTAAGCAGTTTGAGAAATAGTATACACCAAGGAGTGTCCAAGACAGCAGGAATACAGCAATGGACAGGTCCTTATCCCCACCCTTGGGAGGCTATTGTTCTACTGAGATCATCTGAGTGTGTTAACGGAGACGGTCATTTCACAGGGCAGTGATTGGACCCTGCAGAGCACGGTGCAGTGGTGGGAGAAAGGGTGATGCTTCCAAATTCGTGCATGGGCAGCAAACTCATCATCTTCTCTTGCTCTTGCTGAATGCTGTTGTCCCCAAGGGCACTGTGTCCTGTGAGATCCCCTCACATGATGTCACTTGTCCCTCCCACACCTCTCGAAGTAGAACCAGACCTGGATGAAACTGAGAAAGGGTCCTTCATGCTCAGGATTGCGTCCTCCAGCCTTTCGCTCTCCTGCCTGCTCGAGCATTGCTATCTTGATAA
This sequence comes from Artibeus jamaicensis, assembly GCF_021234435.1. Lineage (NCBI taxonomy): Eukaryota > Metazoa > Chordata > Mammalia > Chiroptera > Phyllostomidae > Artibeus > Artibeus jamaicensis. The sequence continues at coordinate 29,689,995 of NW_026522059.1, read as the reverse complement.
AAGCTTCCCAGAGCCAGTCAAGAATCAGTGCCCTGGCCCTGACCAGTGTGGCTCCACTGGTTGGGCATCGTCTCAAAGCAAAAGGCTGCAGGTTTGATTCCTGGTCAGGGCACATGCCTGGATTGCAGACTTGGTCCCCGGTCAGGGCATGTACGAGAGGCAATCAATCGATGTTTCTCTCCTTCTCTTTCTTCCTCCCTGGCCTGTAAAAATAAATAAATAAAATCTTTTAAACAAAAGGAATCACTGCCCTGGACATGCCCACCACTCACCTCATAGACAGATCCTTCACTCTCCTCCACAAACACGTCCTCCCTATCCACCCTCATCCGCTCGGATCAGCTTCCTAATCCACTGGGAAAACCGAGGCAATCCAAGAAGAAACTGCATGTTCTTCCCTCCCCCCACACCCCCACCACCGGGGTGCCCTGAAGGTCACCATGGACGAGCCTCCGGCTCCCGAGTCCTGAGCATCGTGGGCACCCCGTCCGGCTTTCTCAAAGCCACTCTCTGCAGCAGTTTTCTCGTCTCTCTCCTGCATCCATCATTTTCAGCCTTTACTACAATGTTCCCACTCGCACACATTTCTTCGATGAAAAAGCTCCCTTTTTCAAAAGCCCACATCCCTCTCTATTTCCTATTTCTCAGCTCTCTCTTTTACAGGAAAATTCTTCACTCGTGTTTTTACTTTCTGTCTCAGCTTTTCATCTTCTCATTCATTCCTGAGCTCACTCCAGTCATAATTCCTCCCCCACCATCCCATTGAAACTGTTTCCTAATGACTCCCAAGTCTCTCAATCAGTCCGTGTTCAGTCCTTACCTGGTCTGGCTTTTCCATAGTTTTTTCCTCAGCTGATCTGCTCTGGTCTTGCAAACACGTTCTTTACCTGACTTCTAGAGCATCGTCATCCAAGGGTTTTCCTGCCCTTATCCTTGGTCTCCCCTGCCAGCTGCTCCTCATGTCCCTGAATTCCATTAGTGCATCCTCAGTTCCGTCGTCAGACCATTTCTTTCAGGTATAGTCCCTCCCTAACTGATTTGGATCAGGCCTAGTGCTTTCTGTAAACACTGTCTGTGCAGCTGACTTCCAAATTTATATCTGCTTCCTGGGCTGCTCTTCCTTTCACTACAGATTCATGAATCCAGCTGTTAGAAAGCCATCTAACTTCACATATCCAGAACTAAACCACTACTCTTATCACCCCCACACCTAAAAAAAACCTGTTCCTTCCAAAGTCTTTCTCTCATCTCCATAAATGACAACTCCAACCTTCCAGCGCTCAGACCAAAAAGCCTGGGATAGACCTTGAATCCTATCCTAACACAGAGGAGGGAGAGAGATTGAATTAAGTCTGAGGTTTTGCCACCCAAGTACACAGTGGGAGGCAAGGAGGAGAGGCTGTCCCCACAGACTCTAAGCTGGATAAGGAAGACACTGAGAACACAGGGACATTGGTGGTAACTGACACGCTGGCTGTGTCCAGGGGGTGGCAGTCCCCGTGGAGTTGAGGACTGCCGTGAGTAAACCAGGATCTGATGAGATTCTTGAAAGCCAGACTAGCTGTAGTGCAAGTGTCTTACATGGCCACGGGAGCAAGACACTGAGGTGGGATGGAGGGACACAGCACTGCAGGGAGCCTGTCAGTGTCCCAAGTGGCCAAAGATCGCTTCCCTGGATGCTGAAGGTAAAAACAGTCACAGTTCTTGGTGCGTCCTTCATCAGTCTCTTGTTTGTGCAACTGCCTCCCACACTAGAAAGCAAGCTCAGGGATCACACTCATCTAGCACCTACCACAGAGCCTGGAAACACCTGTAGTTGGTGCTTTTCAAAATCAAAGGGGCCGAGAGATCACTGGATGTAGGCCCTTTGCCTCAAGAAGGAAGGGATTATTATAATCTTCTGAAACCAAGCTGATATCTAGGCCCGTGAGCTGCATCTTGTGCAGAGTCAGCTGAATCCTCTCAACTCTGTGTGGCCTCAACCTGCCACTTCCTTAGCTGGGCATAAACATAACACACATTCATTTCTTCAGTAGCTCCAGGCAGCTACACTCTGCCACTTTTAGCCATTACGCTGTTTGTTTCCTCTGGTAGGACTCAAGGCCAGCTCATATCTGTTTCTGAGTTCTCCTGCAGGCCTCCCAGCGCCAACTGGATGTCTAGTTCCTATGGGTTGAGGCCTGGGCAGGGGCAGGTCAGCATCAGCTTTCTTACCACCGCCTCTGTGATGCTTCTTCCGGACACTCATCTTCCCGTGTTGGGCAAGGAGGAGAGGAATGGCAAGACATTTTCTTGTGCAAGTGCACTGAAAGAATATTCAATAATCTTATTCACTGAATCATTTCTTTGTAAGCTGCGTAACATGTCCCCAGCTTCATGGAGAGAGACTGGAGAAGCCCTGGGGTCAGTGCACATAGGATTTTCCCATCCGGTACAAAAATGTATGTGCAAATAGATAAGCAAAGTTGCCAGCAATTAATGAATATTCCAGGGAAGGAAAAAACTGCATGTTCAAAGAAGCGTGGGGAGCCCTAGATTATAGGAAGTTAAACCTTTTTCATCACATTAGGACCTTGAGGGGCGCCTAATATGCTGAAATGTGACTCTCCGAGATGAATATCAGTAGTAATCTCTCTTTCTTCCTACCCAGCCAACACCTGACTTGTACCAGGTGCCCCTCCTTTTCTGCTGAAGGATATTTTGAATTCCTAATGGATTTCCATTTTGCTTTTAAGCAAAACATGAGCCAAAGGCATCATCTTGTGATGTGCCCGCTTGGCTTGGAGATGCTGACATGGCCGTAAATGTCACTGCATGTATATTAAAACCCCCGCTTCTCCCACTCCACAGCACCACTGGGATCTTTTACCAGAGCCTTCATGGAGGAAACAGTCTCAGGAAATAGATTACTGTAGGGTTGCACGGCAGTCACCTAGGAGACCAGCTGTGCCTCTCAATTCTGAGTGCAGCCCCAAATAAATGCAGCTCCTATGCCTCCTAGCTAAGCAGTGGGACTGCTCATTTAGCATGGTGGACTGTTGAGAATGCAGACACTTTGAGCTCACCCCTCTGCCCCTGCCACTTTAGAGAAGAGGGTGGGGGCCCAGGGAGAAAAGTAGCTTCCCCAACATCATAAAGCCAATGCTCTTCTTAAAACCTAAGTCTCAGCCTGGGTTAAAATGGAAACTCAAGCCCCCATCATTACAAGGTGCTATATTGTTTTCTAATCACTCCAGAAACAAAGATATGCACTCCAGAGTCCTAGCTTGTGGGAGCGGGGACAAAAGAAGGGGACAAAGCAGCCATCATTTGACCCACAGAAAGAGATGAAATCGATGTGCTTTCTCAAGTTCTCAGCTGCACTCACTCCTGCCTTTTACTTGCTCCAGGAAAGCCACCTGAAAAAAACTGGAATTGCTGGGATGGGCAACCAGCAGGGATTCAGGTGAAGCTCTCCCAGGTCCCTGGAGCCCCACACCCATTTTCTAATCTCCCACAGACAGCAGTGTCCACAGCCAGCAGCTACTCAAGGAGAGGAGCTCTGGACACATCACCCGCTCTTTGAGGCTCTCCCTTCCGGGCATTGAACCTGTAGTTGCAAGCCCAACACTGTCTGAGGCCCTTCAGGTCTGCACCCTGACTGGGGATATTTGTATTAAAGAGGGGACCCTGCTGGGGCTACAGAGAGGACAGAATCACTACCTGCTCCTCTGCCTGGAAGGGCTCACAGTCCAGGGGAGCAGAGCAAGGAAATGTGGGGAACCTGTTTCCTCCTCTCATACCCAGGCACCTTCCCTGACGGCACCCTGATGTGCTTCCAGTTTGGGTCTCAAGGGGATGGTAAACCCAAACCCAAACACCTGCTCTCTGAGAATAGAATCCAAAGTTCCTTCCCCCCGTGGCTCCCCCAGTGCCCCAGTGTCCCAGGGGCGGGCAGCAGGAAGTCAGGACCTAGAAGCAGGCCTCCACCGCGCATGTTGAGTGGTGTTCCCGCAGCCGAGATGCGGTCGGAGTCCCTCCGTCCCAGGGTGGCACCTGGAGAGCACAGACCTGCTAAAATACAACTGCAGGGGCTTCCCTTTCCTAGTCCTCTGGGCCACCTTGCCTGCTGTGGGTTTCCTACCTGGTGTTTCATTCAACTGTGCCCTTGGTTCTATGAGTGCCTGATCTACCTCCCAATAAACCCCATTTCCCAGCTCATCAGAGTCACTTTCTGTCACTGGGAATCAAGAAGCCCAAAAGGATACAAACTTATGCACAGATGAGCCTCAGCAGGTGTAGTAAATGCTAACAGCATCTCCAAGGGCCTCTGAGAGAGGGAAAACCGTGCTGGGAGGAGGAGGTGGGGAGTGGCAGGGGTGGACATCCCAGAAGCCTGCAATGATAAATAGGACCCGCGATTATCCCAGGTTCGGCCTGTGCTGCTGCTTCTGTGTGTCAGCCACAGCCAGGTCTCCCCCTCTGAGCTCCCTCCCAGAACTGAGATCGGAGCCCCAAAGCTGCAGCCACACAAAACCGGCACCCACCCCTTCCTTCTACCTCCGGGGCAGGGGCCCTAGGAAAGCAGGCTGGTTCTCAGTGGTGACAGTGAAACCAAGGAGGGTGTGGGCCTGTCTGGCAGACTTGCCATCTCACAGGCAGTCTCTCTCCTGAGTCCCGGTCCAAACCTTCCACTGAACACACCTTGGGCCAGGGCAGCCTTGGACTTCAGGATCTTCTACTCCTCTCCCAGCCCTGCTTGCTGAAAACCGCCCCCCCACACCCCACCCTCGCTTCATGTTTACCGTACTCGGTTCCCACAGAGCCCCGTTGTTCCACATCTAAGTTTTATGCTTTCACAGGGATCGTGCTTGTCATGCTCAGGGTTAGTAATTTCCATAGAGATTCTAGCAAAAACAACAAATTGAAGTGACTTCATTCCAACAAAACTCTGGCCAAAACAAAAAAAAAAAAAAGGAAGAAGGCCAGTAGCAGATTATAGCCCTCAAACCCCAAACTCACAAGGTAACTGGCGTCCCCCAGTGTCAGGGACAAAGGTAAGATAAGCCTGATCCTCCCTCCTGCCTTCCTCCTCCTTAATGAGGGCCTTGGAAATAAAGTCTGGGAAGGATCTGTTCAAGGTTTGAGCTGTTGGCTCCTAAACAAGAAGAGATTCAGGGGGAAAACAATATAATGCAATTGTGACGAAAATCTCCTTTCAGTAGAAGATTTGCAGAACATTAAACACTACCCACAGATAGTTTCAGTCCGAGTCCCTAGAGGGAAAGAACTAAGAGGCTTTTGAATCTGGGTTTTTTTGCTCGTTATACTTGAAACATCTTCTTCCACTTGGGATGTTGTGTTTGAGGTTTGGCAACGAGGTGGCATTTCCTTAAAAGGGAAATTAAATACATAGTTTGGTGGCTATGGCTCAGGTAGCCCATGTTCCCGGAGGAAACGAAAGTCTTTGAAAGGAATGTTTGCCTCATTCAGTATAAATAATGTTGATTTGTTTATGTCTTAACCTCTGTTTTGTGATTAATGAGCAAAAGTACGTCTTCTGAGAGCTGGAGCACACTGGATCCTTTCTCATGGGCCACACCGGGGTGAGTAAAGATGAAAAGAAGACAGCGCCACTGTGCCGCCGGTGAAACGCGGTGTTCTTAACTCTATGAATCTGTAGTTTGGACAACCCCGGCCGTTCCTAGGGAAAATGTCAGCTCTTTCATTACTATTTTTCTTTCTTCTGCTGCTTGCAAATTATGACTCCCAGAAATTTAAAATTGCTTCTTAAATTTAAAATTACTTTGTTTTAAAAAGTGAGCAATTACAGCCTTTAGTTTGGACATTTCAGGATATGGTAGAATTAGGGATCAGTTGAGGCTGTTGCATCCTGGGAAAGCCATGCTTCCTTCTGATCTTAGCTGCTAGCGGCATGAAGGGGGTAATAAAGCCCACCTCACTTCCTAGGATGGCTACGCAGAGCAAATGAAATAATAAACTAAAAGTGCCTTGGTAATTGCAAAGTGTGTCGCAATTGTAAGAGAGAGAAGGAAAAGGAAGCCAAGGTTCAGTGTGCGCCCACTGTGTACCAGGCACTGCGTAAACTGACTCTGGCAGCCCTGGCTGGTGCAGCTCAGTGGATTGAGCATGGGCCTGTGCAGCAAAGGGTCACAGGTTTGATTCCCAGTCAGGGCACATGCCTGGATTGCAGGCCATGTCCCCAGTAGGGGACACATGAGAGGCAACCACACATTGATGTTTCTCTCCCACTCTTTCTCTTTCCCTTCTTCTCTCTCTAAAAATGAAACAAATAAAATATTTTTAAAAATTGACTCTGGCAGTAGCCTCTGTTGAGTGCTCTCTACACCTCCAATCTTGCCACCCCCATCCTCCAGCCAAAATAACATAAGTCAGATCATGTCATTAGCTTTTAAATGTTTTCCCTTACAGTTAGAATACAGTAGTCCCCCTCATCCACAAATGATATGTGCCAAGACCCCCAGTGGATGCTGAAAATGCAGATAGTACTGACCCCTATATGTACTATGTATTTTCCTATACACATATACCTATGAGAAAGTTTAACTTATGAGTTAGGTACAATAAGAGATTAACAACAATAACTAGTAATAAAATAAAATAATTACAACTATATACTGTAATAACACTTATGTGAATGTTCTCCCCTTCTCTCTCTCCCTCTCCCTCTCTCTGTCTCTCTGATAACTGATCTGGTAACCCAGACAGCCACAGAGTGACTGGCAGGGACTAACAACAGGTGCAGAACAAGTACAGCATGTGTGCAGTGGGCGAAGTGGTGGTGATTCACGTGCAGGGCAGGACAGAGCAGAACATCAAGAGATTTCATTATGCTCCTTAGAATGGCATGTAACTTAAAACATGACTTGTTTATTTCTGGAATTTTCCCATTAATATTTTTAGACTGTAGAGCATAAAGGGGACATAAATGATGATGAAAGGAAACTTACTTGGGTGGTAAACACACAATACGATGTGTGTGTAATTCACACCCAAGTAATTCAGATGATGTATTATTGAACGGTACACCTGAAATCTGCATAATTTAATTAACCAATGTAACCTCAATAAATTCCACTAAAAAGTTTTTTAAATAAAATAAATATTCTTAGAGTGTGACTGAATCCACAGAAATCAAAACCACAGGTGTGGGGGACGATGGCAGTGTCCAAACTCCTTGCAGCAGCTTATGAGGCGCTGCCTGGTCTGGCTCCGCCTTCTCCTCGGCCAATCTTTTTCATCCTTTTCATTTCACATGTCATTTCCTTCCTCTCAGCCAGGACTGCCACACTGACCAGATAGGTTGTACAATGCACAAGTCCAGGGGGTGCCATTTACACAGACTATTTTTTGCACAGCAGCAAATGGTGCCCCTGTTCTTCACTTCCACAACGACTCCCATTATAGCATGTTTGACTTGCACTGCATTTCTTCACAGCAATTTGCACATAAATGTGTTAAACGTTCATCTTCTCTACTAGACCATCAGGGTAGGAACTTTTCTTCTCACCTTGGAATCCTCTGCTCCTAGAACAATGCCTACAAAAAAAGTGCTCAATAAATATGCATGGGCTGACTTTTCATGAAGTGCAGATGAATACATGTCGTGCTGCCTCTATCTAATGTCACCAAACAAGCATGAGCGTTGAGGTCTGACAAGCATTTCAGCAACTACTCACTGTCCATCTCCAGTGCCAATGGACCTGGCAGCAAAGGAGTCCACATATACCAGCAGCCAGGCTCGGAGGACACCAGAGGCATTTCAGTCCTGCCCCATCACAAGCCAGCCAGTAATTACTGACAAGTGAGTATAAAATGTGCTGTCATTTATCCTTGCTAGGAATATTTTTAAATTAAGTAAAGCACTTTATAAGCTCCAAGGAATGGTTGAGTGCTAAAGAATGGCCCTAACAGTGGGATATAGCATTGTTATTTACAGTTGATTATAAACCTCTCCAAGAATGCAGTTGTCATTGCTTCCCTCTCACCTGGTTAGTTAGGCTGCAGCTGTCATTACTTGCTGATTAATCACAAACAAGTTAGGAGCAGGAGATAATCCCACTCTGTTTTGCATGATCTTAAAATAAGTAACACTAGCAAACAGATCCACCAGCAAGTTGTTGCTTGCTGATCCCTCATTCAGTCATTGATTCTTAGAGCAAATATTTATCAAATGCCTTCTCCTCACCAGGGATCGTGTTACGTGTTGGAAGGTAAGTGTTTCCTGCTTTTGAGAACCTCACCGGCTAGTGCAGGGAGTCAGAGGGAAGAGGGGGCCGTCATGCAAGCAGGGGGGAAGTCTGTTCTGATGGAGGGATGAACAGTGTCCGCAGCAGCACAGCAGATGGTGAGGGGGGATGGTTAATCAACTCTGCCCAGGCCAGGAGATGATTTCCAGGGACACCTTCTTGCAAGCCCACCTTGAGTCTGGCACAATGCAGAGAAACATCTGCAAAGGAAGGCAGAGGGAGCTGACTTTCTGGAGTTATTCGTGAGCAGTGGAAACCAATTGGATCCCTTCTTTTTTCAGTGATCTGTTCAGGACTTCCTGTCCTCAGCCCAGGAAGAAGAACCAACAGGGTAACAGTTGGCAGAGCACCAGCCCCTCCTGGTCTGCGGGCCCTGACCCTCCCAGGTGAGCTCGTTGGTTGGATGATTGTGGGCAGCAGTGTGACTCCAAATTCTCATCAAATGTGTGTGGGGTTTGGTAGGGGGCATCTTGCCCAGCTCATTTGCCTCAATTTTTGTAAACTTGTATATTTCAGACAAAATATATTTCTCCGGTTTCCGAATATGTCATTCTTTATTCTAGGTATGAGGGGCCTCTATAAATTTTTTTTCTTATTCCATCAAAAGGCTGGATTTTTGAACCCCCAAAGTTCAGAGCGTAGCCTTCGGATCTAAACGCAGTAAAGGAGAGAAAGTTTGACTTAGACCCATTCCCACCTCTGACCCCCCAGTCTTTCATGGGCCTGGCCGAGAGACTGCGGAGGGGGGGAGACTGCGGTGGACCCGGAGCCTGAGCTGACAGCAGCATCCTGCTGTTACCATCGCCCCGGGGCAGAATCCGGGGCTAGAGCTCCATGGAGCTTTGAGGGGTGCTGGGTGTGTCCGGAAATATTTTAATAAGCTCTCTGGAGGAAAGATGAGAGTCAAGGGAACAGACAAAATAGCTAAATGTTCCACGTTAGAAATGGGTGGCAACTTGGAGATGCAGGAAAAAGCCAAGAAGGAGGATGGGAACGGAAGAGGGGAGGACTAAGCAACATGGAGGTGGTCAAGAAACCTAGAAACAGGACTGCACGCCCCCGTTGTGAGTCAGGTTCGATGCCACGGTGCCGTTCCCTTCACCTTCCCAAACCCTCAGTCAACTCACCTGCTCTCAGAAATGCCTGTGGGAGGGGCTTGCTTGGGGGAGGGTAAGGGAAATGACTGAGTTGCACACTGGGGTTAAACAACCCAAGTGGCGTGGCAAGACAATGACTAAACTGACTAATTTAGTGAAAACTGGCACTCACAAACTAAGATCACCACAAGGCTGTAAGTTGCTAAAATAATTCCCATGAGAAAATAATTAGATGTCCTATGATGGAGGGCTTGAATAATCTCTTCTAGCCCTTAAGGGGAAGAGAGACCCCAGCTAACATCTAAATTTTACACTTTTATTACCTCCTTTGATCATGCAAAATATAGATATAATTATCCTCATCTACCAAAGGACAGACTCAGAGAGAATAAGTTATTTCTCAGAGAGAATAAGTCCTATCCCTAAGAAATAACAAGTCTAGAATTTGAATTCAAGTCTTCAGCTGCACTTTGCTTAATGCTTTGTATTGAAATTATTACAGATGCACACAAGTTGCAAAAATAGTATGGAGAAGCCCCTGGTTGGTTGGCTCAGTTGGTTGGAGCATTGTTCTGTACACCCAAAAGTTGCTGGTTCAACCTCCAGTAAGGGAGTACACAGGAAACAGGTGATGGGTGTTTCTCATCTCTCTCTCTCTCTGTCTCCCCACTTCCCCTCTGTCCTTCTCTTCCTCTTTCCCTCTCTCCCTCTCTCTCAAACCAATAAAAACATATCCTCAGGTAAGGATTAAAAAACATACAGTATGGAGAAGTGCAGGTTCCCTGCATGTACTTCAGTTCTTGTTCTCCCCACCACCCCTGAAACCAGGGACAAAGAGTTGAACTGCAGAGGGGAGTTTGTGCTAAAGCCGGCCTTTTAGTTTCACAGATCATTAAGCACTGGGTCTCTGGGTGGGAACCAGAACTAGGACCAAGGTGCAGCCCTAGCTGTACATTTGAATCACCTGGTGGGCTCTTTAAAAATACTAGTCTAATACCTACCCCAGCCTCTTAGGTGCTAATCCAATCAATAAGGTCTGGGGCTTATATATTGGTATTTTTCCAAGTCCCTCAGGGTTCACTCCAGCTATTAACAGGCTCAACAGGATCCAGTCCTCTCATCAGATCCTGGTGTCAGGCTACCCTCCTTCATGGATCCCAGTGAAGAGGCCTGAGATGCCTGTAAGAGGAGCCTGTGAATGGAGAGGCCCCGGGGGCAGCCTGGCAGGGTTGATTTCTCTGTTGTGTTTACTGCAGAGCTCTGTGATCCTGCCCCTCAGAGCTGTGCTTCCCTTTCTGAAATAGTAAATCAGCCCCAGGCACATCAAAGGAGATTATCATTCCTCTGGCACCAGCTTTGTTTTCCAGTACATCTGAAGGAAGCCAGTCCACTTATCTCCAGAATGCTTTCCCAGAAAGCTCAGTCGCCTGCTGTGTGAGGTCACCAGTCCACAATTTGCATCCATCACACCTTGTAGGAAGTGGGGAGGAATTGGCTTGCTTTGTTTCCTAGCACTGGGGAAACAGATTTTTTCTTAAGCTTCACACAATAAATTGTACTAAATCCTTTCAGCAGGGTTTCCATGGCTATTTGAAAGCAAAATCACACAGCAATTGTTTTAAATAATACAGCAAGGCGAACCGGAAAGTACATCTTAATTTTTGTCATTTGTGCAGTGTTTCTCTCTGTATGGAAATGTTCCCGAGGCAGAAGGAAGGTTTCTGCATTCATGGGGAGTCGCTTGGTGAATGCAGAACAAGGTCAAATATAAAGTGGAGTAAACAAACACACTGAATCCCTCAGCCTCTGCTCTGGCCACAGAAGCCCTGGGGCTGGTTTGCTTATTTTAAGTGAGAATTTGGATGGCATTTATCTCTTTGCTACTCGAACACCAAAACCCTCCCTCGAACTGCAAGTGCACCCTGGCTTCTGCTTTCCAGTCCCCCACAAGAGACTTGGAGTTATACCCAGGACAAAGGTGACACCTGATAGTATCCCCAAATATCAAGTTGTCCCTGGTAACTGCCATACTCTGCAGGGCTGGGCTCTTCCTAGCCCGGCATCCAATCCACAATGTCATGGATAACTGACCATCTTCAAAACTGGCCAGCCTATGTTCAGGTCCAAATCCCACCAACCAGGCTGTTGTAAGTTGCCTCACTCTGAAATCCCATTTCATCATCTGTAAATGAGGGTGATGATACTTACAACTGAAGATTCAGAGTCTCAAATAAGGTAATGCATGTAAGGTGCTTATCCTAGTACCTGACAAAGCATTAGGGCTTAAGAAATGTTATTGGTTTTTTCTTACCACTATCACTGTTGTTCTTTTTCTGTAGAAAATCCCCCTCATAATAGGATGAATCTGGGGGCTGCAGTCTGCCTGGGTAATATCCAGGAAAAATTTAACAGTCAGCTTGGTGCTGGAAAAAGAGGAAAGAAAGTCTGGTTCCTGTACTCAGGAGTTCTCACACCAGAACTGGTTTCCTGACCAACTGATGCTAATGAACATGGCACTGGGACTGTGCATGGCCTTGGCTAGTGGCCCATATTATGCTCTTATTCTAGGAAGTTTGTCAGGCTAGACAGTGAGTTGGGAAGGAAGAAGAGAGCTCAATACCATCACTGAGAGAAGCATCCCATGTAGGCAATTCAACTTCCTAATAGGGATACAAGGAAGTCCCTCAGCCAAGCCCCCAAGAGAGTTCAGGGTAAATTCCGCCCCAGGTCTTGTCCTTTGACCACAGTTGGTGTTGACAAGAGCCTTGTGTAGATGGACTTTGGGTCAGATGAGTGGAAGAACGAGATGGGAGTGGGGAGACAGAGTTTCACTGAGTATGTATGAGATCACTTAGCAGACAAGCCAACATTGGAAGGAAAAGGACATTGGCTCTAATTACAGTCTGCCATTTTGAACTCTATGGATGTTTATTTTAGCTTTTTAATATTTTAAACTATGAACAATAAATAGTAATAGCATACATGAAGAAAAAGATTCGCCCACACAGAAGTCATTTTTGGAGCCAAAACCAAGACATAGTTGAGATGTTATGTCTATGCCTGTGAGAGATGCCCCCTTTCCCCAGGCCCCATGGGAGGCTTGGACCAGACCCACCAGATTACAGGGCTGAGCCTCAGAAGGGGCTAATCTATGGTCCCCAGGAGGCCAGCAGGGCTTATCCTTTTGTGCCTCTGGTTTATTTGTGTTCTCTGTTTGCAACTCATTCTTTGTCAATCCTGAGCCTACTTTTTGTCCCAGATAGCTCATGCCCCATTCACTGCTCCTTTTAGAACTTTGTCATGAGACAGAGCAGATTTGATGCCATGATTGGGATCTCTCTTCTGTGCTCTCACATCACCTCTTCTATGGTGTTTACCCTCTGGTCATACTTCCTGTTGACTTGTCTGTCTCCCCCACAGGATTATGAGCCCCTTGTGGGAGGCATGGGGGGACTGTCTCTTACATACTGTGGGTTTCCAGAGCGTAGCACAGTCTAGGACAGAGAGGTGTTCAATAAATAGTTGTTGAATGAGTCAATGCCTGTATGAATGAGTGATCGACAACATATGCTTCAACACATCAGTAGGATGATGTCTTGAACATCTCTATGATGTTCCTTTGGTTCTGTCTGCTGTGTTCCAGCTTCTTTAAGCTTGCCCCCACCCACTCTGAAACCCCAGAAACCCCTTGCACACACCCCTCCACACAAACACACACACACACATACTGGACAGCAACAGTGTCCTACACCTCCAGGGGACTTTAGAGCCTTCCTCCTCTTCTCTACACTAGGAAGCACATATATCACTCACTGTGACAAGGGCAAGGTCTGCTCAACTTCTCCCTGTGCCCTTTCTGAACCAGGCCTGCTCAGCTCACGTGCTGGTGGTAAGAGCTACCTAAGGAACTGGAACAGCCACATCTTCAAAGACCAGGTGGTTATATTTCTTCTGACCCCAGAAATTCTTTGAAACTTTTCTTCAGTGAGTCAAAATCCCCTCTGGGCGTGTGGAATAAATGAAAAGCAAATGCGAAGATATTAATGACATAATGTTACTCTTGGGTCTTTAGCAAAGGCTGAAAGACTAGACTCAAATTAATTCCTCCTACCTCCCCCTAGCTCTTCACCTACCCTTTGAGAAAAAGCAAGTGACTCACACTGATATACTATGGTGGCTACGCACTGACTCATTCACTGAGACCCTGTCACTGTGCTCGTTGCTTTTCATACATTATTTCTTGTATCCCCCAGAGCAAACCCATTAAATATATTATGATTCCCACTTTACAGATGAGGGAAATTGAAGCTCAGAGATTTTAGGTGATTTGACCACAATCATGTAACTAATAATTGAGGAACTTGATATTTGAAACTGTAACAGTTGCCCTCTAAAGTTTAGTCTTGTCTGCTTATCTATTGCTATACAGCAAACCACATCTAAAATTGAACAGCTTAAAACAACAATTCACTATTATGTCTCATGGTTCTGTGGGTTGACTGGGCTTCAGTAGGAAGTTTTTAGTTATGGTCTCTCATGTGGTTCCAGTGAGATGGTGGCTGCAGCTGCAGGCTCAGCTGAGCTGGATGGCCAAGATGACCTCTCGTAGGCTGCCAGTCAATGTTGGTTGTGGGCTGGGAGCTCTTCTGGGGCCATGGACTGAGCATGTATACGTGGTCTCTCTGTGTCTTGGGCCCCACAGAGAATGGCAGTGGATTCGAAAAATGACTGCTCTAAAAGTAAATGCTTCAAGAAACCCAGGCAGGAACATCAGGGCTTCTTATGCCATAATCTCAGAAGTCCCAGAACTCAACTTCCTGCACATTCTGTTGGTCTAACAATTCACCAAGGCCAACTCAGCTTCAGTAGGAGGGAGATTAGACATTACCTCTCAAAATGAAGGGGTTTAAAAAGTTTGCAGTCATCTTTAATTTGTCAGTCTTTCCATCGGTTATTATTTCCATTCCTCCATGAGGAAAATGCACGCATCCCCTCCAAAGACCCAATCGTCTCGTTCCATTATGGTATCAGCTCAGACTTGAGAACCAGGATTTTATTACCTAAATCAAGTCTCAATGTAGATTTGGCTCCCTGGGTGCTGTTCTTTGAGAACAGTTTCTCTTAATTTGAAGGCCTGTGAAATGAAGAGACACATTGTCTATCCTATCTCCACATACATACAACATGTAACAGTGACACAGTGGAGATAGGATAACTTCACTAAAACTTTCATTCAAAAAGGGTTAGAATGGGAGGAACACAGCAGTCACTGGCCCACAGTAATTCTGAAACACAGCCAGGCACGCGTTTCCAGATCCTTAATGAGTGAGTGCCCAACCCTGCTTCCCAGAAATGATTTTCTGTGGCTCTTGGCTCTACTCACTGGGGTTTGGATTCTGTACTCTGAATTATTCTTCCTCTTCCATAAGAAATGGCCATGTTTGCAACTTAGTGACCTTCTTATACACAGAAGCCTCTTTGCATTTTGAACTGCCTCTATGCTTCTGGTCCAAGCTGCTGGTACTTCTGCATGTAGTGTCCTTAATTTTATGTGAGCTTCCTAAGAACTGTTTTGGGTTCATATTAGTAGTCAAATTACACAGTCACAAAGCTCTTTGAGATGGGTCCTTTTCTGCTTTGGGGTGAGTTGGGCACTGAGAAACGATGCCAGTCAGATTTCTTCAAAACTTTCCTGTCTAGTTGAGAGGGTTCATGATGCATATTCTTAAAACTTTTTAAAGCTTAACAAGTATCTTGGAGCCTGTTACTTTGAGAGCCTTTCACCAGCAAGGGAGCTTGGGAATGAGAAACAGCTTTATTTCTAAACCCAGAAAGTCTGCTTCTTTATACTTCACCTAAGTTTGCTTGAAACGGAATAGGTCGGTTTTTGACTCACTCTCTGTATTTGTACCTTATTATACCTGCCCGAAAGAAATTGGTAGACATTTTCAACACTCTGACTAGAAGTCTCCTTTAGCCACATCTTCTATTTCATAGCTAGATTTTCTGTTTTTCACATTACCACAAGCAAGAGTGTCCAAAATTATCCATCCTTACAAACAGGGGGTGCTATTTTTCAGCCTCCAATATAGTAATTCCCTCTTTTTCCTTCTCATTTTCATTCATAGTTTCGGCAGGACCTCCTGGCTTCTTCCTGCTGCTTGGCCCCAAAGTTAATGCCCCATGATGTAAGTTTTTACTATGGCAGCACTCTACTTCCAAGTACCAAATGCTGTCCTAATGATCAATGGTTGCATAGCAAGCCACCAAAATTTAGTGGCTTATCAGGACAAGTCATTTTTTCTCGTGGCTTAATGGGTTGGCTGAGCTCAGCTGGGTGGTTCTCCCATGGGGTTTCTCATACAGTTGCAGTCAGGTGTCATCTGGGGCTGCAGTTATCGAAAGACTGGGCTCTGGTGGACATTCAAGATGTCTCACTCAAATAGCTAGCAGCTGATACTAGTTCTCGACTGGGTGCATCACTGGAGTGCCTACGTATGGCGTGGTCTCCTGACAGCAGAGCAGCTGGTTCAAAGGCAGAGCCTCCCGAGAGTGAGCTGTAATGTTTCTTATGACCTAACCTCAGAAGTCCCAGAATATCATTTTCACAATTTTTTATCACTCAGGCAAGACACTATAGCCAGCTCAGTTCAGAGAGAGAGAATTGGATCTCATCCCTCAATGGATGGAGAGTCAAAGGATTTGTTGCCATATTTGATTTGCCACAGATCTCTGAATTACTAAGATCTGTGTCCTTTCATTAAAAGTAATAGCCTGTCACAATTAGGTCAGCTCTGCATACCTGGTATTTCATTCCTTTAAGTGTTTATATTGATCCTGCTCCCAAAGCCATTGTATTGTCCCCCATTTTACAAAAATACATATATATCCTCCAAATATCTGCTTCCAGTTTGCCATTCTTCTGAACTTGGTATCTGCAAAACATTGGTTAACTCTGACACAGGAATGCCAAAACAGGCAATGGCTTTGTCAAACAGTCATCCCTCGAGAATTCAGATCAGGAATATTGCTTCTCTTTAGACAATCTCTCCAGGAATAATTAAGGTGAGCTTCCTGAAGCCAAGATAAAAATACCCAGATCAAACATGTTTACCTTCATTTAATCACCTTCATTTAATCACCGCCATTAAGTGGCAAACCACAGTATAGGTCTATGTCCAGTTATGCACCTTATGCATGCACCCTCAGTTTTCATGGCATAATAGCAATTGGCCCCGTTTTGCTACCTTCATTCTCTTGAATGGCTATTTTATGTGGCTGACAGTGAATGATCAGTTCTCACTTATGCTTCCTTTGCCTCAGTGTACAAATGTGGCAGGAGGGATAAGATTGTTGGAGAGAAAAGTAAAAGGGATAAAACACAGCAAGGGCCTCTTGATTTTATAACTTGTTGGGGCACAAAAGAGTATACCCTACGCTGCTTAAACAACCGTGGGCAGTATCTGCTCACGCTGCTGAGAGGCAGTATAACTTGGTGAGAAAGGGCACAGACTCAAGTCGGATGGCACAGATGCACTCCTTCGCCCCTCCACTTAATGTGCCGTAAAGGACAAGTCATTTATCATCTCTGTGCCTCATTTCCTCAGTTCTCAATATTTATCTGATTTCTCCTATTAGTAGCATGCGATTACTTGATCACTCCCTCCCTCTGAAAACATCCACAGAATGAATGAGGAGTTAAATATTGAGCAAAGGTGGGGGGAGGGGTTATATCTGAGGAGGTAGCATTTAACTGAGCCTTGAATGACAGGAACCAGCAGGCTCGTAACAATCATAGCAGGCGTCTTCATTTCCTATGGATGCTCTAACAAACTACAGCAATCTGGGTGGCTTGAAACAACAGAAAAGTACTCTCTCCCAGTTCTAGAAACCAGAAATCCAAACTCAAGGTGGCAGGACCACTCTCCCTCTGAAGGCTCTAGGAAAGAATCTGTCCATTGCCTCGTCCAGTTTCTGGTGGCTCTAGCATTCTTTGGCTTGTGGTCACGTCAGTTAATCTCTACCTCGTGGCCACATTGCCTTCTCCTCTCCTCTGTGCGTCTTCTCCTCTGTGTGTCTGTTCTATCAGGGTGAATGCGATTGCATTTAGGGCCCACCCAGAAATCCAGGATAATTTTCCTCTGTCAAGATCCTTAACTGAATCACATATTTTTGCCTTATAAAGTAGTATTTAATTTTTTTCCTCCTTTAATTTTATTTTTCAATTGCAGTTGACATTTGATATTATTTTGTATTAGTTTTAGATATGCAGCATAGTAGTTAGACAATCATATACTTTATAAAGTGGTTCCCCCAATATTTCAAGAATTCACCTAGTACCATCCATGGTTATTATATTAGCAATTATGTTCCCTATGCTGTACTTTATATCCCAGCACTATTCTGTAACTGCCAAGATGTACTTTTTAATCCCTTCACCTTTTTCACCCAGTCCCCCAAACAACT
Source organism: Artibeus jamaicensis (assembly GCF_021234435.1). Taxonomy (NCBI): domain Eukaryota; kingdom Metazoa; phylum Chordata; class Mammalia; order Chiroptera; family Phyllostomidae; genus Artibeus; species Artibeus jamaicensis. The sequence continues at coordinate 29,672,162 of NW_026522059.1, read as the reverse complement.
CCCTGTTTGGCAACCATCAGTCTGTTCTCTGTGTCTATAAGTATGTTTCTACTTTGTTCTTTAGATTTCAAGTGAAATCATATGCTCTTTTTTCTTTCTCTCTCTGACTTATTTCACTTAGCACAATGCCCTCTAGGTCCATCCATGCTGTTGTAAATGGCAAAATTTCATTCTGTTTTATGTCTGAGTAATATTCCATTGTACATACATATCACATCTTCTTTATCCAATCAACTATTGATGGGCACTGGGGTTGATTCCATATCTCAGCTATTTTAAATAACTTTGCAATGAGCCTAGGGGTGCCTATTTCTTTTCAAATTGGGCTTTGGGTTTCTTCAGATATATTCCCTGAAGAGGAATTGCTGAGTCATAAGGCAGTGCCATTTTTAATTTTTTTGAAAAGATTCCATCCTATTTTCCACAGTGACTGCACCAATTTGCATTCCCACCAAAAGTGTATGAGGGTTCCCTTTTCTCCACATTCTCAACAACACTTGTTGCTTGTTGATTTATTGATGATAGCAATTCTGACAGGAGTGAGGTGATATCTCAATGTTGTTTTAATTTACATTTCTCTGATGATTAGTAACATTGAGCATCTTTTCATATGTTTATTGGCCATCTGTATGTCCTCTTTGGAGAAGTGTTTATTCAGGTCCTCCACCTATTTCTTAATTGGATTGTTTGTTTAGGTTTTTTGCTGTATTTGTGTGTGTGTGTGTGTGTGTGTGTGTGTGTTGAGGTGTATGCGTTCTTTATAATTTTTTATATTAACCCTTTATCAGGTATATTATTGGTGAATATCTTTTATTCAGCAGGTCGCCTTTTCATTTTATTGATGGTTTCCTCTGCTGTACAAAACTTTTTAGTTTGATGTAGTCCTAGTTGTTTATTTTTTCTTTTGTTTCCCCAGAACAAGAAAATATATATAAAAAATTTGCTAAGACAAATGTCAGAAAGTTTACTGACTACATTTTCTTCTGAGAGTTTTGTGGTTTTAAGTCTTTAATCCATTTTGAGTTTGTTCTTGTACGTGGTGTAAGGAAGTGGTTTAATTTCATATTTTTGCATGTATTTGTTCAATTTTCCCAGCACCATCTATTAAACAGACTGTCTTTATCCCATTGTATGTTCTCATCTCCTTTGTCATATATTAATTGACCATATAGGTGAAGGTTTATTTCTGGACTCTCCATTCTGTTCCGTTGAGCTGTGTCTGTTTTCTTGCCAGTACCATGCTGTTTTGATCACTGTAGCCTGTAGTATAGTTTGATATCAGATAGCATGATACCCCCAACTTTGTTCTTCTTTCTCAAGATTGCTGTGGCTATTTGGAGTTTTTTGTGATCCCATATACATTTCTGGATTATCTGTTCTAATTCTGTGAAAAATGTCATCAATATTTTAATAGGGATTGCATTTTATCCATAGATTGTATGAGCATTTTAACTGTTAATTCTTCCTATCCATGAGCATGGTATGTGCTTCCATTTATTTGTGTCTTCTTCCATTTCTTCCTTTAATGTCATAATTTCTTGAGTACAGGTCTTTTACTGCCTTGCTTAAATTGATTCTTAAGTATTTTATTTTTATACAATTAGAAATGGGATTGTTACCTTAGTTTCTATTTCAGATACCTCATTATTGGTATACAAAAATGCAACTGATTTCTGAATATTTATTTTGTATCCTACTACTTTACTGAATTCATTTATCAGCTCTAGTGGTTTTCTGATAGAATCTTTAGGGTTCTCTCTACATAGCATTGTGTCATCTGCAAATAATGAAGGTTTTACCTCTCCCTTTCCAATTTGTATGCCTTTATTTCTTCTTTTTGTCTGATTATTGTGGCTTACTTTTTTTATGTAAGGTAATATTTGTAGGTTCCAGGAATTAGTGCTTAGACATATCTTTTGGGGGCCACAATTCAACCCACTATACCACAGTGAAAGAATAAAAAGAAATACTGGGTTGAGCCTTTCAGCCTAGCAACAAGAGGCCATTGGCAGTCTCAGGCAGGATTTGTACTGAGATATGTTTTATAATGATCATTCTTGCTGCTCTGTAAAGAATAGATTTGGAGGGAGGGAAAGGAGAGTGGCAGCAGGAAGACAAGCTTAAGGGGCCATTGCTAATCTGAAAACTTAAGTATGGGGTGAACGTGCCATTTTTGAAGTGGATTACAGGCAAATAATTCTTCATCAAAGTCTATAACACAAGATTACTGTTAGAACAGTCTTTTGACAAGGCAAATTCTAATTCTAAATGCTGCCAAACAAGATTGTGTCCTAGCTCTATTATGTTTTACCTTAAACCCAAATAATTTACTTCTCCTATTAACTGAAATGAACTCATACTCTCTCTGAAATAGCATTATACTGATAATATGGTTTGATGGTCAGGATATCAGAGTGGTCTTGAGAAGAAGCTAAAACATTTGGTTAACTATAGTCAGAAAGAACAATCTCATACGAGCTGTGCTATTGTATATTGAAAATATTTGCAGTAGAGTAGGTGAGCAACGCAATGAAGACCACCCCACCCTACCTCGCAAGCTTGGCTTCATCCCTTGCAGGCAACTCAGTTGGTGGGTCCACAGCTTACAGATGTGCTCAGAAATGGACATTCCACAAAGATGAGACTGAGCACTTTCATCATTTAAAAGGGCAGTGCTTTGTTAATTTTTAGGCCAAAATTGTCCCTTTTATGCATATGGCACAGATCTCTGGTGTCTTAACCAAGGACTCATGCTTTTGTGTGCTCCAACTAGCCTCGAAGTTTTATTTTGGAAACAAATGTTGGCTCTCCTAGCAATGCCTCCTGTCACTGTCCCCCGGATTTGCACTGGCTTCTAGGGAGAAGGGAGAGAGGACCAAGAGCTGCTGAGACCCACTCTATGAAACATACTTCCACACGTGCCCTTGGGGTAGAGACTCCTGGCTGCTCCCAGTATTTCTTCTCCCCACCTCCAACTAGAGTCACCAGGTAAAATACAGGACTCGGTTGAATTCGAATTCTAGATAAACAATGAAAACTTTCCTTTTAAAAGTATCTCAAGTATTGAATGGGACATGCTAAAAATATTATTTTTCCAAAATTATAATTTAACTGGGTGTCCTATGTTTTTGTTGTCATCGCTGTTGTTAAATCTGGCACTGGACTACCCTGAATAGAGATGGCATTTCTCAGTCTCCTCTGAGGTTAGGTAAGACCGTGTGGCAAAACTCTGGCCAAAGGGATGTAAATCAAGTTTTTTTGTTTTAAAGAAGGTGGTGTGCCCTCTTTTTCTCTGCTGCCTGCCCGCCTGCTGCAATGTGGAGCTCCAGCAGCCACCCGGGACAATGAGGTGGTCTTAGGAATGAAAGCCACTCATGGTAGGGCTAGAGGCTGGAAGGAGCCTGGGAGCTAGTCTAGAACATAAGCAAGAGGTAAACTTCTATCTTATTTGAGCCACACTTATTTTGTTTTTTTTGCTACTCGTAGCTGAAACTAATCGTAACGAATACACTATGTCATCTAATTTTCACTCAGCCTTGAAATAAGTTTCCCACATCTCAGCAAACAGAATCCTGACAGTGAGAGGAGTTAAGTGGCTCAGCTAAGGTGGTCACACAGTAATTGATAAGCTAAGTGTGGAAGCCCAGTCTATCTGAACAATTTCCCAGGCTCTTAATTTTTTTATATCACAATGCTTCTCTGGGTGAGAATATTTATCAAATCCCCAAGGTTTTGTAAAATAATATCACATTTGTTTTGCATGTCTGCTATCTCAAACACTTAGCCCTCTCACTCATCCCAAATACAGAATAAGGATGTTTCTGGCACCTGTTAGTGTTATAAGATCTCGGCCTCTAGCCATGAATCTAATATTTGGGAGAGCTGCACCAAAGGACGTGTTATGCTATTTGTTTCCTCTCGGTCTCTAAAGAAATTTATCTGGTTTATATTTTACCAGTTCCCTGCACAAATGTCTTAACTGAGTTATGACTCAATAGGAAGTCTTCAGCTTTTATAGAGAATCAGTATTAAAAGGCTTATTTGAAGAATGTTTCTGTATCTGTTAAAACATATTGTGTTGCTTTCTGTTCCTCGTAAAATATAATTTTCGTGCAATCAATTTCATCTGGAATTTAGTGACAGAAAAGAATTAAAGACATATATTTAGGTGCACTACCCTGGGCTTTTATTTTTTTGTTGTTTATTTTGTTTGTTTGTTTGCCCAACATTAAAAGAATGAAAGAGTCTAACAATTACTCTTTTGCTTTAGAGCTAAATTTCATGTTCATTTCAAAGTCATTCATTCAACCACTCCTGCTACTAAAATATTTACTTATTTTTTCTTTCTTTGTTTATCTATATTTTCTTTTTCGCTAATATGTTTCTTTCTTATTTCTAGTTATCTCTTTTAGATTATACATTCATTATCATCCACCACTTCAAATTTACCTTCACTTATTCAACAAATGTTTGTTCATTGTCTCCCTTGCATACAACACTTGCTTGAAAGGAGAGGAGCTATAGACTATAAATTCCTGACTGAGCCTTTGCTTGTAACTCAAGATCATGTCTTTCTTTTCAAAGGGGCTCACAAACCTCTACCAAATAATTGATTCCAGAATTTAGGTGAAACTCAACAGTAAACAGTATTTCCCAAAATTCACATTTTTTTTTCCTGTTTTGAAGAGCAGGGTATTAGCCCCATCACTCCAGAAGACCTGTGGCAGCCACAAATTTCAGGCACCATGCAGCAGTCCCCAACCTTTTTGGTACCAGGGACTGGTGTCATGGAAGACAATTTTTCCACGAAGGAGGGAGGTGCCTGTCTGCAGCCCCGGGCTTGAGGACCAATCCTAGAAATAATTGTGAAGAGAGCAGCATTTTGACAGCAACCTTTCTGCTCCCTTCTCTTTTCGCCAGGGGGCCATCTCTGGGCTTCCAAACACTGAGTGCTTCTGGGTCCTCTTCTCACCCACTCCCAGACACCGACATCCCTCTCACAGGCCATCATGTACATTACTTCCATCTCCTTTGGAACATTTTGCCCTTTTCTCCCCCTTGGGACAATGGAATCTTAGCGCTTATAGCAAATTAGAGAGCAAATGCCTTCATCTTCATGAAAGCAAATGTATACACTAGTGATCAGCTCAAAAAAACGTGAAAAGAGAGCCCTGAGGACCTTGGAGAAAGGAGGAAATCAAGGCCTTCCTGGTGTCTGAAATCTGCCCCTGGAGTCCGGCGTCTTGGATGCCTGCGCTGTCCTGTCCAAGGACGCGCCCAGCAGGTTCACGTCTCCATGGTGATGCAGCCTGGTTTGTCAAATATTTTCCACTCTCTTTCGGAGAGTGGGGAAGAAAAAGAAAAAAAAAAAAAAACACCAAGCAGACAAATTGAGTCTTTTTGCTAGGCCAGGGAGGTGGGATTGAAAATTGTATTTTTGACACCCACCTCTAGAAATGGTTGACCCCATCATCTAGGAGAGCCTGCATTTGCTGCTGCTTGAAGCTGAAAAGGAAGAGCAGTCACTGTCTCTACTCCTGAAGCAGCTCCGGGTAGCCAGGCCTCGGGAGAATCTGCCTGACCTCTCCATGCGTTCACTCCTGTGGCTCACATTCTCTCCACAGAAGGTGGACCCTCCCCACCTCGCAGGGGTCACCGACCTGCGGTGGCACGTTATGGTTTACAAAGCGTGTTCATGCACTCTGTGAGGAAGGTTTGTAAGCTCTGCTTGGCTGTTGAGAGCCAGCTAAGGACAATTTACTGACTGGCTTAAAGTGAAAAACAGCAGAGCTGGGACCAAGAGGCCAGAGCTTTGACTCCCAGACAAGAGCTTTGACTCCCAGACAAGAGCTATTTTCACTTGTCCTCAGCAAATGGTGTCCGCTGAGAGCCAAGCAGGTTGGCCTCCTCTCAGGAGCCCAGCCCTGGCTGATCCTTACCTTGCCCGTTGCCTCCCCCACCCCAGGGCTTCGACGAGGCTGCCCGCATTCTAGTTAGTCATTTGTGGTGCTCTGTTCCCAAACTGTGAGGTTGTCAGGGGCAGGGACATGTCTGTTTCAAGTCTGATGATCCCATGCCTCACATGATAAGTGAATAATAAATAACAGATATTATATATTTTTAAGATTTTATTTATTTATTTTTAGAAAGAGGGGAAGGGAAGAAGAAAGAGAGGGAAATGTCAATGTGCGGTTGCCTCTTGTGCGCCCCATACTAAGGACATGGCCCACAACCCAGGCATGTGTCCTGACTGGGAATAGAACCAGCAATCATTTGGATCACAGCCTGCGCTCAAGCCACTGAGCTGTACCAACCAAGGCCTAAGTAATAAATATTATAAATGCATGGATCTGGGGCTAGATCTTCAGTGATCTCTTTCACCAACACACTAAGAGTAGTCAGTCTAATTCTCGTCACACCCTATGTAAGAAAAATAACAAAACCTTTTTCTTGGCAAAGTTATCTCCACTCTGTATCTGTTGTCTAAAGGGGCAAGCTTTGGATGCCATGGGATGTTTTAGTGGGAAAGATTTAAGATGCTGGAATAATGTCCACTCATCAAGTCCACATCAGAGAAACAAACCAGAGTATGAAGGGGTTTCTTTTCCTGTTTTGTCTTAATGGCTTTGGAATTGTGGTCTATGGAAATGGCATAGTTTGCAATAAAAATATTCCTGGCTAGCCAAGGGACACATCTGGCCAGTCACGATGAGGGAGAGAACGAGCTCTTTCATTCCTCAGCAGCCGAGGAGACGGGCTCTGGGTGGGTCTTCCCCTGAGCATGTCTGTGAAGCGCCATTTGAGAAACTCTAGCAGAGATGGGATAATGAATTTCATAACTGAAATCAGGAATCTTGTCCAGAATAAAGTTTGGACATTTTTATAAAATCACAGAGTGGAAGAGGTCCTAAATGAGGATAATTAATCTATATCTCCATTGCTCTGCAAAAAACACTGAAGTTACCCTAGAAAATTGGCTTTTTTTTTTTTTTTATTCTGGAAAGAATACAAAACTCTTAAAACCACAGTGGATGATCCCTTCAAATACATTACAACCTCATGGGAAGGAAACTTTTTCCTTTTTCTAACCTAAATCTCTCTTGCTAAAATTCTATTTTTTTTCCTTCTTATTTAGGGATCAGGCCAAGGACTTAATGCTTTGATCAATTTGCATCAGTACATAAAGTAAACTTAACAGGTTTTTAAAAGATGTTCTGAAAAATGTCTTTTAGCGCACTCTTTGTTGCGAGTTCCAAATACCCAACTCAGTGGTTAAAACAATAAAAATTCTCTACACTGAAATGGAATCCCATAAACTAGGGCATGAGAAGCATTGGGCAAAGCACTGAGAAAGTAAAGTGGGAGGAGAAAGGAATCTTTGATCCCACAAATAGAAAGTACAGAGATAAGTTGAGCTTTGGCATATTTATAATGTCAATAAGGACTTGGATTCTTTTTCTCTTCTCTATTCTGCTTTCCATAGGAAAGTAGAGTCATTCTGAAAGCTATTTCTGAGTCATCTGAAAGCTGTTTCCTTCTTGGTGGCAAAATAGCTGCAAAAGTTCCAGGCATCACATCCTTACAGCACACAATTCCTCCCAAGCAACAGCCCTGAAATCACCCTCCACGAGACCAGGTTGGGTCACATGCTCTTTGTTGAACCAGAAAGTTAAATGTCTCAATCAACTTGATCTAATTAGGATCTTCCCCTGAAGCTGGGTGGTCACGGTCAACTTCCCAGAAGCATAGGGCTTTGTGAGGGAAAAAAGAATAAAAAGAAACAAAAATCTCAGTATAGTTAGGGAGAGAAAAGCTGGGCAATTGGATGTTTGGTAATTGTGAAAACAAAAATTCCCCAAAGGTTAAAGCACATGATTTTCTGCACTGAAGATACTTCCTCAGACCTGTGGTTTGTCCACTTAGAGAAAGGGTTTTACAATTCCCACAGATCAGTGTTTTCTGTACTTTCCTAATGATGAGAATCACCTGGAGTTATTAAAGATGCAGCCTTGCCTTGGCCAGTGTGACTTGGTTGGATGGAGTGTCATCCATAGACAGAAAGATTATGGGTTTGATTTTTGGTCAGGGCACATACCCAGGTTGCCAGTTCAATCCCCAGTCAGGGTATGTACTAGAAGGCAGCCAATCAATCAATCTCCCTCTCTCTCTCTCTCTCCTTTCCTGTCTCTCTAAAAGCAATGGAAAAAGGTCCTTGAATAAAGGTTAAAAATAAATTTAAAAAAACAAAAGGATACAGCCCCTCAGTTTCTACTCTGAAGCTTCTGTTCCATGGCCCTGGGATGGGATCTGGGGTTTTTTATTCACTTCATGTTCCAGCTGATCCTCGTGAGACTGGCTCACACCCAGAACCAATCCTGCACATGCTCGTCCTGCTTCTCAAAGCAGGTGCGTGCACTGACGTGGCAAGATCTTCAAGATGGGGAGTGGGGGACATGCTTTAACTGTGACAGTTCAACATTCATAAAAATGACTTTGGAAAGAGTTTCTGGACATTGGGTATTGTGAGCACTGGTCATGAGTCTCTGGGTGGTGAAGATCAATCTAACCCTTCTTGAGCACAAAGTCTTTGAAGGATGCTGAGCTGAGCCCTTCCCATGAGTTTTCTTCTATAAGTGATGCATCTGCTTCTGTGGGGAATTTTCAGGCAAAGCAGAGACCACCATTCTTTTAAAACGTTCTTGTTAAGAATTAAGGCAGCCCCAACCAGTGTGTCACAGTTGGTTGGGCGTAGTCCCGCAAAGTAAAGGGTTGCCAGTTCAATTCTAGGTCAGGGCACAGGCCTGGGTTGCAGGTTCGGTCCCTGGTGCATACGGGAGGCTATCAGTTGATGTTTCTCTCCCCGCTTCCTCCTCCCTTACCATCTTTGTAAAAGGAAAGAGGAAGGAAGGAAGAAGGGAAGGAAGGATTAAGATTGCTTTATAATATATAAATATCAGGGTCCCACATGATAATAGTTTGATTTAGTGTCTACAATGGTTAGCAAAAGTAGGTTTGCGTAATACAAATAAATAATACAATATTTAACAAATAATAATACAAGAATAAACTGTGTTTTGCATATTTAGAACTATAAGGCTACTTTTGCCAACCCCTGTGCTGCATGAGAAAACATATCAAGAACTCACTATTTTATCCACATTTCTTTGGTTAAAATTACCTTGATCAATTTTTAATGTATTGGGAGAATTCCTGGGGTGGCCAGAAGCATCCAGGACTCCAGAAGAGAGCCAGGGTTGGACAGCGGGGGGGGACCCTGCTGCCTGCTGCCTTCCTTTCTGCACCTCTCCATGAGTGTGTGTGGGGGGGGGCATGTTTGCAACACTTCTCTCCTCACAACCTGGCTTTCAACCTGGCTGAAATCCCTACAATCCTCAGTTATGTACTACCTCCGGCCCAGTCATTTGCACCCAAGGCAATCTTTGAATCTCGAGTCCAAGTTCTAAAGGGGAGACTCAGTTCAGGTAAGCGTGGGTCAAGCATCTACCCAGGTCCCATTAGCTGTGATGAGGTAAAAGGGGGCTCAGATAATACAAACACATGCCAGGGGCCAGTTTCTACTGGTAAAACGAATTTAGTTCTCATAGAAAAAGTCCTTGGAGGCTAGGAAGTTGCCCCCACAAAATGTTGCTGACACAACTACTGTGAATTCTGCAGCTCTTAAACGAATTTTCATTTTCTTCACTCTAGACACATCTGGAAACATTTAAAAAAATGTCAGGGTAAACATTGCTGGAGGCACTCGTGGCTGCCCCACCTCCCGCAATACCCCTCAGTCCTCCCAGGTCAAAGGCCAGCACATAGATGATTCTTGAGACTCCTTGACCTCTCTGGTCCCCATCTTTGGAAAGAAATAGAACAGAGAGTGCTTTGCCTGCTAGAAGTGATTAGAAGAAGAGAGACTGGCTCCTTTCCCCTGGGCCTCCCCCCAGGACCCTTCCAAAGTGGGGTCCCCCTTCCCTCAGAGCCAACCTGGCCACTGTGCTGCATGGCTACTTGTAACATTTCAGCCTTGGCTGGCAGCAGACTGCCCACTTCCTGGCAGCTCCAAGCTGCAGGAGACTAATAAAATGAGCCCTAATGAATGGATGGCTCTGCAGTAATATCGAACTCACGGATTTATTCTTGTTGATAATTTGAGTGGAGTAGACCAAAGGGACTCTTAGCAGTATAACTAGGAGATAAAATTCTGATGAATGAAGCATTTACCTTGTTGCTTAAGGAAGAGTGCCTAATTAAGAGGGTTGTTGACCCTAATTGAAATGATGTTGCCAAGGTGAACGAAATAGCAATTCTGGACCAGAGAGAGAGTTTCTTGTCCACAGTGGACTGTTTTGCAAGCAGAGGAACTAACTTTGGTTTTGGCAAAGTTCAGAAACGAGCGGAGGAGCTAAGGGGGCTTTTTGACCTGGATAAGGAGCTAGCCCTGAGGAGCCTGCATGTCAGCTTCTGCCTTATGATAGGCTGTTGGCTAAGCAGAGGGGAGGGGACAGAATCTGGAGGTCTGTGCATTCCAGGCCTCCATTCAGGATTGGCAGTTAAGCTCTGATGAAGAGCTTCCAGAAAATGCAAGTATCAAAAAATACAGCCCACCACATATATAATTTAAAATACTGTAAATATGAGGGAGGACTCCCAAATCCTGAAATTTATTTATAAAAAGTTTGTATTTATTCTTCCACATTTAAACTGCAGTCACTTTCAAAGTACTCTCCATCTAATGCAATACACCTATTGAGACATTTTTTCCACCACTCAAAACAGTCTTTAAACTTGTCAATTCTGATGCCTTTTAGTGCTTCTGCTGTTTTTTGTTTCGCCTCTTCCACATCAGCAAAATGTTTCCCTTTGAGGAATTTTTTAATCTGGGGAATTGGGAAATAAAAAAAAAAGTTGCTCGAAGTGAGATCAGGTGAATAGGGAGGGTGGGGCACGGGGGTCATGCTGTTTTTAGTCAAAAACTGCTGAACATTCAGCCAGTGTAGGCAGACATGCTTGTAAATTACCCATTATGAAATGGGTAAATGTGCAGCGATCATCTCCAAAAAAATTCATTGAAGCCAAATGCAACCTCTCACAACAATGCCAGCTGGTACACACTGACACAGCTGGGTTCCTAGAACACCACGTGGTGGGGGAGGCCTATACTACTAAGGGCCTGCCCACCAGAGGGTAATTCCGTTTTGGGGGCTCCCCCCTTGTTTACCAGCAGTAAACCTTAAAATTAATTTAAGGAATTTTAATGATGTTCTGATTTTTCCTACTATGACTTTGATGCTTCTTTTAGGTATATTAAATTCTTTTTATAAAAGAATATTTTAGTTGCCCTCTTGGGTAAACCAGCAGTGTGGATGAGCGAGAGAGAATCCTGGACTGACAACCAACAGACCTGGGTTCCAGCCCTGGCTCTGCTTCTCAAGCACCTGTGGGACTTTGGGCAATGACTTACCCTTTTTGGCTCTCGGAAAGGTCATCCAAACAATGATGGTTCCTCACCAGGCAGCTGTGAGGATCAGATGAAATGTCATCAGTGCTTCAAAAACTTTGAAACACTGTACAGATACATAAAGGGGGCCTGTTACCAGAATATTTGTTATGCAATTGCCTGAAATGTGGACTGATGCCAGAGGCAAAAGGTTTCATATCACAAAAATATTCACCGCTGAAGTACAATACTTAAAACATTGGTCCCCACTCCAAAGCTGCTGACAATGAGCACAAGCACCCCTTCCTTCCAGAAGAGGGAGGTCTGCCTCGTTCTGACCGTCTGAAGCCCACAACACCCGACCATAGTTGCACATGCAATGCCAGTGGATGGCAAAATGAAACTGGAAACCTTGCATCAAAAGAGGGTTTTCATGAGATTCAAGAAAGTGATGATAGAGACTCCTCAATTATTCAGTTAAGCCACTGACCAAGGAAAACAGACAGATAGCCAGTTACCAAATAAAGAAAAAAAACAAGGTTAGTGATTTCAGAAAAACCCACATTTTAATAGCAAGGGGTTTGGGGAAAAATTATTGTTAAAAACTCAGGTATTATGTAAAAATTATTCCTTTTTTTTTGGATTGTGGCACAGAATTAAATGTGAAGAATTTAGTATCATGTAATTATATAGTGTTTATTGCTGGAAATGTTTCACATGCAAAAAATTTTTTGCAGTATTTGTTCTTGAAGAATTAGCTTGTAGTTAACAGTATGAAAAATTTGTTCAACAGAAAATGAACTTATTTTTATAAAAGCTTTTAGGAAACATGTCATTTTTCTAGGCAAAATAGAAACCAAGGGTTTTGTTGTGCTTTAGGTTCTGGTTTCGTGTGTGTGTGTGTGTGTGTGTGTGTGTGTGTGTGTGTGTGTGTGTGTGTGACTACTTACCATGGTTTTTTAGTCAATGTTAAGTGGATTCACTTTGAAGTAGGCTTTTTTTCCTTCCAATATCAAGCATTCTCAGATAATGAGGACTTTGTGTAATTACTGAATCATTATCGCTAATTTTATTATGTCCCAGTCTCCTTCAGTGGGAATGGTGTTGGCAGTCTCCTCAAGCCCACAGGAGGGAAAGAAATTAGTTTCCAGTTCTCTGGAAATTCAGAGGCCCAGGGTGTTGCCCTTTCAGAGATGAAGCCCAAGCGGCTCAGAAACACTACAGTGGTGAGTGAGCCCAGTTTTCTGGGCAGGACGGACACTGGTATTCCCAGCAAGTGCAGAGCGCCCCGGGAGAGGACATGGCAGGAACTGGCTGTGCCTCGGGCCCTGTGCTTCTGACCACCAGGTGGACCTTGGTGCTCTGGCTGGCCAGCAAACACATCCTCCCCAGGGCCCCACACTGCCTCCACGCACTGAAGAGGACCAAACCCCAACAAAGAGTTGGGGTTTCAGTACACCCCTACTTCACTGAGGAATTCAACACAGCAGAGTCCTTAGCACTTTATCCCTGCAGGTCCTGGGCCACGAGTCAGAGAAGATGTGCAGCTGGAAAGTACAATCTCAGGGTGCTGCGAGGCAAACCTGGGTCTAAATTACAATTCCACACAATCTGGTTGTGTAACCTCAGACAAATTACTTGACCTGTGTAAACTTCAATTTTTCTTTTGTAAAATGGGAAGAGAGTTGCTAATAGATCTGCCCACCCCCGCCCCCCCAGAGGAGAACTCGTGTGCAGGTGATTTGTTTAGAGCATGCTCCCATCAGGGGAGGTGGGGAAGCAGGCAGGGATGGGGAAAAGTCGAAGCAAAATAGTGTCGCAGCCTGATGCTCTGGAGTGTTAGGGAGGATGTTACACAGCATTTTGTTTCGCCCCTGGCGGGGAGCCGGGCTTTTGAGCTGCTGCACTCGTCACTGACTGGCTGAGGGCCATGGGGGGCAGTAAACTCCAGGCACTCGGGCTCTCTCCTGTGGGCAGAGTGGCCTAGGAGCCCTTGGGCAGACCTCTGATGAGAGTCACAGGTGCCAGCCAGTGAAAGGGTCATGATGGTAAGAGACCCAGGACCTGGGCAGAGGACAAATGGCTGAGTGGGATGATTTGTGTAGAACACCTAACACAGTGCCTGGTGCAGAGGAGGCAGGGGATCTGGGTCCTCTCTTACGGTTGCTGTTGCTGCTGTGGTTGCAGTTATAAAAACTTCGATTGTCATCCTCTTAGGCATTCCACTAGGGCATCTGCATGAGTCACAGCCGAGGAGCTGGGTGAATAATCCATTCTAACGCACAGGAAACAAAGAGGGCACCAATGTTTATCGAACACCTACTATTTAAATGTCAGACACTGCACCCGGCGCTCTACCTGAGCTGTCTCCTCTGCTCCTTAGAACAGCCCTATCAGATAGGATTAGTATCTTCATGTTCACTGCTAACAAACCAGATCCAGAAAATCAAAATAAATCACCCATTGTCACACAGCTAAAAAGCAATACAGCCAGAATTCAGATGCAGTTATGTCTAGGTTCTGAAGCCAATTCTTCTCACCTGAGCTTCAAAGGTTGCCCCCAATAGATAATAGGGCAGAGCCTGGCTGTTGCCTGCTCAAAGTATTCTGAGTAGCAATGTGCCCAGGTGAAATAACACATATCGTAGGTTCCCTTGCAATGAAAGTCAGCAAAGTCCCTGCATGACTTCAAAGGAAATGTGTTCCATTAGGAGGCGTTCTTCTTGTTCTTCTCCCTTCCTTCTCTCCTCCTGCTTAGCACACGGATGCAATAGCTGGTGCTCTGGAAGGCATTTTGGGCCACGGAAGCTGGAGGCCTAAAGATGAGCTCTGAACTTATTCTAGGTATCAGTACTGATTTTATGTGAGAGAAAATAAAGCTCTATGTTACTGAAGCCACTTTTATTTCTATGGTCTGTTTCAGGCAGCTGGATCTAATTCTAACAGATATAGATCATATATTTATGAGCACTTTTAAGCAAGACTTTACTATCTTGAATCAAAGTAAACTAACTTGACCCAGGCCCTCTGTCCTGGGAACATGTTGATGTATATCTATTGAAATTGGCCCCATCAAGTGCCAACATGTTGCTTTCGAAACATCAGATAAACTGCAAGCAGCCTGAGGATCCAGAATTTCCTGAGCAAGTGTGATTTCTTACCTTTGAAACTGGGGCCCCCAGCACATGCTGCAAGAAAAAGCCCTAATCTGCCAGGGCTCTCTGAGGCCCGGGAATCACTACCACCACACCCTAGATTTCTATGCCTCCCCACACATTACTCTTTCACAGTCTCCCATAAAGGTCACAGCTGGCGTCTCCCAAGGACAGCAACAGCATTCTGCCCTGCGTCTTTCAGCCCCTACTTCCCACCACTCAGCAGCTTGTTCCTCTGATTGCAGTCCCAGGAAACGATGCGTGACTGAAGACACGACAATGACTTCAATCTATATTCTGCCATTTGCAGGAAGAGCTGATCAGAAGCTTTAGTCAACAGCAGCACCTCCTTAGTCCGGAGCAAAGCGGAAAGCTTACATAATCAGGGAGGGTTTGTCAAAGCAAATTTCACATGCAACTGATTCCATCACCTTGGGATGCACTGGTGGAATAAATAATCACCATACACATTTTGTTAGCTACGCCTCGTTAGAGATGGATGTTTGGAAATGGCATCCTGAAGGCTTCTTATCTGTCAAGTGCTCCTTTTAAGTGTGGCAAGCATTCCAGATTGGCTTTTCTAAAAAAATTAGCCTGTTGCCATGCCAGGTGCAGCTCGTCATGGTCACTGGTGTCGTGCGAGCCAAGGGGAGGGACACGTAGGCCTGAGCCCCTTTGAGGGATTGCGGTTTCAAGTGCCAAAGGAAAGCCGGGAAGAAATTTTTTGCAGAATAAAAGCTTAATCGGAACTCCTCCAAAGAAGGGTCTCAACGTCAGTGGGATAAAATTCTAGCTCGAGCCGCCTTGTATTTCTGCACTTTTCTTCTGTGTGTCTTGCTCTTTAGGGTACCTCTGACTGACTCTGCTGGGACCACCTTCACACAGCAAAAACGGCTCAGCCCTCAGTGGGCCAAACTGAGTCTGGAGGTAGAAAGTCACTCTTGAATGTCTCCATGCAGGACTGTGACCGGGGCCCTCCTTGAGGGACCCTCGCCCCACCCCACCGCTTGCAGACAGAGCCTGGTCACTAAGGTCCCCATTCCCAGGGCACAATCCCGCACCTGGTACACAACAGGTGTTCAGTGCAAATTAAATTGAAATGGATTGCCACTCCCTCCGTGTGGGCTTTCTTGAGCTGTGCAGTTTCCCTAACATGAGAACCACTCACCAGGCGCTCTCTCTCTCTCTCTCTCTCTCTCTCTCTCTCTCTCTCTCTCTCACACACACACACACACACACACACACACACACTCTAATCTAACCCACTGTGTTGGGACGAGAGCCTTCCAGCTAACACCAGCAATAGGAGAGGGACAGAATGGAAAGTGCTAATGCTATTGGTACTAGGCAATGGGATGAAGACCTCCTCTATGGCCTGGCAAGTTACAACCTCACAACTGTCCTGTCAGTCTGTGACGCTAAGATGAATAACCATTGGCTGTTATTCATTTATCTTTCTAGGACTTATTGCCCCGTGAGGGAAAAATAAGGGTTAGATAATGTAATTCCATGTTCTTGTCAGACCTGGTGTTCTAGGATTCTAAACCAGGAGGAGCAAAGGGGTAGGCAAGGTTGGGATGGGATGGAATGGCCACCTGGAGCAAGAATGAAGAGGACGCAACCCTTTTGTTCAAATTCCCACCATGCCTGACAACTGACTGCAAGATTATCCATAAGAACACACTGGCTGGATGCATTCCATCTAAACTGCCCTTGAATATGAGAAGGGTGCTGTTCGTGAAAAACTCATTTCTCAACATCCACCAGGGAAGTTATTTCATTATCAGTCTGGCTTCTAAAGCACCAGGGGAGAGGTTTCTGTTTTCGGAAAATCAGCCCTGAGGTTGGGAAGAGGGAGAACTTTCAAGTTCCCTCCCAAAGCGAAGCTGTACAGGTTAATTGTTTTCTCCACAGAAGCCAACCTGCCAGCATTCGACAAGATGAACAGGTACAGGGTGCAGGGCTTGCAGGGCCAGGATCTACTGCAATAGCCCTTGACTTACTCCCTCCCCTTTAAAAACAAAGGCATTAAGTTTATGGATGTGCTCGTGAGCAAGAAGACCCTATAAAGAAAGCATCTAGGACGTAAGTAATGGCCAGTGACAAAAGGGGCTTCAGGGATTCCTCACAAATTAGCGCTCCCTGCATTTCAATCTGCCTCTCAGCCCACGGCCACTATCCGGACCTGGTCAGCTTCTCTGGGGACTGAGAGCTGTGTCATTGCCAGGGTTCCTGCACCCAGCCCTGCACGCAAGGAAGGGTGATGGCTCATGTGGGCTCAGCCAGGGGGCGCCTTTCTCCAAAGGACCTCTTTCCTCCTCGCTGTGCTGACTGCACCTCTGTTGTATGTTGAAGGGGATCCCACTGGATGGAATGTGCAATGAGCAACCCCGTCCGGTGCCATCTGCGGCTTATGTGTCCATGTGTCCACATGTCCATGTGTCCATGAATCAGAGGGATGTGTCAGGTCCACCATGTGCCACAACTGCAGAGGGCTCCGTGTACACAGAGGCCCCAGGATGTGGTTTGGGAGTTTTATTTTTAACCACACTTGTCACACAGCATATCACTGAACCACGATCTACATTTTTAATCCTAAGATCTAGCTCTATTTGTGACCTGTGTACTCAGTATTTTTTCTGCTCCAGTTCTAATAACATTGTATACAGTTCTTGTTTCCTGGGCCACATCAGCCTCGAGAAAACGCAAGCTCTTGGCTCATTAAAACGCCCCCGCATCCAGACCCCATTGAATTGCGTCAGCAGGTCAGTGACCCTTACCTCACCCCCAAGTCATGCCCTCACCCCCACTCTGGTCCCATGAAGACGTCTGCCAGCTTTAGGCCACCCCTCCATCATGTCACGTGTATTAAAACATGCCCGGAGCTTTCATGGATGGGTAGATACATAGATGATAGATAGACATACATAGACTGATTTCTATTACATGTTCTATATTGTTCTGCTATAAATAGTTTGAGGATATTTAATTTTCATAAATTTGAGTTTGTGAAGAATAAATTATTGTTTTATTCTTATGATCCAGACTTTTTATGCTTGTGTACACCTGTATGAGACCTAGACATAGTCCATCATTAGATGACCTGTTACATTTTACGTGTATTTATTTTATCTGTGAAATTTTCTGTGTATTTATAGCTAATAAATATTTCTACAAGGCTTGAAAAGCCTATAGGCCTAGATATGGGGACTAAAGAACAACCAGCCTCGTACTTCCCTTCCCGACACTACCCAGCCAGCCCCAAGTCTGTCCCAGCGGACCTCACTGGCCCCCTGCTCCCACATCCGAGCCACCAAGGAGGTGTCCTGCTAGGTTCCTATTTCTGTCGTGCTGGGTTCTGTGGTTACCTGAGGGGATCACACCCAGAAGAGCTGCTGCCCTTCCTTCTCTATTAAGAACTATAGCTCCCTCTTATGGAGAGTTTGTATTAAGTTCCCTCAACATTCCACACGGTTATGTATGCCTGGGACTTTTCCCTCTGCCACTCCTCCCAGAGCCTGTGTCTCCAGAAGGACAGGAGAAATTGACTCTGCCCGCCCTGGAGTGCATTCCTAACTCCGCATGGCAGCCTTCGCCTCCTCACCTTGAATGCCAAGTACTCCCAGATCTGGGGTGGAGACTAAATCCTAACGTGCTCACTCTCCAAACAGCCTTGGCAATCTACAGGGACCCATGCTAACATCTTGATAGCACTTTACACTCTTCCAAAAATCCTTATGGAAGATAAAAAGTTGGTTTGACTCAGAAAGATGTTCTGTCCCAAAGGTGTTTTGACTCCTAAGAATCTACCACTGAAACCACAATTACATCTCATGGTTACATTTCTGTACTGGAACTATTCTCTGGAGTAAACTCCATTAAGTCAATGTAATACCTTGGTCAATTTTTTAAAATAATCCAGTTAAATACTTTCCAGTTCTTTCCATTTTCACTTATATTGTATTTCACAGAAGTTATTACATTGGGATTCTCTCCTGTGCAAATTTGACAGTAAGGCTTTGATGCACATTGATCAGCGTGCATGTTTATATCCAATATTTTTATATTAGCTTCTGCCTTTGAGCTCTTTGAACTTCCTGATCACCAGTGCTTTGAATTCAGTATCTGATAGTTGACTTGCCTCTGTTTCATCTAACATTCTTTCTGAGGATTCCTCCTTTCCTTTCATTTGGGGATTGTTTCTTTGTCTTCCCATTGTTTGTGAGACTCTTCTTGTTAGCCTCAGCTTCTTAGATTAATCTGCTTTGACACCCTGGGTTTACGGGTATGAACTTTTGTGGTGGAATGCCTGTGAATTTCAATGGTGCAGCCTCTTTTGGTTATCCTGTTGTTCTCTGCTTCCACCTACTCAAATATGCAGCAACTTGTGGCTTCTCTCCTACAACAATGTGCAATTTGTCTCTCTGACTCTACTATTGGGAGGCCTCTTCTATGGGTCCAGCTCTGGTCTTTTCATATTTTCAAGTTGATTGTGACTCTCTGCTCCCCTCTGGTTGGGCCACTTGGCAGGTCCCCGGCCCAAAAATTTTAGGGAGGGAGCTTTCCGGGGCGCTGAATGTTGGCCTAGGTGCCCCTAGGCACCCGCCCAGACACACTGCGTGTGGAGCGACTAGTTCCCCAACTTGCGCGCAGCAGCTTCTGCCTTTGAACATTCACTTTGTAGATATTATCTCTACAAAGTTCAGGGTTCCTAAATTTGGTTTCACATTGTACCGATCTTAAACACTATTGCCTTTCATTTCTGTTGATCGTTTTCACCAGGGACATTCACTCTGAACCGCACAGAACACGGGGAGTGGGGTCCCTTTCACAGCAAAGCCCCAGGTGGCTGCGGGCTCATCGCCTCCCGCCTTCCAGAGCAGGCCCATGGTTCAGGGTGGACGGTGTCCACCGAGCAAGGCATGAGCTCTGGTACCAGATCACCTAGTAACCAGGCAAACTATGTAATCGCTCAGCTTTCCCATTTGTAAAATGGGGTTAATATTAGTACCTAAAACACAGGGTTCTTGTCAAGATTAAAGCATACTACATGCAAAGTGCTTCACACATGCATGGCATATAGACACCTGGTAAGAACTGATAGTTCTTATGACTCTAATCATGTTAAAAATGATCAAGCAACTCTAAAAATGTTAAAAGTCATCAAGTACCTATGACTACAGTAACAAAACATCCCCAAACCTAATCACTTTAAATGATAGCAATTTAGAGATGAATAATACTCCATTATATGAATACACCAAAATGTATTTATCCATTTATCTGTTAATGGACATTTGGGTGGTTTTCACCTTTTTGTTATCATGAATACTGCTGTAAATAACATCCACCTGCAATTACTTGTTTTAGTTCAAAAAGGAATGAAGTACGGATACATGTTACAACTTGGGTGAATATGGAAAACATTATGCTAAGTGAAAGGAGCCAGTCGTAAAAGGTCTGTCTCCATAGAGACAGAAAGCAGACTGGTAGTTGCCAGGAGCCAGAGGGAGGAGGGGGAGTGCCTGCTTAATGGGTACAGGCTTTGCATTTGCGGGGGATGAAATGTTTTGGAACTAGAAAAAGGTGCTTGTTATACAAGTCTGTGAAAGTACTAAGTGCCGCTGAATTGTATACTTTTGAATGATTAATTTTATGTTCCATGAATGTCACCTCAACTGAAAATGACAGCCGTTGATTATTTCTGTGGACAGCTGGGAGGTTCTGCTGCCTTCCCCTGGGCTCTCTGCAGCAGGAGGTGTGACTGGGGCCATACGGGCTCTCTGTCCACCTGGTCTTTCATCCTTAAGAAGTCCAAGTACCAGCTAACCCCAGGACTCCAGCACTCACCGAGTCTCTGCTTGTGTTACATTTGCTGCTGTCCGGGAGATCAACACAAGTTGCCTGGCCAAGCCCAGAGCTCGTGTGGGAGGGGGACGACACAGGGCGTGGCAACCAGGAGGCAGAATTCACTGAAGCCATCCCTGTGACAACCTTCTGCAGCCACCATTCTAATCCTCTACAGCAACCCAGACTTGGGTCTGAAATGACTCAGATCCTCAGTTACCC
Organism: Artibeus jamaicensis; assembly: GCF_021234435.1. NCBI lineage: Eukaryota > Metazoa > Chordata > Mammalia > Chiroptera > Phyllostomidae > Artibeus > Artibeus jamaicensis. Next base: position 29,651,495 of record NW_026522059.1, on the reverse strand, counting down.
CGGATGCTGCAAGGCTTTAGAGCATGGGGTGCAAGCCTTAGATAGATGCAGGGATCTCAGAAAGGAATGAGGCTCGGCTTCCTTCCCACTCACAGCTGCACCCCCTCCCACACAGAAAGAAAATCCCCCTGCAAAGAGGCAGATGAAAAGCAAAGCAAAGTACCTTCTTTCAAAGGCAGTGGGAGCTCATCGCAGATGCCCTGGAAGGAACTACAGCAAGAGCCCTTTAGCGAGGAAGCCAGAGCAAGGGCTCCTGGGAGGTTGGGGCTCACACAGAGGAGAAGGGAGGGCTAGGCACAGCCGAGACCACACTCCCCAAGAGGGGCCGCTCTGGGGCGGATCCTCATCTTCAAATAAACAGGGTTACAGCTCCGCCCAGGACCAGGTCCACAGAGCCAGGAGCTGCCAATATTTCCATTAGAAAGCCCTCATTTTGGGGGCTGAAATGCAGCTTTCAGAGGCCACACTGGTTTGAGACTTTTCAATGTCCATAATCTTAAAAGCCAACTTTTAATTTAGTTTTTATTAATTTAAATTCTCTAGGGATGAAGAACACCCTTACCACCCCTCCCCTATACACCCTTCTAAAAAGAACCAAAACAAAAACCTTAGGTGTTTAAAATGGTTTTACTTTTTGTTTTGGACTTTGTTTTCCTTCTGTGCTATGGAAATTGGAATAAAGATTAGGAGAAGAAATAGTTTCTCTAGGTTGGGCTACAGTGCTTATGATTTAGAGGGGTGTGTGTGTGTGTGTGTGTGTGTGTGTGTGTGTAGGGGTGGAAGGTCGGGGGTGACCTCACATGGCCTTCACGCAGAGCAGGAATCAGGATGCAGACCCTGCCCTGGCCACCGGGCCTACGGAGGTCATCAGAGGCACCATCCGCGGTTCTCGGCCCCCACCGGCCGCGTTCTCCCTCAGCCTCACGTCATCCCACACCTGTCCCCACACAGCTGGCTCAAGTACAGCGTGAAGCTTGACCACAGGTGAAGGACATAGGAGTATCTCGAGGTCCCAGACAACTGAGCACAGTCTCCTGGGTCCCCCTCGAGGAGACAGGACAGGCTCCCCTTTCTGGGTGGTCTGTGCTCCCCTCACTCAAACCCTCATCCTGAGAGCAAAGCTTCCCTCCTCCCTCTGGTGTAAAGCTGGGCATTTCCCCCAAAAGTCCCTTTGATTGCTGAAGGAGCCGAGGTCCTCCCGGCTGGCTCCCAGACCCACCCCTCCTACTCCTGGGTGAAATGATCTGGAGCCCACCTACCCCAACCAGTTACTCTGTGTCCCTTCCACATCCTGCCTCCTTTCCTCTGGGTCTCACATTTTGAGCAACTCATTGAAATTTCTTCTCCCACTGGCCCCCTCCCCGACCAGAGCCCAGCCCAGAGGACAGTACTACAGCACTCAAGAGCCCCACCAGGTAGAGTCCATCTCTCTCTCTGACTGATGCTCCTGTCCTAAGCGTGTGTGGAACACTTCTCATGAAACAATCTTTTCCATTGCTGCATTCCAATTCTGCCCTGTCGTGTGCCCTAAGGTAAACCTTCCCATTTTTCTGAGCCTCAAGGACTTCACCTGAATGGCAGTCTTCCAGCCATTCTTTAACTGGTGCTGCCCAGTGTCTCTGTGCCACCCACTGTCCCGAAAGAACAGACCCACTGTATAGAGAAGACAAGAGGGAGCTACAGAAATGTAAGCCCCAGAGTGGGAGCCATGAGAGGATGAAGGGCAGGCCACCGGCCTGTGGATGGGGGATGAGAACCTCCTTAGCCTCTGGTCCCATGGCTCCCGGGAAACCCCCAAATCCCGTCCCTAGTCTCTGAGGCACGGGCTCTGGATGGCTTTGGGAGCAGGTTGCTGAGCCTCTGCCTGGTGGAGAGACCTCTTTATCTGTCAGCCCCTGGCCTCACTTTCGGGACTGCCCAGCTCACAGGCTCACAGTCAGCCAGCACACATTCCCCATGCTCTTCCTCTGGCATTGGCACAATGATTTCTTTTCACTTGGAAAAAGTCGTCCCTTCACTGGTGTCAGACCTTGCAGCTTGGGTGGGGCCGCGCCCATTCCAGACTCCAGGGCTCACAGTGACCCAGTCCTTTGCAGTTGATGCAGGTTGCACAACGACCTCAGGCATCAGCAGAGTCGACTCCAGACTTCTTTCAGAACTGGCGAGGAAGAAGCACTGTTTTTCTTCATCAGGGGTGCCGAAAGGGTAAGATTTGTGAGTCAAGAGCATCAAGTGGCCACCCTGCCACCAGGAAGGAAAAATCTGCCTGTGAATGAAATTAACAGAGTAAAGGAAAGCTGAGAGATGGGGGGAAGACATCATTTGAGAGCCTGCATTGAGGTTTATCTGAGGTCCAGATCACCCTGGATTTTTCAGTTCTACACACTTATAATATTTTTTATTCCATTAAGTCTTGTTATTTTTTATGCCTTGTACATAACTCAGAACTTCCGTCTCTATTTTACAAATAAGAAAACTGGAGCTTAGACAAGGTGAATGACCTATGAAGGTGGTACACAAAGTTTGGATAGGAACTCAGACATGCTTGGTGCCAGGTCTCAGCTGCCATACTCCAAAACCTCCCGTTACATTCCTTCCCCCACGCTCTGGGTCCCAGGCCAACTTTGGTACATTTAGCAGTCAACCGTCCTGGGACATTTGGCATCACTACGAAGTATTCAAAATCAGGGACTCCAGCCAGCCTTTCCTAAACCACCTTCTATACCCACTGCTCTTTCTTAGTTCCAGCTGGAGTCCCAGCTTGGGTTTTGAAAGCCCCTGGTTTCAAATGCACACCTTAAGCCAGCTGTAAAGTGAACATGTTCTGCGATCTGCATCTCCCCCTTTCCTTTAGCCAAGAGACCCACAACATTTTCTTCAATTGCTCGTGGGCCAGAAACTCCTGGAGCACTCAGGGGCAGAGAACTACTCATGGATGACTAGGTGACAGACGATCTCTTTTTAGATTGGCATGGGTCTCCACGGCTTCAGCTCAGCTAGGGCTACGGAGCGTTTAAAATGCCTAACAGGGTGGGACAAGGTGGCAAACACACTGTCACTGTTGTTAGAGCAGTATCTGAAAAGAGAGCCTGAGAAATGCGTTGCTAGGCATGACCCTCCTTGCTCTCCCCAACCACCAGCCAAGGAGAGGCTGGAAAAGGTAAGGTGTTTTTCTCTGGCAGGACTACACAACAAAGTCCAAAAATAAAAAGGGATGGCAGTGGGCGGGAGGGGGACTCTCACAAATGGCGATTTTAGCAAAGTGAGGAGGCTACAGGCAAAGTTTTTTAGATGGAAGCCTAGAGAAATGAGAGTCGTATTCTCAGTCACCATTTGGGGATTTGGGGTTTCAAGTGATACCAACTACTCCCAACCAATTTATTACAGATCAACACACAGTTTATCAGCAAAGTATGCATTTACGTTTAATCTGTTCAAAGGATTACTCCAGGAACTGAGTCCAGATTGAGAAGATTGCCTTTAATCAGAAGCCAAATGAAAGTTTTGGCTGCTGCCGTGGCCTTTGGCTAAGAGTTATTCAAATGCCTCTAATGTAACCATTGAAGTGGATGTTCATGCTTAATTTGAATACTGCTTATACCCTCAGGAAAGCCCCCAAATGGAAAAAATAAGATGCAACATCAACCTTACACAGTAAAGCTACAAGGACTGCTACTTAAATTTATGACTGGTTCAGATCTCTTGCTGAAAAATGAAATGTTTTTTCTAGAGTCCCCCATTTGCCTCCTTTGCTACTTCCCTATTGCGGACACCGTCCTTAAGACTGTGATGCCTGGAACTGAAGCAACATCTTGAGGCCATGAGACCAGTCTGAAGACAAAGTCCGTGCTGGGTCTATGCCAAGGATGTTAGAAGGACTAGAGGGACGAAGAGAGCCTGTGGACTTGATGAAATAGCTGAGCAGCTAAACCAACTAGGCGGGATCACCTGCCTCCAAAGTCCTTATTATTGGAATAATAACTGTTCTTACTCTTGGGTCTCCTTCATCAGGGTCTGTCACTTGAAGCGGAAAGCATTCTGATTCCTATCGCTTTCATTAAAATCAGGAGTGAGTATGTCCCCCTTCCTCTTCTCCGAGGGGCAGTGTGGTGTAATGGACAGAACAGAGGTTTGGGCTCCAAAGACACGGCCATCAGTCAGAATTCTGAACAACTAATGCTGAGTGAGTTTTTTAACATTAAGGCTTTTGGTATCATTACTGTAAAATGTAAGGAGCAATAGAGACTTCGTATATTTCTTATTGTAAAAAATAAAATTAGCCCTGGCTTGTGGCCCAGTGGATTAAGTGCTGGCCTGCAAACCAAAGGGTCGCCAGTTCAATTCCCAGTCAAGGTACGTGCCTGGGTTGCAGACCAGGTCCCCAGTGGGGAGAGCATGAGAGGCAACCACACACTGATGTTTCTCTCCCTTCCATTCTCTCTAAAAATAAATAAATAAAATCTTTAAAATATATATAATTAAAACAATTTTGCATATAAGTCACTTAAGCCTGGCGTGCAGTTTGTCCTCCATAAATATCAGTGGCCTTGTCTCCTTTCCCTCCCCATGACTGCTGTGTGGAATAGAACGTCCAGTGAATTTTTGGTTAATAGGGAAGCACGTCCTATGGAAATGTCAAGAAAGAATGTCTCTTCACTATCTTATTTGGGGACAATAGCAGGGATAGGGACGGCCATGTCGGAGGTGGAAGCTCAGGGAACAGCTCAGGATGAGCAGGCCTATCTACATTACCTGCACGTGAACAAATCCTCTCACTTCGTGGCTGCGATGGCCTTTTGTGGAGCTGGCGCTCTCTGTGATTCGGCCCTCGCATGCAGCCATCTGCTCACGGCCCCAGCAGAGGGCTTCTCCTGAGCTGCTTCAAGCCTGGAAAGCCTCTGCTCCCCACTACCTGCCCACAGCTGGAAGCCTTTAAAACACAGGTGGCAAACACAAGGCCCGCGGGCCGAATCCTGCCCTCCACCTTGTTATATCCGGCCCGGCACCTGGTTTCTACCCAGCAGCAGTGCCGCCGAGCTCCTTGCCCCTAGTAAAGGAGTAATTCCATTTATACTGTCCTAAAATTGTATTCGGCCCTTTGAAAGCAACCGCAAGGTTGATGTGGCCTCCCGTGAAAATGCGTTTGATACCCCTGCTTTAAAATGTGGACTCAACTGCTCAGTGAGGGCACATGTCCTGACAACCTCTGGGCACCATGGTCCTGGGGACGAGCAGCAGGCAGTCCACAGGCTGTGTTCCTAGGTTAACGTGCCCTCCCCAGACACACACCCAGATATGCTACACTGCACAAACACACACATGCACACACACTTCCGCTCCGCAGTGAGTGGGTACAGTGACAGCCGCCCTCTGAAAGCGTATCTGCAGCCACCTACCCTTGTACCTACCTCCATTCTGAAGTCAAGAGATCATGCTAGTCTAAGTCACCAACTCACACGGCCTAAGAGACAGGGTGGCATAGTTCTTAAGCATCTCTACCCCCAGCTCTAGAAATTACAACGTATGTAACTGAACAAGTTACGAAAACTATCTTCTGCCCTTTCATCTTACCTGGAAAATGAGGATAACAACAGAGGTGTTGTGATGATGTAGTTAAATGTGCTTAGCACTTTGCTGGGCATGAGCTCAACGAAATGGTCTCTTCAAGTCCAATGCACATAGAGGAAGAGACAGCTCCTTCTGCCAAAGGACGTCTCCAAGGCAGAGTGCACACTACCTGCCATCTGAACAGGCCCTACTCAAAAGGCTAATACTTCCACCAGTCCAAAATATTAACCCAAATTCTCCCTATGTGTATGCACTTGGGGTTCAATGGTGAACAAAGATCCTTGAGAGCTAATAGTCCCCAAGGAAGAAACAGACTCAGAGACAAAACCATAGTCACGAATTGTGATAAATCCTATGAAGAACAGGGAGCTGTGAGAAGGAATCCAGAGTGAGCAGTGAGGGTGGGGGCATCACTTTATCAGTGAGTCAGATGAGACCACTGGCTGAGAGAATGGCATGCACTGTGTAGGAGCTCAGTGTCTCTCACATAAATGCACCCCAAGCCAGAGGTGGCACTGATGGCATCATGGGTTCTCGGGGTGGCAGATACAGAGCTCCTGCAGTAATACCCCGGGCCCTGCAGCCTCACTTCCTGAGGGGTGATCTGCTCTGTGATCACGACCTTCTCCAGAAGGTTACTGGGTTTCAAAGGCCTGCTCTTTCACCTTTCTCCCTGTAAGCCTCCCAAATTCTCTCCTACAGTACCTGGTGACACAGCACAAGGCAAAGAAGCTCTGGGCTTTGATGACCGTATTTGCCCGTTAATCCTGGGATTTAGTCTATTTAACATAGACTAAATCCTGGGATTAAAGCTCCCAGTAACTTTCTCCTAGACCCACTCACTGTGTTCCATTCTGCAGATTTAACTTCTCATCTAGTTTACTCGCTGGTGATATCACTTTAGAGATTGCCTTGGTTCTAGCCTGATTTTTTTAAAGTTTAAATTCAAGGGGGCCTCTTAGGAGCTCTCAGACTATGTATATAGTCCACATATAAAGAGAAAGAAAGATCCCCAGGTGAAGTCATTGTTAGAATCCTATCAGCGTTGCTTTTTCTTGTTTTTGATTGCAGGCTCCTGTGCTATAGAATATTGCTACAGCACAGCGTACATAGTACATTTCCAGGATTCTTCATTTGCTTTCTTGCTCACTTCCATTTTCCTACTTGACTCCCAATATGTTGTGAGAGTAATTTGGTGCCACTAAGATTTTTGCCTGAAGCTTTATGTAGGTAATAGCTTCCCTCCCCACTATCCTTTAACCCGTTTGTACTAGGTTCCTGCTTCTTCTGCACTTGAAATTATTTCCAATCTCTACTCCTGGGCACATCTAACCTTTCTGTAGCTTCTCACCGTTGCCTTCCAGAATCTTTGGAGATCATTCCTTTGCTCATTTGTGCAGTTCTTAATGAGCATCTATTATGTGTAAGCCCCTGAGCAATGGAAATACAAAAATGATTGACACACTGCTTGTTATTATTCTGCAGCCTCGAGGGTCTCACAGTCTCTGGTGGGAACAGACCAGTAAACAGACAAGAACAAGTTATCATGTTAAGTTACGTTAGGAACTGTGACTTTAAAGGTGGACAGAATAGTATGGAAAGAAAGAGAATTGGGGACTCATTCAGCCTTGAAAGATTAATAGCTATGGTGCAGAACGATGATATCCAGGCTGTACCTGAGCACCTGAGAGGCCCCTGAGAGGCTGCAAGGCCCCTTGAGCAGCTTGTGCAAATGTGGGGGGGTCTGAGAAGCTCGCAGGCTGGCAGGGACTCGGCAATGGATCCCACTGGCCGGAGCGCAGTGCGAGGGGCCATGGGAGAGAATCGGGGACGAGGACAGGAGGAGTCTGGTAAAAGTTCCTCAGCAGCAAAATGCAGGCCAACCGGGCAGCCAAAAGAAAGATGACTGTAATTAATTGTAAAACATTAAATAAATAAACACCCACAAGTCCACAGTGATAGTAAAGAGACAAAAAAAAAAACATGTTCTTGTTTGAGACCATTAGAGATGATTATTACACCAACTTCTGATGTTGACAATCAGTAATTCAAGGGAACAAGATAAGCATTTATATATACAGTCTTTCAGAAGGAAGTATAGTTCATGGCCAGATGATGAGGATGAGGTCTTTCTTAGAGGAGAATACCAGCTAAAGTATGTAAAAGAAATGCCAAGATTAGAAATCACTATTTTGTAACCCACAGCAAAATAACTAATTTGGGCAAATATCATTAATGGCTGCTGAAATCTTACAATGAAAAGTTTAAGGCAATAGGATGTCCTCACAGTGACAAGTACCATCAGAGGTCACTGGCTGACTGCAAGGGAAAAGCGTGTCTTTACAAAGGAGAGATCTACTGCTCACCATCTTAACCCAGAGACTAAACTAACAGCACACCTACCATCATGCCTCCTGAAGTGAGACGTGGTTGAAGTACACAGTCTCATTTACATGGTACTCTCGCCAAAGGTGTTTCACCCAAACCTTCAGTTTACAAGAAATACAGAAAACAGAGGAGAAAGTTCAATTACATGAAGAAGGAGCAATCTGACAAATCCAGAATGTGGGACATACTGTAACATATCTGGCCTGAGACTTCTTCAGAAAGTCAATGTGGGGAGCGGGGAGGAAAGGGATTATTTTTTAATCGTTGTTCAAGTACAGTTGTCTCCATTTTCACACCACCATGGCCCCCAATCTCCCCACCTCCCGCCCTCGAACCTACCCCCCTTTGGCTTTGTCCATGTGTTCTTTATACATGTTTGTTTAAAAAAACTAAAGCAATAACAACTGAATGCAAGGCCTGAATGTTATTAGATCTTGATTTTAAAACTAACACTGCAAATACTTAAGATAATCTTGGGAATAATTTGAAATGTAAATATGGACTGGATTCTAGATGGTATTTGGGAACTGTAATTTTCTGCAGTCTGACAATGATCTTGTGATTATGTAGAAAAGTATCTTTTTAAAATGAGATGGACACCGAGTATTTAGGGCTGAAGTATCAAGCAACTTATTTTTGAGGGGTTCAGCAATATCACGGACACACATAAAGATAAAATAAATATGGCAAAAAGTTAACATTTGTTGAACTTAAATGGTAGATATATGGGCAATCACTGTACTTTTCTGTCAACTTTTATGTACATTTGAAATTTTTCACAAATTTTGAAAGAAAAAATGCAGAGTTAGATAATGAAGGGCCTGTTATGAACTTGTTAGGATTTCAAACCTTACTCCTGGAGGTTTTGAACTGATAATTGGTATGATGAAATTTACATTTTAGAAAAAGTATTAATTGCATTCTGGCAAATGGCATTTATTGACATCAAATATTGAGTGAACCCTGGGCTAGGTGCTGTGAGAAACAAGAAAATCAAAAAGGCATTGCTGGCCAGAAAACCATTTACCATGTAACAGAGACGAGACGCAAAACGCTAAGCACAGGTAGAGCTTCCCGGGCAGAAGAGGCGACTGGGAGAGCGGGGTTGGGACTGGTGCACGGCGCCCCCACTTAGTATGCGGTGCTCCGTAATCAGGAAAAGCCACTTGTCATTTCAGAAAGGACCTAGGGGTTGCTAAAACTCCCATCAATTCTAGCCCCCCGATTTCACTTTATTCTTAGACGACAGACACCCATTTCCATGGAAGATGTTGACTGGTACTGGATTTCCTTGAAGTGGAGTGTGGGACTGTGACCCATTTCTGGCCCAAGGGACTGACTTGGGTCTCCTGAAATCTACCAGGAACTGCTGGCAAAAATGTTCTTCCTGTTAAAGACAGAGACACGTGAAAAGATTCCCTCTCTCTCACCTGCCTGCCTTCAAGTATAGCTGCGTGAGGATGCGAGGCTTAGAGGTGGAAACCATGGGGGGAAAGCCAAGAGTAGAGAAGCAGAGCCCTGGCTGGTGTGGCTCAGTGGATTGAGCACTGGCCTGTGAAGCAAAGGGTCGCTCGTTCGATTCCCAGTCAGGGCACATACCTGGGTTGCAAGCCAGGTCCCCAGTAGGGGACACATGAGAGGCAAAGGCAACCACACATTGATGTTTCTCTCCCACTCTTTTCTCCTTCCCTTCCCCTCTCTCTAAAAATAAATAAATAAATATTTTTAAGAAGAGTAGAGAAGCGGAGTGGCGGACTCAGAGTCCAGCCCCACCTTACATCACTGAGCCACGGAAGCAAGCCTGCCACTTCCTATCGCCAGGCTTCTTGTTATGGAAGACAAATTACCTCCTTTTCCCAAATCATTCATATTCAGGTATTTTTAGTTACAGCCAAAAAACCTCCTCACTCAGGCTCCAGGTGTGTCCAGAACCAGCGCTGACCTTGGAACAAAGCGGTTAAAGGAAGCCTCAGCCATTCTGAGTCACCCACACAGTCAGTCTCGTTCTCAATTGAGCTCCGACAGCAGGTGGTCCACGTTCACACTGACTGACCGGCAATGACTGACTGATGCGCTGCACAGAGGGTCCCGGCAACGGCAACGTACTGTGTGAAGGGTCAGGTCAAGGGTCTGTAGAAAGAAGGGCCCAGGCTTACGGGGCCAGGTTATCAGCTCAGGCTCACATCTGCCACCAGGTGTGTGGATGGAGTTTGGAATCCAAAGACCTGAGTTTGAGTCTGCCTTTACTGCTCACTGGTTCTGCGCTTTTGGTCATCTTTTAACCTCTCTGAGCCTTCTTATGGGATAGTTGTTGTAATTGAGATAATGTGAAATAATGGGCTTTGTAAACCATGAAGTGTCAGTCACACCGATGGGAGCTATTTTGTCTTGTCCTTGGCAAACCCCAGCTGCGGGTCGGATTGATAGGAGGCAGGGAGAGAAATTCAAGGTTCGTGGCTTGGAGAGTCAGTGACTGAACACCTGATCAGGGGTACGGAAGCAGAACTAACCCAGGGTCTGAGTTTCAGGTGAAAGTGAATTGGCAGGAGTGAATCGTGGGCCCAAATGGTAAAATATAGTCGGGGAAGATTCCGAAAGTGGAAGTGAAGATGCTGAGAACAGAGAGAGACAGAAACCAGGGACTGGACACCCTGGGCTCTCTTCTACCTCTTTTCTGTCGCTCTTTTCTCTCTCTCCTTCCCCTTCCTCTCCCCCCCTCCCTCTCCGTGTCTGTCTCTGTCTGTCTGTCTCTCTGTCTGTCTCTCTCTCTCTCTCTCCCTGAACTCCCAAGGGATATGGCCCCACCCATCAGTAACAGAGACTCACCAAGGACAGTGATCTCAAAAGGTAAAAAGGCAGGAGTTACCAAAATCTTCAGAGGGGCCAATAAAGGCAAAGTTTCCTCCTTAAGTGAGGCCACCCAGGGCAACGTGCCTCTTCCCTTGTCACAAGTCAGGGAAGCAGACCAAAGGGGGAAGCCCAAAGTGCATAGACAAACAGAGACAGAAGTTGATAGCCAAACCATTTCTTTTTTCTCTCCTTCCTCACCTACGGCATAGCTCAAACCCACCACACTTTCAAAAAAAAGCCCAGCAAATAACAAGTAATCAGAGGAAGTTTGGTAATAAAACTCAAGGTTGAGAAAAGGGCCAGTGACTTTTAGCATAACAAGAACTATTCCAACAAACCCTCCCTCTCCAGGATATTAAATGCCTAATTGACTTGTGGAGTCTGACCTAGAGGCCTGAGGATGAGAGGAGGGTTCCATTAGCCCCCATATGGATCTAAAGCACTAACTACCCTCCCATAGGAAAAGGGATAAAAAAAAAAAACAGATAGACTGACAATCCCAGAGAAAAGCTGAGAAGAGGCTGGAACCTAGGAGAGGGACAGAATTCAAAGCTGCATTTGTTCACAGCTGTATACCTAATGTCTGGAGACTGACATGTATAGGAGGCAATGAATGAATGAACCCATGGGGAGGTGGTGAATCGCAAATCAGATGGCTTCTCCAAAGAGCTGAAAGACGGGTGTGAAAGCAGAGCCTGGGAAGTGGAGGCTCCACGCCTGTGAAGAAGCAGGGGTGTAAGCTGAATTGGTCGGGGAGCCCCCTCCAGATCTGTGACCCCAGAGGGACTGGCCATGAATCCCGAGAGCCTCTCAAGCCTAAAGAGGCTGCTCTCCATACCAACACTGTCACACTCTGCGTACCACTAACAGCAAGGTTGCATGTTTGTTTCTTTCCATGGAAAACATACCAAAATGGGGAGAGGCTACATAAAGATCCTGACTCCCCCCGCTCCTCTTTGAAGATGTAGCAACACTAGGTCTGCATTATCCCCAAATAACACAGTCCAGCACTGCAGACGACCCCCACCTCCGTCCACTGCTCCCAGAGACAAAAACCACCTATTAGCTAAGGAGAGGCCTTCAAACGGAACCACCCCTGCTGACAGCGGATCTCAGACTTCTATCCTCCAAAACTAAGGGAATGCCTTTCTATTGTTTAAGCCACCCAGTCTGGAGGATTTGACCATACAAGCCCTAACCAACTATGTCCTTATGAAATAAACTTGGCCCACTTCACAAATTTAATCATCAGCCTAGCCCCGAGGTATCTGATATAAACTATGTTTAAATTCATTGATTCAACATTTGGGCACCTACTATTCCCTGAACACTGTATATTTGTTGATTCAAGTACTTCATCATACAAACCAATTTTATTCTCTTCTAACAACCCACTTCTAATCGTTTCCAACCATTTCCGCTGGACAGCTTTACATGGCATTTGGCTGTCTGATGCTGCTCCTCCTGATTAAGGGAAACAAGCCTCGTTGTGGGTCTGTTATGACCAGCATCAGAGAACTAACTAGGGTTAGTTCTCAACTCAAGCTAGAAATCAGAATCCCCTGGGATGTTTTAAAAATACCTTTACCTGGACTGACTCTCCCCTCCCCACCCCAAATTCTGACATAGTTGGTATTTGCGTGGAGCCCTGACAGCATATTTCCTGAAGCTTCCAGATGTTACTCTAGTCTGAAAGGGCCCAAAAGCCACCTCCCTTCCCGCTCAGTTCGCAAAGCGCCAGCACTGGCATCACCTGCACATTTGTTAGAAATGCCGAATCCCAGGTTCCAACCTCGGCTGTTGCATCAAAATTCAGTGTTTTCATAGGATTTTAACAGAATTTCCACACAACTCAGATGCACTCAAAAGTTTAAGGAGCCCTGGATTTCCACTAGAATCACTCAGAAAACTTATAGAAAGAGAAAGTTATCTGGCTTTTTGCCAAAATCACAGGACCTCAATCTCTGGTAAGGACCTGGGAATCAGAATTGTGTGTATTGTTATGTTGCTACTCACACAACGGCCTGAGGCTGAGGATCACTCACCAGGCCAATGTATACGCCCCTCAACTACCCAGCCTCCAAGTCTTTTTGAAAATAAAGCATGTTAATAGTGGTACAGGTTTTTATTTTAACATCATGCATGCAAGTTTACAACTATTTAAACTGTTTAAGAACAAAGAAATAATTGCATCATTACTAGGGTGTCAAATTAGTAAGTAAAACAACCAGTTTTGGGAGGTTACTTTTGGGAAGTTATTTTCACAGAACATAGCAACGATTTCCAAATTATACCTCCAAGACTGGATTTATGAGATCAGAACGAGCTGATAACAATTCTAACAGTCACAGGAGTCCTCATCTTACACAGGAAAGAAAGACATTTTACAACAGAACAGTCCCCCTCTTTTCGTGGATGCAGGGGAAAGTATCCCCTTCATCTCTTTTTGAGACTTCTTCTTGTTATTTCTGAAGACCTTCAATTCTAAGGTCCATCTCTGGAACGTTGTTAGTTAACATTAAAAGCAAAACAGCAGACCTGATGCAAATAGTCACAGTTGAACTGGCACAGTGTCTTGGACTCCTGATAAACAACACAGGCAGGAAGAGGGAGATACAGATGAAACCATATGATCATAATTAATAACTAATACAGCCAGGTGCTAGGTATACAGGTCCATGGACCATCCTCTTAACTTCTGTGCATGTCTGAAAATGTCCATAATAAAGAGGAAAAAGTTTAAAAGAAATGAAAAGCAGACCTGTACAGCTCTATGCTCCCATTTAGCAAAAATGAGGACTGTGGTTAAGATTGTACTTAGAAGCAAAATAAGCAGCATTAATATTTCACATACATAAGGCCACACCTAGAACAAAAGAGAAAGCATCCAAAATAACATCGTTCTGTTTTTGGTTTGTTTCTCTCATTTATAAAACACATTAATGATGAAATAGGCTGAACAAAACTTTCAGGGTGTGAAATGAAGTAGACACAGGCTTACATACCCAAAATAACCTCTTCCCCCAGCAACCCCACTGTAGCATTCTGGTCATATATGATAAAGGGATAAAGGAAATTGAGAAAGGTACCCAGATTCTATGCGAGCTTAGTCCCCACCCTCATCTGGAACCACGGCATGATGACAGTGAGTACATGTTCACATACACCAATCCACCCATCAGTCTGACAGCAAACAGGATTGCTGGAAGGCTGAGGAGGGTAGATGTGCGTCTCATGCACTGGCAGGGAGCCTGGGTCCACAGGCAGTTCTGGACATCCTTGTAGAACAGGAAGTCAACTGGAGCCAATAACAATCTAGACAAAACTCAACAGCCTGATAGAGATGAGGCACAGTGCGAAGCTTGAAGATTCACCAGTGAAAGGGCCGAGGCACGAGGAGATGCGCGATGGTATAGAACACATGGCAAACTGCTTCTCACCCTGAACCTCATTTATGCCCTGCAGTCAAGTACCATTCTGCTGCATGTCCAGTGGGATAGCATGGACCCCTGTCCAAAGCCAGAGATCCCGTAGGTGGTGCCTTGGCTAGTGACCCCAGGGCCATTAAACAATCAGTTCTGTCTGATGCCCAGTACCATGTGCACTAGCTTCATTTTGCAGCAGCAACACAAAATATTGCATATGTGGCATGCATAGCCAGCATGAATAAAAAGCCTACCAAAGTCACAAGCCCTGAAGGTGCAGAGCTTAAGGATGCATTGGTCCTCTTGGAGAATGACTCATGAATGTCCATATTAAAAGACAGCTGGAAAAGGCCAGAGCCAAGAACTGAGTCCAGGCATGTAAAGGCAGCACATATCTGAAACATGTATGTTTAACATATAAACAGGAGTAAGATCACATAACCTGTGACACAAATGTAAATAAGCAAGGCCATGGGGAGGCAAAAGAACATGATCATAAATGCCATATTCTTGTAACTGAAGTTCAAAGGGAAAAGAGTGGGTAGAGGCCAACGTGAAGAGGCAGACAGTCAAACACATGTGGTCAGCCAGACACCAGTCCAGCCAGGAGGTAGAAGGGAACCTTGTGCAAAATTACTTGGATTTGTTTACTCCAGGCTCAGGAGTCTCCGTTGGCTGCCTTGCCGGAACTTGCCTGCCCTCCTTTCCCTTCTCTCCACGTGCCCCTTCACTCATAAGGTAGTACTGCAGGGGATTGGGCCACAGTTCCTCATTAATTATCTCGACGATCTTGTCAGACTCAATAGAGCTGTGGTTTGAAAACCACCCAAAGAAGCTAGGGCTGTTGTCTGGGCTCCCCTGGCTTACGGACTGGAGGTCGTGGCCTGGGAGCCACTGGATTGGAGTAGAACGCGACACCACCTGACCTGAAGGGCCGCAACCATATTCCTTGATAAGCACCTTATTTTGGAAATAGGGGTTGCGCCCAAAGTAGAACTTGATTTTGTAGCCCAATCTGGCGAGGCCAAGCTCTTCCACCTCCAAGCTGTTCAAGTAGCTGAGTACTTCTTTATCTTGGTTGTTCAGAAAGGACGATAGCTGGGGGTGGCTCTGAAACGCTTGCCCCCAAAAGCCCGGGATATTCTGGATGAGGAGGTTCCGTCGCTTTAGGTGGTGCAGTCGCAACTGCCCAAACTTGCGAGATAGACGGAGGTAGGCCCTGTCTGCCTGGGCATTCATGGTCTCCAGCTTCAGCTGGACGGTCTCCAGCGTATCCATGCTGCCATCCGTCGCCGGGGGCCCTGACCCTGCATCCGGCTCCACCTCCTCTTCCTCTACCACTGGGGCAGACGCACACTCCCCAGCGGTCCCTCTCTTTGGCTTCCCACCAGCTACGGCCTGAGGCCCCTTCCCCACTGGGGCTTTCTTCCCAGCACGCCCACGCAGATTTCGACCGCGGGGGCCATTTTTCGGCCTTCCCACAGTTCCCGCGGTTCCTACGAAGACGGTGTCTGTCAGGAGGCGCTCCGAAATGGATGGGGCCTTCCCCAGGCCAAGCCTGGTCGCAGCCTGCCCCCGCTCCCCCGCCGCTCGGAGCGCGAGGCCGCAGTCCAGCGGGAGCTGGCAGGCAGCCTCCTCCCCCGGCCCGCAGGGCGGCGCGGGCGCAGCGGTTTCCAGGCCACCCCAACCCGCGCCAGCCTGCACCTGTGCAGCTTGGGTTTCCTCCCCGAGCCTCTGGCACTGCGGACGGTCCGGCTCGTGCGGGCCATGGTCAGGAGCAGCGCGCACTCGGCCTTTGGCGCGGCCTTTGCCCCGGTTTTTGGCGCGGGAGGACTTTCTACCTCGACTTCTGCCGCTCATGGTGGTAGCTGAGGCGACTTCAAAGCCACGCTCCAACCTTGTTGCCTCTGGCGCCAGCTCGCGGTCCCAAGCTCGCGGTCCTCGGCTAGCCGGCTCTCCTCTCCATGGCAACCAGGGACGTCACGATTGTACGACTGTTCGGTCGCGCGAGGACCGGCTTCGCCCAGTGATTGGCTCCACCACCGCAGCTGCGCAGGAACGACCCTCCCCCCAGACGCCCCTACCCCCCTCGCACTGGAACTCGCTTTGCTTTAACCAGGGGTGTGTTTCCCTTTAAGGTCTTCCCTGTGGTCTCGGGGTCTTAGAGAGCACATCGGATTCCTCTATACAAGACAATCTGAAGGCAGACATGATGTCTGTCCCATTGTCTATTTTCTAAACTAAACCCCTTAGGTACCTTCAATTATTTCCTGTGACATCTGTCATGTTGAAACTGCTATTGGCCTCTGTGTGTCATCTTTGAAAGCCTCTGGTACCTTAACTCCAGGGCATGTAAAGGTGAGTGCCAAAGTGCCAGACCACAAAGCGATTTGATACCTGGTGGGGTGTGACTAGTAATTATAAAAAGAATAGCAACTACTGTTCCGTGAGTATCATGAATGAGGCACTTTACGAAGGGTTTTATATGCATTATATCAATACACAAAGGAGGTTTTGTTATCATTCCCACCTTCCAGATAAGAAAACATTCCTGAGACTACGCAGGGATGGAAATACAGTTCAAACCCAAGCCCACCCGACTCATAACCTATGCTTTATATTCACAGGGCCTTCCAGGCCAACTCAGCTGTCAAGTACCTTGCTAGCTCTTAAGAAGGCCAGCTTTGTTTGTTAAACAGGCATTAGCAGAGCTTCTCTTCTGCCTAGGAGCATCGCGCCAGTCCTCCAGCTGCCTCAGGCCCGGTGTACAGAGCTGGGCTGTCACTGCGGGTATAGGGCAAGGAGTGAAGGCCAGAAGTCAGAACTCCATTGATAGGGGTAAGAGAGGAATGTGGTTAGAGAGTCGTCTAGCTATCATTCAAAGAGCAGAGCAGGGTTTCCAGGTTGAGCTTCAGTAGAGCCTCCATGGTGGCAGAGAGGATGCCACAGAAACTTCTCAGACCCTGCATGAAAACAGCCAGACAACCTACCTCCTGTTACCAGACAGCCCTGGACCATGCTCTCACTAGCCAGGTGTTAGGACCATGAAGTAGTGAGGCCAGTGGTGAGAACATGACAAATTTGAAAGTGTGGATGAAGACCTTCTGAAGTTGTTCTTTCAAGCTTATAGGGAGCAAGAAGTCCCTTGAAACCACCAAAGGAGAGATAACCTCCAAAGCCCCTCCAGGCCCAAACCTCTTACTCTGATTATCATGTGTGATAGTGAACCAGCAGCCTGGCATCACCTGGAGGCATGTTTAAAACGCAGAATTTCAGACCCCACCTCAGACCTACTGAATCAGAATTTAAATATCAACAAGGTCTCAGGCGATTTGTAGGTATGTTAAAATTGATGTATGGGGAAAGAAGGAATTGTTTCAATATAGGCAGGTCATACTTTAAGATAGGCCAATACAAGTGACCTCTAACTTTTCCAAAGGGCTATGCAATAGCCTGCAAAGCTCTACATGATGTAGCAAGTTCAGTCCCCACCCCTACCCAACTTAGTTCTCTAACCTCTCTTGTCTCTCCCTCTCTTGCTGTTCTTCAGACTAACTAGGTAAGTTCCTGCCTCCTTTGCACGGGCTCTTCCTTTTGCTTTAAATGCACTTCACCCAGATATGGTCAGTCACTTTGGCTGGCTGCCTTCACACTTTGCTTAAATGTCACCTTCTCAACGACTGTCCTGTGTAAAATGACCACCCATCCCCTCTTACCCTGCTCTACTTTTTTTTCCCCATAGCACTTATCATGTTCCAACACACTGTACCAATTATTAGGTTTCTTAACTGTCTCTCTTCTCTAGAATGTCAGCTTCCTGAAGACAGGGATCTTCGTTTTTTCATATGTGCCTCCAACAGTGTCTGGTACAGGAAGCTCACTCGATGAATAATCACTGAGTGAGAGAACCAAAGAATTTTCGAAAATGGGTTTATGCACTGATTGTCTGAAATTTCGAGTGCTCCTTCTCTCCCCACAGAAGCCATGTTATGGATGAATATTATATACTCAGACCAACACTGGAAACCTATAAAACTCATAATTTAGCCAAAAAAAAACCTTTTTGTCATGGGCACCATTCAGGGACAGTTGTTAGATGAAAATCTTAAGTGATAAATTTTTTAAAAATTCAGTCAGGGGGATTAATATTTGACTTAAAGGGGGTTAATTCAAGGATTACCTTAAATTCCTTGTGAAGGCCCTTTCATAATCACTTCTTCCCAAGGCCTTCCATGACCATCGCAGACCATAATAAGCAGCCCTGTCCTCGACCTCATGGGGAATTCATTTACTGTAATATTCATTTGGCAATTAGACATGCAATTTTGTGCCAGTCCTTGTACAAAATCACCTTTGAAGCTGAGTTAACCACAGTCTGGAACTCTCTGTAAATCTCAGAAAATATTTTTTAAAACCAACCGAAGCAGTTACATCCCTCTACAAATTGGAAAAAAAAATGATGGATTGGCCCACTTCTCAGAGCACTCACAGCTTGACTGGCTTTCGTTGTCAAGAGCCTTAATCCAGCATCAGCAGGCGCGTCATTTAACGCTCACCCAGGGCTAAGCCACTGCAGGATTAACATAGGCTGGACCACCACAAAATGATATTTATTAGACAATCTGCCTTGAGCCTTTTTTCATCATGTCAGAGGCAAGTATCAAGTGAAGGGAAATCTATATGAGACTAGCACCTTATGTAAAGATACTCCTCTGGTCCAGGTTACCTAGTCCCCATGGCTTCTGTGTTTAATTCTGTATTTAAGAGACTGGTCTGTGCTGCTGAAGTGAACTGTTGGTTTTCTTCTGAGGTATAAATATTTAACTTTATATGGGATAATAGCTTGGGTTCTCAATTAGGTAAACTACATAAGAATAGAGATTGCCTCTTTTTATCCCTCCCTTGAAGTATCTAGCATGGGCCTTGTACATTTCAGTAATTGTGATGAAAGTTTACATGTATTTTGTACTTTATACAGTCCCATCTTCTAATTCACTTAATCCCCACCACCACTCTTTCTCTCTGCTGCATAGTATTCCATTGTATAAACGTACCATAGTTTTATGATCCACTCATTTACTGATGGGCACTTAGGTTGCTTCCAGCACTTGGCTGTTGTAAATTGTGCTGCTATGAACATTGGCATGCATAGGTTCTTCTGAATTGGATTCTTAGAGTATAATCCCAGCAGTGGAATTGCTGGGTCAAAAGGCAGTTCCCTTTTCAGTTTTCTGAGGAAATTCCATACTGTCTTCCACAGTGGCTGCACCAGTCTGCATTTCCACCAGCGGTGCACTAGGGTTCCCTTTTCTCCACAGCCTCTCAACTTGTTGTTTGTTGATTTATGATGGCCATTCTGACTGGTGTGAAGTAGTATCTCATTGTGGTTTTAATTTGCATCTTTCTGATGGCTAGTGATGCTGAGCATCCTTTCATATGTCTCTGGGCCCTCTGTATGTCCTCCTTAGAGAAGTGTCTGTTCATGTCCTTTGCCCATGTTTTAAATGGATTGTTTGTATTCCTGGAGTGGAGTTGTGTGAGTTCTGGAAATAAAGAACAAACTGACAGTAACCAGAGGGAAAGGGGGAGAGAGGGATATAGGGGAAAGGAGGGGAAGGGTTGTAAAAGGAACGTGTATAAAGGACCCATGGATAAAGGCAAAGGTGGGTAGGATTGAGGGTGGGAGGTGGGGGTATGTGGGGCAGGGAGAGCAGAGAGGAGAGAGTACAGACCACTGTACTTTAACAACAACAACAGGTTAAAGAAAATACATTTTTTACAATACTGAACCCAGAGAGGGGTATTGAAAGCGCCAGTACTCTCCTTACCCTGAATCCAGCATTGCGGGCATGTCCTATAGCACCCGCTTTATGGGCTGGTGAGCAGGACAGACAGCCACTTTGTAAAACCTCTTCCACGGTGGTTCAGGTTCAAAGCTAGAATGGCTTAATTCAAGGGGAAAAAGTCCGTAGCATTTGTAGGAGAAGTTGAACATTATGTATCCCAAAGTCAGCTTCTGCACACAGGGGCCTTCCCCAACTGATGCAGTGCCAGGAGCCTGGGTGCTGGCTGTGGCGGACACCACCCGGGCAGCAGACAGGTGAGTTTCATTCTGTTCCCACTGCCAGTTGCTTACAGGGTTTTCCTGAGAGCCATGCCCTCCTCTCGCATTCTTTCATCTTTCTTTCTTTCTCCCCTTACTTTCTTTGCTTCCCTGACACACTGATGTGTTTAGAAAAACCATTCCAGCTGCTTTTAAAACTATTTTTCCTTTGCTGAGTCCTCCCCCATTTGCATAGAAACTAGGCTGAGACCCTGTATAGTGAAGCTGTGTTTTCCTCTCAGAATGACTCTGTACCTCAGTTTCTCCCTAGTGTCAGAGGTGGTCTTTCGGATTCAGGTGCAGACCCAGGCAGGTGCTATGTGTGCATGAAGCAGGCCCAGTGAGAACTGAAGAAGGGATCAGGCCCCGTCTCAGGCTGGCAGTTGGAGAGATCTGCATTTTTATGTGAAATTTCTCACCATAAAAACCTTGCAAGAGCCGAACAACACAATTCTGCTATGGGCTGCACTTTGCAACCACTGTTCCACACTATTGTTTATTTTATTTTATTTTATTTTATTTTATTTTATTTTATTTTATTTTATTTTATTTTATTTTATTTTATTTTATTTTATTTTATTTTTTAAGAAATTTAAAAAAGATTTTATTTATTTATCATTAGAGGGGAAGGGAAGGAGAGAGGGAGAGAAATATCAGTGTATGGTTGTCTCTTATGTGTCCCCCACTGGGAACTAGCCTGCAACCCAGGCATGTGCCCTGACTGGGAATCAAACTGCGGTTGTTCGGTTCACAGGCCCGCACTCAATCCACTGAGCTACACCAGCCAGGGCCCATTGTTTATTTTAAACCAAGTTTTTAAGTGAAGTCATGAATGAATGTCTGGAAATTATTTTAATTCCTCCTAAGAAGAGAGGTCTTTATGGCTGTCACTCCAGAGCAGCCTTTGAAAATGAAGGGTGGTAATACGACTCCAGGTAGAACTCTAGCTGGTGTGAAGGCAGGTGAGGATTGATGGCAGCTGGGGGACAGCTGTCACTCGGGATGGGCACAACTAAGGGATGATATTCTTATCAACCAGATTTTTATCTTTTTTGTTTTAAACTTCACATTGACGATGGTCGTTTTGAACTGGTTTTGTTTTTTTTTTTTTTTTCATACATAGGACTCTATGCTACTTCTGATTCCTTAACATGTGTAGCATAAACTCCAAAAGCATTTGTAGCTCTCTGTGGTATGAAGGCTTCTGAAGACTGGCTCAGAGACACATCCAGGCTGCTGGCTGTCCCCAGATGCTGCATCTGCAACTCCTTACTGAGTGATGAACACACTTCTGACACAAATGGTAGACTTGAATGATTAACTGCCTCGCTGGGTTATTTTTTCCTTCCCCTCTTAATCAATACCCACATAATTGATCAGGTGGACCATATGGCCCCTCTGATTCACACATTAAGACAATTAGGACACCAGCCAAGTAATTGCTCAAGCTGGCATTTTTCCTAAGACAAGAAAACTTAATGCTTTGTCTTCCTCAGAAAAAGCCAACTCCATCTGGTCTGGGGTATAATTCAGTACTAATTCATCCAATATCTAACTAAAGCTTGATACAACCATAGTTAGAGAAAATATTGAGTAAAAGTTAATTATATGGCATAAGTTTCCCATTGAATTTGGACCAAAATGTGATAGTAAAAATCTAACACGAGAAAAGTGAATATGCCGTGCATACTAAGATTTTAGGCACACTTTGAGAGGGAGATGCTGGTCACTGAGGAGTAAGTGGACTCCGCTTCCCAGGGATCAAATATCAGAGAGAGAAAGAGTTTGGAGTCTGGGGGATCCTCACAGCTATGAGCTCTAAATTGATATGGGGCGAAAGACTTAGAAATGCAAGGCCAAGTATATGCAAAGATAAAAGATGTGTTGTCTGGCACCAGGACTTAGAGAGGACAGCCCTCCCATGCTGCACCCTTCTTTTAATAGGAGAAAATAACTAAGGTAAGATGCATGTCGTGGTTGAGAGGTTTCTGGGACGTTAGCTACTCCTAACATGGATCTGTGAGTCAGGAGCCAATGGAAATCAAAACAAGTAGAAGTTTGAACATGGATTTATTGTTTTATTATAATAGAAAAAGAATCTTTACTATTCAGTGGCTAAACATAATTGGGGAGAGGGGTCAGGAGATTTCTGCTCCCCTATGTGACATGCTCTTCACTCCAAGCCCACCCCCATCTCCACCCCCAGCAGGGGCAGTGGAGAGGCCAGGAACCACTGCAACAGGCGTAGTCCTGGAAATTAAAGTGTATACCAAGCAGTCTTCTTGCAGAAGGTTAGTAAGCAAACAAGAGACTATTGAAGTACCCAGGCAGCCTACCCACTACTGCACTGAACTGAAATTAAACAAAAGTGCTTTCGGGAAGAAGATAAATATGCCTCTTGTCTCATGTCTTCCATCGCTCAAACCAATTAAAAGGGCAAAATAAAAGTACCTAAAAGAAGCAAATAACAACAATCCCAGTTTATAATAAAATAAGATTTCAGCAACCAATGATGTTTAAAAATAATTACTACCATATGCCTTGTGTATCACTCTAGTAAATGAATTCTTTCATCATCGAAAGAGTTTCTATGACATTGTCTTCATGATGAAAGGACTCATTTGCTAGAAGAGAATCCTGGAAAAAGTCATGTTAAGAGTCATGCTGGCATGGATGGACCTGGAGAGCACTGTGCTAAGTGAAATAAGCCAGAGAGAGACAAGGACCATATGACTTCACTCATTTGTGAAATCTAATGAGCAAAATTAACAAGCAAAACAGAGACAGACTAATAAATAGAGAGGAGGCTGTCAGCTCTTAGTGGGGGTAGTGGCATGGATTGAGTGGAAAAGAAAAACTCACGGAGATGGACAACAGTGTGGTGATTGCTAGGGAGGGGTTCGGGTGGGTGTAAGGAAGACAGACAGTGATGGGTAAATGGACACTTGACCTGGGGTGGTAAACACACAAGACAGCGTTCGGGTGATGTGTTGTGGAATTGTGCACCTGAAACCTATAATTGTGTTAACCACTGTCACCCCAATAAATTCAGTAAAGAAGAATCATGAAAGCGTAATTTAGGTTTACCCACAGGCCTGTCCATCTGGCCTTAGTTTTGTCAGTTGTTAATGGCTAGAAAATATTACAAACCATCCCAGAACTACACACAGTCAACAAAGTAAGTTGTGGCTTTAAAATTAAAACAGAAAATTTTGCCCTGGCTGGTGTAGCTCAGTGGATTGAGCGCGGGCCTGCAAATCAAAGGATCGCAGTTCAATTCCCAGTCAGGGCACATGCCTGGGTTGCAGGCCAGTCCCCATCAGGGGACACATGAGTGGCAACCATACATTGATATTTCTCTCCCTCTCCTTCCCTTCCCTTCCCCTCTAAAGATAAATAAATAGAACCTTAAAAATTTTTTAAAGAAAATTTCTTTTATGATTTTGAGATTATGTACACAAGATGGGATAGGGTAGGATCATGTGTGATGAGAGAGTGGGTTGGCCAGAAAGAATGGCCACAGGCAGGGGCCTGGCCTGTGAGTCAGCACAGGTTGCGACCTAAAGACATTCTAGCCAGACCTGTGTGATTTGAACTCAGAAGAACAAACCTACCTGTTGACAAGCTGTAGCAATGCTGACGTAAGAGATAAAGGAATTGTGCCTCAATTGGTTGCCTATTGCTACTGGTTTAACACAACATCAATTTATTACTTTCCAGTTCTGGAGGTTAGAATTTCCAACTGGTCGCATGGGACTAAAATCCAGGACTTGGCAGGTGTGTGCTCCCGACAGAGGCTCTACAGGAGAGTCCATTTCAATGGTTTCTCCACCTTCCAGAGGCTGTGCCCATTCCTGGGCTCTGCCAGCCAGAAACTTTGTACCCCCCTCCCTGTGCTTCTACCCTCACATCTCCTTCTCTCACTGACCCACCAGCCTCCCTCTTTCACTTGTAAGGCCACTTATGACTACACCAGTCCTGCCCAGATTGTCACAAGGAAATTCCCATCTCAAAATTTCTACTTATATTTGGGAAGTCCCTCTTGCCAAATAAGGCAACATACTGACAAATTCTGCGGATTAGGATTTGGACATCTTTCAGGGCCATTATTCTGCCTAACAGGGCTGCAAACCACTAAGTGTTCTTTCTAGAAGATGTGCTAGAAGATTTATAAACAATCATCATGCTTCATAATTGTTCATTTCTTTCATACACACCCATCGTTTTATTCCTGTGCTCTGAGTCTATGTTATAATAATAATAGGCAACATTGAGTGTTTTAAGAACTTGGTACAGTGCTAAGCAGTTTACTTGTGTTTTCATGGTTAATCCTCTCAACAACTCAGTAAGATAAGAGCCATAATCATCCCCATTTCATAAATGAGCAAACTGAGGCATAGGGAGGTTAAGTAATGTGTCTAAGGTTATACAGCTAAAACTCAAAGCTAGGTTCGTCTGGCTCCTAACCTATAAGAAACAAACCATTTAAAGGCATATTCCTTGCTCACGTTCTGCACGCACCACACATCTGTACGGGTCTACTGAGTCTTCACATTCTCATGATTTTGAGACTTAGGCTGAAGAAACAGCCCCTGTCCAGGATATTGCCCTTCTCAGGCACTGCCCTTTGTGAGAAGAGAGGAAAGAGCAATATGGTGAAAACTTGCATGGGCTTTTAGATTATCTGGGACATGATACCTATCACTTCTGCTCACATTTGAGTGGTCAAAGCAAATCAGCAACTAAGCTTGGCATCCATGTAGCTAGGAGATATTAATCTGTGACCAAGTAGGGCAGCAAATATTTGGAAAGAGTAATACAATTGATAACAGCTTTAAGTATGGTGCTATACCACTCATTGAAGGCAAGAGAAAAGGTAACATTTTATCCACAGAGCCAGGATAATATGGGGTCTCCATTAATGGCACAGCACTCACCTTTAGACAAGCTGGCCTCCAGGGCTTATGTATCGAAGTCACCTGTATGAGTGAAATTCTCAGATACCACACTTTGCCTTCATTCGTGTGCCCAAAGTGTCTACCACCAAGTAGTACTAGGAATTAGGAATTGTTCTTCAAAGTTATCACTTACTCTCAACTAGTAGGACTCTAGAGTGATGTAGAGCCCCCTCAAAGCAGCAGATGAGAAAGAGTGGGGATGTCTACAAAAGTCCTATGTAGTCCAAAGACTTCCTAGGATTCTCATCCAGGTAAAGAAGAACACTGTTCTCTGAGGACCCAAGGACTGGAGGTGGTGACTGCATCTCGTGCCGTGGTCCTCAGACTGTGTTCCAAGGAACCTTTGAGGTTCCATAAAATTGTCTCAGAAAGGGTCAGGCAGAGGGACACACACACACACCCTTACCCTAGTTCCTGGGGCTTGACACACAAGCTAAGGGTGGGGTGGGAAATGGCGCTTTCAGGAATGAGACTCATGAGGGAAGAGGAGACAAAAGAATTCCTTTTGATATCATATACACAAAAATCTGCTAAGAGAGGTTCCACTTTAGTAGTCTGGAAGATTTGTCTGCTAAGCATTTGTTTCCCCTGAGGAGATAAATGGTTCCACCTGCTTTTACTCTGCATGACCCGTTCAGAGAAGATGGAACTGAATGACTGGTCATCCCTGCAGGTAGCTGAGAAGATAAACGGGAGGGAGCAGGAAAGGTAGAGACATTTCCAAGTGAGGAACAGAGGAGAGAAGAGTGTCAAAGGGGGAAGTATGTTCTCTGTGCCACCGAAAGGGTGGCCATGTGGTCGAGCCCATGACTCTTGAAGTGAGGACGGTCGAAGGTCGGACAGGCACAGCTCTGAGGCCCCGCCTCCCTTTGAACTCTGTAGGGTCCAGTGTGCTCTGGAACAGCTGCTAGGAAGGCTGCTTCACAAAACGCTGTTGAGTACACCCCTGCCTTTCACAGCAGTAGTGAATGTGCAGGATGCTACTACGTAAAAGGATGCTACTTAAGATGCAGTTTGAATTTTAAAACAAAAGCTTGAATCCCACAATTTAACCCAATCTTCCAATTTCATGGAAAAGGAAATAGGAGCACAGATTATTTTTTTTTAAAAGCTTGCCTAACGTCACAAAGAGAAAACAGTAGAAAGTTGGAACCAGAACCAGGACTTTAGGCCCCCAGTGCAGTATCCCCCTGCTGACAGCTTTATATCCCTGACCCTGGGCTCTCATCTGTGGTGCTCACAGCCGAGTTGCTTGGATTTTGCAGCAACAGCATCCCACTTTGAAAAGAACCCTCATCTTCCTCTGTTATCTAGGCTCATTGAAAAGCTTCAGCACCAGAGAGGGTGAGCTTCTGCTACACCTGGGTTCCCGTCACCCTCAGGCCCCTTCCCCTTTAGCCTGCCTTACACTCCTTTGAAATGCTTCCCTGGCTTGTCAGGATGGTGCAGCCTTGTAGCTGGCTGCCAGTTGGATTTTTTGTGAGTTTGCCACGTTGCAGTGAAAGGACTCTGTTGAGGCCCAGATGCTTCGGCATAAGTAAATAGCACATCTGGGACCTGGAACAGGCCCAACTGCATATTACAGAAAAACCAGCGTGGAAACAGAGCCAAATGATACACAGCTGGAAACTGTTAAGTCAGGAGCGAGGTGGGGAAGGAATTCAAGAAGAGAGAAAAAGAAATAGAAAGAGAGAGAAAAAGATCAAACCAGGGGTTACTGTTGTTTGGAAGGCTCTGACTTTTAATTGCTGAAAAACAGCCCCATGGTTGGCCACCAGCTGCATTAAGAGCATGCCTAGAGAAATGACAGTTTGTAATAATAGACCCCACAGCAGAGAGGCTGATTCAGAGCTGGGAAGCGTGACTCCTGACATCTGGTTGCCTACAATGTGTCAGTTGGGTCACCTTCTAAGTATTTGGATCTATAAATGGCCTCATGGTAAGCAGGGTAAAGGAGTTCAGCCCCGCACTGGTGAGAACCCCAGGCTCCCTGCCCAGGATCACTTGGTATTTGGGAAGCTTAGTGAGTTCCCAGGCTCCTGGGCAGACTCAGCTGAACTCGCCTGTCATGAACATGCACAGGATTAGAGACGAGGCCAGGGAGGAGAAGGAGGATGCACAGTGATGTCACCTTCTTCCCAACTGGAGGCCCAGGCTGATGATTCACCAAACAAATAAGCAATGGCTGCGGAGGGTGCCACTCACACCCACACACCCAAGGCCAGAGATGACAGGCTACAATGACATCATCCATCAGTGGAGAGAAATTTGAGTGAAGGGGAAAACTAGGCCAAAAGAAGAGAGAAAAAAATTCATTCCTCTCCCTTTTAATGTCAAATGCATGGATTACCTTCTTGGGTAGCTTGATTTAATATCCTGGATTAAAAATACCCTAAACTAAGCTGTCATTGAGAGATGCCAAAATGTAGACTTTCTCAGCAAAGCACAATATTGCCAGGCAAAGCTTTTCTA
Organism: Artibeus jamaicensis; assembly: GCF_021234435.1. Lineage (NCBI taxonomy): Eukaryota > Metazoa > Chordata > Mammalia > Chiroptera > Phyllostomidae > Artibeus > Artibeus jamaicensis. The sequence goes on along the minus strand of NW_026522059.1, from coordinate 29,623,731 downwards.
GATTCTTCCAGCCGCTCCCACCTGCTCTTTGTCATGTGGCAACTGATGCAAGGCAATCCCACTGCTCTAGAGAGAATCAAAGAGTCCTCCAGCCCACTTGGGGCTGAACTTTGATGGCCTTAAAATGCAGGCTTGTCATTTTCCAAGTAAAACAGATGACTAAACAAAATGGCCCTCGAGGCAATTCCTGCCCTTGGTTTGGTCGAGATTCCAGGTATTCTGCATGCGCAGGAAATCTGAAAGGATAAATGGCCTTCTTTGGGTCTTGGTTGGGAAAAATTTGTAATTGGTAATGGTTGCACTTTGGAGAACTCTCAAATGGCTGAACCATAACACAAGGACTCATCTTGGATACTGATCCTTGGTTTGTAGATTCCCAGCATTCCAGTGGAGTGGAGAAACCAGTTGACCTTCCCAATATCACCTATAGTGATTCTGAAATCTTTGAATAACACGTACTTCGGGGTTATGGCTGGAAGTTGATATGATGCAGTTATGGACCTATGCATAATTTTAAAACCTCTGTTCATTCAATCAAGAAATACTTATTGAGTACGTCTAAGAACCAGGCATTATGCTAGAAGCTGGGGGTAAACTGTTGAGTGAAACAAAGCCCCTGACCTCACAGCACTTACAGTCTAGCACCCAGAGTTCTGCAACCATTGTAGCAGTGAAAACACAGCTGTTAATTTCATTCAAAGTTAATTTCTCGGAGCACCAATCAGTTTTAGTGTAAGAGAAAAAAAGCTGCAAAGCTCTGAAAATATGCAATCCCTCAAAATACAATTACATCTGGAAAAACCTTAATTTTGTGACATTTCAAGAACACAGAAACCGCATAAGGGGCAAGGTAAGCCAGAATTTTTCATGTAGCCCGTTTATTAACTTGTGGCTTATAATCTCCTACAGGAGACTCCAATCCAAAGTGGTATTTGGGGGAGGAAGGTAAATTGGGGAGTTTGAATTTAATGGAAGGCCTGTTCCCTATAAGCATCTCATACTTCAAAAGCCAAACAAACAATTGAAGAATAGTCCTGACGAAGAAAGACACCTGGGGGAGGTGGGCAGGGGATTCTGAGAACTGTTAGCAGCCGGAATGGCATCCCCATGAGCAATCACAGGAGCACCATTTATGATTTGTCCTGCTGTTGCTTTGGTATTAGACAATTCTCGTCTCATTCTTTTCTGGTTTAGCTCGGGGCCCTCCAGATCCTTCTCCTCCTTGCTCCCTGCAGGAAGCCGATCAGTGTGGACCACTTCAACAAGGCTCCTTCCTCTGGCTTCCAGGCCTGTTCCAGGCCTGTTTCTTGCACTGAGCAGCACGTGCAAGAAATCTAACCCCGAGGACTCCCTCCCTTCCCCGCTTCAGTGGGTCAGCAGCGTCTCTCCACCACAGACCCTGCTCACACTGCCCCTCTCCCAAGGGGTTCAATAATTGCTTGTTCTTGTCCCTTCCAGTCTGGAGGGGAGATTTGTCCTATTCCTTGCATTTTCACTACACTCTGCCCACACCTTTGTAAATAGTCCTTTTATCCAATTTCAGTGTGCCATATATTTCCTCCTGGGACTATGGCACATGGAGGAATTTATATTATATCAAATATTGTAAAGGGAGGCCTTGTTATTATTTTCATATTCCATGATATCAAGTTTGGTTCAGATTTGCATGAAAAAGCAATACATTTCAAAAGATCCACAGTCCCATCTGCATCCACAAAAGGGTAGAAAATCAAGATTTACAACAACCTATCTTAGATTTCCCTCTCCAGCTTAAATTATTATCCTTTATGAGTTTGGGGGACTCTCCTCCCTGCTTTATTTTTTAGCTTAAAGAGTAGATGTTAGGTTGCCCAATAACAATGATTTCTGCCCTATCTGCATTAACTCTTCAGCAGAAGGACAAGTGGACTTTACATTCAGGGCATTAAGGCTTTCATCCCTCTGTTTTTCTAATTCCCGGAATTCCATTCCCAGGCAGCAGTAATCTCCAAAATACTCAGAAACAGGCACGTGACACCTCTTCATCTTCCACTGCAGCACGGGGTTTGATTTTTGTTTGACTCGGCATCATAATTTCAGTCTTCTTGCTGCTCACTGATTCAGTAGTAGACAGTTCGACCTCTGCTACAGCTCAGCAAAGACAAAACGGATGGTTTGGCTGTGGGGCAATTGGGTGCCTGTCGCCAAGAGCTGTGGGCAGGACTCGGCATTCCAGCATCCGTACTTTTTCATTGGTGCCATGTACACTTCATGGTTTGCAAGGAAACACATTCCGGAAGCCCAGTGTGAAAGGGCAGCCAATAATTGCTTGAGATTCATTTTCGAGGAATGTGGATTTAAATGAAAAGGCGGGGTTGGACAGGGACCCACCTTCTAAGGGGCAGACGCTGTAGTGCACAGGCTGGCAGCACCGACTTTTGCACATGAGCTAGTGCATAACCCTTCTAATCCTTACTTCTCCGTCAACTGTGGGTATTGTTAATACCCATTTCATTGCTGTTATGGATATTAAATGAAACAATAGCCATAAAGCTCTTAGCACAGTGCACGGCAGAGCGAGCGCTCAGTAAATGGTAGCTGTTATCCATGAACCCCTTGGTGCTCTTTCCACTGCTCTTTGAGCCTCTTCAGATTCAGCACACACTCCACCTTGCGATGTGTGGCTGCCAACATGTAGACGCAGATGGAATTTCACCCCCTTGTTGGTAGGTCAGGATTTGCTAATCACAGTCGTTACATCTTCTTGTCTCATACAGATCTCAGACGTCTAAACCCCCCATTAGAAAAAGAGCAGTGTCATAGGCACACCAAGCCTTCCCCTTTTGAAAGCATTATTCTTTTTAGGTTGCAGGTTTAGGGTGAGCTGGGCTTCTCTGATGCCTTCTGAATGATAAACCCAGAAAAACCCTATTCAGCCCATAAAGCTGTCTAGCACCTAGCCCTTCCTATTTTCCTATCTATCCACAACTGCTTTATTGGGATCATTTTTATTATTTACCACTTATCTCTCCAAAAGCTACATAATTAAATTAAAAATTTTTTGATGAATGGATATCATTGAAGAATTTTAAGCAAAGACTGTTGAGACCTAGATCTTCAAAAGAGCATTCCGGAGCCACACAAAGGGGAGGGAGGGAGGGCATAACCCTCGCAGTGCTTCTTGGATGTTCACGTGCATGTGATCACCAGGCGAGCTTGTGAAAATGCCCATTCTTATTTACAGAAGGTGTGAGATGGGCCTGAGATTCTGTAATTCTGATTAGTACTGCTGCTCCATGGGCCATACTTTAAGTACCAAGAAGCTGTTTAGTCCAAGATCTGAGACTCTGTTCTGATGAAGGACATTGCCCTTGTGTTGTCCTGCTCTGTACAACTCCTAGCGCAGTGTCCAGTATAATCAGTGAGTTTAATAATCGCTTTCTGATAGTGCTGATGTGGACCAGTGACAATGAAACATAAAGATATATTACCGTATTTTGCCATGTAGAATGCACACCCACATTTTTGGCCCGAACTTTCAGGAAAAGAATCTTTCATTTTAATTTTTTCATTCAATTATTCATTTATTTATATTTAGAAACAAAACCAATCATTGCATTCCAGGGTATTATTTTGCACATGAATATCATTGTTGCTTTCTAAAGTTACACTCTTAATGCATAAGCATAAATAAAAGAATTAAAATCATATAGATACAGAATTAGTACTACCCACATATAATGCACATCCTTATTTTCCCCTCAAAAATGTGGACAAAAAAATGCATTATACGTGACAAAATAGGATAACATGGTAAATTATTGCAAATGTGCACCTAAGATTTTCTAATGCTTGGTTTTTGTTTGAGGGTGAAGAAAACCCTAAGTTTGCCAATCTGAGTTTAGTTTTGTCTCTCCGACAATTTCAGGCTCTTTCTAAGGGACTTCCAAATAAAACAATGGTGTCCAAAGTTTCAGACCATGGAAGTTTGTGACTGCAGTGGCTACATCAATAAGGATTGCTACCAGGGGAGAAAATACTGCATGTAAATGACAGAGGCTAAAATCCAGCTGTAAATGACAGAGCTGTAAAATCCAGCTCCATTGGATACTGGAAGCTGTGAGCTTTGTAAGTACTCGAGCAAGTACAGAACTTGCAAGATGCAAGTTTTTTTTTAACTTGGAAATTAACAGCACCCTTTATTGTGGCTGGGTGACTACCTCAGAAGTGTATCAGCTGTCTACCGCTAAGTAAGAAATTAACACAAATTTAGCAATCTGAAACAACAAACATGTATTATCTCACTGTTTCCAGGAGTCAGGACCTCAGCACCTCCTAACTGGGTCCTCTGATCAGGACATCATAAAGCTGCGCCAACATGTTGGCCAGGGCTGTGGGCTCATTTGAGGCCTGGGGTCATCTTCCGAGCTCCTGTGTCTGTTGGCAGGACTCAGTTCATTTCGGTTATAGGACTGAGGCCATTGCTCCTAGATGCAATCTCTATGGGCAGTTCACAATGTGGCTACTTAATTCTCCTAGGTTAGCAGGAGATCTCTTGCTTCGAAGGTTTTCATTTGATTTAGTCAAGTCCACCCAAGGTAATCTCCCTTTGGTTAAATTCAACTGATTAGGAACCCCATCACAAGTGTGACATCCCTTCATAGTTATGGATCCTGCCCACACTCAAGGAGAGAAGACTATACAGGGTGTATACACCACAGGACAGGAATCTGGGGTGCAGAATCCTAGAATTCTGCCTCCCATAGTAAATAATGACTGTGATGGCCTCAGAGGCTAACCTTGCTATAACCCTGCAGGAGTCCTTTAAGTCCAAGCAGGCACAGCTGCAGCTTGAATTTGATTTTAGGAAAAACAGAATGGTTTTTTAAAAAAAGATTTTTATTTATTTATTTATAAAGAGAAGGGAAGGGAGAGAAAAAAAGAGGGAGAGAAACATCAATATGTGGTTGCCTCTTTTGCGCCCCCTACTGGGGACCTGGCCCACAACCCAGACAGGTGCCCTAACTGAGAACCAGCAACCCTTTGATTCACAGGCCAGCACTCAGTCCACTGAGCCACACCAGCCAGGGCAAAAACAGAACAGTTTAGACCTACTTAAAGTTAATCCTAAAATTGACCGAGTACAGCGTGTATGACCGAGTACAGCGTGTATGCTTTTTAGACGTTGCGTAATGAAATTGGATTATTCTTCTTAGACATTTATATAGGCCAGGTCTTCAAATTGCAAAAGCAGCTGCATTCTTCTAGGCTGCAGAGCCCCAGTGCTGAGTGTCATGCCAGAGGCTGGTACTTACCATTCGGTTCTGTTTTGTGTTGTTAGGAACTGTGTTCAGGGACAGTGGAAGTACATGGCTGATCCACAGACTCAAGTCTGCCCCAACCACCAGGCCTCAAGTTTGTCTTGAATTTGTTAGTTACATAGATTCTGACTATGGTTTTATATGCATATTTTAAAGTCACTAACATTGTTGATACTCCCCCAGAGTGTTAGATTTCACTTAGAAATACATCAAAAAAGGGATAAGAGCCATTGTTTTATAAAGCCTATACCATCTTTTGGGGTTTACATGAAAAAAAAACCTCAGTGAAATAATCAGCAACCCAAAAGCTGAGACAGCAACATGGGAGGCCTGAGACTGAAATGGTGTATCTGGAAGCAGGTTTTCTCAGTCAAGGAGGAACTAGATTGGCTGTCGAAATACACTTCTGTCTTATTATCTAAATAGGAGCAGAGAGAGAATGAAAGACAAATAAAAGCAGATGGGCTGATTAAGCAGGAGGGAGAGAAAGATTTCCTTAGGAGAAAGATTTGGGTTTTAAAGACAAGGTAGATAGACATAAAGGGCATAAGGGGATACACCGAGCTCTAGCTGCTCATAAACAGAGCAGGAAGAAAAGTAATGAAATCTAACAGAGCGAGCTGGAAGGCCGCTCTCTATCTCCACCCACAAAGGAATCTCAGGTATTGGAAACCGATTGAGAGGCACGCTCGTACAGCCATAGAAAGAGTCTATAATGAGAGCAATTGGGGGAATCACATGCCGGAGACTGTGGCAGCTCTGCCAAGTGGTTACAGAAATCTTAGATCCAGAGGGGAGCGTCGTCTAAAATACTCACACGAATTACTGTGTAAGTGTCCAGGTAGAACCATTATTGTAAGTGAAGACAAAGATAATATCTGTGTCCTAAGAGAACATGCCCAAGAACTCCATGGAATTCACACAAAGGACGTCTCAGAGAAGGTGAGACATGTTAAAAAGAAGGAAAGTGGGACAAAAATAGATCAGGTGCAGGCCTCGGGTCATAGGCAGGTCTCCTGAGACTACACTCCTCGGCTGGGTTATTCCACTCTGGCAAGCGAAGATGGAAAACCTGTTTTGGAAGAAAGGGTGATGGAAAGATCCAGAAATCTTTGACCTTTTCATTCTCAGCATGAGGAACCCCCAAAAGAAAATAATAGAAAACAATCCTGCAATTATAGAAAAGTAATTCTACAATTTCTAGGTTTTAATTTGCTTCATAGAAGAACAATAGACCTTGAGTCAGGCTTGTTGCCTGAACTGCCGGTGGTGTAAATTTGTTAACTTAGAAAGAGAGCAGGTTTCATTAGCCAGTCTCTAATGAAGGAAATGGTGTTTATGTGTGGATTTCACTCCCATCTACCCACCTATCTCAGGTAACCAGTGTCATAGTAACTTTTTCATGGAAGTTTAAGTTCACAGGTTATATATAAATCATGGAGAAGTGCACTCGATGGCGTTCTGATGAAGGCGAAACCAAAAGTTCCTCTGTCCACCCTCTTCCACACGGGCTCTACTGTGACACTCCATGCCATTAAATATAAGAGTTACGGACACACAATACCTCTGTTAGAAGATGATCATATGATTATGTTCCTCTAGAATATGGTAACTTTCTCTAGAAGAAAGTAATTGGTCATCTTAACTATCTTATTAATTCTTTGGACTTACAAAAACTAAGAGACTTTGGGTTGAATGCATTCACTCCAAAGTCACCAAAGGAACCACAAATCTTCCACTTGAAGGAAACCATTTACCCAAAGGCCCTGAGAATCATTCTGGCCCGGCCTGAGTTGAACATATTAATACTTGAGTAGCACAGCTCTGGCCATCACATCCAAGATGCCCCAGCAAACTTACAAAGCATGTTTTGTTTTGATGCTTTCCTACTTCCCAACTTTTCTCCCCAATCTCTGATTCCTGGCCACTTTCCGCTGGCTCCCCAAGAGTCCCCCACTGCAGAGCCCCTCTCCCCCTCTTCCCCTCCCTCTGTGACAACTGGCCTTCTCAATCTATGCTGCCCAGTATGGTGACTGCATGTAGCTACTGGATGCTTGAAATGTGACTCTTCTGTGTTGAGATTTGCTATAAGGTTAAAATACTAGATTTTGAAACCACCATAAAAGATGTAAAATATCTTACTAATTTTATTTTGATTACATGTTGATGTAACACTTCTTGATGTTGATGTAACACTTCTTGATATATCGGGTTAAATACAATATTTTAAAATTAATTTCACCTGTTTCCTTTACCTTTTTCAATGTGGCTCCTGGGTATTTTTAAATTACACATGTGATTCACATTCTACTTCTAATACAAGGCTATTTATTGCCCTGGGATCCAGGCATCCCACTGCACCCTCTCCTACTGCTGGCCCGCTAAAGCACCGAAACCAACCTAGCTTTCCTTCTTCTGAGTAAGCATAGAGTCCAGGGTTCTTATGTGAAAAATTATTTTATAAATGAACCACCCTACTATGGTGCTAATGGATGACTATGCTCAGTTAAGGCTCTTTACATGTGCTTATTAAAAACCTACTACTTGTACAAATTGCCAAGGGGACATACTAAGGAAGTATAAAATGGCCCTGCCATCCAGCAGCTAACAATGAAGGTGGGTATCATCATTTAATCGGAGTAATCTAAAATCTGGCATATCTTCCCATAAAGGAATAAAGCATATAGAAATTCTAGGCACGATGGCAGAATAATAGAAACGATTTGTATTATGGCTATAGAGGAAGCCTTTTAATTCATACTATTTATATCTATGTATTTCTGGCCCAGTGCATTTTCAAGCAGTTGGAGGAATTATTTATTTATTTGTTTGTTTGTTTGTTTGTTTGTTTGTTTGTTTGTTTAAATAGGCCCCGACAAGAGTTACAGGCATGCCTTGGAGATATTATGGGTTTGGTTACAGTCTACAACTATACAGACTATAAAGAGAGTACGTATCACAATAAGGTGAGTTATAAACTTTTTGCTGGTAGAGGTCTTGCCTTCAATTTGTAAAAATGCAACATCTGTGAAGCGCAATAAAGGAAAGTACAATAAAACCAGGTATTCCTTTACAGGGAAATTGCATTTCTCTGTGTAGACAGCATCATGAAGAAAGGTAAATGACTTTGGGGATGGCTAGGGTGGGTGGGAGTGGTGGGGGAGGAATGGGGACAATTATACTTGAACAACAATAAAAAACTTTGAAAAAAAGGAAGAAAGAAAGAAAGGTAAATGACTTGAGCCAAGTTGGAAAAACAAAAACAGAGTGTAAAAATACCATCTACTTTGTCTCTTCTGACAAAGACAAGACAGGAGTCTGGGGGCTCTACATTGAGTGGTCCACCCTGCAACCTCTTCTCCATTTCTCCTTGTGGAAAAATTAAAGCAAAGCCAGTTAAACAGAAGCCCCACTCAAAGATGAAATACCTTCTGACAAAATGGTTCTTCCTTCTCTTTTCCCCTTTTATTGTGCAAGTCAATCACGTCAGTTCAATAGGCCAAGGAAATTTCATTTGTAAGTTATACACTTTGACCACATAGTTTTTAGCACAAATTAGGAATTGGGTTTAATTTCAATTATCTTTTCTTTGAATTTGATTATTTTCAGATTTATGTTTTCCTTGAAGCATTTAGTATTTATAGCCCAAACATTTTCTGTTTACTACTGTTTACAGGGTTGCCTTTCAAATATAAATACCCCCAATAGATCACAGTTTGGGGCTTAAAATGTTTATGTTTATCCCCAAATGTTTATTTTCTTCCTCCTTCTATAGTCACTATAGTCAATTCCTTTTCTGACCCTTTTTATCTCAAAGAAAACAAGTTTTATTATTTGAAAGTATATCTCAGGCCATAAAACCAGGACAATGTTAAGAGAAGAGCGTAATCACATAAATCAGAAAGAGACGCAAAATGCAAGATTTAGAATGGAGAGAGATGAGATCTTAACAACCACACTGATTAACTGCAAAGAACAAAGAAAGTGGCGCCCAAGTTTTGGTTTTGGATCTCTTCTTTACTGGGATCTGTATACTGGGACTGGGTTCCCGCCATCCAGGAAAGGACTTTACTCTGTTTACCTTAAGCTGCTGTAGTGAAGTTTGAGTCCAGGTTCTGGTTATAATCAATCTTCACCTTATTTTCCATGTGCGGACAGACATTCCCAGCCCTGAACACTCCCTGACTTTCTTACAACTCCAGGTTTTTACGGTCTGTGCTCCTCTCTCCGCCCCACAGTCTTGTCCCACCACAACCACCCTACCCGCTTTGCCCTGCTCATCCAGGCCTGCCAGCCGACATTTCTTCCCTTTTTTCCACTCAAGCAGAGCCTCTCTTTGAGGCTCTTTTCCTGACCAACTTTGCACCCACCTCCAGGCAAACGATGTGCCCCATGTATTCCCCCTATTGCCCTATGTGCAGACTACATGGGAGCACTTCAAACCAGTGAGGCTGGTTTGATTATTTGCCTGTAGATGTGCCTGCCTCGTTGCTGGATGGTAAAGTCTTGAGGTGAAGAAGTGGGTCTTATTTAACATGGTATCAATGACCTACCACAGCACCTGGAACTAGCAATATGCAGCCAATATTTCTGAAGGGATTAATTCAACATTCAATTCAACTTTCTTATGTGCTCAAGACTATATGATACATACTGAGGGCATACTGAGGGCATATGATACATATTTGGGCACATCTTATGTGCACAAGACTATATGATACGTACTGATACATAATTCAAGAAGGTGATTAGACAAAATCTCTTCCCTGTGGCGTCCAGAATCTTGAGAAGGTATACGTATCCAGAAGCATGACGGAGCAGATGATAGAGTTCTGGAGTGGGGCGGAGGGTGCTGCAGGAGCTGAGCGCAGGGATCCCAGAACAGTGGCCTGGAATAACAGCCAAAGCGTAATGTGAAGGTTCACTCATTCATTCTACAAACATTCATGGTGGGCCAGATGCTGATTCAGAGGCTGAGGATACCTCACAGAGTGAGACAGACAAATTCCCTGCCTTTGTGGAGTTTCCTTTCTACTAATAGAGATAGACCGTCAAGTTCCAACAATTCCCAAGAAGGCACACGCTAGTCCAGTAAGGGGGACAGAGACACCGGAATTTGTTAATCTGCTCCTTTTTGCTGTTTATACTATAGTATGAGCCAGCTGGCCTGTTCGGCTGACAAGAAATAGAAAACCTGTTTGCAAATGCCCCTATGCCCACACCATGTGGAATTATTCTTGCTTCATTCACATTCCCAAACAGCTACTTCCCACTCCAACTCCCCCTCCCCTGCCCTCTCCAGTGAGTTGTCCTGGTGACCAGTCTTCCCAAAGGGCTGGGCTGCCCATGGGTCGCTGGTCTTCATTGTCAGTTTCTAGGCACTGAGGTGTTGATAAATCAAGTGAAAATTTGGACCTGGTGTGATGTTGTGGCAGACCTCTGACCTCTCACTTCTTTCAACACACTTTTGAGCATCCTAGCGATCACTGCCAAGCACACCAAGATAAATAAATAAACCCCTCATTCATTCAACAGATATGTAATAAGTACCTACTAGAATGTAGACAGTAAGTTTGTCATTGGAGATCCAACAGTGAGCAAAATAGATGATGTCCCTGCCCCCATGGAACTTGCAGTGTAGCAGGACGAGCAGAGAGACGTAAACAAGAAAACAAACACCAGACAGCCCCACACACAAATGGCAGCTCCCTAGCCCCTGAGGAGCCCCAGTAAGAAAAACTAGAATAATATAGCCCCAAGAGGGGTCTCCCTCAACTTCCTCCTCTCCTTGAAGTTACAAACCCCTCTGCATATCCTTTCACTCCCCTCACAGAAGACCAGCTGCATTTCTTCCCATCGAAAGCTGAACCTTATCTGTGTCTCGGTCTCAAGCTTTCCCTTCTCTCTGAGGGTGGGTTACCTTCCTGTAGCCTGCTTCTCCCAACATATAAGCCTTCCTCCCGCCCAGAGCTGAGGTCGCCAAAGTGCAATCTGTAGCAGTAGTTCTCTCATTTTCACACATACTAGAATCATGTGAGGGAACTTAGATAATCCTCATGGCCAGGACACTGCCCAGACCAATTAGATGAGACTCACCAGGGCTCAGACTAGAGAATTCCAATGTGCGGCCAAGTTGGAGAATCTGTGATTTACATTCATGTCTCCATTTCCTTACCTCGTGCTCCTTGTCCAACACAGCACAAACCTGTATCTATCCCCACCTGTCCCCCGAGACTGCTTTTTAAAGGTGATTGTGAGTTCCCTCCTGAAAAATCCACTGGGTTTTTCTCAGAGTCTATCTGACTTGACGTTTCTCTGGAATCACACTACTCTTTACCTGAGACAGTCTTCCCTTGGCTTTCATGGCACGGCTTCCCCCGGACTTTTATCCCATGTCTCTGGTTGATGCTTCTTTGCCTCCTTTGCCCCACTTTTTCTTACTTTTTCCTCTTTTTCACTTCTGGAATTTAGATGTTTCCAGAGGCAGCCATCTCATCTCAGTGAGTGCATTGTACATCCACTCACACGGGTTCAACGGCATCGCTCTGCTGAGGTCCCGCACGCCTCTCCAGACTAGGTCTCTCCTCGGAGCGCTTGGCTTCAGTCCCACATGTGCAAGTGCCCACTAGAAATCCCCTCTTATTGGTCCTCCAGGGTTTTCAAATGCAATATGTTCAAGTCAGACTTACTATTCCCATGGTCCCCAAACCCATCACGTGCTTACCATCTATTTTCCTCAGCCTTGAAAGCACCTTGTTTCCTATCTCAATGGCAAGAATCTCTGTCCCCCTAGATAGCCACCACAAACCCAAGAGTTGGCCTTTCCACCTCCCCACATTCAATCAGACTTCAAGTCCTGTAGAGTCGGCCTCCCTAACATCTCCCAAACCTACTCCTCCTCTTCATCCCCTTCACAACCGCCCTTTCCATTTCTTCTCCAGGTTGTCTTACATGTTCTCTGTTTCATACCAAACTCCCTGATTTGTCTTCTCAATGGCCACCAGAGTCATCTCTATAAAACTTAGGAGAAATCTTCAATGGCCTCTAGGCTATTTTAGGATACAATCAAGCTGCTTCTCATGGCACTCAAGGTCCTGCATTTCTCTCCAGCCCCACTGCTTGCTATGGCCATGTTGAAGTACTGCAGGCTCGCCAAATGTGCTGTTGTCTGTCTGGCTCAGAGCCTTTATACCTCTATCTACCAGGAACATCTTTCACCATTTCTCTGTCTGGTCAAGTCTTACACACTATTCAAGACTCATCTCAGAACTTTGTTCAGGAAGATTTGTGTATCAGTTTGTATGTTTTTAGCTTCAACTAACAAAATGTTAAACTAGATATTTAATATGGTATAATACAGAGGTTTATTATCTAGTAAGAAGTGCATAGCAGGCTGTTCAAGAACTAGTTAACTTAGAAGGTAGATGATGTCTGAGCTCAAAGTTGCCTCTCCTTTGTTTGCTTTCCCTATATGGTCTCAAAATGTGTGCCTTGACTCCACAAATCAGACCCACACAAAACCACATCCAAAGGCAGAAAGAAGTGAGGACTTCCCCTTGGACATTTTTTTATCAGAGAAGAAAATCTTTCCTAGCAGAATTCCCCATTGGCTCCATTAGGTAGGTCTTGGTCACTAACTCACCATAGACCAGTCACTGGCAAAGGGAGGAAAGACTGTGGTTCACCTATGACTAGGGGAGAAGCTCCTTTTTTGTGTGCATTCTGCCTCAGACAGCACAAAAGTAGGTTCTATTGGCAAGGATGGATGAGGGGACTGGTGTTGGATCTACTACCTACAATTTGGGTCATACTCCCTCACCAGAGTGCATTAGGTGCTTTTCAAGTACTCTGTCATTGTGCATTCCCAACTACATGGTGTGTGGGTTTACTTACCTATATGCTTACACGACCTCTGTGCAGCCAGGCTCTGTTGTGTTTATCTTTGATTCTTCAACAATTAGCAATGGCCTAGTGCATAGCAGATGCTCAATAAAAATTATAGTTCTATTATCTAGAACTGTGGTTGCATTAGAGTAAATAATTTGGCCCATCTATATAGTGATATAAAAAATAGACTGATATATGACTAGACAGTTTATGCTGTTTGCTCCATGCGATTTCTATCGTCTTACTGCTTTTGTGACTCAGCCTGTGGTTGGTTGGTTGGTTACCTTCTGCAGTAACAACAAAATGACCACTTTCTTCATTAAAGTCCAGTCTCCTGGCTCCCAAAAGGATCATGTGGGGGTTGAGGTGTTCTTTTCCTATTGCACCCTCAGTGCTCTGCCAAGCCAGCATGGATCAACACCATCTATTAACTTTCCATCTTTGGGGTGGAAGTTCAAAGGCAAGGATTCCCTTTCTGGGTCACATTGACCCATAACTTCCATCATCTTCATTCTGACTCTCCTTCTGTGGAACTGCATCATCTCTGCAGAGTGGTGAACAGCTTCTCACTCAGTGCCTTAGCAAATATTTATCGACAGAGTGAGTAAATTAATCATTTAACTGAGTATGTGAAATCTTCAGAAACAGTCATAACAGACAGGAGTTCTTATTTAAAGGATGTGCCACAGCTGAAACACCTTTTAAAATAACCAGATTCGCAGCTTTCTACCAATGCTGACATTCTGTTCTCAAACAAATTACCTGCTTATGTAACTAACCTAGTTAAGGCCTGTTGACACCTTCTTAAGTTATCTTTGGAAACCAAAATCAACCCCAAATGCAATTTATGATCTTGCCAGTTTCAAAACTGACATTTTCATGTGTCCAGAATTCCCTATTGAATTCAAGAATCCAACTCTACCCCATGGTGGAAAAAGGAGGGAGGGAATCAAATCAACAAGTGAATAATGAGTAAAATGGTTGTTGATTAACTTAGGCATGAAAATAAAAATAGAACTGTCAACTGAAGCACAAGTTGCTAATTTTCTAATATAGGATGAGCATTAGCTGGTTGGTGGAAATTTTGTTTTTGACATTTATATGGAAAATGGCTTCTTAGCAAACCAAAGAACTGTAGAGCAATGTCATGTCAATATCCCACGTGACAATGAGCATTATCCCTGTGACAGAAATCATAATCAGCATGTGGAACACAGCACAGTCAAAACTTCAAATAAAATCTCCTGTTGGAAGTCAGGGTCCATGAAAATGAAATCATGGAACCACGCCCCAGACCCCCAGACAGGCGTAGACCTTGACACAGGTCCCCTGAGCAGGACTTGTCAGAGAACCAATAAGACCAAAATGGCAAGCCAGCTCTCAGGTGTGGTGACCCCTGCTGATATAGGAATAGAATCCTCATGAGGACATGCACGGGCACAGCTTCAACAACTCAGTAATTATAAATGAGCTCCTCTGGCCCAAGATGCCAACCAACCTATGAAACAAACAAACAAACAAAAAAACAGAATTGCCAGCAAACATTGCCAATCAAAATAAACCAAAGGCCAGCCTTGGTTCAGCAGGTCACAAACTCCTAGGCAGCAGAATCAACCAGATGGTGATAATACTATTTCTAAATAATATTAATGTTTGGGCCAACTCTAAAATACATGTTCATAATTATCAAGTGAAGATGAGTTTTAATATAAACTTTATTTAACTGAAGAAGAAATCAAGTTTTAAAGAGGGGAGGGGACTTGCCTAGTCTCATATGGTTCTCTCTGAGAGAGTTAGGACTGGACCTCTGGACCCCTAACTCTAACCAAGATCCCTTCCCACTTCACTGTTCACCACTGAGCCCCTACACAGCGCCCTGCTTACAGCTGGCCTTCAGCAGAAATTTGATGAACAAATCATGTCATCTGTGACAATGTGTCAGCACGGGCAGATCCCTGCTAATGTGGTCCTTCACACTTACACACTCCGGGAGAGGGTCTTCTTTAAGAAAAATGAGAAATACAAATTTTGGTTAAAAATGAATATTTCTCTAGACTGAAAGAAGAAAGTATAACAGATTACAAGTACAACAAAGGACTAATACCATAAGTATCACAATATTCATAAATATACTGTAATATTCTTATTAAACAGTTGATTGGCACATCCTGTCTTCCCCCACAGTTTTTGGCTCCATATGCTCTAATTAACTCTTCATAAATAACAATTGTATGATCTTTTCTAGACAGAAAACAAAAATTTTAGTCTTTCTTCGGGCAAAGGAGAGAAGTTGTTTTGTATTAATAGTTTGAAAAGTTACTTTCAGTTACACAACTTATTGGTGACTTTACATAAATTTTTAGGGTTGTCAAATCTGGGAAAACTTTTATCTAGCTGCTTTCATAGTGAGCTGTAGGATTTCAGGGAATTTCTTGCCTAATCTTAAATCCTTTTAGAACCTCATGACATACATTCACCAGACAAAATGTACTTATACACGTCTGCTGTGTTGTAGTGAGCTACATAATTGCACATTGAATTTTACTACACAATGGTTCAAAGATGAATATGGGTAGGATTTTTATTCACAGGAACACTTGTTTCTTCAGGCTGTTTCTTGTAGGCTGTTTCATCTGGAACCACCAAACTTCAACAGGACAAGATGTATCAGATTCACAAAAGTACGATCTAATATGCATGCAGAAAACATACAGCTTTACGTTCAGAATAGGCACATCGTTTATAGTATTGTTATATATTTGTGTCCTATAAGCACAAGAATTCTGATTCAATTTTGTTTCATGGTCCTCCCATTACAATATAAAAAATGTAAGGAGTGTTATCACTGTATACATTACATTACTGAAGTATATTTTTGACAGAAGAGAACTCCCATTTTGACGAGGAGTTGATGAGCACCAAACTCTCCAATGACACCACACATCTGGTGATTTGAAGGATTCTCTGGATACACCTTCCCCCTAGATTTAGGGGTGAACACTGAGGGATCACATGCATAATATGGTGTGGCCTCTGTGCACGCTCTTTTGTGTCACTTTGCTGAGTTGACACAGTGTGTGAGAAGTTCATAAAGTCATCTACACTTGGAAAGCTAGCAATAACTTAGCTACACAAGCAAGTGACTGTACACTGCATTAATACAGCCCACTAAACCAAACTAGATATATCTCCAAGTTTATATCTTCTTGGCAGTATCCCCAAAAGTTCACGGCGATGATAAAGTCCCCTGATCTCAGGGTAAGTCAGAGGAAAAACAGAGTGCTCTTACTTGGTTGTGGTCAAAATAACATTTTGAAAATTTTATAAAAACTTATAATCATGTGAACACAAAGACGGAGATCCTTCTATGTCCTTAAAATGGGCCTCATTAGTGAGAAGGGGCCCTTGCAGCTGAAGTTTTATGCGTTTCATGGACCTGGTGTCCCTGCATACTAGCCTGTGTGTCATCCCTGTGCAAAGACAGGGAGACAGTCAGCAAGGTCATTATTCGATGTGAAGGACAAGGATTGACTATATGGTCTGATGGAAGTATATTAATTTTGTAGGGCTGCTGCCACAAAGTACCACAAACTAAATGTTCTAAAATAAGGGAAATTTATTATGTCACAGTTCTGGAGGCTGATTGTCTGAAATCAAGGTGTCAGCAGGACCATGTTCTCTCCAATGGCTCTAGGAAAGAATCCTTTCTAGTCTCTTCCAGCTTCTGGGACCGGGGGACGGGGAGGAGTTCCTGAAAATTGTTGGCACGCTTGGCTCAGAGATGCCTCACTCCACTCTCTGCCTCTGAACTGTCATGACCTGGGTGTGTCTGCCTCTGTTCTGTTTCTTGTCTCCTTTCAAAGACATTAGTCATATCAGATTACAGGCCCCCCACTAATCCTGTATGAGTTAATCTTAACTAATTACCTCTGTAACAACCGTATTTCCAAATAAGGTTAAATTCCAAGGCAGTGGGAGGTAGGACTTCAGCATATCTTTTTTGGGTGACACAATCATAAGAGAAAGGAAGAATACAGGTGTTCCTCAATTTACCATAAGGTTACTTCCCAGTGAGCCCATCGTAACTGGAAAATATTGTAAATCAACAACGCATTTAAAACACCTAACCTACCAACCATCAGGGCTTAGCCTGAACTACCTTAAACATACTCAGAACATGAAATCCAAAAAGCACGGCAGCACACCAGCAGGGGTGTCCAACCTGCAGCCCATGGGCCACATGTGGCCCAGGATGGCTACAAATGCAGCCCAACACAAAATTGTAAATGTACTTCAAATGTTATGAGATTTTCTTGTGACTATGTGTCATAATCCATTTAATGTGTGGCCCAAGAGAACTCTTTCTCTTCCAGTGTGGCCCAGAGATGCCAAAAGGTTGGACCCCTCTGGGTGCAGAGTGGCAAGGGCCTGACGGGGGGGCTGTGGCTCATTGCCACTGCCAAGCATGGTGAGAAAGTGCTGTACTGCCTACCACTAGCCCAGGGAAAGATCAAAATTCAAAATTTGAAAAAGGGTTTCTACTGAATGCATATTGGTTTTGCACCATTATAAAGTAAAAAAAAAAAAAAATCATGAGTCAAACCATCCACTGGGGAGTCCGTACTCTTCTCACTACGCCTTAACCAGCTGTGTGAGCCCACACAACTAAAGCTTGTTATTCCGCAAACATGAGTTAGTACCAAGTGTGTGCTGGGGAAACCAGGAAGAGTATGATCAGGCAGCTGCTCTTACAGAGCTCCCAGCCTGGGAGGTACGTAAGTGAACTAACAATACAACCCAGGATGGTACTTGCTGAACTGGAGGCACGTGTGTAGGGTGAGATAGGCCTGCTAAGGGGGACCCTGCAAGCATGAGGGTTTGAGGTGTTCTGCGGAATGTGCCTTATGTATGCTGATTCTTCTTTAAGAATGACTAGAGGTTCACCAAGTGAATAATAGAGGGAAAGAAATTCCAAGCAGGAGTAATAGTGCATGAAAAGGCCTGAGTTAATGGGAAATCATGCATTCGGGGAGATTTTGTGTAATTTTATGTGGTTGGAAGCAAAGCAGTATTTGACAGAATGGCAGATTAAGCCAGAAACATAGGGAGAGCCAGGCCATGAAGGGCTTATGAACCATGATCAGGAGTCTGGTGCCTACTGTACAAAGGGGAATAAGAGGAGTACCGAAAGGAAAATAACTCGATAGGGTTTGCATTTGAGAAGGATGGCTCTGGCATCGGTGTGGAAAGTTGGACTAGACAGAAAAGGACAGTCGATGGCCTCACTCTCAGACCCGTCTGCGGATGCACAGGTTTACATCTTCTGAAATCTCTTCGACAACCCTTCCAGATCCACTTGAAAACCATGGCAACTGGGCACAAAGAGGGGACAAACTCCCACAGCTCAGCCACAGCAGGCTAACGCAGGCTTGGTCCGCAGGTTCAAAACGGGGCTATAGTCCAAGAAGAGGTGACCAGAGCCAAAGTGAGACAGGATAAAGCATGACACCGAGAGGACAGGTTCAAAGGATGCCTAAACAAGATTCCCGCACGGGCATGGGGCATGAGAGAGGGGAGAAGGTCACTGTCCCTTTGAGCCTTGTTTGCTTATCTGTCATGACAGGACAGCAGTCCCTGCAGCCTGCATTGAGCAATCACCTCGGACTAGTGCACCGTGAGGAGATGCAGATGCATGGGACCACCTGAGTATCACCATGAAGAAAAAGAGGTATCGTGTTTTTGCCTCCTTGGCCTCTTCTTTCAGAGTCCTCACACCCAAATAAAACCAAGCTAGATCACCCCAGGGATCAGCCAGGCAAAAGGAAAATTCCAGGGAGGAAGTCTGAGGGCAGGAAGTAGTCAAGTGCCTCGAAAACTGTGTGAGTGTGAGTGTGTGTGTGCATACACTCATGTGAACCAGAGTTTAAAAAGTCAAGGCTTCTTTTTTTTCCAGCAATTTTTCCCCTTTTATTGTATTTTTCCCATTACCATTTATACCCTTTTAACACCCCCACCCCCACAATCACCACACTTTTGTCCATGTCCATGAGTCCTTTTTCCTTTCTCTTGTTTTTTCTTGTGTTTTTCTTTTCCTTACTTATCCTTCTTTTTATTCTCTTCTCTCTTCTTTTGTCTTATTTTCTCAGGTTTATTACTGTCTGGAGCCTTCTCTAAAATACCTTGGGGAAAGGGAGCATCTTCCCAGACCCTCATCTGAGTGAGGTAGACTGGTGTATGTGATAGACTAGCAGTAGCCTTGTGACTATCACTAGTCTCCCCGACCCCGCAGAGCAGGGAGGGCCTCAGGGAGCAGGCTGGGTCTTCCAATGACCCCGTCTCCAGAACTGCTTAACATTTATGCCTTATTAATTATATATTCCCATATGTACCCACCTCAGATTCATCCTGTTAGAAGGTTTGTGAAATTGTGATAATAAAGTATCTTCACAAATTCTCGATCTTTGTAAGTTTTGCTCATAATTCATCAATTCACAAATGCTAAGAACTGGTGAGCTTTAGTTTCTATCCTAGCCTTTCATTTATCCACACAACGAAATGGATAGTCATCCTTTATTTAACAAATGTGCTTTAATAAACTGCTGTGTGCAATGCCAAGATTACGAAAATAAAGCCATACTATAAAATGACATAAAATGTGAATTTCCTGGGAAATGCATTGAACTTTGAAGGCCCACAAAGATGTGTTGTGATGTGTTAGTGTATTTTCTCTTGTGCGTGCAGAGAGGAGATCAGCAGCCTGCCGTGAGTGACACCTGTACTTCCAGCTGCTTTCTGGGCCTGGCATGGGGGTGGGGTGCCTAAACCGTCCCTCCCACATGCCAGGCTACTTGTGATCCTGTCTATGTGCGATTATTATAATCTAAGATTCCATTCAGTCATGTACTCCAGGCTTGTCTCCACTAATGGTGATTCTGATGACTTTCGATTCATTTAAAGGTTAGGGCTGTCTCTTGTTATTCTACAAAAAGTACCTAAATTATTTTTCCTTCAAATATAATGGTCACCCCATTACGCATACTGAAACTATTGCTTTTGCACATATAATACCTGCATTTTATAGCCCGTTCATTGCTACAAAACTAAGCAATGTTGGGAGAAGCCTGCCCATGGGGGCGCAACAGATGCGGAGGCAGAGGGACTCTGGGGGTCAGACCTGAAACATATTTAAAACTAGGTCCAGACCACGAAGGAGCCGGCACACTGATGCACAACCAAAGCACAGGGAAAAGGAGATGGGAACAGACAACACTCAGAAGCAGGCAGGCAGAGGGGCTCCGTGAAGGCTATTGGCAGACAGAGGCCAGGCTTAGCTGCAGGGACAGGAGGAAGCAGTCAGATGGAGGCAAAAAGAAACAAAAAACAACACCTCACATCAGGGAGACAGAAGAGAAGGAAAGCTGACTCTGGAGGCAGGCAGACCTGGGTTCGAGTCCTCATTTGTCCACTATGTGACTATGGAGGACACTGCTGGCTGGTTCCCTATCTAATTCTCTTCTCTCTGAGCACTCACCCTGTGCAGTCAGTTGTGGCCACATGACTGCATTTCTTGACAATGCGCAGTGGGTGGACGTGATCTGAACCAGTGCATTAAAATCTTCCACATGAAAGCCTCCGGGTTGCCATGTTCTTGGCTTGCTCTTGGTATTGGGAGGAAAAACTCTAAGGTGCATAGAGCTTGGCTTCTGAATCACTCCCTGGAGGAAAGGCCTGGCCATCCAGGAACACCTGCTCTGGATTTCAGATGAGCAAGAAATACCTATCTATCATGGTAACACCCTGAGATGTGGGCGGAGGAGGGTAACTTGTTACTGCAGCTCATTATATCTTTTTTTAGAAATCCTCACCCAAGGATATTTTTTACTGATTTTAGACAGAGAAGAAGGGAGAAGAGAGAGACAAACGTTGATCAGTTGCCTCCCATATGCACCCCAACTGTGGATTGAACCCACAACCCAGGTATGTGCCATTGACCAAGAGTCAAACCCACAATGTTTTGGTGTATAAGATGATGCTCCAACCAGCTGAGCTACCCGGCCAAAGCTGCAGCTCATCATATCTTAACTAATACAACTCAGACAAGTTACGTTACCTCTCCAAAAGTCATGTGAAAACAGGAATATTAACCCAATGATTCTGCATCGTCCTGAACAACCAGGAATGCCCCTGTGCAGATATCTCCCTGTGCCATCCTTCACCTCACACAGGCTGTGCTCGCACATCGCGGCTACTGGAGAGGGTCATCCTGGCCATTCTTCCCAAAATTCTGCCCCCTTTTCAGGCCACCCACCAGGACTTTTCTTCTAAATTTACCTCCCTCCTCTACTTTATTGAGGTGTAATTGAAGTACAGTAAACTGCACATATTCAAACTGTGAATTGAATCATACCCTAGTCCTGCTTTAATTTTTTGGCATTTATTACTATCTGCTTTGTTAGTTTAATTTATAATCTGTCTTCACCATTGGGATATAAGTTCCTTAGAATATAAATACTACATCTTTGAGGCTTATAATAGCACCTGATCTATAGGAGGCACACAGTGAATAGTTGATGAATGGATGGATGGATGGATGGATGGATGGATGGATGGATGGATGGATGGAAGGATGGATGGATGGATGGAGCAGAGCCCAGTTATAAGAATAGGAACACACTGTCAGGGACAACTAAGCAGAATGGCTAATTTTATGTGAGAGCTGGAGCCCTAAAGCGGCTCTCTTTATGGTCTTTTATATCCGGATTAGTGCAAGAGCAGGAAAGCCAAATAGGCTTTCTCTTGCATGCCAATCCAAGGCCATTGGGCATAGCTACCTGGAACACTTTGAGAGGTATTCTAAGGCTGCAGCTCTCTGGGCCTAGTAGAAATGAGAGTGGTGATCCATTAGTGATGTCTATCTTGGGAGGAAAAGTGGAGGTAGTGACAGGCATATTTGCAGCCCTTTCCTAAAAACATTGTGGGGCTACACCTGCTGACGGGGGTCACATTATCTCAGCTGTGGAAGGCAGCGAGCCACAGAGGCAGGCAGGACCTGACAGAGACATTTTTTTAATGCCATTTACCGCCTGTGCTGGCTGTGATTATACTAAGGCTGACAGTTGTGTGATTAAATGCACCAAGATGATTAGTCTGAATGGGGTTTGGGCTCCTGGCTTTTCTCCTGTTGATTTTCAATGGGTAATAATAACACTGATAACTTCTACATAGAAAATGATTCAAGGGTGCCAGAGGACTTTCATGCCCTTAACCAGGCTTGTGTTCCCCTATGACAATGGCCACATTCACTAAATTAGTCCTTGTGCTGGCTCCCTTTTCATTCCTGAAGTATGATTTCTTTTCAACGGATGGCTTGAAGCAAAGCACCTGGAGTCTGATGACGCCTCATCTGACAGTAATTGAAGGTAAAGACTGAGCCTTCAAGTTTTGACGCTTGCTGCAATTCAGCCTTGTTACAGCAAGCCGTAGGTTAAGAGGTCTGCTGTGAACATAAAGTGCCTCCTCCAAAATAATTTTCTATTTGTCCAAGACTAAGCATCTCTTTCTGTATTAGAAAGGAGAGAGCTACTTCCCCCCAGCCAGCTTTAAAGCCTGGATGCTGCCTAATATTCTGTAAAATCTTGGGATTTGAATAGCTCAGAGGCTGAATCCACACAATATAAATGAGGTGTTTAACTTCTCAAGGCTTTTGCCCGAAGTCTGACAGTCTTTCCAATGGGACTTCAGCGTTATTTGCAACCCTTTAATGTATGCAGTGGCCAGGCTTGGGTGTCACCCTTGGTATTGCCAGGATGACACCCAGACCCAAGGTGGTGTGTGTGTGTGTGTGTGTGCGCGCGCACACACACGTGAGCCCGCATCCATGTTCACATCCATATCCATTTTTAGGTCTTTTAACTATCTTTCAATACATTTCTATCAGATTTTCCATAACATTATTTGTACTTATTTGGGGGGGGATTACTACTAGTTACCTCTTATTTTCAGATGTTATTATGATTTTTATCTCATTTTTAAATGTATTGCTGATCAATTTGTTGCTCTTTTGTTGTTGCAGCCACTTAACTAAATTTTCATATTAAATCTAATAATTTATCTGTTGATTCTTTTGGATTGCCTATATAGACAATGTTATATTGTTAGCATCACTTTTAGAATCCTTCTAAAGTGTTTTGATATTCTTCCCTTTGCTGAACTAGTTAGGGCTGATACTACTACATGAAATAAAAGTGGAGGTGGTAAGCCCTCTAGTTTTATTCTAGTTACTAAAGTGAATATTTTCAATGCTCCAGTATTTGTGCTATTTGCTAGTAGAGTGCTTTTAGTAGATCTTTTGAAATTAATGAACTTTCTTCCTATTGAGAAATCTAATATTCAGCCACGTCTAATATATTATTAACTAAATATATTTTGCACATTAATTTCAGTTTTTATATTTATTAAGTTCTACGTTATTCTGTTTCAAAGTTGCTTGCCTCTTCTTTCTAAAGCTTGTATTTTTAAGCTTTTCTCATGTTAATTATAGTCAAGAATTTCTAGAGTATCCATATGTCTGTTTCTGAAGTCTGTTTTATGTGCTGATACCTTACATCCTTGTGATATTTTTACCATGAGATGTTCATTCTTCTGGAAAAATATCTGTGGGAATTGTTTGAGGCTGGGGAGGAGGGGCTCCTCCAGGAACAATTTACACTGGCTTTCACCAGGGCTCCTGAAGGCACTGTCATTTTAAGTCTACCTTTAAGTCACACTATTTTTTCAGTGTATTTTGAGTTGCCAACTCCATATGAACTCAGGCTTCAAAGTAGCATGAGGTTCAGCTTATGGCTAAAAATCCTGAGAGAACTTCTATTTCTTCTGATTAGTAGCAAGTTTTGAGACAAGTAATTTCCTCTGTAGTCTGGAATGAAAGGAAAAGACAAGCCCGTCAGTTCCCCATCTTATTCTTACCCTGAGTTTTCTCCTTTCTTGTTTTCCTATGAGTCCATGAGAAAAACACAAACAAAATATTAAATTCATCAAGGTCAGCAACTTTACACAAAACATCATAAACCCTCTCATTGCTTTCAGTAAGTAAAACCACATCACTCCAAGCTTTTACCTTAAGAAGTGAGAGAGAGTTTGACATTATGCTTTTAGTTTCATAATTAGATTCACATTCAAAGTTTACTGTTTGATGATTAGACCACTTTAGCGCTTTATGACTAGGTATAAAGGGATTGGCGTTTAATGAAAGTTGGGACTGGGGAAGATATTGTGTAATATAGGCAACATGCTTCGGAATATAGAAGAGAAAAGCTTAGACTTTAGATATCTGAAGTGAAGCCTCTTTATTTTACAAATGTGAAAATGAATGATCAGAGATTCATTGTCACATAATAGATGATGCAGCTAATAAATGTCAGAGTCAGGGCCAGAGATAATCTAACTTCGCTTTCATTCCTTTTAAAACAGTGCCTCCCAACTTATATTATATGAAATAGTAGTTTCACCATGAGTTGCTCCCCAACAGGTTCTTCAATCAAGTATAATTAGGAAATTCGACACACAATCACTCCTTCTTGGAGACTTACAATGCACACAACATACCTAAGGCTCGGAGACACTGTGAAGTAAACAATTCCATTTAACTATCACTTCCTAAAGTAATTTAACAAAAAAAATCTTTTTCTACAGAACACCTGTTAAGCTGTGCAGAGAATTTGTGCTCCCCAAAGTGACTTAGGAAACAGTCTCCCGACGAAAAGTCATCTCTCCCACTTTCTAAGCACCATAAACTCTGCAGCACATCCCCAACAAAACGAAGAAGATTCTGGCGCACACACTGTTTTATTACATTTGACGTTGTCATGCTGGAGGCATACGTCAAAAATGCCTCTCTCATTACTGGTTTGAACCTGCAATTATATAACTAAGAAATTTTTCATCTTTGAAAAATTGATTAAAGAGGACCTCCACTTCCAACTACGATGGAATACCCTTTATCAAAACACCTCACCTCGCCCACCATGAACAATTATAAATGCTTAATAAAATATTTAAAAACAGCTGCTTAAAGATATCATCAATCAATCAAGGCAGCCTAAAGTTGATAAACCGAGAGCTCAAAGAGAAGAGAAGGGCATTTCAGGGAGCTTAATTGTCTGCACTTCTGATTTGTAAATAAAGTGGGGTCAAGGTGCCAAGCAGAAAGTGGCTCCTCAAAGCTTTTGGTAGTTTCATGGGACTACAGAAATAAAAGTTAGAGTTTTAAGTGACCAATCAATCAGCACCCATAGTCTTAAGATTCTAGAGAAAAAGAAACTACAGATAAGTGGGCCCAATATCCTGTCTGTGTGGATTTTCTAATGAGAAATTTGCTCATTCTCAAGTTATGCCACACACAAAGCAACAGCTGTGAGGTAAAAAGCTTAGCAGAATCCTTAGAACATTCCCAGTTCTGGGAAGCAAATACCACAGGTATCAAATATAGACTTTAAAATAGCTATACTCAATATCTTTAAGACAATAAATGACAAAAGGAAAATTTGACCAGAGAACTAGAATCCATAAAGAAGCATCACATAATTATGCTAGAATTAAAAGTATAAGAACTGGAAATAAAAGCCCAAATGATAGATTTAACAGCAGACTAGAAATGCAAAATAGAGAATTAGTAAATGAATGAGAAGTCAGTAGACAATATATTTCTAAAATATAGCAAGGAGAAAGGATGAAAATTAGTAAACGGAGAATAAGAAACATGGGATATGATAAAAGGTCTCACTTATTGTAATTGGCCTTCCAGAATAAGATAAAGATAACAGAGCAAACACAATATTTAAAGAGATAATGATAACTAACAACTATTTAAAACAAATTGAAGTCATCAAACCACAGATTTAAGAAGCTCTACAAATTCCAAATAAGATTAATATATAAAGAAAGCCACACCTAACATGTCACAGAAAAACTAAAACTAAAAGCAGAAACAATATCTTAAAATTACCTAAGAGAAAAAAAGAGATTACTGTCAAAGATAAAGTGATATACCCTGGCTGTTGTGGCTCAGTGGATTGAGCTCCTGCCTGCAAACCAAAGGGTCTCTAGTTCGATTCCTAGTCAGGGCACATGCCTAGGTGCAGACCTGGTCTCCAGTTTGGGGTGAGCGAGAGGCAACCACACACTGATGTCTCTCTCCCTCTCTTTCTTCCTCCCTTCCCTTCTTTCGAAAAATAAATAAATAAAATCTTTTTTTTAAAAAAAGATGAAGTACTGCAGCTGACTACCAGTGAAAATATCTTTCAAAAAAATAAAAAGCAAGATATAAACATTTCCAAGCAGAGAAAGAGAGAGAGAGAAAGAGAGTTTGATTATTGCCAGCAGACTGCTCTAAAAGAGATACTAGAGAATTCTTAAGGCTAAGAAAAATTATGTTAAATGGAATGTGCAAATGCAGGGAAGGTTAAAGATCAGTAGGAAGAGTAACTATATGAATAAATCTAAATAAAAATTGACTGCAAAATGACAATAATAATGGTGATTTGTTCGGCTTTAAATATATGCATAATTAAAATGACAAAAATAGAAAAAGTGGGAAGGGTTAAAAATAAAGTGTACTACGTTTCCTGCATTCTCTGAAAAGTGATAAAAGTATACATTTTTAGCCCTGGCTGGTGTAGCTCAGTGCATTGAGCGCAGGCCTGCGAACCAGGCAATCTCGGTTCGATTCCCAGTCAGGGCACATGCCTGGGTTGCAGGCCAGTTCCCTGCAGGCCAATTCCCAGGAGGGGACACACGAAAGGCAACCATACATTGATGTTTCTCTCCCTCTCTCCTTCCCTTCCCCTCTAAAGATAAATAAAAAATTTTAAAAAATACTTTAAAAGTACACATTTTTAAATATTGTCTAATAAATCAAGATAACATGTCGTAGTCTAGAGGGTAATTGTTAATAGAATAATGAAATATAGATACAACTAATAAGCTAATGGGGAATAAAATAATTTAAAAATATACCTGGTTAGGCCACAGGTAATAAGAAAGAAGATCAAAAGTGAACAAGAAACACATGAGACAAATAGAAAACAAATAGTAAAATATAGAGGACAAATACTACAAATATATTAATGATGAAACACTTCATTTTTAAAAAACTTGTCAGACTGCATTGCAAAAGTAATTACATGCTGAAGGAAATAAATTTGAGAGTAAAAGTACAGAAAAAGATACACTATGTAAACACCAAACCATAAATAAATAAATGAAGCAGATGTAGGTTTATTAATATAAAAAATGTTAAACTTTAAAACAAAGAATATCAAAGATAAATAGGGGCATTTTATAATAATAAAAACGTCAATCCACTAAAAAGATACGATTCTAAATTTGTATACATCTAATAACATGGCCTCAAAATATAGAAAGTAAAAGTTAAAAAACTATATGATAAATAGAAAATTTCACAGCCACAGTAGAATATTTCGATACACATCTTCCAGTAATTGATAGAACAAACAATAAATCAATAAAGATATATAAAGATTTAAACAACACAATTAACTAATCTAACCTAAAAGTTACATATAGAACACTCTATCCCCAAACTGCAGAGGATACTTATTTTTCAAGTGTATGTGGAACATTTACCAAAATTCATGTAAGCTGGGCTGAAAAACAAATCTCAATAAATTTGGGGAATTATGCAGGGTATATTTTCTGACTGCAGCAGAAGCAAGCTATAAATCAATAACAAAATATGAATGAATAATAAAAATCAATAATAAATATCTCTGTGTTTTAGAAATTCTAAAAATACTTTCCAAATAGCCCATAGGATCAGGCAGAAACAAAATTGGAAATTGGAAAATAACTTTTTGACTAATACTAAAAACACAACATATCAAAACTTGTAAGATGCAGCTAAAGCTGTGTTTCCAAAGAAATATGTACTCTTAAATGCATGTATTAGAAGACAAGCCGAAGTTTAATGATGTAAATACTGATCTCGAGAATTTTTTAAATTCATAAAGAGCAGAAATTAATGAAACCGAAAACAAACATATAATAGAGAAAGCTTACAGAGGCAAAAGTGATTCTTTAACTATAACTGTATAGACTCTATAAACCCCTAGCAATATTGAAAAAACAGAAATTGCCAACATAAAAAATGAAAAGAGAGACATCACTAGAGATCTTATAGATATTTAAAAGGTAA
Source organism: Artibeus jamaicensis (assembly GCF_021234435.1). Taxonomy (NCBI): domain Eukaryota; kingdom Metazoa; phylum Chordata; class Mammalia; order Chiroptera; family Phyllostomidae; genus Artibeus; species Artibeus jamaicensis. The sequence continues at coordinate 29,595,333 of NW_026522059.1, read as the reverse complement.
TGAAAGCATACTGTGAAGAACTTCCTGCCAATACAAGTGAAAATTTGAATGAAATGGACAAAGTCCTTAAAATTTTAACTTACTGACTTACCCAAAAAGACATAGAACTATTGGAATAAAAATATAAATGGCCTTACATTTATTAAAGAAATGGGGTCCATCATAAAAACCTTCAACTAAAACACACACACACACACACACACAAGCGCACATGCTTGGCCCCCATGGCTTCACTAATAAATATTTCCAGACATTTAAAAAACAAAGTAATTTGATTCATAGTCTTTCAGATAATAAAAGTTGTGTACACATCACGACCTGTATTATGAGGCTAGGAGAACCTTAATGCTAAAGGTGACAGGGAACAATTAGAGACAAAATCATTCTCGTGATATAAACACAATATTAGCAAGTTCAATACAGAAATAGGAAAAAAGTATAATATGACGTAATCAGGCGAGATTCATTTCAGGATTGGGAAGGTTGACTGAACATTTTGAATCAGTCCTACAATTCACTACGCAAACAGAATAAAGGAGAAAAATTATATGTTCATCTCAGAGAAAACACTGAATAAAAATCAACATTCATCCATTACAGAAACTCAATAAACTAGGCACACATGTGAATTTCCTATAAAGTGAATTTATCTCATAAACACATATACAAAATGCTTACAGCAAGCTCCATCATCACTTTTAGATTATTAACCTTATTTGATCATTTTGAAGCTTTAAACCCGCCCTTCTTTACCTCGCTTTGTGTTTCTGGAACTGAGCCCTGCAAATAGCACTTCTTGCTTTGCCAGCGATCTCCTTGTTAGGGTCTACCAGCAGGGGACAGAGAGAGAGGTTGCCAGGCTGGAGGAGGAGACTCTATTTCATTCTTTCCTATTTGTGTATGTTAATGCCTCTGAAGTTCCTCACCCTGGCAGTGACAGTTGTTTCCAATAGCAACGCTTGTTTGAAGTTTGCAGTGTTTCCATACTTCAGAATCCATTTCACCAAGCCTCCTCAGAGCTAACACTACCAGCCCAGGAGTCACTGGCTCCCCACAGGTCTGAATACCTGCTCCAAGGGCCCTATTCAAGTTTCTCAAGCCGACCCCGCCCCCAGGGGTCTGCAACGCAAATCCAGGAGACCCACACCTAAGCTTTTAAGTTTTACTAATACCGACCACTTTCACCTCTTTTCTCAGTACCTAGGTAGTAGTTGCTTTCTGTGGTTACAAATCTCCGTGATACACATGGTCTCCTCTTTGCCTTTTCTCGTCTCCAAAATGTGGGTACAAATTCTTTACACTAAATATTCTCCTCTAAAATAGCTGCTGTGGTTTCTGTATTCTAACTGACCCTGGCTGAACTGTACTTAATGGTAAAATAGTGAAATGGTCTCCCTGAAACTGGGCCTTAGCAAGGATACCTGCTGACATCCCACCTATAAAACATTAATACTAGGTGACCTAGCCAGTGCAGTAGGTGCAGAAAGGAAGTAAAAGGCATAAGAATTAGAAAAGAAGTAATAAAAGTATTTTGACAATATGATTGTACATATAACAAATACAAAAGGATGTGTCTATAAATCATTAAGATGATTAAGTGGTTTCAGCCACATGGCTAGATAAACATATCAAGGTCAATATTTTTAAATTATATTTCCAAATACTGGCAAGAAATAATTAGGAGATGGAAGTTTTTAAAGATAATGCTCAAAAATTGTATGCAAGTCATCCAGTATCTATAAATGTAACAAAGAATGTACACAGTATTACTGACAAAAAAAATTTAAAGACCTAAACTAACTGAAGGATTCCTATCCACTGACAAAGAAACCTGCTGTATATGTATATTGCTGTGGGTGGAAAATAAACTTCAATTGTGCTACATCAATGAAATTTAGGAATTTATTTGTTACAGTAACTAGTGCTATTCTAATCGAAATGCTTGACTGAAAATGCACACCAGTATGACGTAATTTTCTCCAAGATCAATTAACTAAGAGTATAACCCCTAAAAATGAGATTTTTATTATTCATTTCAGAGTGTTTTCATTGAAAATTAGCCTCTCTTTCTTCAGCTTTCACCTTGCACAGTTCAGAAGCCAAGAGGCTTTCCTATTTGTTAGTCCTCAAGGGTGGGTTGAACCAAATGGGTCCCAAGACAGTTCTCCTGTCTAAGGCAGGAAGCCCTGGGAAGAAAACCTCTTTCATCGTCTTTCTGTCCTTAATCTCTAATATGGTCCTACTGAGCGGCAGAGTATCAGTGATAAATTTCCCCCTGCGCCAGAGTGCTTCTGCTTTAACCTTGGTTTCTAGTGAATGGGCAAGCTGACCCCGGGATCCTGTCCCCTCCCCTAGCTAGGTGGGTATGTAACCCAAATTATGTTCTTGCGCTGGAAGATCATTTAGATCTATTTTAAGCCACACTCAGGCTGAGAAGTAAACAGGAAAACTAGTCTATAAAGAAGCCCAAGAGTAGTCTGCATATCTGGAGAAAATCAGGGCCAGAGAGCATTTGGAGAGACCACCTGACAGTGTTCCACTCCCTTGGGAGGCTTGTTATTCTTCCTACAAAGGAGTCCCACAAGATGCCTATAGGTTCCCAATAAATCCCTTCTTATTTGTGCTCATTTAAATTATTGACTTCTGTTGTTTGTAACAAAAAGACCGTGATTGAGACAGAGAGTATTCTGACAGTATTTAGCCAGGAGTCTGAAGAAGAGATGAGTCCTGTCTTCCCTCCATTATCCTTTGGTCAAAGTCGAGATTTATTGACTTAAAAACCTAATGTTCATATAAATAGGAAAGTAAGCACATGTCAAAGTTTTATTCAATTCATTAGTGAGGGGACCAGGAAGATGACAATCCTGGGTCAAAAAAGACCATTAGAAAAAGAGGACTTCTGTCACCAGAGAAGGAAGAAAGAGTGCTGGGGTAAGATTGCAAACTCAGACCCAAAGTTGGTTCATACTCAAGAGAGCAGTGAAACCGTAATATTTAAGGTTGTCTTCTCTACTAAACAGAAAATAAAATCATCACCGTCTCACCGGTATTGTAAAAGGTCTGAGCCCAGACCAATGGTACGAACATGTTGCATTCCCCTAGGGAGTGAGAGGACCCTTAGGCAAGCTTCTCCAGATCAATGCTTCTCAGACTTTATAAAAATACAGATTTCTGGGCCCTGCCCCCAGAAATTCTGATTCACTAGGTCTGGGGCTAGTCTTGAAAATGTGCATTTTAACAAGTTCCCAGGTGACACTGATAGTAACTAAACCACACCGAAGTAACTTGGCCTTAGATGACATGGAAAGGTTGTGCAGTAATCTGTTTGCTTATCTCCAAGTTTTTAATAATTTTTCTTAAATCTTCACTCAAAGCCCTCAAGGCAGAGCTCAGTCTCCAGATGAAGAAAAGCAAAGTAAAACAACTAGCACTTTGCTCTTGGCTGAAGACTGAGTTCAAAACTGAATGAAGGACTTAGATGGACACAGATGGGTCATATCGGGAGTCATTTTTGTTTGTTTGTTTGTTTGTTTGTTTTCTATGCTAGGCAGTTCTCAGTAGCATTGAAGCAGGCCTTTGGTCATTTTTTCCCAAGCTCATGTTTGATTCTCTGGTCTTATCATTGAAATGCAAGAAAAAGCTTATTCTAGCAAACACCATCCTGTGACAGAGGAGGAAAAATTTAAAAGAATGGGAGAAAGCAAATTCCTTCCAAAATCAGGAAGCACTCTAGCCTAGGCTGCCTTCCCAGGCTCCCCAGCTTGGCCCCTAGAGAAGAGAGATTGCACATAGGAGAGGAGAAAGGGCAATCAGGCATTCTCCCAAGGGCGCAGCCCTGGCCCTTCTTACCATCCTGGGTTCAAGGGATAAGGTTGCCAGATAAAGTACAGGACACGTGACCAAATTTGAATTTCACATAACTAATAAATAATTTTTAGTGTAGGTATATCTCAAATATTACATGGGACAACATAAAAAATTAATTCTTTATGTGATATTCACATTTAACTTGCATCGTACATTTCTATTTGATGTTATAATAACACCAACTTTATATGGCTATTGTGAGAATTAAGATCATGAAATATAAAGTATTTAAAACATAGAAAGCATCTGAGAAATGTTACTTATTAACATCTTTCCGGTTGCACAGAAACTAAATCTTGGAAAAACAAAGTCATTTACCACAATGGACAGCAAGTGTTATGAGCTGAATGGTGCTCCACCCCAAATTTATAAGCTGAAGCCCTAACTCCCAGTACCTCTGAATACGACTATTTGGAAACAGGACCTATAGCAAGGTGATTACGTTAAAATGAAACAATCAGGGTAGGGCCTAGTGCAATCTGAAGCTGTCTTTATAAGAAGAGGAAATTTGGACATAAAAAGAGGCACTAAGGATTTATGTACACAGGAAAAAGACCATGTAAGAACACAGCATGAAGGTGGCCATTTGCAAGCCAAGGAGAAAGGCCTCAAGAGAAACCAAACCAGCTGACACCTTGACCTAGGACTTCTAGCCTCCAGAACTGTGAGAAATAAATTTCTGTTGTTGAAGCCACTTAGTCTGTGGTATTTTGTTATGACAGCCCTAGAAAACTAATAGGGCCAAGCTAGGGTTCAAACTCAAGTTGGTGGGGCACCAAAGGTTAAGAAGTAATTAACCATCAGGTAAGACTCCGAAAATGTGAAGTCAGCACGGATTCATTTCAACACCTAAAATGAACTGTCAATTGCGATGGTAAATCTCCTTCCACCATCCCCACTCTCTACCCACCACCATCTCCTCCAAGGCTCACACTTACTGTCCTGGTTAATTCTCTAATCTAGATCATCCTCTACTTCACCTTCCACCTCCCCGAACATTCCTGGCTGCTGAAAACCCCTGCTGATAATGACTGCGGTTACCGTCTGACAGTTCCCAGTTCACAGAGCAGCACTCAGTGAACAGTCACGCTGCCCTGGCGCGATGCAGGGGTGTCGAATGAGCATGTGCGTGACTGAATGAATGGTGTCCGTCTGGCGCTCACTCCGGTACCTCCCTGTCCTCATGCCTAGACTGCCATGTAGCCTCATCAGGGTGAAAGCTCTGTGATTAGGCCTTATTTCTTAAAGAACTCTCTGAGCTTTGTGACTGCGTGTGAGAGAGACAGACAGACAGAATTGGAGCAGTGTCCATATTCTCATCGGGTTGCTCAGTTTTTTATAAGATCAGATGGTGTCACGGGCAACAACACAGATGGTTTTCCCTAGTCTTACCAACATAAACATGCCTAAAGGCTACCCACAAAACATTTCCAATTAAAGTTGTAAATAAATGTCTCACTAGAGTGCTGAATGCTTTTACTTCTTGAATTACAAACCAAAGTAAGAGCTGAAACTGGAATAGAAAACAACAAATTACTCAGCTCTGACATGATGAAAGGTGTTCCCATGGAGAACAGCCCTTTGACTGCTAGCTGACCTCTCACTTGTCCACAGTGCACTTGGGTTTGATTGTGTGCCTTCCAAAACATATTGAAGCCCTGACCCTGGCACCTCAGATGTGACCGTATTGGGAAATAGAGTCAATGAAGATGTAATTAGTTAGGTTGAGATGAGCCCATACTGGAGTAGGGTAAGCCCTTCATCTTATGCAACTGGTGGTGTTATATGAAGAGGACAAGAGGCAGAGACTCACAGGGTGGCTGTTACGTGATAACAGAAGAAAGTATTGGAGTAAAGCAACTACAGACAAGAAATGTCAAGTATTGGCGGCCACCCCAGAAGCTAGAAAAAAACACAGAAGGATCCCCCCAGAGACCTACTGACACTTGATTTTGGATTTCTGGTCTCCAGAACTTTGAGAGAATAAATTATTTTGTCTTAAGCTATACAGTTTGTGCTCCTTTGCTTTCCTGAGCTTGTCAATCAAAATGTCTTCAATGGTTTTGTAAAATTTTACAAATAGTTACAGCTATCTATTGGTAAGTAACAAACAAACAAAATCTTAGTAGCTTAAAACAACAATTTATGATTTTCTCTCAAGTCTATTGATCAGAATTCAGAAAGGACACAGAGGGACAGCTCATTCTGCTCTACAGTGTCTCAGGTCTCATCTGGAATGACCTGAATGCTTGGGAACAAGAATGTCTGAGAAGCCATCTAATGTCTCTCTATCTCTCCTCCTCCCTTCTCTCCTATCTTCTCTCTCCTTCCCTTCCTTTCTCAGACTTTCTCCACTGTTACTAGCTTGGACTTCCTCATATCATGGTGGTTTCAGGTTACTTAAAATAGCCTTATATGGCTCGCAACTCAAAGAGTATTCTGAGAGACTGATGGAAGCCACCAGTTCTCATGAAAGCTAGGCCCAGAACTTCTGCCATATTCCACTAGTCAAAGTAGTCACAGGACACTCCCCAGATTCAAGAGGAGGAAAAACAGACCCCCTCCCTCAAAGGGAGGAATGTCAAAGAATTTGTCACCATCTTTAACGTTAGCTGCTTTATATCATTCTGGAACATGTGTGGAGACGTGGCAGTTTCTTCTTATGACAGTGGAGTGTTACCCACTGCGTCTGACTTCAAACACCCATGGGCAAAGACTGGTATGAGCGGGTGTTGGATCTGAGTGGGACAAGTTACCTTCGATGGACCCCTGTCTTTTCTTCTGCTTGGAACTTCATGCAGCACCAAGGAGGTGTCGAAACAATCTAGGAAGTCAAAACGCAAACACAGAAAGGAAACAAGAAATTCTTATTTTAAACTTGTAAATTGTGCGCTGTGAATAAGCTCAAGCAACACTGTGCAGAACCTGGAGCAGGGTGAATGGGAGGGACCAGCCTTCAGTTCTCATTTGGAAGTCTCATCTCACTCCTCCTAAGAGGTGAAAGCCCTTCCTAGACAGGATCTGCTGCTTTACACTCACTGTTTCCTTTGTAAGTGGACCAGACGGAATCAGAGGGGGAAGCAGAGACAGAAAGAGCAGGGAAACCCTTTCTAATCCACCTTCTTGCACTCAAACTATGAGGTCAGGTGAACCTGGGTTTGAATCCCAACTCTGCCCCTTCCCTGTTGTGTCAACTTGGTACGTTACTTGACATCCCTCTAAGTTTTTGTGTCTTCACCTGCAAAATGGGGGTAATATTGCTGGCCTCATGGAATCATTATGAGGCATAAATTAGATCATGTTGGAAAATGTATGTACAGCAACTAGCATAGGGTCCAACATGGAGAAATAAGGACTCAACACACATTTGCCCTTACTGCCATCAGTCTCATCTTCATCACTGTTGTTACCAGGATCCTGTAATAAAAGATGAAAACCTAAAGGAACTGACTACCATGGAAATGGTAGATCACTTTGAAAGTCAGAATTACAGATGATTTTTATTTTCTTACTCTATCTAAAATCAACATGCATTTATTTTTCTAATAAGAAAAGAATAGAGGAGTTATTTATAAAAGTTAATAAATGTCCTTTTGGGACTCCCTTTATCTTACATTAGTTAAAAGTGTCTTCCTATTTCTCACCCCTTTCTGCCCAGAGAAGGAACAGCTGTACAGGATGCAAGCAGCCACAGTGGTAGGTCCCTAACAGCCTTTCTTCAGTATCCACAGCTGGTATCCACAGCTCCATAAGAGTCCAGTAGTGGCAGAGGAAAAAATAACCCCCTCCCACTTAGATGCATGCCAGATTTGGCCAGTTTCTCTAGACAACAGACAGAAACATGGGCTCCAGACTGCCTTGTTTACTACCAAATGAGGAGGAAGAGTACTTGGCTCCCCCCAGAGCTAGTGGGAGTACTTGATTCCACTAGGGTGGGGTGAGTAAGGAGATGCCCACGTGCAAAGTGCCTCCCTACACTTTACACCCTCCACACTTCACTCACCCCACCCTGATGCTAGTTATGATCCCAACATCACCATGTCCAGAAAGACAGTCAGATCTCCAAGAAGCTCCCCACACAACCCTCCCCAAAACCTGGAAGAGAAAAGCACTATCAGACAGTTCCTTGCAGTGGGAGTACTGCTGAGACACCTAAGAGAATAGCTCCAGTTCAGAAACCTGAGGGTCTATGCACCAGAGGGCACGGGTCAGCTCGGGCTCCATCCCGCTTTCAGACAGTGCTGCTCCATCCTGCCCAGCTCCAGGGGATACAGTACCCTCTGGCACTGTCAGCCTGTCCCACACACTGCACAGTGTGTGCCTTTTCTCCGCCCACAGAATTCTGCAGAGGGACTCCTGGGGCCAAACCAAGCAGCTCTTTTTGCCAGGAGCCGAGCTCATCACAGTTGCGTGCTACACAAAGGGGTGCGGGGCCCCTATTAGTGTGACCTTCTCTTCCCATCTGTGTACAGGAACCTCCCCTCTCTCAATGACACAAAGATCTCTGATATTATTTCCTCCAGAGCATCAGAATCCATCCCCCACCCCGGTTGCAGCTCTCATCTGCCTGCCAGGACCACAGACCCACTTCAGGAACCCTTGGCCCCAGAACCATCCTCTGGCTTCTTCATGGTCTTTTTAGTTTGTGTAGGTCAGTGTAATTTTTAGTGTTTAAAGCGCTGGGTGATTAATCTCTGCTAATGATTTTCTGCCTTGCCCCCTAGACTCCTTTCAGAAACTCCAACCCTAATGGCACATTAAATGATTCAGTGCTTCACTTGTTTGCCAACAGAATTCCCTGCCTGGTGTGTGTCTCTGTGGCTCCCTGAGACTTCCCTTTGTCCTTACCTCGTTTCCCTCACTTCTTCTCCGACATTTAGGTTTTCTGAGCCTTCTTGTCTGAACTCCAGCACTGCCCGTGTTCCTGCTCCACACGCCACCCCCACCTCCTGGAGTCAAAAAAGAAAGTCTAATTCTTCAGTCTTTGGCATGCTCCATGAATCTCTGTCAATAACTGGCAATTTAACAGGTGTCACTTTTAGTGAAGATCATCGTTACCAATTCTGCTTCCCCCAGATGGGTCCTCTGAATGGCTCTTGCTGTCTCGTCACATCTGCTGCACTTGTTTACCTTTCTCAGCAGCGAATGACACTTGGGTCTCAGAAAACAGACCCAGGTGTGTTCTGAGGCTTCTCATGTGATGGCCAAACTGAAGGATTCTCTTTGGTCTCCGCCTCCCACTGGGGCTAGCACTCAGAATGCGGACCTTTCTCTTGAGCTCACTCCCACATTTTGTCTCTGTAACCATGAAACAACCCAGCGGAGTTCTGCCTCTCCCTCCTTTGGCAATTGGCATGTTTTGGGAGTCAGCATCACTGTCTGAAAAACCGTCTCTTTTTCTTGCACTCAGAGCCCCAGCTGAGCTAACTGAAAAGCAGAGAAACCGGACTGGTAAAATTCACGGAGGAGAGTTAGCACCTGACACTAACATACTTTATTCTGGCTCTTGGGCCAGTCTGGACCACAGTCCTGTCTTCCACTTGTTTGTGTTTGTCTATACGGCAAAGGGAAACGTCCTGAGTAGTGGGGAGCCTGCAAATACATTTGAAGCCTCCAAGGATTGCCTTCTACCCCCAGCGTGAGAGAAGGGCTGGCGACGCAGATGGTGAAAGCATGTCCTAAATTGGTATCTGGCAAAGGCAATCAATGTTATTGTGAGATAATCATCTTATTGGTAATTTAAGATTGGTGGTGTATTGGCTTCATTAACTGCAAATCAAGATGAGCAGTTTCTAAATTGCTTTCCCCCAGTAAACAAACTCATGTCTTGAGGGATAAAAAAATTAAAAGGGATTTGTGTGGATAGAGAAATGTCCCTAGACAGGAAAGTATAAACAGACTGTGCTTAAATAACACTGAATAAATAAATGGTTGGAAAGGGCTGAATCTATTTGGAGCGATGACTAAATAAGAACCCACTGACGTCAGACTCTGTCTGAAGCCACTGAATGAAGTGGGATTTTTCACTCTCATCACTGAGTGATTCTGGCCCATTAGAAACACAGTGTGTTTTGCCTCTCTGTACCCTCTTCTTCTAAGTTCTCCTTATTTGGCTCAGTTTAGATGATTCAACATTCACATCCTACCAGTTTATTCCAAAAGACATTTATTGAATGCCTGTTTTGCCCACAGCACTGTGGTGGGCCCCACAGAAATGCAGGGGGTAAAAGCTAATGTGTACTCTAAGGTATTAGACACGCAAGTGCACAAATAACCAAAAGGCAGAAGAGTAGGTTTGGAAGATAACGAAGCAAAAAACACCCAATCATAACAACAACAACAAAAGGAAATCCTTCAAAATGAGGATGGTGTAAGGCACCTCTGAGACAACTTCGGGCATACTAACATTCAAATCATGGGCATGCCGGAAGAAGAAGAAAGAGAGCGAGATAGGTTTTCAAAACCTATTTGAAAAATCGTAACAGAAAACACCCCTAATCTGGTGAAGGAAACAGACATACAAATTCAGGAAGCACAGAGGGTCCCAAGCAAGACGAACCCGAGGAGGCCGGCACCAAGACACACCATGGTTGAAGTGCAGAAGGCTGGGGCCGGGGAGGGAATCTTGATCTCAGCGGGAAAGGGGCAGTTAGTAATCCACAGGGGAGCTCCCACAGGACTCTGCAGGCCAGAACGGATTGTCAGAAAGTGTTTAGGGTGGAGAAGGGCAGAGATCTACAGCCAGGATTGCTCTGCCAGGTGGGGCTATTGTTTGGAATTGGGGGACATGACAAGAAGAAGATAGAGGTATTCATCACCACCAAGCCAGTACTGCACTGGGGGGTCTTCTCTGGGAAGAAGAAGAAAAAAGATTTTTAAATGTTAACAATAAGATGGCAATAAATACATATCTATCAACAACTGAATCTAAAACGAACAAACAAAATAAATGAACAAGCAGAACAGGAACAGACTTTTAGATATAGAGAACATTGTGATGGTTTCCAGATGGAAGAGAGTTGAGGGGACAGGTGAAAAAGGTGAAGGGATCAAGAAGTACAAATGGGTAGTTACTAAAGAGTCATGGGATGTAAACCACAGCATGGGGAATATAGTCAATAATATTCTAATAACTATGTAGGGTGTCAGATGAGAAAAATAGAAAGAAGGTTATCATTGTTACTACAGAGATATAAGAAAGAATATAGGAAGCAATGAACTCTGACTCGATGATGTTTATTTTGACCTGAGTCATGATAAAGTTAGTTGCCTAACAGGGGCATTGGGTTTTCCAACAGGGAGAACCCAATAATGTGCTGTTTCCCCACATGATGTTTATGTTACACACTGCCTGCATCTATAGGAAGCTGGGGAACCTCTCCCTGAGCTCAGTTTGTAAAATGCTGGGTGAAGACACCTATTGTGAAGAGGAAGGTGTATTTGGAAAGGGAAGCTGTGATGTGATGGGAAGGGGCCTGGAAATTACCAGCTCCAGGAAAACTGGCCCAGTGCTCTCCTTTGTGCTTGGGTTTCTCTGAGGCGGAAGTGGTTGTGTGGTGTGTCTCCCATGAGGTGGAACACATGGCGCCTTGGGCTTAGCTCAGCCTGAACACAGACGGAGAGCCCCTCTCAAGAGTCTTTGTTGTCTCTAGACAGTCAGAGTGCTTACCCACATGTCAATAGGCACAAAACAAATGTTTGGGGCCAAAACTTACCAACAACATATTGCAAAAGCAAAACTACCTCATCCCTACTGCTAAAGAATTCATCCATAAAAGACACGTTTTCCATTTGCAAATCCAAACATGCCAATCACAAAGGTAAATAAAAATAGCTCAAAGGAAAAACAAAGCATAATAATACTCCTTTGAAAAAAGAATACATGTTCCAGATAACAAAAAAACTAAAATCAATCAGAATATTGCTTTTTACATGAAATAGTCCATAAATTTTGTTTACAATCTAAAGACATTTTCTAAATCTGTCAAAACATGCCTAATTGAGTGATTGCCCCCCTGAGAAGAATAAACATCACAGAGAAAGAATATGTAAGCAAGACAGAACAGTCTTTTTTTTTAATTGATTATGCTGTTACAGTTGTTCTATTCCCCCCTTCATTCTCCTCCACCCTACCCCCCCATCCCCACCATTACCCCCCTTTAGTTTATGACCATGTGTCTCAAGTCCTTTAGATTCTATATTTCCCATGCTATTCTTGCCCTCCCCCCTATCTATTTTCTACCTACCGTCTATGCTACTTATTTTCTGTACCTTCTCCCCCCATCTCCTCCTCCCACTCCCCTGTTGCTAACCCTCCTTGAGATCTTGATGTCTATGTTTCCACTCCTGATCTAGCTGTCCTTTTAGTTTGCTTTCGTTTTAGATGTGGTTGTTAATAACTGTGAGTTTGTTGCCCTTTTACTGTTCATGTTTCTTTAACTTCTTTTTCTTAGATAAGTCCCTTTAACATTTCATATAATAAGGGCTTGGTGATGATGAACTCCTTGAATTTGATCTTATCTGAGAAGCACCTTATCTGTCCTTCCATTCTAAATGAAAGTTTTGCTGGATAGAGCAATCTTGGTTGTAGGTCTTTGGATTTCATGACTTGGAATACCTCTTTCCAGCCCCTTCTTGCCTGTAAGGTCTCTTTTGAGAAATCTGCTGACAGTCTGATGGGGACTCCTTTGTAGGTGACTGTCCCCTTAGCTCTTGCTGCTTCTAGGATTCTCTCCTTCATTTTAATCTTGGCTAATGTAATGATGATGTGCCTTGGTGTGTTCCTTCTTGGGTCCAACTTCTTTGGGACTCTCTGAGCTTCCTGGATTTCCTGGATGTCTATTTCCTTTGCCAGATTGTGGAAATTTTCCTTTATTATTTGTGCAAATAAGTTTTCCACTGGTGGCTGTGCCTTTCCCCCTTCTGGTACCCCTCTAATTCGGATGTTGGAGCGTTTAAAGATGTCCTGGAGGTTCCTAAGACTCTCCTCATTTCTTTGAATTCTTGCTTCCTGACTCTTTTCTGTTTGCCCATTATTTGCTTTCTTCTGGTCCACTCCATTGATTTGAGTCCCAGTTTCCTTTTCATCGCTATTGGTTTCCTGTGCAATTCCATTCATTTCAATTAGTTTCGCCTTCATATGTTTCTCTAATTTGTGGCTATAATCAACCAGTTCTGTGAGGATCCTGATGACCAGTGTTTTAAACTGTGGGTCTGAGAGTTTTGCTATTTCTTCATCGCTTAGGTCTATGGGCTCAGGGACTTTGAGAACTTGCGACATTTTTGGTCTGTTCTGGCCCTTTAAGTGTGAGAAGCAGTGCCTTGGACTCCCAGGTCGCTGGGTTGTGACGCTGTATGTGGGGGTGTGGTCAGAGCGGGGAAATGGCCGCGGGGACGCCGGCCCCGGTCCAACCGCCCACTCCCTCGCCTGTCTGCTCGCACACAAATAGGCAACCACAGTCAACATGCAGCACCTCTTCCCCGCTGTCACCTCCGCGGTCGCTCGCCTGGTCACTCGCTCGGTCGCTCACTAGGTCCAACCCTGCTCCTGGATTCCGCGTCTGGATTCCGCGCCTGAGCCCGTCTGACCGAGTCCTCCTGTGCAATCCCGCTCCACCAGCCACTGGTTTCGCCCCTTACTGGTCAGGCTGAAGAATTTGTTGTTAACGGACTTCCGAAAAGTTCAATTTTCCGTGTTCTGGCTGTGATTTCTGTTGCTAATATTTAGTTGTCCCTAAACTTGGTTGTGTGAGAAGGCACGGCACATCCACCTATACCTCCATCATGGCGGAAGTCCAGAAGAGTTTTAGAGTGTACAGCTCTCTCAGTTGTTGACACGCGTCAGCCGCGCCTCAATCTCACGTGTGAATTCCCGGGTCTCTGGAGTTGCCTGCGCTTTTCCTAGAAAGCTACGGATCAGACTATAGAGGGTGAGAGCCAGAGTACAGCCAATCCTCTCCAGTACCGGTGCTCTTCCTGGAAGCCCAACCCCTCCCGGGGCCCAGGTAAACCTGCGGCCCGACTCCAGCTTGCCCTTCCGCTGCGACGAACCCCCCCACAATTCTGAAGACAGAACAGTCTTTTACAAGCCATCACTTTTGCCAGATTCTATGCATTAGAGTCAGTAGGTCCAACCCCCCCACGCACAAAAAAAAAACATAAATATCAGGAGGTGGGGATCACTGGAAGCTGTTTTAATAGCCACACTGGCCAACAGCTAATTAGCAATGTAACCAGGACTCAAATCCATGTCTGTCTGACTTGTAACATTCATGCTCAGTCCAACACCTGGCCCAGCTGCACAGGTTTCCAACATGTACATGTTCATCATGTTGCAGTTTCCAAAGCACTGGTACACGTGTGATTTGTTCCCTTCAAAGTAGATACAGGTAGATATGTTCATTCTCATTTTACAAAGGAGAAAACTGAAATTCATAGGGCATAAGGACTCGTGGATTTGTGTAACTCATTACAACTTTAGTGTTGATATTTAAGGCCATTTTTGTGTTGGAGTATAAATGATTTTCCCAAACTCACCCCAGTGGAGACTGGGTACATGCTTTCTGCCTTTGAATCTCAAGAAGATCAATGCCCTGATTATACAAGTCACTGATCCCCATCTCCTTTCTGTTTCTACGAAGCCCTCATAGGCAGTACCCAATCCCCCTTCATCAGTGGGAGGCAGCGTCAGAGATCTTAAAGTCTCCTAAATTCCACAGAGGGGTACTTGCTCCTACAGCTTTGTGGGGTGGTTGCAGTTCCAAGGCTACCATGATGGTAAGACTGGGAGTAAAGCAAGAGAAGGAGCACCAAAAATTGGGGGATGGGCCTCTGTATGTTGGACATACATCTCACTGGCTTGCCCAGGGGTCACAAAATGGCTTTTGCAAAGAGTTGAAAATGAAAAATATTCCTTCAGTATTCAAAGGTAGTGCCAATCTTACTTTGATTCCTTTGTGGGCAGCTTTGACTCTTGTTCCTCTTGAGTCTCGAGTCACAAGCAATCACTAAGAATGCCCAAATAGTTTCTTTTTAATTTTTTTTTTTTAGATTTTATTTATTTATCTTTAGAGGGGAAGGGAAGGAGCGAGAGAGAGAGGAATATCAGTGTATGGTTGCCTCTTGTGTGTCCCTGGTTGGGAACTGACCTGCAACCAAGGCATGTGCCCTAATTGGGAATCGAACGTCAATCCTTTGGTTTGCAGGTCCGAGCTCAATCCACTGAACTACACCAGCCAGGGCAGAATGCCAAAATAGTTTCTAATTCCCCGGTCAACACAACAGCTTTTTACTGAGTAGTTCCCCTGCCTCTAGTCTCTGCTCCCTAAATCCATTCTCCATGGCATCCAGAGTGAGCTTTCTAGACTCAGATATGACCTTGAAACTCTCCTTGAAAACTCTCAATGCATTCCCTCGGTTCTTAACATAAAAAGATATTCCTTGTCACAGAAGGCAAGGCCTATTGATCTGGCCCCTCTCTTTTCCTTGCCAGTCTCAGCTCTAACCATTGTCCTGTCATTATTTCTGCTCCAGCCACGCTACCCTGGCATGGCCAGTGTCTCTCGCATACCATGCACTCTGTCATTTTCTGATTGTTCCTGCCCTCAACCCCTTTCTCTCCCTTTAACTGGTCAAGACTTCCAACCATCCCCCATATACCCTTTCTTTATGAAAGCTTTCCCAGCTTCTTCCAGGGCTGGATTTGGTATCCCTCCTTCGTCATCCGTGGCATGTCTTGTGCCTGTCACGTGTTGTCAGCACCAGGAGGACAGAGCCTGGATTTGCCTTGTCTTTTATATCCACTGTGGTCAGCCTAGCATCAGGACCATAGTAATGACTCAGCAAAAGTGTGCTGAATGAATGAGTGAATGAATCCATTGTGTTCCTGGGTAAAGGCTTCCAGTTGCTTACTCACCAACCCACAGGTCACTGAGCTTTCTTTGATATTTATGCCTCCTGGGAAATTGTCCAGTGGAAGTAGAGACCTCCCACAACTCTAGGCAAACTATTCATTCATTTGTACTGTCAACAAACATCTGTGCCAGGCATGTTCTAGTAAAAAGAGGAACTAGGCATGTAAAAGTCCTGACCGAAGTGAGTTCTCATTCTGGTGTCTGGAGCTTATGCTATTGTAGAGAGTTCCTCAGGGGAATAATAGGCTCGTGTGTACAAAGTACCTTAATAAAAACACTACTTGGTATTAGTATTCTCTCTCAAATACATGTGTTCTTTAGTCACTGCAACATTAACAGCCTATCCTAGACTATCATTATCACGTACTATTCCATTTTGTTTCACTGTTTAAGTTTTGGGTATGTGGTCAGTAGGTACAATACCCTCTCAGAACTTATAACGGCATACACATCGGCTATAATATTGTTTTTAATTGTTTTTGAGATGGTGGTAATTTTGGGAGTTACTGTTAAAAAAAGAAATAGGGGCCAGTAACATAGTCAGTAACAGACTTAAGCATTTTATGACCCTTTCTTTATTCCCTTCTAGTTAAAACAAAAAAATAAAACTTCTTCTCCTCTGAGGCTTAGGGGTTTGTGAGCATCTACAGGGTTTTAAACCATTATATTAGAGAGTGTCTAGTTAGTTCTCAAGGCTGCCACAGCCCATGGGAGCAGGGGACACAGCCCAGCAGGATGAGGCTGACGTTTTCTCCTCCAAGACATACATTAATTTGCTAGTGCATTTATTTAGTCTTTCACTAGTTTTAATATTAGCAATAGTAATGATTTCATGGCATTAATTTAGTGCTTACTCTATGTCAGGCACTATATTTAAAGTTTCCCATTTACTACCCATAAAAGCCTTAAAAAAGTGGAACTCTTGTCCCGTTTTACAGATAAGGATGCTGAGATTGAAGGTCAGATAAATTTACCCAAGGTCACACAAGTCTCAAGTGGCAGGGCAGGAGTTTGACCTTGGGTCACTGACACAAGAGCTCCCCCAATTTTAACCACTGCACCCTGCTCAATTTTCTTAATTTCAGAAGTATTTGAGGTGACTTAGGAAAACACATTCAGTACCCAAGATAAAAAAGGTCAGTGAAGCACTGCCTGGTGTGGCTGAGTGACGTGAGCACTGGCCTGTGAACCAAAGGACTGTCAGTTCAATTCCCAATCAGGGCACTTGCCTTTCTTCCTGTACCAGTCTAACCCTGATTCCCATTCTACTCATTCTCCGTGAGTAAATTATGAGCCCTATAACTTCAATTCCCATCATATTTTACTAAGTCCCTAAGCCATAACTCTACATCAGATATTTTTGCTGGGTTCCAAACCCACAGAAACAGCTGTCTGCTAGCTATCTCCATTCATATGTCTCGGAGGTATCTGAAACTCAGCATATCCAAATGTGAACTCACTTCTTCCACTAAAGCTGTTCCTACTTCTGAGACGTCTGATCTGCTAGGACTGGTATCATGCCATATGTCAAAGTCTACACCTCATTCTTATCCACATCTTCTCCCTTTTCTTCATTGCTAAATCCAAGTCCTATGTATTCTAACTTGTGATTTTCTATAATCTATCTACTTCTCCCCAATATCCCAGTACAAGTAACCATTATCTCATCCACGCTACTGCAGCAGTTCCTTACCATTCCCCTGCTCACCAGTGATACTCTGCAATCCATTTTCCTAGCTGCAGTCAAAAGACCACTCCTAAGACATATTGTATATCTGTGGGGAAGATACAGTAAAACAAATATGACTAGAGACCAGATTAGCATTCTAAAGGATAAGGCCAAAGAAAGCATTCACAACTAGAGCAAAAACTTAGACATAGGAAAATAAAAGGGAAAAAGTAGAAGACACAGAGGACCATTTTATGAGCTCCAATCTCACCCATGACTTTTAAAAAGGAGGAGCTCTTCATCAATAGATGGATGGGTAAGAAAAATATGATATATACATACAATGGAATATTATTTGTCCTTAAAAAAAGGAAATCCTACCATGTGAGACAACGTGGATGAACCTAGAGGACATTATGGTGAGTGAAATAAGCCAGTCACAGAAGGACAAATAATGCACAAGCTCATTTATGTAGTATCTGAAATAGTCAAACTCATAGAAGCAAGGAGTAGAATAGTGGATTCTAGGGGCTGGAGGAAGGGGGAAATGGGAAGTTGTTTCTCAATGGATGCGAAGTTTCTATTATACAAAATGAATAAATTCTACAAATCTGCTGTACAACGTAGTGTCAACAGTTACCAGTACAGTATTGTAAACTTTAAAATACATTAAGATGATAGATCTCATGTTAAGTATTCTTACCATTTCAAAAAAATGCAAAAGAACACAAGGAAAATTTGGAGGTGATGAATATGCTTAGTACCTTGGTTGTGGTGATGATATCATGTGTTCAAATTCATCAAAATGTTTGCATTAAAAACCTGCAATTTTGGCCTTCGCTGGGTGGCTCAGTTAATTAGAGCTTTGTCCCACACACCAAAATGTTGCAAGTTTGATCCCTGGTCAGGACACATACCTAGGTTGCCGGTTTAATTCCTAGTCGGGGCATGTACAGGAGGCAACCAACTGATGTCTCTCTCTTTCTTTTACTCTCTCTCTCTCATCAGTCCTTGTTTAAACATGTCCTTGGTTAGAATAAATAAATAAATACATACATACATATATACATACATACCTGCAATTTCTGCAGAGCAATCATACTTCAACACAGTTTTCAAAAAATAAAAATAAGCCCTGGCTAGTGTAGCTCATTGGATTAAGCATGGGCCTGTGAACAAAAGGATCATGGTTCAATTCCCAGCGAGGGCACCAGCCTGGGTTGCAGGCCAGTTCCCAGCAGGGGACACACAAGAGGCAACCGTACATTGATATTTCTCTCCCTCTCTCCTTCCCTTCCCCTCTAAAGATAAATAAATAAAATCTTTAAAAAATAAATAAATAAAAATTAAAAAGTGAGAATGGGAAGTAAGTTTTGGGGTTTTTTTGTTTTTTAATATATTTTATTGATTATGCTATTACAGTTGCCCCATTTCCCCCCTTCATTCCTCTTCACCCTGCATACTCCCTCCCATCCACATTCCCCCCCTTTAGTTCATGTCCATGTGTCATAAATTCTTTAGCTTCTACATTTCCCACACTACTCTTGCTCTCCCCCTGTCTATTTTCTTCCCAATGTCTGTGCTACTTATTCTCTGTCCACTTAGTTTGCTTTTGTTTTAGGTGTGGTTGTTAATAACTGTGAGTTTACTGTCCTTTCACTGTTGGTACTTTTTATCTTCTTTTTCTTAGATAAGCCCCTTTAACATTTCATATAATAAGAGCTTGGTGATGATGAATTCCTTGAACTTGACCTTATCTGAGAAGCACTTTATCTGCCCTCCCATTCTAAATGAAAGCTTGGCTGGATAGAGCAATCTTGGACATAGGTCCTTGCCTTTCATGACTTGGAATACTTCTTTCTAGCCCCTTCTTGCCTGGAAGGTCTGTTTTGAGAAATCAGCTGACAGTCTGATGGGAACTTCTTTGTAGGTGACTGTCCCCTTATCTCTTGCTGCTTCTAGAATTTTCTCCTTCATTTTAATCTTAATTTGTAATGTAATGTAATTATGTAATTATGATGTAATGTAATATAATGTAATTATGATGTGCCTTCATGTGTTCCTCCTTGGGTCCATCTTCTCTGGGACTCTCTGAGCTTCCTGGACTTTTTGAAAGTCTATTTCCTTTGCCAGATTGGGGAAGTTCTCTTTTATTATTTGTTCAAATAACTTTTCCACTTGTTGCTCTTTTTCTTCCCCTTCTAATATTTCTATAATTCGGATGTTGGAATGTTTAAAGATGTCCTGGAGGTTCCTACGCCTCTCCTCATTTTTTTGAATTCCTGTTTCTTTATTCTTTTCTGTTTGGTTGTTTCTTTCTTCCTTCTAGTCCGCTCCATTGATTTGAGTCCCAGTTTCCTTCCCATCACTATTGGTTCCCTGTGCATTTTCCTTCCTTTCAGTTAGTGTAGCCTTTATTTTTTCATATAATTTGCAACCAGAATCAACCAGTTCTGTGAGCATCCTGTTCACCAGTGTTTTGGATGGTGCAGCTGGTAGGTTGACTATCTCTTGGTCACTTGAAAGTATTGGCTCTGGGGCTTTGATTTGCTCTTCAACTTGAGCCATAATTTTTTGGTCTGGTTGTGCCTGTTACGTATGAGGGGTGGAGCCTTAGGTATTCACCAGGGCGGGCCAACCCAGTTGCTGGGTTGTGACGCTGTATGTGGAGGCTGGGTCAGAGAGGGAACAATGGTACTTGCTCCACTCTCTCTTGGATTTCAGTCCCTTCTGCCACTTCCCACAAGCAAATTGAACCCTTCTGGTGCTGGTTCCCGGGTGGGTGGGCTTGTATACATTCTAGGACCCTGTGAGTCTCTCCAACAAACTCTCCTGTGAGGATGAGAGTCTCTCCCAGCACCTCAACCCCCACAAGTGTTTTCAATGGGTATTTTTAGGCTTTATTTCCTGGCACTGGGGCCCTGGGTTGCACGGTCTGTCTCACTGCCTGTTTTCACCTGGTTTATCTGCGCGTGAATGTGTGACCACAGTCAGGCAGCTGCCTTGCGCACCTCACTGGGTCTGCTCGTTGTCGCCCCACACCTGGGGTCTGCCAATCACCACTTTTTCCTGCCCGAGACCCCTCTCCACTGGCCGCCAACTCCTCCCCTTTTACTGGTCTGGATAAATGGTTGTTGGACCTACGTACAGTTCAATTTTCTGTCAGTTCTGGGTGCTTTTTTGTTTCTAAATTTTGTTGTCCTTAATTTGGATTGTGCATGTGTGAGGAGGCACAGTATTTCCACCTATGCCTCTATCTTGGCCAGAATGAGAAGTTTTTTGACAGAAGAAAATATCTCAAGGTTCTAGAAAGGAATCTCCAAGTGCCCGAGAGTATTAATGAATATGACCCATCCCCACTTATCCTAATAACATTTCTCCCTGGTGACTCTGGATGCCTAAAGACAAAGGAGAAATATATCAGCATTTCTAATGGAAAATTACTTTAAATCTAGAATTGTTCTTAGCTAAGCTGACTTGAAGATAAAATGAAGATATTTTTCAGATACACGTAAATAAAGGTTTCCACATCTGTAACTAAATGGCCTATGATGAAACTGAGCCCATAGTTCAGTTGGCCTCCCTAGCTCTAGAAAGTCAGACACCCCTACACATCCGATTCAAGCAAAATATGAAGATTTATTCTATTCGCCTAGTAGGCAAAGAAATCAGGAGAACTGTGGTTACATCTAAATACGTTGGTACATGTACAGTTGACCAAATTTTAGAATTTTGCTATCTCTAGAGTAAATTATATTTTGATTCTTTGAATCACGAGAAAAATTTCAGAACACCAAGAGACAAGCTGGTCACACTCACAAGTAATGCTTCAGTGGTATTTAGATACTGCCCACACAGATTTCAGCCCTCTGCCCAAACAATGGGAACACCCACTATGTAAACAGTCCCAAACCAAAAATCTGGGAGTGCTTGCATAGTGCTTAAGGGTGGAACATGCAAAAAATGCCAGGAGCCTAATGTTGAGCCCTGTAGGAAATTCCCAGGTTATAATTCCAGCAAGCACATTATAGACCTATCGTGAAGTTTACTTAAAACTACCACCTATGGGGCAATAAATTATGACCTCTAGCCATGACAAAAGTTCCTTACAACTTCCACCTGATAAAAAGGCAAAGAGCAAGCAAGAAGCCCCAAACAAAAGACTTCAAGTAGGGTCTTGCAAGTATTTTTTTCTTTCTTTTTGCAGATATTGAAATATAGGGCAGAAAGCATACTGCTGAATAATGATGGTCGCAATTAGCATTCACTGTGTGTTCCAGGGTTTTGTTTTACGATTGGCTGTAGGCACAGTTACACTAAGGGCTGCCTGGTCTACCTTAGCAACACAGTGGAAGCCTTTTCAAAGCTATAAACTCATGCTGATGTTTCTATACCGTTAAGTCTTTTCTCCTGTGAGTTTATATAAGCATTGCCTGATTCTTTTTTTTCTAGGATGCTAGCTTTTGTTCTGTTTTCTTTATACAACATACTCTTACCATTTTAATATATTCTTACTATATACTGCCACAAGATGTGTTAAGTAGAATATTCTTTAAAACCTTAAAAACCTTAATTTTTTTCACAAAACATTTAATAAATTCACTAAGACAGATACAACACACATTAAAAATTTATAATTACAGAAAATCACCTCTGAATTAGGGTGAGTAGCAGCCCCCTATACCATCTACATCTTAATCCCAGGGCCTTTGACTATATTACCTTATACGGCAAAAATGACTTTGCAGGTGTAATTTGTTAATGACCTTGAGATGGGGTCTGCATTAAGCAAAGGGAGATACCACTGCTGAAAAGAAGACAACCTGATGACAAAAACAGAGATTGGAGTGATGTGCTTTGAAGATGAAGGAGGAGCCACAGCCAAGGAATACAGGTGGCCACCAGAAGTAAAAAAGATATGCAAACAGATTCAACCCTCAGAGGCTTCAGAAGAAACCAGCTGTGCCAACACCTTGATATCTTTAGTCCAGTGTACTTGATTTTATTCTCTGACTCCAGAACTGTAGGAGGAAATAGTTGTGTTGTTTTAAGTCACTACATTTGTGATACCTTATTACAGTATCAGCAGGAAACCAATACGATCTCTCAACAACAACAGTTACTTGGAAATTTAAAATCATTCAAAATAACTTTAATTAATAGAGTAATTACACACTATTTAGAAAGGAATGAGTGTACTACATATTGGAGGCTAATGGATTTGGCCACAGTAGTTAAAGGAAAAAATAATTTTAAATAACTTTACTGTTCAATTCCAGAATGCAAATAAAAAAATAAACCCAAAAGAAAAAAGTAATTAGGAATCCAAAGGCAAAACATAATGCATTGAAATACAAAATAAAAAACAGTAGGGTTAAACTCTAAGCTAAAAGCTGGAAAGTCAGTTCTTTAGAAAGATCAATAAAATATACTTTGGCAAATCTGGTTAGGAAAAAAATGAGAGAAGACAAATAAAACAATTATAAATTAGAAAATATAACTGTAAATACATAAAAGACTATTTTAAAACATGAAAAATATTCTATACAACTTGAGAACAATAAATCTGAAAGTTCACATGAATTGAATGTTTTTCTATAAATGTCTATGACTTAAGAAGAATTAGGAATAACTTAGTGGACTCATAAAGACTTAATAATTTTCTTAAGTTGTCATTGATTTGAAAATTTTGGTAGGCTCAGATGATTTCAATCACAAGTTCTGCCAAACACATAAACCCTGCATTATGTAAAGCAAATGATAATATTGGGGGGTGTATGGGGTTAGTATAACCTGATAGATAACAAGATGGAAAAACATAAAATAAGTAAAGGAAGCTATTGGCCAACCTTGCTTGGCCAATAAGAAAATAAACGTAAAAGTTAGAAATAAATAGTAGCAAATGTAATCCAGTAGTTCATTTTTAAAATATATACACAATGGTCAGGTGGAGTACTTTGTAATTATGCAAAGATGTCTCAGTATTAACATATCTGTTAATTTATCTTAAGTGCTTCCAGCCAAGATGGAGACATAGGTAGATATACTTTACCTCCTCACACAACCAAAAGAAGGACAACAACAAATTTAAAAACAAAAATAACCAGAACTGCTAGAAAATGGAATTGTATGGAAGTCTGACAACCAAGGAGTTAAAGAAGAAACATGCATCCAGACTGATAGGAGGGGTGGAGACAGGCAGCCAGGGTGGAGAAGATTCACAACAAGGTGGTGGCTGGCAGATAGGACCAGGCAGTTCCACATTTACATGCAGATGAACTGGGAGGAACAACTGGGGAGTGAAACAGCACACACAACCCAGGGTTCAACCCAGCGGGGGAACTAAACCCTCAAAACCTCTAACTAGAAAAACCTGTGGGGGTTGCAGTGTTAAGAGAAACTATCAGCCTCACAACAGAGTTCATTGAGAAGACCCACAGAGCCCTAGAACATACACAAACCCACCCACCCAGAAATCAGTACCAGAAGGGCCCAATTTGCTTGTGGGTACCAGGGGGAAGTGACTGAAAGCAAGGCAAGAGCCAAGCAAGTGTCATTGTTCCCTCTCTGACCCCTCCCCCACTGGGTTGCCCCACCCTGGTGAATACCTATGGCTCTGCCCCTTACCACATAACAGGCACACCAAGACAAAAATAATATGGCCCAAATGAAAGAACAGATCAAAGCTCCAAAAATAGAACTAAGCTCAACGAAGAGATTGACAACCTATCAGATTCAGAGTTCAAAACACTGGTAACCAGGATGCTTACAAAATTGGTTGAGTATGGTCACAAAATAGAGAAAAAGTGGGGGCTACATAAAGTGAAATAAAGGAAAATATACAGGGAACCAACAGTGAAGGGAAGGAAACCAAGACTCAAATCAATGATTTGGATCAGAAGGTAGAAATAAACATTCAACCAGAACAAAATGAAGAAACAAGATTTCAAAAAAACACGGAGAGGCTCAGGAACCTCTGGGACAACTTTTAATATTCCAACATTCGAATCATAGAGATGCCAGAAGGAAAAGAGGAAGAGCAAGAAATTGAATACTTACTTGAACAAATAATGAAGGAAAACTTCCCCAATCTAGCAAAGGAAATAGACTTCAAGGAAGTCCAGGAAGCCCAGAGAGTCCCAAAGAATGTGGACCCAAAGAGGAACACACCAAGGCACATCATCATTCAGTTACCCAAGATTAAAGATAAGGAGAAAATCTTAAAAGCAGCAAGGAAAAAGGAGACAGTTACCTACAAAGGAGTGCCCATAAGACTGTCAGCTTATTTCTCAAAAGAAACCTTAGAGACAAAGGGCTGGAAAGAAGTATTCCAAGTCATGAAAGGCAAGGAAGTACATCCAAGGTTACTCTATCCAGCAAAGCTATAATTTAGAATGGAAGGGGAGATAAAGTGCTTCCCAGATCAGGTCAAATTAAAGGAGTTCATCAACACCAAGCTCTTAGTATATGATATGTTGAAGGGACTTATCTAAGAAAAATAAGATAAAAAATATGAACAGTAAAATGACAACAAACTCACAACTATCAACAACTGGATCTAAAAAAACAAAAACAAACTAAGCAAACAACTAGAATAGGAACAGAATCACAGAAATGGAGACCACATAGATGGAGGATCATCAGTGGGGAGTGGGGAAGAATGGGAGAAAAGATATAGGGAATAAGAAGCATAAATGGTAGGTACGAAATAGACAGGGGGACGTTAAGAACAGTAAATGGAGAAGCCAAAGAACTTATATGTATGATCCATGAACATGAACTAAAGGGGGGAATGCTGATGGGAGGGGTGACGCAGGGCAGAGGGGGAGAAAGAGGAGGAAAAATGGGACAACTGTAATGGCATAATTAATAAAATATATAAATTTTTTAAATCTATTAACTTAATTCAACATATTATCAAGTTAAAGAAGAAAAATCCTAAAACCAACATTCTAAAAAAATATATTGGATAAAATAACCCCTATTCTGCTTTTGAAAGGAAAAAAATCTTAGCAAACTGAAACTAGGGACAAATCTACTTAATATGATACAGCTATCAGAAATTTCTAAAAAAACTTATATTAAAAGCATTCCCATAAAAGTCAGGTAAAAGACAAATAAGCCTACTGCTTTCTCTGTGTTAAAGACCCTAGTCAATGCAACAAGACAAAACCAGGAAACAAGTATTGTTTTCGAGAGAGGAAAGCGCCAAAGGAGCTGTATTCACACCTAATCTGTGCAAAGCTTACAAAGAAACAGGGAGAAGATGAGGTAAAGAGCTAAAATCAGGTCAAGTCATAGAGTTTTGGGCCATGAGGTCGCATCAGTACTTCCTAGGTCAGCTAAGTTAGCATGTCAGGGTTTTACCCTTCCTTCTTTCTTTTGTCTCTCTATAGGATCCAAATGAGGGGTTTAGGAGAAAATTTATCACACACACAAACATCCACAAAAAAAAAAATGTCATTATTTGCAGTGGATTGATATTTTCTAAGAAATCCAAAAATAATTTTGTTAACAAAAACTAATAACAGATTCATCAAAGGAAATGAATACTGATAATAAAATCCAATTTTTTCTAGAGTTAATCCATTAGAAAATTTCACAGACAAAGGCAATTTCATTTGCTATAGCAGCATATAAAATATTAAGGAAAAAGTAACAGGAAATGTTGAGAAAATAATATGAAGAAAGTTTTTTACTAAAGTAATTAAAGAATATTTTTAAAGCAAACTAAATACATATCTATGTTTTAAGCTGAAATATTTATTATTATAAAGACTCCAATTCCCTCCAAATTAAATATAAATCAATGTAATTACATTCAAAATTCCAAAAAAAGTCATGCTATTTAACAAGTTTATTCTAAAATTTAGTCTGGAATTAAAAAAAAACTCATTAGAATACTCAAGTAAATTTTGAGAAAAAAATGAAGAGGGACATGCTCTACCAGTTTTTAAAACATGCTAAAACATAAAATAATTTCCAATGAGGTATCGGAACAAGAATAGATAAATACGTCAAAGAAAAAAGAGAATACAGATACAATCTAATGTACACATGGAACTTCAGAATATAAATAATTAAGGGCTGTTGTTATTTTTCTAAATTTTGTTGAAATAAAAATTGCAACTTCTCACTAAAATTACTTATATGGCTATATTATACCATTTACAAAAATTAAATCTAGATATATTCAACGATTAAACATAAGAAATAAAACCACATAATTATTAGAGGAAAATGGTGCAAAGCTCAAAAGCCATAAAGGTATAAAGGACACAGGAACAACAACTAAGGGGGGTGGAAACAGGAGGGAGCAGGGAGCACGGGGCGGGGTGGGCTGGGATGGGAGGAATAGACAGAAAACTGTACTTGAAAAATAACTAAATAAGTTTTTTAAAAAGCCATAAAGGTAGAAATTGAAATATCAAGTACATAAAATTTTAGAATTGCTATGGGGTAAAAGATCATTAAAAGGTTAAAAGCTAATGGAGATTTTTTGAAAACATATTTGCAATAAATACAGAGACAAAGGACTAATATCCAGACTGTGCAAAGAGAGTCTACAAATCAGTAAGATAGCAATCTAGTTTTTAAAGATCTAGGACAAGGGTTATAAAAACAGGCCTTTCACAGAAGAAAAAATACAAATGGCCAATTAAGAGATGAAAAGATGATCAAACTCACTAATGAACAGGAAACCCCAAATTAAAACAACTACGAGATATATTTTTATTCATCCTATTGGCACAAATTCTTACCCATGAAAACCCAGGGCTGGTGAGAGGCCATGCAAAAGTGCATCTCATACACTTTTCATGGACTGATAAATTAGGACACTTTTTGTATCAAAATTAAAATGCACCCACTCTTCCACCCAGCATTTCCAATTAGAAATACCTACCTGAGAGACACACCCGTGTGTGCAGAGACACATGTTCCCTGCAACATGATGTATAATAGAAAAATAGGTTTAAAAAAACCTAAATTTCCAGTCAAAGGAAAATAAATGAAAAATTTGTGAAAGGGTAATATAAATAGCTTGGTTTCTAGACCAACTCTTTTACTAAGAACAACTAAGATGCTAGGGGAAAAAATGAAAACTGACTTAAAGGCAAAGAGAGCTGAAAAATAATTAAGGAATATTAAAGACAGCTTGTGAGTAAGGGTGGGAACCTGGAAAGGTAAGCAGAGCACCGAAGCTGGCTTTAACCTGGGGACACCTGTCAAACCTACTGTATTTACATTTCATTTTTCCAGTGTGAGGAAAGCCAAGACCCAACGAAAATGGAGAGACTGATAGAAAATTCTCATTCTATAGGGCCAGGGCCTGAAAAAGAGGGGAAAATCTATAATTTATACCCACAATTCATTTCTCACACCAATTTATTGCCCAGTTTCACAAAATAAAAAAATTCTCAGAAGAAATGTATTTTAAATGATTCTGAGCTCGTAATGCTCTCAGATGCATTACAAAGGCAAATACTGGAAAAATTCACCTTAATTCCAGTCTCAAGAATTTTTACACATACACAAATAAAAATTTAAAATCTTTTCTCAATAAAAACTTACTAATCATACAAGAAGTCCTGACACCAAGATTAAAAAGCATCTTAAACAATAAACAACAGAAAGACCCCAAAGGAATTTAGTTATAGAAATTATCAGTCAGAAAATAAAAAGTAGGTATGCTCAGTATGACCAAATAAAGAAAATAGAAGCTTGAAAAATATGGGCAATAAATAAGAAACTATTTTTAAGAAACTAAGAAGATTTTTACAAAACCAAACCATATGTCTAGGCATAAAAGATATAATTAGCATTTCAAGCTCAATAGGTAGATGTAACAGCAAAACAGATTGAACAAAAGAGACAGTAAGCTGGAAGACAGATAAAAAAATTTGTCCAGAATGAAGAAGTAAATAGAGAAAATATATGGAAAAGATGAATAAGTTAGTAAGAGACACAGAGGGTAGATTCAACATATATCTAACTAGAATTTCAGGAGAACAGGAAAAGGATAGCAGAGGAAATATTTAAAAGATAATTTTCCCATAGTAATGAAAGATAGTGACCTATGAATTCAATATACACAAAGATTCTGAAACAGGGTAAATAAAAATAAATTCAGGGAAAACTGTGGAACACAAACAGGGCCTCTATGTTACAAAGAGAGCAAAGGTAGGTTACTTTCTTATCACAAAGACTGACAGCTGAAATGCCAACAGCCACAATGAAAGCCAGAAGTCAATCTTCAACACAGTGAGAGAAAGTCATTGTCAACCCAGAATTTAATACCCAGAAAAATGTTAATAAAATATCTATACTATGGATTATATGTGGCATTTAAAAAGAATGTGGTAGATTTATATGTGCAGAAAAGAAAAAAAATTCTAAGGCATATATGATCACAGGGTAAAGCATTTTACAGAGAATACAGTACTCATGGTACTTTTCAATGTGTGCAAAATACAAACTATGTATATATACCTGTATTACATAAATAAAGGGAAAATTTTGCAACATCCATCCAATAGTGAATACCTCTGAAGAAGAGTGATTTATCTGATCATTGAGACAAGGAACAGACAAAGGAACATGGGTGGCTCAGTTTGGGCTCTTTTTGCTCTAGAGTCTCAGCCACTCATCTGCAGAACACATTGGTTCTTCCCTCCTCCAGGCGACAAGCAACAGGCCAGATGCTGCCTTGCACTAGGCGAAGGGTCATGGGCCCGCCAATGCCCAGAAGCTTCCTCCCTACCTGGATGGACAAGTTCCACTCAAGATGGGAAGAAGCATGTTGCCTACGTTGACCTTGGTCCCAATAGCACTTTCTAGTCCTGTTTTGTCAGAAATAAATTTCAGATTTTGCATTTTGAGCTTAATCTGACTTCCATGTCTTTTTCTCAATAGGTTCAGCAATTGAACAATAAATTGATAAGAATAATCGGTCACTTCAAAACTCCAAGAATGAGAATATACGTAGGTACCAACTTGGAGAGTCCATACTTATAGCATAATTTCAAAACATGGGAAACCATAGTTACGTGCAATGAAAAAGAAGCTGATTGCCTTCAATTTGGTTCAGCTCAACACCCAGATATAAAGCACCTACTATAAGCAAGCAAAGCACTACTTCTGTTGGATACTAGGATGAGTAACACAGGGTCTGACCTGAAAGAACATTACAGCAAGGGAGGAGAAGGCATGCAGCAAACAAATTCTAATGCAAAACAGAAAGAAAACAAAAGTTCAAATAGAGGTAGAATCCAAGTTCTGTGGGAGCAAAGAGGCTGGTCTATTTGTCCCACTTTGAGGGAACCTGAGCATACTTCAGGGAAGAGAAGGCATTTGAGATCATTGGAAGGATGAAAACTGTGATGGAGAGAACAGTGGAGGCAAAAGTGCACTACTAACAAGTGGACACATGAGAATGCATTGTGGGTTTGCAGAGATGTGAGCTGTATGACACAGAGTGGGAATAAAACAGAAATGCAAAGAGAAGGGAAGTAGGAAAAGGGGGACGTAGTCAGAAAAAGGGAAGGGATGAAGGCGGGGCTCAGTAATTTATTATGCTGTAGGAACCATGTGGATTTTTGTATGTTGTGTGACGCGATCAGATCTATGTGTGAGGCTGGATTAAAGAAAGAAGAGAAGGCATCCAGTTAGGAATTTACTGTAATAATGTTCCATGTAAGAGACACAAGTGTTCTGAGTGCAGCCTTCTTACAGTTAAATGTAAAGGAAGTGAGGATGAAGGCAGAACTAAGGGCAATGTGCTAAACATGGGGAAAGAGGACTGGGTCAGGCTCAAGAAGCAGCTTGAAGGAGAAGGAGAAGGTCCTCTCCAGATGCAGCCCGGCCACCCAAGAACAAGAGGCAGTGCCAGGAACCCAGCAGCCATCAGGCAACCTGGCGTCTGGAACAGGCTGCAAAAGAGATGTCACCACAGAGCAAAGTGAAAACTCAGGAATGTTGCTGAGTGGCCCTGGAGTCAGGAGCAGACCCAGTGCTTCACTTTTAATTTTTTCTCTATTAAACAGAGGGCCTTTGGTGCCACAGAATGTCCCTCCCATCTATCCTCGAAGCCTCAGCTGGTCTGACTGCCTCCCACTTCCTGGACAGGTCCTGAACCAGAGGAATGAGCCCTGGGGCTTGGTTGGGTAGAGAGGGGCAGTGTCCCTCCCTCCTGAGCCACATCAGAGCAAGTGGGTGGGCTGAGGGCCCTTCTGCTAGAGGAGGTGTGTGATCCTGGGTGGCATCTGGCCACACAGACAATCCAGTACCAGGCAGACACGAACAACCTGGTCTCATCCTCCCTGATTTTGTTTCAGTTTTATTGTGAAGCCGGGACAAAACAAGCCTCATTTAGGTATCTCCAAGATCTCCAGAATGTCCATGCCAAGAGCCTCCCCTCCATGTCTTTAAAGCCTCCCCAGTAGAGACTTCTTTGATCCCTATAAAGGATTTTAATTACACAAAGATCTGAATCTCTTGATTAATGTTCAGTATGCATTAGCTGTTTATTTCCATCAAACAAAAATACTTTTAGAAGCCCAAACAGCCACTACCTTTGCAACTTACTACCATCATTCTATTACCACTATCTTCAAGGACACCAACATCAAGTTTTAAGGTGGCAGCTTTTAAAAATAAATGCCCTTTTTTAAAACATTTGTATGGGTGCCACACCAAGATCTGGCCTCCATAATCCCCCCACACCCTGGCCCTCTGGCCTTCTCCATTGAGCACTCCACCCACAGATGAGCTGGGAAGTGGCCAGACCACAGCTGGGGACAGTTGGCTGCATAAGCCGGACCTTGGCAGCTGGGATGGTGTGCGCTGTTCAAGAGGCCTGTGTTATAATAGCCTCAGTGTTGGAAAGCAACATGCCAGCAGAGGGCTGAACAAAGGGTTGCTTGTATGAGCTGGCCCATATTCACTGCTGTTACTGTTAGCTGGCTCTGCTGGCCATCAGATCCTCCAGCCCTCTCTCCATCCTCTCTTTTCTCCCAAGGACAGCTTGAGTGTTACCCCAGACAGCAGTGCCTCTTCCGCACTCCTGTTCTTGGTATCGAGGCCATGTGGTCATACCCAGGACCACAGAAAAACACCACCAAAGCAATGTAAACAGAGCAGCTCATGTTTATCGTACACCTACTAGGTGTGTGCCAGACATGCGTTTGCTCACGGGATCCTCACCACAAACCTAGAAGGTAGGTCTCATGCTATTTAAATGCATGAGGAAGCTGAGGTTAGCGTGCTCCACGGAGTTGTGCAGTGCTGCACGGCTAGCAAACAGAGGCTCTCTCTCGCCGCACGGCTGCTGGTCCTCCTTTTGCTGTTCAGATTCCTTAAACTTTGGCCAAAGTGCAAATTTGTTGGAGACATGGAGTAGACTGCCTCAATGAGCCAGAGACCAAAATTATAAGGGAAGGGTTAGAATAATGAGCAGAATCTAACAAGGTAGAGATTCACGAGGAGAGAACAATACACTGGACTTCAAAACACCTCATGGGTAAATACAAATATCTATGAGGACATCATTTGGCAAACACCTAAGTCAACGCTGGTGCTTGAAGCAAAACTAATAATCACAGTGCTAAGAGCTAACTTATTGCACGTGTACTAGATAGCAGCACTGTGCTAAGGACTGTCCCTGTATTAACTAATTTAATCCCCTTTGAAAATAAACACACACCCTTGTGAGGTTAGGGCCATTAGTATTCCCGGTTCACAGAAGAGGAAATTGAAGCTCTGAAAGTTTGTAAAGTACTTTCCCATGAACCCCTCCCTACTAAGTGTCAGAGCCCAGTTTAGAACCATGCAACTCGATTTAAATTCTTCTGAGG
Source organism: Artibeus jamaicensis (assembly GCF_021234435.1). Taxonomy (NCBI): domain Eukaryota; kingdom Metazoa; phylum Chordata; class Mammalia; order Chiroptera; family Phyllostomidae; genus Artibeus; species Artibeus jamaicensis. The sequence continues at coordinate 29,563,033 of NW_026522059.1, read as the reverse complement.
CACCCTCTGAGCTTTACAGAGGCTCATGAGATAACCTGGTACAACTGCAGTTTCTAGAACAAGGGAAGTGTGTCACATGCGGCCGTGTGCCACACCCGGCCACACACGATTACTGCATCCAGTCCAGCAGGCGTGCTTGAAAGTAACGACAACCCAGTCGGGAGCTCATTCAGAAGAGAGCAGCCAGCGCGGCCAAGGAGCCTGCGCTACATGCCATGAGGAACAGCGGAAGGAGTTGTCTATAGTTCCCTGAAGAAGATGCTTCTTCCTATTCTTCAAATACCAGAAGGGCTTGTTCAGGGAAAGAAACCAGATTTATTTTTGATGGCCATCATGGCTGGGACCTAACACTGGAGGATGACAGTCACACAGAGACAACCTTCAGCCCAGCAGTCCATCAGAGCTGGTGAGAGAAGGAGGGACAGGACCTGCACTTCCCTGGAGGGGCTCTCACAGGTTTGACCACTACATGGCAAGTGTAGCCCTGGGGACCCTAAGCCACGGAAGCACAGCTGGACAAGGTGCAGTAGTGAGCACTGTGCACAGCGATTCCCCCCACCTCTCTACTTTCAGAGACAACCTGTCTATAACCACTCTGTATTTTCTGAGCCCTCCCTCCACCCTCATCCCTGCTCCAACCACAGACGACTGGAATAGGGGCAGATGCCTGGCCTAAACAAAGCCATCAGATGCCCTATCCTGGTACCCTAGGCTTGGAAAGGGACAGTAATAGAAAACGTCCTACTGGCCAACCCTGTGTCTTGTGAGCTTGTGAGCTTTGGGGCAGCCATGTTCTACCCAGAAGCCAGAGGAACAAAGAAATCTGTCTGCAGGAACAAACAAGAAAGCACAACAGGAAGAATCTTCCCGTTCTGTGTGCCAGGCGCTGTCTGAGGCCGGCTGCTCCCCTGCCCCCATATCCTTTTACAGAATATTCCCCTGGCGGCTTCAACACTTGTAACTGGAAGAATCCTGATTACAACAGCAGCTGGCCAGTCAGGTCCCTCCACTGGGTCTGCAACTGGAGCACCTGTTCCAATGCAGCCCTTTGAAGTCGCTTCCTGAACAATAGTATGCGTATTGAGATAAGATCCTGAAATATTTATCTTTGGTCTTTTTCTTTCTGCCCTCACTTGCTGAACTTGAAAAGACCTAGAGGGCCTGAGTGGAGTGCAACGTCAAGTCTGTGCCATCACGATGATCGGAGAGAACCTGTTTCCCTGATGGGACACAGGCATCTGCAGAATTCTGAGCTGAAAGGACACACAGAGAAGAAAATAGGTAATATTCAGACTCTTACTCCCGAGTTAGACTCTTGGAAATCAGAAGACAAAAGACAAAGCCCTGAGTGGAAGAGAACATAGAGTTCATGCTGTAATAAAGATCAGAAAGTAATGAAGGGGAAAGAGCAATCAAGCCTCATCCCCTCTCCCTGAGAGACAAGGTGAAGGTCGCTGGGACTGGGAGAGGGGACGAGCATGGTCCGTTCGTGACCCTGGGGGGCTATGTAGCCAGAGATAAGAAGACTAGAGCTGGTGTGGGGTATAAGAATGCCTCTCAGAGAGGCAAGTCTGTGTTGAGAGGCCTCTGAGCCCCTGATGGGTCAATGGAGCACATGCAGATCATCCCAGCCCTTCAAGGGAGCCGCTCTGGTGCAGGGGCTGTGTCCACCAATCCCTGGGCAGCCGGGGTCTTCCATCAACAGCAGCCTGCACATCCCCAGCTCATCTGGAAACCTCTGTTACAGGACTTAGCTAAGCTCCCATTGGAATTACCCCACATGGCCCCTCTCTTATCAACTACGCTGAATGCTTTAGTGTCCCTCAGCCCTGGAGGAGCCATGGGGGGGTGTGAGTGAATGCCCCAGCTCCTGGGCTGGGGGTACGTCAGTGAGGGGACCAACCCCCCATGACACACAGTCCGCCAGTTTCTAATGACTCAGTTGAGACCACTTGGGGACCACCTGCAGGGAAGACCACAAAGGACCGCCCTTGAAGGGGCTTGGTACTGAGGAAAAGAATAACATGAGGTCACCTGCTCATTTTCCTGTGCATGAGGAAGGTACAAAATCGGTTATTCAGAATCTGATTTATACATCTCGGGGTTTGGGCACTGAAAGATGATCTACCAAATCCCGTGAACAAGTTGAAAAACACAGGCTAAATTGTTAACTGTATTAAAGGATCTACACTGAATAGCTGACTTAAAACAGTCGGAGATTAGAGCTAATTATATCCACTGACTGATTCATCCCAAAGTTTACTGGTTGTTACAAGGGAAAGTATTAGCAGGGTATATGAACTCCAAAATGGAATGTACATTTTTCTAATAGAGAAGACATATCAACGTGGGGGAGGGAGAAAATTTTATTAAAAAGCCATATCATTTGGCAATTTTTTCAGAGATGATGTTTGTTAATAAAATTGGCATATTTCCCTGATGTTTTCAGTATTTTTAATGAACTAAATTTGAAACCATCGAGGAAAATCAACAAGACAGTCAGCATACCCAGGGGTTTCAAAAGATCGCATTTGCCTAGTGAGGCTTAAGTAATTGCCCGACCTACTAAATGTTCCCAATATTGTTACAACATATCAAAAAGAACATTACTAATGAACACAGCCCAAATGAAATAGAATTAAAGATTTGTTACAATTCCCCAAACTTCTCACTTTTAACTTTCCAAAAGAGAAATTCAAACATTAAAGAAAAACTCTTGGATAACAAATTCATTTTCTTTTCCAAACCCTGATTCCTTAACTGGGCTTAACTCGGTATTGTCCAAAGAAAAGAATAAATTATTACGCATTTGCACTGAAAACTGACTGCAAGACTTATATTTATGTTCACTATTTTGGATTAAGTTTGAATAAGAATTTCTTAAATTAAATAGAAAAAGTATCATTCACAGTAAGTCATTTGGGTGAACCAAACTTTCAACTTTTGCCTGCATTAAAAACAAAGAAAAACTGTGATCAGCAGTTCACCGGGTACGCTCGAAGTCTTGCCTTTATGTGTCTTAGTGTGCGAGGCAGTTAGGCCTGAGCAGAGCCAGGATGATGGCCCAGGTGCAGGAGGCCACAGGGTGGAAAGCCCTGGGTGCCCAGCAATGAGCAAAACTGGGAAACAAGGACCTTGCCCCCAGTTGCCTTTCCTCCCTTAGCGTATTGACAGTCACACAGCTTAGGCCCCCGGACCCCTGGTGTTTCCGGTCGTACGGCTTGGGCCCTGAGCTTTCCTCCCCTGACATGATGCCTATCATGTGGCAGACTCCCTTGGAGAAGGAACAAGGGCAGAAGAGTGGCCTCCTGCAACTCTCAGGTGGGCCCTTGCACCACCAGTCCCCTTAAGCATTAACCCAGAAGGAAAACATCTAAGCCTCAGTCAAGTTTCAGCTCCAGGCCCAGAAAAGTAGCAAAACCAGATAAGAGATGCCATGGCTGACATCAGGCCCAGCTGCATTCACTAATGAACCCCCTGCCCTGGCACTGACCAATTCAGTGGAGACCAGGACCCTGAAAAGACGTGGCTGGAAAGCTGATGAATAATCTCCTGAGATCCTCTCCTGAGACCACCCATAAAATCTCCGCCCTTAAAAGCCCTCGATTGAAGGACCCGGGGCACTCTCGTCCCTAGGGCATGCCGGCTTGAAGCTTTTTTTCAAGTGTACTTTCCTTTCTTCCTCTTAGGCTTCAAGGGCTCTTCTTTTGCCTCTGTAACTTGTTTCCCGAGCCCATTTCTTCTACAAATCACTTCTTCTACCTCTGTGACTTTCTAAATAAGCTTTCTCTTATAGTTTGAGTCTTGGCTCTAAATCCTTTCCTGGGCAGAAATCAAGGACCAAGGTTGCTTAGCCACTGGTGAAGTCTTGGTCTAACTCCACCCGTCTAACACCTGGTGCCAACGTTAGGGTGAATTTACAAACAGGTAAGTCCAACTATCTCATCATAGCATCTTTATTCATTTGGAATTACAAAAATTTTATTTATTCTAAACTGTTTCTACGTTACCCTTACTTAATGATAACGATTTGATATTTAACTTTGTTTTTGCTTTATCACACAAAGTAAGGAAAAGTATTGTTTCATGACATCATATATGTCTGTGGGGGGGGAGGGTGCGTGTGTGCATGCGTGCAGTACTGGAATGAATTAAAATGCATTCTGTAAAGATTACTTTATTCGGTCCTCTCAGCACTCCCCTAAACAATTCATGAAAACAGGGATGTTGCCAGCAGCAAAACAAGCAGGTGTCTGCATAACACAGCAAGGGATTATATGGCCACGACACAGAGCTATCAGCATGACATAACAATTTAATTGTCCTTGTTTTTAAGTTTCAGCCATGCTGAATTCCTTTTGGACACCAGTCTCCTGCCATGTGCTGGCTCTTCTCGCCCCTTTTCTCATCCTCTCAGACCCACCTCTCCAAGTGACCCCTGAAACTCCAGGTGCATTTCACACTGTTAAGCTCAGTCTTTCAACTCTCCTCAGCAACCCCACCCCCACCTGAGCATATCCAAAGCCACTCAAAATCTCAGCTCAGTAAATGTAGGCCCACTTCCCTCTGGCAGATCTCTCCTCCTTTACAGTTTCAGGCCCTCACCCATCTACCGACCCCATTCCTGGGGTTCAGAAACCATTTCCTCCAACACAAATCTTCTTGAAGCCGTCTCCTGCTACCTGACTTCCTATTCGTCCTTCTCACGCCAGCCCTTTTCTCTGTCCTCTTTCTCACCAGGCCCTGCTATGACGCCCTTTGTGACCATCAAACTCTTACGAGCAAATGTGGACCACTCTCAGAAACTTCCGTCTTCCGCGGAGATCCAAAGCTGTCTCCCTGGGGAGCTGTTTTCTCCTCGACCGCTCCCCAAAATTGCTCTACAAGTTATACTTACTGAGCACTTGCCTCTCACTGATGCCAAGTGCTTTATATAGATTATCCTCACAATAGCCCAGCAAGGTAGATTCCATTAGTTCCTGCATTTTACTGGAGAGACAAATTAGGTTGAGAGACAAAGTAATGTTCTCATTCATGCAGCGCTAAGTGGGGTGGCTGGGATTTGAAAACGTCCTCACCGTCACTGACAGCCACGCTCGCCCCTCCATCATAATACTCTATACCGCCCTTCTGCTGTGTGTGAGATTGCACTTTGCACTCAAACCACTCCTTAGTGAAATTGGAACAAAGCGTGAAAAAACAGAAAGAAATCTGATCTTCTGCAAACTCTCAAGCTCCAGAACGACAGGTACTTGGCTTCCTCCCTGCTGTCTGTATCTGCAGAACCGTGAACCCTGGATGCAGCACATACTGGGGCTGAGAATTAATTGTGAAGTAAATGAATGAATGAATTTCAAATTCCTATCTCTGAGTTATTTTTTCAATGGTAAGACCAGTAGTAAGGGTCTTTGTATACAGCTCACATGCACACCCATTTCATTACCTGATTCAAGACTCCCAACAGCCCCAGTTCCGAGTTACTATCATCCCATTGAAGGAGTGCCCACTATCTCTGGTCTAAGCTTGGGCTGTTACAACTAAATACTGTACACTGGGTGGCTTAAACAGCATAACTTTATTTCTCCCAATTCTAGAGACCGAGAAGTCCCAGATCAATATGCTGGCAGATTCTGTTCCTGTTAAGGGCCCTCTTCTTGGCTTGTAGACTTCCTGCTTCTTTTTGTGTCCTCTGATGACAGAGGACAGAGGAATCCAGCTCTCTGGCATCCCTTCTCATAAGGACACTAACCCCATCATGGGGTCTCCACCTTCGTGACCTCATCTAAACCTAATTACCTCCCCCAAACCACCTCCAAATACCATCACATTGGAGCTTAGGGCTTCAACATGCCAATTTGGGGAGGGGGCACACTCAGTCAATAACAGTTTCTGTGTGTGAAATGCTAGGATATAAGCTAGTGATATTAAGTATAGCTATGCTCCTCATTCGTTCATTCGTTAATTCATTCAAAAATACTTATTTACTGAGCATCTGTCTCATGTCAGGCACTGTTTTAATGCTGGGCACTCACCAATGAATAAGATAAAATCCCTGTCCTCATGGAGTTGTTTGTTTTTTATTTCTGTTGAATTTATTGGAGTGATATTGGTCACTATAATTATATAGGTTTCAGGTGTACAACTCTATAATACATCATCTCTATATTATATTGTGTGTCCCCCAACCCAAATCAAATCTCCTTCTATCCCCATTTATCTTCTCTTTACCTTCACCTACCTCCTCACCCCCATGCACCTCCTCTACCCTCTTTCCCTCTGTCAATCACATACTATTGTCTGTGTCCATCAGTGTTTTTTAAGACTAGTGAAGAAGGCAGAAAAAAACAGGTAAGAAAATATATTTATAATATAATGCAGGGCAGGGATAAGTGGTATTAAAAATCATAAAGTAGGAGGAGGTGAGGGCTATTACTTTATGTAGGGTATGAAGCCGGGAATGCCCTATGCAGTCAGGGAAGCCAAACGCGGAGCTGGCTGAGACGGCTGAGGCGGGGGAGAGCAGTGCACAGACACAAGCAGGTGTGTACTTGGCCAGCTTTAAAAAGAGCCATGAGGGAGGATGGTGCCGTGCAGCCCAATAGAGGGAAATAGTCATAACAGCCCTGCCCACAAGCCCACCAATGACTCAGTGCAAACTAGAAAATACTTCATTGTCAACTGCGAGAAAATTATGTTTGTAAATATAAACATATCCATGTTTATAATATCCATGATTACTACGGATACCAATGGTACCCCCTGGGCTTGTGCAAAGCATAACCTGCACAGATCTAAGCATGGCCCTGGGCAGGAAATGAGACTGGGGAGTGATTCAGATAAAAGATCTCAATTTATGAGTCATCAGCCTGCAGATGGTCTTGAAAGCTGTAGACCTGGATGAGATGACCTAGGAAATGTGTGTAAGCTAAAGAAGTTCAAGACAGAGCTCAGGCACAGTCCAATACCTAGAGGTCCAGAATAGAAGGATCAAGCAAGCGAGACTGGGAAGGAATGGGAAGTGGGAAAGAACCCAGGAGAGTGCAGTGTTCTACAGGGCAGGTAAATGGTGCCTCTAAGTGGAAGAAGAGACATGGCATAGGACGTCCATAGGTTGGGAAAAGGAGTGAAAATCTTCCACTGAGTTGCTCAGTATAGAAACAGTTTTTATGAAGTAGTGAGGACTAAGGCCTGATGAGAGTGGATTAAAGAGAGAACGTAAAGTGAGGAAATGGAGATAGCAAATAGAGACAGCTATTTGAGGAGTTTTGTTACAAAAAAAGGAAAACAAAGTGGGGCTGTAGCTTGGATGTAGGGGTTAAGATAGGAGGTACACAGTGTGTTTAAGTGCTCACCGAAATTATTTGGTAGAGAAGCAGAGATGGGTGATGCAGAAGGGACAAGACGCCAGCAGAAGCAGGGTCCTGGAGCAGGTCAGAGAAATGGGATCCAGCACACAGGTGAGAACCGGCCTAAGGTAGGAGCAAGGACGTCTTGCTCAGGTTGCAGAAGGAAGGAGTACACATGGCACAGATGCAGGTGGAATGACAGATGTGGTGGTTCAAGCCCACCAGAGTGCTCTTTAAATTACATTCATTTTCTCAGTGGAGGAAGAAGCAAGGCTATGAGTAGCGGTGAGACAGCATTGGTAGTCTGAGAGAAGAAAGGAGATGAGTGAAATCGTTCCCTCAGAGGGTGGGGAATAAATTGAAGAGGTAAATGAAGCAGCTCTGCCAGGCGGGGCTGAGAGCCTACTTACAGTCCATGGTCACGGATTTAAAGTAAGGCTGGTCACCAGTTGTGTGCTCTTTGCAACCCACGTCAGCTCGTTGCTGCAGATGTAAACTAGTCAGAGAGTTGGATTAAACCAAGGTTGGAGTTTTGCCAAAGAACAAAGAAATGAAAGATGAACAAAGGAATAAGGTGGCATGTAAAAAAATGTATGCAAGTCAGTTCCTAAAATCTCAGCTGGATACGGAGGAACCAGAAGGTAAAGAGAAGAATAAGATGGATTGGAGGTCTGAGAGGGGCCAAAGATTGTCGGTGCTGGTTACTGGAGGGAGCTAGCTAGAACAGAAGGAAATAGTGGCCAGAAAGCACTTGAAGGGAAGTTGAGACCTTGAGATGGTGAGGAAGGATAACACACAGCTGAGGGTATGGCCATGGAAATAAAATGTTAACCTCCGACAGAACATGAGATCCTTGCAATCAAGAAGCCCTGTGTTGGATGAATCATCTCTCTGGGTATTGAGAACATTGAAAGCAATGACAAAAGTGGTGGAAAGACTGCAGTCCAGGTGCTAAAATTATCAGCAAATGAGGGGGCATGAGGAGGAGGAAGGTAGATGACAAAAGGAGTAGTGTGATATGGCATGTGTTTCAAATGCACTGGAATACTTCAGAGAGTGGAGGAACAAAGGACTGGCAGCACTGCTCACCCACTTCCAAGCCCTACCTTCCTCAAGCCCAGGATTTGAAGAAGGTAGGGGAGAAAAAAGAGAGAGAAAGAAAGAAAGAGAGAGAAAGAGAGAGAGAGAAAGAATGAAAGACCTCTTGAGAAAACTACAGGGGATTTGGTTGGAGCTACAAGAAGATGAAGGAATTGTTCAGAAAATAATTTGAGCCTCTAAGCTGATGACAGATCGTGAGTCCAGAAGGCACAGTGAGAGGGTTTGGAGGGCTGGAGAGCATCCAAGCTCGGGTCAGAGAAGGAAGGGGCTGCAGAAGTGACAGCACAGGGGGTGATGTGGAATGGTCTAGGATGTTGGGTTTCCCACAGCTTCCGAGGTAAACAGGCCATGCTGTGGAAAGGACTCAATGGCAATGAGTCCTAATGGACAATTGTTTGTAACTGCTCCCTTTTCAGAGACTGAGCTATGAGCATTGAGTCAGGTACTGTCAAGGGAAAGGCATTAAGGATCCCTGCAGAACACAAGCTGAAGTCAAAGTGTTTCATTTGTGATCTGAATGATTTGGGATGTCTCCCTATTCTTGATTTCTCTTTGCCAACAGAGTCCTGACTTTTGGCCTAGTTAAGCCAGCATGAGCCTCTGTACATTTGGCTACTTGGACTGACTTTCAAATTTGAGCTCGTCTCGGCACCAGCAAAATGCACCTCTTTCAGTCCGCCTAGAATAAACAGGCTGTGGAAATAAATATTTTGGGGATAGTTCTGGTTGCAATCTGACCTGGCCTAACACTAAGGGCTTTTCATTACATGAGGAGTAAACAAAATGACTTGAACTCTATTTTCAGTGAGAACACTCAGATGCCTGTCTATGGTAGACAAACTCTAAATGGGGAACTAGAACCAGAGCCAGACACCATGGTATTGATGTTTCTTTTTGAAGGATCCCAGAAAAAAAATCCAGGCATCCCAGATCATGTCTTTTTTGCCTTTGAGTGAGCTATTTTGCCCCTGAAATGTGCTTCTTTGCCTTCCCTGCCTGAAGAATTCCTACTCAGGCTTTAGAACCCAATTAAAACGCCATCTTCTTTTCAAAGTTCCCATAGATCAGCCTCCCTCCACTAGGTAAGTCACCGTTCCTTCCATCCATTCATTCCCACATTGCTTTGCGGTTTGTTATAATCAGGCCCTCTGTATCTCCAACTCATCTTGTACCAATCCATCCCCTGCCTCTGGCTCATCCTCCAATCCTTCACTTCCTCCTCCCCACTCCTCACCAGGCTTCACTCACTGGCTCTCATCATCTTATCCTTCGGATTTCTGCTCACAAATCCGTCCTTCAAAGAGGCTTCCCTGGCCCCTTGTTTAGAGTACATCCCCCCTATTATTCTTTCTCAGCCTCCTGTTTGTTTCCTACAAGGGAACTGTCAAGGGAAAGGCATTAAGGATCCCTGCAGAACACAAGCTGAAGTCAAAGTGTTTCATTTGTGATCTGAATGATTTTGGATGTCTCCCTATTCTTGATTTCTCTTTGCCAACAGAGTCCTGACTTTGGAAACAGAGTTTCCTGATCACTCATCATTATTGCCCGCTCCCTCTCCCAGACAGACACACAGCAGCCAAGCTGCTGCCTTCCTCCCCTTCCTGCTCTGTCTTCTGCAAACACTTCTCCTATCTCGCCAATAAATCCAGAGACAGATACCATCTAGAAATGAAAAGAATCATTGCCAATCTATCTTCTGTCACCCAAACTTCATTTTTTAAACCTGAAACAGCATTTTGACTTCTCGTTTTTCAGCATTAACAACAAAAAGAATCAGGCCATCAGTCACTGCTCAAAGTTATGTTTCTGAGTGTATGTCTACCCTCTTCGAAGGTTGGGAGGATGGACCAGAGGGAGCCACAGCTGCCCCCTCAACTGGAGCCCAGGCTAGAGGAGAAAGCGCTGCTTCTGACTCTCCTGCGTTGGGGCCCAGACCACCCACTGCAGCTCTGCCCGCTCTGAGATCTTCTGAAGCCGAGGCCTAAGATGGTTTGTTTGGACTCATTGGACAGAGGAGGAATGAGGCCAGGAGTAAGAATCCCCCATTCTGTTCTCTTCGGAACAGCCAGAAAGGATTTTTCAAAATGCAGATCCGATCGGGTCTTTTTCCTGCTTTTGCTTTAGGATGAAATCCAAAACTCTTAACAAATACTATGAGACTCTGATGGTTTGAACCCTAGTCATCTCTACAGTCCCAACCTATACTACCTGGGGTCTTTGTGGACCCCATAAATAGCATCCCTTCTTCCCACCCAAATTTTGGTCAATGGAGAGATAGGACAAATGAGTGAGCAGATGGGACCATAATAGCATTTTTGTCTGTGATAAAGGCAGCTTGGAGGATGTAGCCTGAATCTATGCACTGCTCTGCCTCCGTGCTCTGAGCCCCAAGGTGTGCAGATGGGTGCTCGCCTACCCCACAGGCAGATCGTGTCCCTAGAAGACTAGAGAAGGCTCAAGCCTCCTGCAGGCAGCTCCCTCCCAGAGGAAAGGAGGACTCTGAATCTCACCTGCCCACTACAGAAGTCATTCCCACTCCAGCCCCAAACGGGTGAGAGTGTGAGGGATAGAAAGAGGCCAGGATGTGCCCTCAACATGGGAGAAAACAGCAGAAGGAGGGAAGAGGGCCTGCCTCGCAGAGTCTCACTCACTTCTTCGTTCTGGCCACATGGCCTCTTTTCAGTTCCCCGTCCTCATGCCCTACCCACCAAAGGACTGTTGAACATAGTATTCCTCTGCTGGAATGTTCTTCCCTCCACTCAAGGCCCATAACTCCTGCTGATCCCTCAGCTTTCAGCTAGAACATCGTGTCCTCAGGAAAGGCTTTCCTGCCTCCCCACCCCGAGGTAAGTCTCTCATGCCTCTGTCCTTCATGGGACTTGTTGTAGTTGTAACTCAGTGTCATTGCTTGATTAATATCTATCTTCACAACCAGTCCATACATTTCACACAGGCACAGCCAGCATAGTGATTGACACATAGTAGGCATTTGATAAATACTCATGGAATGGAATAAATGAACAAGTATATCTTGGCGAGCAGTTCCTGCACATCTCCACACCCCCAACACACAACACAGACCCCACAAAGAGAACTGCTGGAGTCCAGGTTGTCCTTCACCCCAGGGATGCTCTGCCACCAGCCATGTTTCTGTGTGCACGTGTCACCACAAAGTTGCAGTCTTCCCCCAGGAAACAGCCTCTGAGATGCAGACTTTCCTGTAGGAAGAAGTGCTCCGGGATCAACACCCCGAGGGAGTGGAAGAAGCAGGACCAGGCAGAGAGAGGAGCTGAACTGCAATAGTCCCAACAAGGCCTCAGGACTGGAGCTGAAATGGCCCTTCAGAGATAGCTAGAACCAAGGCAGGGGCCTGGCCTTTGTGCCTGTGTCATTGGCTGCCCTTGGCTAGGGATGAGCATGTCCCTGTTTATTTGAGGACAATTCTCAGAAAAGTACCCAGCTGAGAGGCAGCAGCTGCCAACACTCCCAGAAGCTGGGGGATGAGACCCTCAGTCCTGGATGAGGAAGGGGTTCTGGGTGGAGCATACGCTCACCCATGACAAAGACCTGTCATAACCTGTTTTCCAGGTCAGTTGGGTTTGCCTTGCCTTCTGTTTAGAGAACCATTCATTGGATGCTAGCTCATTTATCCAACAAAATTTCTTGAGCACCTGTTATATAGCTGGCACTGAGCTTTGTATATATACAAGAAATCTCTAGTTCCTCCACGAGAGTTTCACTAAAAGGTTTCTAAAAGTATACTAGTAATAAGAGCTCCCAGTTGGGCACTTTATGTGCTAGGCACTATAGAAGTGCTTTTCAGATTCATTTAATTTTGCATCAACTCTGTGAGATTGATATTACTATTCTCATTTTATAAATGCAGAAAACAAAGCTCAGAGAGGTTATGTAACTTGCCCAAGCACACACAGCTTATAAGCAGCAGGGTTTTCTCTGACTCTCAAATCCATGCCCTCAACACTACCTTACACTGCCCCCCTAAATATAAAAAATTATTCCCAGAATGCTTTACATATACTTATATGTCCACTGGGAATGTGTGCAGCTACAAGTAAAATGAATTCCAATTTATAGTTGTTCAAACAAATCAAGACTTAATTTTCTCATATTACAAACTACGTGGAGGTAGCCCACCAGTGGAGTTGGTTCAGCGGGTGGATTATGTTAGGCCATCTCTGGAATTGTCTTGGCCTCTCCCATATGCTGTCTAAATCATGGTTGCAAAATGCTGGTTGAACCTCTAGATTCCACATCCGTCTTGAAGAATGGGAAAAAGTAGTATTAGTGATGACCTTCTCTTTTTACAAGAAAGAAAGATAAAACTTTCCCAGAACCACTCTAATACTTTTTTCTCTTACATTTTATCGATAAGACAATTTATATGACCACCTTTCTGCACAGGAGACTAGAAAAGCAAATGTTTAGCTTATAGATTATTGAGCCTCTACTGGGAGCCAGCCAAGGGGTTTGGAGATGGAAGCTAAATTGGCCAACCAGTCTCATCTGCCACAGCCACCTTAATTATTGATCTGCCTTAAAGTCATTGTTTGAGCTTGTGTCTGTCTCCCTCACAAATCAGGCAGAGTCAGAAAACCCTTCTCATTCATGTTTGTGTTCCAGAGTTCCTAGTGCATAGTAAGTAAGAGTTGGATAAATATATGTTTTGCAGAATTAAATGTTCTATTCCTCAGCTCCTGTTCCAGGCTGACCCCTAGAGAAGAGGTCATGGGGTGCTTACCCAGTGCACAGCTCCAGCAGTTATGGGAAGAATATGCATCTGGAATGGCCTGTGTGTGTAGGCCTCTGGACTTGTACGAGTCTTCCGAGCACTCTCCAGAAGTCCAGGAGCAGAGGTCTCAGGAAGGATGGGGGAATTATAGGGAGTCCTACAAACTTCAGTGCAGCCCAAGTGTTTCTGTTTGGCCTTGCAAGTAGATAGAACACGGATCACTAAGTCAAGAAACCCAATTATAGCCCAATATTTTACTTTCCAAATGTCCTTTTGCTTTTTAAACAAATTTAGTTTTATATTTTAAACATGAGAAATTATAAATCAATTTTACCTCAATAAAACAGTGTATTTAATTTAGAACTTCAATTTATTTTAAGTAAACTCAACCAATATTTAGTGTGTAAAGGCATCATGCTTTATGTTTTTCTTTTAGTTTTTAAAATTTATTGGGGGTGATGTTAAAAGCAATAAATAAACAAACAAGAAAAACAAACAAACAAAAACTCATAGGCACAAACAACATTTTGGTGGTTACCAGAAGGCAGGGGAGTTGAAGGGTGGTAAAGGATAAAGGGTAACGGAAGAGGATCTGACTTTGGGTGGTGGGCACACAAAGCAATATGCAGATGATGTGTCATAGACATGTACACTTGAAACCCATCTCATTAAGAAGTTTGACAAATATTACAGGAACCCATGAAAGATGAAAATATTATATTTGAAACTAGCTGGCCATTACTGAGCACTAATTTGGGGCCAGGGAACATCTAAGGTCACATTATCCCATGTAGTCCCCATAATAACCATAATCCAGTATTTTCTAATGACTAAGTGTGGTCTTAGGAGAGTTGCTTCACACATTTCTTGGCCACAAAGTCCTCATTTGTGGAATAATAACCACCCAATGACTGTTTCTTAAGAGACAGTTTCTTAGAATTGGGAGGGACATTAATCCCTCCTTTAAAGAGAATAGGAAGTTGGATCTTAGGGAGAAAAAGTTATTTACACAATATTTACCAGAGCAAATGGAGTAGAGTTGGGTAAATGAATATTTATACAAACACATGAGCCGTGATGGCAAACCACATAATCAAGGATTCTGCCACATTCTCCTAGTGGGCGGCTTACTGCTGACTTGAAAGAGTCTCAAAATACCTCCAGGCAGAGGTATCACTGGCATCCTCACTGCATCAGATTCAAGGATGTCATTTTCTAGTACTGGAGGTGCCAGGTTATATTCAGCCACATGTGTTCTGAAAGACTCTTCGCTGCATGTCAACAACAGCAGACAGACCAACGATGCTGTTGTCAAAGCTTGGCTGCAGGCAATCACTGCACCTTTTCATTAGTCCTGGTGGAAAACCTGAGCTCTTCACAGCGGCACTGCTTCGTGCGCCCATTAGGTCTAAATCAGTGGTGCCCAAACCCCACACGATGGTAACTGAGAGGGTGTCATCCACTGAGAAAACGTAAAGGACAAAAGCTGCTCTAAATTCAGCCATGCTTCTAAGTAAACTTGTGTTTTACTCATCAGAATGAGTTCTGAATATATTTCCAAGACAGCAATTTCAAAGTATGACTACTTATCATTCATTTAGCCTAGAGACTCAATGTTTACAGGTTGGGCACTGTTGTTCTAAAAGTCAACAGACTAAGAAATCAATGTGCCATTTATTCATGTATTTCCATACAGATTCGTGATGGAGACAATATGGTACAGTGAAGAGAAGAGTGGGTAGTAGAACACCTGGTAAACATCTTCTGCCTACAATTATATGGCATTGGGGTTGGGTGATTCACCTTATTTATCAAGCGCTTTGTTTCCTTTTCCATAAGAAAGTGATTCTCCATGTTTGATGCATGTGAGCATCACCATGGCCTTATGACCAGATATTCTAACTTAATTACCCTGGGTATGGCCTGGACATTGAGATATTTTTATTCTCTTGAAATGAGAGCAATATGCTGTCGTGTGGGGAACCACTGCTACCAGGGAAGGAGTTGGACTAGATAAGATGCAGCAAATACTGACCCACTGTGGGCCATCACCTTCCTCTCAGACACCCATCGCAGACATTACGATTGGCAGGGCTGCCCCTTCTGCTAAGCCGGATGTTGTCTCACTCTCTTCATCAACACAACATTTCACATAACCACCACCAATAGTTCAATGTCAGCACATGAGATAGTCTTTGGTTATTAGATAAGTCTTAAGCTCCTTTTCTTAAATTCTTTGATTCTGAGATTTCTTCTAGTACTAAGAAGTAGAAAATGATAATGGAGTTCACAAACTACTCATGGACTATTTTATGTGACTTCAGAACTAAATCTTCTTGTTTTTCCTCGTACTCACATGTGCTACAGTGATAATACTGATGAGTTATCCCACATTAAGTTAACCAATCCATGTTTATCCAGACACTTGGCCAATAAAATGTGTTCTATCATCTGGAATTGAGAGCTCAAATATTCACTGTGATCATCTTAATAAACCAAATCCATTATAAGCCTCTTATAGGCAATAATACAAAAATTGGCTATTTGAATGTCAGAAAAACTAATCTAATCACAACAGGAAAAAATGATAATTAACAACATAGCTGCATCTAAGGATATTTAAAGCTGCCAAATGTAAAACAACTTTCTAAGCTTGAAATACCATTGGTTGAAAATTTTTTGCTGTATTTACTTTATTTTTAGAAGAGAGGGGTACAGGCTATGAATGAATTTACAGTTGAGCACATGAATAAAGAAAAAGTTCCACCTTCAGCTGCACAATCACACTCTGTCTCTGAGTTCCCAAGGTATAAATACAAAAAAAGTACCCGAACAACAAATTATAAAAAACAATATAATGGTGTATGTGCAATTAATTAGTTGCATATAATTAATAAATGGTACTTCCTGGAGCTACTTCTAAGCAATACCCAGTAACACCCCATAACTCATGACCATAACTTTAAGCTGTTCATTGGGTGATGAAAACTGTTGGCTTTCTCGTTTTAAAAATCTGCAGCTCTTGAAAAGGCAGAAGTTTCAAGAGCTGAGATCCTCAATGTCCACGTTTCAGAGACACCTCAGATGACAACTTCAGAACTAGTCTTTTTCAGGTTTTATTTCAAGGAAATAAAAACAGAACCGGTCAATGCCTTCCTGTTAGGGTACACCAAGGAAGTGTCAAATACACTTGAGACAGTGGTTCTCAACTTGGGCTGCATTTAAGAATTAGCTGAGGAACTTTTTTTTTAATTTTATGCTTTAGGTCCTACTCTAGAGATTCATATGTAATTGGGCTTGAGTGGAGCCTGGCCGCCAAGAGTTTTAAAGTTTCCACCAGTGACTCTAAGTGCACCCAAGGTCAAACACCAGAGCCTCAGGAGATCATCCTCCTTAACAGGAGGGAGGGTGACATGAACAAGGACATGCTCTTTCTACCCTTGTCTTTAGCTATCAGTGCCCCTGCCATGTGGCTGAAGTAAGAGTTAAGAACCAGGAGGTAGGGAATTCTGGGAGAAAGAATGATAAACCAACCCAGTTATAATGGGCTAAACCACAGAAGCAGGATTGTACGTTTTGTGGGGATGTTCAGGAAGGAAGCCAAGGTGCTGGGTTATAGTTGGGGATGAAGCCCCAAGAGAAGCAGTATTTGGATCTGACAAGCTCGGAAATCCTTAATAAGGAAGAGAAGTCTGCTCATCTACTCACTCACTTTGCTAAAAAGGAGCCCCAGGGGGGAGACAGAGCTGACTCCCCTAGTGAGAGCAGAAAGCTGTGATGAAAGCAATAAATGGGGACTTCTGGAAACTGATGTACCAGCGTGTTTATTTTTGTTTTGTCCCTGAAACTGGGAGACCTTTGAATGTCAACTCTGCGTAAAGTGCCTGTTTTCCACATGTCCCACCAGTGAGCAGAGGGAAAAAGAAAAAAAGCGGAATTTGGGGCAGCGCAGGCCATTCAGGCCTATTTGTCAAACACCCCCTTTGCCTGGTGCCAGACAGTTACCTTTCATGTAGTCACAGCAGCTTGGGATGAAAAACACCGACCTGTAAAGATCACTTTATGGTTAACAGTCCCAAAGGCGACCTCATTGGAATAATTTTGCCAGCATCTGGGAGTCATGTTTTCTAGCCCAGCACTGAGATAATTTAAAATAAATGACCGCTTCAGTGTATTTGTGCCATGTTAGATGGGGAGCAATTTCCAGGGAAAGGTAGATGCTTAACGGAGCAGTGAAACATATGCTGAGCTGACACCCGATTTATACAAAAATTCTAGGCTTTATATAAATGTATCATTAAGTTGCAAGTATTTGTTGGGAGCGAGTTCTTGCTCTATAAACAATCCTAGCTCATGAAGGCCTTCGAGAATTTTCTTGATTTGAAAATGCATTTAATGATCTGTAAAGGGCAAAAGAAAAAATGCCAAAATCCATGATGAATAAGAATTTCCATGTTCAGCATGGAGAAATAATAACATATCGGTAATCATTAGGCTTTGTGTTTATGTGGACTCTTTCTCCAAGGAGGTTGCGTGATTCTACAGCAATGTAGAGAATTGCCTTTGAATAAATAGTCACTCCCTAAGTTAGCTATTGAACAAAGGAGGAGGGAGGGGGAGACTCTGTGTGTTCACACGTCTCTCCTCCTGACTCTGAGCTATTCTTCCCTTTCCCTATCTTCCCGACATCTCCTGTTTGATCCCAGTTTCAGCTAAATATGGCAAAATTGACATTCCTTTCTTACCTTGCTCTAAATTCATTCTTCCTTTCATGTAACAAACATGCACTGGCTCTCATCACTGTAAGAGAAAATTTCAGCATAATCTTTGAGTTCATACACTCACTATGAAACTACAAAAACTGCAAACTCCATGGTTAAATCGGATTCTGACCCCTTTAGGGCCCTAAGAGCAATGAGTCCCCAAAGTAACAGCTCCCTCATGTACCCCACAAGGCCACACCTCTCAGGCCATCTAATTTGGCCAAATGTAAATCAATGCAGTAGGACTTTACATTGTATTCCCTCATTTATCACTGACTATTATTTATCACTGACTTTTGTCATTTCTTTCTGTGACATGGTCCAATCTGTCACTGCTTCCACAGTCAATTGTACACCTTCAGTTTGGAAGGTGGGTGGGCCCCTACCTACTCAGACATGTGAGAGACCTAAGCAGTCAATAATTTGATGATCCTTCAAATACATTTTTAATATTTGGTAATTTATTGAATGATAGTAAAGAGAAACTCACTTTCTATTTTCTAAAAAGTGCATACTTTCTATGTTCAAAAATGAGACCTCAATTACTATGGTCTTCAGAACTAGAAAACACCTCCAAAGTAAACTGAACCATGTAAAGATGTAGACAATAAAATAAGTTACTCTAAAATATACTTATTGCCAACAAACCGTACCATGTCATATGTTACTGAGTTTCAAGACTGCCAATCACTACAAATGTCAACTTCCAACAACTGTCCAAAGGAGCTAATCTCAGCTAGAACATGCAATTCACACACGCATGTTGCGCATACTCCCAGATGGCGGTGCAGAGTGGGTCTTTCACTTCTGCCTTACACTTGACGGTTTTAGGGAGAGCAGAGTCAGTTTACATTTGGCCAGATGTGGAAGGCATCAGATGCAAACTTGAGTTACTCTGAACCCTATTTCCAGGTTGTTTTCATTTACAGATGGGTACTGGGCAGCTTCCAAGTCAACGACTCCCTAAATCTGGCTCTGCCCTGAGGCCAAAGTCTGTTCATCCACCGTGAGGGCTGTTACTGATTTCCCATCCTTCCCTTCTGTTAGTGAGTGAAAGTTCCTGCTTCCATTTTCTCTCTCTCTTCAAATAAATTCCAATTAATAGTGAATTGCTTTGTCCTGTCATTCTGTCAGAAATCCAAAATGGGCTTCCTGGTGCTTCATACCATTTGTAAGGAAGGCAGTGATGAAGAAAACCCAGCTCCCTGAGCCAGCATAGCTGCCCGAATCTATGCAGTGTTTCTGCAAACGTACAGCCTGGGGCCCCGGAGGAACAAGAAATGGGAACTAGCAACCCCTGGAGGCCTCTCACAGGCTCCACTGCACCCCCAGCACCGGGGCATAGTGCAAGGTCTTGGCCACTGCGAGGAATCTAGAGGCCTACACTCCAAAATAAAAAGAGGGAGAAGTAAGATGATGAGATAATAATTTCATCCATCATATGTGTATCTTGGGAGGAGAAGAAACAGTTCCTGCCTTTAAAAGTGAAGTAAATTCAGTAAGGGCCTCTCTGGAGCGAGCCTACTTAGAAATAGGTCACTTGCCTCAGAGACACAGGCAAAGCCTGTGCGCACTAATCCCCAAGAGCACAGGTAAGGGCCAGAAAAACAAGAAACAAGCTGAGGCCTAATCCTGCGTCTGACAGATGACTGATTGCCCATCAGCAGCCTGGTAGCCCCTTCGCGCCTGCTTCCATGTTTGTAGCAGAAGAAAAGTTTCGGTCATCTCCCAAACCTGTGCTTGGAGATATCAGAAAAAAGATACGTATCATAAGCCACCACATAACCGACTGCATTTAATTGATATGCCACAAGTGACCTCGATTAATTCTCATTCAGTCTAATCACCTTTAATGCAAAGAGCAACAACAAAGTTGGCAATTCTGCTGGGAAGAAAAAATATTTTTACACTATCAAAACACCTTTGCAGGAAAACAGTGACCAAAGCATCAACTTTTTTGTCCCTTCACTTAAAATCTCTACTCAATTCACTGTCGCCTCCCCTGTTAAGGGAAGTTCTGAAACTGCCCAAATGTGAACTGGGTAAAGAAATGTTTCTGTGCCTGGACATGGGGGGAAAGCAGACAAGCAGACAAGCAGACCGATGGTCACCTTGCCCATCTGTCCCTGCCCAGCTGCCCGAGTGTAGACAGTATCAGTATCTGGGCACCTCTGCAGCTCACCCCTGTGCCGCAGAACATTGGTGAGAAGCCCCAGAAAATAACAGACCTGCATGTAAGTAATTGCTTATGGAAGTGTAGAAGCCAGGTAGGAGGTGAATGAATGATATGAATGGACAAAAAGTCTACATCTCATCATTTTCTGATTGAGAAACTACAGTCAAGATACTTAACAGCCCAGTTTCCCTTGGTAATGTGGAGATATGACTCACTGCCTTGAAACACTACTTTGTGAGGCTGAAATGAGGCCAGGTGTGCTCGTACACAGCCAGCCATCCTGGGTACCCACGGGGGATTGGCTGAGGACCCCCGCTGACACCAGACTCTGAGGATGTGCAAGTCCCTTGTACGTATAAGATGGTATAGTATTCGGACACAACTGACAGACATCCTCCTACAGATGTTCAAATCATCTCTAAATTACTTATATTACCTAATACAATGTAAATGGTAGTTATACTGTATCATTTAGGGGATAATGCCAAGAAAAATTGTACATGTTTGTACAGATGCAAACATCATAACCCTCACTACACAGTACACATCAACAACGTCACCTTTTAAAAATAATATTTTTATTGTTGTTTAATTACAATTGTCCCCATTTGCCCCCTCCACGCTCCCCCACCCCCACCTCCCACACTCAATCCTACCCTCGCATTGGCTTTGTCCATGGATCCTTTATATATGTTCCCCCACCACCCTTCTTTATTTCAATGTTTCTGGTTCTATTTTGCTCGTTTGTTTTGTTGACTAGGTTCCATTTAGGTGAGATCATATGGTAAAAAATAGTTTCAGTCTGTGGTTGGTTGAATCTGCTAATGCAGAACTCACCGACATGAAGAGCTGACTATGTAGCCTTTTGGTCAATTAGCAGAGTCAATCAACATTCACCTTTTGGACACTTTTTCCTATCCACTCCAAGCCTTCCCAGGGGGTCTCAATTAGTGAGACAGACAAAGCTCAGCTTTTTGCTACAACCCTTTCTGGGAGGCCCTGGAATCCACAATTGCCTGAGTGCTTTGCCTCATTGTTGAGCTACAAATCTCTCTCATTCCTCCTCCAGCCTTTCATTAAACTGCATTTTCTCTTGATTCATTCTTCCTGTGCCCCATCCCAGACCCTGCCCTCTCTGCCTTCAGAGCCAGCTGGTCCCCATTTCCTCTCTCAGAAAAATGCACGGTCACTCTTCATCCTGCATGAGGGCTAGCAGTTTGGGGGAGAGGAACCAGGCAGGGTGCCTCAGGAGTCCTGGCAGGTCTGAGTGTCCTGTGAAGACACTTTGAGGTTGGCATATTTTTCCTAAAAAGTTCCACACTCTTCCCTGAAGTTGGGTTATAGCACCAAATAAATCAGCGAGTCCATCATCCCATCTCCTCCTGAGACATGTTTCTCCCCCGATACCCACGAGCCGTCTCATCAAGTCAGCACTCACACGCTCTGAGACTGAATACCCTGCATGGCAGTGTTAATGAGCAGTAGAAATATAATTAAAGCTTTTCCCTTAACAATGAATCAACCAAAGCACTTGGGAAAGATGTGACATTTACAAGAACATTTACATTTTTGTGCTAAAATATTATTTTAAAACTTCACACTATATCACCAAATATAGTTCTGGGTGGAATTAAACACCACATTTCACGTAACTCAGTATCATATGTTTTGTTAAGCCTTGCGTTCTTGAAATATCTGAGTGTGACTGGAATCAACGCAACAAAGGGGGCTCAGGAGAGGAAGTACATGCACATGTCAACTATGTCTTCAGCCCTCCTGACCTGACTGGACGCGTTGCCTTGGGGGTAATACGCTTTTCACAAGAAGAACTGAGATGCAAAAAAGCTCGCCTCCCTGACCGGAATGCGGCTGAGGCTCCTGACTAGTCAGTCAACCGCTCCCAATCTGTCCTTCCTGAGAGCTCATTACTACTTTCCTACCATGCCGTGTGCCAGGCTGCCTTTTCCGGGGCTGAGGAAGAGCCAAGTGACCTTTGTGATACACAGAGCCGAGCCAGTCCTCTCAGCGGGTCTCCAGAAGAAGCGTTGCTCAGGGGGCTCATCCAGAGACCAGAGGTGGCCCGGCCCGATGAGGGACGGTGCAGGGCTCACAGGCCCAGCTGCAAGAACTCCACTCCCAGGAAGACTGCCACACCTTTCACATTTCTCTTTTTCCTTCAAATGATGACTGCAGCAGAGCAACAGATGCATAATTTAGAAGGCCAACTTTTTTTCTGGAAGACACTTTGAACATATAGACATAAATAATGTCTTATTTTAAATAAATCATTCCCAGTGAATTGTGCATGAAGCCCGGGGATGTCTTCTTTTCAGAATCCTGCACGGCAAAAAGTACGTGGCTTTCGTCCTCAGCAGAATCGTTGGTTTCTGATGTGTTTCTCTCTCCCCATTGAGGGGCCAGCACGACCAAGGGTGGCTAACCTAGGGCACCCCTGTTCCAGTGACCCCTCTAAACTGCTCGTCTCTGTGAGTGTTACATTCCTACTTGGCTATGTGACTGATATACTTAAATCTGATTACTTTTAACAAAAAGTTGGCAGGGAAGTCATTATGATGCAAGTGAAGTTTTCTTCCCACACCCCTTCCTGGAGCCAAGTGTCACAGGACAAGAGGTCCAAGGGAGGGGGGGGGCAATATTTGGCCCACCTAGGGATGCCAAAAACTGCCAGAGAACAGGGGCCCCTCCCAAGGACACAATACTAAAATCTACTGGGCTCTTCTGTCCACCGCCAATTGGAAAGACATCTCTCAATGCCAGAGATTTGTGAAAAGGAAACAAAATGTTTATTTAATGCTATTCAGGCCTAACACCTCCACTAAAATATCAAAGTCCTTTAGGGTATACACCTACACCCACACAGTGCTCCCTTCTCCCACTGTCCCAACTCCGGGTACCGTAAATCAAAAAAAGAGCACACGTCTGTGTTGCAGGTCGCTGGCACCGTCAGCTGTGTCACCGTGCAGGCAGGATCTCTAGTTAATCCAAAGTACTGTGGTACCCTCTCATGGTCCATTGGCAAGAGTTCTTTGTACCCAGTTCCAGTCAAAGTCTCTCCTGCTTTTCAGGCCACGTGGCCAGAGGAAGCACCCCAAAGCCGTGTGGGCCTCTGCTACCAAAGCTGCAGGAGTTCACACTCCACCAAAAGCATGTGGCTTTCTTCTTCACCTGGCTGTAGGGATCTCCATTCTGGCAAAGCTGCGTGGTTTTCTCTTTCACCTGGGAAAGAGGGGGTCCGCACTCTGCCAAAACCACGTGGCTCCCTCTTTCACCTCACCAAGAGGGGGTCCTCACTCTGCTGAAACCGCGTGGCTCTCTCTTCAATGGCTGCCACGTCTCCATTCTGCCCCAAACCGAGTGGCCCTTTCCTCACCTGGGCAGTTATCCCCTCATGTCCCAAGAGCCAATCTTTTCCAAACTCTCACACAGGTACTCTCACTCAGGAGCCCAGCCCCTAGTTACATTCTGGGTCGAAGCCTCTCCCTTCTCCCTGGCTCAAAACTTGGCCACAGCTATTTAACATATCTATGAAACCAGTTAAAGGTTATAGATATGTTAAATAATCATTCCAGAGATTAGCTGCAAAACTGTTGCTATGCAAAATAGCTCTCAATGGCTATTTTTGTCTCTTCCCCCTGGGGGGGTGATGAGGACATCTTATATGTCTCTCCAATATTCCTATACACTTTGAATTCTGGACATCATTCCAAATCCCTTTTTTGCTACCCCACCCCACCTCCGGCTGCACCCTGTATCACAAGGACCTACGGAAGATTTTTGTAATGGTACTTAGGACTCTGAGGGACTGTGTAATGGGATATGAGTTGAGTTGTGTGAGACAGAGACCCAGAATAACCCTGGTTTAAACCAGATGGACATATTTTTTACTCTCACATGAAAGTTGACCTCAATTACATGTCCCCAGTGTCTTCATGAAGTCCTCATTCTAGCAAACAGGAAGAGGAAAGAGGTTTTCCTTCTGCCAGGGGTTTACGACCTGGAAATGTCATGTGTTACCTATATTTCACTTATATCTCAGGGCCAGGATTTGGTGACAAGGCTCCTCCTGGCTGCAAGGGGCTCTGGGAAGTGTAGTCTTTAGTTTGGGATGGCTTGCCAGATAAGGTATTTATCATACTTGAAGGCAACCATTACCTCAAGATAATTTCCCATATGGTAATGGTAAAGCCAAAATAATTTTGACTTTGGACCACATATTTCCCAGGAAGTAGTAGTTTGTGTAAAGTTCTCCCTTTGTTTTATAACTCTCTGCATAATATCTGATGCTCCATAAATTTTAATCTAGACTACTTATCCGAAGAAAAGTTTGTATACAAAATGAAGTACACAAAGGAATTATCCAGAGAATTCAAGGCAAAAAAAAAAAAAAAAAGCCCTCAAGTGCTTAGAAAATAGACTTTTTATTTTGGAGGGCTTGAACCAGAGGACCCCCTTTGTGGAGAGTCTGATGTGCTGAGAGGCATTAAGTAGAAGTCTTTCTTTGAGCAGTGAGATCCATTTCAAGTAGCTGGGTACAGCTCCCTTAATTGCCTGATCAACATTATGTGTAAGGAGGCGGAAGTGCTGGTTGCATTGTGGATTCTGAAGTCATTGTGTGGTACCACGATGTTTAGGAAGAAAAGGCAGCAGCCACTTTGTCAAAAGTTACAATCCTAGAGCAGGCTGGCAGCTCTGGGGGGGCAGAGGGCTGGAGGGGTAGAGGGGTTGATCCTAAAAAAAAGAAAGAATTCATGGACGAGGACAACAGGGTGGTGATGGCAGAGGGGTGGGGGCAGGTGGAAGTGGAAGAGATTATGGGGGGATGAGTGGTGATGGGAGAAAATAACGTAACATGTCACCATCCTGACATTAGCCTGCCTAGGTCCCTACATTGGGCAAATACGCTATCCCTGTCATTCCCCACAGTAAGGCTGCTGGCTATTACTTATAAATAACACTCAGAGAGAAACTTAGACTGAGCTGTTGCACTTTTGAATTTCATCCCAAATTCAGGACTGCTGAATTTTTCTGTTTCCTGGCAGAAATTATTAAAGCAGAGTGGTTCCTAACTCTCCCATACACTGAGTTCACCAGAGGAAATTTTAAAATAGCAAAGTCCAGCCTCAGCCCCAAGGATGCTAACTCAGTTACCCTGAGGTGGTACCAAAAGACCAGACTTTTAAAACCTCCTTGAGTGATTCTAACGTGTAGCCAGGATTGAGAACCAATAATCTAAGGAAACTTCTCCCTGTTTTTTGATCTTTGACCCAATCCGGCCATTACAGGGTTATGCAACCAATATTGAGATTTCAAATGGACTGAGCAAGGACACCTTCAACTTCACCGGTTGTAGCCAGTTATCACACACCCAACAGCTCTGGCGTGGAGCCCTGGAAGAGGGTAGATATAATAAATAAGGAAAAAAATAACAAAGGAAAAAGATTAACTTTGGTCCCGCACTTTTTTGTACAAGGAATCTATTTGAGGCACTCCACAAAAGACATGGGTTTAATATAACCCTACAAAAGGACCTGAAATGGATGTGGAAAATGAGATGATTCTGGGGACCAGTTCCTCTGTAAGTTTCCCTCAAGGGCCTAATATTGAAGCCTGCCTGCAATGTCACCTGAACTACTTGCTTTTCCATCTTGCTTCTCACTCCTTCCCTATAGGAACCCAACACTAGCCAAGCTGGACCACTCTCTACTCCCACTGACCCAACTTCTTCACGGAGTCTTTTCCATTTCCCCAACAGGGTGTGATCTAGGCTTCCTCTTAATCCAACATGTTGCGTCCTTATTATGATACCTTATTTTATAGTCTACTTTATTTTATACTGACAGGTGACTCCTGAAACACAAGGATTTTAACTCCATGGGTACACTTATACTTGAATTCTTTTGATAAATTTATTGGAAATTTTTGGAGATTTGTGACAACCTGAAAATTTAACAGACAAACCATGGACCCTAAAAACAGCAAACAAAATTCCAGAAAAAGTTACGTATGTCATGAATGCATAAAACATATGTAGATACTAGTCTATTTTACCATGTATTACCATAAAACAAATCTATTTTAAGCTAAAATTTATCAAAATTTGCACACGCAAACACAGACCACACACGGTGCCATCAGCAGCTGAGAGAAACGTAAACAAAGTAAAGATGCCGTATTAAATCACAACCGCACAACCCTCACTGGAGTACATACTGCATTGCTTTTTGTAGCCACCTCCTATTGCTATTGCAGGAGATGCAAGTGTTGTGAGAATGCTGCTCATGGACTTTTGACCTCACCAGGAGCAGGGGTCAGTGCTCTGAACCCCCCTGTGTTGTTCAAGGGTCCACTGTACTTGTATTTTAGTCTCTTCCTCCCAATAGTATAAAAGCTTCTTGCAAACAAGCCCTGGGGCTTACACATCTTTGCACCCCTCAAGTCCCTAACCTGCTACTTTCCCTGTGACTGGCCCTCAGCAAAAATTTACTGAATAGATATGAATTTCCAGAAGCTTCTCCAGATGGTTCTTTCATTTACTGTGTTGGTCCCAAGAAGAGTTACCTCATACCCTACATCCTGCTTGTAAGCCATGGAAGTCTTGGCAACTCACTCAGACTCTTGAAATGAAGGTTCTTCTTGGATCTTCAAGTGATAAGAGAAATCACTGCAGACAGGCCCCTTCTTTTTATGTAGCTGTGAAGGAGTCTAGCATTCAAAATGGCTCTCTTCCAGCTGGAGTGAATCATTGGACATTTCAGAATAAAATAAATATCTCCTATGGCTTTTAGGAAAGAAAAAAAACTCAAAGTCCCTCTTTAAAAACCTTGGGGTTACGGGGAGGGGGGATTAAAGAAAAAGAATGGGGGAGGGTGAAACTCAGGAAAAACACTCAAAGAACATTTTTCCAATGACAATAGAGTTTTTAAATAGTTATGGCAAAGGAAAGAATGCTTTCCAGATGCCTAGTAGTTACACAGTTAAACAAAGCTCCCCTCTCCAGGGAGGCTTCTTGGGCCTCTGGCTGAGCCACAGGGAGGAGGAAGGATCACAGGCGAAGGATTTTACCCCTGAACACATTCGCACTTCTCAGACTTGAAAAAGCCAGCCCAACACTCTGCCTGCTTGGGAAACAGGGATGATGACACTAACCACTGACTTTAGGGGACTGACTGATTAATGTTATTGTCATAAAATTAGCATAATTTACATTTACATTTATGACCCCTTGCAGTTTATAAAAAATATACATATGTGTTGTCTAACTTAAGACTCACAACCACCGTGTAATAGGAATTATGATCCCATTTTACAGAGCATGAAACTGAGGCGCTGGTGAGGAGTGATCACGTGTTCTTCCCAGCCACACACCACACGGGATTCAACCAAGGCCAGGCTGAGCAGACAGATCCCTCCGCAAACGCCTCCCACACAGGACCCAGGCAGTGTGGGTGTGAGCACTCAGCTCCTGGGTCAGGGCCCCAGCACCACCGCCCCATAACCTTGGGCAGGTACTTATTTACGGTACATAACTTCACTTGGTGTCAGCCTCCTAATTTGTATAATAAACAAAAAAATACCCACGGGGTTTCCCTCAGGATTAAATGAGTTTGCGAAGTGCTTAACACAGGGCCCGGCGCAAGACAAACCCTTAACAAATGGTAGTAATTAATATTAATACAGGCTTTATAAATGAGTAATAGCACATCACACATTGCGAAGTACTCTATAATTATGGCTTCTAGTTAAATACACGTTCTAATGGAAAAAACATCTGGGAGTTTTCTCTGGCTGAGAATAAACACTAATTTCAAATGAAAAATCCATGGTAAACCATTGTACCTCAAAGGGAACTCTAATATTTTTCAAGATTATGTATTTTGTTACAACAAGTATACACACTAATCAAAGTTGAGTTTTATTTATTTTAAAACACCCTGTGTTTTAAAATTTTCACCAATAACCACGTCCACTAGATTTCCCCATATGTCACTGCAGGTTTCAATAATCTTTTCACATTTATCAGCCACCTTGAGTTTGCCCCTCTGTATTTATTATGCTAGTATTTTATTATTTCCTTGGTAAACCTGGTGTTTCAGAGGCTTTTCAGAACAACTCAATCACAATAATATGCTTCTGTGTGACACTTAAAATATGTCTTTAACCCCATGGTGAAATCATTTTAATTATAAAAACAAAAGCATGAAATGGAATCCCAGAGACAGTTGAACAAATCTTTAATTATCCAGACAGCTTGTAAATCCCTTCCCTCTTCCTCCTCATTCAGTCTGCAGGGCTGGATGTCATCTCATTAAATCAACAGCTCAGATGTGCCCACAAATGTCTTACACCAAATACACATTTCTCGTTCCACCTCTCTCCCAACATCTAAGCCTTTCTCACATAGTGGCAACATTGAATTAAATCAGGAGGAAAAGCAAATAAGAAAATCAGGTAACAGAAGCAAAAGCAAGCAACTGCAGCTGGTGCTTCAGGCCAATAGTCCCCAGGTGTCAAAAGGAGGTAATGTGAATGCTGTGTGTGTTTTTGTGTGTGTGCGATTCAATAATTACTGAGTGCCTCTCATTTACTAGGAATATATCTAGCGCTAAGCTACATGCCAGGCACATACAAGTCTTAATAAATGTTAATGAAATGAATCAAGGAATTACGAATATGTACATAGTTCGTGCATGATGTTGTAATCTCACTTAGCATCTATATTTAAGAATTTGTTTTGGCAATTTAAAGTCAACAATTCTACTTTGTCCAAACCCCAATACCATTCAGATTAGATAACATGTGCTTCTTATAGCAGCTTCCATATGTCATCCATCCATGCTAATCTTCACCCCTTACCCCAAGAGCTTGCCAAAGTTTTTGCAAGACATGGAAATGCGTGTCTCAGATCGAAGGAAAATGAATACTGTGCTGACTGATGTGCCAAGACGCACAAACCAACACTCTCACTTCCCTCAAATCTGTGACTTTGTGGACTGAGGTGTCCATGGTCCCTAGCTGTAAGCCCTCACTCTCCTCCTAGCTGGGTCCAGACACAGGGGCCCAGAGCCTGTGTCTGGCGAATGGCTTGCAATGGCAGGACGTAATACAGAGAATTTGCTTTCGGGCGTCCTGGTCTCTGATGTTCCTGGGGGTCCTGAGATGTCATTGTGGGAATAGACCCTCACTGAGGAAATAAGGAATTGACCCCAAAGTCACTTAAAAAATACATCTGCCATTGGAAAGAGGTGTGGACCTGACATCTCTTTCTCCCGGAACTGGCCTGCAGATAACTGGGAACTTCAGAGTCCTTCCTGGGGCCGCCTCACACCACCACACAGCTGGGTTGCTCCTTCTACTCCCACAGAAAACTTACACGCAGACCCAAAGCCATCATGTCACTCGCTTGTTCATTTAATTATCAGGCTTTTTTCTTTTAATAATCTTTCATTCTCGCCATCTGGAATTGGCACCTGAGAGATGTTCGGATCTTTAATATCTTCCTCTGAGCTAGTAAAAATTGGATGAATTTCTTTGGGATTGGAATTAATTGGGGTATGTGGTTTTCTTTAATTACAGATTCAAACAGCTCAGAATTTTTAATGAGCAAAAGAATTATGTTCAGAATCAGAGTGGTTCAGCCAGACTTGGTCCTTTCGACTTCCTGAGAAGAATCTAAATGAGTCCTTCCCTCACTGTCGGGAAACAGATGGGTGCTTGCTTATCACGAAAGGGCTCCCGTTCATACCAGTTTATTAGCAAGCACACTTTGGATAAATGGTCTGTGCTCTGTTCCCTGGATATAAATTAAGAAAGAGGCCTCACTCTCACTGTGACGGAGAGTGGGATGAGCCCTGCACGTGTGGAGTTCAGTGAGGACATGGGTCAGTCAGGCAGAGGGCTCTGGCCACAGACTGACAGGTAGACGACAAATGTGACAGGTGGTGAAGGAGAATGAGCTGGTGTCGTCGGAGTTAGTCTGGCAGCAGTAAAGGGGGCATGTGGGAGTAGGGAAGGACGGAGCCTCCAGGGGCCATCAGGCACCAATGTGTCAGGGTCTGTCTGGCCAAGAGATGTGGCAAGAGGAAGAGAAGGTACACAACTCCCCCAGGAGATATTCTTTAAAAAATACAACGCTCAGGACTTGACTAGATTACAGACAAGAGAGGAAGTGGATGGGTATGAAGGGTTCTGGTGAGCTGAGTTTCAGCAAGCACCTGAGAAGCCGCAGAGCTTCATAGCAACGTATTAACAAGTACTCTTGGGTGAACGCTTGTTATAGGTTGAGTATGACCCCCAAAAAAGATCTATTGGAGTTCTAACTCCCGCAAAGTACCCAGCCCACCTGCAGTTGCCTCTCACACTGGCAAGGCTGCAGCGCAAGTGGCTGCCTCTTCCCCTTTGAAGTGCTCTGCATAAGCAGTGGCTCCTAAAGGAGAAAGAGCCAAGGCCACTATTTTGAAGCAACAGTTTTGCATGTATCAGCCACTGAGCCACCCAACAAGCTCAGACTTTCCAGCTCAAGCATTTTGTTAAAACTTTTTTTATTGATTATGCCATTACATTTGTTCTATTCCTCCTTCTGTTCCTCTCCACCATGCATACCCCTCCCCCACCATTTCCCCCTTTAGTTCATGAA
The DNA here is from genome assembly GCF_021234435.1 of Artibeus jamaicensis. NCBI lineage: Eukaryota > Metazoa > Chordata > Mammalia > Chiroptera > Phyllostomidae > Artibeus > Artibeus jamaicensis. Next base: position 29,532,243 of record NW_026522059.1, on the reverse strand, counting down.
TATGTGTCTCAAATTCTTTAGATTCTGTATTTCCCCTACTATTCTTACCCTCCCCCTATCTATTTTCTACCTACCATCTATGCTACTTATTTTCTGTACCTTTTCCCCCCTTCTCCTTCTCCCACTCCCCTGTTGCTAGCTGTCCATGTGATCTTCATTTCTATGGTTCTGCTCCTGATCTAGCTGTCCTCTTAGTTTGCTTTTGTTTTAGGTGTGGTTGTTAATAACTGTGAGTTTGCTGTCCTTTCACTGTTCATCTTTTTTATCTTCTTTTTCTTAGATAAGTCCCTTTAACATTTCATATAATAAGGGCTTGGTGATGATGAACTCCTTGAATTTGGTCTTATCTGAGAAGCACTTTCTACCATTCTAAATGAAAACTTTGCTGGATAGAGCAATCTTGGTTGTAGGTCTTTGGATTTCATGACTTGGAATACCTCTTTCCAGCCCCTTCTTGCCTGTAAGGTCTCTTTTGAGAAATCAGCTGACAGTCTGATGGGGACTCCTTTGTAGGTGACTGTCCCCTTATCTAGGATTCTCTCCTTCATTTGAATCTTGGCTAATGTAATGATGATGTGCCTTGGTATGTTTCTTCTTGGGTTCAACTTCTTTGGGACTCTCTGGGTTTCCTGCACTTCCTGAAAGTCTACTTCCTTTGCCAGAATGGAGAGGTTCTCTTTTATTATTTGTTCAAATAAGGTTTCCACTCGTGACTCTTCCCCTTCTGGTACCCCTATAATTCGAATGTTGGAGCGTTTAAAGATGTCCTGGAGGTTCCTAAGCCTCTCCTCATTTTTTTGAATTCTTGTTTCTTCATTCTTTTCTGTTTGGTCATTTTTTTCCTTCCTTCTGTTTCACTCCTTTGATTTGAGTCCCAGTCTCCTTTCTATTACTATTGGTTTCCTGTGCATTACCATTCATTTCAATTAGTTTAGCTTTCATATGCTTCTCTAATTTGTGACTAAAATCAACCAGTTCTGTGAGGATCCTGATAACCAGTATTTTGAACTGTGCATCTGAAAGTTTGGCTATTTCTTCATCACTTAGATTTATCGGCTCTGGGGCTCTGAGTTGTTCTTGAGCCATTTTTGGTCTGTTCGCGCCGTTAAGAGGAGCGAAGCCTTAGTTGTTTACCAGGGCGGGGCTACCCAGGTCGCTGGTTTGTGACGCTGTGTGGGGGGGGCGGGGTCAGAGAGGGAGCAATGGCAGTCCTCTCCGCTAGCCCAGTCCGTCCTGTCCCACCACTTGCCCCAGCCTGTTTATCCGATCGGAATTGTGGGAGCCTGCTGCCCTGCGCCTTGCAGTCTCAATGCTCGCCTCTTCACTGGTTTATCTGCACGCAGATGCACGACCTACTGCAGACAGCCCGCCGCACCTCTTCCCTGTGTGCTCCCGTAGCTAGCCCGCTGCTCTGCTCACGCACCACCAGGTCAGTGATCTTTTTGGTCAACCCTCTCCGCTGCTGGCTCCGCCCCTCCACCCCTCTTACCAGTTTAGCTGAGCATTTCATTTTTTTTTTTGTCAGACTCCGTATTGTTGATTTTCTGTGTGGTTTGGTTGTGTTTATTATTGTTAAAAATAGTTGTTCTTAGATTTGGTTGTGCACGGAAGCAAGGTGTTTCCACCTACGCCTCCATCTTGGCGGAAGTCCCTCCAGCTCAAGCATTTTAAGATAGATTTCTCTGACAGTATTTCTCTGACTTGCCCAAAGAAGGATAACCCATGTGGAGAAGTCCTTGAAGACAGTGTCAAAAGCAGAAACGCTGTTGTCTAGAAAGAGCTGTCATGTGGAAGAAGAAGTAGATTACTAAAAGGGCCAAACAAGAAAAAATGGCAGAAGCCGCAGGGGAACAGATGTCGATGCACGAAAGACCTCTCCTGTAGTTAGGGCTTGCAACCACATCTCTCTGAGTTAAGTGTTCCCTAGGTATGTTCCCACAGAATTTTTCAGTGGGTAAAGACTATAAAGCCCAACTTCCTCTTAATTTTACAGAAAGTAAAATTTAACTACAAGTACATGGTAGGTTCTAGAAGTTAGAATGTGGAATCCACAGAGAGAGGGCTGGTGTTGGTGGAGACGATGCCCAGGGTAATTAACAACACCAGGTTTGGTCTTCAGAGTGGGGTCAGATACTGGCTGTGCCTGCACCAGCTGTTTGACCACCTGGACCACCTGGCACCAGTTAACTATATTGCATCCATTTTGCTTCTTTATCCACAAAATGGGACCAATCACAGTACCTACCTCAGAGGACTCAGAGTACCTACCTGTGAGGGTTCAAGGAGAGAATGTAGATTAGCTATTATTATCTTAGCCTGGCCCCAATACCTGACTTATGCAGGTGTTTCACTGGGTATAAAATACATCTTGTCTTATTGTTGCTACACTGAAAAACACTATAGTAAATGTTAGGCCAGTTTGCATGAACACGAATACCAGTCTGAGGAATTCTATCCTGTTAGAACCTTTGGAGTTTTCTGTTATGCCACTTTTTTTCTAGAAGAAAAGTAGTATCTGAATAAATATTTGTAGTCAATCATTCACTTATCGAGCAACTACAGTGTGTCACCCCCCAGAGCTACAAATGGTAGGTAGAAAAATAGATCAACACAGTTCTTGCCCTCAGGACACAGAAAAAGACATGCACAGAGAGGGAACTCCATGTGAAGACGAAAGTAGAAAGAAGGGTGATGTTTCTAAAAGCCAAATAACATCAAAGATTGACAGCAAGCCATCAGGGGCTAGGCAAGAAGCATGGGACAGATTCTCCCTCACAGCCCTCTGAGGAACTGACCCTATTCACACCTTGAATTTGAACTTCTAGCTCCAAAATTCTGAGACATAAATTCATATTGTTAAGCTACCCAGTTTGTGATACTTTTTTGCTGAAGCTCTAGCAAACTAATACAATACTCTATGCTAAATTCTTTGCTATGCATTCTGGGAAATAAAAAAAAGATTAAAATAAGAGATACAACTGGTTGTAATATACTGCCACGTCATAGTAGCAGGATGAAGAAAGCTTTGGAGTAGCCCAGAATAGAAAGTGAGTAATTCTTTTTAGGGAGGAAAGAGAGCAAGAGAGTCTTTATAAAGGAGGTAGCATTTGAGCCAGCTCTTAAAGGATGGGTACAATTTTGTGAAGTGGAGAAGTGGAGAAAGGATACTTGAGGCCAGAAAAGCATAAGCAAAGGTAAGTTCAAGGGCATAATATGTTCAGAGGAGTCAGTATGTCTAGAAATGGGGGCAGAGACATGGAGGAAGTGCTTGAGGAGGCGACCATGGCCAATCTTGAGTCATATCAGCCTCATGGGATTTACTTTTATTCTGTCAACAATAGGTGTCATCAACAACTGAGGACACTGTGTTATAATTTTCAAAATTAATTTTTTTCCCAAAGTGCCTTCAAATTGACACTGGCCTTGTGGTGAATTCAAAAATCTTGTCTATACAGGAAACCTATTAGCTGAGGAGACCACTAGGTGGGTCTGAATCTCCAAATCCTTGACCAAAAGCTCAAATTAAAAAACTAGATGCATGCCTACTTCAGTGCCAGATACAGAATAGGTCCTTGTTAGCAGCTGATGTTCAGGCATCCATGCAACAACAATTTAATGAGTAACTGCTATATTCAGGCCCGTGAATAGTGTGATATCTAAACACTGTGGGGTTAAGAAGAAAAACAAAAGGTTTGCCCTTCCTTCTACCAGAAAGAGGCATAGAAAAAGCACACAAACACCCTAGTTCACTGTTGGTGGGATTGCAGACTGGTACAACCATTATGGAAAACAGTATGGAATTTTCTCAGAAAAATAAAAATGGACTTGACTTTTGACCCAGCAATTCCACTGCTGGGATGATATCCTAATAATCCTAAAACACCAATCCAAAAGAACCTATGCACCCCAATGTCCACAGCAGCACAATTTACAATAACCAAGAGTTGGAAGCAACCTAGGTGCCTGTCAGTAAATGAATGGATCAAAAAATTATGATACATATACACAATGGAATTCTATGCAGCAGAAAGAAAGGAGCTCCTACCCTTTGCAACAGCATGGATGGAACTGGAAAGCATTATGCAGAGTGAAATAAGCCAGGCATTGAAAGACAAATACCATATGATCTCACCTTTAACAGCAAGCTAAACAACAAAACAAGCAAGCAAGCAAGCAAAATAAAAATAATGACACTGAAATAGAGAACAGGGGGACAGTGACCAGAGGGGTGAGGGGAGGGAATTTCAGGGAAAAAAGGGGAAGGACTTACAGGAACTAGTATAAAGGACACATGGACAACAATTAAGGCGAAAGTAGGAGGGAGGTGGGGAGCATGGGGGGGGGCGCTGGGATGGAAGTAAAAGACAGAGAACTGTACTTGAAAAATAATTAAATTGAAAAAAAAGCACACAAACAAATAAATACAATTTCACCTAGCACAAAGAGAAAAATAGAATAAATTAAATGATCTAGAGAATAAGAGAATGTTAAAAGAGTGCTGGGCAAGGAAGGTCCTCTAAGGAGGTGACATTTTTGCTGACTCCAGAATGATGTCAAGAAGCTGTGCACAGAAAGATCTAGGGGAGACTTCCTAGCAGAGGGAACATCATTCCTGAAATGGGAATGAGTTTAGAGTTTGAGAAGCAGAGAGGTGTGTTAAGGTAGGAAACAAGGACCAATGCACTTAGGGTATTCCAGGCTCCCTAAGTTTAGACTTTATCCTGACTGCAATTATACCATTGTAAGTGAGACTAGTAATTAGAGGAGATATTTGACATGTTACCCTTAAAAGTATAGGAATGGAATCATGAATATGAATTTAAGAGGTGTCACAATAGTCCAGGTGATGGATGAAGATGACTTATCCAGGTGGAAGCCATGGAGATAATGAGGAGTGATAGAATTTGGGATATATTTTCAAGGGAGAATCATGGGGCTTGACGAATAGTATGTTCAGAAGATGAGAACTGAGGTTATAAGTGGCAAATGGTTTTGTCACTATATCGGGGGGGTAGGGTTGGGAAAGAATTCTATTTTCAACTTTCTAATTTTGAGGTACCTATTAGACATCCAAGTGGAGGTTTCTATTACATGCATCCAAGATAGGAATCATCTTATTTTGTCTGTTAAATTATACTCAGTCCTACCTGGGGACCACAGAATCTAATCATTCCTCAATTTTGAGCAGTCATTGTCCCAAGGCCTGATGTTCCCAGTACAAATAAAACCCCCTGGGTTCTTCATCTGGCCTTTACATTTCTGCCTCAGCTTTATTCTCATCCTTCCTTCACATCACCTGAGTTGGATAACTGCCCACAAAGTGTCCCACTGCTGCAGAATTGAAAGTGTGGGCTCTCCACCTAACAACTGAGATTGGATTTCCAGTCAGCAGCTGATAATGTCTTGCTTTTGCAATTGAGAAGGAAAGGCTACAGAGGAGGAGCCTGAGCCAGGAGTGGATTCAGAAGCTCCTCAAGGCAGGCAGAGGGAAGTAAGTCATCAGCGGCCATCAAAGACGAGGAACTTCTACAGCTGGACTCTATGAAAGATACATGCTAGACACCTTCACAGCCTACCAAGCTTCCTTGAGGGAGCCAAGCATGCTGGAAAAAGGAATGGAAAATTACAGTCATAGGTCACCCCTTTTAAAGGAAGTTTATGGAACTGACCAGTATGTGGTGTGAAATTCTGGCCTCACAGGACAGGGAAAACATACATCTGGGCTTTGTCAGGCTGGAAGCAAGGAAAAATCATTAAAGAAAAATGTAAAACCTGCACCATGGCCTCAGCTATTCCAGTAAACCTACCCTAATTCACTAATTTGTCTCCCCTTTTTCTAAGCCTTTCTTCTCTCTTACTTTCTTCTTCCTCCCTTCCTTCTAGCTTGCATGGGTTTAATTTTTCAGGGAAACCTTGGTTTATGCACTTGATGAATTGTTGAAGTGTTTGCTGATGAGCCAATCACATTTTTTTTTTCTGTCGGGTCAGACCCTGATGAGCAGAGCTCCTTCGATTACTAGGAGCAGGGCACACCTATTGGCTTTTGAGGAACTAACAAATAGTGTCCCTGTTCCCCTCTGGAATCCTGAAACAGTTCAGAGGTAGACATAGGAATCTGGAAGATGAAGATCAAAATATCCCCTTCAATACAGATGAAAAACTTGATTGGAGGACATGACTTGGGTCTGGTGTCACTGGCACCCACCAGTGACTGGCCCAGCTGGAAAATGGCAGGCTTCTTTTTTGGAGACAACCTGCAGAGCTTTCCTTTTAACCTACAACAAATGAGACACTATCCTGTTTAAAGGCTCATCAATCAAATAAGACCCTTCTTTTCCTCCAGGCAAGAGTAACACAAAAGCAAGGGAGGTAGAGATAGGGTGTTCCTTTAAGGAAGAACTCTGTACACAGAAAGAACCATCAAGATTGGGAAATATGTGTTCTCCCTTCACCGTATTCCCTGTACGAAGAGGCTCAGGGAGGTTAACTCTCAAAGCCCTACATAAGAATGGCAGTAAAAACAAGATTTCAAGCATCATTGGAGATGTTTGGGGAAGTTTGGGGGCTGTTGTCTCCTCTTGTGGTTAAGAATGGTCCTCCTGACTTCCGGCCAAGATGGAGGCGTAGGTGGAAATACTATACCTCCTCACACAACCAAATCTAAGGACAACAAAGATGTAGAAACAAAAACACAACCAAGACAGACAGAAAATTGAACTGTACCAAAGTCAGACAACAACAAACCATTCATCCAGACCAGTAAGAGGGGCAGAGTCGGCAGCAGGCAAAGAGGGGTTGTGGCAGGGAAAGGCGCGGTTAGCTGACTGGGTGGGTGCGAGACAAAACCCAGTAAGGCTCACAAGGCAGCTGGAGGACCACAGACACACATTCGCATGCAGATAAACCAGGCAGTTTTAAAAACAGTCAGTGAGACAGACCGCGCAACCCAGGGCCAAAGCGATAGGAAATAAAACCTAAAAGTACCGATTGGAAAAACTTTCGGTGGTTGAGGTGCCCAGAGAAGCTCCCAGCCTCACAGGAAAGTATGTTGGGGAAACCCACAGGGTCCTAGAATGTACAGAAGCCCACCCACCCAGGAACCAGCACCAGAAGAGCCCAATTTGCTTGTGGGAAGCAGCACAGAGGACAGAAATCTCAGAGAGAATGGAACAAATGCCATTGCTCCCTTTCTGACCCTGCCCCGAGTGACAACCCAGTGACTGTGTGGACTTGCCCTGGTGAACATATGAGCCTCCGCCCCTCACATGGAAAAGGCACAAACGGACCAAAACATTATGGCTGAAGCAGAAGAACAGCTCAAAGCCCCAGAGCCAATACTTCTAAGCAACCAAGAGATAGCCAACCTATCAGATGCAGAGTTCAAAACACTGGTGATCAGGATGCTCACAGAACTGGTTGATTTTAGTTACAAATTAGAGGAACAAATGAAGGCTACACTAAGTGAAATGAAGCAAAATGCACAGAGAACCAGTACTGATGGAAACAAAACTGGAACCCAAATCAATGGAGTGGACCAGAAGAAAAAAAGAAACAACCAAACAGAATAGAATGAAGAAACAAGAATTCAAAAAAATGAGGAGAGGCTTAGGAACCTCCAAGACATCTTTAAACCTTCCAACATCCGAATTATAGGGGTACCAGAAGGGGAAGAGGAAGAGCAACAAGTGGAAGACTTATTTGAACAAATAATAGAGAAGAACTTCCTCAATCTGGCAAAGGCAATAGACTTCCAAGAAGTCCAGGAAGTTCAGAGAGTCCCAAAGAAGGTGGGCCCAAGGAAGAACACACCAAGGCACATCATAATTGCATTAGCCAAGATTAAAATGAAGGAGAGAATCCTAGAAGCAGCAAGAGATAAGGGGACAGTCACCTACAAAGGAGTCCCCATCAGACTGTCAGCTGATTTCTCAAAAGAGACCTTACAGGTGAGAAGGGGCTGGAAAAAAGTATTCCAAGTCATGAAATCCAAAGACCTACATCCAAGATTTCTTCATCCAGCAAAGCTTTCATTTAGAATGGAAGGGCAGATAAAGTGCTTCTCAGATAAGATCAAATTCAAGGAGTTCATCATCATCAAGCCCTTATTATATGAAATGTTAAAGAGACTTATCTAAGAAAAAGAAGATAAAAATATGAACAGTGAAAGAACGGCAAACCCACAGTTATTAACAACCACACCTAAAACAAAAGCAAACTGAGTGGACAGCTAGATCAGGAGCAGAGCCACAGAAATGGAGATCACATGGAGGGCTAGCAACAGGGGAATGGGAGGAGGAGAAGGGGGGAAAAGGTAAAGAGAATAAGTAGCAGAGATAGTAGGTAGAAAATAGACAGGGGGAGGGCAAGAAAGAATGGGAAATGTGGAAGCTAAAGAACTTGTGACACATGGACATGAACTAAAGAAGGGAATGTGAGGGGAGGGCTGTGCAGGATAGAGGGGAATGAAGGGGGGAATGAGACAACTGCAATGTCATAATCAATACAATATATTTAAAAAAAGAATGGTCCTCCTCTGCTCTCATCTCACTATTGTCATAAATCAAGGAGGAATGTATATCATTAATCTCAGAACACCACTCGAGGGGCACCAGAAAGCATTTAGAACTAAGCTTGATCATTTCTTCTCCAAACTCTCGCCAAGTCTCAGTATGGTATGAGAAGTCCAAACACCTTGGACTGGTATGAAATAGTCTGCTTATTTTCCCCAGTATTCATTTCTTTTCCTTCTTACTTTTTTAAATATAATCCTCACTCAGGAAGCCACCCAGCTAAAGAATGCATATCCCAGCTTCCCTTGTGGCTACTTTGTAACCAATAGGATATCAGGAAAAGCAATGCAAGCAATATCTGGATCATCTCCTTAAAAGAAAACTGCTTAACAGGATGGACTCTGAAAAAGAAGAAACCTACTAAGAAGGGCTCCTGGTGGCTGAGTTTAAATTAAAAAGCAGAGGCTAGCAGCTGTTCCTAAGCCAGGGCTTCTCTCAAAACCACACTTCAAGGAGAAGCCTGCACTGAATGCCTACCTCCCACACTGAGCTGCCTGCCTGCACTGTGTTCCTGCCATTTGTGCCAACTCTTACAAAGGAGTCCCTAAAATTGTAGTTCAACCAGTAGGACCGAAGCTTCCCCCATTCAGCCATATCTCCATCTGCATCTTCACCAACCAATCAGGACAGCTCTATTCTTACCAGTCAGGACAGTGTCTTTTGGACCAATCCAGCTGAGGATTTGGAGTCTCCATTTGTATGAAGACAGATCAATCAGGGACCAGGGTGGGAACGTCCCTTTCTATATGCCAGTTCCCCTCTGCTCATGGAGCACACTTCCTACTTTACCAAAGACTAAAGATTGTGTTTCCCTGGCTGGAGCTGGAACACCAAAGGCAAAACACAGAAGAGGTCTTGCCCCAGTGCCCCTCACAGCAGTGCTGTTCCATACCCATGTTTCTTTATAACTGAGCTGTAATGCTATACAGCTGTTTTACAGCCATGCTGTATCACAATTAAGCTGTTTGCACTGAATAAAGTTGCCTTCACCACACTCCAAACTGAAGGTTCCCATTGGCATTGAATTGTCACCAATGACATTTGGTTGATACCCTTTATTGCTTCTTTCTTCCTGCTCATGCACCAGAACAGAGATGTGGCAAAAGTGAACCCTTGCAATCAAGCAGACAATATCTCAGGGGACAGTATCACAACATGGAAGGAATATGGGTTCTTAGATGACTTTGTTGAGCAGAGTGAACCACCCTTCTGGGCCACCTACCTACTTAGACATTAGATGATTTAGAATTAAATCTTTCATCTTATTTTCTATTAGTGACTGAACCAATAGGCTAATATTGGTACATAAGGATCTGTGAATTCTGCTCATAGTCATTCTGTTTCCCCTGCTAGCCCTACATGAACCCTACACTCTCCTGAACTTGCCACACACATCTTTGCTCTGTGCCTTTGGCAAGTTTGTACCAGAAATTTTACCCTCACCTCTGCTTCATCTGTTCAGGCTTACCCATTCATCAAGGTCCAATGTGTACTCACCTCATTTCACTGATTTAACAAATACTTATTAAACATCCACAATGTGTCAAGCAAGCACTGAGCAATCCCTGCCTATGATCAAAGGGCAGCTATTGTTAAATGTCAGCTGTTATATCCAACTCACCTCTCAGAGTTAAGTCTCCATTGGACTTCTGCCTATGGGCCCTGCCCATCAGACTGAATTCCTAGGCACCAACTACAGTCAAACTAGAGCTGAAAGCATTTCCTGTGTGATAAAGAATTTGACTGACCTTTATTCCCAGTTCTGGAAAGTAGCCTGTAAGTCCTTAAAATTTCCCAAGTGATAGGAGTGTCTCTGTTATTCATGATGGACCTTAACAGTTCATGCTAGTGAAGTGATTAATGGTGGGCTCCTAGACACCTTGTGCTAATAAGATGACTTGGGACTGGGACTACGCATGTGAGAGAGAACCATCATGTGATTAGAGACTTGGTGCTATGAGACCAGCTGACATCAGCCTAGTCTCTGTGGAAATGAGGGGGCTGGAAATTGAATTCAATTATGTGGCCAATGATGCCCATATAATGAAATCCCAATACAAACTGTGGACACCAAAGCCTGAGTGAGCTTCTCCAGTTGGCAATACTCTGTGTATTGTCGCACATCAATGTACTGGGAGGGTGATATATCCTGACTCCACAGGGAAAGGACATGGAAGCTTCCTATTCGGGACCTTCTCAGATCTCTTTATGTGTCTCTTCTTTTGGCATATCCTAATTTGTATCTTTTTTGCTATAATAAAACTGTAGTCATTATACTTATATATATATAATATATATATATAGAACTCCTAGATTGTATATATAATTATATAGTATATATAATTATATAGTATATTATATTACTATATAGTAATTAGTATTACTAATTAGTATATTATATACTATATGTAGTAATATACCATATTATATAACTATTTATAATAACATTATATAATATATATTGTATAATTATATATGTATAATCTAGGAGTTCACACTATGCCCTCAGGTAAAACATGATTTGTTGCCAGTTGATCAGAAGTGAGTGTGGTATGGGGACCCCCAAACTGGTCTCTCAAGTGTTGGCAGTCTTGTGGAGGACTGTGCCTTTAACCTGTAGAGTTTAGTTTAACTCTGGGTAGTTAGTATTAGAAGTCTTGACAGTATTCTTCCTGCTTGGGCCGGGTATCTGAAGCACCTGATTGTCTGCTGAATTAATTCAATTAGCAAAATATATTGAGAGTCAACTATGTGCTAGGCACTGGATTGGGGGTTAGGTAAAACATAGATAAGTTAGTTACAGTCTCTGCCCTCAAGACGACTAAAATACAGTGCAAAAGGAGATGACAATAGCATTATGAGCACTTAGAGAATCACATGCAAAGTGTAACTTCAAAGGGAGGATAAATCATAACGTGTGGAGAAAGTGCCATTAAAAACAATTTCATAAAGGAGGTGACCTCCGAGCCTTTTGAAAGCAATATAAGCATCTGCCTCAGGGACAAGAAAAACGAGATGTTCAATTTCACAGGGAGAACCGTGGCATGAAAAGGTACAGTATGTTCAGGTCCATCTAAGCTTACTCACATGGTTGGAGCACAGTGTGGGAGACAAAGGTCGTGCGAGGCAGGAAGTAGCTTTGTGTTCCATGCAGAGCAGCTTGAACTTATCTTGGAGGTTTATCAAAGTGTAGCCTAGGGTCCAACTGTAAGCAAATCATTTTTAACGACTAAGATGTTTTGCGAATGACTGTAATAAGCGTTGAGGAGAAACTTGCATAGACATGCATTTTGGAAGACCACTGTGGCCTTCACTTAGTACTTAGAAAAAAGTAAGCTAGTTTACTCAGATCAAACTTCTAGCTGAAATGAAAGAAAAAATATGGGTAAAATTATAAAAATACAAACAACTTAAAAACATGGAAGAGCTGAAGAGACATAAGGAACTCGCAGGCAAATTTTTGGATGAAGCCCTGCATCCAGAAAAGTAAGCCAAAAATGAGAACTACAAAGCCACTTATGATCTGAGGGCATTAGCCAATAACACGAGTGCCTATGCTCAGGTCGCCGGTAGCAGAGCTAGAGAGACGGGAGTCTGGCTCAAGGCCCCTGAGGATGAGGAGCCTTAGGAGATCCTTCCCACAAAGTGCTGGGCCCCCAAAAGGCTGTCCTCTCAAGTCAAGGGCAAGCAGATCTCATCCTGCCCCTCTCTCCAGCACTTCTGGAAATGAAAAAAGGACTGTTTGAGTGATAAACAAAAGGAGAGAGAAAAAAGGAAAAGCCAGAAGAAAAGCATATACTCTTGGCTTACTGTGGCCTTTTTACAAATTTGCACCTTATTCTACAAAGTCTGGATTGTGAGCCAGCGACTTGCAAACCTTGAACTTTTTCTGAGGTGTGTCAACTGAAATCTCATCTCTTTGTATATAAAGTGATATAGTTTGAGGAAAAAATGAACTTCCAAAATGGAAAAATACTAGAAACAACAAATACAGTAAGTCAGTGTTGTATTTGGCTACACTTCGGACACGTCAGAAGAGAAAATTGTTGAACTGGAAAAAATTGTGGACATTGTTCTGGTCAAGTCGAATGTCATTTTCTAGGGCTTTAGGGCAAAATTGTTCCATAGACTTTCAATTACATTATGGCAAATTTCACATGTTGAGCTGCTTTTACAGAGCATATGTGGAAAATTATTACCTCTGCTTCCTCATAGAAGCTGTTATTCTTGAAATATTTAATGTGGTGGTTAATTATACCCATACCTTTGGTCAACAGCTCAAAGAATGCCACAGTTCATTTGCCTATTAATCAGATACACAGTCTCCACACAAAGCCAGAATTCTGAAAGATTGGAAATCTGCCATTACTGGCAGGTGGAATAACCAGTAGGTGCTTAATGAATGTCTTGTAGGGCGATTTGATAATGTTTCCCTTTTTTATTAATAACCAACATACTTTTGTTGCTCCATATCACCATCATCCTGTGGCTAGGAAGTTATTCTGTCGCAGAAGTCTTTGACCTTCCTCCCGGCTCCATATGGCACCTGGAGGGCTGGGGAAATTTATCGGAAGTTTCCATAAGTGAAATCACAGTAAAGACCTTTTTGCCCTTTGTTAATTGAAAATAAAGTACTCTCTTTTGGAGAGGGACTAGACCCTCTGAGGGCTGCCATGGAAATTTGCTCATTAGGGGCTTCAGCAACTGCTCACATGCTTCAGTTCACCCACAACAAAATGTAATCCAAGCAAAGGAGTGCTCACAATAGGAGAACCTCTGTCAGCAGGGGCTGGGTGGGCATCTTTCCAGATACAGGCCCCACTGTCTCTCTCTTGGAGGATGCTCAGCTAGAGTATGATACTCCTCAGACGGGAGTATCATCGCCAACCAGCTGTGAAGACTGACTAAGAAGAGCATGGACCACGCCTGCAGGAAGGAGAAAAGAAGAATAAACTCCATGAGAAGCCACCTCCTTCTGCCCCTCAGAGAAATGGGGAAGGAAGCTCATGTTGGCATAGAGCCTCAAGAGAACTCTGGGAAAAACTCACATCTGACTCACCCTCTGCTCAGATCACAAAAACCTGCCATTGATGGCTGCGATTTTAGAGTCATTTGCCCAAAACAAAAGAAAACTATAATATTTCCAACTCAAAGGAAGAACAAAGAACATGATTAATAAGAAGTAGAAGGGGTGGGGAACTCTCTTTGAAGGGAAAGGCAGAGCTTGAGCACTTTTTATATTCTCCCCATTGTCCAGATTCCAAGCCTCCTGGCTACACAGTATTGCAGCACGCAGAGCTAGAAGAAAAAGGAGCAATTGTTAGTCCAACATTGTTACATTCCAGAGGAGGAATTGCAATCCAGACATGTGGATGACCAATGTGTCCAAAGCAGTTAGTGACAAAACCAGACCCAGAAACCAGGCTCCTTGGGATTACCACCTGCATTGACCACTCAGTGACTCTCCCTTGTCCTCACTTCACAGCACCCATCAATCAATCAGCAAGTTCTAGTGAGTCTCATTTTCCTTTTTTTTTCTTGCCAGTACTACCACAAAGGCACAAGCCACAACAGAAGATGAAGAAGGTCAGGTTGTGCAAAGCCCTTGGCAAATGCACATTTAATCCCTACAATAAACTGGTGAGTAACAGTGCCTGCTTTATATATGAGGGAATAAAGGCTTGGAGATTAAGAGAAGTAACACAGCTGGCAAGTAACAAAGTTGGTACTCAGACCCCTCATTCATCTGAGACCAGGATGGCTTTTGTAACCTCCTCATTACGCTGCCTCCTGAGGCTATTTCAGTGGCTTCTACTTGGAAACCTGTGCTATTCTCTCCTCATTCCAAACCATCACTTGTACTCCAAAGCCAGATTCATCTTCTTAAAACTTGCTTTTACTCATGGCACTCCCTTCCTCAAAAGCGCAGCTCCTTATCCTGTCATTTGAGAGTGTCCACCATCTGGGCCAACCACGTCTAGCCCGTCTCCCAAGGCTGGCACTTGCTGTTCTGTGGGTGGTTTTTTGCTCCACTAATTTTCCTTGCTGGAGTGCCTCCCTCCTGCCTTTTCTTCTCCTCAAAACACCCCTAACATGAGTTCTTTTACATCCTCAACACTAATTGAATGCCTATGAATGCCTCTACAAGATTTACTGCCAAGAGGCAGGTGGCAAAGCACTGACTAGAATAAGGTACCCGTTTGAATCCTGACTGCAGCGATTATTAGTGCACGACCTTGGGTAAGTTTCTCAGCCCGTGCTTCAGCTTCCCAAAACACAGAATGGGGAGGATTATGACTCTTGTTTAGAAGACTGTTGAAAAGTTTAAATTAGTAATACATATGAAGTATTTGGAACAGGGCATGGAACAGAGTAATAACACAATAAATAGGAGCTAGTCCTACTAGTAGTACTAGCTACTCCAAGCACTAGACTAGTTGCTGGGATACAGAAATGAATAAATCACAGTTAGTCCCTTTCCTCACAGTCCAGTGAGCAAGGTGGGCATGTAAACTAATAATCACAGGCCAGTGCTCTAAGTGCCATAACAGAGAGAGGTACAGAGGGCTGAGGGGGAGGTGTTAGGTATCTGAGGTAAGGTAAGGTTTCAGCAAAGACTGATTCTTCATGTCAAAATTCAAGAAGCATAGGACATCTTCCTCGTGGCATCTGAATAAACATGGCATGGTCATCCAGGGCTGCCCATGGTCACCCAGGGCTGTGAGGAGATCTGGTGGCTGGAACACAATGCCCGTGGAGCTGGAAATGAAGCTGGGAAAAGGAAGCAGAGGCCTGGTTTCATAAAGACTTTATGCCATCCTGAGCAATTTATCCTTGAGTTTATAAGCAGAGAAATGCCCACCCTAGACCATTATGACCTCAGCCACTTCTGGCCTGGTCTAGAGCACTCATTGAATATTTTACTAATTTGGTACTTATTTTCTGTCTTGTATTAATTCTGAGTACCAAGCAGCCCATGTAAGCGTTTCTGAGATGCTTTACTGTGCTGACCCACCAATGGCCCCTCTCTAATGCTTCCTTTCCTGGGTTGGTATGTGTTCTGCCAAGTAGCTCTGCTAATTTGGCCACAGCTGATTGGATGAAGAATTAGCATCTGGCCTAAGGCATCTACCTTTGGGTTGACCAGTGCGCTAGGAAAAGGACCAGAACTAAAGTTTGGCTCAGTGGCGCCATTGCATCCTGGGTACTGACCACCCAGACGACTGTCTGAACGTGAATCATACAGAGAGGAAAACAACATAGAGGCAACAGAAGCAGAAAAACTTGCTTTGGAAAATAGCAGTAAGCAGAAGTAAGCATGACTAAACCAAACCTAGGAGGTTGATAGCAAGTGAGACAGTCATGTCAGACAGTAAAAACTTAGACAGAAATAGGGAGATGCTGAAACATGAAAGGTTAGCTGGGGAGCCAATCATGAGATAAGTTAGGTTATATCCTGAACCATGATCTAATTCCCAAATACCATTCCTGTTTGTGAGTTTGAGCAGCACAATGATTCATGTTAACTTTTCTTTTTTCTTAATTCTATGAGCATCCTGAAAATAACCCCCCAAACACACTGTGTTTTGGCAAGTCTCTTTCCTTTGGAAGTTGAATGAGTGTAATGTAACAGAGACATGTCCTTTATGCCCAGCTAGATGATATGTCCTTTCTCATGGAACAGCCCACGCCTTGACAGAACAGTGAGAATGAGCACAACTTAGATTTGCAGGGTTTTCATTGGAGGGGATGTATAGCCTGTGAAAGGTTGGGGGTGAGACATGAGGAAGTAAAAGTGGGGAGGGGCCAGATCCTAAAAGGCCAAACATAGTAGGAAATTTGGGCTTTATCCTGCTCTGTTTAAAGGATTAGATAAAGAAAGATGATATGATCAGGTTTGCACTGGCTGGATAAAATGGAACGTCATCCAATATACACTGTTGTGTCCAATACACAGAGGCTCATCCATTATGGAGGCAGATACAAAACACTGGAGACTCAAAGGAACTCTTCTCAGTAAAAATGACCGACCCCTACAGGACCAGGAAGGAAATCTAACTTTCCAGGAATATTCACCCAGTCAAAAATGTAAAACAAAGAAACTTAAACAAATTGCAAGCTCCATTGTCCGGACAAAGGAATCCCCCACCACAAGAACAACTTCAGTAATTATTTCCCTGAGATGGGACATACACACACAAAGAAGACCCAGAGCTCGTGGTGGCTTTTCTGAAAGTGTTTATGAAATGACCCTCATTCCTCTAGGGCAGTGATTGTCAACACTGTGCCACAGGACATTTTAAAGCATGCAGTACCTGACAGTTTAGTACGGGGCACTGACCTCTCTTTCTTTAGGCTGTCAAATTAAACAAGAACAACAAGCAACACTATAATAGCCATCCAGTGTGAACAAATCAAAATTATACCTATTTTTTGTCAGATCAGCAAAAGATAGATTGTTTTGATGTGCCACAGAATTCTAGTAATTAATTTGTGTTCCATAAGGTGAATAAGGTTGAAAATTGCTGCTCGAGGAAAAACAATCTCCAATGAGAAATTTAGTGGAAAAGTCAGCCCATGATTACCTTATTTACGTTAGCCTGGTCCAAGTCTCTCAAATGGCTGCTGCTACTCAAAAAAGCTATGCACTGGAAGCATTCGGAACAACTCTGGCTGCCAGAGACGCCTCAGCGAACCAAGACACGCAGAGCTGCAATGAGGGCTCAGGACAGAGTGACCTTCAGGCCCATTCCATCTGTCAGCACGCTGTTCGTGCTCCGTGCTTACCTGCTCTTTCCTTTCCATTGATGCCTTCAAATAGCCCTGTGCGCTGGCAGGAACAACCGTTCAGCTGCCAATTCAAAGAAGCACCACTTCAGAGCCAAGAGATGGCACGCCCCAACCCTGCTCTGTATTCAGGGGACTATTTGTAGAAGTTCTTCACAAGCAGGAGGGAAAAAAGGCCTTCGCGTGTGATCCCGTTCGCATCGCGGTGGGGTTAATCAGGCTCTCTGTGCAGCTTCTTCCGCCATCTGTTCACACCGCCTTCTCCCAGAGCCTTGGCAGGGAATGACGCTGGATTTCATGCTAACTCAAAGACAGCGAGGTTCTTCAAACCTGTGTCGGAACCTGTGCAACTTGTGATTGAAGGAGGCATCATGGGATGAAACAGGAAGAAAAGCAGGGAAGACGCCAAGCTGCGAATTATAACGAGCTTCCATAACGCTGTGCTCACGTGGCCATTAGACCGTACAGCTCCATTTACCTGTTAAACCCAAATTTCATCCAGCTCCAACCCAAACTTCTCTTTAGCAAAATCGTTGTCGCCCAGGCTCCAGCTGGTGGCAAACTGAACGCAGTCCAAGGTAAGACCCTCAGGTGGGCGTCTTGGCCTGACTTTTCTTCCTGTCTTCCATTTCCTTCTGTCCCTCCCTTCTCAGCTCTGCCTTTCTGGGTTCCCACCATTGGTAAGTTCACCTTTGGGGACTCATGTCTGCCTCATTTTCTTGATGTCTTTTCACCGTTTCCTGCTACCTTCCCCCTCAGACAGTCACCCTCACAGTTATGCTCTCTTTCGCCTCTTATTTCTTCCTTTTGTGCCTCTCCTCTTTTCTCTTTCTTCTGTCTTCTTGCCTTTCCTCAGTCTTAATGTTGAGAGGAGCTATAGTCCCCAAGCCCAAGTGGTATTCCAGGTGTTAGCAACAGGTACCACACAGGCACTGACTCATCAGAACAGGCGCTGGCCGTTGAGCTGGAGCATGATCCAGAAGATTCCCGGCTCTGCACTAACACGTGGGTCATGGGAGGTGGAAGAGGAGCTAGAGGCCAGGGCATGAGAATCTTCAGAAAGCTCATGGAAGTGGCTAGTAACTATCACGTTAACAATTCAGAACTATTACAACCATTTGATGATCACTATGGCTGTACAAGAATGTACCAGACTGAGAACAACAACAACAAAAAACAGCCTCTGACATCCGGGAGCTGGCCTGCTCTATGGGCCAGATCTCGGTGTGGCTGGCAGCTGGCACTGGCATACACAGCTAGGCCTGTTGAACGTAAACCACTTTGCAGAGCAGTATCAAACAAGGCCACTCCATGACTATGATGGATAAAAGCAACAATAAGACACTCCCTAATCATGTCTGACCACACACAGAAATATGAACACTGTCCAAAGCACAAAAATGATCAAGTGGCCCCCTATCCTGCTCTTCTTCACCAGTCACAGTTCCAGCCTTGATTCATTCATCTCACCCCTATCTAGAGAGGACGTGTTAAGACACCCAACTATAGAACCACCCCCACTTCCTGAAAGCATCCAATCCTGACTGCTTGCACCCTACTCAAGTCATCCAACACAAAGCCCAAACTCTACAGCAGCTTCTTCCAAACCCTTTAATGAAGTTTCCCCATGATTCCCCATGATGTGCATTGCCCTCATTACAACAAAAAAAACACCAACTTGTTTAACCCACAGGTGTGTTCCTGGTGGACTTTGGCAGGTGGTCCTCAACAAGATGCATTTGTGTCCTCCCCAAAGCCTCGAGATCACTTTGAGGAGAGGATTTCTGACAGGGAGGACTCCAACAAGGACTGCCAGTGAAGTTCCCTGGGGAGAAAGAGAAAGGAGGACCTATCCTTCACCCTGCCCCGCTTCCCACTGGTAATTCTGGAAAACTCCTAAGAGAAGAGCATGACAGAGAGGGAAGTCTCCAGTAACAGGACGAAAAACTTGATGGCTTCCAAATCTAGCAGATGACATCCTGACCTCCTGGCTGGAAGTCCTGCCTCAAAGAGTCAGGAAAGAAAATGAACAGTTTGCTACTGATGAATCATTTTGCCTGCTCAAGGGTGGGCCACCACCCACCTGGGACAGCTCTCTAGCCATTCAGGTTACCTCCAGAGTGTCTGTGTGACTGCTGCTCCCTCCCCTACCACAGCCCACCTCCATCCCAGAACTGATCCTACTTTCTCCCTAGGACTAAGCTTTCAGTTTTGTCCAGGAGTTCCGGCAGGCACTATTTTCCCTTTCACTATTGCTTTCAGCTTGTGTAAAGGAAGAGCTTAGAGCAAACAAAAAGCTTTACAACCCATCAATGAAGATGTCAGGAGATAGGACCAACACCCACCTTTTAGACGCAACTTGACCAGAACATAAGTACCACATTTCCAAGAACCTGAATGGCCACATAGTGTTCAAGTTCATGTGACAAGCCTTGTTACAAAGGAGTTTTTTCCAGACACTTGCAAGGAATGTACACAAACTAAGGATGTTCCTAAATTATTCAAGATGTTAGAAAAAATGCATACACAAAACAGATCAATCAAAGAAATCAAATGCATACCCCGCAGTTTTGAGACAATTAGGTGAAAAACATTCTGCAATTGAACACTAACAATTATTTCTCCCACTGAGTGGTATCAGAAAACTTGGAAAAATTAAATGTGACATCATATCACCAACCCACAGAGCAGAGGCATCACCCTAAGCCCTGGGTATTAGTAAACAGAATTACAAAAGCTAATAGAATCACCAAACAAGCACGAATCTGAGAGACTCCCTATCTTTCAAATGGAACAATGATCATCTCCATGTGTGAGCTTCTCACTAAGGGAGCAGTGCTCCTGGCCGAGTGTTCTCCACTCAGCAGGAGTAGCCTCGGGGACTGCCAGAGCAGAGGGGCAGCTCTGCATCCCACCAGCACCCCAGCCACCCACGTGTGAGACAGTTTAATGCAACAGAAGAAAGCAGCTGGAAGGTGCGGGGAGAAAATCTTGACATGCTAAGAAGCCATTCTCTTTGTGCTCATCAAAAGGACTATTAATTGGGGTAACTAAGCTATTATAACACATAAACCCCAAATTTCCGGACACTTAATAGAATACAGATTTCTTTCTCTCCTAAGTAACATTCCAGTGTGGGTGTTTCCAGACAGTGGGTAGCTTCCTTCCCGTGACAGTTTCTGTCTTAGGGCCCCAGCACCCCCCAGAGCAGCACCTATCCTCTCTGACTACCTATCCTCTAGAAAACTTGGGGAGCTTTTAAAATTCCTGCTACACCCACCACACCCCAGGCCAATTTAAGTAGCAACTAAATGGGCAGCGGGATTTTTTTAAAGCTTTCCAAGTAGTTCCAGAGAGTGTCAAATGTGGACACTGCTTGACCAGCTGGTGGAAAAGGAAAGGGGCAGTGGAGAAGGCACACCCATCCTTAAAGTCCTAGCCTAAACTGGCAGACATGGCTCTGCCCACATCCCACCGTTGGGCAGACGAGTACACAAGGGGGTCTGGAAAATGCATTTGCTGCCTAATTTGCCTCCTCCCAGCAACGATCTCACCAGCTGGAAAGGAGAGACCACATTTGGGGGTTAGCTAACCACTTTGATAGAGTGGTGAGTACATGAGAGGGGACTATGCAAACGGAGATGTAGAAAAGGAGATTAGAAGCAAGGAGTAGGAGGAGACAGAAGCAGAGAGAACAATGGCAGCTCACAAGCCAGACATGCCAGGGCCTTCTCACTGAATTCGGTGCATTGCTTACCTGAGAACACGAGCTCCAGCCCTCCCTTCTGCCAAGTCGTCCTCTCCATCCTGGACATTCTACTTCCCTCTGGGGACCAGAGTTTCATTTGGGGTTGGGGTTTTATTTTGTAGTTTTCCAACAGCACAATCTCACTGACCCGATGGCAGTTTGAGAAACTGGTTCTCTATGGAAAGCACACACACTGGGAGGTACTCCCATCTCCCTAACTCATTGGAAGGGCCCTGAAGAACCAAGATCATATTATATGACCATATATGCCCATTCCCTCTCCCAACCCAGCAACCAGCACTGTTTTGAGCAATATGTACTTGAAGTCCATTTGCATATCCCATACTGAGAGTGAAGATATGAAAGGTATAGAGTAAAGTGGAGAACTTTAGGGGCCAAGGAGAATGCTTGGTGGAGCCCCATTGTCTGGCAATTGGAATGGCCTCTGTGTTGAAAGCCAAAGAGGAGTCCTCTTCTACTTGGCTGCAATCTGAAACTTACTCCTTTTACCAAACTAAGCCAGGCAGGAGCCCCTTTCCCATGTCGCAATGTAGCAGAAAACACAAGGACAGAAGGACAGAAGCCAGAGGTGGCGGGGCAGAGCACAGCTGCTCAGAGCAGAGCCCAGACCAGGTCTCTGAGCTTCTGGATAGAGAGTATTGTGACAACTGGGGTCAGCAGGGAGCCCATGGTGTTGCTGAGCATGTTGAGAGACATCAGCTTCCTTTAAATACCATTAGGGTAGGCTCAGACTGAACATGAACTTGGAGCAACAGCAAAAGAGGTTGAGAATTCTCTAATGAGTCCTAAACACAAGCAATCAGTAGTCCCACAAAGGAGTTTGGGACAAGAACAGCACCAGCCATACAAGACGGTCAGCAGGATGGGGGTGTGTAAGGGAGGACGCTCACATCACACCAGGACTGAGATGCTGCCTTGGCCACACTTTACTGAGGCTTTCTCCAGGAGGTTAGGAAATGGGAAGGAATACCACTGGGTGGTATTAGGATTGTTGCAAATGATCAAGTTTGGATTACACCTGGAGTAACCTCCCTGTGCTCTGGTTCCATGGTGGGAGTTCAGTCATTCCCAGCATACCCCATCGGTACGTGTACATAGTTTAGTATAACATAATGCCCCTCTAGGTGTCAATATACATAGATTCCTAGGCTGGCTATGCCCCACTAAACTCACGTAATCAAGGTCCCAGGGTCCAGAGAGAGGCATTCAGGAAAGCAGTTTCCTCCGCAAAAACACTGCTGGAAACAGCATCTAAAAAGAAAAATAATAAGAAGAAGGAAAAAAGAAAAAAGAGAGGAAAGGTAGAAGGGAAGGAGGAGGGAAAAAACACTCCTCAGTTCTGGGAGGTAATTTATAGCATGCTGAAAATAATAGAGGCTCTGGCACATATAGGAGGCAGGACCAGCTCAGGCAAAAACTGACTTTTGTGATCTTGGACAAGCCCCCTAGCATCTCTGGACTTCAGGGTCCTTCTGTGAAATGAAAGAGTTGGACTAGAAACTGTAAGGCCCCTTCCAGCTCTATAAAACTTTCATTCAGTGGTGAAGATGATTATGAAAAAATGAATTTACCTAAAGCAACTTGGTATCTTATAAGAGAGAACTTTCATACAAATCTCTAGTCATTTCTGAATGACTTATGTAGGAGAACTCAGTTTAGAAATTATGCAGGGCTCTGCTGTCTCTGCTTCCATTCTGTCCCTGCTACCCTTTGCCATTATGCTGCTCATTAAGGATGCCATTAGGTGAACAGCAGGGGGAAAAGAAAATGAGCTAAAATTCAATCACTGCATTTCCTTACTTAGTAAAGAGCAAATCTCAAGCAACAACGTGCTGATGGGTACCAGTGGGGATTCAATACATCAAAGAGGAAAAGGAGGAGAAAGAAAATGTAAGCATGGCTTTACACCCCCATGATTTGCTTCTCTGTCCTCGGCATGCAAGGACTGGCTCATAAAGACCACCTTTCCCTGTGTCTGCCGAGGAGGCCCAGGCATGGGTGTGGGCATTCAGTTGGATGGTTTGTCCTGGTGACTCAGGTCTGATGTATATTTCCCACTCAAGCTCCAATCTCTTCGTTCTTACAAATGGGTACTTGTGTTCTACAATATCTGTGCTCTTTCGTGTCACATGTAAAAAGGTGGCATAACTGCGTGAATCTGGCCATCTTACAATGATCGGATTCAGTTGGTCAGTGTAGCCCTGGGAAGGAAGTCACCTTCCAGGACATTTGTATTCATGAGGTGCTGAAAGCAGCCCCTGTGTCCTTGGACAGAGTTGGACTCAGCACTGTACACCCCAATATGGGCCTCAACTGCCCAGGACTGTGTTAAACAGATGCCCGTGGTCTCAGAAGTCAAACCTCTATTTGGTCATGGGTCAAATAAGAATAAGCTAAGTGACCCTCATGAACAGCTACAAAGACAGAGGAGCCTGAAAAATAAGAAGTTCATTTCTGTCTCCTGTAACAACCCAGGCACCCAGGCTGACAAAGGCTTCAGAAGGCAGCTACCAAGCGCTCCCTGGGCGTTACCATCTGGTCAGCCAGGAGTGGAAAGGAGCCGGAAGGAACCCACAAGCGTGGTTCTCGGGGTCCAGCCTGATAGTTGTACCTGTCACTTCCACTCACCTCCCACTGGAGAGGACTTGGTACACCTGAATGCCCAGAAGACTGGGAAATGCAGTCTTGCTCTGTGACCAGAGAAGAGGCAAATGGATTTGGATGAACAATTAATGATCTTTACCATGGTGATTTTTATTACAGTTTGCAACTCATTAGTGCATCATAAAGTCAAATTAGAAAGCACAGATGAGCATTTCTGAAGTGGAATGGAAGAGAGGAAAAGAGGAGAGAGACAAAGGGAAAGGGGAGGAAGCGAGAAGAGAAACCGGACTATTGCAGGTGGTGAGGGCTAGTACCGTTGAATGAAATTTGTGTGTCAGTTGTGTGTAAGTAAGTTACAATGTAAAATGAATTTCTTACCGTAGGTCCCAGAAACGTTTGAAAGCCGCTTAGTCTCACTCTCTTCTTAAGTTCGCTGTTTAAAAACTAAGAAAATTAGGTTTTTTTCAGCCTTCAGATATGTCTCATTGTGACATATCAACACCATTCAGTATTCACCAGAGTGTACTTCTGTCTTGGACACCACAGAATGGTGGAAATACGTCCATTTATTGACTCATTTGTTCGTGATGGAGCAGAACTGGACTTGGAGTCAGAAAACCTAGATCCACATCCCTGCTGCTAGGCCCCTTCCATCATCCATTCACACCACCAGTCTGTCCTGAGCACCTACTCTGTTCCAATCACTCTGACAGTGCTGGAGATAAAGCATTATCCAATGATAGGTCTCCTCCCTCGCTTTTAGTTAGAAACAAACAAGAAACAAACCAGAAACCTATAGAGAGTAAAAAGCTAAATATTCTGATGATCTGCTAGTGCCTCCATTTCTTCATTTATAAAATATTTATTATATAGTCCACGCCTCGTGTGTGAAGGTAATTCTTAAGTGGGTGTACTTAGTTGAGGAATCGCCTTATTTATTCAAGGACGATTTGCTGAATTCTGGCCCCATGGCAAGAGTGTGCGATGACCATGCAGTTTGGTTACCAAGAAATCAGACAACCTTGTTAAGAAGCAGCCTTCCCCCGTGTGGTCGGTTGAACTGTGCCTCCCCAAAAAGATTCATTGAAGCCGTAAACTCTAGTATCTCAGAATGCAACCCTGTTTAGGAATGTAGTCTTTGCAGGTGTAGAGTCTTTGGGGTGGGCCCTACCTCAATATGACCGGTGTCCTTAGAAAAAGGACAAGTTTGGACACAGGCAGAGGGAACGCCACGTGAGAGGAAGGCACAGATCAGGATGCTGCATCCACAAGCCATGAAACTGGGCGAGAGGCATGACTCTCCCTCACGGCCCCCAGAGAGCCAACCCTGCCAACACCTTGCTCTCGGGCTGCTGGCCTCCGGAACTGTAGGAGAATAAATTTCTAGTGTTGAAGGCACCCGGTTTGTGCGGCTTCGCCAGGACAGCCCTAGGAAATAAGAATACCTGGAAACTGAGTTCCAGGACAGCGACAGTGAGCCCAGACAATTCTACAGCGGGATTTCAGGTCATTCCTGGGTGGATGGATGGATGGATGGATGGTTAGATGGATTCTAGGCTGCAAGGCTGTCTACTGACTAAAATAAACTCTGAAAATTAGGGCCCTTCTCATTCAAATGCTCCTCATTTTCTTTTTCCCTTTAGCATTGGCTGGAATAAAGAAGTTGGAAAATCAATACAATGCCAGTATTATTAACATCATTATCAACAATACCAGTATACAAATCTTAGTGCAGATTAAATTTTGCTTTTTCCTTACACCGAGTGCAGGTGCCAGCTACACCCAGCTAATCTGCGGCGACAAAGCTGGTTAAGCCTGTGTCTGATTTATTTCTGGTCCTATAGAAAGTTGACACTTTATTCATTAAACTACTCCCTCTAACACATTTCTAAATCATTGCTTTCTACTCTGATCTGGTCTAGTTTTCATTTCTGAGTTTCAGCTGGAATAGCGCCCATAATGAATTTTTTTTCACCTGACGGGAGAAGTTAAAACCTCCCCTTACTGAACATTTAAAAGGGAAATTCAGGCCCTTTTTTGTCAAGCTGTTTATCATATCTAGCAAATACTCAAATTCATTTCCTTTGGAAAAGGTTTGCCTTTCTATGACAGGCATAGAAAAAGGTTTCATGGCAGTATTCTATTCATTGGGGCTGCTCTTCCTCAAGATAAAAAGGAATTCATTTTCTGGATTTTCCTTGATTGTCAGCTATATGGTTTCCCTCTATTGTCAGAGTTCTTAACCCAAGGAGAATAGAGGGGAGGGAGGATTCAAGTGAATATACAATATCAAGCTCCATTATTGACTAACATGGATATTGGAAATCCCAAAATAAAATCTGTACTTAAATGAAAGCGGGAAGTAAAGACAGAAAAAAAGCTTCTATAGGTGTATAACAGCAACCAGTCGTTAGGTTTACTTGAAACGTACCATGCTGCCTGCCTGGCTCCCCCAGTCTGGAGAACTGCCTGTAAAAGCGTTATTTTTCCATTCCAGTCCGATCTGTCAGCTATGCCATAAAGCAGCCGCTCCTCAGGCTCTGATGTGCATGCAAATCACCTCGGGATCTGGTTAAAATGCAGATTTGCGTTCAGTAGGTCTAGGCTAGGGCCTGAGACTCTGCATTTCTAACACACTCCAGGGCAATGTGGATGCTGCAGGTGAGGGACAACACATCAGCCAGGATATAGAGCTGAAAGGCCATAGAGCTGTGTTCCAGGCCTGAATGGAAACACTGGCTTCACTCTGATCCTTGAGATCTGTCTGAATAGCAATCTCAAAGCCCCCTAAGTGCCTGTAGTCTCTACTTCATACTATTTTGCACCCAGTCCCAGGATTCACTATCCTCTGGGCCTAGCCAACAGGCTGGGGAGAGTCCACGTCTGACCCTGACCCCAGCCAGTCCCTGAACTCATGTCTGAGGCCTTTGGAGAAAGCTGCAGACAAAAGCCAAAAATGCTGTATGCAGAGGGACTTTGGGAGACACAGAGATGCATGCAGGGGAGAAGGGACCTGCACCACTGCATCCAGTGCACCCTCTTCTCTGCAGGAAGCACAGGTGGATCAGATGCAAAAAAATCTGCATAGGAGCCAGGTGTGATGGGCATCCTCAGTGTCTGCAATTTGGGAAACACCAGGAGACTGTGCAGTGGCAGCAATGAGGTGCTGCCCTCCAGCCACAGGCACTGGCCAGAGGGTCTGGAATGGAAACAGTGCTCAGGAGCTCCCGCGAGGCGGTCCAGAGGCTCCCTGCAATAACTTGGTGGACATGTGAGTGGCGTCGGCGGTCATTTATTACACAACTGGTGGCGTGAGTAGGGGCGCTTCAGGCAATTTGGATTACACTTGCTTCTAGTTGCTGGGGGCTCAGGGCAATGAAGTATGTATGAATGTTGACAAGTCCATCTCCGTGACCAGGAAAGCAAGTCAGCAACCAATGGTAAGTCTTCAAAGAGTAAACCTGCCAGCCACACACATCTCTTATTTTGTAAGCCCCAGAAGGGCCAATCCCCAGATCATAAAAATTAAGTATTTTGTAAGAGTAGAAGAAATTGGGGAAAGGGAAGAGGAAACATCATTTTAATATTTATAGCATCAAATCTGGGGAACACTTTAAGTTCAAGTCCAATAAGGGATAAATGACAAACATCAGCCCTGGCTCAACCTTGCGAAGCCAAAGGCACATTCAGTGAAACATCTGTCTCTGAACCTGGCCACACAGGTCTAAGTTGTGAGCATCTTTGTCATCTTGAAACTGCTTTTAGTGACTTTTACATTCCATTGGTTGCTGGTCCTCTTTTCTTGCCTGAAAAAGATGGGAAATAACTTTGGTAACAGGAACCAAGTGATGTAGAAGAACCTTCAATTCCCTCCTTCTATTTTGTGTTTATTGAATACAATAAGCAAACAACCAAAGACACTGTCTGTCCACCCACCTTTCCCACAGGCAGCACCAAAAGCCTTTCCACTCCACAGCCCCCCAGGGCTGGGCTTCGGGCAGTGAGAGGCTCAGAGGAAGGAGAGATGGGTGTGGTGAAGGATTTATGAATAGTCACAGTCGACAGGGGTAGGGGCAGATGAGCAACCTCAGGGCTGCCCTGGGCCTGAGAGGACATGCACATTTTTTGCATGATCTAAGTAGACTCATAGTGACACCCCAACATGAGCCTTTATGAAAAGAGCTCCATGTCCCTTGCTAGGGTTTTTAGTCCCTCTGATGGTCAGCTGTGCCAGCTCAAGCTGGTGCTTCATCCCCAGCACCACCCCAGGTCCATTATATCAACTATGTGACCTATTCCTCACTCTCCTCCTCTCTGAAATGGGATTATGACTATACCAACCTCACAGTGTTGTTTAAAAAAATAAGCAAACAATGCATGGCAGAGACTGGCATACAGCAGGTGCTCAATATATGCTGCTGCTGCATTTCATGCCCTGCCTTTTGCTGACAGGAAGCACGGTAGTGTGTGCGGTAGCTAGAAACATGGGCTGAAGTGTGAGACAGCCTGTGTGTGTGATTCCATCTCTACGGCTACCCACTGGCAGGTTATCTAACTGCTCTGGGCCTCAATGTCCTCACCTCTAAAGTGGGGACCATCATAACAGCAGCTACTTTTCTGGGTTGTTAAAAGACTAAGTGGGATAATCCATGGAAAGCACCCGGCACCCAGGACCCGGCACCCAGTGGGTACGCGTGAATTTATGAGAACCTTTATGACTCCACTATTACTCTTACCTGACACCTTTAAAGAGAAAGGAGCTTCTTTATGAGCTTCACACAATACATTACAAGCCAACACATTGGCACAAGCACCAGGTACAAACTGTTTTTTGTTTCCCCAGATGAAAGAATTTCTCAAAGATAAACATTTTGCCAGTGTGGGAGAGGTGAAACAAAAAATGGCAGAAGCACTAAAAGACATTAAAATCGACAAGTTCAAAAACTAGAACTGTGGAAAAAACATCTCTATTAGGTGTATTGTATCAACTGGAAAGTATTTTGAAGGTGACTGAAGTTTACACACGTAAGACTTTATACACAATGTTTTATAAATAAATTCTGGTTTGGGGCGGGCGGGGAGACTCCTTTATAGGTTAGGACACACGGCATCGTTTCCTATGACAAGCGTAGAGAAAGTGCTGGACAAACGAGGAACAACATGAAGGCCCTGGGTTACAGAGAGAGGGCCAGGGAGAAGGAAAGTGGGAAGCAGTTAGGAATTCATCTCACCCATCGCGCAGTGGTGAGTCATAGGGGAATGACACTCTGATAGAGCCATCCTCATTTCACTGTTATGTGGCTGCTTCCTTCCACTGTCTGGCACCCCCCAGCTTCCCCTTCTCTTGCTCCACCCAGTAAACTTTCCCCTAAATCCATTCCAAATGTGCGCTTTAAAAGCAGCATCAATATGGGAACCAGGTGCTGCAGTGAGATAGTGAGGGATGCATTTTGGTGGAGCCATGGAGACCTCTCAACGGGCCACTGAAATCACTGCATTGTTGCAGCACCTTGTTGCATTCCACACCAGGCTGGGTTGGTTGGTTTTATTCTATCTGTGTGACATGGTGCCTAATAATAAATGGATTCATTCCTTCACCCATTCATCAAATATGTCTCGAGTAACCATCATAAGCCAAGTACTGCAATGCTCTGGCGATCCAAAAACAGAGCCATAGTGCTGACTACAGGGTCCTCGTGTGCTGGTAAGTCCAGTCCCCAAAAACTCACAACCCTCAGTTGGCAGCATTTGCCAAATTCTGATGTAAGTAAGCATCTCCACTATGGCCAGTATCAATCTACCCACAGATTAACAACTGGCACTCCACACTATGGAGGGCGATACTAGCGGGCTCCGGTACAACCACGCAGGTGGGAGAGAAGGACAAGAATACTGGAATGCAAAGGCAGGCACAGAGTGTAATGGAACCACAAAAGTTAGTAGACAAATTCTACCTGCAGAAGGTCCAGGGAAACAGAAGATAAAAATCATGAATTTCAGTCCCTGAAGGAGAAAGTCTACTTCTTTCAGTAACCTTCTAGTCTGACCATGAGCCCAATAAGAACAGAGGCTGGGCTGTCTTTTTTATTGTACCTTTCTTATAATGTCTTTCAGTGGACTTTTCAGTATATGACGTACATATACATTACAGCTATTCAACTGAGATTTCAAAGGCAAGGGAATTAATAGAAGTAGCTTGCTCCTTTTTGCTCATGGTTATCAGATTTTACAAAATGAAACCTTGTCATTGTCAAATACACCCTGAAAACTCATCCAATTACTTTGACTTAAGTTTTAATTAACTGTGCATATGTCTGCTCACTCATTAGGGTCGTATGGCCCAGCTGGGGATGGATCTTCTTGGCACCTGGACTGAATTAGCACGTGCCTTTGGGATTTGGTTCTGTGACAAGAGGTAGTGAAGGGGAGATTCGAGAAAGGTTACAAGCTCAGGTGCCAAAAGCAATTGCACTGACCCTTCCAAAGTGAGACCACAGGAACAAACCACTGTAAAGAAACGTTCTGAGGCAACAAACCCAACTAGCTCTGCAGCAGAGCTTGACCGAGAACCAAGCGAGCCCACTGGAGGCCTGGACGAGGGTTGTGATGTCCACAGGTTGCAAGACTTGGCAATTCGCAAACTAAGAATTCAGTGATGTGCCATGAAATTTGATAACAGAGAATGCCCAGTAACCTGAAAAATACTGCTCCACAAAGATGCAAGTCACCCTGACAACTGTTGTTTGTGCTGCCACTGAATCTCTTTTTTTAATTTTTATTTAGTTATTTTTCAAGTACAGTTTTCTGTTTATTTCTCCCATTCCAGCCCACCCCTCCCCCATGCACCCCACCTCCCTCCCATATCCACCCTTCTTAGATACCGTCCCTGTGTTCTTTATATTTGTTCCTCTAAATCCCTCCCATTTTTTCCCCTTAAATTCCCTCCCCTCTCCCCTCTGGTCACTGTCCCCCTATTCTCTGTTTCAGTGTATTTGCCCTTATTTTGCTTGCTTGTCTGTTTTGTTGTTTAGCTTCCTGTTAAAGGTGAGATCATATGGTATTTGTCTTTCAACCCCTGGCCTATTTTACTCAGCATAATGCTTTCCAGTTCCATCCATGTTGTTGCAAAGGGTAGTAGTTCCTTCTTTCTCTCTGCTGCATAGAATTCCATTGTGTGTATGTACCACAATTTTTTTTATCCATTCATTTACCGATGGGCACCTAGGTTGCTTCCAACTCTTGGCTATTGTAAATTGTGCTGCTATGAACATTGTGGTGCACAGGTTCTTTGAAATTGATGTTTTGGGGTTCTTAGGATATAATCCTAGCAGTAGAATCGTTGGGTCAAAAGGCAGGTCAATTTTTATTTTTCTGAGAAAATTCCATACTGTTTTCCATAATGGTTGTACCAGTCTGCAATCCCACCAACAGTGAACTAAGTCCCCTTTTCCCCACAACCTCTCCAACATTTGTTGTTGGTTGCTTTGTTTATGATAGCCATCCTGACCAGTGTAAAGTGGTATCTCATTGTGGTTTTAATTTGCATCTCTCTGATAGCTAGCGATTATTGAGCATTTCTTCATGTGTCTCTGGATCTTCTGTATGTCCTCCTTGGGGAAGTGTCTGTTTAAGTCCTTTTCCCATTTTTAATTGGGTTGGTTGTCTTCTTAGAGTGGAGCTGTGTAAGTTCTTTGTATATTTTGGAGATTAAACCTTTGTCTGAGGTATCATTGGCAAATATGTTTTCCCATATAGTTGGTTGTCTTTTTAATTTAATACTGTTTTCTTTAGCCATGCAGAAACTTTTTATTTTGATAAGATCCCATTTGTTTATTCTTTCCTTTATATTCCTTGCTCTAGGGGACATATCAGTAAAAATGTTGCTGCGTGGAATATCTGAGATTTTCCTGCCAGTGTTCTCCTCTAGGACTTTAATGGTGTCACGGCTTATATTTAAGTCTTTTACCCACCTTGGATTTATTTTGGTGTATGGTGTAAGTTGGTGCTCAAGTTTCATTTTTTTGCTCGTAGCTGTCCAGTTCTCCCAACACCATTTGTTGAAGAGGCTATCTTTACTCCATTTTATGTTATTGCTCCCTTTGTCAAATATCAATTGACTGTAGAGAGTTGGGTTGATTTCTGGGCTCTCTGTTCTGTTCCATTGGTCTATGTGCCTGTTTTTATGCCAGTACCAGGCTGTTTTGATTACAGTGGCCTTGTAATACATTTTGATATCAGGTATTGTGATTACTCCTACTTTGTTCTTCTTTCTCAAAAAGCAACTGCTATTCAGGCTCATTTACAGTTCCGTATAAATTTTTGAAGTGTTTTTTCTATGTCTGTGAAATATGCCATTGGTACTTTAATAGGTATTGCATTGAATCTGTATATTGCTTTGGGTGGTATGGACATTTTGATGATGTCAATTCTTCCAATCCATGAACACGGTATATGTTTCCATTTGTTTGTGTCTTCCCTGATTTCTTTCTTCAGCGCTGTGCAGTTTTCTGCATACAGGTCTTTTACCTCCTTAGTTAGGTTTATTCCCAGATATTTTACTTTTGTTTTTGCTATATCGAATGGGATTTTTTCCTTGATTTCTGCATCTGCTGATTCATTGTTGGTATACAAAAATGCCTTTGATTTCCGTATACTGACTTTGTAACCCACTGTTTTGCTAAATTCATTAATTAGTTCGAGCAGTTTTTGGGTAGAGTCTATAGGATTTTCCATGTACACTATCATGTCATCTGCAAACAGTGACAGTTTTGTTTCCTCCTTTCCTATTTGGATGCCTTTTATTTCCTTTTCTTGCCTGATCGCTGTGGCTAAAACTTCCAATACTATATTGAATAGAAGTGGTGAAAGTGGACAACCTTGTCTTGTTCCTGATTTTAGTGGAAAAGCTTTTAATTTTTGCCCATTGCGTATGATATTGGCTGTAGGTCTCTTATATATGGCCTTTATTATATTGAGGAATGCTCCCTGTATTCCCACTTTGATAAGTGTTTTTATCATAAATGGGTATTGTACCTTATCAAAAGCTTTTTCTGCGTCTATTGATATGATCATGTGGTTTTTGTCTTTGCTTTTGTTTATGTGATGAATTACATTTACTGATTTGCGAATATTGAACCATCCTTACATCCCTGGGATGAATCCCACTTGGTCATGGTGTATGATCTTTTTGATATATTGTTGGATGCGATTTGCTAATATTTTGTTGAGGATTTTAGCGTCTTTGTTCATCAGCGATATTGGCCTGAAGTTCTCTTTCTTTGTTGTGCCTCTATCTGGTTTTGGAATTAGGATGATGCTGGCTTCATAAAAAGAATTTGGGAGTTTTCCATTCTTCTGGATTTCTTGCAATAGCCTGTGGAGAATAGGGGTTAGTTCTTCCTTAAATGCTTTGTAGAATTCTCCTGTGAAACCATCTGGTCCAGGGCTTTTGTGTGATGGGAGTTTTTGGATTACTTCTTCAATTTTTTTGCTGTTATTGGTGTGTTCAGATTTTCTGCTTCTTTTTCATTGAGTTTTAGAAGATTGTATTTTTCTAGAAATGTGTCCGTTTCCCCTAGGTTTTCAAAGTTCTTGGCATACAGTTCTTCATAGTAATTTCTTACAATCCCTTTGATTTCTGTGTTATCAGTTGTAATCTCTCCTCTTTCATTTCTGATTGTGTTTATCTGTGTCTTTTTTTGATGAGTCTACTTAAAGGCTTGTCTATTTTGTTCATCTTCTCAAAGAACCAACTCCTGGATTCATTGATCCTTAGAATTGTGCTTTTAGTCTCTATGTCATTTAATTCTGCTCTGATCTTGATTATTTCTTTCCTTCTGCTTGCTCTGGGCTGTCTTTGTTGTTGTTCCTCGAGTTCTTGCAGGCATAGGGTTAGGTTGTTTGTTTTAAATGTTTCTATCTTTTTTAGGTAGGCCTGTATTGCTATAAACTTCCCTCTCAGGACTGCCTTCACTGTGTCCCATAAGTTTTGGGTTATTATGAGATCGTTTTCATTTGTTTCCAGAAACTTTTTGATTTCTTCCCTAATTTCATTCTTGACCCATTCGTTGTTTAATAGCATACCATTCAGTCTCCATGATTTTGGGTGCTTTGGATTTTTTCCTTTGGGGTTGGTTTCTAATTTCAGTCCCTTGTGGTCAGAGAAGATGCTTGGTATGATTTCAATTTTCTTGAATTTTTTGAGACTTGTTTTGTGTCCTATCATGTGGTCTATCTTTGAAAATGTTCCATGTGCATTTGAAAAGAATGTATATTTAGCTTCTTTAGGATGAAGGGCTCTCTTATATATATCAGTTAAGTCCATTTCCTCTTGGGTGTTGTTTAATGCCTCAATATCTTTGTTGATATTTTGTTTGGAAGATCTGTCCATTTTTGACAGTGGGGTGTTAAAATCCCCTACTATAATTGTGTTGCTGTCAATATCTTTCTTGAAGTCCTCTAAGATTTTCTTGATATATTTGGGTGCCCCTATGTTTGGTGCATATATATTTATGATGTTAATGTGTCTGGGTGTATTCTTCCCTTGAGTATTATGAAGTGACCTTCTGGGTCTCTCTTTATGGCTCTTTTTTTGAAGTCTATTTTGTCTGATATGAGAATTGCTACCCCAGCTTTTTTTCTTGTCTGTTTGCTTGGAAAACTTGTTTCCAGCCTTTCACTTTTAGTCTGTGATGGTCTTTTGTCCTGAGGTGGGTCACCTGTAGGCAGCATATGTGTGGGTCATGCTTTCTTATCCATTCAGCTATTCTGTGTCTTTTGATTGGAGCATTTAATCCATTTACGTTTAAGGTTATTATTGATATATACTTATTCATTGCCATTTTTGTACCTGTGTTCCTCTCTGTCTCCCTCTTTTCCTTCCTTTCCTTAAAGCAATCCTTTTAGTATTTCTTGTAGAGCTGGTTTGGTGGAGGCGTGTTCTTTTAGACTTCTTTTGTCTTGGAAGCTCTTTGTTTGTTTGGCCTTCTATCTTGATTGATAGCCTTACTGGGTAAAGTAGCCTTGGTGGTAGGCCTCTGGTTCTCATTACTTGGAATATTTCTTGGCATTCTCTTCTTGCTTGGAGTGTTTCCATTGAGAAGTCAGTAGCTAACCTTATTGGGGCTCCCTTGTATGTTACTTCTTTTTTCTCCCTTGCTGCCTTTAAGATTCTCTCTTTGTCTTGGAATTTTGCCATGTTAATGATAACGTGTCTTGAAGTGGGCCTTTTTGGATTCCTCTTGATTGGGACTCTGTGATTCCTGGATTTGTGTGACATTTTCTCTCATCAAATTAGGGAAATTTTCTCTCATTACTCTTTCAAATACGTTTTCTATCCCTTGTTTTTCTTCTTCTCCTTCTGGTATTCCTATTATTCGAATTTTATTACATTTCATATTGTCTTGCATTTCTCTTAATCCCTCTTTATTCTTTCTGAGCCTCTTTTCATTTTCTTGCTCTTTCTGTGAGATGCTTTCTACTTTGTCCTCCAACTAGCTAATCCGATCCTGTGCCTCATCAATTCTACTTTTGAAACTGTCTACTGTGTTCTTCAATTCAGAAATTGTATTCTTCATTTCCTCTTGTCCCTTGCTGATATTTTCTATTTCCTTTTTCATGTTGATGTAGTTTGCAGAGAGATCATTGTAGTTCCCCTGTAGTTTCTGGTAGCTCATTGTGAGCTCTTTGAACTTCGTAATAACCAGTGCTTTGAATTCAATATCTGATAGTTGATTAGCCTCTATTTCATCTAACATTCTTTCTGAAGTTTCTGCTTTGTCTTTCATTTGGGGATTGTTTCTTTGTCTTCCCATTGTTTGAGACTCTTCTTGTTAGTCTCAGCTTCTAAAATTGATCTGTTCTGACTCCCTGGGTTTATGGTGTGAACTTCTATGGTATAATACCTGTGAATTTCAGTGGTGCAGACTCCTTCAGATATCTTGATGTTCTCCATCTCCACCTACTCTCACGCTGGTCCTTGCGCTGGTCCCCGTGCTGGTCGCCTACCACTGCTGAGTGTCCCGGCTCCTGTAGCTGACTCCTCTGGTGCCCAGGCCTGTCACAGGGGCCTCTAGTGTCCCAGCTCCCGTACCTGACTCCCCAGCACCCAGGCCCGTCGCTATGGCAGCGGCTAAATCTCATTTTTTTTAATACAAAGCTCAGAAAGCACTTAGTAGAAACAGATTTGAACCCTGGAAGACCACGTGCACTCCTGTCTTCTAGAAAAGAGCCATCCTCTCTGGAAAGTGTCTCCATCAACTTATTTTAAATTGTATCCTGAGGTTGTGCTTAGCAATGCCAAAGACAAGGAGCTTGTTCATGTTAGTTAGGGAAAAAAGTCACCAATCCACTTCTGATATTGTGTAAACAGACATACTGTTGATCTACTAAAGTTTCAACTGGCCACTAAAGCACCTGATATGAAGACTCCACTCCAGAACATACATAAGAAATGTGAAACAGGAAAACCTTAAAAAGTAATTCACAAAATCTTCTAGCATCCTAAATTATCAATTATAAAAAGCCAGTTACTATCAAGTTTCCTTTGATTCCTTTATGGAAGTGAATGATTCTTCACCAATGGTTACCAACCTCAGCCCTTCCCCACTTTCGATAAAAACTCTTGTGTGAACTCTCTTAAATTCAAATCTTTTACAGCATAAATACATCATCAGATTGCTCCAGAGGCCATATAGATATTTTCTTTTTTTAAACTATATTTTATTGATTATGCCATTACATTTGTCTCACTTCCCCCCTTGATTCCCTCTACCCTGCACCCCACTCCCCCACCATGTCCCCCTTTGTTTATGTCCATGTGTCACAAGTTCTTTAGATTCTATATTTCCCATACTATTCTTGCCCTCCCCCCCGTCTATTTTCTACCTACCACCTATGCTACTTATTTTCTGTACCTTCTCCCCCCTTCTCCTCCTCCCACTTCCCTGTTGCTAACCTTCCATGTGATCTCCATTTCTATGGTTCTGCTCCTGATCTAGCTGTCCACTCAGTTTGCTTTTGTTTTAGGTGTGGTTGTTAATAACTGTGAGTTTGCTGTCCTTTCACTGTTCATATTTTTATCTTCTTTTTCTTAGATAAGTCCCTTTAACAGTTCATATAATAAGGGCTTGGTGATGATGAACTCTTTGAACTTGACCTTATCTGAGAACTGCTTTATCTGCCCTTCCATTCTAAATGATAGCTTTACTGGATAGAGCAATCTTGGATGTAAATCCTTGCCTTTCATGACTTGGAATACTTCTTTCCAGCCCCTTCTTGCCTGTAAGATCTCTTTTGAGAAATTAGCTGACAGTCTGATGGAAACTCCTTTGTGGGTGACTGTCCCCTTAGCTCTTGCTACTTCTAGGGTTCTCTCCTTCATTTTAATCTTGGCTAATGTAATGATGATGTGCCTTGGTGTGTTTCTTCTTGGGTCCAACTTCTTTGGGACTCTCTGAGCTTCCTGGATTTCCTGGAAGTCTATTGCCCTTGCCAGATTGGGGAAGTTCTCCTTTATTATTTATTCAAATAAGTTTTCCAGTTGTTGCTCTTCCTCTTCCCCTTCTGGTACCCCTATAATTCGGATGTTGGAACGTTTAAAGATGTCCTGGAGGTTCCTAAGCCTCTCCTCATTTTTTTGAATTCTTGTTTCTTCATTTTTTTCTGTTTGGTCATTTTTTCCTTCCTTCTGGTCCACTCCCTTGATTTGAGTCCCAGTTTCCTTTCCATCACTATTGGTTTCCTGTGCATTTCCCCTCATTTCAATTAGTTTAGCCGTCATATGTTCCTCTAATTTGTGACTAAAATCAACCAGTTCTGTGAGCATCCTGTGAGCACCAGTGTTTTGAACTCTGCATCTGATAGATTGGCTATCTCCTGGTCGCTCAGAAGCATTGGCTCTGGGGCTTTGAGCTGTTCTTCTTGAGCCATAATGTCTTGGTCTGTTTGCACCTGTTATGCCTGAGGGGCGGAGCCTTAGGTGTTCACCAGGGCTGGACGACCCAGTCACTGGGTTGTGACGCTGTATGTGGGAGCGGGGTCAGAGAGGGGCAATGGCGCTTGTTCCACGCTCTCTCTCAGATTTCAGCCCCCTCTGCTGCTTCCCGCAAGCAAATTGGGCCCTTCTGATGCCAGTTCCCAGGTGTGTGGACCTGTGCACCCTCCAGGACGGACCCTGTGGGTCTCTCCAATGAACTCTCTGTGAGCCTGGGAGCCTCTCCCGGCACCTCTACCCTGGAAAGTTTCTTCAATTGGTACTTTTAGGCTTTAAATCCCGGTGCTGGGGCCCTGGTTCATGCAGTCTGTCTCACTGCTCGTTTTTTCTGTTGTTTTTTTTGTTTTTGCCTGGTTTATCTGCACGCAAATGTGTGACTGCGGTCAGCCAGCCGCCTCGCGCCCTCACTGGGTCTGCCCATTGCCACCCCATGCCTGGGATCCACCAACTGCTGAGTGTGCGCCTGTAGGTACAGCTGCTTTTTCCTTCGCAACCCCACTCTGCCAGTTGCTGACGCCGCCCCTCTTACCAGTCTAGAAGAATGGTTTATTGTTGTTGGACTTCTGTACAGTTCAATATTCTGTGTTTTGGTTGTGTGTTTTTATTACTAAAATTTGTTGTCTTTAAACTTGGTTGTGCGAGGAGGCACAGTGTTTCCACCTACGCTTCCATCTTAGCTGGAAGTCCTTAGTGAAATCCAGATATTTTCTTAGTAGCAGAAGTACAGTGGTAACTAATACTTCATTTACTATATGTTGAAAATAAAAAGTGGTAGTCTAGAGACCTGCTAAAACACTAAATTATTTTTGACATTGTTAGCATTTACTCTACTAACAGCAATATTAATTATATATTGAATCATTTATTATTTGCATACTAGCTGTTTCAAAAAGTGAAAACTTCACTTTTTTGAAGTGGTTTAGAAGACAGACACATATACTTTCAATGATTAAAATATGGATAAAATATCAAATGTGTGTACCTGACAGAAGGTAGATTATTACACCAGAAATCCAGGCTAATGAGAGTTATTATTGTTGAGTCCTAAATTTTGCTTTACATTTTTCTAGAGGGAAATAAAAAATTAGGAATTATATAATTCCCACTCATTTCAATAGAAACAAATTTTTTCCCTTGGCACTAAAAGCTAAGAGAACATTGCTGCATGAATCCTTATATAAAGAACATTAAACAACCTAATAGGTAACTTATAAAGCAATTTTAAAGATGTAAATATGTTCTTCATGTGAGCACTTCTTATATTAAACCTGAAGAGTAGGATGGCAAACTTAATTCTATGAAGGCATCTCTGCTGAGACGTAAACTAATGTAGTCCAGGTATGTGGGGTTTTGCTGCTGTCATTTGATGCAGAGATAGACCCTGAAAATCAAGACGATTAGGTGATTAGAAATATGCCTTTGAGAGACAACTCAGAACACAGCTCTCTTGAGTGCACCTATAGTTCTGTTGATGCTGGAAATCGGAGCCCCTGTTTTCGGGAACAGAAGTGCAGGCAGCAAGGTGCCACTTAGTTATGCAAATCAAAGAGAAGCACAGTGGCCCTCAATCAGGGCAGCTGCCTGCCCGCAGCCCTCGTAGATCCCCTTTGCTGACAGAGGTGTACCACGCATGTCTGGCCAAAGCTAACCGGACAAGGCGTTCAGTTGACTCGAGGACCAATATGCTGTAGGCTGGTTAGAAACTTGTGACCTGGGCTGACTTGGAAAAGGTGAAATTGTCCACCTTCATTCTCTCCCTTCACCATTTAATCCATGCAATAATGAGAGCAGGGCAGTTAGCTATGGAAACAATGGTTGGAAGACCATCATATACATCTTTTATGTTTTTCATGAATCATGCCAAGATTCATGTTGCTGGTATTCATAAAAGAAAGGTTTTTTAGTGGAAGAAGCAGAAGATATGAGACAAAGAAGTGCAAATTTGTGGAGATAAAGATGAAAAAACTGAGCAAAGAGGATCAAAGAACAGGTTTGCAAAGAAGGGCTAATGCCCATCAATTTCAAAGATCTAGAATTGAGATCCTTCCATCTATGTCTAGTTTATGGGCCCTTCTCTTTCCTGTCTGGTTCTTGCATTTTTCCTGGTTCCCTTAAAATAAGTGGTAAGTTACTCGAGCTTACATTCTAAGTCATGCTTTCTGCACCCAAATAGGGTAGATTAAAATATGTTGCCCTATCTGTGGAAAGAAACTTTTGCCTCTGCAACACATTAGTTGGGGTGTAGATGGGGGGGTCCCACTGAGCTGGAGGAAACTGTCCTCAAGCAGCATCTTCTTAGTGGTCTGGACCCACTGAAATCACCTGAAGGACCCGGATTTTACCAGGAAGTACAAAACAAACCACTTTGACCTGGGAGAAATATTGACGAGCAAACATTACCAAGGTTCCGTCGTGCTGTGAGTGCATGTGTGTGAGTATGTGCTTAGGGGAAGCAAGCAGTGGTGGATGCTGGTACACTGTTTTCAAATATCTAGTTTTAAGCAGCACTGACTTCGAGCCGGGGCAAGAAACTTTGTAGTGTGGTCTTGGAATACTGAAAAATATTAACCCCAAATAACAATTTTCACTCGTTGGAACTAATGAGATTATAAAGTTGATGAAAGATATATTTTCTGGAAACAGTGTGGGTTTGAATCCTGGCCCCCAAATCTGCTAGATGTGGAACTTTGAATGAGTCCCTCTGCTTGGTTCCCCCCTCGGTAAAGTGGGGTCATCACAGTACCTCCCTCATGAGGTAGTTAGGAGTTTTAAATGAAATGCTCTATGGCACTCGCTGAGCATAGTGCCTGACACATAGTAGGCACTCAACAAATGTCAGTGCTTGTTACTATCCTTCCTTTGGGGACCTTCTTTCAGTATGGCAGCCACCTGATTTTCAGACACTGTACTCAGAAGTTACCTTTTGAAAAGTTTCAAAGGAACAGAATCGAAAGCAAAACATACTTAGGGAAGGTGGTTATGTTGCTATGGTTACATGAGGCTATTTGGGGATTAAATGCATAATTTTGAAGAACTAAAGTTCCAAAGCAATAGTGGAGTCGATGAAGAAGCTATTTTATGATAGTGAGGACTCAAAGTATTGGAAAATACCTATTTTAAAAATAAAAACTAACAAAACAAATTTTAAATTACCTTCTGTCCTTTTATTATGTTCACACTCACTATTATTGGGGCTTCTTATAAGCTTGCTTCAGTAGAATTTCTTTAAGTTCCCAAAATAAAGTCCCCAGTCCCAACACCTGTAGCTGACTTATCTGTGTCCAAAGTTATTCCTTAGCCACAAACTGTCCGACTGCAGGTACCGGCATCTCTGCGCCAGCAGGCTCTTTATGGAGCCCAAGGGCTGCTCTGCTTCATGGGGCAGGACAGAAGAGCTGGAAAGAAACCCCTTTGGGAGCAGCCTTCAACCCAAGCTCCCAGGGAGTCCATGTGTAAGTACCCCAGCTCCCTGACTCTTTGGAGAGAGTAACTCAAAGCCAACTATTTATCCCACTTCTTGGAGTTTCCAGGCAGAATTAAGGCCCAGTCACCCACAGTGGTGGCTGAGTTAATTACACACCCTTACTGACTGTCTTTGTTTCTCAGTATTAGTTTTCCACCTTTCACCACCTCTCAAATAAACTACTTGCCCTTGAACCTTTGTCTTGAGAAAGATCTGTCTCTGGAGATGCCAAATGATGGCCCCATCTCTGCAGAATGGCCCCATCTCTGCAGAAATCTTTTTCTTATTAAGCAATCTAAAGTGTCCAAGAGAAGCAGTGAGAACTCCCAACCCACCTTCTACACTGATTTTTCAGCCCCTTCTTCCCCGTACATTTGCCAAACTTACAGAGGCTATGTCTGTCAGGGCCCTGAGCCTAGGAACTGGGAAGCCTGCAACAGGTCTGTGCTGAAAAACGCCAGCGCGCCTCTGCACAGGAGCAGCCTCACTTTCCCATGGGTACTGTCCCTGGGACAGAGACAAACTCAGGGGTTGCTTTTCATCTTCTCTTTCCAGTACAAAGTGGCTGCGCCGCCTTGGCCGAGCTATCAGTTTTCCCGTGGTGAGGACCGCCAGGCAATTAGGTTCTTGCTCTCTCCAAATTTCCGCAGAAGCACAGAAGTTTTATTTTTAACTGTGCAGAAAGGCATTGCCATGGTAACATAACGAACTCTAAGAGCAATTTGATTGATTGATGATATTGTGGTGAAAGAGGATTGATGTGAAAGTCAGTGAAAAAAAATCATACAGCTTTATCACCTTGAGCTGACTTTATAGATCTGGATTATTAAATACTAATAGTATGTGATATTTGTTTATCTTTATGTGAAAGGAAACATAATGATAAAGAAAGAACCTAGTGAATTGACTGTCAGGGAAGTGAGCTAGTCTCTGGTCTCCTGAATTTCGGAGACACATGGTCAGTGCAGCTGAAAGAACCGGGTACTTGCAGGGCAGGCTGAGCCTAGCAGAGCATTCAGATGCGCCCCACGCACCAGGCAATGATGGGCAGCATTCCGCTCCTCCCTGCTTCAAGTACATTTCACCTTCAACCCTCTTCTCCTTTCAATTAATCTTCCTCTTTGCAATGGGAACAATATAATTGAAAAATCCAACCTCTTTCCTTACAGCCCAGACACTGTTCTTGCCTCAGGCAAGGTAAGAGAGGGTGCCACTGGGAAGAGGAAGGAGGTGCAGCAGGAGCAGTTTCCATCCGGCAGAACCAGGATGGGGAAGGCCTTTCTGGTATTGCAGGGAGAAAGTTCTAGAGCAGCAGTTTGCAAAGTGGTCCATATCCTCCTGTGGGTCCTTAAGATCCTTTCAGGGGATCCATGATCAAAACTATACTCATGAGCCTACTAAGACATTATCTGCCTTCTTAACTCTCTTTCAAGAAGTTACAGTGGGGTTTTCCTCAGGCTACACAGTACATGATACCACAAGAGTGTGAATTCCTAAGCATCTATCTGCTGTTAGATACATGCTTAAATAGAAGCTGTCTTCTCTGGAGCCAGGTGTTAA
This sequence comes from Artibeus jamaicensis, assembly GCF_021234435.1. Classification (NCBI taxonomy): domain Eukaryota; kingdom Metazoa; phylum Chordata; class Mammalia; order Chiroptera; family Phyllostomidae; genus Artibeus; species Artibeus jamaicensis. Next base: position 29,489,497 of record NW_026522059.1, on the reverse strand, counting down.
AGAGATTCGAAAAATATGTAAAAGTACTTTTATTACTATTTTTTGTTTTGGAAAATATAATTACTCATTTTTAATGTTATTTATATTGATATATAATGAATTTATGCTGTCATTTTTAAATGTATTAATAAATATTTTTTATTTTTGCTCTAATTTCTCATACAGTAAATACCAATAGATATAACCCACTTAAGAAAAAGATCTTTAGGGGCCTTAAGTTTTCAGAATATAAAGGGGTCTTAAGGTCAAATATTTCTAAAACTATTCAGTAGAGATGAAACAACATAGATACATTGCGAAGCTCCCTGAGAAAGGAAGGGCTCAGAACCTCCCCTCCGCCCCACTTTGGACCTCAGCCCAACGTGAGTGGGAAGGCTTTAAGGAACATCCTGCCTTTGGGTGACACTGTGGGTGGAGGAGGCGGCGGAAGCCTTTGGGAGAAGCCACACATTCATTTTGACACCAGTTGAAACTGTTGGTCAAAGCAATGAATTTTGTTTGGCTACATCCAAAGTTGTAGTGTTTAAGTTTTGACCCCAGCTGAAATCTTTCCTTTTATATTTGTTTTCCCTTTCTCCATTCCCTCCTTTCCCTCATCTCTCTCCCTCTTCTATTATTCTTTTTCCTTCTCCTCTGCCTTAGGTGAGTTGGCAGTAGCCTAAACCCACTGATGCATTAGTATTGCAAACTGTTTTCAAGAGGTGGCATTTACTGTGAGCATAACTGTGATGCCCCAGGAACTTAACACAGAAGACTTCATTTCGTCCTACAAGGTGGGTGTATGCTTGCTGTTTTACTGCCACTCAGAGTACTCAGGAAATTTGCCTAAGGCCATATAAGTGGTTATCAATCAAGGCCAGAATGTGAATGCACATCTGCCAGACTCCAAGCCCATGCCCCTTCAACTCCATCATCAGCCTCCTCAGGTACAGTACAAGTCACATCTGTTTGCATCCCAGGGTTCCCTGCCCTCTCACATGTTTCTCCTGTGCCCACACTCTTCATGGGTCAATGACAAGTGAAAAGATGGGGAACCATCACACACAAAACTGTACCTAGGTTATCAACTAAGAATGAAGTGCAGACACTTCAGCCACGGAACCCAGTTCTTTTCTTTCTGTGATCAAATATTCTCTGAGACTGGTCATGTGCTGGAGGTCAGGCTGAAGTCAAAAACTGACAAAACTCCGAGAACTTCAGTGGCTGTGGATTTAAATTATCTGTAATTGAGCACTTACTATGTGCCAGGCACACATCTGGTTATTTTTCACATGTGGTTTCAGTTAAGTCTTGACCTTTTTTTAGGGATGAGGAAACTGAAGTCCCAAGGGATTAAAGTACTTTCTTATGGAATCACAGCAAGTAAATCAAGTCTATTTGATTCCAAAGCTAAAGTCCTTTTCACTCCTTGCCATAATTGTCTCACTGATATATTACAACCCTGCTGTTAGCATGCGACTTGGAAATATTAGATCGGGGAGGAGGAGGAAAATAAACCTTTCTGGATTCCATACATCACCCCAGGTAGAAAACAGCCACATGAAAATGATACATTAGCCCAGGAATGTTTTTTCTAAATCAGAAACAAATCAGTTTATCTACTTTTATATTGTGTGGATTTCTTCCTCTTTTTAAAATTCTCCCGAGTGGTGGAGACATCAAAATGGCATGTTGCTAATTAGTTTTCTTGGTTACCACCTACTAGTTTTTGGTGTCCTCTGCCCTTTTTTTTTAGAAAATAGTGAAATAACTTAGATAGTAAACCATAAGTTATACCAACATGGAGTTCAAAATTGAAATGAACCTCATGCTTTTTGAATGGAAATTTTCAAATATTGAAATATAATAGAGGATGGGCCTGAACTTTTCTTCTCTCCTGGCACCTGGGGACAAACAACAGCAGGTTTCAATGAAGAAACGCTAGAGGAAAGGAGATAGAATCTCATAATCAAGCTGACCTTTTCAGGAGATTGCAGCTTGCATGTATGCACTGAGGCATGAACACCAAAGTGAATAAAACACAGTGCAGTGCAGTGAGTTTGCTATGCTCTTATCTGTGTTCTCAAAGATTGCAAAATGGATCATAGCCCTAAGTGCAAAATGCATGAAAGGAGTCATTGGTAAGCTGCACTTCATTAAAATTAAAAACTTCTGCTCTGCTAAAGATGATGTCAAGAGAATGAGAAAACAATCCACAGACTGGGAGAAAATCTTTGCGAAAGGTACATTTGATAAAGTGCTATTGTCCAAAATATACAAAGAGCTCTTAAAATTCAGTAGTAAAACAACAAAAACCTCATTTTAAAAAATGGGCCAAAGACCTTAGCAGATGACAAATCACCATTTGAAAACATGTTCTACATCACATCACAAGGAATCAGGGAAATGCAAAGTAAAATAACAAGGAGACACCACTACACACCTATTAGAACAGCCAAAATCTGGAACCCTGACAACACCAAATGCTGACGAGAATGTGGAGCATCAGGTACTCTCACTCAGTGCTGGTGGGAATGTAAAGTGCTACAGCTACTTCGGAAGACATTTGGGCAGTTTCTTAGAAAACTAAACATATTATTATCGTGTTACTCAGCAGTCACACTCCTTCATATTTACCCAAAGAAGTCAAAAATTTATATTCACACAAATACCTGCACACAGATGTTTATAGCAACTGTATTTATAATTGTCAAAATTGGGAAGCAACCAAGATGTTCTGCAGTAGGTGCATGGATAAATAAACTGTGGTACATCTAGACAATGGAATATTGCTCAATGCTAAAAATAAATGAGCTATCAAGTCATGAGAAGACATGGAGAAAAGTTAAATGCCTATCACCAAGCAAAATAAGTCAGTCTAAAAAGGCTACCTTTTTTATGGTATGTTATATGGTATGATTTCCACCCTATAGCATCTAGAAAAAGCAAAACTATGGGGACAGTGAAAAGATCAATGGATGTCAAGGGGCTGGGGGAGGGGTGAATAGACAGGGCATGAAGGAGTTTTAGGGCAGTGCAGCTGCTCTGTGTGGGACTATAACGGTGAGCACCTGTCATTATACATTTGTCTAAACCCATAGAAAGTACAACGTGAAGCGTCAGCCCTAATGTAACCTAGGAACTTTGGGTGATTAAGCTGTGTCTATATAGATTCATCAGCTATAACAACTGTATCACTCTTGTGGGGCGTATTTATAATGGGAGAGACTATGTTTGTGGGAAGGCAGGGGTTCGTGGGCAATCTCCTCAATTTTGCTACGAATCTAAAACTGCTCTAAAAATCTATTAATAATTAATAATAAAAACATATAGGGAACATATGTGTGTATATAGTGTATATATATTTATACACACATACACACATTTACATATATTGAGTACCCAAATAAGTAAGACTCCAAGGTTAGAGCTGATTCTTTCTCTCCCTGTAGATGAGATCTTGAAAAGGCCTGCAACCTATCTGCAAATTTGTAGATAATTAAAGAAAATGTTTTCCACTAACTTCTAATCACAAAATAACCTCATTTCAGTAGATGCCTATTTCTGTGTAGCAGACGATGCCCCCAACCTCATTTGAAGTTCAAATACCTTCCCTCTGCCAGCCCAGCCTGTAAGAAAGCAGTGGGGGAGAAGAAGACATGGTCACTTATTCTATACCTATCAGTCTAGTGCTGCCACGCCTGGTCCACAATGTGGACTCTCCCTCCAGAGCTGAAGAGCTCAAGGAAAGACAGTTAAGGGCAAGAACAGGTGTTACTTGAGAGGTGTAGTTGTTCTTCAGCCTTGGTGCTCTCTGGACTCTCGTTTGTGGTGGGTTCCCCAGAGACCTCCCTGGTCATCTTTTATAATCCCCATGAGACTCCCCATGTGGGAGCTGGTTCCTCCCACAAGATCGCACTTCTTACCACCCTTTGAAACTGGAAAAGACGAGCATTCACGCTGCCTGTCACATACTGGACCCGATGAGCAGAGACAGGGTTTTGAGTCTTTATGGGCACTTTATTCAGATGACCAGCAATCTAAGAAGATGGTGGGTTCATACCCTAGTGGACCGTCTTACACTTCCTTCCAAGCCAGAATTTTTATAACAGAGGACAAAGTGCAGTGAGGGGGGTTGAAATTCAGGGAAAATTAGATTAAAAAAACAAAACAGAACTGCAGCATCCGCACCCTGGGCAATTAACTGTTCCCAGGGGTGAGCAATCCTCTGTCTCTCCCTGGTACACAATGGCCTGGATGCTTCTACAGGCAATAATCTTTAGCTGTGCCCTAGGAGGTCGGCTGTCTCTCTCAGGAGCCAGGATGGGTCTTATCTGCAGTTTCTGAAACAATAATTTTAACATATGCATTACCTACTAGGCTTCTTAATTATTTTCCTTAACTAAAATTTTCCAACTCTTCAGTCTCCTATCACCTCCAGCCCCCTTTTCTGTCATGCCACTGCAGAAATCCTCTCATTTAAGATCTTCCATTATATATATATATATATATATATATATAGTGGGAATATATATTATGGGGTTCGAACTCGAATATCAAATATATATATGATGTCCTTACCCCCATAAGTCTGAACTGGGGTATGGGACACATGGAACAGGGCCATTGAGAGCTGTTTTGCATAACCAACAGCTTTGTAGCTAACCTCTGGTGTGGTCTTTTAGCATATCAATAACCTTTAACTGGTTTCATGGATATGTTAAATAGCTGTGGCCATACTCTGAGCCAGAGGGATAGAAGTGCCTTTAACCCATGATGTAATTGGAAGACAATTCCCACTGGTTACAGTGCCTGCGTGAGAGCTGGCAGATGATTGGCTCCATGCCACAGGGCCACACCTGCCTGGACTTACTATGGCAATACAAAAAAGTTGGAGAAATTCGGGAAAGCTGGCAGATGTAGCCAATTGTGGGAGGAGTTGGAAATAAGGCTAAAGAGAAAGATTGGCACTGGGATTTAAACCCAGTTGCAGCAGCCATGTGAGGAGGGGACCACACGGCTTTGGGGCGCTCCATTTTGCCACGTAGCTTAGGAAGCAGGAGAGAACTTTCTGGAAAGAAAAGGGGTGAAAGGACTCTTGCTGATGGGCTGTGAGAAGGTGCCGGGTGGTTTTGAATTAACTGGAGATCATGGTGATGACACAGTTGATGGTTCTGGGAACAGAAAAGGCCAGCCAGCCTAGCTCGGATTGCTGGGAAGAACTGAGGGGCTACCTGAGCCACAGACTTCTATTTCTTTTCTTGAGATACGGTACCTGGACTGGGCAGAGGGGGAAGGAAGGACTGTGAGTCTGTGGGTATTCTAAGGGACTTTGGGATTTTAATGGAGACATTAAATCATTACTCTTAAGTCTGTATAACCTTTGAATAAACAATTCCTTTCCTCTTTGACATCGAAAGCTGTAATTCCCTGGCAGTGGGCAAGGCAAACCTCATACAGGGGGACCCTGGAGGAAGGTGGCAGGGGTCCATTCAGTAATGGTATTTTGTTCCCCAGGTCCATTCTGTAATATCCTGGCATTTGAGTTTTTATAGGTGGGTCTGACACCAGAGTCTCCAGAGCTATCATGCTCCTCCCCCTGAGTCTTGTCCTTCTAAAATAACAATGTCATTAGTCACTTTAACAAGTCTTTATAGAGTATTCTTCCAAAGCCATATCAGTTACCTCTTGCTGTGTAACAAACCAAAACTTAGTGGTTTGATTTACTATGGCTCATAAGTCTGTAAGTCAACTGGGTGGCTCTTCTTATCTAGAAGAAGCTTAGCTAATTTCTAATGGTCTCACATATGTTTTTTCAGCCAATTGTCAATCAGCTGGAGGCAAGCTGGTCTACAATATTCCCCCCTCACATGTAGCAGTTGTCTGACTCTTAAACAGAATGGCAGGCATGGCAAGGCCATATGTTTCTCATCATTGGTCAGGCTAACTTTTCATATGATTCCAAGGTAAAGTATAGAAATGGGCAAGGGCTCATGAAGTCTAGACTCAGAACTGTTTCACTGTCATTCCTGCCACATTCTATACAGGTCAAAGAAAATCCCAAGGCTTGATTTGAGGGGTGGAGAAAGAGACTTCACCCCTTGACAAGAGGAGCTGCATGTTCAAATTGCAAAATGTATGGGAACAAGGAGAAGGCTGAAAAATTCAGGACATTTTTGCAATTAGCCTACCACATGGGAAATTTTCTGTCCTGATCTTCATAGTAAGCTTTAACTCATATGGATCCCACTTAGTGCTACTTCTATTAGTCTAACCTAACATGAATATTAACTTGGAAGGGTTTTTTTCCTTGCTCCTAGTGCTGTAAACCACCTGAACTCAGTAGATGTTCTTACTGCTAGTTAAGATTATTACACATGTAGGGGAGAGAAAAACTTTTTCCTCTACCCTCTTATGTTCATTAGCTACAGCCTGAAAATTAAACTGATAGAAGGCAGATCAACAGAAGAAAAGGTATACATATTTTATTGTTATTTTTTAACTTTACATGCATGGGAGGGTTACGGAAAAGAAAGAAAAACCCCCACGAAGCAGTTAGACTTGGAAGCTTACATACGATTTTACCAAAGATTGATAAGATGCAGAGAAGTAACTAGACAAAGGAAAAAGATTTGGTTTCCTAGGGGCTGTAAACTGTGGGGAAACCAATATATGGGGGAAACAATGGTAGGTAAGGATTTTCTAGTAAGTTTCGTTATGCAGAATGAAGTTGGTGCTCTCTTCAGTGATAAGAGTTGTCTAGAATAATTAAGAGTCCTTCTACTCTTCTTGATATGTAAGAAGACACCTTTACAAAAAGAAAATTTATGCTAAAAATAGTCCTTATGATAAAGTGGCATGTTTGGAGGTGTCATATTCTGATCTCTTTCACATATATCCCTGTTAAATTTCATCTTATTTGCTTAGACTCCTTTCTTCCTTCCCTAGAAACTTTTGGATTTCTTGGTTGAGAAGCCAGAGAATGCAGTCCAGGCTGTTTCCCGTCAGAAAGTCCAAAGAGTTTGGGTTCAATCAAACCTGAAAGTTCATAGCAAAACCAACAGTTCACTCCACTCTTATGAGGCCCCTCTGACCTAATGCAGCTCAAAGAGGAAAAGATCAGAAGCTGTGGTCTCTGCAGTTTGTGGCAGGAGAATTATGGCTCCTCCTCATCCAGAGCACACTTGTAAGAACCAATGCAGATATGTGATGTGAGTTCATCTAGCACCCCCTGTGGATGTGAGCCCAAAACTACTCAGAAAGCAATGCAAGAGGAAAGAAAGGAAATCGAAGAGCTCAAAGAGTGCTAGGAACAGTGGAGTGATAAATCAAAAGGAAAGTTCAGAAAAAGAAAGAGAAATTATCTAGTGGCAGCATTTATTTTTGCAAGAAGGGGGAAAAAGCGTGTTGAGCTATGAAGCAGAAAAAGAAGTGGAACAAGTCTCTGATGCATTTCCTGTCTATTCTTGACATTGCAAAAGCTATTTGGAAGACTGCTTTACAAGGCACTCCTAATTCCAGTCCCAGCAGGTAGAGATTGAAAAGTCTAAGGCTGTCTGATCAACTGAGTGAATAGACAGTATTAGGAGATTTCTGGGGAGCCATTTCCATCTCTCTTCGAAAGGGACCAGTTTCTATTCTATCCCCACAAGAATGTATTCTAAAGACCAATGGTCTAAACTGAAATGGCTCTTCAAAGGGAGTCTTTGTAGAGACCAAAACTGTTGTCTTGGATCTTAGGGACCTCTCAGTTGGGTAAACATCAAACATAGCTTGACATCACATTAGCTCTTTTAAAAGCTTCATCGACCACTGATGCTGAATGAATCTGTCTTCTGAAATCCTAAGACACTTCTTCATGGGGAGCCATAGCTCTCCGATATTGTACGTGAACTTCTTTTCTTTAAAGCTTCCCTTAAAGAGTCTTTCTGACTAGAGAAAATTTATGCTCATACATACACTGAACAATTACCAAACAAAGACTATAAAGAAGGAATAAAGGAAGTACAGCAGAAAACCTGAAAATCTTTTGTGCCTATGTCACAGAGACAGAAGGAATTGGATGATGGGGAAAGTTGGGTGTGCATTACTTTCCTGTGACTGCCATCACCAGTTACACAAAATGAGTGGCTAAAACAACAGAAGTTTATTTTCTCCCAGTTCTGGGGGTTGGAAGTCTGAAATCAAGGTGCTGACAGAGCCATGCTCCCTTGGAGACCCCGAGTAGGGTCCTTCCTGCCTCTTCCAGCTTCTGCTGGTTGCTGACAATCCTCATCATTCTTGGTCTTATGGCAATGTAACTCCAGCCTCTGCCTCCATCTCCACATGGCTTTGCTTATTTGTCTCTGTTCGAATTTCCCTTTTCTTATATGTAACTGTCAGATTTAGGACCCACCCTAATTCAGTATGTCTTCATCTTAACTTGATTACATGAGTCAAAGACCCCCTATTTGTAAATGGGATCACATCCATAGGTTCTGGATGAACACAAATTCTTGAGGGGCACTATTATTCTACTCAGTACAATTTCTCTAGCTTTGCTAATTAAAAGTAGAACAAAAAGAAATAGTTTAAATGAGATTGTGAAAGATTGAGTAGTTCAGTCAATGGCATGGTGAACCCACTGCATGGAGCACTTTGGGAGAAATAAGAGAAGTCCAATTCTCCTTTTGTGGCCCTCAGTGGGCCTATGACCCACTTAGAGACACATGGTGGAGGTGCACATGTTGATGAGTTAAGGGGAAGAAATCTAATAGTCAAACCTTTACATAAAGCGTCTTAAACAGAAGTGTACACATGAGTAGCCCTCCTGTGTTTATCCTATGGCTAGAATGTAAAACTCTGGACAGAGCCTAACTTTAACTGCAACAACATAAAAAATCTGCATAAGCTGAAAAATCATTTAAAAAAATTATTTTTGTGCCAGTCAGAGAACAGAGACCTCAGACCCAGCAAAGCGCATGATGTGTAGGAAAGATCAGCCCCTCCGAGGAGACACAGCATGAGAGCCCTGGCTCACCTGGAGCAGAGCATAGGAGGCAGAGATGGCAGGCTCTGCATCGATGGGTAAGAATTCAGCTAAGTCTGTAATAAATTCCTAGTGGCCAAATGTGGGCCACCATGAACATACAGGCCCTCTAGGAGCTACCGCCACAAGGAGATGGGAAAAGAGTAGCAGAAATGAAATTAGAGCAACAATTCTCTAAACCTACCTAATTTTTTACATTGCTGACACAAGGGAGTTCATGACCACTGGAATCTCTTCTCCACAGATCTCCCCTAGGCAGCCGAAAGAAAAGCAAGTACTGGGCAGGAGACCTGAGGGAGCCTCCCTCTGCAGCAAGGACTGGAGGAGGAGAGCAGGACCACTGTGAGTAAGGTGCAAGGTTCCACCTGAGCCCTTGGCCCAGGTATAACAAAAACGATGAGCCAGGGGAGGAAGGGCAGTAAACCTCTGCCCCCAAGACACAGATGAAGACCCACTGTAGCTGGGGAAGGAAAAAGACAAAATGCTACTCCTAGGGAAGGAGCGGGAGGATATCCTGGGCTCAAGATAGTATACGAGGAGGGCCCCAAAATGGAATTTATTTATAAAGAATTGTGTACTTAGTCTTACAGGTTTAAACTTCGGTCACCTTCAAAGTCCTCTCCATTTGATGCAATACACCTACTGAGACCTTTTTCTCCACTGCTAAAAAGTTTTTGAACTGGTCAGTTTAGGTGCCTTTTAGTGCTTCTGCTGTAAGTTTCACCTCTCCCACATTGGCAAAATGTTTCCCTTTGAGGACGTTTACATCCAGGAGAACAAACAAACAAATGAAAAAAGTCGCTCAAGGCGAGGTCCAGTGAATAGGGAGGGTGGGGCATGGGGTCAGGCCATTTTTGGTCAAAAGCTGCTGAAACTGCTGAGCACAGTGTAGGCAGGTGTGCTGGTAAATCACCCACCATGAAATTGGCAAATGTGTTGAGTCTTCAAAAAAAAATTCACTGAAGCCAAACTCAGGCTTTTACAACAACGCCAGCTGCTGCACTGATGCAGATGGGCTCCTAGAACACTCACCTAGTGGGGAAAGCCTGTACCATGAGGGCCCCACTTTCCAGAAGATAATTCAGGGGTTTGGAGGGTCCCCCCTCTTAAGTCTCTTGCCTCTAGGAGAGTAGCACGCATTCTTCTGCAGAATACCCACTAAATGCAGGAGAAACGTCAGCTGCCACTGAGAGGAAGGGCAAGGTCCCTGAGAAAGCCCCACCACAGAGAACCAGGGGAGAGGGCTGCCACGAAAGTGTGAACCGAGACCTCAGAGACTGCTCCCACCATCCGCATCAGCAGTGGACACGTTAGAGTGACATTTGGGGCACACTTCCCAGCACAGACACACAGGCAAGGCCAAAGAAGAGGGTAGAATAGGAACACTGAAAAAGTCCTTCAGCAGCCCTGACTGGTGTGGCTCGGTGGCTTAGGCTTTGTTCCACAAAACGGATGGCTGCCAGCTCCATTCCTGGTCGGGGCGCACACCTGGGTTGCAGGCTCAGTCCCTGGTAGGTGCCTACAAGAGGCAACCAATTGTTGTTTCTCTCCTCTTTCTCCCTTCCCTCTCCTCTCCTTTGTCTATTAAAAAACAATTTAAAAATATATGGAGCGGCTTCTTTTTAGGAGGGAGGGAGGAAGGCCCTGAAGCAAGCCAGGCCAAACCCTAAACACAAATTGCTATAACATGTTTCGTTAATTGAAAGAAGCCAATCTAGAAATAGCACCTACTATATGATTCCCATTATATGATATTCTGGAAAAGGCAAAATCGGTGGTTTCCAGGAGACAGGAGTGGGTAGGAGGAGGGGTAAAGAGATGAGGCACAGGGAATTTTTAGGGTGGTGAGACTATTCTGTATGATACTCAAACAGTAGGTACGTGTCACTATGCATCTGTCAAAAAACGTAGAACCTTACAACAGAAAGAATGAACCATAGTGCACACAAAATTTTGAAAAATCATTCAGGAGATTAGGAAATCCCAGAATGCAATGCAGAGTTAAGTAAATAGATGGTGAGTAATGACAGCCAGTTTTCTCACTGATGAAATGGGAGGTTATAGATAACCAAGGGAGTGAGGCTACAATCATGAATTAGAGTGAGGTATCAAGTACATCAGTATGCACTCATGTTTAGCTTAATATAGATACAGATGGTTACATACAGGTGTGTGTGTGCAACTGGTTAGTGTACACACACATCCTTCCTTGCTCTGTCAGCTGAGGGGGCCTAAAAGAAATGTTTCTCCAAAGCAACAAGCACACATACACACAAAGAGAGGGAGATGGGAAAAGAGCAGCAGAAATGAAATTAGAATGACAATTCTCTAAACCTATCTGATTCTTTCATTGCTGACACTATTACAGATAGCTCTGACTCTTATAACTAAAATAAGTTTTCACATACACTTTACATATTCACACCAAAACTAAGTTAATAATCAAAACTAATTAGGATGTGGGGAAAGTCTAAAATAGAATACAAAAAGGGAGAAACTGACCTCACTCTATTACAAATAAATAACATAACCACACTCAGAGGGTGGAGAAGAAAAGAACTAACCTAAGAATTTTTGGAAAACAATATTTTGACTGAACGCCACAAGGCTAAAGAGAAAAATAAAGGTACCAAGTGTTGTAATCTGGTTACCAAATGTATTTCTCACAAAGGTATGGGCTAGCTATTCTGAATTACTGTATGTGTATACTAGGAGTGAAAGAATAAATAAATAAATAAATAAATAAATAAATAAATAAATAAATAAATAAAAATATACTGCAAATAAAGAGAAATACATTTCTTACTGTTAGAGAAAGAAGTTACAAATAGAGAAAGGCTCAACTTAACCCTCAGGTAGCAGATTGGAATCAGAAGCATCAGGATAAGCTCACTGTTTTTAATGTCTATACAGTTACAGAAATAGGAATGTGTGGGTAAGAATGCAGACAAGCATTGCTAGCTCTGTCTGCCGGGAGGACCGAGAAGCAATGACACTCAGTAGCGCTGAGCACACCAAGTCTCCAGACTTTTATTTCTAAGTACCATTCTCCAACAAAAGGGACCAGGGTTCTCTGGAGAAGTAAATGATTCTGGGACTGGGTCAGGAAAAATACATGATCAACATCTTTTGTTGGCACAACAATGAGAGTTGCTCAAAAAAAAAAACACTTGTCTGAAGAATATAACAGCTAGCCAGAAAGAGCTCCTAGTAGGTAAAGATGGAACAATTTCAGCAACAAAATAAATAATAACAGTATTGGATTTTAATCAGTAGAACAAAATAAATATTCATGAATCCATACTGTTACAAAGAAATAAATACATAAACAAATGGAAAGGTATGAAACCTCTTAGAAGAACCCCTATAGAAGAATTCAGAGGAATAAATGTCAAGAGAAGAGAGAACTGAAAAATCACTCTACAGTAAAAAAAAAAAAAAAACAACCAACATTGACTACATGATTAACTTATAATGCTAGTATTACAGGTGAAATTTTGAAGAAAAAAGGGAATATTTGCATAGTCTCAAACTATCTACCCAAGGCTTCAAAGGGAAAGATAATTTTTCAGTGAAAAAAAACTCATCAGACATCTCCTTAAACAAGTGGTCAAGCTCAGCATCACCAGTTTATTAACATCATGAACCCCTTTAATGACGTGTTGAGGTCACAGTTTCATTTCTGTGGTATTCTTGACAATAATGCACAAACTCATTCTAACTGTGAGAAATCATCAGGCAACCCAAAGGGAGGGAGGGACATCCTGCAAAGGAACTGACCAATAGTCAAGGTTGGGAATGCAAAGACAGACAGGGACTGTCTCAGCTTAGAGGAGAGGAAGGGAAAATAACAACAAAATGCAAAGTGGAATTCTAATTAGGGTCTGATAACAGAAAATAAAAGACGTTAACAGAAAGAGTAGTGAAAGTCTAATAAGCTCAATTTAGTTAATAATATTCCAATGTTAATTCCCTGGTTTTGATCATTGTGCTATGGTTATGTAAGCTATTCATATTAAGTTAACATTAAAGCAAGGGATAAATGAAAACTCTATATACTATATTTGCAAAGTTTCTGTAACTCTAAAATTCATTCAGCATAAAAAACGTTTAAGAAAAGAATCCAATGAAAAATATGGGCTAAACACTCACCAATGTAAAGATATTCAAAATCATTAATTATTAAGGAAATACAAATTCAGACCACAATGAGATACACATTAGAATCTAATTGCTTATTAAAATAGCTAAAAAGCAAAAAAAGGTACAATACCAAGTGCTGGTGAGGATGTGGGGAAACTGGATCTGTCATACATTGCTGGCGGGAATACAAATGGTGGTCACTTTGAAAAACAGTGGCAGTTTCTTATAAAGTCATAAAGTTTCTTATAAAGAAACTGTATGGCCCAGGACCCCACTCCTAGGTATTCACCAAAGAGAAATTAGAAATTATGTTTACACAAGAATTTATGTGCAAATGTTTCTAATGGTTTTATTTATAATTGCCCCAAAGTGAAAACAAACAGAATGTCCTTCAGCTAGGGAATGGATGAACACACTGGGGCACATCCACATCCATGGCCTCTGGAAAATGTTGTGAAAGGGGGCTCTCTCTAAGGCTTTCAAAATTGACAGGAATCAATTCTAAACACACATAGAAGTTAGAGGACAGAAAAACACACACGATGACTGTTGCCACTAAGTCATCTTTTGGAGCCTGTGGCATCCATTTTGAATGAGTTCCCAGAATCTCTTCTCTCCCGACCACCCTCACTCCACCCCACCCCTGCTTCCAGGACTGGCTCCTCCCTTCCAGCACCTGCAATGCACACACATGGTGCACTTGAATAAAGTGGTGGCCCTACATAAAGTCACCTAGACAGTGAGGATTGAAAAAGAAAGATCAGAAGACTAGGCTCTGGGGGTCTCCAATATTTACAAAGCAGAGAGAAGAGTTAGAATAAGCAAAGAAGGCAGAGAAAAAGTGACCAGTAAAATAAGTGACTAGGGGAACCAACCAGGAGACTGTGGTGTCCCAGAAGTCAAGTGGAGAATATGCTTTAAGAAAAAGGGAGTAATCAACTGTGACAAATTCTCCTAAAAAGTCAAAGAAGATGAGGGCTGAGAACTGATCGCTCCAGTCCCACCATCAGACCTAGGTAAGTAGACTCTACCCCAGGCCCCACACCTGAGGAATCCCCATGTTTTAAAGTGTTTTCCTCAAATTTTTCTAAGTCTGTTTTCTGTACTTGTGTCCAGCCATCTAGGCAAAGTGCCCCCAAGTCTAACCCTCATATCCTAGTAATCACCTGACGTGCCCTTCAAACCAAAAACTCAGGTTCAGCTGCCTGCCACAAGGAAAACCTGGTACTAGTGCAAAAGGGAAGAGGTTATTCTCATTCCCGATCTGGGAGAAAGATGGATTCTCATCTCAAAGACCATCTCCCCTTCCTGTTCAAGCCTGCAGTTCTTATAGGGGTAGGGAAGGGAGGGCTCTTTTTCCTTCTATCCAATTATCTTGCTAGTTGTCAGCATGCTGGAGCCCTACCCATTCCTCTTTCCAGCCTTTGGCACACTCAATGTAAGAACCTTCTCTGTGCCATCTTAACCAATGGGGGAGACTCCCTCCTGCTCCCTGTCTATGGTATGTGGTCAGTGGGGAAGGAGGACTGTAAGACCCACCGCCAGGAAGCCTGGACATGCCCCAGCCCTTGGCCCATTTCCCAGTGCTGGACACCATGCTGCACATCCAGGGGAGCCAGTTGGAGAGGGGTACCCCAGGATCCCACCTCATTAGCCCCTCTGTGCAACCCTGTGGCCCACCCCTCAGAAGTGGCCAGCCACCCCATGCTCACCCCGATGCTGGCTACCTGCACTCCAACTGACTGTCTGTGGTAACACCCTCCTTGACATTGGCTTAGGCCAGCAGTGGGATCTGGACAGGAAACTCCAAGCCTGCACAGGGACCCACATAGACTTTGATCTCTATCTCTCCCCTCCAGGGTATGCTCTCTCCATCACTCTAGCCCATACAGGCTGTCAATCAGGTACCCAAAGGGTTTCTGGACCTATGCCTGTGGCAGAATTCTGGGGACCCATGGTTGGATCTCAGTTCCAGGAGAGCAGCCTAATGAATGATTCCCCACACACCAGAGCAGTATTTCTTTTGTAAGATTCCGAAGGTTAGGCCACAATCTTCACAATCTTACAAAAGGAATGGTGTTGATGTGCTAATTTTGGATGATCTGAGTAGAATACAGGATGAACTCAGGAGTCTGGGTTACCAGTGGTCTACCACCAACTTCCTGGTGTGCATGAGCCTATGGGGCAACTCTCTCCCAACTGTGTGCTGCAATGCCACCTCAAGTTCACAGCAAGATGTGGTGACAGGCACTTTCATCCAGCATGCCCCTGAAAATGGTTCTCAGGGCAGTCTTTTACTCCCTCTGAGGCCCCACTCCATGTGTCACCCAGTCCTCAGAGGGGACATGCTTATCTCATCTAAGGATTTTTTTGAGACTGTTGCTCTACAGCACCCATGGACATTTCTAACTAACATCCTCTCTAGTCTCCAATCAACATACAGATGGCACGCTCTCCCAAGTTGATCTTAAGTTATGCTGGATGGTCAGGGGGTGGGGGGAGGATGTCCCTGAGGTGAATGAAATCGGTCTTCTCCATTGTACTTCCATCCTTCTTTCTTGGGTGGCAGTGCATGTAGGGCAGAGGTGGGTTTGACATTGAAAAAAATCACATCCTAGGAATGCAATGATTACATCCCAAAGTGCTCAAAAGAAGACTGTGTTGTTCTGCTCATTTGATAAACTTCCGAATAGGAATTTAGCATGACTGGAAAAGGAAGGATTGTTCACATTCTCCAGCATGCTCTGGGTGAGACTTGCATTGTGGGGGTCAGCACTGAAGCACATTAATAACCTTGGAGAGAATCACTGGACACCAGCATTCGTGGGCAACATAATGATACAGCTTCATGAGTGATAAGATAACCAGCATTAAATAAGTGGTATTAGGGAAGTGCAGAGGCAAGATCGATACTATTTTAATTCAGGCAGGTTATGAAGAGCCCTGGCAAAGTAATTACAGCCTTGCTTCTGTTGCTTGTAGTAGGAGATGTGAAATAAGCCAGAAGCATCACCTTTGATAACAAAGAACACAAAGAGATGGTCCCTGGATCTGAACAGGAAGAAAAATGGTGCATGGTCACCATGAAGACCTTCACTTCCACTGATGGAACAGTAAATAAAATGAAGAACTTCTCTGTTATCCTAACTCTTCATCAACAAATCACTATACCTCCGTTAATTTATAATACAGTTTAATCAGAAACTTTACATAGACAGAGGCCTCTTCCTACCGCTCACATACACCAAGAAGTGCAATGCGCCTGAGTAGAAGAAGAGAGGGGCTGGGAACTTGTGCTAAAGCGGAAGTGCTCACTTGTGCGTAGTTGGAGGACAGACGGCTCATCCACAGAGGCAGACAGGCTGAGTGTATGAACACACATGCAATTAAGTGGGTAGATATGATGCTAGAAATATGTGGAAATCCTCTTCTAATTGCTTCTCTTCTCTTCATGACATAGGCAGCAAGCTGAGAGTAAGGATTGTGGAAGAAACTTGAGAAGGGAGAAAAAGATGTAAAATAGCTCACTCGGGGAGCGGGAGCGTAAATGAAGTAAGAAAATGTAATGAGATTGCCAGGCAGCGATAAAAGCCCACATGAGGTTAGTGGCCATGAATTGAAAGGCACTCCAGTCAGCATGAACACGAGCTTCTCTCCAGATATGCTCAGCTGAACAGACAGAGAATCAGCAGAGAGCTGGATTTAAACAGTTTTTGCCAAGAGAATATGATGAGAAAAAAAGAAAGGATTTTAAGAATATGTATAAGGGACCATATGCCAACTGGACCATGGAATCTAAGTAAGGTAAGGAGGGAGGTGAGGATATGAGAGGTTCTAAAGACCATTCGAAGTGGTAGGCCCATTGGATTGTACATGGCAGTGGTGCTGAAGAACTTTTGTCATCAGGATACTAAAGGAAGTAAAGTGCAAAAAAATACTGGTATTGTACATGTGGCATGGTTACTGGTAATGGCAAGGTCTAGGACATGACCTTAAAGTGAAGCCTGAGGCAGGGTAGAGGACAAGATCATTGGAAGAGAGGAAGTCAAGAAACTGAGAGGTAAAGGTACTAGAATAGTTGCTTATCTGGATACTGAAAACCTCCAAGATTTACAGCAAGAATGATTATATTTCTGGTAGAAAGCATGACCTTGAACATGCCCCAAGGAATGAGGAATAGGTAGATATATGCAATGGAAGAAATAGAGGTTGCAATCTGATTGAGATTCAAAGCCAGGGTTTGCAAGGAGAAGACAAAGAGAATGGTCTGGAGGTGTCCTTGAGAAGAAGGACATCAAACCCATGTCTAGGCTCTTTTGTATGAAGGGTATAGAAAAGAAAGCAGCCACTCTGTGAGAGGAAGGCAGAGCGGGGCTAGGGTTCAATTGTCAGAGCGAGAAAGTGAAGGGAAATTTCAGAGAAGCTGGGGATACAAGGTCAATGACTAGCCTTGAGTTCTGAAGGGCAGAGTATAACAGATTTAAGAATTTGGACTTTGAAGGCAAAGAGATCAAGTCAGAGAGTCTTGGGGAATAAGGAATGACAAGGGAGACTGAAATAACTAACTTCAGGATGATTCATCCTGCCAGTCTCCAGGCAGGGAGAGGGCTTCATCATTCAGTGGGTGGTGACATTACAGATGATTTAAATGTCCTCTATGTTCATCTGATCCTATCATAAAAGAAGATTCCATTTGTGATAAGAACATTTTTCTAATCCTAGAACTCCCCATTCTTTCACCTACTGTGTGACTTTGAATCAGTCATTTTTTTAATTTTATTGATTGATTTTGTAGAGATAGGGAGAGAGAAGAAAGGAAGGAAAGAAAAGAGAAAGAAGGTGGGAAAAGGAGAGGGAGGCAGAAATGAAGGAAGGGAGGGAGGGGGAGAGAGAGAGAAAGAAAGAAAGAGAGAGAGAGAGGAAGGAAGGAAGGAAGGAAGGAAAGGAAGGAAGGAAGGAAGGAAGGAAGGAAGGAAGGAAGGAAGGAAGGAAGGAAGGAAAAACATCGATTTGTTGTTCCCCTTATTTATACATTTATCGGTTGACTTTTCTATATGCTCTGACTGGGGATTAAACCCTGAACCTTGGTGTATCAGGACAACAGTCTATCTAACTAAGCTACCCAGTCATGGCTGAATTAGTCATTTTTAAAATGTATAGATTGTCTTTATTTGTTTAGTAAAACAAGAGTGAAAGATTCAAGTGTTTCAGATACATATACAAATAGAGGAGAGTGTGATACCTCTGACTTAGGGAAGGCTTTCACACATATGCAAACCTACATTCCAGAATCATTACCAACTGACCTGTAATCTAGTCTTTGCCTGCCATTACTAAAACATTTAACCCCTAGAAACAACAGTACTCTATCTATTTTTTAAGTGTTCTAATTTTTTTTTCAGTATTAACCCATGAAAGTCCAGATAATTGATTTTAAGCACGAGCACAGAAAACAACCAGGAGGAAGCAACTATTTTAATTCAATCAACCCTTGGAAGGAGACTGTGTCCAAGACTCCCAGGTATCTATTTCCAGACTGTGGAAGGGATTCATTCAGCATAAGCCTTCAAATTATTTTTAAAGCATTATGAGGTACATTATTACTAATAGCAGGAGAAGCTATCCACACAGCCCCAACCCCTGTTAAAACTAAAGACAGAACATTCCCTTCCTAGCTAATGGCAAGAAGGTACATTGCATTGCCCTGTCCCCTCGTGAATTCCTCCCCACCAAAGGAAGCCCGACAACACTCCCATAAAATCCATTCCTGTATAACCAACAGACTATGTGACTCTCCAAATGGCAAGAAAGGCTTCTAAATGGGTCTTTTAGAATAAAATGTGTTTCCTGAAGAAGAAATTAGAATGGCTGTTTGGAGTATTGAAAGCCTGTATTTATCCAGGGAACATGAAGTTCTTTTGGAAGTACTTTTCCCTGAAATGTTCAATCTTGCTGAAGAAAGAAAAAAAAGAAAAGGAAGGAAGGAAGGAAGGAAGGAAGGAAGGAAGGAAGGAAGGAAGGAAGGAAGGAAGGAAGGAAAGAAGGAAGGAAGGAGGAAAGAAAGAAAGAGAGAAAGAGAGAAAGTGAGAAAGAGAGAAAGAGAGAAAGAGAGAAAGAGAGAAAGAGAGAAAGAGAGAAAGAGAGAAAGAGAGAAAGAGAAGCAAGCCCTCCCAGCCCAGTATTTACTGGCCTGCCCAAACATCTGCAATGACAATAAGGTCTTTGCCCGGGTCAGTGGTAGGATGGGAGATCCAGGCTCTGTGCCATCTATAAAAAGACAAATCTAGTGGTGGAGGAAATGCAGACAACTGTAACTGAACAGCAATAGAATAATTTAAGGGGGAAAAAAAGACGAATCTGAGCCCTGGCCCGGTGGCTCAGTTGGCTGAAGCGTCATCCTGGACACCAAAAAGGGTGCAGGTTCAATTCCTGGTCAGGGCACAGCCTAGGTGGTGAGTTTGATCCCCTGTCAGGTCACATAGGGCAAGCAATGGATGGGTGTTTTTCTCTCTCTTTTTTCCACTCTCTCTAAAAAAAGTCAATTAAAAAAACATACCCTCGGGTGAGAATTAAGAACAACAACCAAAAGACTGACCTGACTTTACTTCACTAACCTCAGCTCCTTGTCAGGTATGCTTGTGTCTTATGTCTAATTTTAAAGGAAAGTGTTCTGGGTCATGAGATTATTTCCAATATTTCCCCTTTTAAGTTGTCTAAAATTCACAGAGTGATCCAATTAAACAGCAGGAAAATCATTGGGGGCAAGATAGATGTCCCACAGTAGTCTCCAAGGGAGCCCGAGAGAGAGAGGGTTCATCTCAAACGGTTTCACCAATATGTCTTTTGTCTCCATCCAGCCAAGCCCCCCTGTGGAGTCTCCCACTGGAAAAAAACTTTTCCCAAACAATATCAAGAGCCTGTCCTCCAGAGTCAGTCAGCTAAGATGGTCACCTGGAAAAGTATGCTTCCTGGAGGAAAAGCATGAGCCTACAGGTGTGGATGATGTGACCACACCTCTCCAGGAAGACCTGGGTAAAGCGGGGTGGTGTTCTCATCAGATGGAGTTCATCTGCAGCCTGTCGCCATATCTGTTTGATAGAGATACATTGCTAACAACAGTTGTAGGGTTTATAAACCAAAACTTCCAGCTCCCAGCCAAATCTTGAAGAAGTTAAGAATGTATTCCTGGTGCCTCTGGAATATTTCCTGCATCTACTCGTCTACCACCAGAATCACCTGACACAACCTGGTCATCATTTTACTATTCATTGCTTTGAGTACATGAACCCTGAAGATGGTGTAACTTACCATGCCAAAGGACTAACTGCAAAATTTGTTGTGTCACCTTAATCACTAAAAAACATACTTTTGAGGTTGAATTTAATATCAGTGATGTAATAGCATCCTCTGAAGAGTCCTTTCTGAGATTTAACATGCAACAAGCAAGTTATGATTTATGAGACCAACATCCAAATAACTATCTAAGCGCCTTTTGTGTGCACTTATCCACAGAACAACAATAATGCCAGCTGGTGGAATTTGACAGGTGTGAATATTTTTTCTGCAATATGAAAGTAAACCTTGCCTTATTTCTAGTTTCCCTCTATCATCTGAAAGAGAAAAAGTCTTTCAAAAGTGAAAAATGTGTTTAAAGTATTGCATAATTTCATCCATAATATATTTACACTGGTTTTCTTATACATCTGGCACATAGTAGGCACTTAATAAATAGGTTATATATTAAAAAATGTGATTCTTGTCTAATGGAGTAAGTAGATACACAGGAGATCCGCAAAGTCTTTTAAAGAATCATACTGTATTTGGGTTGAAAGAACAGAGACAGAAGGCATTTGACCTTTGAACTACTATGGGCAAGGAATCAGCTAAAAAAACTACTCATGGCAAACACCAGCAGTTTCTTATAGAAAAGGAAGAGTAACTCAGAGGGCGAAACCAAGAGCCAAAAGACCAATTTTCAAGCAGTAAGACTGAGCCCTAGCAGGGAACTGACAACTGACAATCTAGGAACATTTTAACTTCAAAATTGCTATGGACCAGTAACTGCTGTGTTACTCATTTTTCAAATGGAAGTGCTACCACATTTACCTAATGTCTGTGCCACAAATGTATGCTGGATGGAGAAGGAAGGAGGTGGATAACTTGTCTCTTTAGTTCAGTGGTCTTCAGAAAAATTAAACCAGAAGAGCTGCATCCACACTAGACCTGATTTAAATGATGAGATTCTGGACGTCAAGATGATGATGATGGTGATGGTGGTGGTGGTGGTGATGATGATGATACAGCTTGGGGATCTTGAAGAAGAGGAGTGCATTTTGCATGTGGGAGTAATGTGAATTATTGTGTTCTGAAGGTGAAATGTGACAGATTGTATTTTATGGTTCCGCATGTTCTTACAATATGACTTTCACACTCCTTCCATTGGGAATGGTGGTTGTCATCCCTTCCCTTGAACCTGGTGTGAGATTGGAGCTCGTAAATGACACCATGTGACTTTCAAAGAGAGGTTATAAAAAACTATGCAGCTGAAGCCCGGTTCTTTGAGGGATGTTTGCTCTTGAAAGCCACACACCAAGCTGAGAGAAAATTCAAGCAGCCACATGAAGAGGCCACATGTGGGTTTTTTGGATAATGGCCCCAGCTGAGGTCCTAGCCAATAGTCAGATTCAACCATGAGATATGTGAGTAGGATAGACTCCTAGCACCCTGCTGTTGAGTCTTCCCAGCCTTTCAGTCTGCCCAGCTGAGGCCCAGACACCATGGAACAATGGTAAACTATTGCTGCTTTGCCCTTTTTTGGCTTTATAAACCACTGAAATCCATGAGCATAATAAAATGGTTGTTGTTTCATATCACTAAAATTGAGGTGGCATGTTATACAGCAATAAAACTGAAACACCTATGAAGTCACTGCCAAGTGCAGTAATCAAGCCTTAGACTCTGAGGATACACTTAGATTTCAGTCCTAGTTCCATCCATTACCAGCTGGTAACTGGGCAAGCCCCCTACATAATTATCATTGCTTTATGAGTTGGTTATATGGATTTAATGAGCTAACACATATAAAGTACAATGTAAAGTATGTGACACATAGTAACACTCACTAAATATCTGTCAGCTTTGATTATTCCTCATCCATGCCTTTATCACTGCATTTACTGTTGAAATTATTCATTTTTTGTCTGCCTCTCCCATTAGACCATAAGCTCCTGACTCGAGGATCTGTATTTTGTTATCTATCTAGTTTAGTGCCTAGCTCAGTTTGCTTAGCAGACTATTTTAAATCTCAAATAATAGAGAGTGACCCAAGATGGCAGAGAAGCAGAAGTGTAGATCCCTAAAAAGTGTGGGATCTAAAGCCCAAAGTGGGATCCCCAGCCTATAGCACCAGGGCAGCAAAAGATACCCAGATACCATCCAACTGTGAAAAGCATCAGGGTTTCTGTCTGCCAAGGAGAGACAGCTAGAGACACAGAGAGCCTCTTAAAGAATCAACACACAAAATTCAGTTTTCAGCCACTTACCCTGGGCTCTGGCAGAGTGAGGGCAGAGTGGACTAGAGATGCTTGAGGAGAGTCTGGGGCTAGTGGCTCTGGGGAGAGAACTGAAGGAATAGCCACCAGGATCCCTGTGCAGAATCATTCCCCATACTACAGAGACCATCTTTCTCAGGCAGAGCACTCCTCCAAGTGGCATCAGCCTGACAGGAAGCAATAGCCCTGCCCGCAGGTATTACTCTGCCCCATCCTATGGAGCTTAAGACTGGCTGCTGAGTACAGCTTGAGGCTATATACTGATTAAGTTTAACAACTAAGGCAGATCTCTGAGAGCTCTGAGACTTTAGCTGACCCTCCCACAGACCCCGTGCTGGTATACGCTAGCCTTGGTATGCAGCCTGGTTCTTTCTGCACACAAACAGGCCCAGCAGAGGTAGTACACACTGTGGATCACTGATAGCTACAAATAGGTTTGCACAGGGCTAGTTGCAAACAACATCTGACAAAGGTCTGCACCAGAATCTTTGCAGATCTACTTAATACATAGAAAGAAATACAAAGAAGCAACCAAAATGGGAAGACAAAGAAACAGACTCCAAATGAAAGAACAAGAGAATTTTCCAAAGAAGAACTAGATGAGATGGAGGCAAGTAATTTATCAGATAGAGAGTTTAGAGTAGTGATTATAAGAATACTCAACAGCATAAAAAAGACATATAAACCATAAAAAAAGACCCGTCAGAAATAAAGAATGTATATTGGAATCAAATAATACACTGGAAGGAGTAAACAGTAGGTTAGATGAAGCAGGTTTATTGAATCAGTGATTTTGGAAGGCAAGGTAGAAAAAAACACCCAAGCAGAACAGCAAAAAGAAAAAGAATTTTTAAAAATGAGGAGTACTTAAGAAACATTTTGAACAACATGAAACATAACAACATTCACATCATGGAAATACCAGAAGAAGATCGTGAGCAAGGGATAGAGAACTTATTTAGAGAAATAATAACCAAAAAACTTCTTTGATCTGATGAAGGAAAAAGACACACAAGTCCAGGAAGTTCAGAGAGTCCCAAACAAGTTGGACCCAAAAAGGTCTACACCAAGATATATCATAATTAAAATGTCAAGGGTTAAAGAGGAGA
Organism: Artibeus jamaicensis; assembly: GCF_021234435.1. NCBI lineage: Eukaryota > Metazoa > Chordata > Mammalia > Chiroptera > Phyllostomidae > Artibeus > Artibeus jamaicensis. The sequence goes on along the minus strand of NW_026522059.1, from coordinate 29,465,687 downwards.
GAATCCTAAAAGCCACAAGAGAAAAGCACGCAGTTACTTACAAGGGAGCACCAATTAGACTGCCATCTGATTTCTCAACAGAAACATATCAGGCCAGAGGGAGTGGCATGAAATATTCAAGGTGATAAAAAGCAAGGACCTGCAACCAAGGCTACTTTATCAAATATTATAATGTGTCCAAAAGTATTTTGTAAGTGGTAATTTATTACAGTGTACAGTACAGTTATATCTAATTAACTTCAGTCTTGATTCATAACTGCAGAGTATTTAACATACAGTCAAGCATTTTCACACATATTGTCAAAAGTCATCTTCTAAGCAACATTATACAATGTTGTTTTCATTTTATAGGTGAAAAATCTGAGACTCAAGAACATTAAGGACTAACTCAATATTCATCTATGGGAGCTCAAATTCATCTGTGGTAACCCCACAGCACAGTACCCCTCCAGCACCACACCTGGACACTGCGGAACTCTCTGGTCCTCCACTTTCAGCACCCGCTCTCCAGATTTTTTTCAGGAACAAATCTCCATCTTCTTAAATGGTCAAAAATTATATGGAGATCACCTAAGTAAATAAAGAGGATATCTATTTTTCTTCCAAAACCAGACATAACAACATAGTAGTAAGGCTGGGTTTCTTACGTGCTCTAGAAACTCTTACAAATTAAAACAACTATATTTTTAACAATTTTGGATTAAATATCAAAAGGTAAATAGACACTTATTTCAATGTATAACTTTATAGTTGAGCTTAATATTTTCATTCTTCTAAGTATTCCCTGTAACTTTAACATATAATTTGCCCACATAATTATATGTGGGCAAAAGGGAACATGAAGCTTTAGAAAGATACTTTACAGTCTAGACCAGCAGCTTCAAAGAAAAGTGAGAAGCATTGAGGAAAATGCAAGGAAAATACTTTCAACAACTTGTTGACTCATTTCATATTCAATAAATGGTCCCTTACGTGATAAATCCATCAAGAAAATGATATTCAAAACATATTCTAAATTGTGTTTTATGGAGGAGGGAAGAGAGAAAGACTTCAAACTACTTAAGAAGGCTTTTTATACACTGTTTCCCTCTTGAAAACTATTTATACAATAAAAGAAAGCCTAAATACTTTTCAGTACTTTGAAGAAAAATATTATGACTAAGTATGGAAAGGCTGAATTTCAAGCTCAAAAAAAAAAACCAATCTCTTCTCTCAGATAAAGCAAGTTTTAATGAAAAAAATCTTTGTTCATAAAGTATTAGCCTCCAGATGATTTTGAAAAGCTCAAAATAAAATTTTAAAATACACTTGACTCATTATGCATTGCTTTCTTCAACAAATATTTAGAGAATGGATATCAACAGCAGGTGACTAATCATCCCATGGTCATGCCTCTTCTAAGTTTAGCCTTGCAGGATGATCTTTTCTCAGAGCAGCTATCAAAATGGTGATGACAGTCGGATCAAGAAAGGAGGATCTGGACCTGACGTTTTTCTGACTGTGTTTCTGAGATCGTCATGGGAAAACAATCCCTGAGCATGGAACACAGAGGTCTTCTGAACAATCCTTTTCTCAGCAGCATCGACTGAAATATGATTAAAAATAGTTTTCCCCTCACTTGTCTAAGGTCCTGGGGGATTTCACATGAAGTCTGAAGTCTCAGGATAAATTACTAAACCAAGCCTCGTTAAAAACAAAACAAAGACTGTGCCAGTCAAGCTGGCGGAGCATCTGGAAACAGCACCTTGAAGCTCTGTTCTTGATTCAAGTGTTCTGCCCTGTGGCCAACCACCGAGGAAGGAAAAAGGGTAAGAATTACTGTCCTTGATTAGGAAAACTCATACCCATTCTTGGTATCCATTACAGTTTTAGTCTCCTAAATTGATCTTTTGTTTTCCACACTTTATTCTTGTAGAAAATAATTTTTCAGCAGGCACTTGTTACTAACCTACCTAATTAATCCTTGTACATAAAACACATTACATGTGCACATATAAATCTATATACAATACTTCGAAATAAAGTCCTTCTAAATAATAAAACATAAAAATAAGTTCTGAAAACATAATAGAGAAAAACACCTTGATGGTCTCTTTCATGGTACAAAACAAACTAGTTTCCAGAAGGCTGTATGTGAATGAACGTCTACCCTTGTTTTTAAGACCAGCCCACATCCTGATGCTGTGGTCATTTGCTTCTTTGAATCCTGATTGACTCCAAAACCAATTGTAAGACCACAAATCAAGATGCAATGCCTGGTTAGGCAATTCCCGTAAACCCCCATCTGCTTATAGCATTTAAAGTTGCAACAGATCCCCAACGGTTGGGAAATTAGATGGTTTATGCTGGCCTAATGAACAGTGTTAGAGTGTCAAAAACAACAGTGGACCACAGAGTACCTAAGAGCTGGATTCAATTCTTGGCTACTGTCCCTGGGGAATGTGGGTGGGTGCATATGTGTGTAAGCATTTTGCTGTTCTCCAGACCACAGTTGATTTTGGAGCAAGTTCTTCTAAGAAGTTAGATGGAACACTGAAAACATCATGTATTCTCAGATCAGCTTTTCCTGGAATAGCGACAGAAGTAGCTTGAAATCCATCACGGAATATATTTTCCTCCCATTCACACACTTTATTCGAAGTCCAGGAGCTCGGGCACAAAAGTCATACTAAAGCTTGTTGTTGACATGAAGTGCAGAACTGAATGGCTCCAGACTGCGTCAGCTCAGGTGTACTTCAAGGCTGAGAGTGAGACTAGGTCACGCACCAAGAGTCACAAATACAGTGTGTTTGTTTCCCCTAAAATCTTCTCTTATCCTGTTCACATCATTTGTGGAAGAGGCAAAATGACACACCAGGTCCTTGCATTCTAACTCAGGAGGTCCTATAGAACTTTTCCTCACTGGTTAAGACACAGGTAGTAACACCGGGCAGAGGACCTAAGTAAGAGGCAAAGGTGGTATTCTGGAAGAACACCTGCAGTCGGGAGATGGAGGCTCCATCATGACCCTACCAACCAGGTACTGCCTGACTCTGAGCAAATGACCTGAACTCCTTGTGACTCAATTCACCTTTCTTTAACTGGGCATAACATGTGCCCTGTGAATGTCACAGGGTTATTGGGAGGACTGAACAGGTCCTCTGAATAATGGGAAAGTGCTGTGAAACGGTACAGGGCCACACACATTTAAGGTCCAGTTAGTCTGGTTCCTTTATCTTCAAGCAACACTCTGAAATTGGCTCCTCCCTCCCTCACTGTCACCATCAGCCTTGGCACCTTCAGTTGCCCTGCAGACACACACAGGCAGGGACAGGAGAGGCTGAGCATCCCTGTGGGGCCCCACTGGCTTCTTCCTGCTCCCACACCCTGCTCCTCCACCGTCAAGCATTCCCTCCGCAGCTGCAGAGTTCAGCCCAATGGTGGTGAGCCCTGGCTGCATTTTAGAATTACTGGTGCCTGAGCCCCAGCCCAAAAGCGTTCATTTAATTGGTCTGGGCTCTCAGTAATTCACAGTTTTTAAAACACGCCTAGTGATTCTAACAGGCAGCCATGGCATTTTTTTAAATTGCTGTTTTAGAGGTTCACAAACTAAAATCACAATAATATTAAATATTTATTGGGCACTCACATTGTACCAGGCACTGTGATAGGTATTCAAATGCATCATCTTGTTTGATCCTCCAACTACTCTGTGATATAAGTACTTTTACTGTCCTCCTGGTGCAGGGAGAAGCTGGAATTCAGAGAGCTTCCCGGGCTCACAGCTACTGACTGGGTGATGCGGCAGGATTCTGCCTCTGCTCTGACTCCAGGACCCTCCACTGCCCTCCACTGACGCCACATAATTGGTAAATGAGCTTAGAGGAACATTGAAAAATCTGGTCTTAATGGGGAAAAGAGAAACAGTAAAGAAATTTGTCATGCCAAATGAACCTTAAAACTCAAAGGCTTTCTGATGTAGCATTGTTAGAGCATTTTCCCCTCATGTTTTAAATGTACAGTTGACCCTGGGATATATTAAAATTTGAGGCTTAATTTAATTTTATATTGTATTCCATAAAACAGCGTTATCTCGTGCTCAGATTTCATAGTCCAAAGAAAAGTACCAGTAATGACGTCTAGGGGCGGGAAGGAGGTGAGGACCTCCAGTTTTTCCTCTTTCTTCCTCTCTCCCCTAGCCCCCCACAGGCTATGGCCCTATGCAGTGTATAATGAGCTAGACCATCCGCAAGCGGCAGAATTTCTTTGTTCTGTGATTGTTTGTCCCCATGAAAATATTGAGTTTCTGCAGTTGTCTAACTGTGCTCTCAGAGTCCTGTGGATTCTCAGGGTCCTCCAGGCCGGGGGTGGGTAACTTGAAGGAAGAAAGTAAGGTGAGCTAAGGGTACTGGGGACCCTCCCTCACCACTTCACCAGGGAAACCAATTTCAAATCCCCGACCTATTAAATATCACAAAAGCTTGGGTTTAGAGGATGGGCTGTTACCTCTGTTGAAAACAAAGACACTGTTCTAGCTCGAAAGTTGTATTTCAGAACCTACCTGATGACCGAGTTTTAAAGAATTGGATCAAAACAAAATGTACTTTATCCTAGTGCTGTACTGAGCCAATCTGGATGATGCAGGAAATACCACAGGATCTTACTGGGGGAGTGGTGGTGCGTACAGTGTGCTGGTTAGCAGAACGATCGCAGCAGCTCTCCCAGTGCATTATATGTACACACAAAAAAACCCCTCCGTGTTGCTCTCAGAAGCTCAGGAGCTGCTGAGAGACCAGCCTGGGATGAGGAAGGCCCGATATTTCTACGGGACTCAGGAGCCTCGCCCAGGCCTCCTGTCCTCTGCAGACCCAGCTGCTTATGACCAGGGGCTCTCAGCAGCAGCTGCAGAGGTTGCCACTTCAGAGTAAACAGCACCATTTTGCCAAATGGCACTGCATGATTTTTTCCATGATGTTTAGAGTGGGAGTTTTAAGAGTGTTTTTAAATAACATTTATGTCATTTTCTAATTATAAAAGTAATATTTTGAAGTGTAACTGACCTCAGAGTGCTTCTGCTTGCTGCTCAGATCTCTGTCGTCTTATTAAAAGTAGGGGGAAGGAAACATTGTAGGGAGAAAAACATAAATTGTCATGTCAATGAGTTAACCTGCATTGATAAAAACAAAATTTTGTTTACAGGGATGACATTCGGCGGTATGTAACAAATAACTTCACTGCAGTAAAAAAAGTCAGAAGAACATTATTTCTAAGGCTACGCACCATAATGTATCACACAGGCACCATGCTCTGTGTTTAGTCATTCTCTCACTGATGAGCTTGAAGATCATTTCCAATGCTGAGTCATGATAAACAACATTGTGATGAACATCTCTGAGCATAAAGCAGGGCCTGCACAGCAGATTATTTCCTCGGGATAAGTAACAACAAGTTGCACTGTATCATTTTTCACACTATACTTAATGATATGCCCCCGCCTGGCATCCCTCTTCCTTTAGCTATTTCATGTTCTTTTATTGTTTGTGACCTCTCTCTACTTGGTGCCTTTAGCAATTTCTAAATATGCCACTGGGCTTCTGTCCCATTTTATTTTCAAAGATTCTACTGGGATTCTATTTTCATTCTGCCATGTCAGGTGTCCTGGCCATCCAATTCGAGCTCTTAATCAGGAACAGTGCTCTTGGTGCTGATGCCATCTCTTACCGTCTTACATCCTATCACATGTTACAAGCTACTCCCAGGATCCTTCAGTACATAACGTGGATCTTACATTCTCCTCCTCTTCTAATACCCCTGTGTTTTCAAGGCATATATTAAAATGGGTAGAAAACAGGCTTTATAACATAAACCCGCCCTTTCTGAACTTTCTTTCCTTAGGAAATCCTTTATGCTTAGAAAGTGGCTTTGTATAATTCTTTTAGATCAGAGTTTCACTGGGACATGGGAGGGCTGCTGAAATTCACACTCATTGGCATCGAAGCTATGGTTAAGCACCTCTCTATATTTAGGATTCAGGCAAAATAGGCCCCCAGATCTATACCAGCCATCTCCCTATGACTAAAGTAAAGGAAGCCAAATGTTAAAGTGTTTGGAAACACAAAGAATTTTCAAATATATGCAAACGTCTTCATTTCTTCATGATTTCAGAATTTGTCAATTTCAGGCTCTAAAAAAGTAAGTTTAGGGGTTGTTTGTTTGTTTTCATCAAAACTCTGTTTTAAGCGTTGGCATCATTTAGAAAGCTACAGGGCTGGGGGGTAGTCCTAGCAGCCCCCAACACTGTGAGTCTGCTATTGTTCCCACCACAGCTTCTGCAACTCATCCCACTTGTGTCAAAGCACAGGGCTTACTAAATGCAAGGTCAGGGACAGTGGTTCACCGTGAACCCCTTCAGTGTGGCATTCAGTGAAGAGAGTTCTAGACAAAAATCAATATTTCTCTGCTCTGCTGTGGAAACTGCATAGAGTCTTCCCCACACATAACTGTATTTTTCGGACTATAAGATGCACTCCCCCCCATATTTGGGCAGAAAAGGGGGGTGCGTCTTATAGTTCGAATGTAGCTTACCTGGCTTCCTGTGGGGGCATGGGGGACGGCAGTGGAGCGATATCACAGGTTATTAAATATTTTACCACATTTTTGCTTCAAAAAATTTCCCCCTATTTTCCTCCTCTAAAACCTAGGTGAATCTTATAGTCCTAAAACTATGGTAAATGCATCAAATAATGTCACACAAATCATCCCACTGGGAAAAACTTGGGCAACTTGAAATGCAGTCTTTTTCCTCCTGCTATAAACTCTGCAGGATCCATTTTAATAAGAAAATGGGGGGGAAGAGGACCAACTGTAACTGAACAATAAGAAAAATTTTTAAATGAAAAAAAAAAAAAGAAACTGACCGGGGCCCAAATGCACCTGGATTACCATGGCAGTTGGTGAAGTGTTAAAATACTTCAGTATCAATTGGCAAAAACCACGTTTCCATCACACCCCACCTGGTATCAGGCTCTTCCCTAGGAACTCCCCACCTCTCTTGGATTTAGCACTAAAGAGTTAACAGTAGATGCCTCCAGCACCACTGGGCCAGGGCCTATCAATAACTACTTTGAATATCATTCTCAAACCAGACTAATGTGTCAGTGGATCTCAAAAATCATGAGACATATGTTTACTATAGCTTTGGTGAAATGTTGTTTTATTCTCACCTTCAATTTTTCACCAGACACTTAGACAGGTGTTCAGTGGTGATCATGGCCCCGTCCTGCCTCCAGCACCTTACTATCTAGTGACAAAGACACATAACTAAATAAATCATTTCTCTACCGTGTAATAAAGCTAATGTGGCAGGTAGAGAAGGCTGTGAGAGCTCAGAGGAAAGAGCTTAGGCAGGTTTACAGGAGGCAATGGTGAGGATGATACTTCAGGGGCAAGTTGACATAAGGCAGGTTCATGGGAGGGGGGACAGATGTATTCACTGAGGTGGGTGATACAACAGACTAAACAGCCTGTGGAAGGGTGTAAAAGCCAAAGGGAAGCAGGCAGGTTCAGGGCACTACAGATATTTCACTGGGGGGATGGATAGAGAGAAGTGATAAGAAGTGAATAGTTAAGCCAAAGAATGATTTGCTTTTCACATCACACAATGGCATTGAAGCGAAGAATGAATTGTAGCTGGCCATTTTCCTTCCTGGGTATCGCACAGTTCTTGTGGTTCCACGCTATATTCAAAGTTGCCAAGATTCTGCTGTTTTAGTCCCAAGGCTGCTCTGTTAGTCTCCCAAGATCCACCTGCACAGTAAATAAACCATTAACTATGAACAAGAAGATGCACATGAAACTGTTGATAGATCATTTTGAAGACTGGGTCCATGCCAAGGTTTCTCCAGGCTGGTGGCACCCACATGGTACCTGGCACTCAGTGAATATCTGCTAAATGTATGAAGGAATGAATGAACAAACAAACAAACAAATGAAGAATAAATTACAAGGACGGTTTTTGAGATGCTTTCAAAAAGTGCCTCGTAAGTGCTTGACTGTGTGACCATGACAATTTCCCAGTCATTGCTGGCATTTCAGAGTGATACTTTTAATATGCACACATTGAACAGAAAAGATCAACACCCTGTTAATTGTCTTGATCTCAAAACTGTTCTCATTCATCATTTCTCAAACCCTGGAACATGTGATGAATTTTGAAGTTTGAGGAGAAAGATTCATGAGGGCTTGCCACCTGGTTTCCCTTAGCTACTGCCTCTTGCCTCCCAGCCCCAGTGAACTCTTTCCTCCTTATCCTTAAAGGGCCAGGATTACCAACTCAACCCATTCTTCCCTAGACTTTTGTGGTTTTAGCACCGAAAATCCCACATCCCTGGACACCCTTCCCCAGAAATCCAGTGCGAGGCAATCTGGAACCATCCATCATCCTGGGGAAGAGCTTCTTTTCAGGCTGGGGACATTCGAAAGACAATGGAATACTTTAGTCACTTCAGAGGCAGGGATTCATTAGTGAGGACAATTTCCAAACCCCTAATCTGAATATAGAAGAAGGAACATAAATTTGCCTCAGGGAAACAAAGGCATTCTTAGCAGAAACAGCATATACAAAGGTATGGTGTTTACTGTCTAAATAAAACAGAGGTCCTCTGAGCAGCAGGAGGACAGAAGAGTGGAAATGGAGAGAGCTCTCATTCTAGAAACAGATTTATAATTGTGGAGAGAGATTTTTCAGTAACAAATAGCAGATAACACTCACGTTCATATGCAAGTCACAGTTGCTGGGGAAAAAAACATTTTTGACTGCCAGTTTAGAATAGCTATGTTCTTGTTCCCATCTATTGCTGAAAAATCCAGTCAAGAATTTGCAGGATTTTCCACCATTCCCAAGGGAGAGTATGGTCTGGATCAGTCCAACCTATTATTCTCATCCTGTTAATTCCTACTGTTACCGTGAATAAGTAAGAAATGTGATGTGACTAAACACCACCACAGGCTGCATGATGTAGCAAAAGGCTAATTTATTTTTGATCTACCACTTATGTGTAAACATCTGAGTCAGAGCATCTCGCCTTCTCTCCAGGGACTCCTGCAGCTAACTTGATGAAACACCTGAATATTATGCAGCAGAACTTGGATTCATTTTTCCTCTCTTCTAACTCTTTGCTTTAAACATCTGTTTTCCCTGCGGAAGCCTGAATCCATCAGCAGCAGAACAGCATAACGATCTTATATGTATAATCATACTCTTGACTATGAAACTTTAACACATGTATAGTGTTCTCCTGCTCAGTATGGTTTCCTGAACTACTCTGATAATCAAGTAACTAAAACTAGTGCTTCTTTGTGTTGCCACAATCCACCAAAATAAATACCTACATCTGTGCCACATTGAACTGTGCTGTCTTTGTGTAGCAGGCACTGTTGGTTGTCTACCAAATACCCATTCTTCTTTCTTATTTCATAACATAACCATCAGGCATAACACAGTAAGGTGCCTCAAGGAAAGGTGACTTCTGCTAATAGCAATCCCACAAAAGGTCATGCCACTCCTTTGGGGTGATCAGCTCAAGCACAGACTAATAACCCAGTGATGTCCAATGAGATACAAGAAGTCTATAGGGGCAATCTCTTGTTCTTAATAAAAAGCCATTGGAAGATTCTGTGAGTTGTCCTTTATAGATGACTGCCTGAAATTGTTGCAACCACTTTACTGCAGCCTGAAGATGCAGCCAACACTGAGGATGTCAGAATAGAGACAAAAATAACCAGATACCAGAACACAAGCTAGTAGCCAGTGCCCTTATCATAAAATACACTGCTCCTCTACATTTTCTTCAAGGATGATTTTTTTAAATGTTGGAGGTAATGGTTTCACAGATTATATTTAAGTCTTTTATCCACCTTGAATTTATTTTGGTGTATGGTGTAAGCTGGTGCTCAAGTTTCCTTTTTTTGCACATAGCTGTGAAACCATTAAAGTCCTAGAGGAGAACATTGGCAAGAAAATCTCAGATATTCCACGCAGCAGCATTTTTACTGATATGTCCACTACAGCAAGGAATATAAAGGAAAGAATAAACAAATGGGATCTCATCGAAATAAAAAGCTTCTGCATGGCTAAAGAAAACAGTATTAAATTAAAAAGACAACCAATTGTATGGGAAAACATATTTGTCAGTGATACCTGAGACAAAGGTTTAATCTCCAAAATATACTAAGAACTTACACAGCTCCACTCTAAGAAGACATCTAACCCAGTTAAAAAATGGGAAAAGGACTTGAACAGACACTTCTCCAAGGAGGACATACAGAATATCCAGAGACACATGAAGAGATGCTCAATATGGTTAGCTATCAGAGAGACACAAATTAAAACCACAATGAGATACCACTTTACACCAGTCAGAATGGCTATCATAAACAAAGCAACAAACAACAAATGTTGGAGAGGTTGTGGGGAAAAGGAGTCCTTAGTTCACTGTTGGTGGGATTGCAGACCGGTACAACCATTATGGAAAACAGTATGGAATTTTCTCAGAAAAATAAAAATCGACCTGCCTTTTGACCCAGCAATTCCACTGCTAGGATTATACCCCAAGAATCCTAAAACATCAATTTCAAAGAACCTATGTACCACAATGTTCATAGCAGCACAATTTACAATAGCCAAGAGTCGGAAGCAACCTAGGTGCCCATCAGTAAATGAATGGATAAAAAAATTGTGGTACATATACACAGTGGAATTCTATGCAGCAGAGAGAAAGAAGGAGCTACTACCCTTTGCAACAACATGGATGGAACTGGAAAGCATTATGCTGAGTGAAATAGGCCAGGTGCTGAAAGACAAATACCATATAATCTCACCTTTAACAGGAAGCTAAACAACAAAACAAACAAGCAAGCAGAATAAAAACAAAGACGCTGAAATAGAGAACAAGTGGGCAGCGACCAGAGGGGAGAGGGAAGGGAATTTAAGGGTGAAAAAGGGGAGGGATTTTGAGGAACAAGTATGAAAGACACAGGGTTGAGGACTGGGGGGAGGAAATGGGAGGGAGGTGGGGAGCACGGGGCAGGGGGGCTGGGATGGGAGAAATAGACAAAAAAACTGTACTTGAAAAATAACTAAATAAAAATAAAATAAAAGTAACAAAATAAATAAATAAATGTTGGAGGTAAGACGTAAAGATTCTAGACTTATTTCTTGAAACTAATTTTACTCAGCCAATTCAGTACTATTTAAAAATCATTTTAATTAATTCACAGCAGCTAAAATGATGATTGACTCTGATATTCTTAGGCAATATTCATTAACCATAGAAATAGGATATTCAATGTGAAAAGAAGTAATAATGTCATTGATAAAGACAAAAGAAAATAGAAACTTAAAAACAAAAGTGCAACAGGTGAAGAGAGAGCTATTCTTTCCCATTAATAGAAGAATTCTGCCATTTGAGACATACACTACAACTGGAAAACTTTTGAGCTGAAAACAGAAGATAATATATAAGAAACATGTACAGCAAACAGCCTAGAACTGGCTGGGATCAAAAAATAAGTAACACATGACCAAATGGTAGAACTGTAGAAATAGAAAGTTCAACAAAAATTATTGTAAATGTTCATTGATCATGAATATTAAAAGCTATGAGGTATCCTTTGTGTAAGAGAGCATCTTATTAATCCATGATCAGCAAGACAATTTTTTGAGCTACTCCTCAATATGGTGGAGGATTTGCCCTGAACCAGCCACTCCCAACTATCTACTGCCTCTCTGAAAATAGTTGGCCAAGGTGAGATGTACAAGTTACAAGTATCTCTAAGCCTCAGTTCCCTTTCCTGTAATTAGAGACAATACATAATTCAAAGGTTTGTATGTGGCTGAAATAAGATAGTATTTGTAGAGTACTGAGCTAATATTTTCATACACTGTACAGTCCCAATTTTTAAGGTCCTTTTCCTTTCTCCTTCCCCTCCTGAGAAGACCACAAGGGTGATTGTTCCCTTGGAGTAAACGTGAAGTCTGTCTTCTGCTGACTAATTAGAGCCATATTTATGGGACTAACTTGATTTGGGGCAGCCATTTCTCATAGATGGTTGTGGAAAAAACAGAAAGTCGGCTCAAATATCATCAGCTCCTCAAAGTCAAGTGCTTCCTCAAAGGACTCACATTGTTATGGCCTAAAAAAGAATCACACTAGAGTTTAATAATTTGTTTCTATGAGTTTATTTAGTACTAGATTGGAAGTTGCTAAAGGAAACACCCTTCTACAACCCAGAGTCTAACATAGAACTTGAGCATAGAAGATGCTCAGTAAGGAAGGGAGAGAGGGAGGGAGAAGGGAAGAAAGGGAAGAAGGAAGGTAGATGTAACAAACGTTCAAATGGGTAATGTTTAACTTCTAGACCAGGGCTGTCTGGTATAAATGTAGTGCAAAGCATAAATATGAGCTACATATGTAATTTTATGTTTTCTAGTGGCCATACTACAAAAAGAAACCCATGAGCTTAATTTTAATAATATATTTTATTTATCACAATATACCCAAAATATTATTATATCAACATATAACCAATGTGAAAAATAATTATGGGCTTTTTGTGTTTTTGTAATGTCTTCAAAATCTATCACATATTTTACATTTGCTGAGTATCTCAGTTCAGACTAGACAAATTTCAAAGCGTTCAGTAGACCCATGTGGCTAGAGGCTACCACACTGAACGGTACAGCTCTACCCTCTACAAACCTTCTCTCAGTACTTTTCCCATTTCAAAAGTCCTGACTTCTACTATAGGGGCCCCACCTACTTCAAGGTGCTCAGCTCCCCCTACCCCATCCCCTCTGTTACCCTTATATCACCCCAGTTTATGAAATACATCCATTCCATAATCCAGATTTGTGCCCTACAGTTTCATTTAATCTGGAGTTATTGGATATTAACCAGTTTAAGTGGTTAACACTCCCAAGTAATCACCTGAATGTTAATAGATGTTGGGAAGGAAGGCTCTCTCTTCCCACCAAATGATTAATATGTGCTCTATATGTTTTTTAAATATGAACAATAACTTTAGTTATTGTTCTACAAAGGCACTTAATGAGGTCCCATGGTACACCTGAAGACATGGGTGAAACAGTATTTCAGCGCAAGACTTCAGAATACAGACACTACCACTTGTCTTTATATCCCCCGTACAAAGCACTGTGTCTGGTGTGTAGAGAGCACAATAAATATTGACATTAAATGTGATTGAAACTAGTTGAGAATCATGGGTGAGTGCTCAATCAGAGCTACTTAAGTTTACTTAACAGGAAAAAGAAATTCATGGGGCATGGCTAAGAGACTTGTTGGGTTTCTAAGTGAAAAGAGTCAGTCTTTTATTGGAAAGTAGGGAAAACAAAATGACATAATGGGAAAGAAAGATGATGGCAGAAATCCCTTAAAGTCCATGGATCAGAGAGCAGAGTGTGTATGATTAATCTTCAGGGATTGTGGGGATAAGATATTTACACATTCATTCAACAAATATTTTTAAGCTCCAATGTTATGCTGGCTCTGTGCTTGACACAGCCATGCAAACATGGGTAAGAAATTTTTCCTGCTCTAAGAGAGCTCTAAACCAGACAGAAGACTGACAAAGAAATAAGAAATGTCCTGCCCTCTGATGTGATGAAGGTGTGTTGTGATGGAGATATTTACAAAGTAGAATGGGGTCGAAGGGGAAGGAGTGAGCATGTACACAGTTCTGAGAAGCTTCATAGAAGAAGAGAAAATATGGCCTGAAGGATGAGTAGGGGTCTGCCCAGCATATTTAACAAGACATACAAAAGCACAGAGGTAAGAAAAATTCCATTCTAGAAATCAGAAAAATTCAGTGTAATTGGAGCAGCACATTGGGTAAAAACTAGAGAGTGATAGAAGATATTGAAAATGTAGACTGAGCCCAAATCGCAAAGGACCTTGCATGTTTTGCCAAAGGATTTTGACTTTGGCCTAAAAGTGATATGTAACAAGTCTAAGTGTTAAGCAGATACGTGATCGGGTAAAATTTCCTGTCCCACATGAAGCCAGAAGTGATTGCATGACTTACTTTGGCCAATGAAATGTGAATAGAAGTACCATGGGTCACTTCTGAAACATAGTTGATGATAAAATGCATGCTTTGGCCCATTCTCCTTTACCTCTACCCAGTGACCAGCAATCTTAAAACACTGGCTTTTCATCCTTGATTCCTGAGTGATTACAATGAGCATAACACTTCTGTTGAATGACAGTAGACTTGTAGCCGAGGTAAGAAATAAACCTTTGTTGTCTTAGCCACTTTGATTTGGAGATTGTTTATTACTGAAGCAGTGTTTCAGGCTATCCTGGCTTATATTGTAGTGGAATAACATGATCAGATTTATATTTTAAAAAGGTAATTGATGACAATATGGAAGATAGCTTAAAGGTAGGAGAGGAAGTTAATTACAGACAAGGAAGCCAATAGAGAGATATTGAAATAATTCCAGGAGAGAAATGATAAAGGCCTAAAATTAGAACAGGAGAGGTAAAGGAAATGAGTTATACATTAAAAAAATATTTAGAGAGCAATAGCAACGAGAATGTGGTGACTAATAAAATATGGTTTTATACTTACCTGGCAGGACAGACACCATGATCACGATGGTGGTTTTCCCAGGACAAGGCTTATCCATGTACTCCAGGTGTGCTGACCCCTGCGATTTCCCCAAACCTGGGAAATTTGACTGCATCATCTGTGGTACTGGTGGACTGTGTTCATGCTTTCCCCCTTTTAAAAACACATGTACACATATATGGTTGATAAATGTTTTAGTTATCTATTTTTATATAACAAATTCGTCTAAATAGATAACAAATATGTCCAAAATGTATCAGCTTAAAATAATTAATATAAATATGTATTCTCTCACAGTTTTCTGTGGGTCAGGAAGTTTAAGATGACTTAGCTAGTGGTTATGGCTCAGGATCTCTTACCAGGTTGCAGTCAAGCTGTCGGCCACGGCTGCCATAGCTGAAGGTTTGATTGGGTCACAGAGGTGTCCAACCTGTGGCATCTCTGAGCCACACTGGAAGAAGAAGAGTTGTCTTGGGCCACACATTAAATACACAAACACTAACGAAAACTGATGAACAAAAAAAAAGGTTTTAAGTAAATTTCCAATTTTGTGTTGGGCCACATTCATAGCCATCCTGAGCCACAGGGTCCACTCCCAAGATGGTTCACGCACATGGCTGACAAGTTGATGCTGACTGTTGACAAGAGCATTCAATTCCTTCTCACGTGGGTCTCCCCAGAGGGTTGCTTGAGTGTCTTTATGATATGGCAGCTAGCCCCCAGAGCAAGTGACGTAAAAAAAAAAAAATAAGGCAAGGCAGCACTTTCTCCTATGACCTGACGTTAAGTCACACACAATCACTTCTAGCATATTCCTCAGTCACATAGACCTATCGTGATACATTGTCAGAGGAACCATAAAAAATGCAAGTTTTAGAAGGTGAGGATAATTGGGGGCATCTTGGAGCCAGACTACCACGATGAACAAGATGGAGGTACAGAAGCTCACTGAGATTTCTAGTTTGAGTGATAGGATCCAATGATGGTATTGAGCAAGATGCAAAACACAAAAGAAAAAAATCAGATTGGGAGGGGAGAGAGATTAGTTCAATTTTGGACCTGCCATGTGGAGGAACCTACAAGGCATACAAAAGTGAAAAGCCTAATTATCATTTGAAAAGAGGAAGTTCTGCCCTGGCTGCTGTAGCTCAGTGGATTGCCTGTGAAGCAAAGTGTCCCTAGTTCAATTCCCAGTCAGGGCACATGCCTGGGTTGCAGGCCAGGTCCCCAGTAGGGGGCGTGTGAGAGGCAACGGACCCATGTATCTCTCACACTGATGTTTCTCTCCCTTCCTTTCTCCCTCCCTTCCCCTTTGTCTAAAAATAAAGAAAGAAAATCTTAAAGAAAGAAAGTAAAGAAGTTCCCAAGAGAGATCAGAGTTGAGGATGTCAGAATCAATATATCTAAGTGGAGGAGGAAGTCAAGGCAGAAAAGAATATGGCCCAGGAAGGGTGTACAGAAAGAAAAAGGAAGAAACACAAAATCAGGAACAAAACCTTATTGAGAGAGTCCTTTATTTAAGGAATTGGGTGTGGGAGGAAAAGTCAGCAAATGACACAGGGAAGAAAAAATCAGGGATGTGAGCAGAGCATAAGAGCTGTGTAGGCACAGAAGGCAGCAGAGGGGAGGGGTCCATGAGTTTCAGCGGCAGTGCCAAGTGATGCAAACAGTCAAGTAATAGGAAACCGAGGCCGCCCTCCCCCACGCCCCCGCCCAGATTTCACAGTTCAGGCAGGTGGCCCTTGGGTAAGAGATTTCAGTAGACTTAGGACGCGGAGTTTGCCTAAATGCATGACTTCGCCCATTAGATTAAACCACTCCTGTCATGCAATGGAGTTGGTTTCCCTTCATAACGGGTGGACCCATTACCTAAGAACTAATATGTCCAATAATGGAAAATTTCTTTTAACATGGGCCCATCATGCTCCATCTATTGGCAATGGAGAATAAATGAATGGGTCAAACAAAGCACTATGGCCTCTGCCCAAACAACCACACCTTCAAGAAAAGCTTCAGGCGTTGATAACCTTCTTGGGGCAACCAGGAAGCTAATCTACAGACTGCAGTTATAGGGTAGAAAGGTAGTTACAAGGCATTTTGTTCACTAAAAAATCCCCAACACCTTACAAGTACCTGGCACAATAATAGGTGCTCATAAAATATTAGTCAGATAAACCAATTGGGATTGAATCCTAAGGTCAGGAAATATTCAAATGGCAATATTATTTTTAGCCAAATAAGAAAAAACTCCAGTGACTTACCAGAAACTAAAATCAGAAATGTCATGATCACTGCTATATTTGAAGTCGTTGCCTTTGGTTTTGAAGACAATGAATGCATCACAGCATCCCTGAAATCTTTGTCTAGGATAAATCCCAACCCAATAGTGTGCTCAGGGGCCGGTGGCAGGAGGTGATATGGGAAACTAAAACCTATTACCACTCAAACTTAACGGCTTTGGCCATATACTGTCGTCATTTCCTGAGCCTTCCTCGGTCTTAGACATCCTGCCAGGAAATTACGGAAATGAATTCAGTCACAAAGCAAGAAAGGGCACTGCTAGGAGGGTCCAGTTCCACTAATCCGTTCATTCATTTATTCACATATTCATCATTCAGGACACTTTCACTGAGTGAATACTATGTGCCAGACAGTGCTAGGCTAAAATCTTTTCTGGAACAAATGGTGTTGGTTTTGTCCCAGTGATGGCAGTTATTATTTTATTCTTGTCACCATCAACTTCATCATTATTCATGCAATGTTGGAGGCATATGAAGGCCACCGTGGGAACCTAAGGAAAGTCACCTCCATGTCTGCTGACTCATTTTTCCTCCTGTGAGGACTGATGACAACATTACTCAGCAGTCTTACCTACAGCTCCTGTGAGTCATTTTATTCTAAGCGGTGATCTGTCTAGAGCCATCACCAATGGCTCTGATCTAAGTCACCAATGTGCAGGGGTGAGGGAGACCCTTTGGGCTTATTTTAGAGAGATAACTCCATTCCCCTATTCTGGCAATATTTTCCCAGTTATAATTTAATGCTCAGATCCTTATAAGAACCTTAAGATGATAGTGGATAAATGAACAGTTGCAGTACATTAAATCCTTATTTTCATTCTAAGAGCTTGATCTGGCTGGTTATCAGTCTAGCTTTTCGCGTCATCTGTAGAAGCAAACCATGATGTAGCAGAAACCACTTAGGAGCTAACAAGATGCCACCATGGTTGTGTGCATTTACAAATGGTCTGTTGATGACACAGGAGAAATTGGGTGGTTAAACTTTTGCAACATTTTTTAAAGACCTTCAATAAGGCCTGATACCTTGAAATATAAACGAGGAAAAAAGAAGGGTGTGCCCGCGCTAAAATTCTGGCAAAGAAACAATGGAAAGCTATCTCTGACCCCATCAAACAACCCCTTCTGTCTTAACCCCACCAAGAACTCCCTATATCTCCTTGGAATCTTAACTTCCTTTCAAACATCCATAGGCCTTCCCTTCATTCCCCATGTAGGCCTGGTGTCACTAAGAGTTCTTAACATGATGCACTGATTCCTTGGGCTGCTATAACTAATCACTACAGACTGGATGGCTTAAAAGAACTGAAATTTCTTTTCCTATAGTCCTAAAGATTAGAGGAATGAAATGAAGATGTTGGGAGGGCCACACTCTCTGAGGCTCTGGGCAAGAATCCTCCCCTGCCTCTTCCAGCTTCTGTGATTGCCGATGATCTGTAGCAATCCTTGGCTTGTGGCTGCATCACTCAGGTTTCTGCCTGTTCTTTGCATGGTTGTCCTCCTCTCCTCTATGTGTGTCTCTGTGTCCAAATCTGCGTCTCTTCATAAGGACGTGGAAATTAGATTTAGGGCCCATTCTAAGCCAGTGTGACCTCATCTTAACCTGGTTACATCTACAAAGACCCGATTCCAGAAAGGGTCATATTTGCAAGTACCAGGGGGTTAGGACTTCAGCCTATCCTTTTGGAATGCATAGTTCAACACACAAAAATGCCCAGACTCTTGGATCTTCTAACATTGGAAAATTCTACATCATAAACATGAGCCAGCCCTCAGGATCCCTGGGCCTCCTCTGTGAAACTGAAATAATTCCCGTTTTCTTCAAAAGCTTGTTGCAAGTTACAATGAAAAATTTCCTTCTTTCTCTCCCCCTTCTTTCCTTCCTTCCTTCCTAGACTTTCAGAATCCTCATGAGTATTTTCTGCGAGGACCCAGTGTGCTATGAAGGATAGAAAGATGAAGTGAGATTCCCACATTCATAAGATTTAAAACTTGTAGGAAGATTCAACTGTCCATAAAGATCATAATATATGGCAAAAGGTGGTAATTTCCAGGAGAGTCACAGACACAGTGACACAAAAATACACACAACAGAGATCAATTCCTGCTGGGAAGAGTCACACAAGGCATCTATCTGAGCTTGATCCTGAAGAATATCTAGGATCTGGATTTTCAGAGATTAGAGGAAGAATTCTCCGTTGAGCTGGGTGAGCAGAGGCACTCGGCAAGGAAGCACAGCGTGTTTGTGAGGCTCTCAGAGTCTCCAGCCCCTCCCGTGTCACTGCTACAAATGCGTTTCAGAAGATTTCATTGCAAAGAAGTTAGAAGGAAAAGCACCAAAAAGGTAGCCTGTGACCGTCTCTGGGAGGTGCGATTTTCCTTTGCGCTCCTAGTTTCTTTCAGATTTTCTTCAATGCTCATGAGTTATTTACAATTAGGAAAAAGATTTTTTTCTATTTTTCAAGAAAGAATTTCAAATTGCCACACACAAAAAAAGAGAGAGAGAGAAATCATACCTTTCCAGGTACAGAATTCTAACAGAGTGTGAGGACTTTGATCATGGCAATTATGACAGGGCGGGAGACAGGACCCGGAGAGGCAGCTGGTGGGCGGGCTCCTGCGGGGCTGTCCTTACTGGCTTGGCACTCGGACTGAAACCGCAGCAAAGCTGCAATTTTTCCTTTGGGTAAGCAATGTCTGCCCTCTGCTGGTGATACAGAAGCTACCAAAGGCAAGAGTTTGTTCCCATCTTCATTAGACAACATGACGAAAAGAAATGTGAAATCATCATTCTGATCTTAAAGGCCTGTGTATTGATACTTCGACCAGCTCCGTGATGTCTTAAGTGCCCCCCCCATTGGAGAGAAATGCCCATTTGTTCACTTTCCCCTTGGGGTCAGTAGCATAGCCCATCCTCAGACTGCGACAGTCCCCAAGTCAAAGGAACTCATTCAGTTGGTAGAGGAAGAACAGGTTTGGTTTGGGGCGGGGGCACGATACCTCCCAGTGTGGGGGGAGCAGTGAGAGGTTTGCACAAGGCGACATGAAGAGGCACAAACACTGAAAGGTGTCAACTGGCCTCCTAACTTAAGAGGTTTGGTTGGTGTGTTTTCTGAATGAGGCTGGCTTGAAACTCTTAGATGAGTTTCTCACCTCATCACCATTAACTTTCAGGACTGGCCATCTCTGGTTATGAGACTGTTCTGGCCTTCACTGTAGGATGTTTATTTAGCAGCATCCCTCACCTCTACTCACTAACTGCCATACCACTTTCCCGCACGTTGTGACAACTCAGAATATCTCTAATCGTTACTAAACATCCTGCCCGCCCCAGGAGAGGGGACGAAATCACCCCCTGCTGAGAAACCCTGCATTAGACACAGCTGCTTGTCCTTCTCAAACCTGGCCGCGTTTTCAAACCTTCAGTCACACTGTGTGCAAATAGGCAGGGGTGGTGGACCGAATGCCAGGACACTCTGGAGTCCCCCTGGGCCAAGCCCCTTACCTGCTGGGGCTTGGTTTCATCAGCTGTGGAGTATGGTTGTCATAACATTCATCTTGCTAGACTGCTCTGTTCGTTTAGTCCGCAAAAACTCACTCGGCACCTGTCATGTGTGGTGAGGGCCGCTTGCGGAACACACAGAACGTGAAACCCCTGTGAGGAGAGTGAGGTGCGAATCGGGTGTGCTGCGGTACAATGAATGAGGAACCTTCGGAAGGCGGAACTTTAGGGAAGATGCATTCAGGCCCGCAGCCGTGTGTGCATTTCTGAAATCCTGAAAACTTTTTCTTTTTTTGTTTTGTTTTTTTAATGATTTGTCATCAAAATCTCTTTGGTGTCAAAACCTGATGTGAATGAGGCTACTCACAGTCTTTGTTGGCCTACTGAGTGTGAATATTTGTCTTTTTCTGCATGATACGACTGTGTTTAGTCAAGGGGTGCTTCCCCAGCGGTACTAAGGGTATTAAACTGTATATAACATGTATACTTTCTTACTTCCTAAAAGGCAAACAACCTAAAGGCCAAAATGCACATGGCCCCAAAGGTTTTGCAAAGGGACTGTGGACAAGTATATACAAATTATCGGGGTAATGAGCAACATAGGAGCTAACATTTTCACATAGTGGTAGTTCTTAGTTCTCATTTGCACCTGGCACCATGCCAGGCAAACTCCAACCTTATACTATGAGATCAATGGAGAAAGAAGGGTGTGTGAGTTTGCAGGTAGGGCATGTGAATTCCGTCACATGATCAGCATAAGTAGCCCTTGTCCAAAGACCAAAGACAATCTCACTCCACTAGCAGGGATCAAGTTCAGCTCACCAAGCTCGCCTGCTCTGTCCTCACACTTTCTTCACGCCTGTTCAGCCCAGCAACCTCAGACGGAGGTGAATATCTGCGTCCTTGCGTCAGGCCGTCCTCTGAGTGTGAGACATGGGGGGGGGGGGCGCACAGGGGGGCACTTATCCTGTTGTTCAATGTGCAGAAGAGTTTACAGGAGACATGGAAGCTCTCAGAAAATAAGAAGAGAGATTTCTGGTAAGTTCAAGTTTCACAACCACTCAATCACTTTTTACTTAAAAGGATTTTAGTTTAAACCAGAACTTGTTATCTCATTGTCACCAAGTTCAATTTCTCTACCTTCAAAGGACTTATTGCCTCCTTAACTTCCTTACTCCCATTTATTATTTAAAAATACCTCAGGGGAAAGTGTGTACTCATAACACAACTACACGTGATGTATTATAGAAGTGTATACTTGAAACCCATATATTTTATTAGCTAACATCACCCCAATAAATGCAATAAAAATTTTTGAAAAGAAATGAGAAGAGATAATAAAATGATTATTGTTGTTTGAAACAAAATAATAATAATAATAATTTATTTGTAAATATATGTTCAATCTGTATTATGTGCCAAGTGGTGATGAGAATATGCACACGAACAGACATAGTCCTTGCTTTGGAAAAGTCACAGTCCAAGAAGAGGGACCTTTGGACAACAGTCTGACCCCCAACACTATGGAAACAAACACTATTTTTCATTTTCCCTCAGTTCATGGACTAAAGAAGGGGTCAGCAAACTAGAGCCTGCAGGTCAGCTGCGCAATCTTATAAAGCTTTAATAGAACACAACCACACACATTGGTTTCCATAATGTGTGTGGCTGGTTTCGCACCATGAAGGCAGGGTTGAGTTTGCTCTGAGTATGCAACAAAGACTGTATTACTTGCAAAGCCTAAAATATTTACTGGAGCCCTTAAAGGAAAAGCTTCCAGACCCCTGGATTTAAGGAAAGGGTTGTGGCGGGGAAAGCTGTGAAAGGAGACTGAAGGAAAGAAATTGTTGACTGTCGAGTCTCTGAAAAAAACAGCAAAATGTCAGTGTATTAGTTAGCATTTGGTTCAGTTGCAGGTAACAGAAAACACAATTATGGGCTTAAACACAATTAAGGTTTCATTTCTCCTACATAAAAGGAGTCAAGAGGTTGACCTGGTGGCTCCAAGGTCATCTGAGACCTAGCTTCCTTTATCTTTCTGTTCCCCATCATTCTTAGCAGGTTTTCTTCCTCCATGTTGTCTCATGATGCAGTATAGCTGCTGGAGCTCCAGGAATTACATCTGTGTCCCAAATAAGCAGAGAAAGGGAAGGACAAATGAATCTGTATTCTAGCTGAATCTACTCCTTTTAAGAAAATGACCCAGAATCCCCACTTTACAGGTCCATTTCCAGCTCTTTGGCCACCCCCTGCTATGAGAAAGATGGAAATGTAGCCTTCCACAGCACCCTTCACATGTATCCTTCACACTTTTCCCATTGAACCACAAACAGCTATATAAATGCTAATACCCTGGTTACTAGTATGAGAGAACCTCTTACTGAGTTCCAAAATGGACATCCTAAACAATGCTCACATTAGAAATAAAAAAATCCCTTCCTCCACCTTGTTGTTAATATATTTGTTCATTTCGCAAGTATTTGTAGATTTTCTACTGTGTGCTCAACACTGTGCTTTGCCAGTGAAACCTTTTGTCTTTCATTTCCTTTCTCTTTTTATTGCTATATTTAGCAATAAATTTTATTTTATTTTATTTTATTTTATTATTTTATTTTATTTTATTTTATTTTATTTTATTTTATTGTCTCTGCTCTACCAGCAGTTTTCTTTATTATTTCAGGAAACAGGAGCTTAGACAAAACCTCATAAGGTAACAACTAAACCAAGAAATTATTCTATGATTAATAAATGTGAGTTTATGTTCCTTTATATGGTGTACGTGTGTAACTGATCAACTGGTATATATCTTTGAATAGTATGTCCAGATTGTATGGGTTAAGGTAGTCTTTTGTCGTTGTTAATGAAAAGGGAATTTAAGACTTATAAAAGCACTTATGCATTGTAATTATTTGTTTATGTTTCTCTCCCCCCCCCCACTAGACTATCCACTCCTTAAGAACTTCTTTGTATTTGCTAACTACAGGTGCTTAATAAACGTTTGATGAGGGAATGAAAGAAGGACCTTCCAAACTTCCGGCTGAGGATCCTCTGCCTTGACAACCGAGCTCAGCGGCTGTTTCCTGTTCTCTGGAGACAGACGACAGGGATGCAGATAATACTCACATATGTGCTGGACTTGACAATTTTCCAATGCTTAATCTTTAAGTTAAATTAAATTAATACCAAAGTACACCTTGACCACAAAAGCAGCAGGAAGTGTCTCTTTTACACTAAATAAAGTCCCCTTCCTTCCGATTGGTCCCCTAAACGCTGGTCTTGAACTGCAGGGTTTGAAGGTGTGCATTTCAGATGCTCGGAGAAGCACCACTACCCCTCTTCACCTGAATACAGAAACAAGAGAGAATTTAAACAGTGTCAGAGGGAATCCAGGTTGGGACTTAGTAAAGTTTTGTTGAGCATAAACTATGTGCAGCAGTAAAGTGCTTTCCTAAAACAGGTACAGAATCACCATAATAAACGGCAAACACCATGGTTCCAAAATTACTCCCCTCGTGTGGCGAGAGGGGGTGAGGGCGGTTTGGTTCCATTATTCTGGGGGTGAAAAAAAACCTGCAGGAAAAATATTTCGCCACCAGGGGGTGCTCTACTAAAATCCAAAGGAACTCCGTCAGCGAGCTCACTTTATAATGAGTTATAAAGCACTCAGATACTGAGACCTACCGTGGGCCAGTCTCAAAGCTCTCATTATTGTTTTCCCAGCCAATTCTGCATAAACTGTCCTCCTGGAAAAGCACTGTACCTTCGGCTCTAGACTTCTACACCAGGAGACCATCTCCTAGAGAGCCACGAGAGACCAACATTCCCCCAGACTGAAGCTTCAAGTCAGCCACAACCTGGTACCTCCGCAGGAGAGGGTCTGGCCAACTCCTGCTCATGACAGAGATTTACGTGTGGTTAGTCTGTTTTCCACTTTTCTTAAGTACACTGATGACGAATAAATGAGAACAATATGAGGACATATGAGGCCGTCACATTTAATTTAGCAATGAATTAAGATTAAGAGAACTGTTTGTCATTTAGAAAAATCAGGATTAATCCTTTTAATTACTATCTGGATTTCTTGTAAATTATTTGATTTCTTTAATCCCTGTTCACTTTCATCCAAAACCCCTCAAATTTTACTAATTTGACACGCGGGATATTCACCTAATTACCTTACAAGACAAAATATAAAGGAACTTAGCACTGGATCCACTTTGGTGGCAGAAAAATGGGCAGAGGGGAACCTACCCTCCGATCCAAATCAGCCACCAACCTGCAGGGCCCTGGGCAGGTCGCCAGGTGCTCCTCAACTGCGTCCTCTCCCTTTGTCAAGTGCGAGAGGGCTGGACTG
Source organism: Artibeus jamaicensis (assembly GCF_021234435.1). Taxonomy (NCBI): domain Eukaryota; kingdom Metazoa; phylum Chordata; class Mammalia; order Chiroptera; family Phyllostomidae; genus Artibeus; species Artibeus jamaicensis. Next base: position 29,440,906 of record NW_026522059.1, on the reverse strand, counting down.
GAGCAGAGGCTTTTACTTCTTATTTTTCAGTGAACCCCTTCTCCTGAAATGGAAGGGGAATAGTCTATCCATGTTCTAGCTCTGGGGAGATGGTGAAAGTGTCTCATTCAGCTTCACCCAATACGGGAAGTATCCCCCACCACTCTGTACCACGCCTCCAGGCCTCCAGGCCACGTCCCGCACCAGTCACGGGGTGGGACTCCTGCGTGGGGACAGATGTCACGATTCAAGTGGTAACAAGGAAACTGAGTGGTGGGTAGGCCAGCCCCACTGTGGCTGCTCAAGGACCAGGTTCCATCTCCACCCCTGCTCTGCCATCCTTAACAAGGGGCCACACGGTGTCTGTGACGCCCTGGGGCACCGTGTCTCCATTTCAAACAGGGAAAAGAGGGAAAGGAGAAGGTGGCAGGGAGTCCCACGCCAGCTCAGCCTGTCTGTTTTGATTAGGAAGGCGCTAACTTTCCTGGGAGGCTCATCCAACCTCAGGTGGAGGTTTTCACCCCCACTTCACTGACCAGAACACCCACATGACCTCGAAAGACAGCTATGAGTTTTCTGAGAGGCACCCTGCCATCCTGAACCAAATGTGAGGTACAATAGCAAAAGAAAAGGGGCGAATGGAAGTTGAGTAGGCTACTAGCTGCATGTTCCCTAAGACTGTGAAAGTATCAGGACACAAATGGAGGTCCTCTAGCTAGTCACCGCAGATGGCCCGTGTAAGAGGGAGTCCTCACCAGATATCAAGAAATCCATGATCGAAGCTCTTCCTGTGGCCAACGCAGGGCTCATGCCAATGGATATGTGGCCTCCTTTGACATCCAACACAGGTGCATCGCGCATGTGTGGCTTTTGTGCCCAGGGAGCCTGGCGACCTCTAGATGCTGCCTCAGCCCCTGTCAGAGCCCGCTCCCTCACCCACGGCCTCCGACCTCCCTCCCGTGCACTCTCTCCCAACATTCCCTCCCCCAGCTCTGGGGGTGCTTCCTACGGCAGGAGACTTTGCCTTTCTGCATTTCTCAAATCTCTACACATGGAAATCTGCCCTTTGTTGAAGCCTAAAGGTTTTTTTTCTTTTGTTTCAGATTTTTTTTTAAATTTACAACCAAAGAATGCTCTCCTTTCTTTTGTCTCTCTTTTTCCCTGAGTAGCCTTGCCCTTACGGCAGTGAACACAGAATGCCATGCTCGGTGCATGGGTCAAGGACCCAGGGGTATGACAAAACACCAGAAACAAAACAATTTCTATTTTAAAATATCACCCCTCTGAGTTTCATGTGAAATCTTACCCAGAAACACAAAGGCAAAACAGAAAAAGTGAGAGTCAACACGGTTAAAGGGGGGAAGAGATGGGAGGACCCCAGGGCCCTCTCCCATGCAGCCGGAGAGAAGCTGGCCAAGGGAAGTTTGAAAACTCACTCAATCAGAAAATCTCTATGGTTTCTTCCAGCTTGAAAGTTCTGTAATTCAAAAAGGAGCAAATTTTTAGTCTATTTTTTCAAAACTTGAGAATAGTCCCACAAAACAAGTGTGGCAGACGAAATAAACAATGATTAATGTGGGTGTGTTCCCAGACTTTCCTGGATCTTGACCCTTCTCCTTGGTTGGCTGCAGACTTTTTCGCTTCACTATGCTCCAAAAGCAGGCTTTCGTGATAGAGAACAAACATGGAAGGATGTTTAAACAAACAAGAAGAGACACCAGGTCAACAAAAGCTAAACGTTTTGGAGAGGCTCAAACACTACTTGCATGCTCCTGTTTATAGGAGCACTGTTCACAATGCCAAACATGCATGAACAAATGAATGGAGACATAAATCATGGTATATACACACAAGAGAATATTATTCAGCCATCAAAAAGAACAAGGTACTAATACAGGCTGGCTAAACCTCAAAGACATTGTACTATTTGAAAGATACCGGACACCAGAGGCCACATATTGTACGGTTCCATTTACAGTCAGTGTCCAGAATGGGTGGATCCGCAGTCATAAAGCAGGTGAGTGGTTGCCAAGGGCGAGGGAAGAGAAGAACAGGAAACAGGCTTAATGGGTAACGGGGTTTGTTTTGTTTTGTTTTGTTTTGTTTTGGGAAGGATGAAAGCTTTTGGAACTAGATAAGGGTAGTGATTGCACAGGATGGTGAATACACTAAATACCACTGAATTGTTCACTTTTTAATGGTTAATTTTGTTTTGTGAACTTCACCTTATTTTTAAAAAATAAGTTAAGAGAAGAGGAAAGAGCAGCACCAGGGCCTGGGGGCAAGAGAGTGTTTGGAGGCAGTGCCTGAGGAAAGGATGGCGGTCACAGGGCGAAGGACAGGGAAGAAGCCTGCTGGCAAGTTGGTGCCCCTCCCCCATTCCCAAAATCCAAGGCGGGGACTCCAGCACCGGCACAGTTAAGCGCACAAGCTCTGGAACTAGACTGCCTCGTTTCAAATCCCAGTCCTATTACACTGCAACCTTGGGCAAGTGACTTAACCTATTTCCTCATTTGGAACATGGAGATAATAAGACATAATTCGTAGGAGCTGCTAAAAGGGTAAATAAATTAATCCACTTAAAGGTCTGGAAAGAGTGGGTCATCACCAGCCCTCCTTGAAAGTTACCTGGTGTTCTTTATCCTTTTTGTCTCCTGCATCTTCCTCTTTGACCAAACCATTCCAGAACTAGGTCATGTTACGTGTGCTAAGTAAATCAATGTTTCCCTATTGGATGATTTTTTTCTTAAATGCAAATGTTGAGACAATTACAAGTAATGGCACCTACAAGTAAAGACTTTTTAGCCTCCTCAGACTAATGTAACAAAGTACCACACAAAGTGGGCGGCCGAGAATAAGAGAAGTGTATTCTCTCTCTGCTCTGGGGGGTGGAAGTCGGGAATCAGGTGCTGGCAGGGCTGCACTCCCTCCGAGGGTTCTGGGGGAGGGTCCTTCCTTGCTGCCTCCTGCTTTAGCAGCGCCAGGCATTCCTGGGCTTGTGGCAGCATTAACTCCAATTTCTGCCTCCACCTTCACATGGTCGTCTTCCTGTGGGTCTTCGGGTCATCTTCCCCCATGCATGTCTGTATCCAGATTCCCCTCTTCTCACGAGGACACCAGTCATATTTGATTAGGGGCACAGCCTACACCAGTATGATGTCATATTCACTAATTTCATCTGCAGTGACCCTATTTCCAGATAAGGTCACGCTGAGGTTCTGGGGTTAGAACTACAAATATTGGGGGGTGACACAATTCAACTCCTAGCACGCGCCAATCTCCATAGCTCTCTAATGTACTCACAAACGCCACTGCCACCTCTCTGGTTCTTCCCCAGCCAGCCTGCTGCTGGAACAGTTTTGAAGGAGCAAAAAGCCTTCCGTCTGCAGATGCCTCTCCCATGCAATGCACGAAACTGAACGTGCACTGTTAGCGATTGGTCACATTTGGTTCCTCTGCTAGTGTATGAATTCCTAAGGGCAGGGAGTATACCACATTCAACCTTGAAGATTAGTAGAATACCTAATACAAGCGATGGAGACTTCAACAGATGAAAGAAGAGGGGGGAGAGTAAAACTCAAATGTCTGCTGGCTCAACAGCCCCCACCCATGAGTGACACCCAGCCCCCAGCTCTCCATTTCCATTTGTCCAGACTTTTTTCTCATCTGTGCCTCTGTGGAGACTGCTCTGGACTGCCGGTAGCCACTCCGGCCCCCAAATGTAGCTGGCAGTTGCCTACAGCTCCTAAGTGAACTCCCTCTGACCACTGCAACCAACTCTGTGATGGCCCTAGAGTCACAGGTCTCCCCCTTACAAGGCCATGACCTAGAGGACACAAGCCCCTTCATTGATTTCTGACAGCTCAGCCTAATGCCCACACACAGTAGGAGCTAAGACTTACTGAGTTCTTTCTACACGCCAGGTACCGTTCTATTCTCCTCATACAAATCAGCTCACGGGCACCTCACAATAGTCCAATATGGCAGAAACTACTGTCATCGGTGCTACACAGATGACAAAACTGAGACCTAGAAAAGTTAAATAATGTCACCAAGGTAACAGCTAGTGAGTGTGGGAACCAGGATGTGAAGCCAGACAACCTAATAGCTAAGACAAAACTATCCAAAACGTGGAAATGGGCAAAAGGATGGCTCTTCATCTTTTCAAAGTCATACTGGAACATGACAGACCCACTCCAGAAATATCCTCCTGTTCTTCAGGAAGGGTGCCCTAACAACTCACTCTAAACAATTGATTAGGATAGGCTACATTTCTGCAAGGCTAGATGTTAGCTTGAAGAAAGCTGAAAGTGATTCAAATGATTCTTGACCTATAGCGGCGAGGCAAATGCGTTTCTCTCTAATGAGAAAGATAGCTCCAAATGTTACAGTTCTATCGCTCTAGGAGGTTGGCCGGGTTTGTGCCTAAGTTAGCATTCCCTCACACTCCTTCAGTGTCTGTAAGCGCTTCTGTCTCAGCTGTGCTCCTTCAAACCAGGTCTACCACTCAGTCAGTCTCCTCACTGGTGATGGAAGTAAATCTGTGACACAAGCTCATTCTATGCTTCTATGCGAGTTATAGTTTAAATATATTCTTGATTATGCTATTACAGTTGTTCCATTTTCCCCCTTCACTCCCCTCCACCCTGCATACCCTCTCCCACCCACATCCCCCCTTTAGTTCATGTCCATGTGTCATACTTATAAGTTCTTTAGGTTCTACATTTCCCATACTACTCTTGCCCTCCCCCTGTCTATTTTCTACCTACCGTCTATGCTACTTATTCTGTGTACCTTTTTTCCCCTCACTCCTCCTCCCACTCCCCTGTTGCTAACCCTCCATGTGACCTCCATTCTGTGGTCCTGTTCCTGTTCTAGTTGTTTGCTTAGTTTGCTTTTGTTTTAAGTGTGGTTGTTAATAATTGTGAGTTTGATGCTATTTTACTGTATATGTTATCTTTTTTCTTAGGTAAGTCCCTTTAACATTTCATATAATAAGGGCTTGGTGATGATGAGCCCCTTGAATTTGATCTTAGCTGAGAAGCACTTTATCTGCCCTTCTATTCTAAATTATAGCTTTGCTAGATAGAGCAATCTTGGATGTAGGTGCTTGCCTTTTATGACTTGGAATACTTCTTTCCAGCCCCTTTTTGCCCCTTCTTTTGAGAAATCAGCTGACAGTCTGATGAGAATTCCTTTGTAGGGGACTGTCTCCTTTTCGCTTGCTGCTTTTAAGATTCTCTCCTTAATTTTAATCTTGGGTAGGGTAATTATGATGTGCCTTGGTGTGTTCCTTTTTGGGTCCAACTTCTTTGGGACTCTCTGAGTTTCCTGGATTTCCTGGAAGTCTATTTCCTTTGCCAGATTGGAGAAGTTCTCTTTTATTATTTGTTCAAATAACTTTTTCACTTGTTGCTCTTCCTCTTCTTCTTCTGCTACCCCTATAATTTAGATGTCGGAACATTTAAAGATGTCCTGGAGGTTCCTAAGACTCTCCTCATTTTTTTGAATTCTTGTTTCTTCATTCTTTTCTGTTTGGTTGTTTCTTTCTTTCTTCTGGTCCATTCCATTGATTTGAGTCCCAGTTTCCTTCCCATCACTATTGGTTCCCTGTACATTTTCCTTTATTTCACTTAGTGCAGCCTTCATTTTTTCATCTAATTTCTGACCAAATTCACCCAATTCTGTGAGCATCCTGATTACCAGTGTTTTGAACTGTGCATCTGTTAGGTTGGCTGTCTCTTCGTCACTTAGTTGTATTTGTCCTGGAGCTTTGATCTATTCTTTCATTTGGGCCACTTTTTTTTGTCTCAACGCACCTGTTACATAGTAAGGGGCAGAACTTTAGGTGTTCAACAGGGCAGGGCAACCCAGTCGCTGGGTTGTGACACTGTCTGTGGGGCAGGGGTCCGAGAGGGAACAACGGCCCTTGCTTCACTCTCTGCTGGATTTCAGTCCCTTCCCCCACTTCCCCCAAACAAACTGGGCCCTTCTGTTGTTGATTCCTGGTGGATGGGCTTGTGTATGTTATAGGACCTTGTGGGTTTCTCCAACGAACTCTCCTGTGAGGCTGGGAGTTTCTTCCAGAACCTCAACCCCCACAGGTGTTTTCAATAGGTGTTTTGAGGCTTTATTTCCCCACGCTGGGATTCTGGGTTGGGCCATCTGTCTCACTCCCCAGTTTCGCCTGGTTTATCTGCGCACAAATGTGGGACCGCCCGGCCCACCAGCCACCTTGTGCACCGCGCCCTTCCACAATCCGCCCACTTGCTGGGTCCACCTGCTGCCACCTTGTGCTCCCAGGTCTGTCGGCCACCATGTTTGCGGCAACCCCTCTCCACCTGGCCACCTGACTCCACCTCTCCTACTGGTCTGCGTGAATGTATCTACTTTAACTCCTTGGTTGTCAGACTTCCATACAGTTCAATTCTCTGTAAGTACTGGTTGTTTTCTGTTTCTAAATTGTTGTTATTTTTATTTTGGTTGTGAAAGGAGGCACAATGTGTCTACCTATGCTTCCATCTTGGCCAGAATTCATTTCAGAGTTATATTTTAATGTTCTGAGATTTTTATTTGGCACACATGCTTAACCACTGTACCAGAGCGCAAGTTGAATTAAAGAACATGTGCTGTTATGTTTAAGAAGGGAGTGAAACCTGTGACCGGAACTCACCAGTTCCTGGAAGACTAATGAGTAAATTAGTGCAAAGAATATTAGACAGATATAAATAGGTTTGGTAGATAGATAGATAGATATCATATATCCTATTATAATATATGTATTATGTCCCCACAAAAGACCGAGTATAGCACAGAATAGCAGAACCTGCTCTGGGGGAATCCTGGCTGCTAGTTTCTTTGGGAATTTGGTGGAAATGAGACAAAATTTTGAGACTAAGACTGGAACTTACCAAAGAGCCAGACATCCCCAGGAGAGTGAACTGTGTCACTCACAGTGTGTGTTATAAGACAAAATTCAACTGAATAAATTTTACAGTGCCCACTGCTTTTATTCAATGGTTCATGAAATGGGCAGCACCCCAACTAGCGCACAGAAAGTTGCTCCCAGGAACTGTACAAAATGAAAGACTTTTATAGGCAGAGGGGAGCAGAAACAAGGAAGTTCTACCAGACAAAAAAAGCAGGGTCGTTACTGCAAGGTCGCTTTCCTTAGAAGGTGGCGGAGCTCCACCTCCACCAGGCAGGTGAACTAAGCAGTTAGTGCTGATAGGGCGATTCCTGACTGACTGGTTTGAGATTCCATTTCTGGAGAGCTGCAACTCTAATTAAGTTGTCTCAGTTTGGTGACATGGGGCTTAGCATAATCGACTTTATTTTTGGCCTGTTGTCTTCTTTTTAACAGGTGTGACCTCCTGAGGATTCTTAAATGGAAAAGCAATTCACACCTCTTCCAAGGGCTTGATTCGGTGCAAACCAGGTACTCCAATTCAAGACTGCTAGTAGAAGTTAATACATGAAGCAACTACAAGGATGAGATTATTGCTTGGAATATAGAAGGTACTTAATAAATATTGAATGAGTTGAAAAATTGTCCCCCCCACTCAGAGAAATCACTTCTGCAAAAAATTCAAACTAGTTGAACCAATTCAATCAGAACTATTAACTTCTTTATCAGAGGAAAGATTATGACGCAGATACTTAGTTCCAACTCACTGCTAATATCTTGCTAATAATGGTGCCAATGGAGTTCTTAATTATATAGGAAAGACTATGAATGGCCTATTTTTAAGTGTCTGAAAATGGAGATGTATATTAAAAAACCCATTGCATTCTTCTGTACTTCTTTTGTAAGGGTGGTTATGGGTGTTTGTGGTTTCTATTTATGAAAGGGACCATCAGCATACCCCTGGATAATGGGATATTTCAGGCAGTATTAAGTGATGACCATATAAAATATTGGTAGAAAGTAATACTGAATGTCAACTCTAATTGAAAAATAATAAATACTAGCCCCGGCCCGGTGGACTGAGTGCTGGCTTGCGAATCAAAGGGTTGCTGGTTCGATTCCCAGTCAGGGCACATGCCTGGGTTGCGGGGCCAGGTCCCCAGTTGAGGGCGTGCGCGAGGCAACCACACATTGATGTCTCTCTCCTTCTCTTTCTCCCTCCCTCCCCTTCTCTCTAAAATAAATAAAATCTAAATAATAATAATAAATAAAGTATTGGTGGGCTTCCCGAAGGAGCCCCTAGCTAGGCAGCCCACTGATTCACGCGAGGCCCCCTTCTAGCCAGTACGAACACAGCACTAAGCAAACCGCACAAGATGTCTTGCCATCTTGGAGTTTAGATGCTAGAGCGGGGAAACAGACAGGAAACAACAAAAAAGAAATGCACACAGTGAGACAGATTATGACACGCACTATGGAGAGAAGTACTACAGGGACAGGACAGAGGAGATGCAGGCGGAGTATGGGCAGGGCCGGCTTGCAATTTAAAATAGGACAGTCAAGGAAGGCCTCCCCGAACAAAGACTTCAAGGATGTGAGAGGGCCAAGGATGTGGACATCCGGGGAAAGAGCATTCCAGGTTGAGAAAATAGACAAGGGCAATGTCTTGAGGCAGGAGCACGCCCAGTGTGCTTCAGGAACAGTAAGGAAGTCGTAGGGAAAATGAAGCAAGAGGGGAAAAGGTAGTAGAGGTGGGGATCCAGTAGGGTTTGGGGCAGAGAGCTGATAGGATCCACCGACATCTTCCCTGGACCACCCTGGCTGCCGGTTAAGAATAGATTGGAGAGCGCTCTGTGTGGAGCAGGAGGATGGGTTAAGGAGCTGGTGTCCTGCTGGAACGAAGCCACCCTTCCCGACAGCCCCCTCCATGTGTCAGGCCACTTGAAATTTGTCCAGCCTGCTCTTTCAATGTTATCTTGCTGAAATAAGATTTAATCCCTGCTCTGTAAGTAAACCAAAAAAGAGAAAAGAAAAAAAAATGGAGCTGGTCATGAGGTATCTCGTTTCCCAGGAAATCAGAAAAAAAATAAAATTGTAATTTCCATTTTTGACAGTTAAAGAAATTGAGTGGATTTAAGTTGCCTGAGGAAGAAAAGAAGCTAATGTTGAGGAGTTAAAAATAACAATGTGATACAGAGTGTGCTGGAATAATTAGCCATGAAAAGGGGTTGCCCAGTGATCTCATTACATTTCCTCAGATGACTTTCCCAAGCGGTGGCAGGAAGCCACTGGATGGCCAGGCACAATGGTCTGGTTCGAAAAACCCGTAATTTAATGTTGAAATAAATGGCAGAACCCAAAAACATTGAGATCAATTAGATGATCATTAAGGAAAATGATGAGCCTTAGTGTCCTGTAAATAGGTCCCTCGAGATGCACTATCACACTGTCCTGCACTTTAAATGGAGACCCTGGGCGGCCGCACCCTTGGACGCCTGCCAGATACATGTGGGTGGAGGTTTATGTCCATTTCAATCCTGCAGCACCACCCAGTTCACATGCAGAAGGTCAGTAAAATCTCTCTAAACTGCACTTAGGGAGACCAAGCTCTGCTGCTGGGGAGGCTAACGCTTTGCTGAAGGTCGGTCCTTATTGCCCCCACAGGCTGACTTTTGCAAACTGAAACCAAAAACCAGTTACTCTCCAAGAACAAAATCTTCAGATGCCTCAAGAGCAGCTTTAATTTAGTTTTAGAATTATAGGCTGGCTGTCTTTCTCCTCTGTTGGTGCCAGATGAATCCAAATTAAAAGCATTGCCAAGTAATGGAAAGTTACTGAAATCTTCCTTTTCTGACTATTCCCTATTTACAACCATTCTGATCATTTTCTGGCTGGCCGCAAACACACTTCTTTTCAAGCGGAATCCCCAGTGGCCCATTTGGAGTTATTTTTCCCACCCTCTTTATTGACCTCCATCCCTTTATCTCATTCCCTCGGAAGCCTGAACCTCAATTCTGTAAACACATTAATAATAAAAACTGATTCCAATGGACTGAGGTCATATTGTTGAACTGATTCTCAGATCACATGACTTAACAATTCTTGTTTTCTCTGTAATATGCTTACAAGGCAGATGTGTCCAGGCTTCAACCTCCTGGTGTCCACAGTGCCAAAGGAGAGCTCTCGGGTTGTGCTGTGCTATTCCTTCTTCTCCATCCGAGCTGATCCCCACTTTGGCCATGCCTGTGCTCCAGGATTAACTGTCCTGCCATGTCCCTGCAGCTGGGCGGGGCCCTACCCACTGCAAGTAGTCACCAAACAGGGCACCGCTCCCTGCCTGCTGCCTTGACTTCATCTTACCATCTCAGAAACCAGCTTCTGCTGAAAAGCGGTTTCCAATTTCAATCGGCACCTCAGTACTGCCCAAGAATTCATTTACAGGTGTCTGCTCATTAATTCAGTTTATTTTATTGAGTACCTACTACGTGCAAAGGCATTGAGCCACACACACAGAGTCAATGGTCTACCATACCCCCACATTCTGTTTCTCCTACGGCTACTTCTAACCTACACTGCTCTGGAGCCCTCCTCCCCAACACATCCCACGTTCCTCTTGGCAGTGGCCTAGCCAGTTTTAGGAAAAGACTCCCTCACGTCTACACACAGATCAGCACCTCGCTCACCTTTGCCTCCTTCACTCCTGCCTCAATTTAATTTCCTTAGAGGTCTTGCTCCACCAATTTTTCCTCTCTCTTCTCTACCTTCTACCTCAACCTTGCTAGTGGTTCTTTTCCAACGATATTTTTACATGTTCCAGTCTATCTCAAATTAAAAATACATAAATAAGTGATCTCTCCTCTAAGTCCTTCTCTAGCATCTAACCTTTCACTGTCTCTCTATAGCCAACCTTCTAGAAAGAGAACTCTATCCCTTCTATTTGCCCTTTGTCTATCTCAGTAACACATCATTGGCTCCCAAATGTGAACCTATGTCCTGTGTTCCTTCATATATGATCAAATATGTACTGGATGCATCACCAGTTGGATGACCCAAGGCACTTCAAAGCTCATAAGCTTGAAACTGAGCTCATCAACTTTCCTAGAGTTTGGACCCCACCTCCACCACGTACTGGCAAGTTCAAACCATTTTGTCTTTCAGTTTCCTTGTTCATGAGTACCCAGAACTGTGAAGACTCTGAGATGTGACCCTGTCTGCAAACCAACAAGTTTGCCTGCCATGCAATCCAGTCTACACAGATGCTAGCAGACATTAAAAAAACTCCTGGGTCAGACATCAAGGTGTCAGTGTGAACCAAGAACAGCAAGATAAACTAAAGCTTTATTAGGCATTGCAATTTTGCAAACACAAATTCGTGTAGAAACTCAACTCTGTTCTAAGTGGGGAAGGAGACAAAATTTATGAAGACAGAGGAAGAGGAGCTTCCAAAGAGGTTACCTGGTTGTTTTTCAAGAGCTGTGATTCATGCTGGCAAGCAGACTCACACTGTACCATACATGATTGATTGCTTGTGTCTATTTTCAGGTAAAAAAAAACCCCTTATTTTATAATAAAAAGTTTGGTGATGCAGAGCCATTTCCAGGAACTATATCTGAATGGAGCCCTTTGGTTTAGCCCAGCTCAAAAGTTGTGGGCTAGATGAAAAAGGTGAAGGGACTAAGCAAAAAAAATTAAAAATACAGAAACAACTCACGGACACAGACAGTAGCACGGTGATTACCAGAGGGAAGGGGTCTCCGGTCGCGGGTGGAAGAGTCAATGCAGGATGAACGGTGATGGAAGGAGACTTGACTTCCAGGGGTGAACACGCAACACAATATACAGATGACGTACTATAGAATTGTACACCTGAAACCTATATAATTTTATTAACCAGTATCACTCCAATAAATCTAATTTAAAAAGTAAAAAAGAAAACAATCCATAATGTATATATCACACTACATTCTGTTACGTTATGTTACATTACCAAAAACAAGTTTAGTGTCACATGGAGGCAGGCGGCAGCTCAGCGTCCCGGAAGCCCCCCAGCCCCATTTCAGGTTTACCTGTTGATCCTATCGGTTCCATATTGCTCTTTTTCTTTCACAAAGGCCAGTTTATTACTAACAATGACTGCAGGTGCCAGAGAATCAGCAGGGTCTGTGCTGGTGCCTGGATCCGCAGTTTCCCCAGAGGGACGCTGGCGACACCTGCACGTGAAGGGAGGTCACAGCAGAGGAACCCTGAGTTCGGGACACTGTCTCTGCCCCAGAGGGAGACAGCTCTTCTCCCAAGGCCATTTTCTACCTGTTCGCTCGGTGCAGGGAGTGCTGCTGCGGCAGCTCACTCCCCAGGCTGTGGGAGTGTTCAGTGTGTCGTGCGAGCCTTTGGAACAGCCTTAGACAGGGAGGAAGCTCCGATATCATTTCATAGCCTGTCTCTCAGTAGCTTGCTGGTGAGGGTGTATGCAGTTCATCTCTGCAAGCCTGTGACCGGCACTCTGTGCCGTATACAACAGTTGCATGGTGTCTGCCAAATAATTTGTTTTAAGATATCTGAAGATCTTGAAATATCACATGCACCATTTTACATGCCCGGCTTCGCTAAATACCCTCATGGTAGAAACGTCAAACACTGACTCACATTAGGCTTAACAAGTAAATTACAATGTTGACACTAATAGAGGAAGATGTGAAGTTAACACGCGTTATGTGAAAAAAAATCTCTTAATAGCTTGCTTTTAAAAATAGATTTAATAATGTCTAAAGGCTTGTTTTAAAAATTATGTTCCATGGAAAGTAGTATTATCCCTTTCAATGAGTTGTAAGTTATTAAGGGTGACTGCAGACACCCCCCCAAAAAATGCCTTTACCTTACAGTTAATTTGACCTGTAGCAGAGTAAGACTCTAATGAATTCACGATGGAAAGTCAGTGGCTATGGTGTGTTGACACGAACTTACCTAGCAAATAAAGATTTACTGAGTGTTTTCTTTGTGCCAAGCACTACCTGAGGCAGAGGGGATATTCTGGGCAGAGGAAGAGGCCAGCTCCCTCCTGCCCAGCAGGACGCCCTTCAGAAGAGAAGCATCAAAACCTCCAAGATGTTGGAGGGATTAAGCGCACACCAACAAATAGCACCCTACTTCCCAGAGTTCCCCAAGTTCTGAACCAATGAAGAAATAATCAGAGACTAAAACACCACCTTTAAAACGGATGAGGCTGATACAGAGAATCTGGCTGTAGATGTAGGAGAGAGCTTTCAATTCCCAGCCAGTCACAGAGGATGCTGAGTCACCACGGCTGGGTGTCCCCGCACCACTGGGCCTGACTATACAGGACAGAAAACAATGGGGAACAAGAGTCCTCTGCAGGCAGGTGATCCTAGAAGCGAAGGCAGCAAGAGGGTCCCTGCTACTCACATCCAGTTCGTCCTCAAATGCACTCCACAGATAACCCACTTCCCATTGCAGGGAGGAGAAAGGCGTGAAGCAAAGGCCAAGCATGTTTAGGAAAATGCCTTCTCATGAAAATCAGCGGGGGTCGGGGCAATGCTCCCCTCTAACAATGAGTCAGATATTTTCAGAAATGAGAATGATCTATGGGTGTCATAAAATAAGGTAACATAAGAAAGAGTGGTAGGGAAAGAGCCTTCTCTACCTGGGATGATTAGGGAGGCCTCTCTCAGGAGTGACATTTGGGTTAGAATCAGCCAGCCTGGGAGGAGAGGCTCGGCGAAAGAAACAGCAAGCACAACAGCTCGGAGAAGGGAATGAACCAGGTGGGACACAGGACACAGAGGAGACCTGTGGGACCAGAGGCGTGTGGTAGGCTGAATATTGAATAACCCACATTCCCACAAAGATGCTCATGTCCTAATCCCTGAGACCTGTAAACATGTTACCTTAATGGCAAAAAGAACTTTGCAGATGTGATTAGTTTCAGGATCTTCAGATGGAGAAATTATCCTAAATTATCAGGCTGGGCCCAATGTAATCGCAAGGTTATAAGAGGGGGCAGGAGCATTAGAGAAAGAGAATTGTGCCCTGGCTGGTGTGGCTCAGTGGACTGAGTGCAGGCCTTCAAACCAAAGCGTTGCTGGTTTGATTCCCAGTCAGGGCCCAGGGCCCCAGTTAGGGGCATGTGAGAGGCAACCACACATTGCTGTTTCTCTCCTTCTCTTCTCCCTCCCTCTCCCTTTTTCTAAAAATAAATAAAATCTTTTTTAAAAAGAGAGAGAGAATGGAAAATGCGGCACTGCTTTGTTTGAGGATGGAAGAGGAACTCACAAGCCAGAACATACAGATGCAACAAAATGGATTCTCACCTAGAGCAGTCAGAAAGAACACGGAACTGTCAACACCCGAAATGTAGAACTTCCGACCCCTGTATCTGTAAGAGAGTAGATTTGTATTGTTTAGGCCACTAGTGTTTGTGACAACTTGTTACAGCAGCAATTAAAAATCCAAGCAGTGAGAACAAGAGGGGACGGGGGAAAAAATGAGGTCCTAGAGTTTCCTAGGGGCCGGATGATGTTGGCTCTTGTAGGTCGTAATAGAAAGTTTCGATTTTACTCTGAGGGCTGTTGGAAGTCACGTGAGTGTTTTCAATAAGGGAGTGGTGCTTACTAACTTTTGCTTCAAAAAGATTATTCTGGCTGCTGTGTAGAGAGAGAGGGGAGGCCAAAAGACCGGGAGGGCAGGTGTCTTGAACCAAGGCGGCAACATTGGAAAGAGTGAAAAGTGGTCAGATTTAGGATCTATTTTAGAGACGAAGATGAGAATACTGACAGACTGACTGTGAATTGCCATGAAGAAAGAAGAATCAAGGAGGACTCCAGAGGTTTAGACAGAACTACCAAATAAAAATGGGGATGCAGTACTTGTAACTCAAGTGAGGAAGGCTTTATGGAGTCAAGGATGGGCTGTGGGTGATGGGGAAATCGGGGCTATATCCGTCATGTTAAGTTTGTTGTGCCTATTAGACACATCAAAGCAGAGAAGCTAATTCGAAATGTGGACACACTGGCTTGGCGACCAAGGGAGAGATCAACGCTGGCCATCAAAATTTGAATACCCTCAGTTTACAAAGCCATGGACTGCGAAACATACTTAGCAGGAGGGCGTAGATAGAACGGAGGGGGGGAGGGTTGCGCCCAAGGCACCCTCACCCTTAAAGGTCAGCTGCAGGGGGCGTCATCAGCAAAAGAAATGGAGACCCACTAACCGATGAAGAAGGAACATGTTTCCTCTGGTCTCTCACTCCACTTGACTACGGGAAGACAGAGGTGGGAAAGAGGAGATAAGAATAGCCTGAAATAATCAACAAATTAAAAAAATATTGAGCCCTGGCTGGTGTAGCTTAGTGGATTGAGCGCGGGCTTGAGCGAATCAAAGCATTGCTGGTTCGATTCCCACTTAGGACACATGCCTGGGTTGTAGGCCAGGTGCCCAGAGCAGGGTGCACAAGAGGCAACCACACATTGATGTCTCTCTCCCTCTCTTTCCCCCTCCCTTGCCCTCTCTTTAAAAGTAAAATAAATTTTAAAAAAATAAAAGAAATATTGAGACTATATCTTCTTCAAGTAGGGTCAAGAGTTTCAGAGCCTAGGAGACATAACTCCATAAAAATGGAGAAGAAAAGGGCAACAAGAAAAAAAACACAAGCTAATTTCAGCTCTCACATAATTCTGCTTGGGCAACTGTATCTGCCAGGCACCACTGTAGTTGTTAATAATGCAACAGTAAATAAGGCAGAGCTCCTGGTCTTACCAGTAAAATATAAGCCCCCAAATTGGCAAGTATTTTTTAAATCAAGCTATTAAACTGTATACACCTTTAACACTAATTTTATTCATAAAAATATTTAAATCCAACGTACCCAGATGGTCTCTAAAAAGTGGTTCTGTTTAACAAAACTACAGGTTAGTTTCTTTTTCTTATACTTATAATTTTCATTCTTTATTACATTTAGACTATGCATTACACTTATAAATTACAAAAAATTAATGTATATACTTTTTGGCAATGTATGGAGTTTCAGTGAATCATCCCTAAGGAAGTGATCTTAAATATGTTCTTGAATGATCACAGACAGAGCATAGCTACCACAATTCAGAGATGGTGCCACAAGGTGGCAGTAGAGAGTTTCTGACGTTAGTCCAACTTCAAGGTTAGCTTGCAAGCTGCCAGAGCCCAAAGCATGTGGAATATTCATGGAGAATCTTTCTCCAAGTAAATCATAATGTTACATTTTTTAAAAGGCTATAACCAGAAATCCTACTGGTAGAGGTAAATTTTAAAAGATAATAGAATGAATGAAAAAAATATGTATAAATGCAATAGTAAAAAAATGTGAAGCAAGCTAAATGCCCATTAGTGCGGGACTGAGTACACACACATCACCTTATCAGTGATGAAGATCTATATCAACATAGAAGAATGTCCATTATGTTAGAGTGTTCGGTGACAGGGGCTATGAAAGAATTCACAAAGAGAAGAAGGTGTAGAGAATGAAGTTTTTATTCACTCTCCAAGAAAAGGGAGGAGCATGGTGTGGAGAGCTATACCAGCCTTGAGGGGTGGGAGCTCTGAGCTTTTATTGGATTATAGTTGGATTAAAAAGGGTGGGAGTGCTCTTGTCAGGCCCCTGGGCTGTGAGGGACAGTGTAGCAGGAGGCTGCAGTTCCTTCCAATGTTTTTCTGCCTGTGTCTGTAGGGAGCAGTTAGTCACATTCCATTCTTGCTTTCCAGTAATTTCCCGTCCTGGAGACAAGCTCAGAAGAGTAAAATGGCAGTCATGTTTAACAAGGTCACAGGCCTGCTTGGCAAATGGTGCCACAATAGCAAATTTTGCCGGCTTTGTTGTGAAAAGAAAGTAGATCTCAGAACATTAATATGGAAGATAATTTGTTATAATGGTTAAAAGCACTGGATCTAGAGTTACATGGTCTGGATCAAATCCCCACTGTTAGCTGTGTGACCTTGAGTAAGTTTCTTAACCTCTCTGGACTTCATTTATAAAATGGGAACACTATTACTACTGTTACAGGAGAAACTCCCAAAAAACTTAGTTCTCTCTCCAACCCAATAAAGAATTACGGGTTGAGGACAACAAACTCACAGTTATTAACAACCACACCGAAAACAAAAGCAAACTAAAAGGACAGCTAGATCAGGAGTGGAAACATAGAAATGAAGATCTCAAGGAGGATTAGCAACAGGGGAGTGGGAGGAGGAGAAGGGGGGAGAAGGTACAGAAAATAAGTAGCATAGACAGTAGATAGAAAATAGATGGGGGGGCAAGAATAGCATGGGAAATATAGAATCTAAAGGAATTGAGACACATGGTCATAAACTAAAGTGGGGGGCAATGGTGGGGATGGGGGGGTAGGGTGGAGGGGAATGAAGGGGGAATAGAAAAACTGTAACAGCAAAATCAATAAAAAAATTTAAAAAAAAAGAATTATGGGTTGAATCCACAACTCTATTATCATGCAAGCAGGGTTTACTGGTGATGTGTTCTCATGGAAGAGAACAGACCTTGCTGAGGTGGGAGAGAAAGGCAGGAGCAAGAGAGATATCCTTCGTTCTTAGGACTCATAGTTGGCCATGAAGAAGTTACATATTGATTGACAGGTAAAGGCGGAGCTAGCTTTCCAGGATGGGGGTGTGAATACCCAAAAGTGTTAATAGGCTTCTTCCTTTAGGCACTATAGGCCCTTTCCAACATTTTAGGCCTTGGGATGAAAGCACAGTTTCAAAAGCTTTCTTTCCCAGATAATGGAAAAGATACAAAGAAGTTCAAGGACTGCCGAGTCAGTGGGTGGTACATGCATCCCTACTCCTCCCTGCCTTGGTTTGCTATGTGTCCTACCTAACACAACCTCACTGGGTTCTTGGGAAGATTCAGTGCAATATTAGAGGGAAAGCACTGAGAGTGGTGTCGCATATGCTAAGCTTGCAGCAGGTAGTAACTACCACTGAAATGCACAGTGTGATGCCACTGCTTTTTTGTTTTAATCCTCGTCTGAGGACTTGGTTATTGATTTCACAGAGAGGGGAGGGGAGGGAGAAAAACATCAACGTAGAAGAGAAACATCGATTGCTTGCCTCTAGTACTCGCCCCTACTGGGGACTGAACCTGCAACCCAGGCAGGTGCCCTGATTGGGTACCAAACAGCAACCTTACAGTTTGCAGGACGATGCCGAACAATCTGACCCACACTTGCCAGAGTCCCACTGCTTTCTTAAATATCCAATAAATCTATATGTGGACACATGAATTTTCTGGAAAGGATACATATCAAAATGTTACAATGGTTATAATATCTGAGTGATGAGACTGCAGGTAGACACTTTAATTAAAACTCTTAATAATTTGGGGAGAAAAATTCTGATGGTGTCTCTATCTGTTCAAATACACAGAGATCTGTAACAATGACCTCGCATGCCATATTTCTAAGAAGAAAAAAGATACTTTATTTTTTATGCAATAGCAAAATCATTGTTTTAAAATAAAGTCTACAATAATTCTAGTAATTTTCCTTTTCCCCTTTTTTAAAATTTTGATTCCATCTCTCATCTCACCGGAGCTTGTTTCAAACATGTCTTTGTACTCGCCTTCAATTCCAGCTGCTGCTCCGCGCCCTCCTCCCCAGCCCAGGACTGCTCCGAAGGACAAAGGCAGCCTTGCTCTCGGCTCTAGTCCCTGGCTGGTCTCCTGCAGCTCTCCAGTTGGGCTAAAACTTGTTCTTCCCATTCCATTCCTGCTTCTGTTACAATAGAATGAGTAGCCAGAGGGAAAATAAAGGCAAGGATGAGGGCAGCCCTTGAAATTCTATGTATGGTCTCCACTATCTGGAAAAAGAGGGCCTTTGAAACTGTGCTTTCATCCTAAGACCTGAAAGGCAAAAAGAGTTCACAGATCCCAAAGGAAGAAGCCTGTTAACATCTTTGGGTACTCATACAACCCACACTCCTGCCCCACCAAAGCTGGCACCACCTTTATCTGTCAATCAATATGTAACTTCTTCACCCCCTCACCCCTCACCACCAACTATATAAGTCCTCAGGACAAAGGGTTTGGCAGACTTGATGCTCTTGTCTCTGTCTGCCCAGCTAGACCACCTCGCTTCTGACCACCTGGCCTCTGGCCACGCACACACTTGCCATCCCAGCCCTCACCACCCCTGCACTTGCCACTGAGGCCTCTGGCTACCCTTCCCCTGCTTCATCCTGAATCTATGCCTTTCAGCCCCCTAACTTCACTTTAATTAGGCCTGTTCTCTACCATGAGAACGGATCACCAATAAACCCTGCTTACATGCTAATAGACTCTATGATCTGTAATTCTTTACTGCATTGGCGAGAAGAACCGTTTCTGGGATTTTCCCCGGTAACACTTCCTCTCTTTCTACCACAGGCCCCAAACCACTGCTTGTTTGAAGAAAAAGTAATTCCTCTGATTAGGTTCCTTCCAGTCACACCATCTCCACCTTTTCCCTTTCTGTTCCTTTTAGATTTAAAAGAACAGCTTCTTCTCTACCACCCACCCTACCACTCCACCGCTTCCTCCTTTGTTTGCTCTGTGTCCCAGTCCCAGGAATGTGACACTACTCAGCTGTTGCACCTCAGTTCTTCTCTTTACAATCTTGCCAGTTCCTACAGAAACCAAGATCACAGTGTCAAAATCCTGGCGTACACCAGACCATTTGTGTTTAGAGAATTAACAGCAAATTAAATTGCTTCATTACTGTAAGTCATGGCATGAGTTTTAATTGCACCCCACTCAGTTGCTCACATAAACTTGATACTGGTTATGGAGTTATCTCAATGAGCCTTTGTAACTATGTCCTTGTTCTCAGCATAAAGAATTAATAAATGGCCTTCAAATAGCAGTCTCTGCATTTGAACTTTTGAAGTAAAAGTCAGCTAATTCTCAGCAGATAGAAATCGAAACCGACTGCCCTGGCTGGTGTAGCTCAGTGGATTGAGCGCAGGCCTGTAAACCAGAGGATCGCGGTTCAATTCCCAGTCAGGGCACATGCCTGGGTTGCAGGCCAGTTCCCAGCAGGGGACGCAACCACACATTGATGCTTCTCTCCCTCTCTCCTTCCCCTTTAAAGATAAAGAAATAGCCCTGGCTGGTGTAGCTCAGTGGATTGAGCATGAGCCTGCAAACCAAAAGATCGCGGTTCGATTCCCAGTCAGGGCACATGCCTGGGTTGCAGGCCAGTTCCCAGCAGGGGCCAGTTCCCAGCAGGGATCACATGAGAAGCAACCATACAGTGATATTTCTTTCCCTCTCTCCTTCCCTTCCCCTCTAAAGATAAATAAATAAAATCTAAAATAAAATAAAGATAAAGAAATAAAATAAAAACTGAAGTTGGCCTCCTCTGCTGGTCTGAAAGGGCCCATGCTTCACCAACACAGAATATGACACAGCAGCCCCTGCTTCTGACATAAGGCAATTTTCTGAACTGGCTTTAATAAGCCATTGGAATCACCTGCTGCCACATTGTTTAAATGAAGAAAAAAGCAGCTACTAAATGGAACTAGTGTTAATGTACATTGCAGCTAATATGATGGTACAATTTTATAAAAATAAAATACAGTAAGTGAAGAGACTTTCTAATTTTATTCTAAATCGACCTTAGAAATTTAGATTGGCTTAAAAATAATTTTTAGGTTAGCTGTATAGTGTTTTATGTTTAAATCCAAGATTTCTCTAGATAATCAAAAATAAATCTCCCCTTGAGGATTTATTCATTGTCAAACATTAGCTCAGTACTGCTGGCCAACATAGTGTCATCAGTGAGACGCAACAAAAACTCAATGAGATGAAAGAAAGAAAATGCAGCCAGTTTGATGAGCTCAGAAAATAAATCAACGAACAAAACAAATACTTTACTAAGAGATTGAAACTTTGAAAAGGAACCAAACAGAAACTCTGGAAATGAAGAACTCACTCAAAGAAATTAAGAATGAGCCCTGGCTGGTGTAGCTCAGTGGATTGAGCACAGGCCTGCGAACTAAAGGCTTGTGGATTCAGTTCCCAGTCAGGGCACATGCCTGGGTTGCAGGCCAGGTCTCCAGCAGGGGGACATGTAAAAAGCAACTGCACATTGATATTTCTCGCCCTCTGCTTCTCCTTTCCTTCCCCCTCTCTGAAAATAAATAAATAAAATCTTTAAAAAAAAAGAAATCAAGAATGAGCATAGGAAATGAAGCCTACCGGATGGAGCAAAGAATTGGTGATATCGAACATGGAAATTTAGAAATGATGCAGAGGGAAGAAGAGAGAAACTTGAGCATAAAAAAAAAAATAGGAGAGCTCTACAAGAACTGTCTGACTCTTCCCAGAAGAGTAATATAAGAACAACAGGAACACCAGAAGAAGTCGGGGAGAAGGGAACAGAGGTCCTATTCAAACAGTCGATGGAAGCTTCCCAAACCCATATAAAGAGCTGGATCTTCAAATCCTGAAGCAAATACAACACCTAGTTACCTCAGCCCAAAAAGGCCTTCTCCAAGGCACATTGTATTAAAACTGCCAAAAGTTAATGAAAAAGAAAGAATTCTGAAGGCAGCCAGGGAAAAGAAGAAAGTAACCTATAAAGGAAAGCCCATTAGGTTATCACTGGATTTCTTAGCAGAAACTCTACAAACTAGAAGAGAGTGGAAACAAATATTAAATTACTGAAAAAAAGAAATTACCAGCAAAGAATAATATATCTAGCAAAGTTGTCTTTTAGATATAAAGGAGTAATAAAGAGTTTTCCAGACACACAGCAGCTCAGGGACTTTATCACCAGAAGACCTCAACTGCAGGAAATACTTGAGAGGGTTGTTCCACCTGAAACAAAGAAAAAAGGTCACAAAACTATTAAGTAAGATTCCCCAACACACTTGGAGCATAAACAGGGATAATTGGTGACAATAAAAACATAAATGAGGTAGGAATAGAGATTCGAATTTACAAAGGAAAGTGGAGGTCAGGCACACTAAAAAATAAAGGACTACTGTATATATGAAACTTTCTTTTTCATAAACCTAATGGCAACCACACACACACAACTGAGACACACAACTTAAAGGGGGGGGGCACAGAGAAAAGAAGTATGGAATACCACCAAACAAAAACAACAGGCAGAAACACAAAGGCGATGAATCGATGGCAATACAGAGCCACTAGAAAACAAAAGATAATATGGCTACAGGAAATCCTCAATAATTACTCTAAATGGCTATAGGAAATCCATCAATGATTACCTTAAATGGAAATGGACTGAATTCATCAATAAATAGTCACAGAGTAGCAGATTAGAGCAAAAGAACAAAACCCAACCATATATTGCCTTCAGGAGGTACATCTAAGCTGCAAGGACAAAGATAGACTCAAAGTGAATGAGTGGAAAATGATTCTCCAAGCTGGTAGCATCCACAGAAAAGCAGGTATAGCCATGCTTATATCTGACAAAAATAGATCTCAAGATAACAAAGGTAACAAGGGAAAAGGATGGACATTTTATGATAAAGGGGACACTACACCAAGCAGACATAATACATATATATCTCCCAAATCAGGAAGCACCAAAATACATAAAGCAATCACTAACAGAATTAAAGGGAGAAACAGGCAATAACATAATCACAGTGGGAGACCTTAATACTCCATGGACAGCTCTACACAGATCATCCAAAAAGAAAATCAATACAGAAATATCCGCCTTAAATGACACATTAGACCAAATGGACATAACTGGCATTTGCCAAGCCTTTCATCCCAGAATATCAGATTATACATTCCTCTCCAGTGCACATGGAACATTTTCAAGGACAGACCAGATGCTGAATCACAAAACTAGCCCCAACAAGTTCAAGAAGGTTGCAGTCATACCAAGCATATTCTCTGACTACATGCTTTGAAATTAGAAACCAACTGCAAAAGAGAAGTAAAAAAAAAAACCTCACAAA
Source organism: Artibeus jamaicensis (assembly GCF_021234435.1). Taxonomy (NCBI): domain Eukaryota; kingdom Metazoa; phylum Chordata; class Mammalia; order Chiroptera; family Phyllostomidae; genus Artibeus; species Artibeus jamaicensis. The sequence goes on along the minus strand of NW_026522059.1, from coordinate 29,418,045 downwards.
TATGTGGAGATTAAATAACATACTACTGAAATTGACTGGGTCAAAGAAGAAATAAAAGTGAGATCAAAAGATACAGAGAGACAAATGAGAATGACAATATGACTACCAAAATTTCTGAGATGCACCAAAAGCAGTAGTAAGAGGAACGTTTATATCATTACAAGCCTATCTCAAAAAGCAAGAAAAATCCCAAGTAAATAACCTAACACTACATCTTAAGAGAACTAGTAGAAAAAGAACAAAAAGCAACCCAAAGTCAGCAGAAGAAAGGAAATAATAAAAAGTAGAGCAGAATTGAATAAAATAGAGAACGAAAACACTATACAAAAAATTAACAAAATAAAGATCTGATTCTTTAAAAAGATTAATAAAATTGACAAACCCCTGGCTACCTTCACTAAGGAAAAAGAAAAAAGACTCATATAAACAAAATCAGAAATGACAGAGAAGTTACCACAGATATACAAAGGATCATACAAGAATACTATGAAAGACTATATGCCACCAAATTCATTGCTAACCTAGAAGAAATGAATAAGTTCCTAGGAATATATAACCTTCCTAGACTGAATCATGAAGAATTGGAAAATCTAAATAGATCAAACAACAGTGAGGAAATTGAAACAACCATTATAAAACAAAATAAAAGTCCAGGGTCAGATGGTTTCACCAGAGAATTCTACCAAATATTTCAAGAAGATTTGATATCTGTACTTCCCAAACTTCCAAAAAATTGCAAAAGAGGCAATACTTCCTAACACATTTTACAAGGCCAACATAACCCTGACACAAAAACTTGGCAAGGAACTTAACATTACAAAAGAAAGCTATGGACTGATATTTCTGACGATTACAGATGCAAAAACTCCTAAAAATATACTTGCAAATCAAATGCAATAATATATTACAATCAAGTGGGATTCATTCCAGGGGCACATAATCAAATAAATCAATGTAATGCACTACATTAATTTTTTTAAAGGATAAAATTATACAATCTAATCAATAGATACAGAAAAAGCATTTGATAAGATATAACATTCAGTTATGATTAAAACACTCAATAAAATGAGTATAGAAAGAAAGTACCTCAACATAATAAAGGCCATATGGGACAAACCCTCAGTCAGTAGTATACTCAATGGCGAAAACCTGAAAGCTTTTCCTCTAAAATCAGGAGTGAGACAAGAATGCCCACTCTCACCACCCTTATTCAACATAGTTCTGGAAGTCGTAGCCAGAACAACTAAGCAACAGAAAGATATAAAAGGCATCCAATTTAGAAATAAAGAAGTAAAAGTGCCACTTTTTGCAGCTGCTGTGATTCTGTACATATAAAAATTCTAAAGACTCCACAAAAAAACCTATTAGAAACAAAAAGCAAACACAGTGAAGTTGCTGGATACAAAATCAATGTACAAAGTCCACTGTTTTGCTATATACTAACAATGAAACTTTAGAAAAATAAATGGAAAAAATACAACTCTTTTTGCAATTGCAACAAAAGGAATAAAATACCTAGGAGTAAATGTAACAAAGGATGTTAAGAACCTACATACTGAAAACTACGATGCATTATAAAAGAGATTTTAAAAGATGCAATGAAATGGAAAGGTATTCTGTGTCCTTAAACTGGAAGAATCAACATAGTTAAAATGTCTATATTACCCAAAGCAATATACAGATTTAATGCAATCTCCAGCAAAAAATCCCAATGTCATTTTTTTTTAAGTAGAAGGAAAAAAAAATCATCAAATTTGTTTGGAGCCACAAAAGACCCCAAATAGCCAAAGCAATCCTGAGAAAAAATAATGAAGCCAGTGGTATCAGACTACCTGACTTCAAATTATACTACAGAGCTACAATAACCAAAACAGCATGGAATTGGCAGAAAAACAGGCACACAGACCAGTGAAATGGAATTGAAAGCCCAGAAATAAAACCACATGTAGATACAAAAATAGTTTTTGACAAAGCAGCAAAAAGTGTACAATAGAGAAAAAATTCTTTTCAATAAATGAGGCTGGAAAAATTGGAAAGCTACATGAAATAGAATGAAACTAGACTATAGTTTGTCCTCATGTACAAAAATTAATTCAAAATCTATCAAAGATAATATAAGTTCTGAAACAATAAATCACATAGAAGAAAACACAGGTACTAAACTTATGGACCTTGGCCTTAGAAAACATTTTATGAATTTGACCACAAAGGCAAAAATAAAAGAATGGGACTATATCAAACTAAAACACTTTTAGTTCTATACAACAAAAGAGACCACCAACAAACAAAAATGCAACCAACTGAATGGGAGACAATATTTGCAAATAATAGCTCCAACAGGAGGTTGGAGCTATTATACACAAAATATATAAAGAACTCTAACAACTCAACACTAAACAAACAAAAAATTCAGTTTAAAAAAAATGGGCGGGCCCTGGCTGGCGTAGCTCAGTGGATTGAGCACAGGCTGTGAACCAGTGTGCCTGGTTTGATTCCTAGTCAGGGCACATGCCTGGGTTGCAGGCCAAGTCTCCACTTGGGGGGCACACAAGAGGCAACCACACATTGATGTTTTTCTTTTCTTATTTTTTTTGGGTGGATTTGTTTGTTTCCTGGTTCTGTTTTTTTTTTTTTTTTTGTCTTTTCCTTTCTCTCTCCTTTCCTTCCTCTCTCTCTAAATATAAATAAAAATAAAGTCTTTTAAAAAATGGTCAGAGGACCTAAACAGACAGCTCTCCCAAGAAGACATACAAATGGCCAACAGATATATGAAAAGATGTTCAAGATGTTCAACCTCACTAGCTCTTAGGAAAATGCAAATCAAAAGTACAATGAGATACCTCCTCAGACCTGTTAGAATGGCTATCAACAAGACAGGTAATAACAAATGTTAAGGGGTTGTGGAGAGAAGGAACACTTATTCGCTGCTTGTGGGAATGCAAACTAGTATAGCTACTATGAAAACCAGTATGGGGCTTCCTCAACAAATTAAGAGTAGAGTTACCATGGAACCCAGCAAACATTCTTCCAAATATCTACCCAAAAACCTCAAAAACATTTACTCACAAAGACATACGCACCACTGTGTTCATTGCTGCGCTATTCAGTAGCCAAGACAGGGAGACAACCAAAGTGTCCTTCGTTCAGCAGAGGGTAGGATAAATACGCGGTACATATTTACTCTGGAATACTCTCCAACCATCGGGAAAGATGGAGTACTGCCATTTGCAACAACATGAATGGGCCTTGAGAATGTTATATTAAGCAAAATAAGCCAGTCAGAAAAAAACTAAGAAATATATGCTTTCACTTATATGTGAGATATAAAATAGAAACCTATCAACACAAACAGGAGTATGGTGGTTACCAGAGGGAAGAGTTGGGGCAGGTAGTAAAGGGTAAAAGGGGCCAAATATATGGTGATGTGACTTTGGGTGGTGGACACACAATGCAGTTTTCAGATCATGTATCCTAGAAACATACACTTGAAACCCATATAACCTTATTAACCAATGTCACTCCAATACATTTACTTAAAAAATAAAATAAAGTCTTTAAAATCTGCCCTGGCTTGTGTGACTGAGTAGATTGAATGCCAACCTGTGAACCCAAATGTCACCTGTTCAATTCCCAGTCAGGACACATGCTCGGGTTGCTGGCCAGGTCCCGGGTTAGGGGCATGAGAGAGGCAACAAACTGGTTTTTCCCTCACACAACCATGTTTCTCTCCCTCGCTTTCTCCCTCCCTTCCCCTCTCTAAATATAAATAAATAAAATCCTTAAAAAATAAGAAAAGAATAAAACCTCTTTTGCCCACTAATAAACAGCTGTCTTTCATCGAACGCTTACTGTGAATTATTTTATTTGATCCTGACAACTTGGTGAGGTAGTTCCTGTTACCATCATCTCCATTTTAGCAGTAAGAAACTGAGGCTTAGAGAGGTGAATTTATGTATTGAAGTTTCCGCGGCCAGAACAAAGATTCAACTTCATCATATTCACCACCCTATAAGTAGATTTTTTGAAGATTTTCTGAAGACTGCATATGGTGCTGAGTCCAATGTCCAGGTTTGCATGAAATGAGCACAGAAGGTGTCCTTGGGGGCAGATGGCATCTGGGGTCAGTCATTTAAAGTTATTTTCATTTCCAAAATACATAACGAAAATAATTGGGAAAACAACAATGTATCTAAGCCATGCCAAAGAAAATGTATCTCTACTTATATTCATAATAAAAAGCCTATTTAAGCCGACACATTATCCCCCCAAAAGTATTGCTGAGCCTTTCAGGGACTAAAAAAGCAGGAATAATACATGTAGACAGGCAAAAAGACATATGGTCCTTAAGGGAATATGAATTTGAATAGAAAAACTTGAACAATGGAGAACAGTCTGCTTCTTAGATCCCCTGATGTATGAAGTTTGGTGCGTTTCCAACAGCAATCAGAAGGTGCTGGCGGTGGCCCAGCTGGCCGGCCTGCAAGACCATCTGGAAGAAAGGGGAGTGTGGGCCACTGGTCAGGCTGACACCAGCGGGGGCTGTTTGCTCATTTTCACAGAGCGTGTGGAGCTACTAGTTAAGGTTAACAAGGAGTGAGTGAATCAACTCCAAATCATGCATGACTTCAAAGGAATTAAAGTGTCTCCTTAAATATTGAGGGGGACTTTTCAGCAATAGAATGTATGGAGCTTAGCATGACTTATTACCAAGTCTTTAAAAACTGGCCTGAAGTGTATCCCTAGTCTAATTTAAGGCCAGCATTATCTTTTCCCCTGAATGTGACTCAGGAAAGCCATCTTTATCATTCTGCTGGTATCCAGTGACCCAGACATTAAGCCTCTGACTGAAATATATAGCTTTGAGGTTGAAAACTGTTATCTCTCCTAAACAGTCTATTCTGGGAGGAAATCACTTTTTAAACAGCAAGAGATCAGCCTAATTCTTTACTTTTTTCTCAGAAACAAAGATACGATATACACAAGGACTCTCCAGATGCCAGAGATAAAATACATGATAATAAAGTAGGTGATTTTTAAATGCTACAAGGTTCATTGGAAAACTAGGTGCCAAATAGATTTTCAATAGCCTTTTCCCTATCTTGAGAGATTTACAACCAGAGTCATTTTATCATAATTTTATTGAATTTCAAGCCTGCCACAAGATAATAAGAAGCAAAATAATAAAAGACTAGAGAAAATTCAGAATTAATCACAGTTAATGCAACTGCTCTTTCTAAAAAAATTAAAACTTTATTTTTTTTAATTTATTGATTATGCTGTTACAGTTGTTCTATTCCCCCCTTCATTCCCCTCCACCGTACCTTCCATCCCCACCATTACCCCCCTTTAGTTTATGACCATGTGTCTCAAGTCCTTTAGATTCTATATTTCCCATGCTATTCTTGCCCCCCATCTATGTTCTATCTACTGTCTATACTACTTATTTTCTGTACCTTCTCCCCCCTTCTGCTCCTCCCATTCCCCTGTTGCTAACCCTCCTTGAGATCTTCATTTCTATGTTTCCACTCCTGATCTAGCTGTCCTTTTAGTTTGCTTTTGTTTTAGATGTGGTTGTTAATAACTGTGAGTTTGTTGTCCTTTCACTGTTCATGTTTCTTTAACTTCTTTTTCTTTGATAAGTTCCTTTAACATTTCATATAATAAGGGCTTGGTGATGATGAACTCCTTGAATTTGATCTTATCTGAGAAGCACTTTATCTGTCCTTCCATTCTAAATGAAAGTTTTGCTGGATAGAGCAATCTTGGTTGTAGGTCTTTGGATTTCATGACTTGGAATACCTCTTTCCAGCCCCTTCTTGCCTGTAAGGTCTCTTTTGAGAAATCCGCTGATAGTCTGATGGGGACTCCTTTGTAGGTGACTGTCCCCTTAGCTCTTGCTGCTTCTAGGATTCTCTCCTTCACTTTCATTTTGGCTAATGTAATTATGATGTGCCTTGGTGTGTTCCTTCTTGGGTCCAACTTCTTTGGGACTCTCTGAGCTTCCTGGATTTCCTGGAAGTCTATTTCCTTTGCCAGATTGGGGAAATTCTCCTTTATTATTTGTTCAAATAAGTTTTCCACTGGTGGCTGTGCCTTTCCCCCTTCTGGTACCCCTATAATTCAGATGTTGGAGCGTTTAAAGATGTCCTGGAGGTTCCTAAGACTCTCCTCATTTCTTTGAATTCTTGCTTCTTGACTCTTTTCTGTTTGGCCATTATTTGCTTTCTTCTGGTCCACTCCATTGATTTGAGCCCCAGTTTCCTTTTCATTGCTATTGGTTTCCTGTGCAATTCTCTTCATTTCAATTAGTTTCACCTTCATATATTTGTCTAATTTGTGGCTATAATCAACCAGTTCTGTGAGGATCCTGATCACCAGTGTTTTAAACTGTGCATTTGAGAGTTTTGCTATTTCTTCATCGCTTAGATATATAGGCTCTGAGGCTTTGAGATCTTCTTGCGCCATTTTTGGTCTGTTCGCGCCCTTTAAGTGTGAGGAGCAGCGACTTGGACTCCCAGGTCACTGGGTTGTGATGCTGTATGTGGGGGCATGGTCAGAGCGGGGAAATGGCGACCCCCTCTGCTGTTTTGCGCCACTGGGTGAAGAGCAGCGCCTTAGGTGGTTCCCCTGGGCCGGGCCACTCAGAGTCGCTGGGTTATGACGCTGTATGTGGAGGTGGGGTCAGAGCAGGGAGATGGCGGCGCTCGCTGCGGGGACCCGCTGGGCTCCAGTCCAATCTCCCACTCCCTCGCTGTCTATCCACGCACAAATGCGGGACCACAGTCAACCCGCAGCCCTGCTGCCTCGCTGTTTCCCCCACGGTCACTCGCTTGGTCGCTTGCTCGGTCGCTCACTAGGTCCAGCCCTGCGCCTGGATTCCACACGCCTGAATCCGTCTGACCGAGTTTTCCTGTGCAACCCTGCTCCACCAGCTGCTGGTTTCGCCCCTTACTGGTCAGGCTGCAGAATTTGTTGTTATCAGACTTCCGAAAAGTTCAATTTTCTGTGTTCTGGCTGTGTTTTCTGTTGCTAATATTTAGTTGTCTCTAAACTTGGTTGTGTGAGAAGGTACAGTATATCCACCTATGCCTCCATCTTGGCGGAAGTCCTCTAAAAAAATAAAAACTTTAGAGGAAAAACTCACATAGATACCCTAATAATACCCAGAGGGGGAAAGAAAGAGAGAGAGAGAGAAAGAAAGAAAGAAAAAAACAAAGAGAGACCAATGCAAATACATAGTAATATGAAGGTAGGTAAATTAGGACATCTACAATTGCTGTAGTAGATATTCTACTTCATCAATTTTTTTCCACTGAAGAGAATGTAAATATTTTGAATGTAATCAAAGATATAACAGATGTTGAATTGCTAAAAAAAAAAAACTATCACTGAAAATGAAGTCTACCATCACTCTATCACTTTACTGATAATGTAGATGCTGTCATACTCACTTTCAGTCTTTTTTTTTTTTTAATCCTCACCTGAAAGATTGCTTTCAGAGAGAAAGGAAGGGGAAAGAAAGAAACATTGATTGGTTGCCTTCTTGTATGTGGCTCGACTGGGGTCCAAACCCACAGCCTGGGTGGGTATGTGCTCTGATGGGGTATCAAACCTGCAACCCTTCAGTCTACAGGATGATGCTCCAACCAACTGAGCTACACAGGCCAAGTCTCATTTCAGTCTTTAAAAGCACTTATTTATCACTCACTTACATGTTTCTTCCCCATTATAAGTCAAAGTAACATATATGATAGACCTTTTCATTCATTTAACAAAAATTGCAGTAAACTTCACAAACTCCCATGCTATATGCCAAGCATGGCTATGTGCTAGCCACTGAGAATACAACTAAGAATAAGACAGAGATGGCACTGACCCTCATGAAGTTTTGGAAGAGGCAAGCAACTAAATAATTAGAGTGCAATAAGGTATTAGGAACTAATGTATTTACAATTATAATAACTCCTACGAAATATAAGTTGCAATGAGAGAATATAAAAGTGGAACCTAAATTCGAATATATTTTTACCAGAAAACTCACTAAGATATATAGTGTTGATAGACTATTCATGTGGTCTCCCCCATTCTCTATCCTACCTTGCAGTTATTCAAGGCCATGTGATCAGTTCTGGACGATGGGCTGAAGCGTATCACTTTGGGGAGGAAGTATTTAAAAGACATTGCTACTCTCCAGCTCTTTTCTCCCCTGCCCTGAAGGTCATGGATGCTGTGTTGAGATAAAAGTTTCACAAGATGGGAGCAGCCTGCACTGGTAGGTCACGACAAGGAAGACAGATGTCCTGGAAAGTCACCAACTCTCATCAAACTTCCTGTGAGCGACATTGCTCTGCTAAGCTGCTGAGATTTGGAAGTTCACTTATTACTACAATATGGACTACTCTTCCTTGGCCATATTCTCACAGAAATCATGCTCATTCTTATGACCTTTCTCTGCTTTAGCATTGGAGAAATGAAAATGCAGAGCAGTTGGTGAGTTGCTTAAAATTAGTCAATAATGAAATAGAATATCTTGCCTCCTTGCTGAAAACTGTATTCAAAAGACAAATGGTTTTCAAAAACAGTTTGAAACCCACTAATTCTAAAATCAGTATATCAGGGCACAACCAGAATTATTAAAAGATAAAATAAAACATACTAGCTCAGGGTAGAGAATATCAAAGTACATTTCCTGTATTAAGTATTGGCTTAGGAAACATTTGTTTAAAATATGCATACACACACATATATATTGTCTTTTGCATACATACACATATGTGTACATATGCATTACAGAGTTGTCATTTAAATGCCTTTCTTACTGGGTATTACAGACAAAAAGCTCAAAAAAAGCTGCATATACTGCATAGTGGGTTGTTTAATGAGAATGATTCAGATTTACTATATAAAAATATGAATAAACACTTGAAATTAATATAAAACAACATTGAGCCCTGGCCTGGTGGCTCAGTTGACTAGAACGCCATCCTGTGCACCAATGTGCAGCCTGTTCAGCTCCCAATCAAGGCACCTACCTAAGTTGCAGGTTCAATCTCTGGTTGGGGTGTGTACAGAAGGCAACCAATCAGAGGGAGTTCAGCAAGTGAAAGTTAAAGAAGACAGCCAAGCAGCAAATAAGATGTAGCTAAGCATCAGAAGAACATTTAGAAGTTTTCTTTAAAAACAATAAAAAAAGAAAAGAGAGAAATTTCCTCAAGTTTAATAAGCCTCTCAGATAACTCAGCATTTCCTTTGGTTAATTTAGAATTTGTAGTTTGGAGGGAAGAAATTTCTTAATCATTTTTACATTTGGAGGCCTCAAAATACCAATTAAAATATTCTTTCCATTTAGGTTGTTTAGTTGTGTAGCCTTTTCCAATTGACTACACAGAAAGGCTAATTTGGGGATTCCAAGAGCCCCAAGTTGGCCAGTTTAACTGTAAAATATTTTGAGTAATTATGACCCAGCAAGATAGAAACTTGTAGGAGGAGTTCCCATAATTTTTGTTCAGTAATCCAGCAGAAGTTTCACAAGGTGGCCGTTCAGCAGCTGTTAGCTTAGAAAGTTAAACTCCCATTTTTCAATAGAGTAATAACTCACCAGATGGGAGTTTTAAATTCTACAGACAGACTTAGTGACAGAGGCAACCCATTCAACTTTCTCAACCGAGGCAGTCAGTTTGGATGCAAAGGACTCACCACAATGCTTTGTAACCACCAAGGAGATGCTAGAGTGTCGTGGACTCTTGTATGCACCTTACAGAAATCCACAGAGGTGCTGGGGTGGGAGACAGTCATTCCGGATCCCACTTCTGACACCATGGCATGTCAATCAATTTTGTCCAAAAATTGCAAGGCAAACAAAAGCTTTATTTGAGGGCCTTTTCAGAAATTGCAATACAGAACAGAGATTCGGGTAGAAATCTGTGTTCTAAAAGGGAAAGAAAAAAACAGAGTTTATAAAGACAAGATGATGGAAACTTTCAGAGAGGTTATACTAGTGATTTTTGAAAGAGTTGTGATTAGTGCTGGCAAACAGACTTATGCTGCAGACTATAAAGGATTGATTGCTTATGCCTGTTGCTAGGTAAAAAATGTATTTCTTAATAGAGGATTCAGGGAGGTAGAGCCAATTCCATTAACTGTATGAGGATGCAGCCATTTGGTTTATCCCAGTTCAAAAGTTCAGTTTTATGTGGAAGGAGTGTGTTAGCTCCATGTCCTGGGTGACTCTCAACTTCATTTTGGGTTCTTCTCTTGATAACATCAAGTCCATTTGGCCGTTTTTCCTTCACAAAATGAAACCTGTCATACTAGTTTCAAATATTCAGTGAAACTGAATAAACTACTTTTATTTGGGGGGGGGGTATCTTTTTAATGTATAAACTAATAGAAGATTGATTTAAAAGCAAATGAAGACAATTTTTCTTAATTTTTACAAAGGTTTACAAGATTCATTATTAAAACAACAAGTTAGAGACTTAAGAGGAATGATTTTTCAAGTTATAATTATAATAAAGTGGACATTAATTAAATACAAGTAAATGTGGCAGTCCTCTCTATGCATGATACCACCCTCAGATATAAATTGAAAGGGCGTCACAGAATGGAATGCAGAATGGGGAAAACAATCTCCACTGAGAGTGTTTATCAGTTTTCAATGAGTCAGAAATACATCATTGCTTATACATCCCTGAAGTATTTTGTTTTGTTTTTTGTTTTGTATCCCTGAAGTATTTCAGTAGCAACCAATTTACCTTTCTCAGTGCTGAACTTCAAAGTTCATCAGTAGGTTAATTGTGATTTGCTTTACACAAACTCATGAAATATCCCCCCCCCAAAAAAAAAAGTTATGAACAAGAAGTCCATCTGCACTGGATAACTTGGCGTGGTGTTTTCCGAGAGCCTGTCCTGTGAGACTTGGCCTCATAAGCGCTGCGAAGACAGAGGAAATTCATCTCAGTGGAGGAAATGCGCTGACTGTAATGGGAATAAGAGCCATACGTGGGCAAGTGAGAACACCTTGTTTGTGAACCCCACTCACCTTGCCTCTGGTTAATGGCACTACCTTCCATTCAAGTGATCCAACTTGATCTCTTTTCCATTCCCATATCCAATTAGGAGCCAAACTTTGGTTCTTCCTTTGACCTGGTGTGGCCCCAAGGTGGTGGGAGTGACAGGGAGTGAGTAGGTGCGAGCCTCACTCCCCTCGTTCTCACTGCTGTCATCATACTGTCTGGCCTTTACTTGTTTTTATTTCCAAACATGGGGATATTTAGAGGCTCAAAATCAAAAGTGAGAGGCATCTATTGCTTTCTTATTGGCTGCAGGATTTAATTCAAATGAAAAGGCAAGTTTTGCTTTTCTAAGGTAGTGTCTTTTGTCTTCAGCAGATTTCTGAAGAAATAATATAGTAACTGTATGTGGTAACGCTATCTTGAGATCCTGCTGTTTTCAGTACATACTCTCTGAGCTGCTGCTGGATTACTAGTCCTTCCAGCGTCAGTCAGATGTCCTTCCTAAAGCCATCCGAGTTTTTCTTAGAATGACCAGTTCAGCCCTTAAGGTCAGGACCAGAACTTCCCAAAAGGGCCTTCACAGCCATTCAGCTGTTTTTTCTGGCTCGGGTTCAGTCCCGATCTGTAGTTTATTTAAAGGACTAAAAGTTAAAAACTGAGCCAAAGAAATAGCTTAGAGGTGACAGCAGCTAATCCCTCAAGGCTTTAAATAGAGTAAGACACCACATAAGGAGAAGCTTCCCTGGTGTTTCCACAGGGTGAAAGGGATCTTTCATGAAAGTCACTCAGTGTATCAGTCACCACTGCACTGGAATTCAAGGCCAATTTATGTTATTATAGTATGGAGAAATAGCATTTGTTATGCCAGAGAAAAATAAGTTTTAAGAAACAAATGAGGGGGATGTATCTGTGGATCAACGTATTATTTCATCTTACTGTAGGAACTATTAAACTCCCGATAGCGACTCTTTGCCGCAGGAGGTTTTAGTTCCCAATGAGTCCTCCGAAGGCAGGCGCAGGCAGGCCCCCAAATGTGTGAAATAAGAAGGTGGAAAATAGGGGTTAATTGGCAAGTTCACCCCACCTAATAACATTCAGATCGTAAAATATTTAGAAACACTGAACTGGCCTAACAAAATCAAAACACAGCTGCAGGCGAACCTGGCACACATATGCTGCCTTGTCTTGCTGGCTCTCGGGTTAAGCAAAGAGATTATAAAAACCATCAAAGGCTTGGAAATACTACTTTTTTTTAACTATGTGGTTTCATTTTTGGTGGCATGAATTGACTCTCTGCTATGCAAGATGAGGTGAAATACTCTTGCAATTCTCCTATTTGCACAATTCCCAATTTCATTTTTCATCACTCATATTATATTTTATTTCTCTAGGCTATAACCCATCACATTGCGTCCTGGAATTGTAACCTCCTCATTATTTAGTCTTTGAAAATGGATCCAGTGCTCATTTCCAGTTCTTTTACCACTCCTAAATTCTCTGTCTTCATTCATTTGTTTGGCTGGATTTCAATGCCAATTTTTTTTCCAGATTTTATGTCTCTTACACCCTAGATTCTAAATACTATGATCCCTGTGTTGTTTCATGTTTGAGAAAGCCTCCTTGCTGACTTTCTAACCAAACAATCACTTAGCTGGGTCACACTTTCTTATCCTCAGGAATTTGTAAATGTGGCTGCACTGCTTTCTGTCTTTGAATATTGCTGAGAAGTCTAAGGCAAGCGTAATTTTCTTCCTTAGAGATGACTTATTTTTTCTTCCTGAACAGTTAAAGATTTCTTATCTTCAAATGTCAATAACCGAACCAAAGTATGTCTCCATGTTTACTGTGCTATGTCCATTTTTTCTAGCATACAACATGCCCTTATGCAGAAGAATTCAGTTGGTTAATTTCAGGGAAATGTCCTTTTATTGCATATCGAAATACGTTTCCTATTCCACTTATTGTCTGTGTTGGATGATCTCTGTCTTCCATATTGATTGCTTTCTACATATTTTAATCTCTTTGTCCATTTTCTCTGCATTCACTAATTATTCTAAGCATTTCCTCCTTGCCATTAATTTTATTTTCAACCATTGTCTGCCCTGTTCCTTGCTCTTCCTAAATTATTTATTAGATCTACAATGGTGCTCTTTGGGGTTTCAATTAGTTTGCTTAGCTTTGAAATGTCCCTCTTCATTTCATTCTGTTGTTTTATTATCTCAGTTTTGAGCCTTAGTTTTACAGACTAATAGTATCATAAAGTTATTTCACACTTTAAAGCACTCTCAGGGGATCTCGTTTATTTGGAGAAGGTATATTTTTATTTTTTTAAAATTTATTTTCCCCCTTAAAACACAGTTTATGCCATGTTCTGTGCTTTTTTTCTCCTGCTCATTCTTCTTTTCCTTCTTCTTCTTTGTGCTCTAATGTGTTTACTTACTTACCATTCCATTTCTTTTCACTCTTCATTAACTAGCTTTATCCTGATTTCTTATTTGGTCTGATATAATGCTTTTACTTTATTTAGAACCAATCTGTCTACCCCATTAGGAGGTGATTTAATGTCTTGGAATTGCTTTCAATCCACTTATCTTTAACCTGAGGTCATGAGAGGAGACTTTGAGGGGAGACCTTCTCTAGGTCTAGAGAAGCTTCTGATTTCTCCTTTGAAGTCCAGTGAAATGCCCTGCACCAGTGCCCCTCACCCCACCCCACCCAGCTACGGGTACATCCCTCTCATTCATCCCACTCCCCACAGGGACCTGGAAGCTTGCTGTGTCAGGGCCCCATAGGGATGAGCAGGACTGCCTATAACTGAGGCATTTTCCTTGACTTTTCTTTGGGCTGCCTCCTCCCTCCAAACTGCTTGTGTCCAAATTGGAAGACACTAATGGAAATTATCAGAGTTCTCAATATGATTCATGCAGAGTAGGTATGAGAAAAGGAGCTACACCAAAACTTCCATCACTCTTGCTGGCCATCCTTTTGGAAGTGTATGATGTAAAGTCATTCTCTCCTTTATTTGGATGCTGTTCACGAATTGTAGCCTTTTTTTTTTACTACTACTGTTCACTTTACTAGATTTGGAGAAAGACACTTTAATCTGGCTTTATATAGCCATCCATATTCAGGAATCATCTTATTAACTTATAATAATGTAGGAATTGAAGAGTTACAGAAAAATTGCAGCTACATGATTTGTTAAAAAGTAAAAATTACTGCCAGACCTTCTATTGCTTTTGGGTAGTTAAACATTCTTTAAAACTGCTATCGTGCGGCAGTTAAAAGGCATAGATTTTTAGACCCCAAACCCTGGAACTCCACAGACCTGAGTTCCAAATCTTGGCCCAACCACTCACCAGTTATAGGACACTGAACAAGTTACCTACTTCCTGCAGGGCTTGTTTCTTCATCTATAAAAAGGGGATGATAATAATACCCATCTCTAAGTTGCCAGGATTAAATCAAATAATGTACGTGAAGTGCTTCCCACAGTGCCTGGCACAGAACCCGCTGACTTCGTAGGTCCTATGTGAAGCTTCCCCCTTCTGTGGTACAGATCCTGAAATAGGAATTTTTAGAATTAAAAAGAACTTAAAAGAATGTCTTAGCCAAACCTCTAATATTACAGAAGATGAACTAAGATCATGAGAAATTACGTCAGAAATAATATGACACCTACTTTGAAATACCCTCATACCAAAATTAAGCCCTTCCTTGGTCAATAAATATGAACGTTTTGATCATGGGGAAGATGTATTTCCCATTGTAAATGATTAACTAGGTGTCCAATTGATTAAAAACACAAGAAACTCATTTCAGCAAGACCTGTTACAACAAACTAGGACCTCTGAATCCAGGTACAATGCATCTTCCACTGATTGATAGCTTCTCTTGAATTACTAAAGAAATGTTCTTTAATCCTGTGAAATCTAATAAAAATATTAATATGTAAAGAAATGTCATTGGGGCTTTTAATGTGTTTAGGCTAGATAGAGACATATCTATCCGTAAGCTATAGGTTTCTCATAGAGATACACTAAGCTCATCCAAGTCTTGCTCCTGTACATACTGACTGTAGTATAACAGTTTTAACCCAAATTCAAAATCCATCATAATACATTTATTTAAGGGTCATAGCTTTGAAAATGCAGTGGTGTAAATAGATGAAAAAAATCATGAGTCCTCAGAGGAAATGTATGTGATATATACTTTTGAACCCCAGTGACCTGAACCACCATAAAAATACACGCTGCTTCCAATCCAGATTTTCCGAGCCTAGAAGCTGCCGGAGTAGGAGCAGCCTTGGAGAATGTGTTCGTTCCACTGGGTGAAACTTGGCTGCCACTCTTGTTTTTCTGGTGCAGTCACCAAGCACTCACCTTTGTGCAACACAACACCCTGGCCCTGCCCTCCTTAGCTTAAGACCCTCGAAACAGCCCCAACCCCCCTCATAGCTAAGGGTGATCATTTGACTAAGTGCTCGCCAATAAAATGTAAACAATGACATATGCAGTTTCTTGGCTGTGCCACTTGAAAGGAAGATGTCTTTTCATTCTACTTCTTCTCTCATCTTGGTGCCTGGGACATGGACATGGTGACAAGCAATCTAGGACTAAGAAGGTGAGGTTAGTATTTTAGAGACATTGGTGGAACTGTAGGATGGAAGGAGCCAACAGCACATTAATATTATGTGAACAGTGAATCAGATTGTTAAATGAGAAAATTCTGTATTACTTAGACCCCTGTAAATCTTTGTTAAGGCAGCTTACTCTGTATTCTAATTAAAACCTCTAGCAATTTCTATTTCAATTGCATTACATTTAGAATTTATGCTTTGGGCTGCTAATTGCTATTTCATTGTCACTAGTTGTTATAGAATACTTAAGTCAAGGAGCAATAATACATTCAAAGAATTATACACATTTTTGTACTAAGGGGGATGATAAATTAACTAGAATTGATGGGCATTAGCATCACGCCATAGTTTAAAACAGGCATTTTATTGGCTATTCCTAAAAATCCAAATACAGTGAACAAAACTTATTCTCAAGGTTATGCACAATGCTATCTACTCATACAGAATATTAAAATGGTGTGTTAGGGGAAATGTGTCTGAACACTGAACTTGGTTCTTTTTGGAGCAACTAGGACAAAAGCAAGGAGAAGGGATTTCAATTATTCACACAAAAAATTGAATAATCCTGTTGCTAAATCTTCTTAGCAAATGTAAACAAATTACTCTCTGTCTATATTTAACAACCATTTGGGTTTCATTTTTAAAGCACACTAAGAATAGTTTGTTCAGAAAAGATCATGGACATGTTCAAAAACTTAATTTACACGTAAACTGAGATTGTTGTAGCTATAAGAAATTTCCACTCATAAGTAACTAAGCTAGAGAACTAAGTGAGAAAGTGTTGAGTCATTTGTCTTAGAATTATAAAATAAAAATGAAGCAGTCAGGAAGAGAGAAATAATCTTGAAATGAAGACAACTAGTGCCAAGAAGTTTCATTTTGCTGTGATATGCAGTCTCACCATAACTCCTCTTTCTGCTGTGGCTACTACAAATAAGAGACATTAATGGTAAAAGTATATTATGAGAGGAGGAGAAGAAATGTGTACGTGTAGTCTCTCTAATTCTCTCTGATATACCCAAATCGGGAGAGCGTGCTAATTCAGAAAACAGAAGCTCTAAATGCTGCTAAAAGAGAAAGAAACCACATGATCTTCAGTAAGTGTTAGTGAGTGTCTGGGAGAAGCTCTGAATTCTTTCAGTTTCACAAACTACGAATAAGTCCTCTTGGCATTGTGTTTCAAAATGAGGATTCGAAGTAATAAGTTAACTCCTCTCGACTGCTCTATTTTCACTAAGGAGATAGTGGTCACCATATTTACTCAACCAAAGAATAGCAATCATCTATGATTCTCCCCTTCTCATCATCCCAACCTTCTTATTGTCTGTCACCCATTGTCCCCTTTTCACTTCATTTCCACCACCGCTGGGTTTAGGCCTGTGGTACCTCACATCTCACACCATTGAAACAGTCTCCCTTCCACCCCCATACCCAATCATCAGACGCATTAACTCATTACTTGAACAAATATTTGTATTAGTAGGCACTGCAGTAAGTGGCTGGGGGTGCCACAGCGCACACATTAGACACCCTTCCTGCTCCTGTGGAACTATGTTCT
This sequence comes from Artibeus jamaicensis, assembly GCF_021234435.1. NCBI lineage: Eukaryota > Metazoa > Chordata > Mammalia > Chiroptera > Phyllostomidae > Artibeus > Artibeus jamaicensis. The sequence goes on along the minus strand of NW_026522059.1, from coordinate 29,400,830 downwards.
TACAAGGGATGCCAACAAATCGATTGTATAATATTCTTGTCCTCAGAGACTTTGTAGAACAATCCTATCTCATCCTGTGTATGACCTTAATTATGTGCCCTCCAAAGCTCATATATTAAAGCCTTAACGCTCAATGCGACTGCCTGTGGAGATTTGGCCTTCGAAGAGGTCATTGAGGATATATGAGGTCACAGGGTGGGCCCTACTCTGATAGGACAGGTGTCCCTATAAGAAGACAAAGAGACACAAGACCCATCTCTCTCTCCACATGTGCAGAGATGAAGGGCCACCGGAGGACACAGGAGAAGGTGACCACCTACAAGTCAAGGGGAGTGCCCTCAGCAGAAGCCAGCCCTGCCGACACCTTGATCTGAGACTCCCAGTCACCAGAACTGTGAGAAAATGATTTCCTGTTATTTAAGCCTCCCAGTCTCTAGTATTCTGTTCTGGCAGCCTTGGCTCACTAAGACCTCCTGCCACTCTGGTTTCCACCAGACAGGTACTCTTCTCTAATACCAGCCCTCGGTGCCAGTGAAGTAAAACTCTCCGAAGACCCACACTTCTTCCTCCTCCATACTAGCTCATGGTACTCCTCATCACCAGGATACCCAATATTTCTGTTGTGGTTTTTAATTGTTGCTCAAGTAGAGTTGTCTCCATTCCCGTCCTCCACTTCCACACACACACACACACACACACACACACACACACACACACACCTCCCACCCTCACTCCTTCCCCTCTTTGGCTTTGTCCATGGGTCCTTTATACATGTTCCTTAATGACACTCCCCTTCTTTCCCCCATTACCCCTCTCCCCACCCCCTCTGGTCACTGTCAGTTTATTCTTTATTTCCATGTCTCTGGTTATATTTTGCTTGCTTGTTTGTTTTGTTGATTAGGTTCCACTTATAGGTGAGCTCATATGGTATTTGTCTTTCACTGCTTGGCTTATTTCACTTAGCATAAATGCTCTCCATTATTTCTTAAAGCATAACTATAGGCAAAGTTTATTCATCTCTCTTTTAGATCTTGCTGCTTGTGATAGAAGTCTTTTTGGAATAGGAGGCTATAACTGAAGCATAATGGGGATTTTCTTATTCTAACTGCAAAGTACACATAGGGACCCAAATAATCTCTTTGGAACAGGAATCAGGACTTTCAAGTAATTGCCTGCTTGGTGAACTTGCATCCATGCCACACTTTCGCATACATTTCATGATTCATTGGATTTCATTTGATGCCCACAGGAGAAGAGTAGGAAGCTGCTAATTGTCCTGGCCAAGACTAAATACTTGAAAAATTACTTTAAAGTAATTAGGTACTCCATTTTACAGGGTTTTTTTGTCTTTATTTTTCCAAGAAAATAATGTCCTAATATATTATAAAACAATATGCTATCTATCAAAGATGTCCTTTTTGTGGTAAAGGCGATAGATTTGTACTGAAGCAATCAAAGTTCTCACATATATTCATAAAATGGCTCATCAGGATTATAAAGGTCACAACGTAGGCAAAAGGAATTTCTCCGAATAGTGACCATACCTCATACTTGCAATTCACTTGCACCTTATTCTAAGCAGAGAAGGAGAGAGAGAAGGAATGAGAGGAGAGAGAGAACCCACTGAGTTCAAAGAATTCGTCAAATTTAGGACACATTAGATATAGCAAGGCCACGCTGGAGTAATAAACTTATTGTACTAACTGCTAAAGTGGTTTTTTTTTTTAGATTATATTATCACTACTTTTGTCAGCTTTTGAGTATCTGAGGTTACTGATTTACATAAACACTTTGGGCTTTCCCAGCGAGGACACCTGTTTCTCTCTTTTGTGCTCAGCCCCAGAACCGCTACTCGTTTTTAGGAACGTAAGGTCACACACAAATGAGCCTTGAGGTACTCTTTTTCTTCTCTCTTCCAGAAGAGCTCTTACCACCTTCTAAAGATGTTTGTCTGTGAGTAATGAGGTTGCACGGGTTCAGAAATAGATCTTAAACCTTAACCGGAATCTTAGAAACCACTGGTGATATTAATAATAAATGACATGGATTGCCATATCTTAAATTTTAGTGGTGGCACTATTCAGCAAAGTGGGCCTCAATGAAAGACGACACTGAAGTAAATATTACAACTCTTTGGAAACATTTCCCTGGGAGGCATTTTAAGTTTAAATTATACTAACTCATATATAGGGTCCTGCACAAATAACACCCCTTTTTATTACAAAGCCATAAGCCTGTGATTCTGTAACATAACAACATCACGCTCAAGCACACCATATGACATTTTAGATGGCATGTTCAAATTAAAGCTATAAATTATTACACGCATATTATTACCTTACCAACCACACTCAAGTAAGCCTTACTTCTCCCGGACCTCATACATCACCCTCAGCAAATGATTACCCTCTTGGGAGAAATTTATCTATGAGTCAATGATAAGCTTCTTCCCAATTTTGAAAAGACTAATGCAAACATTTTAGAAATAAGGAAGAAAACTCTTTCAGGAGACAGAAGTTGGCCTTTCTGAACAGATAGATTCCTTTGATGACCCTGCTGCTCATGTGTGAAACTGACTGTGTCACATACAGAATAGTTCCCACTGCTTCAGCTTTACCTGGTACAGACGACGACTGGTGGTGTGTAATTCAGAGTTCACATCCCACTGGCACCATTAGTCATTGTTAGGATTTAAAATGTCACCAGTCCTCAACAGCTTCTCTGGGCGCACAGGCACAGCTGGGCCGTTCTATTTCTGTGATTTTTGAGGGTGTTTATGAGATGTCCTACACGGTCACTCTGTATGTAATGTTTCGACAAAGAAAAAGAAAACTTATTTTATTCTGATTTAAAAGATAATATATTTTTATATAAGGTATTCCAACAATTCAGAAGTATATAGAGAAAAAGCATATGCCTCCCCCATTCTAGTTCCTATATATGGCTATTTGTAAACTGGCGTGAAGATTTGGAGGCATACTTTCCAGGTGTCTCTCTATCCCTGTACATGCATATACATATTCTAAAATGTTAATGAACTAACACTAAGCATGTTATTCTGTAACCTGATTTTTTCACTTACCAGTGGGGCTTTTCTTGTCAGTGAATACTTGATATACATATAGATGTATATATAAATATTCTTTAATGGCTGCGTAGTATTTCTATTCTTATATATGTCACAATGTATTCAAACCATTGCCTCTTTAGGTTGCTCCAATTTTTTTGAGGTAATAAACTATAATAGAATGGTGATATGATTTCACTTTTGTGTGTTTCTCCAATTATTTCTTTTGGACATTTTCCTTGTAATGGACTTTGCTGGATCAAAAAATATCAATCATTTGAGCTTTTGATTTTTTAAAAAATCTATATTGCCAACTGCGTTCAGAAAGTTGTGTGCCCAGCCCCGTATGAGAATGTCTGCTCCCCCACAGCCTTGCAACACTGAGCTCTGCAGATCCTTTCCACCTTGAGCAACATAAGAGGTGCATTAGTTCTATGATTGTGTGACAAACTTCCGCAGACTTAGCAATTTAACATGTATTTGTTATCTCATGGTTTCTGTAAATCAGGAGTCTAGACACAGTTTAACTGCATCCTCTAAGGTCATAAGGCTACAGTCAAAGAATGAGCCAGGAGTTGGGTCTCATCTGAAGGTTCCACTGAGGAAGGATTTGCTTCCCAGCTCACTCATATGGTTGTTGGCAGGATTCAGTTCCTCTTGGATTGTTGGACTGAAGGCTGCATTCTCAGCTGACTAATGGCCAGAGGTCGCCCTCAGTTTCTTCCCACCTGTGCCTCTCCAACATAGCAACTGGCTTTGTCAAAGCCTTTAAGGCAGAAAGCCAGCTAAGCCAGATGGAAGTCAGAACCTTCTATAATCTGATCGTAAAAATGACATTCTCTCATTGTTAAGGTCCTACCTTTCCTAGTGGCAAATTACTTAAGAGGATGAGATTACACAAATCCGCAAATACCAAAGGCAGGAATCAGTGGGCCATCTTGGAAGGGTCGTATCACTTCCACATGCAAATCAGATCCATCCTCTCTGAAGGCCCTGGAGAATTTCATCACATTATAGCATCTGATCAAAGTCCAGAATCTCATTGTCTAAATCAGGTCCAGGTTCAGATGAAGCTCCTTAGATGTGCAGGCATAGCTCATTTTATGATGCTTCAATTTATTGTGCTTCTCAGGTGCCCTGATTTTTACAAATTGAAGGCAAGATGCTCCACCAGCAGCAAAAATATTATGACTCACTTTATTGCTATGTGAGCTTTAGTGCAGTGGTGTGGGACTGAACCTGCAATATCTCCAAGGTATGCCTGTAGTTTTATTAAATGTACCTCCTGGAGAACAATTCCTTGCAATTGTGGGCAACTGTGAAACTAAAGAGACAAGTTTTCTTTCTCCTAGACACCCAACATACAATGGTGTGACAGGTAAAGGAAAACAAGTGACAGGCATTCCCATTTAAATGGGAGATACAAAGTTGGCATCAGTGATCACAGCAGTTCTGAAACACAGCTCAGCCAACACTGAGAGTTCTTTGATTAGGTTTTGAGGTCTAGGAATAATTCTCTGTGAGTCTTGATTTCACCCTGCGGACTCTTGTCTGCGTTCCACGTTCTGAATCTCCCTACCTTTCTCATGAAAGGTAATATAAGTGTGCTGCTGAGTTTTGTCTACCTGCCTCCTGCCAGTAAAATTTTGGAATTCCAACGGCTTCCTTTTATTTTATACTCTCTCTATCCCTATCCGGTCAGGCTGGCAGTGTTTGTGGTGGTGTAGTAGTTCTCAAAAACTTTGTGAGCCTTGGGTGAATTTCACTGGGGTTCATTCTGTTGAACAAAAGACCCATCCAAAAATCTCTTCTGGGTAAGAACTTCTCTACCTTGGGCCCTTGCTGATTTTTCTGGGGGAATGCCCTTGAACTTCCTAGAAGACCTGCACTTTACTGGAGACGTGGCTCCTTGAGGCACACTTCTAATGTCTCTCAAGTCTCCTTTGTGTGTCTCAATATTCTGATCCTTTGATCTTTCTGAGACTGAGGCTGTGTCACCACAGTCTCCTCTTTTTCTCTAGGCCACTGCTCTAGTCAGTGTTTGGAAATTATTCTTGGTTTTAGCATTTTTTCTTATCTGGAGAGACAGAGAATTTTCAAAATCATCAGGCCCTGGCTTATTTTATCTGATAGCTTTTTGTGCTCTCCTCTTGCATTTTAGCATAAATGTGAAGAAGAAACCCACTTTTGCTTGGAAATTTCCATAACTATATGTCTAGGTTCATCACGTACATGTTCTGCTTTCCACATAATTGCAGGAGGCATTGGCTTTCTTCCATTACATAACAAAGATAACTCTTCCTCCAGTTTCCAAAAACATGTGACTCCTTTCACTATAAGCCTCACTGGAAGTGTCTTTAAAATCTATACTTCTACTCACAGTCTGTTCAAGGAAATTTGGGCTTTATCATTCTCCTCAGAATTTTTCCAGCCTTTGGGCGCTGCTTGGTTTCAAAGCCACTCCCACATTTTTAGGTATTTATTATAGAAGTACCCCACTACCAGGTATCAAAATCTCAAAACTAGCTTTCTATTGCTATGTAACAATATTACCACAAATCTAACAGCTTAAAACAACACACATTGCCATCTCACAGTTTTGTAGGGTCAGGAATATGGACATTGCTTAACTGGCTGCCCTGCTCTGGGGTCCCTCAGAAGGTGCTAGCCAGGACTGGGGCCTCATCTAATGCTCAACCAAGGAAGGATCTGTTCCCAAACTTCTGTGATTGTTGGCAGCATGCAGTTCTTTCTGGGTTGTCAGGCTGAGGGTCTTGCTTTCCTACTGGCTCTTAGTATGAGGCCACCCTTGGTTTCATGCCACATGGGCCTGTCCTCATGTTCGCTTACTTTACCGAAACCAGCAAGAGAGAAACAGCGTATTAGCCAGGTGGAAACTACAATCTTATGTCCTACAAGCACAGAAGTGATATACATTACTTAGAAGCAAGTCACAGGTCTCTCCCAAGCTCAAAAGTAGGGATCATGCAAGGATGTAATACTAGGAGCCAGGATAACTGGGAAGCATCTGAGAGTCTTTCCTCGCAAAATGCTGTTGCCTTCAATTGGGGATATATCTTTGTTTGCACCATGTGTGAACAGCACTGGGCTCTTTACTCACATCATCATTAACTTTAATATCAACTATTCTTTCAAATATCTTGCGAACATCTACCATGTGCTAGGTACACAGCATAGTTCAATCATGAGCAAACCCACACAAGTTTCTGTTCTCATGGAAATATAGTCAGAAGGAGAGAGAAAATGATTGCATGAATAAATGTGAAATCACATTTTGCTATGAAAATATGTACACATGAGGAAGTGATCTGATCTAGTGGTTGACCACAGCCTCTGGGAGAAAATGACATTTTGGATGAGATATGAAGACCAAGCAGGGTTTAACCAGGAAAACCAAGTCAATGAATTCCACGTCCTGAGAAGAGCAAGTGCAAGGGGCTTGTAAGAGTAGAAGCCAAAGGACTGAGAAATGAAAAATGTGATCAAAGCAAGAAAAATCAAGAGGTACTTCCCACGCTCATTTCTCCTCTGGACTCTACACTCATGTATCTACATCTGCTTATTTGATATATTCATCTCAATATTTTGGACTTCTCAAAATTAATATGTGTAATGAATGCCAAGTTACTAATCTTGGCTTGCCAAACCTATCTTCCCCAGTATTCCACATTTCAGGGAATGGCACCACCATCTGTCCATTTGGAAATGAGAAACCTAGGAGTCATGGCTGACGACTCTCTTTTCTTTGGTCCCTCACCAAAACCTTAAGGACTTCATTGCTAGTTACGGAAGAGTGTTCACCATACTCTAGATATAATATACTATATTCTTTCCTGTTCCAAGCCTTCGATTTTGCTGGTCCCCATGCTAAAAAAGTTCCTCTCCACCTTCTCCCTTTTCTACTCATCCTTCAAGAGTTAACTTAAATATATTGCACTTAAAGTGTTCCACTACCTGTACACAGAAATATTCTCTCCTGCCTCGATGATATTAAACATTTTGTAAACACCTTATTATCCCTGTTACAGGTTGGATTCTCTGGGAAGCTGATTTTTATTTTATTTTATTTTACTTTATTTTATTTTATTTTATTTTTAATTATATTTTATTGACTATGCTATTACAGTTGTCCCAATTTTTTACCCTTTGCCCCCCTCCACCCAGCACCCCCTACACCCTCAGGCAACCCCCACACCATTGTTCATGTCCATGGGTCATGTGTATAGGTTCTTCTGCTACTCCATTTCTGATGCTGTAATTTACATTCCCATGGCTATTCTGTAACTATCCATTTGTACTTATTAATCCCCTCAGGAAGCTGACTTTTAGATAGATATAAGAAATCAGTGCCAGTGGAAGGAGAAGAAAGTAGGATTAGGTAGAGGGAGAACTGAGCTGAGATTTGCACCAACAGCCCTCAGCCAAGCCCAAGGAGTGCTTTGGAGCTGGGATGGCCTTTTAAACTTACCCCAAGTTGGGGCAAGAAGGCCAGGACTTTATACCCTCCCCCACCCCAAGCTGATGAGTCATTGGATGTGGGCTGTCCCTGGAAGGAGACCTGAGCTTGACTAAGGAAGTCTTCCCCAGACGTCTTGACACTTAAGGGATGTCTTCTGGTAACACTCTCAGAGCTGGGGAAGAAGTCCTTCACAACTGAAGGGGGAATCTGGGATTTGCAGGGCAGCATCCAGCACTACCCCCACGCTCAAATCCACTACCGTAGCAATGCTCTCGTGTAGCAAGGCTATTGAGAAAGGCTCCATTGTCCTCACTAGGTTCTGAGGATTTTTTAAAGACAAATAACATGCATTTGAAGCAAAAAGTTGGGATTTAATTAAAGTCCAGTGGAAAAAAATGGTTGAATAAATGACCCAAGGAGACTGTTTAACCAAACACACAAGAACCTAATTGACAAAACAGTGTCAATTTCTTTCTTTACACCAGTATTTCTCAATGATTTGTTTACTACCACTTTTCTAAAGGGCTTTTTAGATATTTTTCCTAATTGCCACATGAAATTTAATGGCGAAGATATACTGCCTATCTGTGCATGTAGTGTATTATACACATGTACTGTATACATTAAAAAAGGGTTTTTTCCCCCTAAGCAGCAATGTTTCACCCCTGTGAAAGCAATATTGCTCCACTGAGATACATGATTTACACTAATCAATATAGCTGCTAAGGGAGTCAGAGTACTTCTAAGTCAGCTCAACCCATTCTCTTTTCTGTAGCTAAGTCTACATGAAATGCCACATTACAAGCTGGGTGTGGTGTGCTGACCAAGAAATCAGAGCGGATTAAATGACCTCCAGGTGTGCCTAGTGAGCTAACATGGTCCCATATATTTCACTCACTCCAAGAGTACAGCAACCCAATAATTGTGTAGTCAGGAGAACCTGTTTTTTCGTCTAGCTTCTATGCAAACTGTTGCTTATGTCATTTCATTTTTGTCACTTAAATTTAATTACAAGGTATTTCAGGCATACAAAAAATAGAGATAATATAAGGAGCACTCTTGTACCTATCACCTTGTGTAAGAGATAAAACATTACAGATACATTTTAGCCCTTTGTGTACTTCATCCCAATCCCGTATCTCTCCTGCTCTCCCTGGCCATTACCACTATCCTGATTTTGATGTTTATTATTCATATGCATGCTTTTACATTTTTAACTGCAAACTTGGTTAAACTTTATGTACATGGTATTAGGACGTATATCCTAAATATCTTTCGGATATGTTTATTGTTGCCTGGCATTCCACTGAATGAACACACCACGACTTTCACTTGTGTTACTATAGTCAGGCTTCCCCTGCTTCCGCAGGCCCCTACCCTCATGCTCCAGCCGGCTTTTGTTTCTACACAGGTCCTTAACACAGCTTCTGATCTTTTAAAGAGACTTGGGAATATCCCGTCCTCTTCAACAGCGTGCTTATAAATTGTTTCTCAGTTTAGGGCACTTCTGCAGATAATGTCATTATTTACCAATGCTGACTAGATTTATTCTGAGGGTTTTCCTTTCCTGACCATATCCCCAGTACTTGGCACCCTTGACCGTAGTTCACTGTAAAATCACCCTCCTAGGTATGTAACCCTATAACCCAGGAGTTGTTTATAATGGACAGTAGTCTATATTTTGAAGACTCAGGTCAACATTTTAGATTTTATTTATTTATTTTTAGACAGAGGGATAGGAGGGACAAAGAGAGGGAAACATCAATGTGTGGTTGCCTCTTGCACAACCCCCCCTAGGGACCTGGCCCGAAACCCAGGCATGTGCCCTGACTGTGAACCAGTGACTCTTTGGTTCTCAGGCTGGCATTCAATCCACTGAGCCACACTAGCCAGGGTAACATTTTTCTTTCATCAGCCCTCAAGATAGCTGCTTGAAGGGGCACTTCCTACACTATTATGGACTGAACGTTTATTGTTCCCCCACCAAAAAAAAAATTCCTATGTTAAAGCCTTGACTCCTAATGTGAAAGTATTAGGAGATAGGGCCTTTACGGAAGTAATTAAAGTTAAATGAAGTCACAAGGGTAGGGCCCTTATCTGAGAGAATTAGTATCCGTACAAGAAGATGTGAGGACACAGAAAGAAGGTGACCAACTGCAAGGCAGGAACAGAGCCCTTATCAGAACCCAACCTTGCTGGTACCTTGATCTTGGACCTCTAACTGCTGAAACTGTGAGGAAAAAAATGTTTCATTGTTTAAGTTATACAGTCTATGATATTTTGTTATGCCATCCTGAGCAGACGAATTTATGTCTGATTCCCAAGAGCTGAACACACAGTACACTGAAAAAGAAAAGCAACCAAGGAGTCAAGAGTGGTGGACAGGCTGGGTTGTCCCCTGGATTCAGCCACTTGAGGGTATGACACTGAACCCTCTTGAACCTTCATTTTCCTCTTCTGTGAAGTGAAAGGCTTTAAGTAGAACTTCCTCAGGTCCCTCAAAACTTCCAAATTAAAAGGGTTAAATCGCCTATTGTGGGCTATGGCTTGGGCAATGACAGAGCTCAGGATTCCATCCTCAAGAAGTAATTAATGGATGCTCACAAAGATTTTGTTACAAGTATGTTCATGACAGAACAGCATTTAATGGCAAAAAAAAAAAGCAAACAAAAACCTGTAAATGATCTGACTATCCAACAATAAAGTAGTTCAGTTATAGGAGAACCAGGCAACAGAACAAGGGAATGTAAAACACCGCTTTGGTCATCATTAACAGCGAGGATATCATGTGGAGAAACCTTGTTTTATACAATCAAACATTGGCAAAAACTCTTAGATAATCCCATCAGTGAGAATAGAACATCACAGTCTTGTAAGGATCAGAGCCATGTGGGTCACTCTTTAAAAACTCTATTTGAACTGCTTTATTGGGGTGGAGTTGACAAAAATTAAACTACAATATTTAAAGTATTCAACTTGATAGTTTTGACACATTTGGTACATACCCATGAAAACCATGGTAACAATGAAAACTCTGTGACTCCTCCAAGTTTGCTGGTACCCCTTAGTAATCCCTCCCTCCCACTTCCCCTTGCTCCTCCCTGCCTCCAATAAGTAACCACTGATTTGCTTTCTGTTACTAATTTGCATTTTCTAGTCTTATATAAGTGGAATCATATAGTATGTACTTTTTTTTGACTGGTTTCTTTCACCCAGCATAATTATGGTGAGATTCATCTATGCTGTTGCATGTGCTCAAACTTCATTCCTTTTTATTTCAGAGTGGTATTCCAGTCTGAGTCACTTTGACTCTTAGAAAAACCAGTCTTTAATTACAATCCTGGTGGTTATTCCAGCTAAGACGTTCCAGAAACATTTCACATTTGTAGACTTTCAGAAGAATCCTTTGATGTGAGCCCTAAGAAGGAATTTATCTGCTGAGATGGACTCTCCATGATCACCCGAAGACCTATATTTTATAAATAACAGCCTGGCAGCCTTTGTGGACAGTGGCTTCTCAAGCAAGTACTCTAAATACCAGGAAGAATCTCAGACTGAACTCCTGGCTTCCTACACTATGTACGCCCTGCCTGATTACCCAGCTGAGTCAACTATTGTAGTGAATTCCTGGTTTTATCTTTCCACCTATGGAGTAAGACCAGCCTAACCCCATCCAATCAGAACTACTTGACTCAGACCTATGGGAAGTATACAAACTGAATATCTCAATTATGCCAAATAGATCTAATTGGGAACCTGGCCTGGAACTTTCACTATAAAAGGCAACCTCACCTTTCTGTTCCCGGAACACAATTTAGGTTGCTTTCTGAATCCGTGTTTTCTGGACTGCAGCCCCTTTTGATCAAATAAATGCTTTTTATTCTGTAGTATGGCTTTAAATTAATATTGGTTTGCACACTTCACTTTGCTGTTTCCGCAAAGTTAGGATTCTGTGTCTACTCAGGCTCAGGCCTGATATTCACTCCTTTACACGTGGTCTGCTTTGCTTTGCATCTTTCGAAGCATTGCTTCATTTAAATTTTACCTAAATTTCATTCTGCTGCAAGTAAATAAGTCCAACTTTGTGGGACTTACAGATGTGTTCCTATGAGCTTTATCGGATGGACTTTATCAACTGACATGAATGTTCATGACCATGTTAAATGTGAAACAGTAAATAGTGAATGATCATATTTTTGTTTTTAAAATACAATTATGTGGCAAGACGACTATATACTTATACATACAAATGATTATATAATCATTTAAAACCATGTTTATCACCAAATACAGTAAACATACATTTTATTTTTAAGATTAAAGGTCACAGAAAAAAAGTGATCATGATTATATATAATCAATAATTGGCTAGGCTGCCAAAAGAACAGGCAAACCCTGGTACTACTGTATAATAGCTTAATTCATAAATCCACCCTCATGAAAACAAAACATAAAAGTAGGATCATAAATCTAATATAAACATAAATGGAATTTGGAACCTTTTAGAGTTAAAGCAGATTCCAATGACACCTTCTCAGTTTTGGGCCTTGTAATTTTCATTGTCTTTAAGTCTGTACAAATCCTAACAGAACTTTATTTTCACTATTTAGGTGATAATGCTAATGAAATTTTAAAACCCTAGATACTCTGAAACATCATCTTTGTAATTAAAATCTGAAAAGGTAATTCATTTCCTCCTAATAGTCAACACAATCTGTAAAAATGTAAGTTTTTACAGCCGCTTTTCTGGTATTTTATAAAAGCTTAAAGTGCACCCTAACTGGTGTAGCTGAGTGGATTGAGCACAGACTGTGAACCAAAGGGCACATGCCTGGGATACAGGCCAGGTCCCCATGTGAAAGGCAATCACACATTGATGTTTCTCTCCCTCTCTTTCTCCCTCCCTTCCCCTCGCTCTAAAAATAAATAAAATCCTTTTTTTAAAAAAAGCTTAAAGTGCAACGAGGAAGCTGCTTCTACATATAAACACAATCTAATGGAATTCACTTATTTCTTACTAAAGCTACAAATTAATAGGAAAATAGTGCCACCCACGAACTTTTGAATTCTGGGGAGTAACAACAGAAGAGCAATACTGAATGAGCAAAACGACGCAAAAGCGCCCTAGCCAGGCGGGCCAATGGTAGGCGTGTATTTTATGTTTGTTAGTCCTGAAGAGGCCAACAAAATACCTATTTTGTGAATTAACCCTAGGCGGTAGAAGAGTGCCTGCCAGCCTCACACTCAGCTAAGCTCACTTTGGAAGCATCTAGCCGTCCAGTGACTCAGGGAAAATAGCCACTTTCGCTTCATCACTCCCAGAATTAGAATGAAGAAAACCTACCCCTACCTCGGAGACTTTGACCTAGACCCTGTGACCCCGTTCCTCACTCCCCGCCTCCCCACCCGCTCCCCGGCTTCCAAGGGAGCCCCTCCCCAGGACTCATTCAAAACGCCTCGTCTCCCAGCTCTCAGCCACCAGCCCTCCCGCGGAGGCGGCCACCAGCCCTCCCGCGGAGGCGTCCCCCAGTTAACCCTTCATAGTCTGCGGCTCAGAGTCACCGGTCCCCACCCTCGGCTCCTCCACCAACCCCGAAAGAGTCACAGACAACCCCACCAGCCGCGCCCTTATCCCGGCTGCTGCCACCCCTCCCGGCCCGCGCGCCCACGTCACACCACGCCCCGCCCCCCACGTGACCCGCGGCCCTAGCCCGTGGTCCCCGCGCGGCGTGGATCGCGGCCGGGGCCGCCATTGTTCCGCCGAGGGAGGACAACCGGGCCCCGCACTGGCGCCGAGACGCCGCTTAGCGGCCGCCACTGGAGACACTCCATCCCGCCGCCCCCCCTCCTCCCGGCGGTGGCGGAGCGAGGTCGAGAGGGGGAACTGGGAGCCCCCTCTCCTCCCGGCGGCCGCGGGGGCCGATCCCTGGCTTCGGCGCGAGGGGCGGCCGCGATGCGCTCGGCCTGAGGCGGTCGGCCCGGCCCTTCCTGGCTGCCCCTGACTCTTCCACGGCGTCTCTGCGCCCCAGCGTCATCCTCGGAGTCCCTCTGACGGGAGGGAAGATGGCTGCACGGAGCTGGCAGGACGAGCTGGCTCAGCAGGCCGAGGAGGGCTCGGCCCGACTGCAGGAAATGCTCTCGGTCGGCCTAGGCTTTCTGCGCACGGAGCTGGGCCTCGACCTGGGGCTGGAGCCGAAGCGGTACCCGGGCTGGGTGATCCTGGTGGGCACGGTCGCGCTCGGGCTACTGCTGCTCTTCCTGCTGGGCTACGGCTGGGCCGCAGCTTGCGCCGGCGCCCGCAAGAAGCGGAGGAGCCCGCCCCGCAAGCGGGAGGAGGCGGCGGCCGCGCCGGCCTCGGCCCCTGAGGACCTAGCCCTGCTGAAGAACCTCCGGAGCGAGGACCAGAAGAAGAAGAACCGCAAGAAATTGCCCGAGAAGCCCAAAGTAAGTAGGGGAGGAGCGGCCGTAGAGCGCAGTAGAGTAGGGGCGAGGGGCCCCGTCGAGCGAGGGGGAGGCCGATCCCCAGCCGCTCCAACTGAGATTCAAAAGGAAAAGATTGAAATTAGTCGAGAGCCGGACGCAGGTTTCCCCGACGGAGGAGGCGATCGGGGGACACGTTACTTGGGGGGGAATGGTGGAAACTCGGGAAGTGTCGGACGGGTAGGTAAGACAGTTTCGAGGAAGGAAGTTGGACAGTCTGGGTTATGTTTAAATAAAAGAGCCCGGAGGTCAAGCCATTTTCGAGAACGTTAACCGCCAGAAGAACGTACCAACTCTCCTTGAGGCCTGCCGGGTAGGCTGCGTGTGTAATGGGACCTTAAGGTTGGGTCGGGAAGTTCTGGAAGGACTGCGCTTGGAAGACAGATGTCTAGTTCAAGTCACATTGAGACCGTAGCCAATGAACGAAATGCCGTGACCTAAAAACTCTGGGGCTTACAGAGGATTAAAGGTACCGAGGTCTAGACGCGCTTCCATTTTAGTAGGAACTGTTAAAGGGAAATGGTTCCCCACTCTTATTCCTGTGAAAGTGGCCAATGGAGGCCGCAACAGGAGCAAGGCAAGAAAGAGGGAGTCGGTTGTCTGGTGGTAGACTTTCGGGTGCATGGCTCCAGGAGACAGCTAAGGCTGTTCGGCAGAGTAGTGTGGGAGTTTGAGAAATAGAGTAAAAGGGGATGACAGGGCAGAATGGTGCAGGCTGACAGGTTTTCAGGTTCGGTTTGCCTGACCACGTGTAGGAATGCAGAGAGCGTCACATCTGCTTTATTATGCCTCGTGTTTTATTTCTGCTTTCTTTATTACCATTTCTCCGTGTTTCTTCTGTTATATCTTTCATAGTTTTATTTATTTAAAAAGTACTTAACAATTGAGCAATAGAGTATGAAGGATGTGCAGAGCTAGAATCAGTTCCTACCTGACCTTTTTTTTAAAAAAATATATCCACTGAATTGTGCTCTTCCCCTTTTCAGTGCAATAAAGCAAATGTAACCAACGCTTTTACTATGCGAAATTTACTCTGGTGTTTGGTGGGCAGTGGGAAGTATACATTGAGGTTTTAGAGGCTATCGTGGAGACTAGTGTAGGAGACAGACTCATAGATAGGTCTAATATTGCATAAACTGATAGTTCGTGTAAATGTGAGCAGTGTTGATGAGATTTGGAGGGTGTGAGACTAATTCCATCAGAAGAATTTAGGAAAGTTGTTAGAGGAGGTGCGATTTCAATTCAAAATGAAGTAGTGAGAGTATTGTTGCTACCAGTATAAAGAAAAAGGCTGTATTAGAGACTTGACAGGTCACAGTTAGTGTGTTGTTAGGCCTAGATACGTATTTACATTTTGAATTGGATTAAGAGGATGCAAGCTACATACAAAACCTAGAAAGGGGTACAACTTTGTCAATAGGAATACTACCTTTAGTTAGTAGAAGGAAAATAGTACTGATTTGGAGCATATGTAACTGTATTTAAATGTGTAGAGAGCATCAAGGATTACCAGTAATATGGTGAAAATAGGGAACCTGGCCCCAAGATGAGGAAAGGCAATCTTGAAAAAACCACGTGTATTAGTAAGCCTAATCCCTGTATGGATGAAGCGGATTGTGACATTTTCAAAGCCCTCCTTGAGATGTCTAAAATTTCAGATAGGCTACACTCCATTTGAGAGACAGGTGCCCCAAGAGCCCATCCCAAGTGCATAACTCAGATGACTCATCTGAGGGAATAAACAGATCTTCTCTTAGCTTTGGGGAGTAGAGAATAGGAAGAAAAATCAAATGGTTGAATGTTAATTGGGTGAGAAAATCTTTGCCTACCTAATAGTAAAAATGTGTCGCAGTTTATTAACGTTTACAAAATTGTGGCTTTCGAGCTTTTTTGACTGCAGCCTACAATAGGAAATATATTTACATTACATTACCCTCCCATACACATATCTCACTATTGTTCATTTTTCTTTAATGATATGTGTGACCCACGAAATTTGACCTGTGATTATGAGGCAGGACCCACAGTTGGGAAAACATGGCTTTATACGGCTAAAAAGTATAAACTGCTCCCCCCTTTTTTTTTAGTGCTCATACACTTTGCACCAAGCTAAGTATTTACTTGGGAAAAAGCAGGATACTGCTTGTAAAATCTTGTAAAAAGAAATACAGTATTCACATTTTCACTGAGGAGGGAATACAAAAGTAAAAGCTCAGTTTCTCCCCAGGGAGCTTTTTACTCCCCGTTGTGGAAAAAGATATACTCAAAAAGTTAGCAATGCAACCCCATTGAAAGACACAATCCCAGAATTTGACTTTGAAAGTGGGTAGAAGCAGGATAGCGGGAGAGGCTGAAGAGACAGCAAAAGCCTCACTCTGTTAGCCTGGCAGAGATGGGGAACTCTAAACTCGAGTAAGGCATTTAACCTTGCTCTGTTTAGCTTATCTTGTCTATAAATTAAAGATCTTAGTTGAGTTAAAACACTGCAGGATTCCGAAAAGTGTTACCCCTGACTTCTCGCAGTAGAGTTGCTTTGAATTAATGCTTGTTAAAATTTGTAGATTCCTGAACCCCTCCAACAGATCTTATAAATTCAGAATCTCTAAGGTGGGCCCAAGGAATCTGCACTTTTAACAAGGATTCATTGGTAAATCCTTGCCTGTTAGTTTGAAAATCACTCACTGGAATAGGTCCACAAGAGCTATAGTATAAGAGAGAGTTCTAAGTACAGTTAAGTTTAATCTTATCCATCTCTTCATTACATCATTCTGTATGCATTTTAGGATACACTTATTCAAGAGGATTCAGTAATGTAAACTGCAGTTTTATTTTCTTTTATTCCATTATTTTTAGTTTTCTCTTAAATCATTCCAAATTTCGCAACATAGATTTTCAAAATTTGCTTCTAGTAGCTTGTTTGTATTTTTAGGGTTGGTGGTATTTAGCTTTTCAAATCTATTCATAAGTGTTCTTTGATATTTTTATATTCGATTGGTTTTTATCTTCTCATAATATCTTGCTATAGGTCTTTTTTTAGGGCATGAATTGTAGTGTGTTCCCTTATTAAAAGTGAAGGGGGTGGCACTTTTCACTGTGCCTAGTTCTTGGCACATTTGGAAGTCATTGTTATCTTACATGCATTTTCCACGACAGCTAGTTCAGTGTATTATTATCTTTTAAACTATGAAATTCTTTTTGTGGTTATAGCTTTTCCATTACTATTTAACCCTCTTATACCCCCTCTTCCCTGCAGTCATCACACTGTTTGTTGTCCGTGTCCATGAGTCCTTTTTCCTCGATGTCTCCCTCCCCCACCCCTGCCTGCACCCAGTAGCTGTCAGCCTGCTCTCTATGAGCCTGTCTCTGTGTTGCTTGTTAGTTCAGTTTGTTCATTAGATTCCGCATATAAGTGAGATCATATGGTAGTTGTCTCTCTCAGACTGGTTTATTTGATTTAGCATAATGTTCTGTAGGTCCACCCATGCTGTTGCAAAGGGTAAATTTTTCTTTTTTTAAGATTTCATTCATTCATTTATTCATTTATTTATTTATTTAATAATTTATTTATTTTTAGACAGAGGGGATGGGAGGGAGAAATAGAAGGAGAGAAACCTCAGTGTGTGAGAGATACAGCAATTGGTTGCCTCTCCCACGCTCCCAACTAGGGACCTGGCCCACAACCCAGGCCTTTGCCCTGACTGGGAATCGAATTGGCAACCCTTCAGTTCATAGGCTGGCACTCAATCCACTGAGCCACACCAGCGAGAGCTAAAATTTTCTTTTTTATGGCTGAGTGGTATTCCATTGTATCGAGGTCCCATAGTTGTTTTATCCACTCATCTACTGATGGACACTTGAATGTATTAAACAGGCATTCAGTGAAAAATGTTCACTCGATTTAATCTGAGCAATGAGTTAGATGGATGTGAGATCTCAAATAACCGGTCTTTAACTATCGTTGCTTTGGATTTCAACTTGGAAGCACATAGCCAGGATCAACTTCAAAGAGAATTCATTTTAGTAAACAAGTTATTTTTCTATCAGTCTAGGAATTTTAATAAAGATTTGGCATGATGCAGTTGTCAGTGTCTCTAAGCTCAGTGAATGAAAGAGTAGTGTTTTTGTCTCCTTTGCTGCTGTATAACCTTTCACAGTGCTTGGCACTCAATAAATAATTATTGAATGCATTATATATATGCATAGTGAGATGTCCCACCCAAATAGTTCTACAACTTATTCCTATTCTTCATGCCTTATGAGCCACCTTTTTCTTTTTACATTGGAAGATGGCTGTGTTTGCTTCATCTGGCTAATATTCTGCAAAGTTCATTTTTCTACAGCCAGTAGGTCATTCTAATAATATTCGGTGTTTTCTGTAGTTGGTGCTTCTTTTCTAGTTGCACTGTTGATGCCCTACATTTGGGCTCTAGTACATTTTGCTTAGATTATCCTAACGACATCCTAACTGGTTTTCCTGCTTCCAGCCTCTCTTTGTTGCCAATCCTTTGTACCCACTCATGTTAGTTAAATTTTTTGAAGCCCAACTGTAATCAGGTGACTTTATGTGTTCACATCTTATCAGTAGTATCCCCATCACCTTTTGAATAAAACCTAGCCTGTGACATGGCACTCAGGCTTATTCATGATCTGACCTCAGTTTAGGTTTATCTCTAACTATACCCCTCAGGCATTACCGTTAGCTAGACTGTGTATTTCTTTATTCATATTTTTTTTAATTAAAAGGTCCTTCTCTTTATATCTGTGCACATTTCTACCAATCCTTCAATGAGATACAACTACAGTGCCACCTCTACTATAAAGCCTTCCCTAGCTCCCCAGAGTTACTCTTTTTATATGTGCATTTTATATGTTTTATGAGAGCTAAAACCGGAGGCAGAGCGTTGCCTGGCAGCATGCCTGTATGGTGACTCGGGTTTGTTTTTTTTTAAGCTCTGTGCTTGTCCACAAGTGATCAGGAAAGCACCTCTCGTATTGATTCTGAAGTTAGGGATAAATTTTAGTGAGTAGGCGAACTGGCCAACATGGAATTCCCAAATAATGGGGATCAGTTGTATATTAGTCTGTATTTGTAACTGGACCATCCCTCTCATCTTCAAACTTCATGTCCAGGTGTGTACTTGATATCTCCAGTTGGAAGTCTGACATTTTTCTCCCTGTTATCTCTCTGACATTATATCTTACACAAGTAATCCTGAGCATCCCTGATGCAGTTATTTGGGTTTCTGAAAAGAGTTGAATTTTTGGCTGGCTGTTTAGAAGGCTCAAGGATCTTTTTTTGCCACTAGAGGAAATACCTCAGGATATGTAGCAAGATTTTGCAAATTTGAATTATAGACCATATTTGTAAGATGGTTCTCTCAGTTATTAAGAGTTTAATTCAGAATTTGAGGTTGAATTGTAAAATGTTAGTAAATTACTGTGACCAAATCTGCTGTTAATGTTTATGTTTAGTTTATGTAATTGCTATGTATACATTTGGCATACAAAAACACAGCTTGTGCTTTCAAATAAGTAACAAATTGCTTTATCTTGAATTTGTGTCAGAACTCTTTACAACTAAAACTAAGAAACTGACCAAGACGAGGTCTTGTCTGTTAAAAGAGATAATACATGTAAAGCATCTAGCAAGGCTCTTGGCACATGGCAGATACTTGGAAATTATTAGTTATTTTCATTATTTGATAGTCTGATGTATCAGCTAAAGATGATACCTCTTGAATTTCTTGAGAGAAGGGGCCAGGGAGTAGAGTATACATTTTGTCTCGCATGCGCTAAGTGCTTTTCTCTCCATGTCTCCTTTGCTGGGTTCTGAGCTTCTTGTGGACAGAGATTGTGCCTCACTCGGCTTTATTTCAAGGGCTCGACATATTCCTGTATCGTGTTCACGTATTGGATATTAGTTGAATGTTCACTCAATTGATATTGAATTGATATTAAGTGATTATGTAATTTTTTTAGAAAATGATGAAACTGCAAGCAGTCTTTTAAAAAGAAAGATGACATTATAGGTACCTCTAGAGCAAGCCTGGACTATTTCTAGCCTCTGAGAGGCTATATTTACTTATCATTTTATTCTGTTAATTTCCCAAATGAATTTGCTTGGAGGATTGGGCCTGAAAGATACATATATTGTTTTTGGCCCTATTGACCATCAGGACTTACTTAATATTTTGTTGTGAGTTGTTAGCATGAAAAATACCTGAATACTGGAGTGTGAGGATATGGGCCACATAGAAGTTTCCAAGTATTTTGAAGTCAGTGATTTTTACATTTTATGGCTTACATTTTGTGGCTAGAAATAAAATTTATACAACTAAGTGCAAAGGGGATTTAAATGGTTTAATTTTAGACATCACATGTTAAACCTTGTATATGCTTACCTTAGATACAGAGTCTTTTGCAATTTAGAACCAGTTTAACAAGCATGTAAAGGCAGCTCAACTGGAGTAGAAGTCTATTACAATATCTTCTTATTCTAAACTTTCAAACTCCTGGAGGGCAAATTTCTTTCATGTGTCTTTGTTCCTGAGGTTCCTACCTCAGTGCCTGGTACTTACATACTTAATAAGTGTTTATGTAATTAATAAATTGAAGATTGATTCACATGAACTTTTTTCCTTGAAGTCAAGGGTTGTTTAAATAAGACCTTGCCCTCCTGCCGTGGGCCCCCTTCTCCGTTTTATATTCCCTGTTGTTAGCCAGGTGTCTTTATTCTGGTTTATCACTGCCCCTCTCAACACACACGCACACACACACGAACACACGCACGCACACAGTATTCTTTTGTGAATGTATTTTTTAAAGGATTTGTGATAGGATTTGGGGGAAGGTATAATAATAAGACAGACATGGTATTGCCTACAAGGAGTTTACCCATATAAGAATGATATTTTTCTGTTACTGCTTGATTTTCACCAAATTTGAAGGACATTCTTCAGTGGTCTATTTTATTTTATTATTTTTTTTCAATACATATTTTATTTTATTTTTTAATTAATTTTATTTAGTTATTTTTCAAGTACAGTTTTTTTGTCTATTTCTCCCATCCCAGCCTCCCCCGCCCCTTGCTCCCCACCTCCCTCCCATTTCCACCCCCTTTAGTTCTCGTCCCTGTGTCCTTCCTATTTGTTCCTCCAAATCCCTCCTTTTTCCCCTTAACTTCCCTTCCCTCTCCCCTCTGGTCACTGTCCCCTTGTTCTCTATTTCAGTGTCTTTGGTTTTTTTTTTTTTTTTTCTGCTTGCTTGTTATGCACCACAATGTTCATAGCAGCATAATTTACAATAGCCGAGAGTTGGAAGCAACCTAGGTGCCCATCAGTAAATGAATGGATCAAAAAATTGTGGTACATATACACAATGGAATTCTATGCAGCAGAGAGAAAGAAGGAGCTACTACCTTTTGCAACAACATGGATGGAACTGGAAAGCATTATGCTGAGTGAAATAGGCCAGGCATTGAAGGACAAATACCATATGATCTCACCTTTAACAGGAAGCTAAACAACAAAACAAACAAGCATTCAGTGGTCTATTTTAAAATATAGATTATATACTGTATATTGTGTTGTATGAAAGGAGAGAAGGTTAAAATATAGATTATATGCTGTATATGAAATTAACTTTGGTTATATAAGGGAGCACCTCAAAGTTTTCCAGAAAATTTAAAACTAGGTACAATGAGAGGCCTGTGTAATTATTAATCTGTACAAACTGTATATTTTATGGCTCCATGATTAGAGAAAATACTTTCATATAAAACCCAGATTGGCAGTCACATTGGATTTGAAGTACCGGTTTGCAGTTTAGTTGCTTTTCATGTGAGCAGGTCTACATAATATGCTTTTATTTAGGGATTTGCTAACTTAAATATGGTTAATACATTTCCAGGACAGGGCCTTCTTAACCAACTACTGGCAGAATAAGAGGACAGACTAGTGTTGCTGGTGGGTAGGAGAGGCTCAGCCACCATGGTGTGTCCTCTTAGCACACAAGGAGACTGTTGGCTTTACTTTGAGGATAGGAGGCTTATTGCTTCATGGTATCAGGCATTTGTGGGAGTCATTAGTGGCTTATGGAATCCCAGTAATTATGAGAGCTATATAAAGCCCAAGGGTTAGTGAAAAATTGGGAAATGTGTAAACCAGAGAGATCAGCTACGGTTAGAGCCTTTACATGAGTTGGTTTTGCAAAGGAAGTAAAATTGGCAGAGGTTGGAGCGCTTTGGCTTGCTTGCTAAGATCAGTTCAGAGCCTATGCAATGGAAACTGAGGGTTTCCACCGCTGATCACTCACTGATTGAGGACTCTGGACTTTGTGTAAAAGGAAAGATTGTCATCTTTCACTTGGGAGGCTGTGAAAACAGTGTTTGCAGTTTTTCTCAAAGGAATCACATTCATTATTTTAGTAAGTTAAGATAGTTTTTAACTACTAAATTTCTCATCTTTCAGCAGTTAGTAAGTAAATTTAAATGACACATTGTAGTCGTTTATGTGAGTAAAATGTAGGTGCTATATCAGTAACTATGATGAAGAATTTCCTGAAGGGATTACTTAAATGAAGTTTTTGCAGATGTAAGC
The DNA here is from genome assembly GCF_021234435.1 of Artibeus jamaicensis. NCBI lineage: Eukaryota > Metazoa > Chordata > Mammalia > Chiroptera > Phyllostomidae > Artibeus > Artibeus jamaicensis. The sequence goes on along the minus strand of NW_026522059.1, from coordinate 29,378,206 downwards.
TTTGAGCCGCCAGTTAAAGAGATGGGAAACTTGAATTGGAGCTGCAAGATCATTGAGTTGGTAAGGTTTACATAGCAAGGTGAAGCTGACTGCAGGAAATTAGAAATGGTAAGTTTGGCTAGAGAGTATATATAGTATGATCTAAAAATTGCATGAGAATTGACAAGATGGTGATATTGGAAACTGTAATTTAAGTTTTATATTCCTGATGTGGATATGGCTCTACGTCCAAAATCCTTTTTTGGAGTACTTTTCTTTGTGCACTGCATCCGTCTGCCCCACCACAGATGCCTTCCCCAAATATATATGAGGCTTGTCCAGAAAGTATCCAGCCTTGTGCTATGTAAAATCTCTGTTTTTCATTTATTGAAAAAGGTACAAGAAACATTGTAAATAGGACAATGATGCCTAGGTCCCCCTTCACAGGAGGCACCTTGGGACCTCACACAATCCTCCCAACTACCATCAGCTGCCCCATTGTATTTCCTGAATCTCATCAATGGTCTAAAATTTTCTTCCCTTTCAAAAATGATTTTAGTTTGGGGAGAAGCCAGAAGTCACAGGACACCAAATCTGGGTTGTAGAGTGGCTGAGTCACCTGGATGATTTGACATTTCACCAAAAAGCTCTGTATGAGACATGATGCATAAGCAGGTGCTTTGTCGTGATGAAGCTGCCAGTCACCAGTTGCCCACAGCTGCAGGCTTCTGCATCATCTGAATAGTTTTTGCAGAGGAGTGCCCAAGCTTAACACAAAATTTGATGCAGATTTGTTGTTCTGCTCACTCAGTCCTTTCGAATGTGACAACCACACAGTACATATGCTCACTCAACAGTGTCTACTACCACCACTGACTAGTACAGTGAAGTCGTCATTGTTTACACGTGCACATTCCAGTCCACTCTCCTTGGCTGCCGGGTTACATAATGTCTGCAAACTGTTCTGGTTATATTAAAAATGGCTGACATCCCTCATATACTTATTAGAAGAGACAGCATTAAAATGGCAAAACAGCACAGAAGAAAGAGTGAGGAGACCTGGTTTTGGCATTAGCTGTCTGACTTTAAAAAATTATTTAAAATGCATCTATTTGACATACCTGGATCACTTACTGCCTGCTGCTTAGGTTCCAGTGCAGATGCAAGAAAAAGAATCCTTTAATAACTGTGAGTTTGCTGATCACATGGAGGGTTATCAACAGGGGAGTGGGAAGGGGAGGGGGGGGGAAAGGTACAGAAAATAAGTAGCATAGACGGTAGGTAGAAAATAGACAGGGGAGGGCAAGAATAGTACGGGAAATGCAGGAGCTAAAGAATTTATGACACATGGACATGAACCAAAGGGGGGGAATGTGGGTGGAAGGGGGTGTGCAGAGTGGAGGGGGATGAAGGGGGGGAAATGGGACAACTAATAGCATAATCAGTAAAATATATTTTTTTAAAAAGATAAGATAAAGAGTCTTCACTCACTCATTCTATCCGGCAGATAGAATCTGCCGGATTGTAGCAGCCAACATTGAACTGGGGAATACAAGCAAACAAACAAAAAATCATGGACTTTTTTACAACTCAGATTACTTTGTAAACAATTGAAGAGCCAGCTTTCCTCCAAAGAAGACTGTAAAATACACGTTTTCTTTTTTTAAATGTTGCCTAAGACCCAGCAGATTAAATTTGGATTAATAAGGAATTTAATCAGCTACAAAACAGCTTTTGTTTTGATTTTTCTGCCATTAATCTTTGGAAACCTACAAATTGTGCTTTAGGGTAATAATGGTCTCTTTTTCCAACTGCATATCCCTGATAATTTTGTACAAAGGCAGATAATGTCACATTATAGAAACTTTTGAACAGTCATGTTGTTTTCTTGAGTGTAGCTCTGCTATAATGAGTAGTCTGATAGAAGTCTATTCTACTAGCTGAAAATAGAGCAACTGAAACTAGTATATTGATCCACTAATTTACTGTGTTCACTATGGACAAGTGAAAGAAGTGGTAGATCCAGAAAGAAGAGGTTAGAATACAGATACCTGGGCACCATTCTTCAAACTCCTGAATCTGAATAGTGATGGGGCTCAGAAATGCTTCTTTCAAAACAAAATAAAACAAAAACTAGAGATTGTGATTAAAAGCCAAAATTTGGATTCACAGACTTAGTTCTACTCGTTAACACCTTGAAGTGCTATCATTTTATTTTAGGAATTCTAGGAAAGCTGAAGTAGCCTTTGTAAACTGTGGCAGAGGGTTCATAAAGCTTCTTAATCTCAGAACAGTAGGGCCATTAGATTATAGAATTACAAAAACCACTGGAGTTTACCTAATACAGACACCAATATACAGACACTGTGGCCCATGGACCAGATTTGGCCCTCAACCTGTGTTTTATTGGGACAGTCATGCTCGTTGATTTATGTATCATCTATGGCTCTATCTGGCTCTTTACTGAAAAAAGTTTGCTGGTTTTTCAGTAGGTCACACCTATCATTTTATAGATGTAGAAATAAGATGTAGAAAAAATAATGAGTGAAATATTCTGACACAGTTAATTAGTGGTCAGAGTACAAATACAGTTTAGTTCCTTGTCCTGCTTTCATGCCTTTATTTTTTGCTTATGGGACTGATGCCTGGGTGAGATCAGAAAATAGATTTCTGGTACAGAATTTTGTTTACAAGTTCATTATTGTATTATAAAACACAGTTATTAGGTTATGCCATCACATATTAGATAGCATGGCTGAACAAAGCCCTTTTTAATTTTGGGTCAGGGGAAGAATTTGATTGTAGTATATACTGTTTCCTGAATACAAATCTCCGGTTTGATCTGCCACGAAGTCTGATAAGAGTCTTTTCTGTTGCCGTTACAGCCAAATGGACGGACTGTTGAAGTGGCTGAGGAGGAAGTTGCCCTAACTCCTCGAAATGTAGCAGCAAAGCAGCCATTGGAGACGGATAAGAAAAATGAAAAGGTAAGCTTGGCATTATATTAAATTAGATGCAAGGCTCTTAATAGAATGACATATAAAAAAATGATGCTTCTCAGTTTCACAAAGTTATACATATACTCCCACCTCCCTTAATGAAAAACTGAAGATAATTGTAGCAGATGGATGAGTGGTTAAGGTTCCAGACATGCGATATACCTCTTCCTTGAAAACATTTGTGTTGCCTTTGTTAATAGTGTATTTCTAGCATAAAAAGCTTAGCAAAATTGTCATATAATATTCTCTTGTGACATAGTTTGACTTTTAATTCTTTTTTTTTTTTTTTGACAAAAGAAAATCCTCTAGTATTCAGGTCATTATTAAAAGGTTTGGATGTGCACTCATAAGTAAGACAATGTAACATATTCCATAAATGGTACATTCCTGGGATTTATTTATTTTCCAGTTGCCAGTGTTAGAATTGACCCATTTTATTTGACTTAATCTAGTTTATAAATAACAAAATATACAACAAACTGTTAACAGTGTTTCCTTCTGTTATGGAAGAGAGAAGTTCCATTTAATTCCTTTTGGTACTCCCTCCTTTTTTCTTTCTTTAACCCTGTGAGCACATAACTCTTTTTCAGGAAAAATAACCCAAAACCAACCACAGATAGGTAAATGGTTTCTGGGAACTAGGGTGCAGCAGGTCCAGCTCTGTAGGATAAATGGTATGAAACGGTTGCTACAGTTTCTTAGTGCTTGCATTTTCAAAATGTCTAAAGAACTGGTGGAATCAGTTCTCCCCTTGTAAACCAGTGGAATTGGTCTAGGGCTAAGACAGCTGCAGGTAGGATGACTTAATAGGAAAGATAGTTGTGGAAAAGAATTAAATTTATGTCTGACTTTGCTTTAGGAGAAAAATAAAAAGTATATGACAGCGTTAACAAATAGCGTATAGTTTAGAGACTTATACCTTGAGTGGTTTATGTGCTTAGTACGGACTTCTCCTTCTCCCATCTCGTATTTCCTTGTCTCTGGGCTTCCTCTCCCTGCTATGAATATTTTATACCCTGCTTCTGCTCCCTGAATTACTCTGAAAAATTTGTCGTTGGAATAAGTAATGAACTATCATTTATCTCTGATTGATTTATCATATATAGTTTAGGTATATCAAGATGTAGAACCACAGTTTGAAGTTTACAATTATTCTGAAATTTCTTATGTTAGGAAATAATTATAATAGTTGACATCTGTAATATGTCAGGCAAGTATCTATAATATGGCAGGCATTGTGTAAGGCAAGGTATGTGTATGTGTATGAATGTACTTACATGTATCTGGTAAGGAGCACTTACTGAGCACTTACTGGGTGTATTTTAAGACTTTATAGAATATTTATACACATAATTTATCATCGCAAGAACACTGAGTAGGTGGTTTTATACATATCTTACATATAAGAAACCTGAAGCCTAAGTTATCTGAGCTGTTAAAAGTACAGTTCGTTCTAACCCAGACCCATCTGACTTCAAAGTCTGTGCTTTTTACTGCACTGTATTATTTCTGATCCTTTCAAAATCTGCTAGGCAGATAGTAATAGCCCATTATACGGATAAGGGCTCGGAGGCATAGAAGGATTGTGTGATGTCACCAGTCTCATGCAGCTTCTGCACTGGGATCTGCACTCCCTCCGCGCGTGTGACACTGGAGCCCGTGCATGTTGTGAATCACCTGACAGTACCTCCTCCTCTCAACTGCTGTTGCTTTCTCAGTACAAAGCTCCCGTTTTTGTTTTGTTGCTATTTGATTTCACTTTTTGTCTAACAGTAAATCCCGCAACACATGGCTAGTGTTTCTGTTTACCATCCTACATCTTGAATTTGTGCTTTTGAAGTTGGTTCAGTCCAAGTGACTCAATTCAGGTAGTTTTTTATGCTATTGCATTGTGTTTTTGTATGTGATGTGTCTAGACTTGTTATCTTTCTTTGTAAACACACAGTGTCTTAGATCTACTTATTCACTTTGATATACATTATTATACTTTTTTTTTCTCTCTGATTCACACCTTGGGCACTTTGAGGAGTACAGTTTGCCTGTGCAGTAATTGCATGCTGAGCTGTGGTAGTGACTACCTTCCTCTGTCAGTTGACAGAGGAAGTGTTTTAATAGATAAAACACTGTCTGAAAACTATATATGAGCATATATGACAAGAGTTATATAGATTCTTGAAGGTCTATGAAGGTCTTTATTTAATGCTAGTCTCTAGTAGAGTACACACAGGACCATGATCCAGGCTGAATGTATTGTGTTATTAGATGCAAAGGGAATAAAGAGAAATGTAAAATATACTTACCCTCAGAGAGATGACGGTCTAGGTAAGGAAAGACAAGCACAAGGGAGAGATTAAGTAGCAAGGCACTGAGTGTCCAGTATTCAGAAGAGATAGATTATCCCATGTAGGTAGCCAGAAGGTGGATTTAAGTGGACTCTTAAATAGAAGTAGAGGGGGAAGACTGATTTTGGCAGGAGAGAAACAAATGAACACAAGTAGACGTTATTCAGCTGAAACAGGAGAACATGTTCAGATAGCCTCAAGGGGAACCCCAGACAAGTCTGACTGCTGCGGTGGCTTAGAGACAGATAGAAACTGAGTTACGGATTAGGTATGTTGGGATGTGAAACCCGGCGGAACATTTATGATTAACAAATCATTCTTGCATTTATGATTGTAAGGGTCTGAATTAAGATAAAAGTGTAAAGGCTGTTAGAAACAGCAGAAGCAAAAATGTATAAAATTTGGTCACCATAAGGTTGTGATGTCTACTGAAATACTGATATCATTCATGATATATATTAATAAGCTCTTACATTTTTATGATGCTGTAGCATCTTACACCATGTATGGTATACAAAATGCTTTCATCTATCTTAACCCTGATTAACAACTTGGAAGATGGGCTATTATTTTTTTTACACAACCCATTAAAAGTTTAGTGAATTGTCCAAGATCACAAAGCTAGTAAGCAGTACTCCCTCAGTTTCCCCAAAGCAGCAATTCTAAAAGTGTGGTCTGTGGACTCCTGAGAGGGGGTCGCAGAAGACAACACTATTTCTACAGTAACTAAGGCATTATTTGCCTTTTCCACAGTATTTGCACTAATGGTGAAAAAACAATAGTGGGTGAAGTTGCTGACTGCTTATCACAAATCAAGGCAGTGACGCCAAACTACTAGCAGTGGTGTTCTTCATTGTACTCTACTCATAGTAAAATAATAATAACAACAACAACATAATAATAATAAGTGCTAGTTTCACTCAAGAGTGTCCTAGATGAAGCAGTAAAAAAATACTAATTTTGTTAAATCTTGACCTTTGAATACATGCTTTTTAATTATTCTGTATGATGAAATGGGCAGTATTCATAAAGACATTCATGTGCTAAAGACATTCTTGAGAAAAAAACACTTGTTCAATTAAGTTGCAAACTGGACTAGTCACTTATTTTATGTTACTTCAGTTTTACTTGAAAGAACAATGGGTAGACAGGCAAGGGTTATATTTGGACAGTTATTTGCAGACATTTTTCTCAAAAATAATCAAGATAGTCCTGTTACTTCAAGGAAAACAACTGGTAGTATTTGTTACAAATGATAAAATGATTTGTTGCCGAGTGAAAATTAGGAATTTGGAAAATTTGTATCTGTCACCTTGTGCTTGACAACAGCATCCCAGCACCTCAGGGATTTCTGAGGAGATCGTTGTCATATGAACAACTGTGGTTTTTTAGAAACCTTGTGTATAGTGGGATGTTTTAACATTTTGGGAGATGTATGTAACGCAGTGAATCAGTGTTTTCCAAATGACAAATGCTTGAATGTTACAAAATCAGGCAAATCTAAAAAAGTCATTCGAAGTGCAAGAGAGACCAGTGGTCTTCAATGTAATGGAATATGAAAAGTACACGGGTGCAGTTTCCACATTGCAGCAATTTTTATGAAACTACCAACTGACGAGTTTTGGTGTAATATTATTTTCTTTGTCAACCTAAAACCCTTATTGACTTCCTGTTGCTTTTACTCCACAATCTTGACCATGACCTAAAGAGCCTGTCTGTGGTTCAAATCCCCTTACTTAGATCTTACCCCCTCTCAGGTATAGACACATTGTTGTTGTTTTAACTTTTTGTTAAGCAGCTTTATTCTGAAATATTGTGTGGTGATAAAATTTACTTTTAGGTGTACAGTTTTAGTGTATGTACAGCTATCACCACAATCTAATTGTTGAACATTTTCCTCCTCCCAGAAGGAATCTCGTGTCCATCAGCTGTTGCTCCCCATTTTCCCCTTTTCTTCCCTTCACCTTAGTTCCTGGCAACCACCAGTTTTTGGTGTAATAACGAATAATCTCACAAATCTAAAAAAAACTATTAAAATACTCTTTCCTTTTCAAATTACATATCTGTATATATAGCCAGATTTTTTATATTTTGTCAGTTACAGTTTATATTCACTATTATTTTGTATTAGTTTCAGGTGTGTAGCAGTGTTAGACAATCATGTATTTTACAAAGTGTTCCCGTTGATATTTCCAGCATCCACCTGACACCACACATAGTTATTACACTGTTATTGCTTATATTCCCTATGCTGTACTTTACATCCCCGTGAGTGTTTTAATCCCTTCACGTTTTTCACCCAAGTCCCCAGCCCCCTTCCTTCTGGCAACCATCAGTCTGTTCTCTGTATCTGCGAGTCTGTTTCCATTTTGTTTGTTTGTGTATTTTGTTCTTTAGATTGCACAGGTAAGTGGAATCATATGGTATTTGTCTTTCTCTGACAAATGTCAGTGTTCACATACCCTCTAGGTCCGCTCATGCTGTTGTAAATGGTAAAATTTTATTTTTAATGGCCAAGTAATATTCCATTGTATATATGTATCACAATGTATTTACTTGTCTATCGATGGGCACTTGGGTTGCTTCCATACCTTGTGTAGCCAGATTTTCTTCATGTACTTCAATCAAATAACATGTCATTAAATTGAATGCACAGTAGATAAGCAAATCCAGCTGTCTTTTATGAAGCCAGACATTAAAGATAATTGCAAATGTAAAACATGCCACTCTTCTCACTAAAATATTTTTGTTTTGGAAAAAAAGAATTTTGACACAATGGAAGTAGAACAAAAATCTCGGAAAACAGTTATTGTCATGAATTAGTGAAAAACCTTGTACACCTGCCACTAGTCTGCAGACCAGAACATCATAAAATCTATTTCTAAGCTTTAGAAAATACTCAGCATTCCTGTTTTTCATGCTCCATTTCCTTTATCACTCCTGGCATTACCAGCAGAGACTGGAGATGATTATGGGGCTATAAATATTACAGATGTTGTTCACCAAAATTTTTAGGACCACTACTTTACAGAATCAAGAATTAATAAATTGAATAATGATTACTTTCCATGTAAGTCACTGGCTATTTACCATGTAGGTAACTAATTGCAAAATAAAGTATCACTTAGCTTAAAATTTGTTACAGTATCCCTTTTGCGATAGTGTTGATGCTATACGAATGTTAGGTCATACTCCCTAAGTTGACCTGTTTAGCCTGAACTGGGCACTGCCCTGCCTGTTTTTATACTTTACACTTCTTTCAAATAGCAAAATTTGCTAAGAGAGCAGTTAGCCATTTGAGTAGATCTACTTTTGCTGCCAACTCTACCTTTTTGGCACTCTAAAGAAGTGGTAACATTTTCTTTCTTTTTGAGTACCATCTAATCTTAGGAACACTTGTTCATGTTAAGAAGTTAAAGGTAAAGGATGAGTTTAATTCTGGAAGTCATTTTTGTGTGTTTTATTTGATAACCAGCTTATAATTTTTTGATATTTTAATTTCTATGAATTTGAGAACAAATTCCTCTTAGTCTTAGAAGTACTTTAGCATGTGCTTTTAAGACCATAGTCTCCAAAGAGGAGTATACAAGAAGATCCATGGGGGTGCAGGAAGAAAATATTAGACTGTCTATACTTAGTTTTTTTATTGAAAAAACAAATTAAGCTTTCTTCATTTTTATATATGGCTAGTCATTGGCATCCTCATTTGGGATGTTACAGGGGTTAGTGAGATACTTTATAGGAGGCATCTTGAGAAGATTGGGGAGTTGCGATTGAAAAAAGTTCCATTGGTTCTTTGCTTATACCACAGGTGGCAAATACAAGGCCCGTGGACCAAATCTGGCCCTCCGCCTTGTTTTATCCTGCTGGCACCTTGTTTCAACCCGGCAGCCGCACCAAGCTCCTTGCCCCTAGTTAAGGAATAGTTACGTTTATACAGTCCTAAAATTACATTCGGCCCTTTGAAGGCAACCGTGAGGCTGATGTGGCACCCAGTGAAAATGAGTTTAACACCCTTGGTTTTATACCATATCCTGACAGATTGCAACATGTGTGCTCAGTTCTGTGGGTTAATTTATTGTATTACCGGGTTTAAACTAAACTAACTTTTAGTAAACAGAGTGCCAAAAAGCTACTGATTGTACCTGATAATCATGTAAGTAAACAACTACAAAAAGAGTATTCCTACAAAGAACTCTATCAGCCATATCATCATGAGGTTAGATTGATTTTAAACATTGGTCACCCAAAATTGAAATTATTGAGAAAAATTTTTGAAATAGGAATATATTTCTACTTTTAGTAAGAAACTGTGCTCATTTATATACTATTTCTTGAGACTTTAGCTGAAGATACTCTGAAACTAATCCAATTAGCAGGATATCAAAGCATTTAGAATGTGAAGACAAACCTCTACAGTTTTTTTTTTAGAGATGTTTATTTATGTAGTACTCAATGAGGCAGAATTTTACTAAATATAATTATACATGTTTAGAATCCTCTTTCGAGGTTTCTTGTTTAAAGAGAAAGACATGCCACGGGAAACACTTGTTCTTTCTGCTGTGGTAAAATTAGCAAAAACAATATGACAATCAACCAAAACACATTCTTTCCTTAGCATATACTGTTGGGTGCAGCATAAAAGCATCATCAACTAAGTAATGTTTTTAATTTTTTGCAATACATTTAAGTAAATTAGTAGCAGAGCAAATTGCAAGTTGAGAGAAAGTGCAGATGTTTCTAACTTGACAGTCTAGGGAACTTGCTAGATTTCATCTCAATAATGAAGTGCATGAGTAACTACTTTTGTGAGCAAGTAAAGATAGAAGATACCCACAAAGATACATTCTCAACAGTAGATCACTTACTTTAAAGTTTTAGTGTGGAAAACTGAATAAAACCACAGATAGAGGGTCCACTGGACTGCAGTTAAACCAGGAAAATAAAATTTGAAGGGTAGGGAGATAAGGTGATAGAGATGGCACCATGCATGAGATTCGCTTAGGACATTGTTTCTAGAAAACTATGGCCAAAGAGGTTAAAACTAGACTGCAAATTGGAAGACCAAACTTTTAAATTCAGTAAGGACGAGGTGGTGATCATCATCTTTTGTATTACAAAGAAAAAAATTTAATTATATTGTGGCAAAATACTTTTATATATTTGGTTATAAGATAGTTTAGGGTACAACTTTAAAAGTGAACCTTGAATTTTTTTTTTTTTTTTACTAAAAAAATTAAGTGTTTCAAGTATGCTGATCTTTTTGTAATGGTTGTCTACTTAGCAGATACTTTGGGGGGAATTTTATATTTAATCTGTCCCTTCAGTGTCAGTGAAGTTTAACAAAATGTCATGAAGTAGTTTTTTGTGTTTTTTTTTAAGAAACTCATGCTGTGAAGAGTATATTCTGAAAAGTTTGCGTCATTATATGATTTTGTTATTTTAAAAGATTTGTCAGTTACTTGTGAAAATTCTCATAACTACACAATTTAACAGCTTGGGGGCAGTTTTCTGACAAAAAAAATGGTATGGTGCACACTTGTATGAGACCACATTCCAGCTTCAGCACTTTACTTATTATGTGACCTTGGAGTTGGTTAATCACCCTGTGCTGCCCTTTTCTCATCTATAAAGCGGAAATAATAGCATCTGCCTCATAGAATTATTTTGACTCAGTTGGATAATTAGAGCTGTGTAAATGGCAGCAATACAACCAGTTTAGTAACTTTGTAAATCTTTTTAGTGAATCCATTTGTTAACAATACCACCCCAAAATAGAATCTTCCAATTAAATCGCAGGAGCAACTGATTGATGTTGAGGAAAAGTAAATTTTACTAAATTTCTGTGAAAACTTTTACATACTTAGAGGATGAGTTTGAAAAATTAGAAGATTATTAAAAAATGATAAAGCATAGTCAATCATACTGCCTTTGCTAAAAAATAGTTGTTTTACAAATCTGTACACTGTTAGTGGTAGGAGCTATATAAAATTTACAAGTCAGTATTTTTAGGGAGATTTTAGAATTTTTAAACTAATTTTCTAGACATCACAGTTCCCTAAGGAATTATCAATCCATCCTATTTGATATATATTCTTTGGCAAATTAAAAATTAGTGATAGCGGATCTAATGATTTATTTATCAAAACTTTTTCATTTTCTAAATTTTTGAAAATGGAATCATTTGCTATTCAAGGTGCAAATATTATTTTAAGCCCCAATTCACTAAATACCCACTGTGTCGTGTATTCATTGTCCATTTAACCCACTCGTTTGATGGTGGGGCAAAGGTGTTATGGCCACCAAAACAAGAAGATATCTTCAGACCAAAAGACCAATCTGGTAACTCCATAGACTATAACGAAATTTATGATACAGTAATTTACTTACTAGAAGATTGGGCCAGAGTTTTGCACAAATAATCTTCACTACCACACCCTTGTAAGGTACTGTTTTTATAGTATAATTTGGATACTCATGTTGAAAAGACAAAGGGACAAATACTTCCTGGTAGTCTTGTGATTGATGGTTGATTATAATCAATACTATCACCAGTTTGATATTTACCTCAGTTGCCATGCCATTCTGGCAGTTGCTAACAGAAATATTTATGGCTACATTTTAAGGAACACAGATAATCATCTACTAGAAGGCTTTGCCGTGCTTGCTGGGGACAGTGAAGTTGGTCAGAGGTTGCAGCGTGGAACTTAAAAATGAAGTGAGATCTGGGACACACGAATAGGGAGTTGGCCTGGCTCACATCTACATCTGTATACTCACTCTTCTCAGGAGTATTTTATTTGTATTGTGCATACATACATATACACATATATGTAACATGTAATGCTGACAGATTTCTTCTAATGAGACTTACGAGGCGTCAGTATTTTGTAATACCTGTATTGTATGTGTGAGAAGGAGAAGAGACAAAATGTGAAATTGTCATGGAAGCCAGTAGGAAAAGATTTACAGGTTTTTGTGCAGTAGGAACAGATATTTTAGAACACTTCTAACATTTTAAGTGATGTCTGTTTCAAATAATGTTGGAGGTTTGGGCTTAAGGGTAGTCTGCTTCATGCTACATCTGTGCCCCTGCTAATAACTGATGCTCTACAGACTTCCTCAAGAACAGATTGCTTCTGCCCTGGCTGGTGTAGCTCAGTGGGTTGAGCGTGGGCCTGCAAACCAAAGGATCGCAGTTCGATTCCCAGTTAGGGCACATGCCTGGGTTGCAGGCCAGTTCCCAGCAGGGGACGCATGAAAGGCAACCATACATTGATATTTCTCTCCCTCTCTCCTTCCCTTCCCCTCTAAAGATACATAAAATCTTTAAAAAAAAAAAAAAGAACAGATTGCTTCTTCATCTTTGTATATCAGAACCTGAAATGAGTCGTTGAAGATTCTGTTGGAAATATAATGAAATGTCTTATTCTCTTGTCTTCAGGAAGTTCATATTATCATTAGAAAAACTCAGAACAGTTGCATACTGCACAGTGTTGGGAGTGTCACAAGGAAGTTTGTGACAAATGGTAAAATTGATGGCAGTTTTAAATGTTTAGAGATTCGAGAATGTGTACTTAGGGCAGAGAAAAAGGGGAAAATGACAGGGATAAAGCAAATGGGGTGGAACTTGAGCTAGATTGAGGAAAAAATAGTGATGGAAAAGTACAATAAAAAAGAAAAAGATGACGTAATGAGCACAAGTCATTTCATGTACTGAACCTCAGTAGAGGAACAGTGGTTCAGGGGACAAAGAAAATCGCCCTGCATCCCTGGCTGCAGCTCTCTATTTTGTAAAGAGAAAATCCACAGTCAGTGTCACTTGGGCAAAGACAGGATGTTTTGAGGTGACAGTCTTGTTGGAACCAAATAATTATATATGTGAATAGAAGAATACAAGGTTGAGATTAATTTGTGGAACACCTTATTTGTCGTATATGGATGGTAGGAAACATCTTTAATTTTTTTAATGGGAATGTAAATTAATTGGACTGAAATAGATATGTTGGGAGATGAGCATTGTGAGGGAAGCCCTTGAGGATAAGAATTTCTCCTGATGTCTCGTTTACATGGCTATTTCTCCTATTAGATTATAGCACAGTTTCCATAAGTAGAAACTTTTATTCAGTTCCATATGCTGAGTTTCTAGAACCATGTCTGGCACACAGCAGGTATTTAATAAGTCTTGATTGCCCAAAGACCATTCAAGGAAGGCTACCTTAGTAGTCCACCTGGATCCGTAGTGGAGCCGACAACAAACCGAGGGGTGAGGGAAAGGCAAGAACTATGGTAACAAGAGAGCCGGACCGTGTGCGTGTCCCAGTTTTCCTTCAAAGGTGCGGGGTGTTGTGGAGCTGCTCGGAAGGAAGACAGTCACCTCAGTCGGATGGCTGGGGCAGAGCAGTAGTGCGTATGCATATCTGTTTAAAGCTTTTAATGGCATCGTATGTCATTATGTCCCATCTAAGTGAGCAATAGATTTTAGTTAGCTGCTTTTAAAACCAATAGTAAAATCAAACAAGATTGAAGCATAAACCAAGATAATCTTTCTTGATCTTCTGCAGATTTTAGTAGCAAATCACAGCATATTTTAGTGTGGGTAATTTCTATCCTTTTTTCATAGTTTCCCCCTTTAAAAAACCTTATGTGTACTGCTTTGTAGTTAACAATGTGCTTTCATATCTTACTTATTCCTTAAACAAAGCTTATTGTGTGAGGTTAGTAGGAATTTTTGTTCCAAATAACAGTTGGGGAAAGGGGTTTAGAGTGATTTAGCACCAAGTAACATAGCTAATTCATTATTAAATTTCTATTTGGAGTTAAATGTAGAAAGAGAATAGCAGAGTACTTGTGAGAGCAAGCTCTGGAGTCAGAACTGGATTTTAGCTCTGGTTTTGCCACTTAATAAACCCTGTGATCATAGGCAGTGTATATGATCTTATTATGGCCTCAGATCCTTCCTTATCTGTAAAATGGGTTGCCATTTTTAGTTAGTTCCTGTAGTTCTACACTATCCAGTGTGGTAACTACTTGCTACATATTGCTATTTAAAAACTCTTTTTCATGCTATCTCATTTTTATTGATTATATTTAAAAATTATAGTATTTTGGATGTGTTGATATAAGTATATTAAAATTAATGTTACCTATTTTATTTAACTTTTTGACATGTGTCTGCTAGAAAATTTTAAATTACATATGTAGCTTGCATTAAATTTCTGTTGGACAGTGCTGCTCCATATCAGATGTTGATAAACTCCAGCTGCCCAAATCCAGCCACATGTCTATTTTTGTTAATAAAATCTTACTGGCACACAGTCATAGCTGTTCAGTTATATACTGCATATGGCTACTTTCACGCTACAGTGGCAGAGTTGTGTGGTTGCTCCATGTAGAACCACATGGCTGGCAAAACCTAAAATATTTACTGTTTGGTCCTTTATAGGAAAAGTTGTCCATGTGCTCTAGACAGTGTGTTGACAGATGCTCAATGTGTCATCTTCACTTAATGGATACCAGAGACAGAAGATGCACGGTGGGTGGCAGTGAGAAAAAGGTAGCAAGGAGGAACTACTAATGGGTACCATGTTTCTTTTGGGGGATGCTGAAAAGATAACTGTGGTAGTTGTGTAACTTCAAATATACTAAAGCTACTGAATTGTACACTTTAAAAGGGTAAACATTATGGTATGTGGGTGATATCTTAATTTTTTTAAAGTAGTTATGAGCCTGGTTTGGTGGATGTAATAAAGCAGGATGTTAAACATGATATATGTTAATGATCATAAGAACATGCAATGAAACAAACATGCAAATCAACTATGGGACGTTTTTAAAAAGAAATTTAATGGTTTTTTTATATACTCCCATTGTCAAAGACAATTTTTAATCACCTTTAGGAAGTCATGCCACTTTAGAATATTTGCAAGTAGTTGATTGATAGGAAAAGCAGTTAGCTGTCATTTATTGTTTACTCAGACCGTTTACTGCTTATCCTTAAAAACACTTACAGATGTCCAATTTCTTCTTCGTTGTAAACTTAACTTTAAGATAGTGTGCAACAATATTTACATAACTAATCTCAATAAATAGTTAAGTGAATACAAAATATAAATAAAATCACTATTTTGTCAATATTAATTATGTCCTGTAAATACTTATCTAAATGTAGAAATCATGGCTTTCTGAAGTTTATTAGCATGCTTTTGAAAGGAGAAAGTAATATTAGCACAAGGGAATTGGCAGGCTGTTCCAAAATGTCCATATCTCATGTGCATATTTTTTTCTTAAGCAAATTGTTAAACATCTACTATATACAAATTCTAGATATTTTCGCATTGCTTTGAAACTGACAAAATATTATCTACTTTCTACAGTTGACTCATTAATTTGTTATAGGTAGGGTTTGCCAAAAATCTGCTTCATGGAATCCAAAACCAGTAATCAATGTATCATTTTTCTTCTGAATGTTGGCAGTAGATTTTTATTTTAGTGCTTTAAAAATACCATATTACAGGACTTTATTTACAATTCAAGTAAAGACAGCACG
The DNA here is from genome assembly GCF_021234435.1 of Artibeus jamaicensis. NCBI lineage: Eukaryota > Metazoa > Chordata > Mammalia > Chiroptera > Phyllostomidae > Artibeus > Artibeus jamaicensis. The sequence continues at coordinate 29,362,337 of NW_026522059.1, read as the reverse complement.
GTGTCTGAGGGCACAGACTTCGGAGCCAGAGAGACCTGTTTCCTAATTCAACTCCACCGTTTACTGACTTATGTGATCCAGAACAACCTACTTAACATTCACATCTCTAAGACTTCATCTTCTTATCTCTGAAATAGGAGTAATACCTTCTCCATTGAGTTTTTAAAGAATAAGTAAAATGAGTATAAAGTCCTTAGCATGTAGTAACCACTCAATAAATGCTAACCTTGTATTACTGCCATTTTAGTATGTTAAGTTTTCTAATCAAACATAATTTTTTTGGTTGTCAGTGTCATACATTTCATTATGTGTTGCACTGACTCCTACCTTTTCAAACACATGAAATGTTAAGTAACATTTTATTTTACTTTCAGTCAAAGAAAAATAAGAAGAAATCAAAGTCAGATGCTAAAGCAGTGCAAAACAGTTCACGCCATGATGGAAAGGAAGTTGATGAAGGTACTTGAGCAAGTGAAAGGCCTATAGAAAAAAATTTAATCCTTTTCACCAATGTTTATTCTATCAAAGCTGCATTTGTTTTGTTTAATCTTTACCTAGGTCTTCTTTTTAATAACCGTCAATCTTAGTGTACAGACCTGTGGCATTTTTAGGAAATGCTTTTTTATCTAAGTTATTTAAGGATCTGATGACAGTGCTTTTCCGAAAAGGAACCACCTTGAAATTTAAGGTCTAGCTCAGTATATTGAGCATTTGAAAAACCCAAACCATATTTCTGGGGAACAAAGACAAAACAAAGCCATTTGTTTTGTCTTTGTTCCCCAGAAATATGGTTTGGGTTTTTCCCCAGTGTTCTTAAATATCCTATCCCTAGAAGACTGTGTACAAAATTTTTGAGTAAACCATTTATTGTTAGCATCTAATAAACCCATTTATTAGTAGTTATATATAACACTCTTCTATTCTCCTATTGATTTTGCTGAGCAAAATAAATATATACAGGGTAACTTCTATATCATCTTTCCTAAACCAGAGAAGACAGATTTGGTAGAAAATTATAAGAATAAATAACAGCAGTTAGCTGCCTAAAACAGTATAATGATATTAGAATAAATCTTAGCATAAAGCAGTCTTGGTTTTTAGTTTAATATCTAAATTTATCATGGTATTTTTTTGTGCACTGCTCCATTCCATCCCCCCCCCAAAAAAAAACTACAACTTATTTGTTTCCCCCTTACTGAATAACTTTTTTTTTCTGGGGCTGTGTCAGGAGCCTGGGAAACTAAAATTAGTCACAGAGAGAAACGACAGCAACGTAAACGTGATAAGGTGCAGACTGATTGTGGTTCATTGGATTCAACTATCCCTGGGATAGAAAATACCATCACAGTTACCACGGAGCAACTTACAACTGCATCATTTCCTGTTGGTTCCAAGAAGAATAAAGGTATATTAGTGGGACATAAGAGTGATACATCAAATCCAACTCCTTTTAATCTGATATACAAAATATCATCGCATTAAAATCTGATATTTTGAACTGCCTTCATCATTGTACTGATATACCCTTCTTCGTGAGAACATTGTGGACCACACACTGGCTTACCTGATACCACCAGTGATTACTTATTATGCACTGCCTAATGGATGGCCTATTAAGTTAAAATTGCCTTGAATCACATGAGAAAATGATGTTGCCTCTTTTTTCTTGTGTATCACTTTGCCCTAGATCTCTTACATCTCCATTTCTTATAGTGGACAATGCATTAAATGCAATTATTTGTCACCATTTGGCACGTGGGTGCTTTTACTCCACCACAAAACAAGCACGTTCTGGTAGTGCAGATTCTATCTGGATTTCTTACTGCTGTAACACTTTGAGAATGCCATAGGTGATTGATAAATTTAGAGTTATTGACCTAATATTCTTCCCAAATACCTTCAGAGCTCAAATTACCTAATACTGATGGCTTGTTGGTAGCTCTTTACATTGCCATCGTTTTTTACCTTGGGGACATCAATCTGCAGAGCGATACTGTTCAGTCTGCAGAGTGATACAAATTATCTTCCTTTACCTTTTTATTCCCCACCCTGCACTTACCTCCAGACCACTTTCTTAGCCTTGTTTTGTTACCTTTTATTTTTTTGCTTGCTGACTTGGTGGAATTTATTGCTTTGGTACAGCAATGACTCCATTTTCACTGTGACATACTAGCCATACTTTAGTGTTTCTGTTCGTAACTTTTTTCTATTGTCCTGTGCATGCCTTCCTTGCTAGCACAATCCCATGTCGTGCTGGTTTTTTGATACATTGTGATCATTATGCCTTTTAGTGTCAGAAAAATAGTATCTTTTTTATATACATATTCTCACCTCTTGCCCTATTTCGTAAGTCCCAGTCCCAAATACTGGCAAAGTTATCTAGACAATGTGTTTGCGCCCAGGATTGTTGAAACAGCAGCTGGTATTGTGGTGGGAAAATGAGGTGGCAAAGTTGAATCCAATTACAGAGCCCTCTTCTCCAGTTCCTACTTAGAAGAATCTTGATAACCATTACAGAACAGCAGACTTTATTTACTTGGGCAATATCCAGGCCCTTTGTTTGCATTTTAGTTGACTAAGAGTATGGTAACTAAAGAACTCAGTTCTTTAAGTCCATGTGAAATATGTTGTGAGTAAAAATGGCTCTTTTCCAGTGTAAGAATTTAGCAGTTTAAAGGAGCAATTTATTGTAAGTATTGTAGTAAGAAAATTAATTTGTATGTTACTACTTATTTAAGGTGCATAGTGACCTGTTTAGTATTAAATAAATTTTATTTCTATTTCAACCAGGTGATTCTCATCTAAATGTGCAAGTTAGCAACTTTAAGTCTGGAAAAGGAGATTCTACACTTCAGGGTGAGAGAAATTACATGTAACTTAAATTGAAGATCCATCAAAATAGGAACTTATGTACATGTCTTTTTCCTCACATGAATGACACAGAAGGGGAAAAATAGACTTAATGATTTTTAATTCGTAAAGTAATATAATCACAGTCTAGAAATTTTGGAAGATAGATAAAAAGTAAAATTACTCCCAATTCTTTTGTTTTTTAAAGATTTTATTTATTTTGTTTTTTAGAGAGGGGAAGGGAGGGAGAAAAACATCAATGTGTGGTTGCCTCTTGCATGCCCTCCTACTGGGGACCTGGCCTGCAACCCGGGCATGTGCCCTGACTGGGAATTGAGCTGGTGACCCTTTGGTTTGCAGGCCGGCACTTAATCCACTGAGCCACACCAGCCAGGGCAAAATCACCCCCAATTCTAACAGTCTTTGGTATGTTCCAGTTTCCCCTCCCCTCCGTATGTAAAAACATTTTTTTAGTAATGGTTTATATGCAATTTTGATTGTTGCTTGCCTCATTTTAGCCAATGGAGGTAAGGATTTTGTGGGCAGGGGAGCATTTAAACTTGAGTTTAATGTAGGTGTATATGAGATATAAGACATTTCCACTGTTTATTAAGGGGAAAAAAGCCTTTATACCTATAACCTTTTAAACTGCTTATTTAATACTAGCAAGTATTTCACAATAGGTGGAGTACAGTCTGAAGTTATATAGTGCTTCACATATAGAAGATACACTTTATTTATTTGTTTATGATAAAGATTGAATTAAATAGAATGATGTAAGATACCTAAAAACTAAAGTATTGTAGTAAAACATAAATTCCGAAATGAAAAGGCACCTTCTCATTTGAGGCTTGTTGTTAACACTGTCAGCTTTCTTTCTTTCCATGTTCTGAATCCTGGCTACACATTACAGTCATCTAGGAGGCATAGAAAAACAGCATACATGTATAAAAAGGAACGTGTAATTGTATATGCATACACACGTACATACTATGTCTGGGCTCCCTGGAGATTCTCATTTTAATTTGTCTTGGCTGAGGCTCCAGTGCCTACTTTTAAGAAAAATTTTTACATAACAAAAAAGTCTAGGAACAAGCTGGATGTGATATGAAGTTACTTTTCAGTTCTAGTATTATAAGGAATGTTGCGGTAAACATGTCTCATGCATGAAGGAAAAAGAAAGAAAATTTTCAGTTGATTTTAATGTGGAGCCAGGTTTTAGAATAACTGTCTTATACAGAGTCTATATGTAAACATGTAGCAGGATGTCACACTAATTTTCACTGGGGGCTGTATAGCCTTGCAATTGCTTTCAAAGACCCAAATGTCATTTCAACTCCTTAACAGTTAAGGAGCAGTTACATTTACACAGTCCTAAGATTATTGAGGCCCTCCGAAGGCAACCACAAGGCTGATGTGGCCCCCAGTGAAAATGAGTTTGACACCCCGGTGTAAGGAGCAGTTTTTATATTTTTAGGGGCTAAGTATTCTGAGTATCCCAGAGTGTGCTGTTTTCCTGTTTGTTCTGTTGCATTTCCTTTGAACAAGCCATTTGGTTGAAAACATAGGGAATATAAATTAAGATAAAACCTCCCTTTAGTTTTTAAATTATAAGTCATCCATGTTGCCCTGGCTGGTGTGGCTCAGTGGACTGAGTGCCAGCCTGTGAACCAAGGGTCACTGGTTCAATTCCCAGTCAGGATACGTGTCTGGGGTGGGCAGGAGACAACCACACATTGACGTTTCTCTCCCTCTCTCCCTCCTTTCCCCCCCGTCTAAAAATAAATACATAAAACCTTTTTTTAAAAAAAGTCATCCATGGTGATCATGTCACTTTTAAAATTCTTCATTTTTATCTTTCAAGCTCAAGCTATTTAGAGAACAATATGGGGAAGTAATGATTGATAATTAATTATAAAATGAGCATCCTAGAAATTTGAAAATATCCCGTTTTAACAAGGAATGATGTACCAGTTTTTAATCTTTCTTTTTCTTTTCTTTAAGTTTCTTCAGTATTGAATGAAAACCTCACTGTAAATGGAGGAGGCTGGAATGAAAAGTCCGTAAGACCCTCCTCACAGATCAGTGCAGGTGAGGACCAGTGGAACTCTATTTCACCCGCTTCTGCAGGCAAGAGAAGAACTGAGCCATCTGCCTGGGGTCAAGACACTGGAGATGCTAATGCGAATGGAAAAGACTGGGGAAGGAGTTGGAGTGACCGTTCAATATTTTCTGGCATTGGTAAGAAATGTTAGAAAATTTTTAATTCATTTAAAATTGATTATCTGGTACATTGTGCATTTTTCAGGAATGAGAAAAGATCTATCAGTAAAAAATTAGTAATGCCATACAGAAATGATAATAATTAACTCATTTCAGGTTCCTCATATGGAACAAAGTAAATAATAGCATTTATTATTTGCTCTTATCTTTGGTGCTTTCACATACTTTATCATATTTGATTACCTATGTAACTAGCAGGTATAATTGCATTTTTAATAATGTAATAACTGTAATATGTGAGCAGTCTTTGTGATTAATTTCAGTAGTTTATTCAGTTTAAATGAATATAGTAAATGGGAGTACAGTTTATAAGTATCCGTTTATATACTGTTTTACTGTTTGTAAAACACCTATTTGTAATTAATTTTTCCCCTGGGTCTTAAAGATAAAAAGATGAGTAGTTAAGGAGTTTTTTTCTGTTGAAAGGTATCAAGTCAAAGCACCTTAATTTCAGGTGTGTGTATGTATTTTATAGAAAAGAAATTCATGTTTAATGTGGAAAAAGGCAGAAAAAGAAGGAAAAATGCAGTTACTGTACCGCCTGGTGCCAACGACTGGTTTTTGTTGGTTTGGGTTTTTTTTCCTTTTTAAATTTCTTTACGGTCTTTTTTTCCCTCTGTGTACAGTTTTGGTGTTTTTGTTTTTGTTTTTGTTTTTGTTTACATAATCCAAATCAGATATGTATGTTTATTTTCCCACTTCCCACTTAATATTGTAACATAAACACTCTCCTTATTTATTTATTTGAGAGAGAGAGAGAAACACTGACTTCTTGCTCCACTGATTTATGCGTTCATTGGTTGATTGTTGTATGTGCCCTGACTGGGACCAAACCTCTTCAGCCTTGGCATATGGGGACAGTGCTCTAACCAACTGAGCTACCCAGTCAGGGCCTCATTGTCCTTACTTTTTGTAAGTGTTATTATTTAATGTCCCTGTAATATGTTGTATAAGCATAGTATAAATTACTATTTCTATGTTATCAGAGAAGTGATTTGTCTTTTTTTTTTTAGCCATTATAAATAATGTCACATTGAGTATATTTGGGGGGTGCGTATTTCTTCAGGATAGATTCCTGTGAGTGATATTGGGTTAAAGGGAATATGAATGTTCACAGTGCTACATGACTTAGAAAATACAGTTGTCAATGTATTTTCTAAGAGTTTTAATTTATTTATCAGCATCAGTATGAGTGCCATTTGTCACACAATGACCCAAGGTTGAGTACTGTCACTTTTTTAAATCTTTTTATCTATTCATTTGTTTCCTTACTTATTTATTTATTTTTAGAATGGAGAGAAGGAGAAGGAAAGAACATCAATGTGTGGTTGCCTTTCCTGCACCCCCTTCTGGGGACCTGGCCCACAACTCAGGCATGTGCCCTGACTGGGAATTGAACCCTCAGCCCTTTGGTTTTGCAGGCCATCACTCAATCCACTGAGCCACACTAGCCAGGGAAAAATATTTTCTTAATTGATAAGCAAAAACTGCATAAATGGTTTTGGTTGAGTTTTAAAATTACTAATGAGATTGAGTATCTTTTACAACTTTCTTGATCATGTCTATCTATATCTTTTATGAATTATCTATTTGTGTTCTTTGCTCATTTATTTAATGGCTTCTTAGTGTTTTTTTATTAAGTTGTAATTCCTGTGCATCAAAGATATAGTTTTTTCTGTCATGCTTGCTGCAGATAATTTTTGTTCATATATTTATTTTAGTTTAAGTAGAAAACACTGTTTCTTCCTATGTTATTTGCTTTTCCCATCACTTTTAAGCTTAGAATGACTCATGCTAACTAATATCCCAAGAAGCAAACTTTAGATCATTTACTAACATTCTTCTTAAGCTTGTTCCTCCCTCCTTCCCTTGCAATGTCCAGAAATTATGTAAAAATACCAAAATTTGGAAGAAGAGACAATCCCTAAATTCCTAGCCTCATTTCAGCAGTGAAAAAAGCATAAGCTTCTTTGCTGAAAAGCATCCTTTCACATTTAATAAAACAAATACTCAAATTTTTTTCCAGTATAATCATTTTAAGAACTGCAACTTTTTGAGATATTTGCAACTTAACTTACGAAAGCTATTTAGCATTTTTATAATTAGGACATAAAGTAGATGGTACTTGCTTAATGTAGCTACAGATAAAATTAAGCAATAGATTAGAGTTCCTGCCTAGATAGATTAGGGCTTTTGTTGAAATTCAAAGAGAACTTTGAATAATTTCCCTTTCAAATTCAAAGGGAACTATCCAATTCAAATAAAATTGGATTTCCTGTGAGTCACTGAGAAGAGTCAGGTGTGACTGGCATCATAGATACATATGTTCCTTAAAATACTCAAATATGAGTAAGAAATGTCTTTAAAATATTGCAAAGATAGCATGGTGTACTGGAATGAACATGGTCTAGTTCAGATAGATCAATTTGCTATGAATCCCTATTCTTCCACATATTAGCTTTTATGGAAATTAGGCTAGTTATTTAACCTCCTCTGTGACCCTCATATTCAAGTACTTACAAGGATTGGCTAAAAGAATGCCAAGTACCAAGTTCAGTGTCTGGCCCAAAGTTGTAGCTTAATTATGGTAGATAATAAGGTAGCTTGTGATGGTAGAAAGAGCATAATAGGCTTTGGAAAACAGCCTAAGTTCCAGTCTTGGCTCAGCTGTTTTCTAGCTGTCAGCAAGTTACTTAACTACTCTGAAACTTTGCCTAGCAGAGTTACCCTAAGGATTAAAAGTGGTTGGTGTAAAGAGCCCAGTACATAGTAGACTTCAATAAATAGTAACTATTGCTATATTAAGTGGTTCTAATTTCTAAGGTTATATATATAATACTGTTATCATAGTTTTAAATCTGTACATATCTTTCAAGTTTCATTGTAAATTAAAGGTTCCAAGTGATGTTCTTTATTTTAACAGCTGCTTGGTCTAGTGTGGATAGGGGAATGAATACCTCTGAACAGAATTCTGCTTCTTTTGCATCTCTCACACTTAACTCTGCTGTTCCTGGTATGTGAAAACAGTCTTTCATTTAGTTAACAAAAAATTTCTGTTTAAATTAATTTTAGCTCTTGCTATTTAAAAAAATAATCAGCCTCAAGTACTGCTATCACATAAATAATAGATATATAATATAAAATGTCAGAGGCCTTAATAAAAGGAGAAGAAAGACCTAAATTCTTAATCTGCAAGTGACTTAGTTCCTTTCTGTAGCAGAGATAAGAAGATTCCGTGGCCTAACATAATGAAGTGCTTTGGCACACAGACAAGCGCAAACGGAAGGCCTTCTTTTCAGGGTCCAGATACTCCGCTGTTACTACTGTGCTCCTACCATACTCCAACTTGCAATTTGGCATTTTGTTTCTGTTTCCCCTTATTCATTGTAAGTTTATCACGAAGCCTTTCAGGTTATATTGACCCTCACATAATATCTCTACTATGAGTATGTGTTGATTAAACTTCTATAAATTTGGCATGGATATGCCTTTAATAATTATACAGAAGCTATATGTACTTAAAAATATTACTTAAACACAGGAGATGTTTAGTTTGTAATGCTTGGTTGATGATGGAATTCATGGCCCTAATGTACTAATCATGTAGTTCCACAGTGTGTTTAGTCTCTATTCTAGAACAGGGGTCAGCAAACTTTTTCTGTAAAGGGCCCAGTAATAGATATTTGAAGCTTTGTGAGCCATACTACCTCTGTTCCAGCTACTTAATTCTGCCATTGTAACATGAAGACAGCCAGAAATGATACCTCAACAAAGGAGTGTATCTGGTTCTGAAATATTCTTACGACTTTTTTTCAACCATTTTAAAATGTGCTACTATTCTTAGCTCATACAGTATACAAAGAAGGAATGGCCGGATTTAGTCTGAGTCATAATTTGCCAATCCTTGGTCTCATAGGCTACATTTCACTTCCAAAGCTTGAAGTTAATTGCTTTCTTCATTTGGTGACTTTGTACAACCTGGATGCTGCTAGAGAAATAGCAACAGTGTTACTGTAGTGCCTCGAAGCAGTTAATGTGCTAATTAAATATGAATTTTATAGTGTTACTCTGTTAAAATTTGCCTAAAAATATGTATATAACTATTCAGTGGAATGCTAGCAAAATCAGCTATAACAGTGTGACAGTTCGTTAGGTAAGAACTCTGCTCAGAGGAAGTGGTTGTGCCTTTTATACTAACAGATATTTTTTAACCATTTTTATATCAATGTATCTGAATCCAAAGTGAATATCAAAGTCACCTAAAGATTCTCATACATACGGAAATTCTTATTCAGAAGGACTGAGGTATATACAGGGTCTGGCAGATATAACACCTGCTTGAGTGTGGTTGGTAGAGTATTAATATGGTTGTAATAATTTATAGTTTTAATTTGAGCAGATCACCTAAAATGCCATGTGGTATGCTTGAGTGTCATAATGCTATGTTACAGAATTACATGCTTATGATTTTATAATAAAATGGGGGTGTTGTTTGTGCTGGACCCTGTATATCCTTGATGAAGAACATTTGCATTCCAAAATAAATTTGTGGCTATAGTACAAGGATTTTTGACCTGGCACCCATGAATTTGTATGTCCCCAAAACTATATGCAAATTTGTGTGTAAGTTCTAGACAGTTGTCTGCCACAGCTTCTATCAGATTCCTAAAGGACTGTGTACTCCCTACCTATATACCCCATTACCCCAGCCAAAAAAAGTAAAAACAGAAAAAACTTAGAAGATAATACAGTTGACCCTTGAAAAATGCAGGAGTTAGGGACACTGACCCTCACACAGTTAAAAATGTGTGTGTAACTTTTGACTCCCCCAAAACTTGCCTACTAATTAGCCTACTTTTGACTGGAATCCTACTGATAATGTAAACAGTCCGTTAACACATTGTATGTTATATGTGTGATATAGTATATTCTTCAATAAAATAAGTTAAGAATATCATAAGGTCGAGAAAATATTTACAAAATATTTATTGGGAAAAAAATCACGAATAATTGGACCCACACCATTCAGACCCCTGTCTTTGGAGAATAACTGTATTCTCCTGTTTTGGTAAATGCACCTGAGTTTAACTTGGTCTCTAAACTTCCAGCATAACTCGCTTCTCTCTGGCTTCTCAATGCCCTCAACTCTCTGGAATAATCATCTATATCTTTCTTTAACTTTTTCTTAGGCAGAAATTTGTAGCAAACTCATTTTCTAGTTCTATCCCTCCAAGGGCACAGGCTACCTTGAAACATCCAGGATTTCTTTTGTGCTTTGTTATTTTCAATTAAGAAAAATAAAACAACTTTTTAACCTTTTAAAGCTATAGACAGCTAGTTTGAAGAATATGTTATAAAAGACAATCTAATAGATTTGTGCTATAAATGTATTTCTGATTAGTGAATTAGGTGATTCCCTTAATTCTATTTTTCCCTTATCTGAACTCTTACAATGTCTGAATTTTTCCTTTTAGGAGAAGTATAGAACTATTGTTATGAAACATCATTAGAAAATTCCATTTTTAATTTTATTGCATTCGTTTTCATTTAAGGGTCTGCTGCTGAGCCAGTTTCTCAGTCCGCCACTTCCGATTATCAGTGGGATGTTAGCCGTAATCAGCCCTGTATCGATGATGAATGGTCTGGGTTAAGTATGTCCTTTTAAATTATCAGCTTTTGTTTTTTTGTTTGCTTTTGGTTCCTTTTCAGAATTTTTTTTTCTAGCATCCTGAGTTCATGCTTTATATTTTAATTTTAACCCTACTTTCTCACCTTTTGGTCATAGTAATATAATTTAATACCAAGTGTACTACTTATAAACTGATTATGAATACCTGTAGAATTAAACTAACTTTACTCTTCATGATTGAGGTATTTAAAACATGAAATTTTCTTATAGTTTTTCTAGTTTTTAAAATTTTATTTTAAATAAATGTGTTTCTCTTTTTAGTTTTACTATAAGGGGTAAAGAGAATATACAGGAATGGCTTTGAATTTGTGGGGTGTGCAAGTTTTTCTATTGGTAGAAAACCATTTGTTCAGCCTGATTTCCAATGGAAGCATATGAAGATTAAAGCAATAGTTTTGTTGTTTTTTTTTAAAGAAGGGAAAAATACTCTGGTTTTTCACGCTCATAAAGCTTATACTATCTTTTTTTTTTAAACTGGATTTTTTTCCCCCTCTAATCTAAACCTGAGAATTATTATGGCACATTATTTTGTTATTTATTTAGCATTTACCTTTTGGGATTTTCCACCATTTTGGTTTTTATAAAAAGTCTTTTACATAATATGCTTTGTTTCTTCAAGTAGAGTTGAAACTCTCAGAAGATAGGAATGCTCACTCTGTTACCTCCTCAGTACCTGCGCGGCACTTTCACACAGCTGCTCAGTGGTGATAGTGATGAAAGCCAACACGTGGCTGTGTGCCAGGCACTGGTCTGCATCTTACAAATAAATATTGTTAATTTAATGCTCACCAATTCAGTGAGTTAGGTATTATTTTTTCCATATTTACCATATTAATAAACTGAGGCAAAGCAAAGTTATCTAACCTTCCCCAGGCCACACAGCTAGTTAAGTGGAGGAGCTGATACCAGGCTTTGGTAGTCTCGCTCCCGAGTCCGTGCTCTTAACCACCACTACACAGTACAGCCTGGGTGCTGACGGTAACCTGAGGGTAACCTCGAAGCACAGCACACGGGTTCGTCTGTGCACTGATAAGTCTCTGTGTGGATCGGTGCAAGCACAGTTCTTACAGGTTAAGGGAGATGGAATTGGAAAGGTAGATTAGGTAGGACCATATTGTAAAAAGCCTTGATTGACTGGCTAAAGCTAAGTTACTAGTTTAGAACGTGTATCTAGTTCTAGTCCTGACTTTAAAATGTAGTACCTCATATGGCTTGAACTTTGTCACTTATCTTGGAATCTAGATTAATTGAGCTGAAAAATGGAGCAAGTCATCTGTCTTATTGTACTTCCATAGATTATTGAAAGGTTTTAATGAGTCATTGAATAAAAATTATAAAATATCATACAAATCCAAGGTATTACAAAGATGTGAAAGCACTGTCTTTGGAAAACCTAGTCTATCTGTACTTCGGGAAGAATGGTTAGGGATGTGCCACATAGAATTGAGGAGTTATTATAAGAAAATAGCAGTGAGGTGTCTTGGGCAGCTGTGGATTGAGGCCAAGGAAAACTGGGCAAACAGATCTCTAGGCTTCCTAACTTGGGGAGAACAACTCCACTTTCATCTAAGAATTCTTGTAATATGAAAAACATGACTGGCTGCTAAAATAAAAGGCTGAAAAAAAAACTGTATCCTCATGACTCTGTACTGAAAGTAGTATCAGGAACACCATCTTTCTCAAGTTTGTTATGCTATATTGGCAGTCTTTTGAGTCCAAAATTTCTCTTTAACCTCATTTCCTCTGTGAATTTCATTTTTTGTGTGTCTTACCATCTTTAATGTGATTAATTTGGGTACTCAGCAAATTTACTTATTCCTTCTAAATTTGTAGAGGGCATGATTTAGTATTTGACATTACTAATCCCAAAACACACACACACACTATGTTTACATTTAACAGTGTAATATGATTAATATATTGACCTCCTGGTTTGAGGCATAGACATTAGTATCTGACAGAAAGGCATTGCTTCTCCCAGGCCCTTGAACATAAAGTTAACATGCTAAAGTGGAGCATATTGGTTTTTTAAGGACAGATATTAATCTATCAATTATTTTGACCATAAAAGAACATCATCATCATATAACCCCTTATAAAAAGTCAAATTTTAAATAGACTATGTTTTTGTTGGCACTGCACAGTGAAGGAGTTAAGAGCATGAGGTGTCAGGACCACCTGGGTTTAAATCTTACTTCTTTGCCTTTGCTCTTAGGCAAGTACATGATGGTTCTGTGCCTCAGTTTCATTATCTGTAAAATTAGTAGTTCTTTTCTCCACAGCCCTCAAGCCCTCACAGAGTTGTTGAGAGGATTAAATAATATAATACTTATAAAGCGCTAAGGACACTGCCCAGTGTTGTAACTTTCTAGTAAATGTTCAGTACGTGCCACACTGGAGAAAGTCTTTCTAACATAATTGTTTTGTTTTATTTAAGTTAATACTAAATTAATCTGACAAGAAAGAGCTGATAACCATTTTCTTACTGAGATAAAATAGAGGATGTGAAGGCAATCTGGCTGCGACATCTGTCACCCCATTGATCGCCAGGGTTGATTCGGCCGATCTGGCTTGGCTAGGCGGGTCTCCCTCGCTGATCTACGCGCGTCCCTCCCAAAGCTGCGCGCTCGATCGAAAAGGATGCCCTTCCCAACTAGAGGAGAGGACCGGTCTTCTTACTGAGATAAAATAGAGATTAGCTATGAGGTGCACAAATCTAAAACATTATTCCTTGAGCAAATTAAATGGAGAGACAAATTGCTTACCATTTTGAACACAGCTAATAGGGTTCTTTGAAAAGACATTGGCAAACTAATGGAGGAATTTTGAGAAATAAGTTATTTGTAAATGGAGAAACCTATGCTATGAATGAAACTATACTATACGGTTTTAAGGAAACTACGTCTAAGAAGTTTATTAGCACATTAGGCCTATGAATGTTAAAAATTGTGTGTTGAGAAGTCTCCTGGTGACAGTTTTTAGGTTTAAAAATCTGTTGTTTTAAAATAGTTTCATTTGATCCCAGTTAATATAAAAAAATTAATAAACATGAAAAATTAGCCCTGGCTGGTGTGGCTCAGTGGATTGAGCGCGGGCCTGCGAACCAGACAGTCGCGGTTCGATTCCCAGTCAGGGCATATGCCAGGGTTGCAGGCAGGTTCCCTGCAGGCCAGTTCTCAGCAGGGGACGCACGAAAGGCAGCCATACATTGATGTTTCTCTCCCTGTCTCCTTCCCTTCCCCTCTATAGATAAATAAATAAAATCTTAAAAAAAAAAAGAAAAATTACCAATAAAATTTTATATAACCAATTGAGATTATGCTTCTATTAAAGTTCTTATAGAAGTGAAACCATAGCACAGTTAATCCCCAAACTTCATGGCCATCTAAGCCTTTAAAAAAATAATTTCACAAAGTACTTCAGTAGGTTTTTATTCCCTCCCTCATATTTATTAACAGAATAGTTTGTATGTTAGTATATTGCTCATCCACTTGCCTAAACGTGTTTTCTTAGTAAAAGAAAATACAATTGTTTTTCTGGCAAGAGGACTTAGAGATCTGGCTTATGGACAGCAATTTTCCAAGTCTAAGTTTCTCATTTGTGAGGCTTAAGCAAAACCAACGATGGCTTTGGCATTCAGATCTAACAGTATTGTTAATGAATGTATAAGATGAACAATTGATTTTAGACATTTACTAGATTTCTTTATACTTGTGAAAATGATTTCTACATTAAGGCACACCAAATGTATCTTATTGAGAGATTTATTAGGATTATAAAAAATAAAATCTTAATTGTGTATGCCTGACAGCTTAGAAACTGGTTTTCTATGATAAAAACAATAGCTACCATTAACTGAACACTTACTGCATTGCTGTGAACTCCTTTACAGGCATTCTCATCTAACCCTCTCAGCAGTCCTGTGACATACATACATAGCCCATTACAGTTAAGAAGTTTAGGCCAAGATGGAGACGTAGGTGGAGGAACTACCTTGCCTCTGTGCACAACCAAATCTAAGAACAACTATTTTTAACAACAGTCACAACCAAGCCACATGGAAAATCGACAATACGGAGTCCAAAGACAACTAAATGCTCAGCTAAACCGGTAAGAGAAGCGAAACCAGCAGCGGAGCAGGTTAGCAAGAAAAAATTCCCGGGTGGTACACGGTGCGCAAGCAGCCAAAGGCACTGATCGTGGGCTAGCTACAGGAGCACACAGGGAAGAGGCGCGGCAGGCTGTCTGCGGTCGGTGGGCTGCGCACCTGCGTGCGGAGAAACCAGTGAGAAGGGAAGCCTGCGCGGGGCAGCAGGCTCGAACAATTCCTATCGGATAAACAAGCCCGGGGCGAGTGGTGTGACTGGACGGGCTGGGCTAGCGGAGAGGACCGCCATTGCTCCCTCTCTGACCACGCCCCCACACACAGCGTCACAAACCAGCGACCTGGGTCGCCCCATCCTGGTAAACAACTAAGGCTTCGCTCCGCTTACTTAACAGCACGAATAGACCAAAAATGGCTCTAGGACAACTCAGAGCCCCAGAACCGATAGATCTAAGTGATGAAGAAATAGCCAGTCTTTCAGATGCCCAGTTCAAAACACTGGTTATCAGGATCCTTACAGAACTGGTTGATTTTAGTCACAAATTAGAGAAACATATGGAAGCCAAACTAATTGAAATGAATGGTAATACAAAGGAAACCAATAGTAATGGAAAGAAAATTGGGACTCAAATCAAGGGAGTGGACCACAAGGAAGAAAAAAATGATCAAACAGAAAAGAATGAAGAAATAAGAATTCAGAAAAATGAGGAGAAGCTTAGGAACCTCCAGGACATCTTTAAGTGTTCCAACATCCGAATTATAGGGGTACCAGAAGGGGGAAAGGCACAGCCACCAGCGGAAAACTTATTTGAACAAATAATAAAGGAAAATTTCCCCAATCTGGCAAAGGAAATAGACTTCCAGGAAATCCAGGAAGCTCAGAGAGTCCCAAAGAAGTTGGACCCAAGAAGGAACACACCAAGGCACATCATCATTACATTAGCCAAGATTAAAATGAAGGAGAGAATCCTAGAAGCAGCAAGAGCTAAGGGGACAGTCACCTACAAAGGAGTTCCCATCAGACTGTCAGCTGATTTCTCAAAAGAGACCTTACAGGCAAGAAGGGGCTGGAAAGAGGTATTCCAAGTCATGAAACCAAAGACCTACAACCAAGATTGCTCTACCCAGCAAAGTTTTCATTTAGAATGGAAGGGCAGATAAAGTGCTTCTCAGATGAGGTCAAGTTCAAAGAGTTTATCATCACCAAGCCCTTATTATATGAAATGTTAAAGGGACTTATCTGAGAAAAAGAAGATCAAAAAGATGAACAGTGAAAGGACAGCAAACTCACAGTTATTAACAACCACACCTAAAACAAAAGCAAGCTAAGAGGACAGCTAGATCAGGAGCAGAACCATAGAAATGAAGATTTCATGGAGGGTTAGCAACAGGGGAGTGGGAGGAGGAGAAGGGGGGAGAAGGTACAGAAAATAAGTAGCATAGACAGTAGATAGAAAATAGATAGGGGGAGGGTAAGAATAGTAGGGGAAATATAGAATCTAAAGAATTTGAGACACGTGTTCATGAACTAAAGGGGGAAATGGTGGGGGAGGGGTGTGCAGGGTGGAGGGGAATGGAGGGGGGAATAGAGCAAATGTAATGGCATAATCAATAAAAATAAAAAATAAGTTTAACAAGAATCACATAGTTATTTAAGTGCTGGAGCAATATTTAAGCGCAGAACTATTTGACTGGAAGGTCCGTGTTCTTCACCTGTCCATTAATGCTTTGCAATCCTGGCTCAGGATACCTGCTTATATTAGTAAATTCAGAAATACAGGAAGGAACTTCTGTTTTGTAAACACATTTCCCACTTGTAACCATTTGTTCCATGTTTCTCCATCCCATCTCTACTGGTTTAGCCCACTTCTCCCTTTCCACAACCCCTATGACAGAATCTGTCACTCTGTCTGTTGTGACTTACCTGTCTCCATTCCTGAACGGACAGACTCTGAGCTCCATGAAGGTGGGGAGAGTTATGTCATACTGACCTTTGTATCTTTGGTACCTACCTAGCTCAAGTTCTTATACATAGTAAGTGCTTAATAAGATGAAATTTCTGTAATTCCACTGTAAAGATACATGTTATTAATATATTATTTTCTTGTATCTCTTCCTCTTACAAATTTGGGATCATACTATACAGACGGTTATGCCTGTGGTTTTCTTTTCTATGAAATTTTTTCCAGATCTTTATATATTATTTCAAAACAATTTTTAAAGCCTTCTTGGGGTTGTCATAATACCTCCCTTTTAAACAAAAACAATAGAGTTCACACGGAAAATAAGAACAGCATAGAAAACGAGTAATGCTGGCAGATTTGTTTTTCTAGGTAATAAAATGTATTACAGAGTCATATTATGTATGGCACTATCCCAGGAATAGATCAGTGGAATAGAATAGAAATTGCAGGAGCACACTGAAACATATATAAAAGAATTTAGTATTTGATTAAAGTAGCATTTGGCATTAGTGGGAAAAGATTAAATTTTTCAGTAAGGCAGTATTAGTGTCTAGACTTGTGAACTATTTAAAATGAAGCCTAACATTTGTCATCTTAACCCAGTGTAAATGCAACCTATGAGTCATCATTGCAGGCGAGTACAGGGAGTGTGTGGGATGTCCTGGAAGAGGGGAAGAAACACCTTTGAGAGCTGCTTATTTAATCAGTGTAAAGCCAGAGAAGGTTTTTCCCCTGTAGAATAAGCCAGTGATAGCCCCCGAAAGAAGGTAAAATTCAGTGCCTACTAGAGTGAAAGAAGGGAATTTAGAAGTCTAGAATAAAAACTTATTCTCGAGATGAGAGTGATAGGAGCCCTGAAAGTGACTCTGCTATTTTGGAATGAGGGTACAAGTATCGAAAGAGGCCGGGGAAAGAAGAGGTTAAGTATTCTGTCATGACAGTGAATTTGAAGAAGAACCTAATCTGGAAAAGCTCATAAGGAAGGGAGGAATACAGAGAAAAATTGACAGGTAGCGAGCATAATTTTGGTACTGCTATTAAAGATTAGTTCATTCTGTACCCTAGAAAAACCATCAGTTACAAAAATGTAGTAATCAGAGCAGAGAAACGACCAGGTTTTAGATAAAGTTAGACCAAAACAGAAGAGAGCGAATTCAGGTGAATGATAGCAAAGGAAGTAGAGAGAATGAAGTTAGATAGTTAATTCATTAGTTTTCTGGAGTTTCTTAGAAATTCCATGTAGTTAACCATATGATGTGTCCAGAAGTTGGGCAAAGGTTTTATTCTTGGTTTGGGGGAGTTTGGGGTTTTGGGGGGTTTTTTACTACCATGTTACTGGTTTTTTTCCTAGCTTATAAAATGTGCTTGGGAGAAAGAACCATAGTTAAAATTACAGCTCAGTTCACCGTAAGGAAGTTTAGTTTTTGCATTGTAGTTTTGGATAGAAATGATAGATACCTAATTCACACTGTTAAATTTTAGATGGTCTGTCTTCTGCTGACCCCGGCTCTGATTGGAATGCACCGGCAGAAGAGTGGGGGAACTGGGTAGACGAAGAAAGGGCTTCACTTCTAAAGTCCCAGGAGCCGATTCCTGATGGTCAAAAAGTGAGTAAGGGATTGGCGGGTATTTCCTGATGGTCAAAAAGTGAGTAAGGGATTGGCACGTATGTTTATTTCTTTACACCCAACTATATTGAAAATAATAGTGAATATAAATCTGTATTCTAAGTACATCCAGTGGTAGAATTGCTTGAGAGGCATTCTGATCGTATTTACTCAATCATCATTTGCCTGCATGCCTTCTCTAGATTACCTTTCCCCCCCTTGCCCCCGACAAATTATTGAGGACTCTATGTGGAAATTACTATTAGACATGGATAAGAAAACAAACAACAGTTCCCATCCTCTTATCAGAATTAGTATAATAGTCTACCAGCTCTTAATGTGTTTTAGAAAAGAGTACTTGGTTTCCAATGAAGGTTAAGGAAGGCTTCATAGCAATAGACAAGACTCAGAACATCATGAAAATGGCACCCAGGCAGGGAGATAGGTAACGTGTTTGGGGGCAAATAGTGCACATGTATGGTGATAGGATCGACTATTTACATGTCTATCTCCCCCTTCTAGGCTGCATTCCTTAAAGAAAGGGGCTGTGAAGTTTTTGGTTTTGTAGCTCTAGCAACATGCATTTAATAAATGAATAAAAAATGAAAGGAAATATATATACCTTACAACATTTTTATGCAATTCTGTAAGTAATCAGAACCTACTGACAGCTTTTAAAGTAGAAGTAATTATCACTAGAATAAGGAAAAATTAGGCTGGATGTTGTGAAGAGACCAGAAGACCAGTTTGAGAGGCTATTTGTACTTTTTAGGGTAAGCAGTAAAGAAACCATTACATGAATTGGGGTAGGAGATAAGGAACTAAGTCAGTACCTTTGAAAAATAAATGGAAGTAGTATTTACAAGAGATACAAAGGTACTGATCAAACTTTACTACTAGTTGGTTATAGGAATAAGGGTGAAAACTCAAAGAGGCTGTGGAGATAAAAAGGACCATCAATACTGAACAAACATTAATTGAGCATCTGGCATGGATCAGGTATTGCACTAGTGGAGAAACAAAGATAAATAAGACGCCATTACTACCTTCAAGGAGCCTACAGTCTAGTTAGGAAGGAGGGGGAGGAGGCAGGCACGTGAATTGATAAAAGTAACGTATGGTATTTGTTGGGTATTACGGAAGCATTTGGGAGTTTTAGTGAAGGCAGCCTAGAGATAAAAGTAGAATGTGATGAAAAGCATGGGCAGAAATGAGACTGGAGAGGGAGGCAGGGACTGGATTCTAGAAGTTCTTGAATGGCATGTTTTAAATCTTGGATTTTATCTTATAAATAATTGAAGAATTTTAAGCTAAGATGGTTTGTTTGGCTCCTATGACAATGCACATAGAAAAAAATGAGTGGAGGCAAATGTGAATAAAGGCAGGTAGAGGTGGTTTAGCAGTCTCAGACAGTAGTGGTAAGAATGGTGTATGAAGTAGAGGACACATTTGAAAATAATGTAAAGTACAATCAGCAGGGCATGTGATTAGAATTGAATGGAAAGTCATCAACTAGCTTCCAGGATTGTAACTTGGACAACTGGGAAGTTGGAAGCGATACTTCCAACAGAGAATATAGTGAAGCTAATTAACTGAGGGAAGATGGTTGGTTCAGCTTCAGGTATTAAATATGGGGTGCTTTGTAGTTACATCTGAGAGAAGTTGGTCATACCAGGTTAACACTTAGGGAAAATACCTGTATTTGGAAGTTATTAGTATATCGTGAATAAAACTTTGAGAGTGGGTTAATCTGGGGAAAATCAATAGAAGTTGAAAAGACAAGTGGAATTACCATAGAAATCTGGGATTTCCCTATTTTTAAGGAGAAATAAAAGCCCATGAAAGAGTCTGAGGGAAGAGAGTTGTGGATCACAGCGGCTTAACACATTTGCTCTCTGAGCATTTAAAGCAGTTTATTGGAACAGTTGCCATATTGCAGTAAGTTGAGTAAATGAAGGTTAAAAATAGTATTAACAAGTATAAGATTTTTTTCAGTAAGTTTGGATAGCAGTGGAGGAGAGGTAGTGGATAACAGCAAACTGGTATCAGGAAGGGTTTTGTTCGAAGGTCTTTTGTATTTTAATGACAGGAGAGATTTTAAAGCAGGGGTCAGCAAACTTTAATGAAGGGCCATGCAGTAGTATAGAAGTAGCCATAGGCAACACAGAAGTGAACTTTGTTTGTAAAACCTAGCATTAGGCCAGATTGGTAGTTTGCCTACTCCTGTTTCAACATATCTGTAGACAAAAAGGAAAATGATCTCAAATAAAGTAAAAGTTAAATATAAATGAAAGATTTGACTAGTAGAATAAGATCACAGCAGTCGGGTGGGGGACTACTTAAGATACCACTGGATTGTGGGTTAGCCTTTAATTGGAAGTAATACCTCTCATCTTCACAGACCAAAGAAAGAGAGGTCCTAATGGGATTCCTACTAAGGGTGTAAATAAATGTAGAAGAGGACAGTTACCAGGTAAAGTGGGGAAAGTCTGAGGGGGAAAATAATAATGAGTTTTAGGTTGGCCCCAGAAAAGCTTCCTAGAGTCTGCAGGAGCCGAGGGGAAGAGGGGTGAATGGGCAGAACACAGAGGGTAGTGAGATTACTCTCTATGTTGCTGTAATGATGGATGCATTTGTCCAAACCCATAGGATGCCCACACAGAGAGTGGACCCTATGGTAAACTACAGATTTTGAGTGAGAGTGGTAAGGGTGTCCAGTGTAGATTCATCAGTACCAGATGTGCCACTCTGAAGGGCATGTTGATGACGGTGGGGCAGGGTGGGGGTGTGTGTATCTGTGGGGGCAGGGGTAAATGGAAATCTCTACCTTCTGCTCAATTTTGCTATGAACTTAAAACTGCTCTTTAAAAAAAAGGTCTATTTTTTAAAGCTTTTATTGCAGTACCTTGGCACACAGAAATCATTCTGATACTTATTGAATGTTTAGTGAACGTACAACTAAAAATCTATTTCTCTAACTGGAATTTCCTAGTGCCTGGTCATCAGAATTTTAACAGAGGAACTACTGAATACAGTAAACTATCACATATCATAGCAGTTCTTTTTGCTGATTATAGTCAGAGATGTCTTTTACATTTCTAAGCAAAAATGCAACACCATCTAAATGGCCATTTAGTTGGGGAATGGATAAATGTGATCTGTTTGGCCCTGACTGATGTGGCTCAGTTGGTTGGGCATCATAATGCAAAGCAAAAAGGTCACCAGTTTGAGTCCCGGTCAGAGCACATGCCTAGGTTGCAGGTGCAGCCCTGGTCAGGGTGTGTACGAGTAGGCAACCGATAGAGGTTTCTCTCACACATCCATGTTTCTCTCTCTCTCTCTCTCTCCCTTCCCCTCTCTCTCTTTTTTTAAAAGTGATCTGTTTGTACAATGGCGTACTAGGTAGATTTTTTAAGTGAATTAAATAAAGCTATGTTAATATATCAGTATGACTAGAATCTCAATGAATGATGAAGAGCAAGTTACAGAGAGGTATAATACCATTTATGCAGATTTGGGGGGGAGCAGATAAAGTTATAGAAAAATTGAGTAGATAGATACAGAAGCAGTTCATGATAATGGTTACCCCCAGGGAGCTGGAGTGGGAATGGGATTGAGAAGGCATATGAAGGAATTTTTATGATTTTCAGAATATCTGAGTTAAAAGGTGGTATGGAATTGATTTCTGCCTTTTTCCCATGAACAAAAATAGTGTTTTGCCATAGAAGAACTACATTTCTTTTATGGTTGGATTATAGTTAGCAAAGTTGTGTGGCATTTTGTTTTGTTTTTCTGTCTGCTAATAGTTTTTGTAAACTATTTGGTGGTTTGTGAGACCTCCTAAATCATCCTAATGACTGTGGTTCTGAACAGAGAACTTGTAATTACCCACATCATCTCTTTCCATAAGGATAGTCTAGGAATCTTGGCTAGTCTTTGTTTATTCTGTGCAAAATAAACAAAAAGCACTTTTCCAAAAAAAATTCAACTGCATGTTATATGTAAAGAGATATCATCAATATTAATAATATAAATTTAACAGTCCTAATTCACTGGTTTTGTCATGCAGAATATTATTTTCAATGACATTCTCAGATCCAGTTTTTAATTCAGCCTTTTATTTGGAGATGATCAGCAAGTCACATTCACTTGTAAGAAATAATACAAAGAGATCCGTGTACCCTTTACCCAGTATCCCTCAGTGGTGACATCTTAAAAACTATGCTACAGTATCACACCAGGATATTGATTGGCATTGATGCAGTCAAGGTGCACAATGTTTCCATCACCACACAGGTCCCTCATGTTGCCATTTTTTATGGTCATCTTCTTTTCCTTCCCATCCCCACCTCCTTTTTTGTCCCCTAACAATCCAGTAAGTAACTTGTTCTCTGTCTCTATAACTTTGTCATTTCAAGAATGTTCTGGGAATAGAATTATATAGTATGTGACTTTTTGGTACTGTTTTTTCACTGAGCATAATTAGAGTCATCCAGATCATTATAGGTATCATTGGTCGGTTCTTTTTCACTTTTGAGTAGTAGTCCATGGTCTGGATATACCCCAGTTTACAGGCATACCTCATTTTATTGCACTTCGCTTTATTGTGCTCCACAGATGTTTCATTTCTTTATAAATTGAAGGCAAGACCCTTCACCAGCAAATAGATTGCAACTCACTTTTTTGCAGTGCTTGCTTAATATTGGTAGTCTGGAACTGAACCTGCAGTATCTCTGAGGTATGCCTATATTTAACCATTCTATTGAAGGACATTTCAGTTGTCCTTCAAGAGGAGAATGACAGTTTAGGACTGTTATGAACAGAGCTGTTGTACACATTTATTTGCAGATTTTTACGAGAACATAAGTTTTCATTTCTTTGAGATAAATATCTAGAGTACAGTCCCTGCATTGTGTGGTAGTTGTATATTTAATATTTTAAGAAACTGTTTTCCAGAGTGCTGGTATCACTTTATATGCCCACTGGGAATGCATGAGTGATCTAATTTCTGGGCATCCTTGCCAGCACTTGCTGTTGTCACTGTTGTTTATTGTAGCTATTATCTTAGGTATGTAGTGATAACTCATGACTTTAGTCTGCATTTCCCTAATGGCTAATAACATTGAACTTCTTTCCATGTGCCTCTTTGCCATCTGTCTCTCGTCTATCATGAAATGTCTGTTCATATCTTTTCCACATTTTCTAATTTTTTACTGTTGAATTTGGAGTGTTCTTTATATAATCTAGATACAAGTCTGATTAGTATATGGTTTGCAAATATTTTCTCCCACTCTGTAGCTTCTCATTCTCTTAACAGAGTCAAATTCAATTTTTTTAAGTTTTATTTTTATTGATTTTAGAGAGATACAGGAGGAAAAAAAGAGAGACATTAGTTTGTTGTTCCACTTATTTGTGCATTCACTGGCTGATTCTTGTATGTGCCCTGACCCAGGATTGAACCCACAACTTTGGTGCATCACAACAGTCCCCAACCTTTTTTGGCACCAGGGACTGGGCTCATGGAACACAATCCTTCCACAGAGGGACAGTGCTCTAAACAACTGAGCTACCTGGCAAGGGCCCAAATTTAATTTTAATGCAGGTGGTTCTGTATTCAAACTCTGAAATAAAACAGAATTACCTGCCCAATGAGTTTTTAAAATCCAAGATTTGCACTCTCTTTAACTGATCTTATAGAAAGTGGTGAAAGAGTAAGAAAAAGCAGTCAATCGCAGACAACAGGGGAATGAAGTTCCAAGTGCTTTATTTTTTTAAGTATGTAATTTCAGATCAGTTTTATTGCTTGTTACTAATTTTTATTTGGTATTTAGGAGATAAATACTAAACCTAATAGATAAAACTATTTCATAATACTTTTCTGAATAGTGAAATCTTAACCTATTGGTTCCCTTTAACACTTTTGCTTTTACCATTAGGTTTCAGATGATGATAAAGAAAAGGGAGAGGGTGCTCTTTCAACTGGGAAATCTAAAAAGAAAAAGAAGAAAAAGAAGAAGCAAGGTGATGATAACTCTCCTGCACAGGTAGATATCAAAACAGGATTCGTTGATTAAACACCTGCTGCTGACATGCACAGAGACGTGCAGACGCTAAGACTGTGTAGAGGTGAAAGACACAGTCTGAGACATCAAATGTATCTGAAAACTCACAGAATGTTTTAAAGATTTTGTATATCATACTATTAAAAAAAGCCTGTGTTGCTCTAAAAAATATCATATCACAGTTGTAAACCCAAAAGTAAATAAATAAAATTCTAAATTAGTCCAGATGCATTTTGATTTATATTGTGCTGAAATGGAAAAAGAGGAACAGTATTCTACATGTGCAGAAATTCCCTTTGAGTAACTGGAATGTTGACCCTCCCACTTAGTATCCTTTCCTGCTTTTTTGGCTTCTAACAGAAACCTTTTATTGCTCCTCCATTTTCCTTTTCTTTTTTCTTTCCTTTCCTTTTCCTTTTCCTTTTCCTTTCTTTTCTTTTCTTTGGTCTTTCCTATTCAGGGAACATTTTTCAGATTATAATATAGGTGAAAACAAACATTTTCGTTTTTACCTTTCTAGATTACTAGAAATATGCATGGGATTTACTTTGAAAGCGCTAGATCACCATTCTGTTACAATTTACTAAAATCTTACTTCTTATAACCCTGTTAGATAATTGTTTTCATTTCTCTAAATGTAGGAAATAGCCACAACTTCTAGAGGATAGCCTACATATAATTTTCGTATTTGTTGTACTTTGGAAAATATTGATGCATGACTTTTTAAAGAAATACGTGTTTAGAGGGGGTTTTTTGTTGTGGGAAGCACAACCCTTTATAAATGATGCCAGTTCATTGTCATGATTTGTTTTCTCCCTGTAGTGGGAGTTGATAGGCATCGAAGCTAATGCGACTGAGATCAACAGATATAAAAACTAGAACTGGGTAGAAGCTGTGCTTTTCCTGCTAGCTGATCTGATGATTAGAACTGTGACCGACAGGTACTGTGTGGTAGCCAGCGCTGCCTGAAATCCTTTTGGCCAGACTTTTTCTGTATTGCTCTGCCTTAATTATGGCCTTTTTGACTTGTGGATTAGATGGGTGCCTTTTAAAAGAACATTTGAGAGATAGACAGACGTATTTAATAAATTTCAATTTACTGGAAAAGGTCATTAAATTGTGAAAGTTCCTGTGGTATTTTGATATTCTTTTTAAAAATATTTGATCTGCCCTGGCTAGCATAGCTCAGTGGATTGAGCGCAGGCTGCGAATCAAAGGGTCACAGGTTCGATTCCCAGTCAGGGCACATGCCTGGGTTATGGGCCAGGTCCCCAGCGGGGGCCACACGACATAGCCCTTCTTCACATTTCAATTTCACTGTTGTTTAAATGACATATCCCTGAGGTTCTGTGTGAAGTAGGTAGCACAGAGTGGCCTGCCCATAAATGATCACTTTTTAAAATTTGTTCTTTTTCCAGTAAAGTTGTCTTTAATTTTTAGTATGTGGTTGGTAGGGGTTTTTTGCCACTAGAGTTCACCTTAGCGTAGAACCAACTGATGTCTTCTCATTAACTTGTGCAGATTGCAGATCTCACATACATACTTCCAAAGCTACTTGCTCAACTTAAATTCACAATAAATTTTGAGTAACTCTCTAAACCCATTATCATTCTGAAAAAGTTTTATAGAATATCATTGTTGGAAGGTAACTGTCAAGATCATCTTAGCCATTTGTTTATAAAAATGGCCATTTGTGTGTATGAGTTTTCTAAAGAACAATACAATTCACATTAATGATTCTATTTGTATGTTCTAGTTCATACTTAATTCACATACCTAAACATGTAATGTGCTTTAGAATTACTTCATTGAAGGTTTTCTTAAAGTCTAAAGGCCTATGAATGGAAATGTTAGAAATTGAATAAGACCTTAGAAATTATCTTGACAAATTTTATTTTATGGTGGAGGGAAGTAAGGTTCAGGGACACAAAATGGCTTGTCCTTGAGGTTTTACAAATAAACTGTGTCATGGCCAAAATGAAAATTCCTCTGTCCAAATTTCTGCTACATAAACTTAATTTGTCTAGAAATGCATTTGTATATAAATTTTTCATTCCTTAATGAAGTGAATTGCTGTTTCTAGAGTCTAAGTTCAAGTATCAACCAATTTACTATGTACTTTTTTAAAAGAAAAATATACTGGTTTAGTTTATTCTGTTTGAGTTGGTTTCATAAATTAGAGTGGTTCCCATTTGGGGATGTGAGTATTGTCTTTTAATTCACAATTAATTAAATCCCTACAGACGTATAATATGTTCCAAATGTGCCTTTCTATTATAAATTGTTAGATAATTGTTTTTATATGCGTTTTTAGGCTGTTTGAACAGTTTCTGAACTAAAAAGACTTTTTTTGTGGGAATACTTTCTGGACATTGTTAGTACAAAAATGAAATATATATTAATTAGTAAAAATGGGTAATTTATATCATGTAATAGATTACTTTTCTCTGTAGGACCCAGAAGAAATAGAAAAAGAGATTAAAGAAGAGCTTCCAGTGAATACCTCTAAAGTTCGTCCAAAACAGGAAAAAGCTTTTTCTTTGAAAACCATAAGCACTAGTGATCCAGCAGAAGCACTCATCAAAAATAGCCAGGTGATTTTTTTATATTTAATGAATAAAATTTTGATGACTTGAGAATTGCATTAATACTTTATTGAAGTATTATGCAAAACATGTAAAGTGCTCAAAATAATGGATTGCTCACAACAACCCTATGAGAAAGATAGGGCCCATTGAAGTGTCCGAAGGCACCATTTTACAAAAGGCCTAGGCCAGTGGTTTCTATTTAGGTGAATTAACATCATATTGAAATATATTAAATTCTACTGGAGTTGCATAGCCCATTTCTGTACTCATTCAAAAAATATTTATTGGGAACTATGTGCCACACACTTTTAGATTTTGGAGATATATCAGAGAACAAAGGAGACCGACCAAAAAAACCTCTGTCATTGTGGAGCTTACATACTTAATGAAACAACTTTAGATAAGAGCCTAAATTACTACTAAGAAAGAATTTGTAACAGTCTTGTATAAAGCAAAGTCTTAACCATCCTTCCTTATTTGTATTTGATGCTTTTATTTTCCTAAGAGTATTTATACATAAAAGGATGCAATCTCAATATATTCATAGGTTTAATAGGAATACAAAGGGTCACTTGACATTTTGATGTTTTACTTAAATTATTTTCAAAAGCCATCTTGTAAAGAATTTTTAGTCTTTTTGAGATTTAACATAGATAAGTGAGAGACAGAGGATGAAAGGAGATTAAAAATAAATAATAAAACTTTGGGGTATGAAGTAAATACATGGAACACTAAGAAAGCTGAACTGAATAATGCAAATGCTGCTCCAGATACCGGAAGCAGGAAGGAAGAGTCCCGGCAGTTACCTGGGCGCACTTGGCTTCCTGTTTCCTTTCCCATTGTGCTTTCTTGAAGCCACAGAGCCTGGAAGAACAAAGGGTAGGAGAAGCATTACTTACCTTTCTTTCTGTATTCGAAATAATGATCACAGGTAAAGCTAAAGGGTGAGATGATCTTCTTCCTGTCCACTGAAGCCTCAAGGTCCTCCCAATATTGAAGATTCTGTTATTACCTGATTCTGACAGTTCCTTAACAGATCTCAGTGAGGCAAATCAGTTTGCTTACCTCCTTTCTGCACCCAGGTTGAAGAGAGAAGCAAAACTCAAGAGTCTAGTTAGTCCCTAAGCATTATGATTTCACCACCAGACTGGAGAAAACTGAAGATTGGGACCTGAGTTTAAGTTGCTTTAATTTTAATTGGCTGTACAAGTAGCCGTAGTCAGCTTTTGTCTGAGGTTATCTTCTTCCTTGGGTAGGAAACTGAAGTTACTACTGCTTCTGTTTGAGATACCCATACCCTTTGAGAAGGAGAAAGGGGGCTATCACTTACTGACAGTTCTGAAATTAGCTATTTTCTTTTTGTCATTCACATGAAAAAGTTTTAAGAAGCTGATAGTTGGTGGAAAGTAGAACCACTGACTTGCTAACAAATATAAAATCACGTAATTTATTTTAAAAAGAAAAATATAAAAGTTAATGAAAATTACTTACTTCTATTTTAGATTCAGTAAACATCTTGTAAGTTTAAACCTTCGTTTTTATCTCAACCTGTATTCTTGGATATTGTAAGTAAAGATATACTTGGATCTGTCACTAGAGGGCAGGCACGAGTTGTGCTTCTGAAAACCATCTTAGTATTTACTTGCTGCTACACAGCCTCTAGATATTACTATAACATTTAATTTTATTTGAAATTTCTTACCAAAAAAATCTAAAATAATCATGTTCCAAAATAGCCTGTCAAGACTCTTCCACCTGCTGTTTCTACCGAGCCATCTGTTACTTTATCAAAAAGTGATTCTGACAAGAGCTCTTCCCAAGTGCCACCCATGCTGCAAGAGTCAGAGAAATCTAAGTCAAATACTAAGCAAAATAGTGTGCCTCCTTCTCAAAGTAAGTAGTCTCATTTTGGTTCTTATTGTGTGTTCTCTGTACTGTTTATAAGTGTCACTCTCTTAGAAGTCTAAGATAGTTAGACTTCTGATCTTAGAGCAGGCTTGTCCTTCCTTTGCAAAGGCTTGATTCCTTGGAACCCTGCAGACTCAATTGTGAGGGCCAAGGAGCTGAACTCACTCCAGGCGAGAATAGTGGTGGCCAAGGACATACACAGAGGAGGACACGGTAACTGTCCGCCTGGTCCGTCCCTTTTGGGGTACACAAGTTCTTGAAACTGCAGATTATTTTGTATCTCACCCCCCTCTTTTCTCCCTCAGTTACCTTTAGTGTTCATTTTACCCATTTTCACTTTTATTTTACTAGATTGAGCCATAATAAATGATCATTTTTCTAAGTCAAAACTGGTAAAAGATCGTCCATATGGTTAAAGCAAATAATTTGTTGACATTGAAAGAAAAAAGAGGAACGCAGACATAAAGTAACTTAAAACATGTAATTAGGACCTAAAGACTTAAAAATAAAATTTAAGGCATTTTTAGTGGATTTTAAAGCATGCTTTCATTGATACTACTTTTATTTTTGAGACATAACAGGATTTACTATCCTCCTAATGTTTTTCTCTCTCTTTTTTTTTCCTTCTCTTCTTTTTCCCTTCAGCCAAGTCTGAAACTAGCTGGGAATCTCCCAAACAAATAAAAAAGAAGAAAAAAGCCAGGCGGGAAACGTGAATTTTCTTTTCCTGAATGGGACATGTGTTTGCAAACACTGTCTTGAAGATTATGCTGTTTATGCAATAATTTGTGAACATGTACAGAGTTTTATATAAATTTAAACCAATTTTTAAAACAAAACTGTGAACACAACCACCATAAAAATGGAATCAAAGGAAAGTTAATTTATGAAAATTAAGAGGTCAGCAGAATATACTACAGTGCTGGAAGACACTTGGGGAAAGTCTTTTCAATTTAATGAGAACGATCTTAATTTAAGAATATTATCCTGGTTTTACAACAGTGCCCTGTTTACAACAGATTGTGCCCTATCTCATCTGCAACTGAGGAATAAAGGATTCTTATTAGAGAGGAGGTTGCCTGCAAACTAGGCAACTTCTTGGATTTTATGCACGGAACTTATACAATTTGAATCTGTTTCATGCTTAAATCAAAGTGCTTTGATCAGATGCATAATCTGCCATATCTTTACATATTTGTTGGTAGCAGTTTGTATTAAAGGAATCACAAGTGCAAATAAAAAGTCATTTATCATTTATTTAACTAAACTGTCATGGTTTAGTTTACAGTTTTTAAAAAGTTCTTAAAACATTGAAAATGCAGTTGGCACTTATGGCTTACGAAGTTATTTTTGATAGTCTTACATTACTTGAATTATTCAAAGTACAATATATTTTAAATTAAGAAAGG
Organism: Artibeus jamaicensis; assembly: GCF_021234435.1. Classification (NCBI taxonomy): domain Eukaryota; kingdom Metazoa; phylum Chordata; class Mammalia; order Chiroptera; family Phyllostomidae; genus Artibeus; species Artibeus jamaicensis. The sequence continues at coordinate 29,331,872 of NW_026522059.1, read as the reverse complement.
TAAACTATATGTATTTGTTTTATACTTTTAAGGATGAGACTCACAAATAATGCTCTTGTTTATGATTTGAAAACTTTCAGGCAAAATGCAGCTCATATTTTTTCTTTCCCTAGCAATTACTTTTTTCCAACGTCATCTCTTCTTCATTGCTAGTACTTTTTTGACTTTAAAAGTGAAATCTTTCACAAACTAGTTCTATAGACAGAACTTTGAATATATGATGGAGAATGAAAAACTAGAGTCAGACAGCTTTAATTGACATTGTCAAGACCTCCAGTTATCAGGAATACATTTTTTTACTGCCTTAACCTGTAGTGCGTAGAATATGCATCAATTTCTTGAAGGGGGTTCGTGTTTTTATAAAAATTTTCATGTAATTATTACAATCATGGTCAAATAAGGAACGTTTCCTGCTTGAAACTGTATTGATTTAAATGACGTGTGAGCTGTTTCACCACTTTTGGCACCGTGTAATTCTATTGTAATAAACTGGCAGGTGTCTTTGTGACTATAAATAGTGCATGCTCAGCCATGTACACTGTAAATAGCCTTTACCAAACGTGTTTGACAAGGACCATAATTAACATCATATAGTGAATTGTGATTTTTTTTTAAAAGGCCATGATTTATTTGATGTTGGCTTAATTGTTTTTATGTGGCGCCAAGAATGAAACTGTTTAGCTGTAACCAATGGTACTCATCTATCCATCCAATGTTGTCTTCGTTACACTTGACTGTGGTTTGATAGTATTGCATTGTCAGTCTAGGAAGGCTAAAGAAACATGGTTTTAGTTATGCTGAAGACTGGCCTTATTAATGTGCAGCTTTCCTAACAAGCGGTTACTAACTTGTATCAGGTGTTAACATCTGTTTCAGGAACATGGCAGTATGTTTACATGTCAGAAGTTTTGTTTAATTCTATGGTATTTCTAAGTTGATTTGTTTAAATAAATTCAGCAAATGGATAGCATTGTTTTTATTTGCTTCAGTGTTGGGGTAAATATGCTACAGTGCCAGGAGTGGATTTCTTCAAATGACTTTATTCTGTTAACCTTACATAGATGATTCCTAAGTAGATCCAAGGATTCCTGAGTTGCCAGCACTTTGTAAAAATCTGACACAGGAGAATTCGGTAGGGAGTCTAATTTTAGGATGTGCCAAAAGATCTGTGCCCAGAAACTTTAGTTGAACTCTCTCAACTCTACCTCACCATTTCTTCATCTTGGAATTTTCTTGGCTGTGTCAAGTGTGGGACTTTATTTCTCCAGTGTAGTATCTCCCAGTCAACCATTTTGCCAGGTGTTAGAGAGGCTGTCTTTTAAGGAGAGATGAAGTATCAGGATGGAGAAGTGCACTGCGAAGTTGGGGTGCACCCACCATGGAGATGCTTCTGTCCTTTCTCTCTGGCTCAAGAGCCAGGACATGGATATTATATTTTATGATATGACAGCTCCGAGTGATGAAATTAGTAAGTTCATTCTTTCATGTGTGAGGTGCAAACTCTTGCACAATTACAGTAGTATTGATTGATCTTTACCTGTCCCTAAGGTCTTTATGTGATATGAAAGTAGTTTCTCAAATCTAAACACAGGAACTATTCCCCATCATCAATTCAGAAGGTACTAGAATCAAGCAGTGATTCAGGGAGGAGGGAGAGAGAGAGAATTATTGTCCTCTGGGGGGCTGGATTAGATGCTCCCCAGACTATTAGCAGGGAGAGAATTGATCCCCTTTAGTCTTTATCAGGTCTGGAGGGGAACCTTGTTCGAATTAGCAAGTAAGGCTCCTAGAGAAACTACTTTAAAATCTTCCTAATCCCTCCTGTATTCTGGATCAGGGAGTAGTGTCAGGATTTCCCCCAGACAGGAATCCTACCTATCTATACTCTGAACTAAGTGAAACAGTAGTTGAGAGAGTCCAGAAAGTATTGAAATCAAAAGTCATTCATGTAATTTGCCATGTCTGCTTTGTGCATGCGTTTTGTTGGGGTGGGGAGAGGGCAGTGGGAATAATTCATTCAAATCTAATGTTATTAATGTTATTATTTCATAGGCTAATCTGGTTTGTATTTGAGTTAAAGATATTAAAGGGCAATATTTAACTACAGAGTTTAGTTTTTCTTAAAAACAGTCCTCTATTAATATAGTGTGAAATATTTTTCAAAATTTAGAAATTAGGTTTAAGATGTCTAAGAGATGTCTTAAGTCTTTCCTGTAAACTCGTTGCACAAACTGGAATTACTTTCCAAAAGACTTAGGGAATGCAAATATGTTATTTGTAAAATGCATTGAGATTGTAAATAAAACAAACCATTTTTGTTTTGTTTAAATTGCTCATTATAGTTCTCTTATGGGGAGGGTCTTCTCAGTCATTTTGCATCTTAAAGTAGTCTCAAGTCATTTACTTCTTGATATTCTCAATGTTTCTGTCTGAAACCAAAGGAGCACTTGCAGCCTTTACCAGTCAGACATTTGGAGTGGAGCACCTCCTAGAACGTCCGTCCATGATGCTGTGGGAAATGGCTTCGTCTCACATCATGGTAGCAGTGGGCATAACTGCCACCAGGTACATTATGTCAGCTGTGCCAGCCTTTAGATTACAACGTAAACAAGATTGTTTATCTCTCCCATGTAAAAGTCTGGGAAGGCAGTCCAGGAGCACGGTGACACTGCAGGGTTGTGTCTGCATTGCTTCTGTGCCGCTCCTCCTGGTGCTCAGCGTGTGGTTTTCAGGTCACAGCTGCACAGAGTTGCATCAGCCAGAAAGGTCCTGTTGGCATTTCTGTCTCCTTCCTCTAAGAACAAGTCTGACACATTGCTCACACCCCATGGGTTTATCAACCCAAACTTAATCACTGGCTCCCTAGCTACAAAGAGGGATGGGAAATAATCCTTGTTCTGGGCTGTCATGGGCCAAATTAACATTTCAGGATTCATTACCGAAGAAGCAGCCGAGAATCGGGGACGAGGCACAGCTAGTACACTAGGTGTTCTCCACCCAAACCATTGTTTTTAAGGTCAGGTTGTAGCTTATCCAGTTCAGCAGAAATGATGAAATCTTTTGGATGCTGCTCCAAATAGCAGCTAAAAATGTTCCAATTTATATGTAATAGATTCTGGAGGAAATGTCTGCCCCTCAATGAAAGCTTTAAATTACAGGAAAAGGCTGAAAGAAACTTAGTAGCCTGTCATACCTGTACTTCAAGTATAGATTACAGCAAGTTTCAGTAGAATTACTCTGGTGTAGAAAGAAAAGAAGTCATTGCTACATTCTTTCTAAATAATTTAACGGGAGAGTAATTTCTAACTAACATTAGTACAGGCGTATGAGGTGTATTAAAGGGTGTTTGCTGACCAATAATCATTGCTGAGGTTTATGAATAGGCTAATTGGAATTAAGGTCATCCCCATGATAATGGCATTTTTATTTGTATATGTGTGCTTTTTTAATTTATTGTATCAAAGCATTTAAAATGAATATATGTAACATGTACATAAATTATAAAACATAATAAAATGGACACCTGAACTACCATTCTGCTTAAGACATAGAACATTACCAGTGGGGATATTGGGGGTGAACTTGACTTTTGTTGTCTGGTAACGGGATCAAGGGGGAAAAGCCATGGGTGAAAATAGCTCTCAAATGCCCCAACTTATCATAGGTCCTTTTTGGTGCCAGAGCTGGCTAAGGGGCCCAGGTGGCCTCATCATGGAGAGATACCAGGGAAGCCTCCCTGGCGCTGGGAAACCAATATTTGGGGACAATGACTGCATATGAATGATGGCGCCAGAGTTGTATAATGGACGTGCCGTGGCAGGCTTTGCATGAGGAAGGAAGACAGTGTGGCTCCAGCAGGGAGCTTACCCGAGGCATTCAGATGAACAGCAGGTGCCCGGCTGAGGGGCAGGGTTCCTTGTGAAGTTTGCTGAGAGGCTGCACAGCTTCCTGGCAAACACCGCAGCAGGGTTTATGGCAAAACAGCAAGAGCTGTTAGTCACTTAGGGGAATTATGATTTCTTTCTCATCTAAACCATCTGTAAAAAGAGATAATAAAAGTTGCAACTGTTCCCATTTCGTAACAAAAGTGAAACCAGTAAAGTGACAGATGTAACAAAATCTGTCTTAGCACTGGAATGAGGAAAGGAGGCATTATGTTATTAGCAAATCCAGCAAATAAAATTGATCAAAAGAATAAAACACCCACCAAAAATGCAAGTGTCAGCCAGTGTCAGTCTGTTAATATACTTCATTTTGATCACTAAATTAAAGCAGAAAAGGTGTTTATGACTGTTAAAGAAGTTTTTTAAGAATCCATTCCAAATGTAGGTTTTTTAAGCTTCAAATAGGTGAAATACCAAAATATTGGTTAAATCTGGATTTAATCTTGATTCAATCAGGGCAAGGCAGGATTACCTGCTAGCCAGCATTGTCTTATATGTGGGTTGTAGGTTGGTAGAAGTTCCTGGGGCCTAGAGACCAAAGAAAGAAGCTGACAAGTCCATCACTAATTACATCAGGAGTTTATGAAGGCACATGGCAGGCACTAAAGAATTATATAGAACGGGGCAGGATAGGCAGGGGTCCTTGTGCCTGACGCAGCCCAGATAAGGAGAAATGCATGACAGGCTCGCTGAGGTCAGGGCACAGGCCTGTCCCACGAACCAGCACGTGGGAGGCGGAGAGAAGGGGTCCACGAGTCAGTCTCAGGGCCATGCGGGAAGCAGCCTGTTCTGGCTAGGCTTGATCTCCAGGGTCCAGCGGCAGTCACTTCCTGGAACTGTCATCCACAAGATTAACATAGAAAATTTAAAAATTGGTATAACATCAGAAAAGAGAAATTTTTTCCTGACTGTATACCTAGGAAAACCAAGATAAAAGGCGGCCAATACAGGGGAGAGAATACACTAAGGAGGCAGATACACAGAAACCAAGTTCCCTGTACTAGAATCAGCACCTACACAAAGAAATGGAGGGAAAAAATTTTGATCACATCACAGCTAAACCTATCATATCTGGAAATAGGTATTTTGAGAAGACAAGACCAAATGGGAACTGTAAGTTCTTACTGAAGGACAGAAAACAATCTGGCAAATGAAAAGCTGTCCATCCCTTATTTAGAAAACAAAATTACCAGTCTTGCCAGAGTTAATATATAAATTGAGCTCAGTCTCAATTAGAATGCAACAGATTTTTTAAAGTACCTCAAGGTTTATGGAAATGAATTATATGAAAAAGATCAGGTTAAAAAAAAAGTAGTGGGCAGCAGCAGGAGATGGACAGGGACTAGCCTTATGAGTACCAGACAGCAGAATAAAAGATAATAAAAGTGGCTCGCCCTGGCTGGTGTGGCTCAGTGGACTGAGCACGGGCCTGCACACCGAAAGGTCGCTGGTTCAATCTTTGGTCAGGGCACTTGTTTGAGTTGAGGGCTGGGTCCCCAGCTGGGGGCATGTAAAATGTAGCTGATCTGTTGAAAACTCCGACCAGAGGTGTTTGCAGTGTTGTAGATGCAACGAACAAATTCACACGGACTGCAGAAGTCCTGTGGAGAAAAAGGGATGGCACGGCCACTCTCTGAGTGAGAGAGCGCCCCAACTCTTGTCTGGACAGGCTTTTACTGCTTTTCTGGGAGCACTACCTCAAGGAAGGTCTTCATCATTGTCAGGCAGTAATGATCAAACAATAGACAACATTCAAAGAACTATGGGGGCTCTTTCTGAGTCAGGGTCAGCTAGCTAAAGGGCCATAAAACTTTGGGGAACAAATTCATTTCATGCATGGACCCTTATCATTTAAATTGAGGGTATTAGCAAAGCAGGTTTCACAGGATTTTATGCATTCTTTCTTAGGCCTGATGGCCCCAGGGAACCCGCCTTTTCCAGCACAGGGCCGCACCCACCTCCAGCATTGTTTCAGGCTTAAGTCAGGCAGGGAAGTGAGGCAGCCAAGAGATTAGCAGACTTCTTGCAGACAGAATGAGGACTCAGGCTTGTCAAAGCCCAGGGGTGAGGGTCCATCACCCCCTTTTTCTATAGCCCCCCAAGTCCTTTATTGAGGGCCCCTTTGTGACCGTGCCTGTCCCAGATCATCCCTCCCTTCAGGGAGCTAACCAGTCATCTGCCTGGAGCCAAGCAGGGTGAAGTAAAGGGGGCGGAGGCAGTGCCACTGCCAGGAAGATAAGCTTTGTCTCCTTAGTGGCTTGTGGTCGCATGTTCTCTTACTCAGCCTTAACCGTGGTGGGGGGGGGGGGGGAGTTATTGCTTGTGAAAGCAGCCAGGGTGGTTCCCAACACTGATCCATGCTTCTCTCCCTTTCTCCCTTCCTTCTCCTCTCTATAAAAATAAATAAAATCTTTGAAAAAAAAATAAAACTGAGAGCCCAGTAGGGAAGGACAAAGACTCTAAGTTCTTTCCCCCGAGCTCTTTGTTAGAGTCCCTAACTCAAATACGGAGCAACCCCACCCCCTTCGCTGGACTTTACTGCAAAGCCAGAGCAGTGGCAAGTCTTTTTAAGGCCCTAAGTGGCAGGTGGGACATTATAATCACAGTGCCAGCTCAAGAAAACAATGGCACTAACAGGGTACCAAGGGCATCTTTGACTCCAAAGCAAATGATTTTGCTTGTGAGTGCTGACTACCGACCTACAGCCTTGGCACCTACCATCGCCCACCATAGGGCAGGTGTAAAAACCCAGGGAGGAATCTGAAACCACCACAAGGTGGAGATTTGAACACCGGGTATTTGCACACCGAAAACCAACCTCTGACCGCCACTTTTCAGACAGAGAAGTGGGTTCCATCCAGGCTGGGCCATCAGGAGGTCACCCCTGGAAGCACTGAGTGAAAGGGAACATAGCCTAAAATACAAAATGTCTTATACATTAGGCACTGCTTGTAATAGTACAGATATCTACCAACAGGTGCTGGTTGAAGAAAGTATGTTGCATTTGGTAATGGAGTTCTACACAGCATAGAAAGGAATGGAGAAAATCTCCATATGTCGCTATCTCATGATCACAGGATGTATCACTAAGTGGACCTTCCACGCAGGTCCTTCACAGCCTGATTCCAATTTACATTTCGTCTTTGTCTCCCCCTGGTCCTCGTGGGAGACGTTCCTGGCTGTCCTTGCTGCCCACTCCACCTGGAGAACCCTTCCAGACTACAGAGTCAAGTTCGAGGCAAGTACAACCCTGTGGAACTTTCTCAGTGTTAGAAATGTCCTATGTTCATGCTGTGAAGTACTGAGCACTTAAAATGTGGCTAATGTAACTGAAAAACGAAACGTATATTGCCTTGTATCTAAATTTAAAGAGCTACACAGCTGACCTCTTCAAAGTAAGTCTAAATACTGTCTTCTGCAATCTTTCCCTGATGTCCTCAGCCCTCATCTAACTCTGTCTCTCACACACACACACACACACACACACTCTCTCTCTCTCCCCCCCCCGCACAGTGCTGGCTGGCAGCTATATCTGCCCAAAGGTATCCATTACACTCCAGATTACCACCACCCCAGTTTCCTCAGTGGGCATGTGTAAGTAAGTGCTTTGAGACCCTCTAGGTCTATCACCTTTCTGCACCCCACAGCGCCTTCCACACAGTAGGAATGCAAGAGCCATTTGTTGGATGGATGGTTAACTTTGACGAGTAATTGCAATGTCCAAACATAGAAATTGGCCTGTGAGCAAATTTGCCATTTGGGCCTACGTAAGTATACAGTTTAATTCTGAGCTTAAAGAATAAGAAAGGTAAATAAAAGTTTACCTTTAGAGTGTACGTAGGTTACTTTCACCTTATGCTGTTCCGATCCTTGCCCTGACCTCCAGAGGTTACTGAGACCAAACTGCTTTCTCCAGCACAAGAGTGATTTACGAATTCCCCGAGGCCTATGGTTCTATTGTATTTCGCACTATATGCTGTTCCTCCATAGAAACCAATGAAAACTTTGTAACAGTCTAACAAATTTAAAGAATCACTTGCCCTGCAATATCTTCAATTACAAGTAAAACTTTTTAAAAAAAGATTTTATTTATTATTTATTTATTTTTAGAGAGAGAGGGGAAGGGAGGGAGAAAGAGAGGGGGAAAAACATCTATCGGTTGCCTCTCATAGATGCCCCTGCTGGGGACCAAACCCACATCCCAGGCATGTGACCTGACCAGGAATCCAACCGGAGACCTTTCACTCTGGGGGTTGAGCCCAACCAACTGAGCCACACCAGTCAGGGTTTGAGCAAAGCCTTTTTAAAATTAAACCTGTTAATTTTGAGATTACTGTTGATTGTTATGGCATTGTAAGAAAGAATACAGAGCTCTTCACGCAGTTTTCCTCAAAGGTAATACCTTGCAAAGCTCTAGTACAATACTGAAGGCAGGAAACTGACATTGATACGACCCACCATCGAATTCAGATTTCCTCAGCGTTAGGGGCCCTTCTGTGTGAGTATTTAATAATGCACAATCTTATCATGTGTAGATTCACGGAATCAGCACCAGCCAAGATGCAGAGCAGCCCCAGCACCACACGCTGCTTCTGTGCTGCCCGCTGCAGCCACACCCCTTCCCCAGCCCCACCCAGCCCCTCACCCACGCAACAGGTGCTCTCTTCCTTACCTCTGTAAGTTTTTCATTGCAAAATGTTATCTAAATAAAACCCCACGAGGTGCACCTCTGTGGATTTGTGTTTTTCACTCAGCATGATTCCCCTGAGCCCCACCAGCCCACTGTATCAGTAGTGGGCTCATGTTGTTAGTTTCCCAGGGCACATGTGCACACAGTTTGCTTAATCACTTGTCCACTGAAGGGCATTTGGACTGTTTCCAGGTCTGAGCTATTCTGGACAAAGCTGCAATGAACAGTCAAGCACACATTTTTGTATGGATATAACCTTTTATTAATTGGTGATAAGTGCTCAGCAGTGCAATTGCTGTGCCATAACTGTTTCATTTTATAAGAAACTGCTACCCTCTTTTCCAGAGTGGGCACACCATTTTGCATTGCCCAAAACCAAAGCTTTTAAAATGAGGGCCAATATGAAAATAAGTTCCAAGTCCTATTGAACATCACATTGTTACAGGAAAATGAAGCAACCAGACACCAAGGGATTCTGGAGTATGAGGTTTATTAATGTGCACGGGCCCAGAGGAGCCAAACTCCAAATTCTGAGCCCCGAACAAAGGATTCTTGGGGTTTATATAGTCTACAGGGTCTTCCTGTCTACATAGCAAAGCGGGATACAGAAGCGGAATGCGGAAGTTAGTTCTAGCCACATGGCAGAAGCAGAGTACGAAGGCTAAATGCGGACATTAGTTCTAACCGCGGGGGTGCTAGTCCTAGCCCTTGTGAATATCCTGCTCTTTGCTTTCCCAAACAGCCCTATCACTATTGCTCTTCCTAGGGTGCTTGGCGTTTGGGTAAACAAAGGTTCTTCAAAGCTTCCCATATCAACATGTTCTGTTAAAATAAAGATTCTTTAGACCAAGGTCAGCTCTGGCCTCCCCATGAGATCCTGCTGCTGCGCAAATGGACCATAAAACCCACCTGGGGACGGTAGATTCGGTTTGTCACCACCAGAAGCCTGATCACATCAGAAATAACCGAAGTGATGTGAAATTCTGAATGGTCATCTCCTCGTGCTGTAAAAATGTGGTAAGGCCAGTGAGTTCCGGGCTGCTTGTGGCCAATAAGGCATATTAGGGAAAGTAACAAAGACATTTTTCATGGTGAAATGTTAAGCACTGCTGAATTTAAAAAATTATAAACCCATCACAGAAGGATGCAAGGTTCCACTCATACAGAGTAGATAAAATAGACTCTGAAAAACCGAGCACAATGGAGGTTGCCAGGGGCTGCGGCGGCGGAGGGGTGGGCGTTGTGGGGAGAGAAGAAGCCGAGAGACGAGACGAGAGAGACGGGGCGAAAGGTTTCAGCTGGGCGAGTCCCGCAAGCTGCAGACCGGCGCCTACAGTCAGCAACACTGTACTGTGCACTCACGACTTTGTCGAGAGGATGGCTCTCATCTTGTGATCTTGCCACAGTAATAAATAAACAAATAACCCCAAATTCTTGAAAACATCCATGATTAAAATCACGAACACGAGATTCTAGCAGCAACAGCCTTAAGAGACAGAATGTTGGAGCTCTGGCACCGCGCGGCGGAAGGGGAAGCTCTGACCCAGCCGCTGCCTTCTCCTCTCCAGGCTCGTGAAGGGCAGGAGAGAACTCCACGGCGGACGCCGCGAAGACCTCCACGGCGCAAACAGTAGTCAGTCGGCCTAAACTCCTTCTTGGAAAATGCATATGGACTCCGTACATTATCCTCGTGAACTGACATTTTTTTATTTGTAAGAAGCTCTCTTTCTGGGAACTGTAACTGTTTTATAGTTTTTAACTTTGATCCTGTGTAATAAAGATCTGTAGTGTGCGTATGTAGTCCAAAATATGTAATCACGTAAAATACGAATGTGGAGGTGGTGGTGTTGCAAAATAACAACAAAAAACACCCTGTTTTTCAGCCAGTATGCCCTGTATTCTTATGCTGTTTAGAGCACAAAAACAAAAGATAATGGGACGTGATTACATCAGAATGAACTGAGTTTTGAATAATCACCATAAAGCAGTTTGTTTCCTCTCTTCCTCCCCCACTAGAAGAAAAGGACTCCCCCTTCACAGTCGCCTTCAGCACCTGAGAATGGGGGCTGGGGGGCGGGTGGAAGCAATCGGATTACATCCTAATCCTTCTTCCCTCAGGGCATGCCACCTCTGGGTTTTGCTTGTTTGTTTGTTGTAGAAAATTGGGTTTCCTCATTGCACGTTTGCTGCAGGAAATTGAGTTTTCTAATATTTAACCCACTCTCTGTGCCTTCATCAATCTCTCTAAAGTTCACTTGACCAGTTTGAAAACTGTTCAGATCTTCTTGGCCTCAGGGAAAATGCACCAGATTTCTTTCAGGTGCCAATTTGGGAACATGGAGAAATAGACAGTGATTATAGCAGAAACATGCTCAAAGCGCAATTCAGAGTTTAGATGCCTCAATAGCACATTACACATTCTATTGTTCTTACAACGGAAGAGCCATTGGGAAAATATGCTCACTGGCGGTGGGAGGGGCTATGATTTGATTCCCTGCCCATGAACCTCAGATCTTATTTACAGTAAGAGCTACTGTGTATGGAACATCTGTGCTCTAGCGAGTGCTTTATGTATGTCATCTCAGAGGCTCACAAAAGCTCAGGAAGTTAAGTCCCAGTCCCAGAGAGGCTGTGCAGCTGGGAAGGAGCAAGAAACAGAACTGGTTACTCAGCTGTCTTGCCAATTCAGTGTTTCCCAACCCAGTGTTCTGGGAAACACTTTTGGCAGTTATTAATAGCTGAGTCTCAAAACTGGGTTCTGGAGTCAAGGCTTGGGAATTCCAGGACACTGTTCCCTCTCAGGAGTTCGCCATTCACATCAGCATATTAGAGTTCAGAAAAGTGTTTAACTCTTCTTCAGTTAGTTGTCCCTAAAGATATTTAGACTCGATTTTTGTTTTGTTTCTCAAGGAAGGCCCATTAGTATCTGGGAAACTTACTGGAACCGATGTTGAGTTGCAGTGATCCCATTGCCCCGGCACTGGGCACTGAGGCCTACAGGGAGTGAGCAGGAGGCATAAGGTCCCCCGCATTCCAGCCAGAGCCACCATCTTGGGGCACCATCCTGGTCAACCCCCACCAAAAGAGACCAGGGAAGGGAGATGGGTAGAAAGTCACAGAAGTAGAATGGTGCTGGTTCAGAGCAGCCCACTGTGGTCTTCCCTCCCCTCTTTGCAAAGTGTCTGTCATCGCCACCCCAGCCAGAGGAAGGAGTGTCCCAAGATAAAGTCTTTCTGAAGATTTGGGTGTCTGCACCGCACCTGGAGGCCATTCAAGCAGACCAGACAGTGACGGAGGAGAAGTAGAAAGCCTGACAGGGCTCTCCAGAGAGACCACAGAACCACACAGCATGTGTGTTTGTGTGTGCGCGCATGTGTACAAAATGTGGGTGTGCTCATCCAATCTACCGAAGGCTCTAAGAGAATGCACACACATGCACACATATACACACATATGTATTTACTTTAGGGTTTTTTTAAATTAGGATTTTCTTTCTTTCTTTTTTTTTGAAAAGGAAAGGAAAGGTTTATTTAAAGCTATGCAGACTTGAAGTAGTGACCCAATGTCCCCATTAAAATATCAGTCCTGGCTGGTGTAGCTCAGTGGATTGAGTGTGGGCTGTGAACCAAAGGGTTGCCAGTCCAATTCCCAGTCAGGGCACATGCCCGGGTTGCGGGCCAGGTACCCAGTGGGGGCCACATGAGAGGGAACCACACATTGATGTTTCTCTCTTTCTCCCTTCCTTCCCCTTTCTTTAAAAAATAAATAAAAAGGACTTTTTAAAAAACCAAAGTCCTTTAAGATAACCACAGACGCCCACAGAGCGCCCTTCTCCCCCTGCTCTAATGCAGGGAACTATAACTCTGGAAAAGAAGCACACGTTCGTGTTCCAGACCGCTGGCACCGTCAGCTGTGTCGCCGTCCAGGCAGGATCTCTAATTACTCCAAAGCCATGTGGCACCTTCTCATGGCCTACTGGAAAGAGTTCTTTCAACCTTTTTCCAGGCAAAGTCTCTCCTGCTTCCCAGGCCACACGGCCAAAGGGAGCACCCCAAAGGTGGGTGGTCCTCTTCTACCAGAGGTGCAGGGGTCTGCTCTCTGGCCAAAACCGCACGATTCTTCTCTCCACCAGAGCTGCACGGAGGGTAGGGTCGCCACTCTGCCAGAAGTGAGTGGTGATTCTCTGCTAAAGCCGCATGATAATTCTCTCTACCCCCAGCTGCGGGGGTCCCCACTCTGTCCAAAAGCACGTGGCTTTCTCTCTCCACTGCCACAGCTGAGTGGTTCCCTCTCTCCTTTCTCAAGATTTTCTATTTTTAGAGCAGTTTTGGAGGTACAGCCAAATTGAGCAGAAGGTACAGAGACTTTCCATATACTACTCCCTGACCCCGCACACGTACGGTCTCCCCCATCATCCATGTGTTCAACCCGGTGTTACATTTGCTGGGGAAGGACAAGGGGACACATCAGCATCCACGTCTGTAGTTTACCAATAAGGGTCACTCCAGAGTTGTGCATCCTATGGGTTTGGACAAATGCATAGTGACAGGTATTTACCACTGTGATAGCATCAGTGAGAGTGATTTACATTAATGAATTGGCTTTTGCACTCGTGGGAGATGGCAAGTCTGAGGCTTGCAGGAAATTTTGGCAGGAATGGTTTCTGCCATCTTGAATCCAAACACAGTCTGGGAGAATTCGTTCCTCTGTGGGGACCTCAGTCTTCTCTTAAGGCTTTCAACGGATCGGATGCGATCCCCCATATTATGGAAGGTAGTCTGCATTAGTCAAAGTGTGCCGATCAAAATGGTAATCACATCTAAACAATACCTTCATAGCAACATCTCCACTGCTGTTTGACCAAGTAACTGGGCACCACAGCCTAGCCAGGGTGACGTATGAAATTAAACATGCCGACCCCCAAGGAAAGATCAGCAGTAGAAAGAGACCCAGAGTCTCTCTCTCAGCTGGCTTCCCTGCTTCATCAGAGAAACTGGAGTACGGAAGAGGGAGGAGTCCCCACGGCAGATCACGTGCCCCCTTATGGCGCACAGGACCAATAAAATGGTATTTGGTCAAGACAGGATAAACTATTTAAAACAAAATGATGTCACTCCTGTCAACCAAAAAGGCTGCGAGTCAGCCATGACATTTTGGTTCAAGAAGGAAAGGACTTAAGTCACGCCAGACACATCTGGCAAGGAAGTATGCCTAAGAGATCTGAACACATGACCAGAACAGACATGTCTACAGAGCAGGACCACCCACAGGTAGGCTCCTTGGAAAATTTCCCACTTGGTATCAGGGTTCCTAAGACCCTTACGAAGAGACCCAGAGGGGGCGAGCGTACCACTGTCACGGGCATGAGGGAGGCAGGCTGCCGACCACTGCTGAGACAGCTGAGCTCCACGCACCAAGGTGCTGCCCACACAGTGCCGACCTCCTGACTGCTGTGCCGCCGGAGGCTCTGCCCTGCTGCCCACCTTGGCTTTGGAGCTTCTGCTTACAAGACGCTGCCGGCTCCCCTGCCTACCCGTGCAGTCTCCCAGATGTGTGGACCGAGATTCTGGGACTCAGGTTCCTTGTCCCTCGGTTCTCTTGCTCGATGTTATTACTGATTGTTTCTGAGTGATTATTATTGTTATGAGGTTAGTGTGGATCTAGGTTGAATCTGCATTAATTAATAAAAGCTGAGTGAATAGCATAGTCACCTGTGTTGGCTCCCTGTTATTTGTCAGTGCCAGTGTCACCTGCAGGACTGATTGTTGTATAGGCAGCTTGGCGCTGCTGGTCCTTAAGGACCGGGTTAGACAACCTGAGCAGCTGAATTCTAGGAAAAACCATATCACGCAACACATGCTTGCAACACACTTCCTCCAGTCCAGGTGGGAAAGGAAAAGAAATGAAAGCACAGAGGAAGCTCCATCGACCTCCAAATCCCTGAACCACAGGCCTGGCCAGTGCTGGGGGAGGACAAGGGATGGAGTATACATGGGACTGGACTTGACTTTACTGAAAGTGACTGGGAAGGATGGGGTCTTCCAAGGATGTCTCCAGTGGAGGATTCAACAGAAAGTGAACGAAGGAAGGTATTTTGTGTTTAGACACCACTGCGCTGACGTTAGTTGATAAAAACGGCAGTACTGGTTTTGCGGGCGCCATGTCCTGTTATGTACCTCATTGCATAGACACTAATAAATCGGTAACGGTGTTTGAAAGACCTCCAAGTCAGAACGCACGACTTTAATTCATTTCCAGCACCATTACTGTAAGAAAGGCAGGTGAGCAGAGAAAAGGTTTTAAATAAATGGAACTGCAAGTCATAAATTCTTTCAACGGCTTTAGCATCTCCATGTCACCATTCAGTCTCCTTAATAAATTAAGGCCTGAGCACAAATCACACAGTGAGTCATTATCGGAAGCGAGCTTATTTTCTCGGAGAGCAGGCTTAGGGAAAACGTCTTTGAGAAACCTGTGCAGAGGTGGGGGGAGCTAGGGGCTCTTGTGGCGTACCAGACCCGAAACCCCGGGACCTGGCGCCAGGAGAGATAGCGCTGTGATTCTGTGTAGTTCAGCGCGCACTGAAAACCTGTTCTGCATAAATTTCTACAGTATCCAAAGTTCAAAGGAAAACAGTTGTACGAAGATGCCTTTTAGGAAAGGGAATTAGAATTTATATCCAACCCTGGCTGGTATAGCTCAGTGGATTGAGCACGGGGCTGTAAAGCAAAAGATCACCGGTTCAATTCCCAGTCAGGGCACATGCCTGGGTTGCAGGCCAAGTCTCCAGTGGGGAACACATGAGAGGCAACCAACCACACACTGATGTTTCTCTCCCACTCTTTCTCCTTCCCTTCCCCTCTCTTAAAAAATAAAAAAATATTTAAAAAAATCTATATCCAGCCCTTATTAGTCAATTATTCATTTCTTGGGGGTTATAAAACATAAAAGAGAAGAATGACCAAGTAACATCTTTACAGAGGAAACTGGGATGATGATGAGAACATTGAAAATCTCCCACTCTGTCCTGTTTTCAACCAGAGGCTCAGTTGAGATTTACTGAATACTTACCATAAAAAGTGTAGAATTAAATTCGTCTGGAGGAAAAAAGCAGGGTAAGCCCAGCAAGGCTTAGATCTGCTGCCAGCAATTCATTCTAGACATAATCCTGAGTACAAGACCATGTCTGTTTAGCTCAGCACTGTCTCTGGCACCTAAAACTAGCAATGAGACTGACTTATGGCAGGTGCTCAAAAAAATATTTGTTCAAGGAGCACATAAATAAAAATCCACATCAAATGTGTTGCCCATTTTATAAGGAAGGTATGGCTAACCTAACCATTCAGACAAGTGCCACTGCCATTCCTAAATTAACTGTGAACAAGCTACACTTTCCTCTTGCAGGGCTGAGTACCTGCCATGTTCAAGGCCCTGTGTTAGATGCAGGGAGAGATACAACAGTCACCAAGGAGACATGACAAACCCATCTTGCATCTTACCAACTTGCCCTTAGAGAGATGACAGCAGTAAGCAGGTACCTATGAGACAAGAGGACAAATGCTAGCCAGCCCAGGAGAAGTATAAAGTGCCAGGAGGGCACACAGTTAAGTGACCATGACAGAACCCGGATTGATTGGTTCAAGATGATGCCCTCTTAGCCTCCTCTGGAGCTGTTTATTGGGGGGACACTTGTTGGGGCCTCACTCTTCAGTGTTGGTGCGCCAGAGAAGGCTGCTTAAAGGGATCTGACTCACTGTGTGTGTGCCCAGGTCTCACTTTCCAGAAGAGGCTGAGTGATGACATGCGGAAACTAAGGTCATTGGAAGAAGAATTTATTACCTACCATTTCCAAGAAGATGGGCGTGGCATGGTTACGCCCAGCCACACGGGGAAGCACCAGGTTTGGTCAGGATACAGAGCAGGAGCAAGGGGGACGCATAGGCCACAGCCTTTCCTGTGTTTTCTGCAGGATAGGCAAGTCAAGGATTGCCTAGTTTGAGTAATTCCAGCAGGCTCAGGACATGAGGGCTGTCCTTCGTTGTCTGGGACCTGGCCCTGGGGTGACTTAGGGCAGGGGAAGCATTGACTTGGTGTGTGAGAATTAGATAAGAAACTGGTTCAGAATACGGGCTCTGGATCACAAGGGAGATGAAGAGAACTTTGGCCATTAGTTTGGTTTTATAATTAATTGATGCCAATTAGACAAACCCTTTGCCTGTGATGGAAACATGATGGCTGAACCAGTCAGCGTGGACCATGAAGTGATCCATGTTAGGATGGGGGTGCAGAAAGAAAGGAGCCTGGGTCCCCCATGACTGTAGAGCTGCTAACTTGCCCTGCACCATCTACCTCCATGTTCATTTTACATGAGAGAAATTAAATTTTTAAGCCACCATAGTGATGTTTCTGTTATGAGTAGCCCCAAATCATCCTAATACTTACAGGCACTAACTCAAATAGGGTAAATTTGAGAAGCCTTGCCCGAGGGGGGTGACGTCAGAGTTGAGACCTTGGCAGACAAATCCCAGCCTCGGGGAAGAGTTCCAGTCAGAGGGACCAGCATGAGTAGAGGCATGTGTGGCAGCCGCCTGGGGGTGTGTGTGGTGGGGGTGGGGTGGGGTGTGGAGAGGAAGGGTGTTAATAAGCAAGGAAGCCAGGGATTGTGTCTTATGCACTCATTCTTACAACCCTGAGTCTAGAACCTGACCAAAACCCAATGTGTGCTTTAATAAATCTGCGATTAATTACATGGGTCTCTGAGAGTGTATCAATCATGATTTTTGACTTCCACCTTGGCTGCAACTCAGGGCTGGAGCCAGTTCCACGTTCTGACCTTCATGGTCCTGATCCCGCTGCCTGGGACAAGGTCCAGATTCTTTGATGAATCATCTGGCATAGTACTTATTCTCTTCCACATACTCTTATAAAAATGGCATTTATTACAGCCTCCATGAAGCATTTTTTGTTATCTGACAAAAACAGGAGACAGCTTGCACTTGTTTGCTTGTGTGTTTGTCTGTTGTTTAGTTTTGTGTTTAATTTCTAAGAGAGATATGGGGCCTATCTCCAGGGTCAGCTTCGTGGGCATATGACCTGGGCAGTAGCACAAGGTCTCTCACTCAGACAAGACATCTTGATATTCTTAATGTCAACTGAAGGTCATTGATGTCAATTCAACACCAACAGGCATCCCCAATTTAGAGTGGTGAAGAAGGAAATTTTATTCAGTGCAAACAGCTCAATTGTGATATAGTGTCATGGCTGTGAAAACAGCATGGCTGTTAGACACCTCTGCTCTGCTCTAATAAGGACCTCTTCAGTAGGACATCTTCATGCTTCAGCTCTAGCTTATAGCCTGGGTCGGGGGTGGGTGGGTGGCTTATATAGAAGTCTTCAACCCTGGGCCCTGATTGGTTCATCCTCATGCAAATGAGGACTTCAAATTCGTAAAGTTTGATTGGTCCAGAAGTCAGAGTCCCATTTAGTCAGAACGAAGCTGCTCTGATTGGTCAGTGAAGAAGCAGATGGGGCTATAGCTGCACAGCTACAATTGGATGGGGAAAGCCTCAGTCCAATTGGTTGAATATGGTGGGAATAGGATTCCAGGAACTCCTCCATAAAGGCTGGCTCAGACGGCAGAAACATAATGCAGGCAGGCAGTTCAGTGCAGAGGGAGGTAGTTCTGTGTAGGCTTCTCCCTGAACTGTAGTTTATGTGAGTGGCCTTTTGGAGAAATGGTTGCTAGGCTCTGTTTTCTAAATTTGAGCCTAGTTAACCACTTGGAGCACTTCTTAGTAGGCATCTTCTTTATCAAGGTCCACAACGAGAGGGCCACACATTTCCATTTTGTACCAGACTCCACCAATAATGTAGCAAGTCCTACCTACCCCTTTTGCATACACCTTAAGCTTGCGACATTAATTTATCATCGAGTCACGTGAGTCTAACATTTATAAAACCCTCAGTAGTTCAAAAGTTTCCCATTTTTTCTCAGGAAATATATTCCAGACTTCTCAGTGCAGCATGGCAAGCAAAGCTTTTTATCTTCTGTTACCTTCTGCACCTACATTGACACCCCTAAACTTTCTTAGTCCCATCTCTCTCTACTTTGCCCCACTTTGCTTTACATGTTAACTTCCAACTATTGTTCTACTTGCCGTCTCTAAACTTCACCAAATGTACACCCTGCTCCATCCTGCCTGGGGTGGTCTTCTGTTTCTCTCCTTGGCCAGCTCCAACTTATCCTGCAGCTCTGAACTTAGATGTCGCCACCTCTGGGAAGCTCTCCCTGATTTCCCCGAAACTGAGATATGAGGCTATTATAGAACCCTGTGCTAAATATACAGTAGCACTTGTCTTGCAATTATGTTATTTTCTGTTTATTTCTCTGTCTCCCTCAGTACATCGTGATCTCCTTATGCATAGAGACATCCTCATGTTCTCTAAGATAGCATCCGTGCTCAGCACCAAGGAGGTACTCAACAAATTTCCAGTGACCAAATGCATTAATGGATGATGCACAAGTCCCTGGTTTATTTGGAGAATGCACGAAGAAACCTCTAAGGTTCTCTCTTGTCTTACCTAGGAGAGCCTCTGAGAGGGGTCTGAGGTCTCGCCCGGGACAGAGCCTTGCCCAGGAAGCTTAAGTGAGATTTTTCTGACCTCGGGACCATGTAACTCTATGCGATTCCTGGAGCAAGTGTTTCTGGAAAAGGAGGAAGTGGGGCCCCAGAAGCTGAAGTTCCTAGGGATGAAAACAAGGTGACTTGTCTAAATAACTGTACTACTGCAATCAGTATGCCTGTTACATGTGGCACTGTTTGAAAATGAATGACTCAGCTGTCACTCATTTCCTTGGAAAGCCTTTGTTCTCGTTTTGAGGCTAATCCCCATATTCTTTTACTTCAAATGACACAACACCCAAGACACAGACATTATTTTTATTTAATAAACTTCACTTCCAGATGTATTGTTTCTCTCTCCCTACCTCCTTTCTTCAGTCAGGATTCCTCTACTTTGTCTCCTTATCTAAAGCAATTTGACATCTTTCTGCAAATTTGGATCTTGAATAGTAAGCTCTCTGAAATATAAAACTTCTCAAATCAATGAGTCATCTGCCTAAATGAATCTGAAGTTTTGGTGGGGAGAAGTGGGAACTTGGTGGAAGTTTGAATTTGGAAAGTAGTAACACTCCCCATCCTGATTCTCAATTTCCATTCCTCCTCAGAGCACTAATCCTTGTCCTATAGCTGTTAAAAGTGGTTATGGATATACTTAAATATTAAATGGAAGATTCCAGAGAGAGAGAGTTATCTCTAATGTGCAGGAAAACAGAACTTTGTAGTGAGAAGACAATCTTTCTTGTTTGGTCTTTCTTTTTTATTTTTTTAAAGATTTTATTTATTTATCTTTAGAGGAGAATGGAAGGAGAGGGGGAGAGAAATATAGGTGTATGGTTGCCTCTCGTGCATCCCCTGCCAGGAACTGGTCTGCAACCCAGGCCATGTGCCCTGACTGGGAATCAAACTGTAGTTGTTTGGTTCACAGGCTCGTGCTCAATCCACTGAGCCACACCAGCCAGGGCTTGTTTGGTCTTTCTCCATAACTCCCACAAAAATGTTGCTTATTATTTCAGATCAAGAGCCCACACCTGATATCTCTGAGAATGATTCTTGGGTCCCTGTGGATCCGGGCTTAAGCTACACAGTAAAAATGTGACAGCTTTGTAGCCTTATAAAACTAACCTGTTCTGCACTTAAACATTCCTCTTCCTTACTATATAGCCTGTCCTTAAGGAATTTAAATCCAAGCAGTTTTTCTCTAGCTCGGAGTCTGAAATGAAACTGTGACATATGCCAATGATGCAACTAGTCTGAGATATTTGACTTAACCAGTGATTAAAAGTATTGAATGGACTCCAGAGTCTGGAGGCTTTGCTAGAAAAAAAATGATAAAGATTTATTCAAGAGGCTTAGGGTTTGCAAACTGGAAACCAGCTAGGCAAGAGTGAGTGATCCAGCCCTGGCTGGTGTAGCTCAGTGGATTGAGCGTGGGCCTGCAAACCGAAGAATGGTGGTTCATTTCCTAGTCAGGGTACATACCCGGGTTGCAGGCCAGTTCCCAAAAGGGGATGCACGAGAGGCAATCATACATTGATATTTCTTTCCCTCTCTCCTTCTCTTCCCCTCTAAATAAATAAATAAAATCTTAAAAAAAAAGACTGATGCAAAGAATAAAGATAAGTGTTCTCCTAGAAAAAAATACATTCTTGAGAAGAATCAGTTGTGCATTCTTAGCCTCTAGACAGGTCCAAAATGGTAATCCCCTAGATGATCAGTGGTCTGGATACCTGAACATCTTGTTTTTAGTCCTTCAGTGGGTAATGGGAGGGTTATCTGCAAGTTTGATGTTTATTTATATCAGGCATTGAGGCAATACTGGAAAGTTTAAAAGTTTAAATTTCTAGGATAGTTAAAACAAAAATAGAATCATATCCTCATACCTCAACCTACTTGATTTACTATAGTGACTACATTTTTATTTCTTCTCCCTCTCCCTGAGTCTAACCTAGGACAAGTGAGCTTCCAGACAAAACACCAGTGGGAGGAAATCACCTCAAATTGTAGTCCTATCTTTCAGTATCTCTTAGAGCTTTCTGTTGTGTCTTGCAGAAACCTTGTGGCAATAACTGGCTTGATGACTGTTTTTTACAGCTGCAGTCCTCATTAAAAATGCTACCCAAAGCACAGTGAGGATGTCCTTGACACACATCCTAATTTCTGGGAAGAGATTTACTACCACAGTTAAGTGAGCTGGGAAGCAGAGACAAATTGCTCCTGGCAGCTTCCACAGAGGTTCAAAGTACTGCAGTTGACCGGAATCACACCCTGCAGTTTTCCCTCCTCTAGTGTGCAAGGTGCCAACAGAGAGAGCACTGCACCAACTTACTATCTTCAAGATAGGTGTGGAAGGGCAGAAACCTACCACCCAGCTGAACTGTACAAGAACCTCGACCCCCTGATAGAGTTACACGACTGACCCAGCGAAAGAGTGAAGGCCCAGAACTCCACTGTGGGCTGACTCTGGGACCCGCCAGTGGCGCAAGACGATTTATTTACATTGAGCTGGCTGCGCTAACAACAGGCTGGAGACCTCGGTGACGTCACGGGCCGGGCGCGCGGGTCACGTGTCTCAGGGCGCCCCGCCCCCTCCGCTCCTCCTACTCCCGCTGCGTTCCCAGCGCAGGGTCAGACTGGCCACAGCCGCCGCTCGGAGGTTTCTAAGGGGACGCGTGAGCGAAGGCCGGAGGGCGTGCAGGCGAACCCGCGGCGAGCGAGGCGGGAGCGAAAGCGGCGAAAGAGCCAACAGCAGCCGCGCGGCGGCTGGGAGCGACGCGGTCGAGGTTCCTGAAAAGTTGGGTGCGGGCTCGTGCCACTGCGCCCGCGGTCCGAGCGATGAAGATGGTCGCGCCCTGGACGCGGTTCTACTCCAACAGCTGCTGCCTGTGCTGCCATGTCCGCACTGGTACTATCCTGCTCGGCGTCTGGTACCTGGTGAGCGCGGGGGTCCGTGATGACGCGCCGGGGGCGCACCTGCCCGGGTGGAGGCGCCAGCGTCCGGAGTGCCCCCGGGACCCTGCCCCGCGCCTCCTCCTCGCTTTTCAGGGCCTCAAGTTGGCTCCAGACTCGGCCTGGGGTTGGGCGACTCCGTCCCTAATCCGCCTAAAGTTCTATTATTAGAAACTTAATTCTCTGGGCTAGCTGGTCCGCGACCGTCCCGGATCGGCCAGTCTGTGGCGGCGGGGCCGGTCGGGGCCGGGAGTTGGGGGCATGTCGGGGGTGCGGGGCGGGCGGGGGCGCGCCTGAAAGCCCTTGGCGCCAAGCGGCCCACGGCCGCGGCTGCTGGTGAAAGTACAGTTGGTCAGTTGGTGGCCGGAGGACTCGGGTCTTATCTGAGGAGCACGTGTTTTCCCTTTCTTTTTCTTCCTACCTCTCGGTGGGCTTTGTGTCGGGACGCGTCCCGACGGCGCCGAGAGGTGACCGGGCAAGTTTGTTACCCTGCGGTCGGGGTGGCGCGCCCGCGCTCGCTGCCCGCACCTGGCCTCGGGCTTGCTGCCCAGTCTCCTGCGAGCGTTCGCGCCCAGAGTTGACGAGGTTGAAGGTTCCTGCCACAGTCTGTGAATGGTTCCCCCCACACTCTTGTTTTAAAGCCATTTTTCTGGAGTGGGATTTACTTGTGGTTTACTGCTTTCCAGTCAGCCCGGGGAATCCATTTTACACCCACTTTCCTGGTGGTTATTATTATTGGCAGGTGATCGATCCCTGTACTTTTCTTAGAAGACCTCAGGCAAATGTGAATTTTTTTTAAAGATTGGAACTTTTAAAGATATTATTTTTATGGGAGCAATAAGTTTTAGCAGGGCAGTGAGGAAACTTGATGGCGTCCTACCCCGCGCCTGTTCACATTGACCGTGGGCACCCCTAGACCGCGCCAACGTTGAGTAGGTAGGGGTTACACCTGAACCACTTAAGGTGACTACCATCGCCATCAGGAGGAAATACCTTAAAAATGGTAGTAAAGTAGCACATAGAACTTTTTTAGTGAGAATACAATTTTCTTAACTTATTAGAGTTTTTTTGTTGAGTCATTCAATTGTTTGATATAATATGAACATCATGTCCAATTGGCATAGTTGTGACATTTTAAGCAAAAAATTCCCCCTACCCCCAGGCATATGGTGTTGTCTGTGCTATTTTTAGTGTCCACTTTCCTTTAGTCAGTGCCTGTCGCGGGACACACAAAAAATTTTTTTGTCTTGAAAGACTCTTGTTTGGTGTGAATGCAGATAGAACCTCAGTGTCTTGGCTCAATCCTAACTTTGCTAAAAGTCAGGAAATCTTTACAGAAATGTAAAATTACTGTGTAGCAAAAGGATAATAGGTGACTTCAAGATATTTTGCTTTTATTGGTGATGATATTATTTTATACAAATGACTTGTATTGCAAACATTCAAGTCTGCAGACTTGCAGTGCAAGAACATCAATGAATGTAATTTGTAAAATCTAGGGCACTGCATTAGGCAAATGTACTGCGTGATCTATAGGAAAGATAAATCGGCTTGAGCCCTGTTGTGAGCTGAAAGCCAACCAGACAGTATTTGCAGGATAAAAGGAGAATACTTTGCGTGCTTTTTCTGCCGTTGGAGCATGCTCTTGGTTTAAAGTTGTTATTGGGGTGCATGTTTTAGCGTTTAGAAATACGTGGCCTTTTGAAAGATAATTAGAAAAATTTCCAGCAGATGTAAGAATGCCTGTTCAGGTAAAACTAATAAATAGAAAATTTGGCTTAAGTATTGGCAGTCTTTATTAAAAGTCTTTTTCACTTCATAAAACAATGTAGACTTTTTTTTAAACAGCGATTTTTCCTCATAACTTTAAATGTAATTTGGTTATCCAAAACTTTGATTTACATGAACAGTTTTAGTTTTAAGCAGGGTCACGGAAGAAGGAGGCACCTCTCTGGCTTTCCCCCACCCCTCTCACCTCACCAGCCATCTGGACGGAATTCCAGCAGTTACAGAAAGGGGCAGAGTGTGTTCAGGAAAAGTGGGGTAGGGTTATGGGTAGAAGTTCAAATAAGAATCACTGTAAGGGTTCTTCCTTAAGCTAATAAATAATTACCAGATAGTTAAAGTGGATCTTTTTAATACAGTTTCTTATTATTCTGTGAGAAAAAATGAGGCTAAGAGAGCTTAGGAGATTTACATAAGGTCCCATGGATGGTTTGTTCTGAGTGATGTTTTAGACCATCCTGTTTTCACTGTTTGAGTTTTTATTTAAAAGTCATGAGTGTCTTTTATTTTTGCTTTGAAATAATAAAGGTTTTCTTCAGCCCAGTAACAAAGCATATTGATTTCAGATATTTATATTAGAAACCCTTTTGTTTGTCTTTGTTTTGTTTTTTCTTTTTTTATTGAGGTATAATTTATATATGGTGAAATTCACAGATATTAAGCGTACAATTCATTGACTTGACAAATGTGTATACATACCTATGTAACCCATATCCCCGGAGAACATTTCCAAAACCACAGAAAATTCTTTTTTGTCTTTTTCCAGTTAATCTTCATCACATGCATTCCCGCCCCAAAGGGGAGTTTTCCTTATTCATATAAGTGGAATTATACTCTACATACTCTTTTGTACCTAGTTTCTTTCCCTTTAGTATAATCCTTTATGTTGTTGGGTGATAATAGTAGCAGTTCCTTTTTATTGCTTAGTATTATATTATTGTATGAATATATCACAGTTTATTCATTTGCTAGTTGATGGACATTAAGATTATTTTCAGTTTGGGGTATGGATAAAGCTGCTCAGTATTCTTGTACAAGACTCCTTGTGGACATATATGTTTTTAATTCTCTTGAGTAAATATCTAGGAGTGGAAGAGCTGATCCTTGGGTAGATGTATGTTTAACTTTATAAGAAGACTGCTGACCAGTTTTCCACAGCAGTTCTGCCATTTACCCTCCATTCAGAATGTATGAAGTTCCGTTTGCTCCACATCCTAGTCAACATTTGGTGTTGTCAGTCTTTTTAATTTTAGCCATTTGGGTGGGTGTGTAGTGGTAGCTCATGGTGGCTTTAGTTTGTGTTTCCTTATGACTGATGATGTGGAAGTTTATCTTTGCTTATTGGCCTATCATATCTTTTTATGTGAGGTGCTATTTATTGCCTGTTTTTCTCGGGTTTTCTCTTTTTTTTACTTAATGATTTGTAAGAATTCTTTATGTATTTTGGATATCAGTCCTTTGTTAGATATATATTTGTCAACATTTTCTCCCAGTGGGGTTTGTTTACTCATTTTGTTTATAGTATTGTTCAGAAAATTTCCTGGGGCTGAGAGGCCAAAGAGAGAGAGGCTGGCAACTCCAGATATCAAGAGTTTATTTAAGGGGACATACCAGGCATCTTGAGCAGCAGCAAGACAACGTGGGTATTTTCCATATTACATGGCAGTTGCTAAAGAATTATATATAGAACAGGGCAGGATGGATAGAGGTATGGGGGTGTCATCTGCCCCAGATAAGGGGAAAATTTGACACATACTTGCCCCAGGACAGAGCAAGGGCCTATTTTAGGAACCAGCCTGCTTGGGGGATAGGAGAGGGGTCTATCAGACAGTGTCTGAGGGGATTTACAGGAAGCAGTCTCTGTCTGGCTGGGATCTAGCAGGACCTAACTTGCAGGTTCGTCATGGAACTGTCTGTCCTCCACAAATGCATTCATGAATAGGGGTTGTTCATTTTGATTAGGTTCGATTGTCAATTTTTTTTCTCTTAGGATTTGTACTTTCTGTGTTCAAAGACATCTCTCATACCCCGAAGTTGTAAAAGTATTCTCAACATTTTCTTCAGCAGCTTTATAGCTTTAACTTTTATATTTATATCTGCGATCCATCTCAAATTAATTTTTGTATTAGAATGTGGAGTTGAGTTTTGTATTTGTTTATTTAAAAAGGTAGTTTAGCCCTAGCTGGAGTGGCTCAGTGGATTGAGTGCCAGCCTGTAAATCAAAGGGTTGCCAGTTCGATTTCTAGTCAGGGCACATGCCTGGGTTGCTAGCCAGGTCCCCGCTAGGGGTGGGGGGTAAGAGGCAACCACACATTGATGTTTCTCTTATTCTTTCTCCCTCCTTTCCCTTCTCTAAAATAAATAAACAAAAATCTTTAAAAAAAATAAAAAGGTAGTTTACTCACTTAACATTTAAAAAGTTGAATTATTATATAATCCTGTAATAACTACAAATGTTCATAGAAAGATAAATAGCAGGATGCTTTATCCATCTTCACAGAGAATGGTTTCCAGAGGGATCATGATATAAATACCTGAAGCTGTACAGTTGTCTGGGGTTCCCTGTCTTTCTTCAAGAGAACTTAGTATTCGAAACCTGAATCCATTCATTAACTTCTTCCTCATACTCTAGTCTCTTCTGTCTAGCTTCCTCAGCTAGATTCTTTGGGAGGGGGGCAATTAAAATTATCTGTTTTATTTTATTTTTTAAAAATACATTTTATTGATTCTGCCATTACAGTTGTCCCATTTCCCCCCTTCATTTCCCTGCACACCTCCTCCCCCCCATTCCCTCCCTTTAGTTCATGTCCATGTGTCACAAGGTCTTTATTTCCCATACTATTCCCATATGTAGTTTCTACATTTCCCATACTATTTTTGCCCTCCCCCTATTTTCTACCTACCGTCTATGCTACTTATTCTCTGTACCTTCTCCCTCCTCCTCCTCCTCCTCCCACTCCCCTGTTGCTAACCCTCCATGTGGTCTCCATTTCTATGGTTCCACTCCTAATCTAGCTGTTCTCTTAGTTTGCTTTTGCTTTAGGTGTGGTTCTTAATAACTGAGTTTGCTGTCCTTTCACTGTTCATCTTTTTTATCTTCTTTTTCTTAGATAAGTCCCATTAACATTTCATGTAATAAGGGCTTGGTGATGATGAACTCCTTGAATTTGATCTTACCAGAGAAGCACTTTATCTGTCCTTCCATTCTAAATGAAAGTTTTGCTGGATAGAGCAATCTTGGTTGTAGGTCTTTGGATTTCATGACTTGGAATATTACTTTCCAGACCCTTCTTGCCTGTAAGGTCTCTCTTGAGAAATCCGCTGACAGTCTGATGGGAACTCCTTTGTAGGTGACTGTCCCCTTATCTCTTGCTGTTTCTAGGATTCTCTCCTTCATTTTAATCTTGGCTAATGCAATTATGATGTGCCTAGGTGTGTTTGGGTCCACCTTCTTTGGGACTCTGAGCTTCTTGGACTTCCTGGAAGTCTATTTCCTTTGACAGATTGGGGAAGTTCTCCTTTATTATTCAGATAAGTTTTCTACTTGTTGCTCTTCTTCTTCCCCTTCTAGTACCACTATAATTCAGATGTTGGGACATTTAAAGATGTCCCGGAGGTTCCTAAGCCTCTCCTCATTTTTTTGAATTCTTTTTTCTTCATTCTTTTCTGTTTGGTTGTTTCTTCCTTCTGGTCCACTCCATTGAATTGAGTCCCAGTTTTGTTTCCATCACTATTGGTTGCCTGTGCATTTTTCTTCATTTCACTTAGTGTAGCCTTCATTTTTTTAGTCTAATTTGTGACTAAAATCAACCAGTTCTGTGAGCATCCTGATCACCAGTGTTTTGAACTGTTCATCTGATAGGGTGGTTATGTCTTGGTCACTTAAAGTATTGGCTCTGGGCCTTTGAGCTGTTCTGCTTGAGCCATAATGTTTTGGTCTGTTCCTGCCTGTTATGTATGAGTGGCGGAGCCTTAGGTGTTCACCAGAGCTGGGCAGCCTAGGTTGATGGGCTGTGATGCTGAATGGGGGCAGGGTCAGAGAGTGAGCATTGGCATTTCTTGGGCTCTCTTGGATTTCTGTTCCCTCTGCTGCTTACCACAAGCAAATTGGGCCCTTCTGGTGCTGGGTCCCAGGTGGGTGGGCTTGTGTACATTCTAGGACCCTGTGGTTCTCCCAACAGACTCTACTGTGAGGCTGAGAGCCTCTCCCAGCACCTCAGCCCCCCCAAAGTTTTTCCAGTCAGTGCTTTTAGGCTTTAATTCCTGTCGTTGGGGCCTTGGGTTGTGCGGTCTGTCTCACTTTCTGTTTTTTTTTTTGCCTGGTTTATCTGTGCATGAAATGTGTGACTGTGGTCAGCCAGCTGCCTTGCGCCCTCACTGGGTCTGGCTGTTGCCACCCCACGTATGGGATCTGTGAACCGCCGCTTGCATGCCTGGGTTGGTCTGGCAGCCACTGCTTTTTCCCACCACAACCCCTCTTTGCCCTCTCCACCGGCTGCCGACTTCGCCTCTCTTCCCGGTTTGGATGAATGGTTTGTTGTCGGACTTTGGTACAGTTCAATTTTCTGTCTGTTTTGGTTGTGTTTTTGTTTCTAAATCTTTGTTGTCCTTAAATTTGGTTTTGGGAGGAGGTACAGTGTTTCCACCTACACTGTAGGTGGCACTTCCATCTTGGCCGGAAGTCCCTTCTCAGCTAGATTCTACTTCTGTTTCTCTTGCCATCTTAATCTCTTCCTATCTGTCTATTCTCTGTCTGTCTACCTACCTATCTATCTAGATTTTATTTATTTACTTTTAGAGGGGGAAGGAGGGAGAAAGATTGGGAGAGAAACATCAGTGTGAGAGACATACATCAACCAGTTGCTTCTTGAACACCTCCAACTTGGGGACTTGACCACAAACCAGGCATGTGCTCTCACAGGGAATCAAACTGATAACCTTTGAGTTCAGAGGTCAGTACTCAGTCTCCTGAGCTACACCAGCCAGGGCTTAATCTCTTTCTTTATTCCATCTTTGTGTCCTATTCATTTTTGCTCTACCTCCCAATTACCTCCTTTCTGTCCTGTTCTTATTCTTGCTACCATTTCCCTCATTTGTGCTCCCATAAGCACTCACTTGACTGTTATAATAGTTTCAAAACTGACCTTTGTGCTTCTAGCCACCAATAATCCATTTCTCCCCCATTCTATTGTAGATGCAGTTCCCAGAGGTATTTTTCTCAAATACAAATATGAACTTGTTACTCTTCTCCTAAACACTTTGACTGTCTGAGGGAGGTCTGTGTACTTACTAATTTCATGACCTGTGTGTTTCAAGCCAACTTAAATTGATTTAAACAATTAACATAGTGGCCTGGGCCACTCTCTTTCCCCTCTCCCATCCCCTTCCTTTTCAGGTTGTCCTTTTGGATACAAATGGCTGCTGACTTTACCAACTGATATTGAAACCTTAAGTCTGGCAAAAGTCTGGAGATTCATTTTGATTTGACAAACGTATATTGTCTGTGCACCCTGGAATCAGAGCTGGAGCTTGGTGACTAGAATATACTGATGAATCTAGGTCTGGGATATTCTACTGACATTAAATTATAGGTTAGGAGGGTTGTGAGCCAGGGATAGCATTCACTTGACTCAGAACACCAAATTGAGAGCAGGGGGCTTAATAATTGCCCCAGAAAATTTGATACTCTTATTGAAAAGAGGAGGAAATAATGTTTGGAGGACAATAAGAAAGTGCTTAGGCTAAAGCCTTCATTTCTTATGGAATGTGTTTTACCATCAGGACCTGAATCTTTCCCAATACACCAAGGCATACTATTTCCCTTGTAATTTCTTTCATTGGTTCACCAGGGGATTTTTTTAGTGTGTTTTTGGAATGGGGTACCGATAGTTGAAAGCATCTGTCAGTGATACCAGGGATACGTCTTCCTTTTTGCATATTATCCTTTTTATCATCAGTCAGGTGTATTTTAGGAACTTAGTTATTCAGCAGATATGTGCTGAATGCCTCTTTGTGCCATATACCATTCATTGAGTAGTTGTCATATATCAGATCACACAGGGTGAAAACTCAGGGTAGCTGATCTCACTGGCTTTATGACCTGGCCTTTGAAATATCAACGAGTTCACTTTGAAGGTCACAGCTTGCTTGGGTACCCAAGCCTCATAGGGACTCTTTGTATTCTGGGAAGTTTTGGTGCAATAAATATTGATTTTTGTCCAGGTAGTAATACTGGATAGTAAAACCAACTCTTTGTATTTGAAGAGTGATTGATAGTTTTTGGTGGGCTTTCACATTTGTTCTTATTTAGACCTCAAAACAACCCTAGGGTCAGGCACAGTAGGTGGTGATGTGCTCATTTAAGATTAATAGTTTCTTTCCAGCCATCAGATTCTATAACTGGTCTGTAAGTCTAGAGCAAAATATAGACTAATTCATAGCAATTATGTAATCCTTATTGCCTCATGTTTCCTCTACATTAGATTGTAAAAAACTGAAATATGAGACTAGAGTTTGAATGTTATTCTGTAGGTAGTGGGGAGGCATTGAAGAATTGTGAATGGGATGATGGGGTGGAAGCAGTTTTTAAGGAAGATTCAAATAGCAGGCTGTTTTAGATAGCCAGAAAACCAGAAAGGGTGTATGTTATAGTCCTTCAGACAGAAGAGATAGCAGGTATAATTCTTTCCACACAAGTCTTTCATTTGCTCATGGTGCAAATAATATGGATGGAAATTTTTTATTGGTTCGTGAATGATCGGAGTCTCTCATGCCATCTAGACTTCCTCCATCTGAATTCAGAAACTGAATAAATTTGGATAGTGTAGGGTACGGTTTTGTGAGATATCTCCAGTGAGCCCTTTTTAAAAGAACAGCCCTTCCCACCCCCTGCAACATAAAGGATCAAGGGCAGTTCTATAAAATATTGGCTGGTGAAGATTTCAGTGGTAATTTAATATCTTTTTAGCTCTTGTTGCACATTATAATAGCTTTTCATCAGAACATTTTAAAGATGGGGTGGCTAAGAAATAAATGAAAGATTGTCATCAAAGCTGTTTTATTAATACCAATCTCTGGTACCCACTTTAAATATATCTAACCTAACTAACAAAGCATCAAGTATTAAAGTGGTTAATACATGTTTTGCACTACCATATATATTATGTTTAACTAAAAGTGTAATATATTTGTTTTGTAAGTTTCCTTTGAATTTTTGCAGGGAAGGAAGAGGCCACAATGTTCCCTTCCCACCCCGTTCCCTTTGGTCAAATATACTGTTATTCTTAAAGAGATAATGGTAGAAATAATGTGTGAGCCTTAGCAGCATAATTCACTCACTGCGTTCTCTTCTTCCCAGCTCCATGGACTCTTAGTAGAGCTTCTGGAGCCTTGGTAAGAGTTCTTGAAGAACTGTAAATTGGTTAGCCCATTTTACTTGAAACAAAATAAAAATTAAAGATCACACTTCTTCAGTTGCTCTTAACAAACCTTTAAATGTTTAGAGTTGCCTCTCTGCAGTTGCAGCTCCCAAAGGAAAGTTATTTCCCAAGGAAATATGTAGGGGCCAAAAATAAAGTTTGAGGAATACAATTTCAAATTAATAGTAAAACTAAGCTTAAGCTTATTTTTTTCATTAACCTTGAGCTACTAAAATGACATGGCTTGTTGGTTCCACGGTGCAAAGATGGTGAAGCAGTAACACTTGGCACAGGGTAGGTACTGCCATTTGTGTTGATTAACAGTAGAAGGGTTGAGGATTGCAGAAATGGGGGCATTATAGGCTGGAAAAGAGAAGCACTTGAGGGATCACCAGGGGAAGGCCAGATGGGATGCATCAGAATTAGGCCCTTTCTTAGTGAGCTCTCAACCTTCCTGGACTAGAGATGGAATCTTGTCGGTGCCCTAAAGTTGAATGGCTGATTCACACCAGCTCAACTCAGTAGATGGACTCAAACCAGGTGCTAATTTATTAATATTTAGTGGGAAAATATGATAGTCATTGAGATGAATTCTCCTATCCTTAGGCCTGTGTATTTCTTTCCTTCAGAGGACCCTACATTATGACTGTAAAGTGACTTGAGTATTTAGTACCTTTTAATGAAGAGAGCCTGCTATTTCCAGCTTCTCAGAAAAGATAACATTCAGGACTAAAAAGAAGTCTCCAGGCCCGGACAGCGTGTCTTCTTCCAACCATACATAAAGAGAGGCGTTTTTCCTTTGTTCAGGTCTTAGCTTCATTACCCCCCACTCTTATCTCTAGCTGCTAGTGTAGGAGTTTTTTTCCCTGTCCCTTTGTAAGGTAGGATTAAAGTAGGAATCTCTGTTATCTTTTCTCTTTTGTGTTCATATTTACTTAAACCTCTGTGTTTGTTGTAGTATAGATAAAGCTGCTATAGCAGAGAGGTGCAAAAGTGCATATAAATTTATTTGTCTCATATTAACAGTCCAGGGCAGGTAGGCAGACTTTGTTACGAGTTTATCCAGGGACCCAGGCTGATGCCATGCTAAATGTGAAGATTCCTTCAATAGTCGAAGGGGGCTAGTTTCCTTTATTCTCATTTGCATGGTTGGAGACAGCTCGTCAGCACCATGTTTGTGTTCTAGTCTGCTGGGAGGGATAAGGGGCACCTGGAGGACAAGCAACTTGATTTTTTTTTTTTTAAGGATGTGAAATGGAATTTGCACAGATAGTTTTTGCCTATATGTCAGTAACAATAAGACTTACAACTTAGCTATAAGGGAGGCTGGGAGATGGTATCCTTAGCTGGACATTTCTCTATCCAGATAAGCTTATTACTATGAAAGAAGGGGAAGAGTAGATGGGGGGGCATTTACTAGTCTGGCATTTTCTCCAAGATATGCTCCATTAATGGTGTTTTTAATAGACAATTAAAAAATTTTTTTAAAGATAAAATGAAGGTCCCATGAATAGCAATTTCAGTATGAAAACATGTAGTTTTATCTATATAAGATATAAAAGGTAGCTCGTTTTGGATCACAAAAGTATAGTTGCTTATTGGTAAGGCCTTCCCATCTCAGTATGGAGTATACCAGAATGGAGTATCCCATGTTTGCTGCACTAAAAGATTTAACTTAGCCTTTTTGTACCTTATATTCTCTCTTTTCCAGAGGCCAGGCTCTTAACCATTAGTACTTTATACTATTTTTATGCATGGAGTTTAAGTCTCAGTAGTCCATCCTATACTAGGCCCTAGGCTAGGCCTATTTCTTCACATTCAGAGATCCAGAATGTTCAAAACATACTGTTCTTTCCATTCACTCCCCTGCCCTCCAAGGTGCCCAGAGGCCCTTTGGTCAGCATTCCTCTTTCTGATCTTAGCTGGGGGACCACCATCCTTTGCATTCTGTCTCCTGTTCAGACATCTTTCTCATATAGCATGTGGACCCTGTATTCACAGAGTATAAACGGTGTCTCAGCCTGAGAGTGAAGATCAGAACTCTTCCAAGTCCATTCAGAGGTACTGTGATAGCTGCTGCTGGGGTGGCAAATCGGTTTTCTGTTGCTTGCCTCCTGTCACATTGAGAACAGCCATCCAGAACACTCCCTTGAAAAGAACTCTGCGCCTGCTGCCAGGTGACTGGTTGGCAGAGTCAGCCAAGGCTTGTGAATGCAATGTGGTGATGTCTTGGGAGGAGCCTGGGTAACTGGAAGGACTATTTGTGATATTTATAATCACAGGACCAATAATTGTGCCTCAGCCAAATGTGATGTGCACTTTATCTGTTTTTTTTCTGAAGTCTGAGAGTCTTCATCTGTAGGTGTGATGAGGAGGAAAAACTGCTTCAGTAATAAAAAGTGGTATGCGTAGTGGTTTCTTGATTTACTTCATCACCCATGAGGAAGACATGCCAAAAGGGTGGCATTGTGGGCTATGGGGTCAGAGTACAACTTCCATTTTTACTGCTCTATTTTTCCTTTCACAGTATGTAACCCAGAGACTGCTCTTTGGTTTATAGCTCCTGCAACTTAAAATACTGACTTTAATTATAATCCCACTCAAATGACTGGCACAGAGTGACTCATTTTTATGCTTTTGTTCCTTGGACTTTCTCTTAACACTTATTTCTTAGTCATTTTAAGTCTGGTACCCTAAAATGATTTGTGTGGTAATCTTTGTCTCTCAAGATTTCCAAAAGTCGGACTTCCGCCAAGATGGAGGCATAGGTGGAAACACCTTGCGTCCGCGCACAACCAAATCTAAAAACAAAGTTTTAACAATAATAAACACAACCAAACCAATACGGAGTCCGAAGACAACGAAATGCTCAGCTAAACCGGTAAGAGGAGCGAAGCCAGCAGCGGAGCAGGTTGGCAAAAAAGATCCCCGACCAGGTGGTGTGCAAGCAGCCGAAGGCGCAGATCCCAGGTGCGGGCTAGCTGTGGGCAGACACAGGGACGAGGCGCGGCTGGTTGTCTGCGGTCGGTGGAGCATTTGCGTGCAGATAAACCAGTGAAGAGGCGAGCATTGAGACCGCACGATGCAGGGTGGTGGGCTCGCACATTTCCTCTTGGATAAACAGTCCCGGGCGGTGGGACGGACTGGTGAGCAGAGAGGACCGCCATTGCTCCCTCTCTGATCCCACCCCCACATACAGCCTCACAAACCAGCAACCTGGGTGGCCCCGCCCTGGTAAACAACTAAGGTTCCGTTCCTCATACTTAACAGGCACGAACAGACCAAAAATGGCTCAAGAACAGCTCAGAGCCCCAGAGCCGATAAATCTAAGTGATGAAGAAATAGCTAAACTTTCCGATGCATAGTTCAAAACACTGGTGATCAGGATCCTCACAGAACTGGTTAATTTTAGTCACAAATTAGAGAAACATATGAAAGCTAAACTAATTGAAATGAATGGTAATGCACAGGAAACCAACAGTAATGGAAAGGAAACTGGGACTCAAATCAAGGGAGTAGACCAGAAGGAAGAAAAAAATGACCAACCAGAAAAGAATAAAGAAACAAGAATTCAAAAAAATGAGGAGAGGCTTAGGAACCTCCAGGACATCTTTAAACGCTCCAACATCCGAATTAGAGGGGTACCAGAAGGGGGAAAGGCACAGCCACCAGTGGAAAACTTATTTGCACAAATAATAAAGGAAAATTTCCACAATCTGGCAAAGGAAATAGACATCCAGGAAATCCAGGAAGCTCAGAGAGTCCCAAAGAAGTTGGACCCAAGAAGGAACACACCAAGGCACATCATCATTACATTAGCCAAGATTAAAATGAAGGAGAGAATCCTAGAAGCAGCAAGAGCTAAGGGGACTGTCACCTACAAAGGAGTTCCCATCAGACTGTCAGCTGATTTCTCAAAAGAGACCTTACAGGCAAGAAGGGGCTGGAAAGAGGTATTCCAAGTCATGAAACCAAAGACCTACAACCAAGATTGCTCTATCCAGCAAAGTTTTCATTTAGAATGGAAGGACAGATAAAGTGCTTCTCAGATAAGACCAAATTGAAGGAGTTCATCATCACCAAGCCCTTATTATATGAAATGTTAAAGGGACTTGTCTAAGAAACAGAAGATAAAAATATGAACAGTGAAAGGACAGCAAACTCACAGTTATTAACAACCACACCTAAAACAAAAGCAAACTAAGAGGACAGCTAGTTCAGAAGCAGAACTATAGAAATGAAGATCACATGGAGGGTTAGCAATAGGGGAGTGGGAGAAGGAGAAGAGGGGAGAAGGTACAGGAAATAAGTAGCATAGACGGTAGGCAGAAAATAGATAGGGGGAGGGCAAGAATAGTAGGGGAAATATAGAATCTAAAGAACTTGAGACATGTTCATAAACTAAAGGGGGGGAATAGTGGGGGAGGGGTATGCAGGGTGGAGGGGAATGAAGGGGGGAATAGAAGAACTGTAATGGCATAATCAATAAAATATATATATTTTTAAAAAGTCATCTTCCTGTGAAGTCTTTCAGCTGCCACCCCCTTTTCTTCAGGCCACTAGTATAGCAGAATTCCTTTTTGTGCTGAATGGAACATCCAGTGTGTTTGACTGTCTTCCCCACTAGACTACAAGCTACCTCAAGGGATTTACCATTACATATATGTGATGCTTTGCACAGTGCCATGCACACATTTGTTGCCTAGTAGATAACTTTTGAATAGTTTAATTAATGGACATATTATAATCTGTGTTTTACTGGGCTTTTGATATGTGTTTACTCCACTGGACTACTGATCTTTTCGGGAAGGATCCATGTCTCATTCATCTTTGTGTAACCCTGTTTCATGTAGAGTGTTGGGCACAGAGTAGGTGAACTAATTTAGTCAATTTCTTAGGCAGATAAGTAAATTTCATCCTGACCCTCCCCTCCAATATATTTACCACAGTCATTTGAATTGGAATAGCAAGTATCCAAAATTTATTTCAATATCAGAGCATGTAGACAGAGGCTTATTTGAATAAGAAAGCACACTTGGATTAGAATTCTAAAATTTGATTTAAAGAAATTTCAAGTATAAAGTTCAAACTTTCATATCATTTTGATTTGCCCATTGAAGCTGTACCTAAGTGAAAGGCTGTACCAAGTGTACCTAAGCTGTACCTAAGTGTACCTAAGTGTACCTAAGTGAAGTGTACCTTTGTGTGAGTAGATTTTAGAAAAATTTCTAAATATTAGAGTATAAAAATTAGCTAGCTATTTGAAAACAGTATATCAGATTATATTTATATTTTTTTAACTATTTTTACTGTGAATATTGAACACATAAAGTATACAAAATATGAGCAATTATTACCAAACATATACCCATGTATCTACCACCCAAGTTTGACTGTTTTGTTAAAGATTACCCTAGAGAGTACAACACATATCCTTGACTTTTAAAAATCTCACATTAATTGGTACTGTTATTTTCTTTCCGAAAAGTACAAGGATCCAAGATCATTTCCAATTATCTTCAATTGATTTATATGCTATGTACTAGTAAGTTATTGTTTTATAATATCAGTATTCGGTTGCCAACGTAATTATCGTTTTTCTTGTTCTTCATTTCCTGGTACGGTTTTAGCCTTCCATCTGTTACAATTTTTCTTTTGCCCAAAGAACAACACCCTTTAATAATTTCTGAGCTGCTAGTGAGAAATTCCCTTAGTTTTGTCTGAAAGTATCTTTGTTTCGTTTTCATCCTTGAAGAACTTTTTATTTAAAACAATATAAAATTATAGGTAGGCGTTTCCTACCTAACATTTTTAAGATGTAGCTCCATTGCCTTTCTTTTTATTTTGTTTTTATTAAAGCCAGGTGTCAAAGTATTTTCTTCTGTTTTATGCAGCTCATTAATTTTGTTGTAACTGTGTTTAATGGGTTAATAAACTTATTCACTGAGTTCTTAATCTGACTGCTGTATTTTTTTATTCGAGTTTCTATTCTTTTCAAATAAATCATGTCTGTGTGTGTGCATGTGTGTGATTCTAATTCCCTTCCAAAATTCTCATTCTACTTTTTCTTACCTCTTGGAATTTCATGAGCATAGTCACTTTAGAAGGCTTGCTCTTTAACTTCAATATTTAGAGCACCCCTGGTCTGTTTCTGTTGTCTGTTGGTTCTTGTTGTTAGTGTCCCATATTCTGTTTCCTGTATTCTTTGACCCTGTGTTTGAAAATTGAGGAAATAATTTGAGGTATAAGATGATCTTTTTCACCACTAAGGATTTTAATAGCTTCTAGGGGTCTAGCATCTGGGGTTCAAAGTTAGGCTGTGTCTCTGTGAAGGCTTGCCCATTTCTGGTTCACTTTCCTTCATTTGTTAGGTCCCTTCAGGGTCTTCAGGGCCTTAGGGAATTCTGCCTCCACTCCACCCAGCAGGCCTTGTACTCCAGCTTTCTGCACCCTGGCCCAGCAGACTGTCAGGGGTGCTGCTCAGGCTCTTGGCTCTTACTCATCTTTTCTGGAATCAACATATGCCCCAGGGGTATTTCTGCCTTCTCCTGGAACTTGGCCAGTAATTCTTCATTTCCTTGTTAGCTCTCTGATGACTTCTCACAGTTTATATTTTGTCTAGATTTTCTGGTTATCCTTACTGAGAAGATGGGGTTATATTATCTAGTCCACCATTATTGGAAGTGGCAGATCCCTTAATTATTATTTTTTTCCTTTTTCTGAAATCACCTTTATTTCTTTTTCTTTTTATTTTAGGGCTTTTTTTTTTTTTTTTTAAGATTTTATTTATTTATTTTTAGAGGGGAAGGGAAGGAGAGAGGGAGAGAAACATCAATGTATGGTTGCCTCTGGTGAGTCCCCTGCTGGGAACTAGCCTGCAACCCAGGCATGTGCCCCGACTGGGAATCAAACCAATGACCCTTTGGTTCTCAGGCCGGCACTCAATCCACCAAGCCACAGCAGCCAGGGCTAATTATTTTTTTAAAGATTTTATCTGTTTATCTTTAGAGGGGAAGGGAAGGGAAGGAAAGGAAAGGAAAGAGGGAGAGAAATGTCAAGTCTATGGTTGCTTCCTGTGTGTCCCCTGCTGGGAACTGGCCTGCAATCCAGGCACATGCCCTGACTGGGAATTGAACCGCAATCCTTTGGTT
This sequence comes from Artibeus jamaicensis, assembly GCF_021234435.1. NCBI lineage: Eukaryota > Metazoa > Chordata > Mammalia > Chiroptera > Phyllostomidae > Artibeus > Artibeus jamaicensis. The sequence goes on along the minus strand of NW_026522059.1, from coordinate 29,293,316 downwards.
TGTGGACCCGCGCTCAATCCACTGAGCTACACCAGCCAGGCCCCTTAATTATTATTATTCTATTTTATTCTCACATTTCTCCCTCATTTTACCCATTTCCAAGTTTTGATTGAATACCCAGCCAGATTGGTTTGTCATTGGTCATTTTCTTATTACTAATTATGTCTCTTTAGAGATTCAGGTTTAATAATAATATTCTGTAACATTCTAATAAAAATATTCTGTAATATAACTAAGAATATTCTGTAATATATTTCATATGAAAATATTTTTGAGGTTTTTGAATACTTTCTCCTGACTTTAAAAGCAGTTAGATATTTTGGAAAAGACAAAAAGGTATAATGATCGTTAAAGGTACAAGTCATCTGCAAACATACCACTTGTTTATAACATTGTATGTTTTATTGCTTTTAGTCTTATTTATACATGTGAGCCAATTCTAAATATAAATAATAAAATTAGAATTACATAACATTTTTATAGTGCGGTTTTCATTTAACAGTATACTGCATGTTTTCTGCCATTAATATTTTTTAATGCAATTTTTTGTTGCTTACTTAGGATTCTGTTACATGGTTGTAATATTATTTAGCCATTCTCCTACTTTTAAGTTTTCATAATAGATAAGTCCTCAGCAATCATTTTTGGACACAACTTTTTGTGCTAATTTCTGATTATTGTGTCATTGCTATCATAGTGGGTTTGAGTGTTCTTAAGTTTCTTTTATTGTGGCTTTAAAATTTTTTTTTTAATTTTAAACATTTTATTTATTTATTTTTAGAGAAAGGGGAAGGGAAGGAGAAAGAGAGGAAGAGAAACATCAGTGTGTGGTTGCCTCTCACATGCCTCCTACTGAGGACCTGGCCTGCAACTCAGGCATGTGCCCTGACTGGGAATCCAACCACGACCCTTTGGTTCGCAGCCCTCGCTCAGTCCACTGAACTACACCAGCCAGGGCCTGTTGAGGTTTTTTAAAAGTGATAGTGACATTTTACATTTTTAGTTGTTTAAATTCAAGCTGTAGGTCTTACTGTTCATTTAGGATCTGATATAATAGGAGTGAAGAGTACTTTGGATTCCTGGAGAATAAACAAGGGCCTAAACACCACTTGCGTGTTAGACAGAAGTTGAATTTATTTAAATACATACGGAAGTAGTCATTGTCAAGAACAAGGAAAAGATATGTGGTACAACGGGAACACTTTGTAAATAGAATAGGAGGAATAGTTTGTACATAACCTACCAAAACAGATGAAGAAAGTCCAGATGTGAGTGAGCATTAATTGAGTGAGAAAATAAATAATGCTCTTTCTTGCTTTATATTAGCAGTGGTCATTACATAATCTGCTTCTGGCAAATCTTACCATCTTCTTAGTTCTCATTTGTGATGATGTTTCATTCTTAGAATGGATGATTTTCAGTTTCTCTCTCTTGAGAAGTACTTCAGTCTCCAGTGTTTGTGGGACTTTGACTTGTATTTGACCTTTTCCATCTGACTATGTTTAGTTGTTACCATCACCATCCTATCCCCCACTTCTTTGCACAGACCTAGGTCCTCATGGATCACTCTGTTACCCTACAGCATTCACATCATCTATGCTGTACCAAATTCCCATCCGACAATTGGGGTTTACATAATTATGCAGTATGTATGTGTCAACACACACCTTCTGTTGTGAAGTAGTCTGTGATTAAAGGAGTACAGTGGTGAGTCATTTGTGCCATGTAACGACCTTATTGTCACATCTTCTTTGTTTGTTTGTTTGTTTGTTTGTTTATAGAGGTGTAAGGGAAGGGAGAAAGAAATATCAATGTGTCCTTGCCTCCTGCACGCCCCCTACTGGGGACCTGGCCCGCAACCCAGGCATGTGCCCTGACTAGGAATTACACCGGTGACCCTTTCTTTGGTTTGCAGGCCAGTGCTCAATCTGCTGAGCCATACCAGCCAGGGCCACATCATCTTTTTTATTAAAAAAAAAAAAAAAGATTTAATTAATTTATTTTTAGACAGAAGGGAAGGGAGGGAGAGGGAGAGAGACCTCAATGTGTGGTTGCTTCTCACGTGGCCCCCAGTAGGGACCCGGCCCAAAACCCAGGCATGTGCCCTGACTGGGAATTGAACTGGCAACCCTTTGGTTCACAGCCCACGCTCAGTCCACTGAGCTACACCAGTCAGGGCCCACATCTTCTTTTTATATGTCTTCTTTCTCTGGACTGGCTCATGAAGAATAGGGGACCTGGAAGGAGACTTGGCCCCAGGACTGTGATCTGTGGCTTGTGATGACAGAGAGAAAGGCAGTAGGGCTAGAGGTACTGGAACAGATGGTAGTTAACTGGAGTAGGTAGGGCACAGCCAAGTCCCTGTAGGAAGAACAGTGTTGTCAGGAATGATGTGATGTATTTGGAGACTGAGCTGGAGAGAGCAGGAATGTACACAACACTAGATATCAATCAGGCTGTCAGAACTTGAGCAGGCAAACAGAAAAACAGAGGGCAGGCCTGCATACCAAAGATTGAATGCAAAGAGGATTAGAGGGTAGATGGACAAGCTACAAGTAGGATTATTTGGACTTCTGCAAGGACTTTTCAGTACTTTGTATCTAAAATCAGCCTTGTCATAGTCCTTCAAGTGATCTTCCTATTTCTTATAACGACAAGCTATATATTGTCACCCAGGCTTGAAATCTCAGAGCCATGTTTGCTTTTTATTTTTGCCTCTAGTCACTTTCTAAGTCTCTAATTAAATTCTGCCTCCTTGTGAAAAGTCCTTGAGGTTCAAACCATGGCTTTTTTGTCCCTTCCACACATAGGACCTAACAAAGTCACTTAGCCTCTCAAGCTAACCTGTAAGATGACAGTCTTACAGGGTTGGCATGAGAATTAGAGACAAGTGGATAAAACCCTTACTAGGTCCCGGCCAGACTATTGCAGTAGTCTCCAGATTGGTTTCCTGTACCCATTTTAGCCTCCCGGCCTCTTTCCAGCCTAACTTCCTAGTGCTGTAGCTCTGATCATGTGATATCACCCCTCAAAAACCTTTTAGGCCTCTTCATGAACTATTTGAATAAAGTCCACATTTTTATCCTGGTTTTGAGGACCTGCCACCATCTGGCCCAGCCTGCACTTCTAGTTTCATCCCCTATCAACTTCCCTCCTTATACTGTGTTCCAACCAAATTGAATTAATTGCTATTTTCAGTACGGGGCCCTGTCCCAGTGGCCTTACTCATATTGGAACTTGTTCTTTTCCATGCCTCTGAGGGTTCCAGAACCTTCTCCTCTTCCTAGTCCCTGTCCAAATGCTACCACAGTTGCACCTCTCAGCAACCCCGTCTCAGCCTCAAATTTACCCGTATTTTTCGCACCATAAGACACACAGGTTTTAGAGGAGGAAAGTAGGAAAAAAAATTTTGAAGCAAAAAATGTGGTAAAATAATTAGTAACATAAATAACATAGTATTTCACCAATGTAAATGTGAACAGAACTTAACAGCAGCATTAACAACCATTATTCCTCCCAAATTGGGGGGTGGAGTGGGTCTTATAGTCCAAAAAATAAGCTAAGTAATGTCTTCCTCTAAACTTCCATTCTTTATGCTTTGTGTTATTTGAGTCTGTGGCTTGTATAAACTCAAGTTCTGAGTCCAAGCATTTAGCAAATACCTGATCTATTGTAGGCTATTAGTAAATGTGTTATGATAAGTAAGTCAGGCAAGGGGATAAAAACAGGCTGATTAAGAGGTGAAGGGTGTGTTGAAACTGAAGGGACAGAAAAGCAGCTGTATAACATTGGCTCAGAAGATCTGGGATTCAGGCAATTTTCTGATGCCAGCCAGGAGGTTTTAGATGATTCTTGTTCAGGTGAAGAGCTAAGGGAACTAAATTTTTTAAAAGATTTTATTTATTTTTTGATGGTGAAAGGTTGGGAGAAGAGAGGGAGAGAAACATCAGTGTGTAGTTGCCTCTCACATGCCCCCCACTGGGGGCCTGGCACACAGTGCAGGATTGTGCTTTCACTGGGAATCGAACCAGAGACCCTTTAGCTCACAGGTTGGCATTCAATTCACTGAGCCACACCAGCCAGGGCAAGGGAACTAATTCTACTGGCTATAATATATGCCAGTTACCTTACTAGGTGTTTTATGTAGTTTACTCCTTTGAACCCGAACCAGATCATATTCTTCCTTAATATTCTTCACCAATGACTTGTTATAGTTATACAATCTGAACTCCACACCTAGCCCTTTGGGATCCCCAAATCTGGACCTACTGCACCACCTCCTCACTTTCTGTCTTCTTGTACCTTCCTTACTCCACCTCTTCATGAATCCCAAATTTGTGTCTTTCCTTTCCATCCTTAAAATTGACCCCATTACTATAACAAGAACAAATGCATTGCCTTTGTATGGTACTTGACTTTTTCAAAACACGTTTCAAGGTTATTTCATCTGATCTTATTTCAGTCTGTCATCTTTTGGACTGCCTTCTCCAAAGGTAAGAGTATGGAGGCAACGAAATGCCAGGAAAACTCGGCAGTTCCTCAGAGAACGTTGCCCAAGTGTTGTGTGCCAGTTGTGGTACTAGCTTGTACCTTTCATTAATCCTTAGAAATGTTCTGAAAAGTTTTCTGTAACTAGAGTTTTGCTAAGAGTTTTAGTAATCACAGTCTTTAAAATGTGCTAAGTTTTTAGGATCTTTGGAGAGAAATAAGAAATGTATAGTTCTGAAACACTAGGAAGGGTGATTGGTGGATAAGGAATAAGGGGTGTTTGCTTTTCACTTTATACCCTTTTGCATCTCAATTTTTAATCACATACTTGTATCTATTTAAATTCATTATGTATGTATACTCTGGGAAATTGCTATTCTCATTTTTATAATTATATTTTTTCAAAAAGCAGTTAGACCATATTAGGCAATTTGGAAGATAGAGGCAGAAAAAAAATTATTCCAAATCCTGTGGTAGTGCTGACAATTTGGGATTGCCATTTAAAAATGGATTCCAGAGTGGACATTTTGTAAAGCAGATAACTTGACTCTTTAAACCTCTATTGTAAATAAGTGTTTCCAAATATGGCTTTTGTAGTAGGTAATTCTTTAGCTAATAAAAGAATCTTCTACATATGAAGATTATTTCTCTCTTCTCTTCATTTTAACAATAGTGAAACATAGAGCTTTTTCATAGTATATAAACCTAGAAATAAGGAGAAATAACAACCCAGTCTCCACCCAAACCATAGCTAACTCTGGAACACCTTCCCTGCAGCAGTTGGTATGTGTGCAGAGCACGCAGCAAGGGCAGATAGGTGCAGAAGTAGAATGGTCAGATTTTTGAATTGGTTGGATTGAGGGGACAAGGAAGGTGGCGAACCCAAAGATAATCAGGTTTCAAATAAGACAGAAGACATTTAAGAGATTATGTTTTAGAATTGAAATTTCTGGATTCAAATCCCATTTCTACAATTTGTTGACTGCCTGATCTTGGTCAGCGTTCTTGACCCCCTGAGCCTCAGTTTTCTCATCTATAAAATGGGGATAATATAGCACATACTTATCTTAGGCTGTTGCAGCGCTTAAAAGAGAAGATCCCCATAAAGTATTTTAAGCATCGTGCCTGAGTGTTTTCCATGCTTAATTATTAACGGTGATGCTATTTTTTAAGATAGAGAACAGAAGTGCAAAGTGGGAGATACTATGGACAGTGATTTCCACTCTAATGAGCTGAGTTTGAAGTTTACAAGGGAAATTTATTCAGCACTATTTAGGAGGAAGAATTTTGGGCCCAGGACAGAAAGGGGCTTGTGTGTGCTCCTGCAGGATTAAGGATTCTGGCTCTGCCACTAAGTTTGGCATTCATTTTCTGGTACTGTTTTATAGATGGTCCCAAACTGCTGATTGTCTCAGCTTGTGAAAATGTTTTATTACCTGCAAAAACTTGGAGTTGATCATTAGTGTATGTGGCTTACTGCTTAAAAGATTTTGTGCTTTTCCAGCCACTGGCTGCTGCAGCATATGTTTATGCTGGTTGTTCACTGCAGTAGGGTGCCAGCTATGTGAGCAGTGAGGTGAAATCCATGTATCGCCTGGGCACTGAGCCATGTGCCCTTGACTTCATCTGAATGGACTGGCATGGTGTCTGCCATGGGAATGTTTTATAGGAACTGTATGCCGAGTATGTTACTTAACGTTTTTCTCTTTCTTGTTGTATGTAGATCCTCAATGTCGTGGTGCTGTTGATTCTGTTGAGCGCCCTGGCTGATCCAGATCAGTACCACTTTTCAAGTTCTGAACTGGGAGGTGACTTTGAGTTCATGGATGATGCCAGTAAGTATATCACATGGCAATTGTAGATATTTTGGTATTTTCGAGGGCAGGGAATCTGGCTTCCATTTCTTCCTATTAAATTACAAATATTGACTTGTGGGCCCATTTGAACTGATATTCAACTTTCCATCATCACAAATCAGATCAACAAGTATTTATGTACTGCCCTCTGTTCTAAATACAAGAGTCTAAATGAGATCCCCCCCGCCTTTTTTTTTTTCATCTTATGTTAACTTGCCCGTTTCAAAAATTATTGCTTTGTCATAGTCTTTTTGTTACCCTGGCCTTTTGGTTTTGGGGGGAGGAGTGGGCTGTAAATCACAGGACAGAAGGTTAAAAGGATAATGCATCTTATTGCGCCTCCTATTGTTTTAGTATGTACCTTCCTTCCTTCCAGGAGGTGATCATTCTTTATTTTAGAAACTATGTTGGTTGTTGTTTGGTGGATTTGGGGCCTTTTTCTGATGAGTAGAAACATACATACATGGGGGGATGTAAATGTGGGGTAAATTGGAGAAAGCCAGGCACCCAGTTCTAAGATCACAGAAATCTGACTATATTATAGTTAGAGTCACACTGTGTCCGTGCAAGCTGAAAGGAGCCTTGCTCTGCATAATCCCAAACAAAAGGTCACACAAATTTATTTCTCCTTGGCTTTGGAGAACTTGAAATACATTTGAAAAAACTGTTGCTCGGACAAAGTAAGTGGGAGATTGGCTCAAGATGCAATTTTAGAGATAGACTGGGAGTATTTGTTGATCTTAAACAGACAGCCAGATAGTTCTTCAGCAAAATGGATTTATTCCAGAACAACAAAGAATTGCAATTTATAACATAGACTCTAATGCTGAATCACCTGCAAATTCAGAGAAAGGAGATCAAAACATGTGAAAAGGAAATGTAAGACAAAGAAAGTTAAAAAAAAAGATTCACCCAAGTGAATATCCACTCTTCTGTACCTTTATAATGTGATTTGAGTGATAGTCTTAAAAGTAATTACAAAGTATTCACTCCTTTCAAATATATGAAATATGAAACTTAAAATTCACTGGAATTAATATTCAGTGAATAGGACAGTATAAAACATTTAGTGTTTTAAATTCTTAAATGCCAGCAAGCCTTTGAAGTTACCTGAATTAAGCCTGTAGTGTCAGATAGTCATTACCCAGCTTTAATCTGTGGCAGTTAGAGCAAAGCATGAGGTGCTGCTGTTTGATTCAGGTAGAACCATAGCTGCATCATTCAAAACTTTTTCTAACCTCAGTTACCTTAGGGGGAATCCTGCTACAGAAACAGTGAAAGATCGTTTTAAATGTCAATCAAACACTATATTTATAGGTTAGTCTTTTAACTCGGGGGAAGAAGGCAGAGAGATATTAATTTAATATTAATGGAATTCATTATCCTCTCTGGAAGAATTTGTAAGAGAGCAGGGTTATTCAGAATAGAGAGAATGAGCAAAGCAACAGCAGACGTCACGTCTAAGTCTGATAAGGTCAGGATAATATAGTGCCTATACTTAGGACATGTTAGGAAGCAGTGGTGGGGAAAGATGATGGATATAAAGTGTCTCCTGGTTCCGCCTTCACTGAGTGACCATATATGGGTAACTATAAATTTTTGATGATTTTTATGACCATTTCCTTCCTCAGGCCAGGTGTATCTACCCAGGGAACAATATAAAAATAAGGTTGACCAGAAACACAAATCTTCAAAATTCGGAAAAATCTATAGAATTGAGTGGGAGAGGGAAGAAAAGAATGGTCATCTGGGGCTTTCCCTGTGGCTGTTGGCACCACAGAGTAAGGCCCAACTTGCTCTGTCACTCAGAAGGGGTCCCAGGCTGCCTGTCTGCTCTGTGTTCCACATCCTCTAACAAGCTTGGCAGTCTGCACAGCTTGTCCTCTTGTGTCCTGATGGTCTTGAGGAAATAGGCACATGTATGCAAGAGCAGGGGAAGCTGAGCCAAAGGAACCGTTTTGGCCCTTTATTTTCATCCATTCACCCTTCTGTCCTTCCGTCCTTTCATCCTTTCATGTGTCCTTTAAATCACTAGGGATAGTGAAGGTAACGGATAACCAGGGCCAGCTCTAGACCTGAAGGAGGACTGGGAAGCTGGGGTCACTCACTGGAGCTGGGAGTGAGAGTCATATAGTTAGTATCTTAATGAGACATGGTGACCTTTGGTCTAGGGCTACAGCCAACCCAGGGTGACCTGACAGCAGGTGGTAGCCTGGCTCTCTGCTTTCTTCTCTCTCTCTCTGATCTTGTCTGAGCTCCTCACTGGCTGAACTGAGCTGAAGGCAGAAGGTAAGGGAGCCCTGTCGATAGACCATGTAACAGGTCAACCTCTAGGCAGGGAAATGGTTAGTGAAGAGTGGATTTGGAAAGACAAATGGAAGACATTTGGTAGATTATTCACCTACTTATCTGAATGTTCCACTTAACCACACTGTTTTGCCAGGTATACATTTCCTTTCTTTGCCTACAAGAATACCGTGAAAAAAAGTTTGCTTAAGCCCTGGCTGGTATAGCCCAGTTGATTGGAGCATCATCCTGTAAACTGAAAGGTCACAGGTTTGATTCCCAGTCGGGGCACATACCTAGGTTGCGGGCTCAGTCCTCAGTTGGGATGTGTGTGGAAGGCAGCCAGTCAGTGTTTCTCTCACGCTGATGTTTCTCTTTCTCTCTCTCCCTTCCTTCCCCTTTCTTTATTATCAAGATGCATGCCCTCAGGTGAGGATTTTAAAAAGTTTGTTCAATGTCCTTTTAAAATTAGATATGTTAAGGCTATGTAATCTCTTGATTTGTTTGAGGTCCTAATTTGCTAGTGGTTGAGCAGGAACTAAATTATCTCAGGCAGCCAGAGCGCCGCCTCCTGTGTTCCTAACGCACCGACGCCTCCCTGATGATGTAGTCTGTTGTTTGCATTTTAGTGTTTTTGAAATCAGAGTAAGATTTACAGTTTAGCATAGATTTACTGTGAGAGTCATTTTTTCCTCCAAATTTTTATTTTGGAAAAATGAAAACCTTTCAGAAAAGTTTCAGGTACAGTGTACACCAATTTTGCTTTTTTCATTAGCAGTCATTTGGTGTTCCTCATTCTTTTATAGAATTATCTCTTATTAAATATTGAGTAGGCATAAAGCACTATTTATAAAATATTTATAAAACATATCAAATAATGGTGCTGCAAGTACTTGGGTATCCACCACTTGACTTAAGAAATTGATTTTTACCGTACTTTCCAAAGAGCCCTACATGTCCCTTCCTGATTGCACATTCTTTCCTCTGACCTCAGAGATAGCTGCTCTTCCAAACTGCTTTTCTTTATAGACTTCCCACATCCATTTGTATTACTAATTGATCTAGTTTAATTTTCATGTGCTTGAACTTTGTATAACTGATGCAAGTAGACAAGGATCTTCTTTGATGAAAAACTTATTCACACTTGTTACAGATGGTAAAGACTTTATTCAAGAGGGCCCACTACAGTGGGGTTTTTCTAATGGGGAAGAGAAATCTCCACTCCCACCCCAACAAGCACATATGGAGGTTTCTAACCAAGGAGCGGGGTCGGGGTCTGTGACTGGGAAAATGCTAAGAGGAAGCATCAAGGTCAGACAAACTCATTGTGATTCTTGCTGAAGTCAGGCCAGGGTGATAAGTTCTTATAGGGTAGGGGGTAAGGAATTTGAACAGATATTAGGGTGATCAGATACCAAGGGTGGGGGATTTTTTCAATAAACTGACAGCAGGATTCTTGCAAAAATTGGACTAAATGGGTCAAGGATAGGGTTCAGGGTGTTTGGTCAGAGGAAGAGAGTCTTAGTTTTGTCAGCATCTAATTGAGAAAACCTAATCTGCTTCCTGCTGCAAGGGAATCTGGAAAATGTAGGTTTTGGCTTTCTAGTTTGTGCAGAATCCCAAGACACATTAGAAGGCAGAATGAGTGCCTGCCCAGTGCCGATTCACCATATTCCCAGCAAGTATGTTTTGTCAGTAGTATAAGGTAAGGTAAAGCTAACGCTGTCTCTTTTTCAGATATCTATGCTTTAGCATCAACTTGTTCAGATCTCAGGAAAACCCCTTGTAAATTTTGACTATGTAAGACTTTACTGATTATCTTAGGGAGAAGTAGTATCTTTATGTGTTGTATTTTGACTAGTTACATCTTTTTATTTTTAATGGCTTTATTAAGGTATAGTTTATATATCAATAATATGCCTATTTAAATTGGAAAATTCAATGATTTTTCATAAGTTTACAGAGATAATGCAATTTAAAAAAATATCTAATTACAATTTATGCCTTTCCATTTAGGGAAGCACTCCATAGTAGTATTTTCAAAATTGTCTGTGTAGAACATGTATATTTTTTTTATTAATTTTATTTCCTTCTCTTCAGTTCTAGTTGAACATTTGGTTCTTCAGTGAACATAATCACAAAAATCTAAATGCTGTTTATTGGTTTTTCTATTATATAAGTGACCTTTATGCAACTTAATTATAATTGTCACTATAAATCTGTCAGTATAAAAGTGTGGCTGGCAGCTGATTTCTTTATTTTAGAAAATGAGAAATTAAGAGATTCTCTAAGTTTGACATTTAACTATATTACTTAGTTATTAATTATTACTTAGGTATATTAGTTAACTAATCCTTCCTAACTTTTTGTAGCTTATTTTAAACTTTTAGGTCCTACAACATGGATGAACCTTGAAAATATTATGATAAACGAAAGAAACCTGACAAAAGGCCACATATTGTATGATCTTATTTATATACAATGTATAGAATAGGCAAACCCATAGAGACAGAAGGTAGATTAGTGGTTGCCAGGGGCTGGAGAGAGGAGCGGCTGCTTAAGGGTTTGGGGTTTTTTGAGGGGGGAGGATGGAGAATGAAAATACTCTGTAATTAGTGGTGACGGCTATGCAACTTTGTAAATATACTAAAAGAAACCAGCGATTAAAAGAGTGAATTTTATGGCATGTGAATTCTAGCTCAGTAAAAATAATTTTATGAGGAAAAATAAGACCCAGCACAAATACCCATACCCTCTTATAAAATCTTTAGCATTCCTCTTGGCCGAAAATACTGCTGCCACCTCTGGAATCCCCTAGCTCTTCATTTGTTACCACTTAATTGAAATTTTCTTTTCCCTCTTCTGAGTACATGCTAAGCATCTAAGAACAAAGACTATATCCTGTTAATCTTTGTAGTGCCACAATATTTCATGTTACATGAATATTAAATGTTCATGAAATAAATTTTGGGTTTAACACTTAAAGTTGTAAATTAACAAGTTACAAAAAACTCTTCTGTATGAATATACTTAAATAAAAAGTTTTAAATAGTCACCATACACATTCAGAAAGCATATTAGAACCTCCCTTCTGTTTTAGGGGAATATAATTATGCCTTATTTCTTATTCTTCCCTAAGCTTTTAACCTCAGAATGTGAGACCCTAGAGTGGGGACTTGAACTTGAGTTTTCTGTTTGTCCCTGTGGGGTTTGGGACTCTGTATTTTGGTCTGAGTAGTTCATACTGTTGCTGTGAATTTAGCTGAAAATCATACCCTCTAGACTTAATGGTGAGAATATACCCCCAAAACCGTTTGTTTCCATGATCCTTAGTGCCAGAAATGTTACCGAAAATTACAGAAAATTGAGACATAAGAATGACTTATGATTAGAGAAGTAGGATGTGGGAACATAAATCAGGAAGTTATGTAGTTAGCTACAAGTTTTTTGGGAAGGAAACAAATCCAAGAAATAGAAGGGAAAGTAGAATTCAAAATACGTTGTTTATTAAACAAAGGCATTTCAGGACTTCTTTATATTCCTATTCTATTTCAATGGTTAACTGACCAAGTATCAGGAGACATTTTTTAATTATGCCTCTTGTGGTCTGTAGGCTAGATTTTCTTAGGATCCTTTTCATATGTGAACTGCATTATTGAGCAGGCATTCAGCTGAGGAAACAGTGCGGCGTCAGTGTGCTCTGACTTCGGCTCATGGAGCTGCCGTGCACAGAGTAAGCGAAGGGTATTGCTGTCACTGAAGAGTACCATTGCTGGTTGCAAAAATCACTATATTTTTGTTAGACCCATTTCGTCAATTGCTTGTGACAATTAAAAAATGAAATTTAATTCTTCAGAGTAACTCTCATTTACCATGGTGTGCTACACGTTATTTCAGAGGAATTGCCGTGCCAGGAGGTTAAATGTGCTACCGTAGCCCATTTTACCTTACTTACTCTGTGTGTATTCAATTTATACTTTGGTTCTACCTCAGCTATTTCACATGCTTGTGATATATTTAGTTTCTTCAGTGTGGTTGGTGTAATCATTTATAGCAATAGAACTTTGAAAATTTCCTCTTAAAATTAACATCTTTATGGTAAATAGTATCTTGTGTGAGTGGTGATATGATACTTTATTTTATGACTTTCATTTTATTTGTACTTATAAAATTCTTGATTTTATATTCTTTGAAAAAGGTGGATACTTGAAGTTTTTCATGCTTATGTGAAATTTAGTTCTGGGGTATCTTTTATTTTCAGTCTAGGAATATAATTCTTATGAAGATTGTTATTTTTGTCATTTTAATAAAGGTTATTACTATTTTTATTTTTTAATAATTCCTTGAGTTTGCTTATTTGTTTATTATTTTTAAGATCTGTGAGGTCGTCAGAGAATATCCTACGATAGGCTGGCTTCCATAAAATTAATTTTCTTTTTCATTATAAAATATGCCTGCACAGAATTTAGAAATCATAAAAGTAGACATAGAAGCAAGTAGTAAACTTCTGCCTGAGTTTAAGTTTCAGAGATTGCAGTAAATTCTAATAGGCTTTGACATAATAATTGCTTATTGGTGTCTTAATTCTTTTTAGAATATCATTTACCACTTACTAGCTGGGCAGCCTTGGGCAAGTTACGAGCCTTTTCTTAGTCATCTTTATCTTCTCTGTAATGAGGATATAATAACAGTACTTTCCTCATAAGTTTGCTATAAGGATTAAATGAAGTAACAATAGTTAATTCACTGAGGAAAAAAATGGAGTAAAGAGAAAGTAGACAGTGTACATTCTCCTATGTCCATAGCTTTATGAAAGAATAAAAATATAGTACCCTCATTGCTTCATATGTAAATGACTGCACTAGAATGGGTGTATGCACTTACTGTAGCTGGGTGTGTAAATGGAGACTTTCCCTTTGCATTTAAAGCATTTAAAATGCATTCAAATTTATTCCCTCCATTGGCTCTACAAGAATCCTATGAGGCATAGATAAAATTTTTTTGTAAGTACCTCTTTCCTCACAAGAGGGAAAAGGTAAATTAATTTAGCATTGAAATTTTAAAATGAACTATACAATATGTATGTATCCTGAAAGAAATCATGTCTTTTTACTGGTCTGAGGTTATAATATAAACTTCATATTTTTTCTTTTTTGAAAATCATATTTCATTCTAATAAAAATCATCAGCATTCTTATAAATTTACTGCATTAACTCTCTAGACCAATTTGAGGGAACTTTTTTTTTCTGAGGTGGAAATGGTCTTTGCTGACACGTTTGCATAGCTGTCCTAGAACGTACTTCCACCCTGTGCTTCTGTTTGTAAATCCTCCTGCTTAAAGTGTTCTCTTAGCTCTGAGGACACAGAGAGGATGGTGCTAAAACTAGAATACTACTTTCTTTCGGAGAAGTAACCTGTAGGAAGAGGCAGCCCAGGTTGGTACACTACTGAAAGCCGAAGTAGATGCCGTTTGCATAGGAGACAGAGCCAGAGACTGAAATCGTGAGAGCAGGATTAGTCATGGTTCAGCCTTTTGTGCAAATGCTCTCAACAAATTACATAACCTCCAAGCTCTGGTTTCATAATCTGCTCTGTGAGAACAGTAACATCTACCTCGGAGTGGGGAGGACTAAATGAGATGTCTGTGGAATGCCGTGGAAACCGTCAGCACTGGGCAGATACCCTGCTACACGGTTTTTGTGCTCTCTCGGTGTGAGTGAAAACCCCACGCGTCAGCTTCAGAAACCCAGTCACACCCTACTTCTCTAATCAGAGTATCCTAAAGGTATGGTAGCGTGACCTCTTGAATAAGTAAGTGTTCAGTGAGTACCTACTATGATGTAGATATTGTTCTAGACTAGCATGTTCAACAAACAGAAAAATAATGTTCTTTAAGCATAGATGTAAATTTTCTAGTAGCCACATTAAAAAAGGTAAAAAGAAACAGGCAAGATTAACTTTAGTAATATAACTCATTTAACTCAGTACCATTTATCCAAGATATTATTTCAGCATATAGTCAGTATTAAAATCATTAATGAGATTTTTTTTTTGTATTAAGTCCTTGAAATTTGGAGTATATTTTAATCATACAGCAGCACATCCCAATTCAGAGTAACCTCATTGCAAATGCTCACTGTCCACATGTGGCTAGGAGCTACTATATTGGCTGTCTGTCCGCTTCTCAATGTTGGGACTGTAGTTGTGAAGGAGATACAGAAAGTCCTTTCCCTCAGGAAGGTTCCTCCAGCAGAGGGAGATGGACAGTGCACAACAAATATGGACAAGACAATAGTGATAGGTGCCACAAAGAAGATAAAGTACTATGTGGGAGTGTCTGGGAGGGAAGCTCTTTTGGAGTTGTTGACATTGAGCTGAGAGACCTGTGTGGTTAAAAAGGCAGAGCTAGTTGTGTGAAAATATGAGGCACAATTCTTCTAGTCAGTGGGAATTGCCATAAGGTGGGACGACCTTGCTGTGTGAAATGAACCAAATAGTATGGCTGGATTATAGTGAGCAAGGAAGTGTGGGATAAGGTCAGACAAGGTTGGGCAAGTAGACCTGCTTTAGAATAAGCAGACATGAAGGCCATGATTAAGAAACTGAGGTTTTATTGGGAAGCCAGTGGAGGTAAGTTTTAAGAGGGACACAAGATACATGAGTTTGTAAAATGTAAGTTAGAATCCTACATGTTAAAAAAAACCAAACCGATGTATAATTCAGCTGACCAGATGACCAGCTGTTTAAATGTATCTGAAACCAATATCTCTTTCACATTTTTGAAATAAACTTATATGTAAGTCAGTCTCTTATCAATAGGTGTTTATATGATTTAGGGAGAATATCTTTTGAGCACTTTATTTTCTTTAACTATCTTAAATTCCCAAATAACTCTGGTGTTTTACTTAGTATGAAGTGCTCACTTATAATTGGTTTATAAACAAAAAATGCCTTTGAGGAAAGACTAAAAAGAGTTTAAACAATGGATCTACTCATTTTTTTTTTTTTTACTCTTTGGCAGACATGTGCATTGCTATTGCAATTTCTCTTCTCATGATCCTCATATGTGCAATGGCGACTTATGGAGCTTACAAGGTAAGCAGCTTTGAAATAAGCTGGGCCTTCAAGAAATTCAGACAGAAACACGTGGTCTGGAAAGGGACTCTTACAGTGTTGCTCTAGCCTCATTTGGACTAAGTGTAGTGAATAAGAGGGCTTCAAGCAGGGCCTGTCGGCTAGATACCCACTGTGTCCCGTTGTTCCTAGTTGTCTAACGAGAGCTTGCCCGCCAAGCGCATTCCGCTTGTCCTCAGCTCCCTTAGATCACTCATTCTCACTTCTGAAACCTAATACCTCACCACCCCTTTTCTTTTCTTTTGGTCCAAAATGTTGTAATATACCCAGTGTTGCCTGAATTCCCCATGAGCATGCATTAAAATTTTAATTTTTTTTCCTGTTTAAAAAAAATAAGCTGGGCCTTTTCCTCCATTCCTTACATGTATAATCTGTACCATTGTCTGAAAGAAGTGAGGTGTAGTCATTCTCAGTTTTCTATAGAATCTTTGGGTGTTACAATCTCTTGTTAATATTATGTAGTACTAGGAAAACCAGTACAGTCTCAGACATGTTTGCTGAGATTTATTTGGCTCCTTCTGTTTGGCTTACCTTGTCATCGTGGCCTGGTCTAATGAATTGCTCTTCTTACATTTCCCTGTAGGTTAAGAACAGATTTCTCTGAATTAAAAAAAATAATGTTCTGTAATCTTAAACACTTGAACATTAACATCATATTTTCTCTTCTGTCTAGCAACATGCTGCCTGGATCATTCCCTTCTTCTGTTACCAGATCTTCGATTTTGCCTTGAACACCTTGGTCGCCGTCACTGTGCTCGTTTATCCGAGCTCCATTCAGGAGTACATACGGCAGCTGGTACGTGGCCGCCCCAGCTGCTGCTTCTCTTCCTGCAGGAATTCTGGTTAAGTAAGGGACACAGAGGTATTCACATAGACATGCACTCATATTAATTTGTGGTTTTAAAATTTTTATCTGAGTTACTGATTAGAGATTTTTTTTAATGTTATCTTAAAAGGTGAGATTTTTTTCTTAGAGTGCTTTTTGTAAAAAAACATAACTTCCTCAGATAAGTTGGTGGCTGTGGTAATGATATTAGATGCCCCTACCTAAACTAGTTACTAATTGCCTTATTTTTGTAAAATGTAATTTGCTCAGTTATCAGCAAAGGATAGCTTTTTGCCTCTGCTGTTGTGTGGGAAAAGTAGAACTCCACTGTATGTTGCATCCCAAACTTGTTTGGCCACAGAATGCGTTCTTCCCCAAGCACTTTTTGGGTTTTGTTTTTGGACTAGTTTTTCTTGATGTTATTTGTTACTATATGTGTGAATATTGATAGCTGGGTATTAGAAAATTTATGGAGGGTGTGACATTAGACTACTTTTGTGCCTTTACATTAAACATTTTTTTTAAGATTTTATTTATTTATCTTTAGAAGAGAAGGGAAGGAGAGAGGGAGAGAACTACCAATGTATGGTTGCCTCTCGTGTGTCCTCTGATAGTAACTGGTCTGCAACCCAGGCATGTGCCCTGACTGGGATCCAAACCGGTGTCCTTTGGTTCGCAGACCCACGCTCAGTGCACTGAGCCACACCAGCCAGGGTTTAAAAAACTATTTTTTAATGTATTGATTTTTAAAGAGAAACATTGACTTGTTGTTCTCATTTGATGCATTCATTGGTTGATTCCTGTATGGGCCCTGACCAGGGATTGAACCCACAGCCTTGGTGAATCAGGATGATGCTCTAACCAACTGAGCTGTCTGGCCAAGGCTTGTGCCTTTACAGTTTTAACCTTTGTGTTTTAAACTGTGAGTGTGTCTTAAAATTCAGTTTCTGCAAAATCTTAGAATATTTTAAATGGAGAGAAGGTTCACTCTGGAGATTTTAATAGTAGTCTCCGAACATGGGGGAAGGAGCAGGGTGGTTCTGGGAAGGAAGAGATGAGACTGGAATTTGATGTGACAATGGAGGTTAAAGAGCTCGGTGGGGAAATGTGTGGGTGGAGGGAAAGGAGGAAACGGGGCAGCAGAGGTGTGTGATCTTGTGGAGTAGTGCCCAGACCAACTGGTTCTCAGCGGCCCTAGACCGAAAAGCCTCCAGTGTTTAGTTCCTTAAGAGTGGCTTCTAGGTGGTTGTTGTGGATGCCATTTTTGTTAGTCATAGCTTCTCTGTGGGAAAACAGGTCTATGTTTCGGTAGAACATTGTGCCAAGAAAATTTTTGTGTATTTCCCACGTGCTAAATTTATGTTATTCCTTGTGGTATACCTGTTTGTGCATGAGGAGATTTGTACAGGGTGCAGTGAAAATTGGTTTACAGTCGTGAGTACATGAAACACAAAATTTATTCTTGTATAGTACTTACTGTATTATTTTCCATATGAACAAACTGTAAACCTACTTTTGCTCCACACTGTATATGACCAGCAGATTGTACAGAATCCTCTGTCTTTAAAGCCTTGTGGTTTTGCTCTGTAATGATAGCTTGGTGCTGGGATCAACCTTGGAAGAGTGGAGAAGTCCTTATCTCTGCATCGCCTGTCATGTGAGGGGGCTGAATATATTCTGTGCTACAGCCCACATATTGCAGAGATTTATGAGTAGGAGAGCACAGAGCCTAATATGTAGGCAAGTGCTTAGAGCACTGAGAATATGACCTAGACTTTGTATTATATATACCCCACACTGTTCAGTCACTGTACTCGTTTGATTTAGAGCCGCTAGTAGTAAAATGATAATATTGGTAATGCTGACAGTACTTTAATAATCTCTTTTTAAAAATCATCTACTTTTATCTGTAATCACAAGTAAGTATGTTCTACTTAAAAATCAGTTTAGGCTGAAAGAGTGAGGGCTGCAGATGATCACAATGCCTAAGAGACAGTAATGAAAAGATTGTTAAAGAGCCAGTGATTTTAAGGCCCTGTTGACAGGTTGAGATGGAATGAGTCCAGAGAGGCTGTTATCTGAGAAGGGTTGGGGGAAAGCACCCACTAATGCTTGTTCTGTTTATGTGGAGTCTCATAAAATGCAGTTAAAGTGAGCTGTGCATGTATGTTTATGGGTCTCAGCTGGATACAGAAACGATCTTCACTTTTCTGGGGGGGGGAGAGTATGAAGATCTTTATGGAAAGGTTCACATACTTCCATTTTAATCCCCACCCTTTTTAAAAATTATTAGACATAGAAACAATAGAATTTCATGTTGGCCTTGTGAACAGCAATTGGTTTTATTCTTACGCTTTATGATAAGTACTCAAAAACCCTTCCAGGCTCCAAGGGAAGGGATCAGTTGATCACAAAGAATGACTTAGATTTTATTTCTCAGATATTTTACCCAAAGTGAAAGGAGACTCTAAACATCACTGAGGGATGCTCACCCCGGGAGGAGGGGCCAAGCACATGAGTCATGAGTTTTCTCTGTATTCTTCTTGAACATTTGGAACTTCTTTGTAGCATCTCAAAATACTGCTGATGTGGAATCCAAACTGCATAGTTTGGCTGATAAAAAAGAGATCAAAGGTGTCAGTGCGCACTGGGCCTCCTCCCTGCACACTTAATTCAGCCAGTTGAATGCAAGGCTGTGCTCGGCACTGTGCTGGTGCTTCGTAGTAAAGCTCTGTCCCTCCCACTAACCACAGTAGCCAATTTTGATTGTCCTAAAAAGGTATCCCTGACCTGGTAGTTCAGTCAGTATGGTCAGATGGCAGAATTTGATTATCTTTTTTCAATGCAATAAATACCTCCTGTTATAAGAGATTCTGCTCTTTGAGAAGTACTGTCTGCAAAATGCTATATAAAGAAGACACTATTTTAATTGGTTTCTCCCCCTTGCCTTGCACAGGCTCTTTAGAATGGTTCAGGATTTGCAGGAAATCCAAATATCAGAGGTATAGAAAGTCTAGTGCATTTTAGCCCTAGCTGGTGTGGTCCAGCGGATTGAGCACTAGCCTGTGAACCAAAGGTCATTAGTTCGATTCCCAGTCAGGACACAAGCCTGGGTTTCAGGGCCACGTTCCTGGCTGGGCATGTGAGAGGCAACAGATCAAGTATCACTCACATACTGATGTTTCTCTCTCTTTCTCCCTCCGTTCCCCTCTCTAAAAAAATTAATAAAGTCTTTAAAAGAAAGAAAAAGACTACTGACTGCGTTTTAGCTTTTTGCATAGTTGGAAGGCAAAGGTATGTTTTCAGGTCTCATTCATGAATCTTCCTCCAGTTTTTCTTTTCAAGAGTTGTTGCCTGCATTATGAACAGATCAGTCCATCCTTGTCACACCATTTGTAGCCTTTTCACTAGTAGAGGTAGGCTAGAAATTTTGTGGGGGTCTGTAGTAGCTCTCTGCTTCAACTGTTTTCTCATGGGCATATCTGATTAATGCCTAGGGAATATAATCCTGAATGATTCATGAGATTTGCTAATGACGTGCTTTTCTTTTGCAGCCTCCTGATTTTCCCTACAGAGATGATATCATGTCAGTGAATTCTACCTGTTTGGTCCTTATTATTCTTCTGTTTATCAGCATTATCTTGACTTTCAAGGTAAGAGTGAAGATTTTCTTTACTGCCAGAAAATTGTAGTGCCAAATAAGTGAACAAACTTGAGTCAGCTCATTCTCTTGCTTCTCTGTTTTTTGATTTTCTGACAGTTCTGTTCCTTCTCTTATCTTTGGGCGAGATAAACCCATATTAGATTTCCACAGGCCAGTCTGAGGGTGTTGGAAAGTCTAATAGGATGAGAGTAAATTGATGAGATGTTATGCATTATGTAATATAGATTAATGCTATGGCATTTATTACAACGTTTGTAATTTGTTTTTAAAATGTAATATATTTTGAACATCATTCTATAACAGTTTATTGTATGAGTTTATCATTATCTAATAAATTACTTAGTGTTGGACATTAAGACAATGTTTACCTTTCCAGCTGATATTGCTGCAGTGAGTAAATTTAAATACATCTTCTGTATACTTATGCCTTCCTCAAGATACATTTTTTAAAAGTAGAAGGTATGCATAACTTGAAGGCTTTGATAGGTTGTCAAGTTGATGTCCATACGAGGTGAAGGACGTAGCACCCCGTCAGCGCTGTTTCCTCTCACCCTCGGCAGCTGAGGGCTGCCCTTTCTCATCTTCGTGAACCTGATAATAAGAACACCATTAGAACCCACATTTGTGTGCTGCTGAGTAGAAAATTCTCAAATGGTTGTTGAACTCTGAACTTTTAATTTTTAATAATCTTTCATTGTCTTTATTTTGACGTAAAATTACCCAAATCTTCAAAAATCAAACCTCAGTAAGCTTGAGGAAGCTGCATTCAGGAAGAAAAGTTATTTTAAATAGGTACTATGATGAAGTGAATCATTCAAAGAAAATGATTCCTTGCAAATCATTTGGGTCTAGAAAAATAACTAAATAAAATTTAAAAAATCATTTGGGTCTACATTTTTCCCCATAAAACATGCTGAATATATTGATACTGCATATATATTTTAATGGTCAGAGATTTGGGTGAGTTTTTTGCACAGATGCTGAGGCTTACCCACCTCTGCAGTGCCCACTCCCCTTTACCCCAGCTTCCTGGCTGCTCTGTCAGCCCAGATCCTGTCCTGCACCACCCCAGACTGCCCAGGCTGCATGTGGCTTTGGCAGAGCCCTTGGCAAGAGGCCACAGACTCTCATATCCATCCCACTTATTATAGTTGTCTTTGAAGGAAAGACTCCCCTTTAGCTTTTCCCTGGTTTTGTTGCCTCTCCCTTGTCTTCATATTGTGTTTTTGTGTGTGTGCCAGTTTTTATCATTTTTATGTATAGGAAGGTTCACCTGATGAAGCTACTCTGCCATTACCAGAAGCTCAGAAGTGAGCTTCTCATATGTGAGTGCTGAAACTTCCCAGTGCTCTTTAAAAAGGCATTTAATTCTGTAGGCATTTTCATTTGTATTGGAAATGCTTACCTGAGATTTTGAGTCAGAGGACTAGATTTAGCTTCTATCACTGCCATTTCTAGCTGTGACCAGAGGCTTGGTTTCTTCATTTACTAAAAAGCAGTGATAGTTAAGAAAACATTCTGTAGAGGGGTACTGTGAGATTCAAGTGAGGTGTAATGTATAAGAAGAAGCATTGCTCATTCATTTATTGAGTAAATATTTATTAAGGGTCTCCTTATGTCAGCCCTATTTTAAAGTACTGAGGTTTGGTAGTAAATAAAAAATTTACTGTGGTGCTTTTATAAATTTCAAAACAGTGTTAATTATCATAATGAAAAGACATCGTGCAAATGGTCCATAACTCTTATTTCCAAGTCGTGAGAAATGTGTACTTGTTTTAATATTCATTTATTTACGTATCTCCTCTACTTAACTAGATTTCATTTCCTTGAGAACATAGACGATACTTCTTTTTAATTTTATTTATTTATTTTTAAAAGATTTTATTTATTTTTTAGAGAGGGGAAGGGAGAGAAGCATCAGTGTATGTTTGCCTCTTGCACTCCCCCTACTGGGGACCTGGCCTGCAACCCAGGTGTGTGCCCTGACTGGGAATCAAATTTGCAACCCTTTGATTCACAGGCCAGCATTCAGTCACTAAGCCACACCAGCCAGGGCTATACCTTCATTTTTATAGCCCTCTTAGTACTAAGCTGATACCTCACATATGGGGACTCAGTAACTACTAGTTTAAAAAAATATGGATATATTTGTTGTGTTTTCACATATGAGTGTACCCCCATTAGTGGCTTTCACAACCTAAATTTGCTGTTACTCATCGATAAGGTTTATCAGCATGCCGGCTCCCTGCGGGTCAAAACCAGGACATGTGTCAGTTCCTCTCCTTCCAAAGACAGCAAAGGAAGCTGTGCTTACCTCCTAGCTCTGCGAGTACATGATGGGCATGATTTGTCAATGCAAGCTAATTTGGGAAATACACTAAATTCTCTTTAGCAGGTTACAGAAATGTCAGATAGGAAATAGTCACTGAAATAAGTCACTGTGTTTTTAGAGATGGCAGGCCAGAGGTTTTCCTCTTGTTGGAGTGTTTCATGAGTGCGGACTGTGGGCTTGTGAAGTCCCAGACCCCAGGCACTTCCCCTCTGCTGGTTAGCCCGTCCGGTACAGATTTGTCACTTCAGAGACCTCCGTTCAGGAAGAGTTCTTAAAGATTGTTTAATGGGTGACTAGTCATGTGATATAACACATAAGTAATATGTTATACATTCTTTTTTTATTTGTATTGAAATTCTCAAAAAGTGGGGCCTTTTTTCTCAATAAAGATTGAGTAAACTGAAGGTTTCAGTAAATTAAATATATTGTGTGCATTGGTCAAGAAATATGCCCTTTCCATCTCTTTCTTTTTCATTGTTAATAGCTTGAGATTATTGCTGTTCAGGAAACATTTTTATAAGGTAGCATTATACATTTTCATCTTACTTAATGTGAGAAGTAATGACCAAATATGCATGCAGCTTAAGATAGTGTTCTCAGCAGAGTGTGACAGAATATTTTACCTCACTCCAGTAAAGTGCTGACAGGCACTCCTTTTGTCCTTAAATGTCTTTTTTGTAAAACAACTTTATTGAGATGTAGTTCAATACTATAAAATTTCCCCATTTAAAGTATATAATTCAGGGGTTTGTAGTATATTCCTAGAATTGTATAATCACAGCTTTGTGCTTACACAGTATAATTTTAAAACATTTTTATCATGTGTCATTCACCTTTACCCCAACCCCTACTTCAGACAACCACTAATCTCCTTTGTCTCTGTAGGTTTGCCTATTTTGAATATTTCACATAAATGGAATCATATATGTGGTCCTTTGTGACTAGTTTCTTTCTCTTAGAATGATGTTTTCCAGGTTCATGCATGTTCTATGTAGCATATATCAGGATTTCTTTATTTCTGAATAATATGCCACTGTATGGATACACCACATTTTGTCTATCCATCCATCAGGTGATTGTCATTTGTCCTGCTTCCACTTGTTTGGTATTGTGAATATGCTACTATGAACATTCATGTGGTTTTTGTGTGGACATATGTTTTCATTTCTCTTGGGCATGCACCTAAGACTGGAATCACTGAGTTATATGGTGACTCTGCTTAACCTGTTGAGGAACTGTTTTCCAAAGTGGCTGCACCATTTTGCATTTGCACTGGCAATGTATGAGGATTTCCCTTTCTCCATATTTTTAAACTTCTTTTAATTAAAGAATTTTAAAGCTAGAAAGGAATTTTGAAATCATTTAGTTCTAACCCAGTTGCAGATGATTGAAATAAAAGTGCAAAGAGTTCGTAGTTCAAATGTCTCCCATAAACTCATGCTTTATTTCTAAAATGTATTATTCTGGACATTAATTTGAATATCATCTTTGGATATTTTATTGTAAAAATGGAAATGCTTTAATAAATATCATTGACTGTTTAACAAATGTACCTGCTGTAATCCATTTTTAAGTTATTTATTTTTAGAGAGAGGGAGGGAGGGAGAAAGAGAAGGAGAGAAACATTAATGTGTGGTTGCCTCTCGTGTCCCCCTTTAGTGGGGACCGCAACCCAGGCATGTGCCCTGACTGGGAGTCAAACCAGTGACTTTTTGGTTTGCAAGCCTGCACTCAGTCTACTGAGCTACACCAGCTGGGGCTGTAATCCATTTTATAAAAATTGACTTGTTAATAAAATCATAGATAATCATGTAGAATTAAAAAATCCCAAAGACACAGAGTTTAAAATGTGGTGAGAAATAGCTTAATTATTGTGTAAATTTTGGAGCAATAAATGTGTTTGGCAATTGCTACTACCTTTTCTTAGAATTTCTTATTCTGCTTTCAGCCCTCCCCTCCCACCTTTATCACCTTCTGGGGTAGTGTGATAGAATAGGGCTAGAGTAGCACCCTTTGCCAGAAAGTTACTGTACCCAGTTAGAGTCACTATATTTATAATTTATGTGAATAAAACTTTTGTAAATGGATTTATTAATGCTGATATTTGAAATTTTCTGAAGTTTGAAAACCAAAGATCTAATAATCACTACTCACTTTCAGGGTTACCTGATTAGCTGTGTTTGGAACTGCTACCGATATATCAATGGCAGGAACTCCTCCGATGTCCTTGTGTATGTTACCAGCAATGACACTACGGTAGGTGCCAGTCACTCATTGTGGAGGTCTCCCCACATTGGCTCTGCGATGGCTCCTGAATGTTTCTACTGTTGTCTACTTTTTTCTTTCTAAGATTCTATTATTTTTTAGAGAGAGGGGAAGGGAGGGAGGGAAACTTTTTGTATGCTCCCTGACCAGGGACAGTACTTGTAACCCAGGCATGTGCCCTGACTGGGAATCAACACTGGCAGTCTTTTCCCTTTGCGGGACGTTGCCCAAATGAGCCACACCAGTCAGGGCTGTTGACTGTGTTTTCAGTGTTGTTGAAACATACTCAGGAATTGCTTAGGCACCAGGGGATTTGTAGTTGAATGAAATATGTTTCATTTTCCTCAAAGTTTATTGAAATCCAGATGGCTCAACGTCTGGTTTATTTTAAAAACTTTTACAGATAGAAAATAGATTTACCTTCTTCATATTTATGTATCATAAACCTGAATTACTAAACCATTGTATGTAATTTTGAATAGTATACTATCTCACTTGACATGTGAAATTAAACCTAGAAATGTGATATTACAGGTAGAGAAATAAGAATGATAGAGGTTTGTCTTTAAAACTTGCCCTGCATATGAAAACCTTAGCAAGAGGATTTAGATGATCTCTGTTGTATAACTAGTTGTTCATGCTTAAAATTTTTTAAAAATATTTTATTTATTTTTAGAGAGAGGGGAAGGGAAGGAGAAAGAGTGGGAGAGAAACATCAATGTGTGGTTGCCTCTTACATGGCCCCCACTGGGGACCTGGCCTGCAACCCAGGCATGTGCCCTCACTGGGAATTGAACCGGCAACCCTTTGCTTCACAGGCCCGTGCTCAATCCACTGAGCTACACCAGCCAGGGCACCATGCTTAAAATTTTTAAGCTTCAAACATGATTTTGGAAAACATGTCTTCACTGGAAGAGTCCTAGAAATCATTTTTACTTCACATAAATTATTTAAAACTGTCTGGCTTGTGGTGATATAAAAGTGTAAGTCCACCAGGTACTAACCTCCCCGTGTGCCCACCACCTTCGCATTCAGCACAGCCTGACGCAGTGCCCTCCACGGGGACCCACCTGCTCAAGAAATGACTGTGAAAAGGATGGGGATGAGTGTGTGGGATGAGTGAACATGGACACTACTGCAGGGGATAGAATGGACAGGACAGCTGCAGGGTAAATACCAATAGTGTGTCAGATCTAAACTAGGACAGAGGTTTATATTTTGCTTTGTGTTTTAAGTTCTGGGGACTTGTTCACTCTGCGACCTTACTGAAATAATTTCACCTGTCCTCACCTTTATTTCCCTGTGTATAAACTTGGAATAAAAGAACTTCAAACTTTGTATTAAATATATAGTTTCATTAGGAGATAATGAAAATAAAAAATGTATTTTCCTTCCAAATTAAATGTTAGATCCTCCTATAATTCAGAAACAGAAAATGTCCGCACTGCCCTAATGCCGCTACTTGATTTTGTGTGGCCCATTCCATTCCCCATTGCACTGCCTAACTGCATACATGTGATGTGTAATTTTGACATAAGGACTTTGTCATCAACAGAAATCAAAAATATTTTCTGATACAAAGTTGTTGCAGATATCTGGAAATATTGTTTATGCTCATCAATGCTTGAAATTGTAATCATTAGTGTCACTGCTGGAGTTTGATATTTAATGTTGTAATAAAGAAGCATATCTATTGCTAAATACAGCAATAGATAGGAATAATCTATTGATAGGTAGGTAGATAGATAGATGCAAGCTGATATTATTGAGAACTCTCTAGGGTTTCTGAGGGAAAGTATGTTATACATGAATGGTTTTCCTAAGTGCTCACCAAACATTTGTTAAGTTGAACCAAGTACATGGGCAGTGGTTTTAGAAGAGCCTGGGCCGTGATCAGAGGCCCAGAGCCCAGCATGCTCAGGTGCCGAGGAGCCCTGGTCAGGTCTGCAGAGCTCTGTGCGCTGATTACAGTGAACACGAGTCTGCTCGGCCCTTGAAAGAAGTTTGCTTGTGTCAGTAAGTCTCTTTAAGGAAGTTACTTCAAAATTATTAAAAATTTGATACAACTATTAAAGAATTTTTTCCTTCTCAATTTCTGGGTATTTAGTTATCTCTATGTTTCTTTCTTAAAATCTGTGTACATTTATTGTCCTGTTTAACCCATGAAAAGTCTAAACAAAGTTTGAGATTTTTGAGTGTGAAGAGCCATAAAGTTAATAAACAAGCAAGATATGCCAGAACCTTACCCTAAATATCATGATATGTAGGACTCATAAGGCTACAATATTTTAGAAGTTTCTCAGAAAAGGTAATGTCCATTTTGCATGTATTTGCTTTGCTATACCTTTGATGGTGGTTTTTTTACAGTACTTTCTTAAGAGTTTTGTTTTTAATAGAAGCAAAGGGGAAGAGCTAAAAAGATACACATTGTGTAATACACTTTGTTTTATTTTTTATAATCGTTATTTATTTTTCGGTTACAGTTGACATACAATACTAGTTTCAGGTGTACACCTCGGTGACCAGACACCACAGAACCCACCAAGTGATCATCCTGAAAACCCCGCACACACCTGACATCACACATAGCTGCCGGAATACTGTCAACTGCTTTCCCTTGCTGCACTGCCCATCCCCACTGTCCCGTAACAACCAGTTTGCACCTCTTAGTCCCTTCACCTTTCCCACCTCTCCTCCCAGGGTGCAGTGCATTTCAAATCAAAGGAAACTCTGAAATTTGTAAAAAGTCCCTAAAATACATCTAACTAACTTTGTACAGGAAATATTTTTCTCCCTTTGAAAGATTCAAAATTAAGTATGGAGTAACAGCTAAGTTTTATTTAGGCTAACATAAACTCAGAATAGTTGTACTTTTTAATGGGATATCCCAGCTCTTCTAATAATAGGCCTCTTTTCTTCAGAAAGGGTTCCAGCTTGGCAGGAGTTTGTAGTAGCTAGGATTTGGGACGAGGGACCTAGTGCCAGCCGGGCTGTTTGCCATTGTGCCGACAGAAGATACCAGGAGGTTACCTGACTGTAGTTGCTGGTCGTTATCTCCTCAGTCATTCTGTATCAACTTGCCATTTTTAAGATAAGGAGACTTGAGTTGCTGCTGATGATGTTACTACTTTGTCACATTTCCCAGTGAGCCTTTTTTTTTTTTTCCTTTTTCTGAAGAATGGTATTCTTGGGAAAGAGAGATTTATCATTTCTCACAACTCAGTTGCATGGATAGTTCGTTCCGAAACACAGGGATAGATCACCAACTTGAAGTCTCAGCTTTCTGACAGCATTTAAATTAAAAAAACAAAAAACAAAAAACATAATGGTATTGTGATTATTTAAAAAGCATACTTATATATAAAATTATTAATATAAAATGTGCAGTAAGTGCTCAGGTTTCCAAGTGTTTCATAAATGTCATAATTTTTCTAGTAGTTTATTTGAAACAGGATCTGTGGAGCAATACAGGGGTTGGCTAAAGTAGGTTTACAGTTGTGAGTATGCCATACAGTTTATTTTTGTATTATTATTCACTAATAATTGTATTATTTTCCATATGAACAACTATAAACCTACTTTGCCTGCTCCTGTATGTATTTTAAGTTGCTATAATTTTTGGTTAAAGAAACTAGTTTGTCCCACAGACCAAATTTTTATGATTGTAGTCCTTTGTATTTCCGGTAAATTAGATCTTGAAGCTTCCCATATTTATGTTCCCATATTCTCACTTTTTTTTCAAGATTACTTCACAGTCGATTATTTGTTCTTCCACCAGGAGGCAGATAATATCTGGTTGATTCTCTTTCTGGGATGACCGCAGCCATTGCTACCTAATGCCTAGATTCATTGATTCGTTGGGGGTCACATTATGATGACTTCCTGTCATTCCTTTTTCATTTATTAGCTGGAATATTTCTATAAGGAGATTTCCCTCCTATACTATTTGGTTACCCCATGGTATTTGTGATGTGGATAAATATACTTGTTTTTGTTCTATTTATTTATCAGAATAAAGGTATAAAAGTTTTCTCTAAAAAGCCAGTACATTCTAGTTAATACACTTATTTGTGCTCAGTTGGAGCCTCTTTAGGTTGGTGCCCAGATCTTCTGACACCGTCTTTGACAGCCGCCTTGCTGTTTGGTATGAGTGACAAGGCACTTCGCCTTCACCGTGCACGCTGCCTGTCCCAGACCTGAGCCAGCCATTTCTAAAGCAGTGCGGCTTCCTTTGGGTGGATACTCATCTGCAGTTCTAGAGCTGGAAAACAGATTTCTTGTTCTTTTCTTTCTTTCTTTCTTTTTTTTTTTTTTTTGAGGCAGGGTTCTTCATGTTTAAAGATTGTTTTAATAGAAGTAAAGGAGTTAATACACATATATACTGGAGTCTTACTCTGAGTTTCTAAATGGGATTGGAATGATCTAGTTTTATCATTTTCCCTGGTGTCCGTAGCTATATTAAGATCTTCATAGTGTGTAATAATGTATGCTTATCACTTGTCCACATGGTTTTTTTGAATCTTCTCAGACAAAATAACAGGTTGTGTCTTTCACTTCCTATCAAGTATTAGGCCAGATGGCTTTTCTCCCAAGCTGAATAGTCCCAGGGTGACCTCTGTGGAAAGATACTGGGGCGCTTGTTGGCACAAAATAAGTGTGCTTTTTCCCCTCTAAAACAGTATACATATTACTAGCCAGACATATACTTTCCCAAATAGATAAGAGTTATTAGATACTGGAGGTCATTCTGTGGGTTAATCTCTCCTCCAGTTTCTCAACTAAATCCCCACCCCCCCAGCCCCCCAAAAAAACCACACACACAAAACCCTTTTGAAAGGAATGCCAAAGATTAAGGTCACAGACTCTGTTAGTTCTTAATGCCTTAGGGTCTTGGTATTTGGTTCATGACACCCTTAGGTAAAAAAAAAAAAATTCCTACCTGTTCATTTCAGTAAGTAGTCAGGTCCAGATAAGAGTAGTGGCTAGTATAGTGTCTAACAGTTGTTGTCCTTGAAAATATAAAATATTGTAAGGTGGTCCTTTGAGTTACCAAAGCACACGGTTGGGTCCCCTAGGGAGATGCAACCGTCCTTTCAGAACATTGTTGTAGAATTTACATTCTGGATGCATAATGCTAATACCACATTCTCTCTCCTACCTCCATCAAAATTTGACATTAAAAGGAAAAACATATTAAAATACTAGCCATATACATTATAGAAACAGATTTCTTTCATATTAAAATTTATGCAGTTGAGATTTTAAAAATGATTTTAACTTGTGCAGTTTTGTTTTGCTAATAGTATCCAGCATTTAGTTAAGTTCAACAGTGGAGGGACCCAGTTGCTTTGAAATTGGGGCACTTTAAAAGCATTGCAATTAATATTTAGTGAAAATATTGTTTAAAGTTATGATTTCAGATAAAAGAACCATAGTCTTGGTAATGTTAACTACTTGGCAATTTCTTACTACTTAGGGGTAAGAGGAAAAGTTTAAACTTGATGGGGTCTGCTAAGCCATGTCATATGGTAGGCACTAATCCTGGTGAACATTATATATGGGTTATTGTTTTGACTTCAGAAAGTATTTTGCTATGTGGGGTCTTTCTTTGAGTCTGACTGCTTAAAAAACACAGTAAAAAAGTCAGCGACCTGGTCAAGGCCAGATTATCTCCTCAGCGGCCATTTTCTAACAGACTTCTCCACGGGGCCTGAAATTAGTTACAGCTGACTGACCCTGGGCTGTCAGAACGCCACAAATTCTCAGTTGACCAGGAGGGGTTGGGGGTCGGGCTGGGATTTAGTAGTGTTCTCAGTGATTTAAAAAAAATATTCATAAAAAATTTCACTGTATTTTTTTTCTGTTGCTTTAAAAAATCAGGTTATTCATTATTTTCTTAGGTATAGGTTGAGTATTTTTAGAAACAAGTTTTGACTAGGTAATTTTACTGTCCACTGTACAGAGGCCAAAGGACAGGGAATGAACAAAATTGAGGGTTCAGTTCAGGAGATATATTAATAGTTAGACTTCAGAAGTTCCTTCATACCTGAGAAATGACCGTTACCAAGGTGAAAGTATAGTCATCTTGCAGATTCTTTAGGATAAAGTTCTAACTTTCTGACACGGTGTGAAGGGTCTTCACAGTGTGAAGGTTACCAGACTGGCTCTTAAGATCTCTTTCAGTTCTGGAAGTTTCAGATTCGTGCACATTAAATATACATCACATACAAAACAACTCAGCCCCATGCATTTTCTTGTATCTTCTGTGTGCACATGGCTCTAACACAAAAGTGTTGTGGGTGAGAGTAGACTGGATGTCCCCTGAGATTTCCTTCTGAAAGCTTTTCCCTGCTTCAGTGTAGGTTTCATGGTTCGGGGTGACAGTGAGTGATGTTAACTTGGCTTTTCTTCCTTCCATCAATAAAATACAGCATTTAAAAATTATATTCTAATCTGCTAGAAATTATTTCTCACCCATAAAATGTACCTGTTATTTTACCCAGAGAACGTCTGGGACAGTCACATCAACACGTAGATATATGAAGAACATGTGTATGTACATACATACATATATGTATGTGTGTATGTATATATGTATATATATAAATGTTTATTCAGCATTGTTTTTAATAGCAAAAGTATCCAGTCTCATCTGGAAATTGGGGACTAATTTGGTTAGGTAAAGATATATCCACTTGATAAAATGCCTTTATTGCTATAAAAATTATGACCAGTGTAACAGCAGGAGAAAGGATTATATTTTAAGAAGCAGAATATGGAAGTTTGTGTTTCAGTTACAGCTATGGAAGGAAGAACAAAGCTTATAAATACAGATTAAAGTATAATAGAAAATTAAGCACTTGATTTTGTTGGATGCTAGAAATCAAAATAGATATTTCTCTCTATTAATGAGAGGGAGGTAGGGAAGTGTATGGGGCAGGGGGAACAGGTGAGTGGGAATCTGAGGTCAGCAGTTCTGACAGTCCTCCAGCCCGAGTGCGGCCTGTAGAAGGGCCGGTGTGGTGTAGAGTCGTGGGGGAGATCTGTGCACAGTGCGTGGTGCAGCACACTGAGGCCTGCTGGCAGTGCAGAGATGCAGCTGGGGTGCCTTTGATAGGGTTAAGGTGGTGAGAGATAGCCCACAGTTCATTTCTCCTGTTCCCTCAGTAGTTAAATTAGATGTTTTTATATTAGATAAAACTACAGGATTCTACAGATAGATTTAATTAGATGCTATTATATAGGTATATGTGTATTTAGATATAGTTACTTTTGATATGTTTATGTAAATAGTAGATATTTAAGTGCTCAGAACCATTTTAACTTGCAATTTGGGCTGCTATATTATTTTGTTATTTCCTGCCCAAATATTTCACTAGAGAAATTTTTGACCCAATTTGAAAGATTGGAAGTATGAATTCTATATTATGAGTACACTCTAAAATCATTTGAATAGCTTCTCTGCTGAGAATTAAGATAGATACTAACTTCTATCATATCAAGTGAGAACAGTTCATAGTAGTTTTACAGTGAACTGATGATAAAAATCATCTGTCTCATTTGCCTTTGGAAATGATTCCTCATTACAGATGTAAGGGGTTCTCACTAGAACTCCCCCATGTTTGTTTCTGATCTTCCCATCTTCTGCTCTGGTGGACTCACTGGGTACAGATGCAGTCAGTTGTAAACTGCACCATTGTTTAGGTACTTTTTGTGAGGTGCTCTTAATTACATAGCAGGGCCGAAATTCAGATGGTAACATGTACACAAATTTGTTCCTTAGAATTAAAAATATACAGGGGTGTGCAAAAGTAGGTTTATTGATGACAATAAAGAACTGTGTGCGGAAGTGTGCTTGAGTGTAGCAAGTAGACTCCAAGGATGTGCAAATACTGAAGGTCAGCAATTTGAACACTTACAATATTTTGCCTTTGTGACATTCTTTTGAGTTAATAAAAGTATTGTAATAATGATAACCTGTTGTATATCTTTATATATGAACTACTGCAAACCTACTTTTGCTCACCTCTGTATGGTTATGTGTATGTTTGTGTTTACTTACATTATATAGGTTGGCGTATCCAAAAGTGAAACAGTTATTCTGCATGCCTTAAAGATAAAGCCCAGACTTTCTGTGTGTGATTATCCTATCCCAAATGGTTATTTAATCTGTCTCCCCTTTCCTGTTGGGCCTGAGTAAAGGAAGCTCACATCTAAATAGGCAAATGTGGTGTGACCAATTTAAGATAAGCATTTAAGGTAAATGCTGCCTGTTTTAAACAAGATACACTGTAGACTATTAGGGTGTAACAAATGGTGAAGAAAAGGAAATAAATATTTTGACTTCTTGGGATTAATTTAAATGGACCTTTGGAAGACTTAAGTGACTCCAAGTGGTGAGATTGTCTTGCCTGTGTACTCTTACATCTGACAGTATCCTATCTTCCAAGCTCCAAATTCAGAGTAATGCTTCCTTGATCCAGGTGAAGGCAGACTTTTTCTGTTAAGAACTACATAGTAAATATTTTAGGCTTTGCAGGCTGTGTGGTCTGACATTAACTATTGAACTCTGCTCTTGTAGTGTGAAACCAGGTGTAGCTACGTAAGTGTGGCTGTGTTCCAATAAAACTTTATTTATGGATGCTGAAATTTAAATTTTATACAATTTTCACATAGCCTGAAACATTTTTTAAAACCATTTTAAAAAGTAAAAACCTGTCTTAGTTCACAGGCCACACAAAAATCAGGTGCCAGGCCAGACTTGGCCCATGTACTCCACAACCCCCCTGCCTGAGTAGAAGTTTAAGCCCAGGTTCATAAGCATTTGTAGGACAGGTATCTGAACCTTCCCAGGGAATTGAATAGCCGCAGCTTTCAGCCTAGATAAACCCCAGAGTAGAGATTTCCCTCCTGCGAGTGGGTTGGCAAACAGCAACCTAATCTTTTGGCTCTTTTTAAGAGTATCTTTTTCCTGAGAAACTTTAATTCTTCCATTTTTATTATTTTGCCTACAGTTCTAAATCAAACATATTTAACAAACTATAGTGAAAAATCAGTAAAAGAAGAATTTGCTTGGAAAATAATTGCTAAATTTTTGAAAACCAGTAGCTAAAGCTATAATGCTGCGTTACTCTCTTTCTTTTACTCAACCATTTGTTCTGTAATATCTTTTTTCAGTTTACTATCATAAAAAAGAAACATACACCTTCATCTCTGTATGTCTTTTTTCTCTGTATGTATGTCTGTCTATAATAGAAATGAAAACTTCATAACGCAATTACTGTCCATTTTGTCTTATTTCTGGGTTATTTTGACACTTCACATGTATTATTTTGCATTGTGTTCGAGACCCAAAAACATCTCATCCTTTCACAAATATATGGGGTAATACTAAGATTTGTTGAACATTTATCACATTTCATGTACTCTGCTAGTAAGCAGTTACTTGGGCTTATTTATTTCACCAACTTTGTGAGATAGAGATTATTATTGCCCCCAATTACAGATGGAGAAAAGTGAGGCTTAGAGAGGTAAATGACTGGCCCAGGGCCTCAGAGTTCGGAGGAGGCAGGCCCAGACAATCGACTCCACAGCCCAGTACACTCCAGTCTTCTCGACATGGTGGCAAACGTAGAAAAATGCAGTATTTGTTTGGCACACTGTTGTGAATATACTGTGGCTGAGAAGCTCTGTGCTTTCTGGCAGGAGGTAATTCTCTTCATTGGACCCCCCCTGCATTAGCATATAAGCTGTGTGCTGTTTCTTACCTTTCCCATTTCGGTTAGTGTGGTAGCCTCAGGACCTGGAACACAGTATGACCCACATTTGTTGATGAACAAATGATGCTTAATAAATCTTGTCTCTTTTGTATCTCAGTTGAAGGAAGAAGCTTAATAATGTATGTGAATCGTTACTGGCTCCATACGTACATCCCCCACCACCCAGTAGTCATCTCCAGAAAGAACTCGCATTGTGCACCTCACTTCTTGTCTTACCTGCCTGCTTCTTTCAGATTCTGGTGAATGGTCACAACATCCACATCGCCACCTCAGCCAGTAACTTAGGAGTCATCTTTAAACTTGTTATAACCAGTCTTCTAGCTTCTGGGCTTGGACTTTGCTCTCTCTTCCCCTTTTTCTTTCTGTTGCTACCAGATTGATCTAAAACATAAATCTGATTTTGTCATTCCTGTATTTAAAAGTCTTGAGAGGTTCTGCTGTTTATTACTGCAGCATTTTTCAACTGTACCGTCACTCCACTTTGCTATGTGACAGCCATTTGTGACTTGGGGAGCAGTATTTAAAATCCAAGTTTGCCAGTGGTTTGATCCCCCGCCCCTTAATCAACAAGAGCAGATTCAGGATTATCCCTACAATAAATCTGTCTTAGCTGCCTGCATTCTAGTACTTGCTTGAAGCGAGAGGGAGTGGAGCTCTGGCTTCATCTTGCCAAGTCCATCTTATTTGGGAAGCAGCTTTGAGGGACTGTTACTGATGTGTTGTCAGAAGTTGCTAAGATAGAAATCTGTATTTGAACAACAATTAAAAATTTTTTAAAAAGGTTGCTGCTCTTAGGAACTTTACCTTTTTTAAAAAAAATTATAGATTTTAGGATGAGAGGAAGGAATATACAGAGAGAAACATTGATTTGTTGTTCCATTTATTTATGCATTTATTGGTTGATTCTTGTATGAGCCCTGATGAGGGTCAAACCTGCAACCTTGGGAAGATACTTTAATCAGCCGAACCACCTGGCCACAGCTGGCACTATTGGCTTTCATGAATACTTCCATACCCTTGGCGTCCTACCTGCTACCCCCACCTCGGTGGATACCCCCAAAGAAAGAAAAATCTCCATTTATAGTGGTATTTATTTCCCCACATTTTGGGGGAGAGAAGTTGACTTTGTAAAATCCGTGTATGCCCATGGGATCCTTACGTATAAACATTACCAAAACCCCACATTCTTGCCCAAAATAATGAGGACCACTGGGTTCTGTAAAAGAAGGTTCCACTTTCCTGTCATTGATTTTTATAAGGCCAGTTGGGATCTTGCCTGTCGTTCCAGGCTCATCTCTTGTCACCCATCCCCAGAAAACTACCTACATCTTTACATGAATGCCCTGGTGTTTCATGACATACACTGCACATGTGCTTTTCCCCTCCTGTGATGAGCATTGCTCGGGTAGGATAGGGCATCCCGCTCCAGACTGCAGTCAGCTTCTCCACCTGCGCCTCCCTGGCACCTGGCACCACAGCTGGCCTGAGGCTGCTGCTCCGACGCACCTGGGGAAGGAGTGACTGGAAGGGGGTGGTGTTCCAGCCATACCTTACTCTGGATTTTGGAATTATAAGTGTGTGCACAGTGCTTACAGACGTGCATCCTGCGGTAGAAATGGTGTCTGTTTTGTCTCCTTTCCCATCACTCAGTTACTTTTGTTTAGAAATGTGAGAGGAGGAGATTGGGGGCAGCAGTGGGAAATCTGTTGTAGGGGGCGATGAATGTGTCGCCTCGCACCCGGCATTGCAGGTCCGAGGAATCACGAGCTGGCTCTTTCCAGAGATGCTTCTCTCAGGTCTCTGACTGACTTCCTC
This sequence comes from Artibeus jamaicensis, assembly GCF_021234435.1. Lineage (NCBI taxonomy): Eukaryota > Metazoa > Chordata > Mammalia > Chiroptera > Phyllostomidae > Artibeus > Artibeus jamaicensis. Next base: position 29,256,870 of record NW_026522059.1, on the reverse strand, counting down.
TTTACTTTTGGAATGCCATGATTATTTTTTAATTTTTTCAGTATTAATTTTATTTTTAACACAGTGTTACATGTATAATATTGAAAGATTTATTTCTTAATTGTCCTCTGTTTTCTTGTCCATCCTCCAAATTTCACCCAATTTTTGCCACTTTCAACTCTTACATGCTTCCTTTAGTATTCACCCATTATAAAATACTATGTCACACTTGCTAATTTTTTATTATTAACTTGAGATATCTTTTGACTACTTGTTGAATAGCATTTGTCTCTTACTGCCCTCCCTGTATTCTCTGAGGCCTTCATTTTCCTAATGTAGTCACACCAAATTTTTGGTCCCATCGTCTCCTTCTCATACAGTTTTTGTTTTCCCCCAGCAAAGGTTTGCCTTGTTTTTTCAGCTGCCAAGTTTGGTTTGTCCTTTTGTCTTTTTTTTGTTTTAACTTTTTACCTATCCCAGTCCTTTCTCTGTAGCTGTCAGATCTGTCAATCATTACCTGTTAACATTATTTTCTATGTTTGACTCTAAAACAACCTATGAGTTTTGTTTCTTTCTTGGGGCCTCTCTTACTGCTGCAAGATAGATGAGGTGCCACACAGCTGTCGTCCCCGGCTCTGACTTTGTTTTAACTTCCCTCACCCATATGACCACGTGGAGGGCAGCAAGCAGATTGCTGCCATGGTTTACCTTGTGTTTTGTGCCGCCACCCTCCCCCACCCCGCCCTGGACTCCGAAATCTCCAGGGACACTTCTTTGAGAATCTGGTGAAAGCTCTGAACACTCTACTCTCCCTGGGAAAATAACTGAACAAACATAAAACTTGGCATGTAATTTAGTGAATGTCTGAAGACATTTATGTAACTTCTATGCAAAGCATTTTAGTAATGTAATCCTAGCAACTATAGAATTCCGAAGGAGCCTTTAATGGCTTAACTCTAATAATACAGTAAAAGTCCAACTCTAACCAGAGTACCCAAACATTTTCTTTTTTACCAATAAATAGTTCTTCCCTCTTGAGCATTTTATTGTTTCTTAATATTTGATGGAATGAACAAGTTTCCCAAATTTTAATGAGCTGCGTATATATGGCCGGCAGGAATCACTTTTTTACTACCTCTGATGATAATTTTCCCCTCTCCAATTGTTCTGTATGTTGATGTAGCTAAGAAGCATGATGTTTCCCCTGGTAACGCTCTGAATATTTGTTGAGCTGAATTGAAATGAATGATAAGCTGCATTCCCACCAGCACGCTGTCACCTACCTGACAACGCCCAATTAAAGAGACAGTGTAGATAGACAGATGCTGATCTCCCTAGTGAACAGGGGCCTTCTGGGGTCACTGGCAGGAGGCATTTTTCCATCTGTGGAAAAGAGTTAATACCATTATGAAGACACTCTGTGGCTGAGATTCTGTAAAACAAACCTCCAGGGACTGTACTTAGATTAGAATTTGGTCATATTGTATATTGAAGTGTGGTGTGTGGCTGAGATTTGTAACATGTCTGTGTTTATCTACTCAGTGAGCAGCTGCTGTTTTTACCAGGCAGTGACTTGTGTTTCCATTACCATTAGTCCCCTTATATTCTCTGTCCCCTGTCAGTCACCATACTGACGTCCAGGTCCATGAGTCCTTTTTCCTTTTTGCTCCATCCCTCCACCCCCAGTCAAGATTATTTAGTCAGATTGTAACAATTCTTACTTCACCAGCCCTTCCTGGAAATCATTAATAATATTAACATCTTTTAGATTAAAAAAAGATGACACTGCCCCTTCAGAACTTAAAACCAGTTGGAGAGCTTTTCCCTGACAGGAGTCCAGGAGCCTGTGGAATGAGCCGCATGAAGGATGTTTTACAGTCGGCACTTAGTCCATGGTAATGCCATTAGGATGTTAAAAACTGACGTGAGGATGAAACTTTACATTTGAAAATAAATAGCAAGAAATAGTGACAAACAAAAGGCAAATTTCCAGCATTCTTTTTCCCTTTTCAAAAAAATTTTATGTTTAATCTTCTGTGAATGTGTTGGAGAATTTGACTGTTGCATTTTGCACAGGAAAAAAAGTTGGCCATGATGGCTGTTTTTTCTGCTTTTTCTGTAGCTCCACTATGTTTAAGGGTAATTTCTCCCAGGGTACTGATAGATATGAGTCAGGTAGTTGTTTAATGAGGTTGGGGAGCACAGTGCTGAGGTTCTTTCATGCAGAATTTAATATTCTGGTGCTGATGACAGCTGTTTCCCCTGGTTATAAGTTAACACTGAGTGTGTAGTCACTCACGCATGTGCTGGGGGCCCAGTTTTAAAGCCAGACATGCCACTGCAGAGAGGAGAGCGGTGGCTTTGTTGCAAAGAATACACACTTTTCCTCCACTAAGGGTGAAACTTCCGGGATTCCTAGTGGAGACACGGCTGCTGGGTACTGGATAAAGCTCTGTAAGGTGGTCACAGGCTCTCCGTGCTGATACCCACTTTCTCTCCGTGGCATGTCCCCTAAGTGTTCACCTTCACGGAGCCTTCGGTCCCCAGAAGGTGTTCTGTTCTCAAGCTTCCCTCCCTTACCTGTGCTCTTGCCTCTGCCTACACTGTCATCTTCCCTCTGCCTGATCCTACTTATCTTCCTGAGAGGACTCCCCTCCCCTGTCCACCCAAAGTACTTGTCCCTGTCTGTTCTTCCTGAACGTCTTGTCCACGCATTGGTCACGCGCAGGTCACCTGCTCCCGCTGGACTGTCAGTTCCTTCACAGACTGTGGAGTGGGTTCAGGTTTGTGTCACCGTCGCCGAGTGCCCTGCCATGCCCCTTGCAGATGGTTTCCTTCTCTGGGGAGAACACTGGGAGTGCTTCCTGGCCTTGGACAGGCATTTGTGCTGAGTGTGTTGTGGGTACTCCTTTCTGCAGAGCAACAATTGAGCACTGGCCTCGATGCTGTACCTTGGGTAATGCCTGAAGTATGAAGGACTTAGGCTACAGGCACAGTGCCACCACCACTTTTGGGACAGAGGCTGTGAAGCAGACAGGAGCGATCTCAGGCCTTGATCTTGCTTGTGTGGCCACTTCACTTCCACTTCTAGCTCCCCAAGTTTAGCCTGATTGGAGCTGAGTGTCATATGTAAATATTCCTCCTTTACCAGCCAACCCACTGTTAAGTCTTGTCAGTGGAGGGTGCTGGAGGAGGAAGGGGTTCTCTTCTGGCTCTGGTGTGCACCTGTGGAGCGTTTGGATCCTGTTGGCAGTGCCTCGGCGTTGGGGGGGAACAGTGCCAACCACACCTCCTTGACAGTCTACCCAGCAAGCACCTGCTCCCAGGCAGTTTCCAGGGCAAGTGGCACCTCCCTGTGAACAGCTTCTGGCAGCACCCTGCAGCAGCTTCCCAGTGTCCCAGCAGGTGGCTCCTGTACACCTGCCTCAGCCTGCTGACTGTGACTGTGGACCAGCTCTGGGCTGGTTCAGCCCCGAAAACTTCTCTATGGACCACCCCTCCAATGATGCTCAGTTCCCCGCTTTGGGGAGGGGACCCCTTTCTGTACTGGTTCTTCCCTTCGGCCCTCACTCAGCACTAATATCTATTAGAGTTCTGTCCCTGCCCTGTCCCACCCCTCTTAGCTCTTTCCCCTCCAATCCCATTAATAACTTTCTCTTTTCAAATTACTGGTGCTGTCTATCCCCAGACGGGACCCTAACTACTATAGATGCCTAGAATGCTGGGCTCCATTTCCCCACCAAATGAACCACATAGATTCTCTGTGGGACACCTGAGTGATGATAAGTCATTCCACCAGCAGCTTCTGAGTTCTTGCATTCATATAAGTACTGGACCAAACTGGGCTCTGCCTAAGACAAGCTTCAAGACTGGAAGAAGAAAGAGATAGGTAGTGAAGTATAAGTTGGAGAGGGTGTGTGTGTGATTGTGAGTGTAGGGATGACAAAATCTTAATATTTTAATTGTGTTGTCCCTCTAGGAATCAAAGGGTAGGTAAATGAAAAATCGATGAAATCGACAAACATTTACCACTTTAAGTGATGTCCATAATAGAAAGAGTAACGGAATGTTTTGTTTTCATTCTTTCCATTTGCAAATATTCTTTCTCTTTTCACAAAGCATTTGAAGTGGGTAACATTTTATTTCATCTCATCTGAGTTCCCAAGGGTAGGAACTGTGTTTTATTTTAGTTATGCCCACAATGCCTGTCACATAGTAGGCACATGCTAAATGTTAGTTGACTGATTAAAAGGTTATTTATACTGAGTTGATACTCTCTTTTTTGTTTTCTACTCTGAGAAAGCCCAAATTACTCAGTGTTTTCTTATGTTGACAGTTCATAAGCAATCACAAGTAATTGTTTTTGTACTAGAAATGTGAACAGAGAGGTTATCAATTTAGTGCTTGTTCTCATTTGTTTTTTTCCAGCCATTTACAGAGGTAACAGTACCTGCCATTGCAGGTGTGCATCACGCAGTGTATTAGGTACTGTATTTGTAGACCTGTCAGTCTGAAGCATCCCTGTTTTACAGACGTGGAAGTTGAGATTACATAATTCACCCAAGACCACCCTGACAAAGTATGGCTGAGCCAGGCCTTAGCTCCCGATTGAAGCCCAGGCCCTTTCGTGTTCCACTCCCATTTGGATGCCCTGTTCCTGTAGTCAGGTGCTTCCCCTACTTGTTTGTGCAGAGGGACGTAACACGCAGGAGCCCTTTGTCCTCTTCAGAGCTGCCACTGCCTCCTTTCCAGTCCTAGTCACGTAGCCCTCTGGCCTTCCAGGCACATATGAACGGGTTTGGAAAACTCAGAAAAGGCCAAAAGTCTCTTCCCATTTGCTTCTTTGAAGATTCATAAAGCCTCTCATTAAAGTCTAGCCACTTGCTGAAAAACTGAAATTGATACAGGTTATGGAAAACATTTAACTACATGAAAAGTCCAATTGAAGTTAAAGCTCAGGGTGGAACATAGGTGCACTTTTCAACACTAACCCTTGTCTTCTCTTTTTCTTAGGTGCTGTTGCCCCCGTACGATGATGCTACTGTGACTGGCGCTGCCAAGGAGCCACCGCCACCTTATGTGTCTGCCTAAGCCTGCAAGTGGGCAGAGCTGAGCATGACCTTGACTTTTCAGACAGCAGAGCAATAGTTCCTTAATTTCATTTCTAGGATGAGCTTTCTGAGCTTATTTGTTTCTGAAAGGTTCCAGTTTAAAATTTTTAACATTAAGTTGAAACCCTCTGTAGTTTTAGATGTATGCTTTAGCTGAGCACTCTGATAGGTTAACCGTCGAGTTCTTTCTGTAGGGATCGAGTAGAAGAGGCTTCCCTAGACCTCCCTGGGCTTCCTGGGCACTGAAACTACCCAACAATCCAGATGAACCTCGAGTCACAGAAGTCTGTCTAGTTTTGTACATATCAGACCCCCAAAAGTTGATGAGTTAGTCATATTTTTTTCTCTGTTTCCTCTTTCTCTTTTGAAAGTGTAAAATAAAATCAAAATTAGACACTTCAGTATGTAGAAGAAACCCTTATGAGAACAAGGATGTTAATTGTGAATCATTGCTCCAGTTAGGTAAATAGGAGTCCGTATATATGTATAAACAAAACAGGAAGTTCCTTTAGATCCTTTATGGCTTAAATTCAGTGACCATTTGAGTGTTCTGGCCAGGGTTAAATTGGGATCGTTGGACAATCCCCAGCAGTGCGGGAGCGGTCACTACTGTGGCTGTTCATGTGCACCCTGTTCTGAGGCCATGGAATGGCGTGTCGCGTCTGAGTCACAGGGGTGAGCTGATGTGTTTGGGCAGCGTGATACCTGGTGTTCCTGTCCCTGCCCAGGGCTGCCTTTCCCTGAGTGTTGTGCCCTGGCCTGATTTAAGGAGGACATCCATTTCACTCTGTCTTGTGGCATCGCTGAAAATGTGTTTAGCTAATTATATAACAGGTTTTTTTCTCTCCCTGCAAGGCACATCTTACTACTTTGAACTCCCAAGTATATCTAGTCATCTTCCAAAATGAGTGCATAGCAGTCTTCAAAAAAAGGAGGAGGGGTACTTTCCTGGAGGAACGCCCTTATCTTGATTACCCAAGTTCCAAGGGGTTTTTATATATTCGTGTACTCAAGGGTCACGGCTCTCCTGTTTGTTCATTTTCCAATGTGCTGTAAATGAATGCTTTTACGATTAAAGTGAGATTTGACCACACCCAAGAAAAGACTCTTCTGACTCTGCAATGATTGATTGTGTCGAGGGACCCTTCCCACTCACACGACTGCAGATGCACGTGGTTTCACTGCAGAGGAGCTTTACGGCTTGTCGCACGCATGCATTTTTTAATATTCCAGTGCTGATGACATAGAACATCTCAGGCCAAGAGAAATGAAGATTAATAGACTTGAGCTTCCAATGTTCGAACCCTCAGCCTCTACCAAGCTGTGTGTGCTCAGCTGTTTGCATACAACCCCTTTTTTTGTGTCCATACTACACTATTAATAAGTAGTACAGATTTTACTATATTCAAAGGAAGGTTAAAAATTAAGAGGTGGGAGGTGAGAGTATTCATGAGAATCAGCTTCAGCTGTCTCTTATGGTATATCTCATTCATACTCTCTATAAACCCTATCTAAGAAATTATATTTGTTGAAGATTTATGTCCATAATATTCACACTAAGTTAATCATAATAAGGGTTGTTAGGGAAAAAAGGCCTATCAGTTACTGATCCCTGTGTAAGGCACATAGGACATCAGTTATTTGCATGTTAGTATCCATAGTTTGTGTTTGCATAGTAGTTTTTGCAGTGTGAAGAGTGGCACAAGGTCTCAGAGGATCTTGTTTGTGTGACATTCGAATAGCACCATAGACATCAGGGTATTACGTCCTACTCAGAGATCCCATATGGTGCTGGTGCTGCTGGTTTTTTCTTAACAGTGTAACACAAGCTCAGTTCCAAAGCTGCCTCCCTGTCTACCTCTGAAGTAAGGACCTGTCATTTTTGTCTCCACTGCGGGGAGACTGATGTTTGGATTTCAGTGGCCCTGCAGAGCACATCCCATGGCCTCAGCAGTTCATTGGGTCTTTGTCTCATTGCCAATCCAGGTAAATGTCTGTCTTTTAAATGTATTTTAAATTCCACTTTAATATCTAGCTTCTTTCTCTTCTTTTTTTTCTACAGTGAAACAATTACTTTCTCAATTCTCACACCTGTATTCTTCTCAGTCACTTGACTGATGAGAGCTCACTGTTTTGTTTTTTTTTTTTCATCTTAATAACCCGTAAACCTTTCTGTTAAGGTCCACAAGGTATGCAAGTGGACCCACCAGTAATCTGCTCATGCCAGAGAGAATGTTTTAAGGCTCCTTAATGGGGCAGAGAGAAGAGGAAAACTTAATACCTTTTGGCTTGGATTGTGATCAGCCTACCCTAGAAACTGAGTTTCCGCTAACCAACCTAGTCAGATTTCCAGAATGCCATCTCAGGTTTCCAGAATACCAGGTCGAATGGGTTGGAAGGCTGATAGACTACTTGCCCTCCCCCTTTCTGTACCTTCTTCCTACATAAACATTATGGGCAGCATTCCCCCAAGTCTGATGTCCTTGCCCCTGCCCCTATCCTGTTGTCCCTGAGAATCTAAGACACTTTACCCCTCCTTTCTTCCCCCGCCAACCCTTTCTTACTCTGTTCTGGCCCTAAACGTTTGTTTAGTTTGACTGCCTAAGCAAGGCACACCTTATTTCCTTTGTCCTCTCCACCCTCGGTTCTTTCATCACCACTCATTTGTAGTAATGATCTCAATAGACCATCTTTCTAGATTTGTTTGTAACTGTTGAAGTGGTTTTCTCCATAGAGAGATGTACTGTTTGAAATATTTATGCTTTCAGGGGGAAAAAAGAACCCCCTGCTGTGCAAACTGAGTTTTTGTAGTGGAAAACTAACGAGACTATAAAAACAGTATTTCCACTTTTTTAAAAGATACGTTCTTTTGGCAGCTGGTCTGGAGACTGACTTCCACAGGATGGAGTAGCACTGCTGCAGGTCACGTAGGGCAGTCTGATGTGCTGGGGCATTGAGAAGGCAGGTGTCCGTGCCAGGGTATTGAAAGAATAACACATGAAAAGACTGGCCAGCCAGAAGTGCAGGCTCGGCTGCTTCAGGCCTCCCCGCCGTCGCACCTAATGAGCACCAGAAACAGTGCCCGCGACTGTGTGAAATGGGTTTTTGGCAGCTCAGATACTTGAGATACATGTTCTAAAGGGAAGGAAAAAGGCATTGCAAGGATGTCCCCACGCCCACGGGATGCACTTAGGGGGTTTCTGCACACTGGCCACGTTGTCAGCCAAACGACCGGTGTCTGGGAGCCAGCCAGGGCTGTGACCTGTCTGGAAGCTGAGGCGTGCCCTGTGACTAGAGCACAGGTAGCGGGGGAGAAGCTTGTTGGCAGCTCAGCCGAAGTTTCATCAGAGCACGTCTTAGCACCATGCACCCATCAACGGGATCCTAATTAGCCAGAACAACTGCTTCAGAATGAAGAGTCTGACTTAAAACAGCAGGGTGGACTCAAGATTTGTTCATTTTTATCCCATCTAAAACACATTTTTTTAGTCGTTATTAGTACAAACATGGTTTTCACTTACGTAAACTTACTAACATGGGAACCTCTTTAACTCAGCAAATACAATTATACATATAATCCTAGGTGTATGTCTAGACACCCAGGCTGCAGTGTTGCAATAGAGCAAGGAGCGGAAGGGACTGTGCGACCCATCGGTGAGGCGACTAGCCAACAGCGAGGGTGTGAGCCAGGTTTCTCTCAGGAAAGGCAAGGATTGTGTCATCTTGTCTGCTGCTTGCTAGTCACAGTTCGGGTCCTGTGATATTTTGGTTCCCACTCTACTTACAACTTGAAAAGTTACTTGGCGTTTGTGGGGGCGGGGGAGGGCAGGGTTCCCCCACCACCACCACCTGAGGGAACCCCTGGCTTGGCTCTTGGAAGACAAAGGAACAAAGGTTCTGCTCTGTGTTCCCAGAGACACCACGAAGGACCCTGTGTCCTGTGTGATGGGGACACCCCTCTGACCCAGTGGCATTTGTGTGACATCACTTTTTACTGTATTCATTTTCCTTAAAGAGATGTAGGTTTAATTATTCTTTGTCACTAATTTTCTTCCACAGAATTTTTTTTTAAGTTTAGGCCTTTTCATTATATTTATCATTTCTACATATGGTTCCCTTTCAATCAGCAATAATGGCAGCTTTAACCTTGCCTTTGTTGGTGATCCCAGTCTTTTGGGTACAGTGAGTATGAAATGTCAGTGGATATTTTGACACTTCATACTCATTGTACCCAAAATGGAAGATTGGCCACAGTGTCCCCTGAATCTGCTCCTGTTGACTCGTGCAGGGCAACCTGCCCGTAGTTCCACCGTCTGTCCCCCCCCCGGGGCTCACAGGCCCTCCTTGCCTCGTCCCTGTGTGTCTCCCGTATCTAATCAGTCCCCAGTCCTGTGACTTCCACCTCTTTACCTGGCGGAGTGGCATTTACCACTCACCGAACCCTTTCTGCGCGTCAGCCGCACTGCTTTACACACACTAACTCTCTCTTTCACAGCTGAGGAAATTGAGACTTTTAAAGAAAAATAATGGTCCCAAATCATACTAGTTATTGGCAGAGCCAGGACTGAAATGCTATTGAGTTCTGTCTAAGTGGGTGTTGCATAACTTCTTTAAAAATATATTGATTTTTAGAGAGGAAGAAAAACATTAATTCGTTGTTCCATTTACACATGCATGCATTCATTGGTTGATTCTTTTTAAAAAAAATATTTATTTTTAGAGAGTGGGGGAGGGAAGGAGAAAGAATGGTAGAGAAACATCAATGCATGGTTGCCTCTCATGTGTCCCCTACTGGGGACCTGGCCTGCAACCCAGGCATATGCCCTGACTGGGAATCGAACTGGCGACCCCTTGCTTCACAGGCCCGTGCTCAATCCACTGAGCTACACCAGCCAGGGCCATTGGTTGATTCTTGCATGTGCCCTGACCAAGGATTGAACCCACAACTCTGGTGTATTGGGTCTCTGCTGTAACCAACTGAGCTACCCAGCCAAGGCTGCATATCTTTGAGACATCTAGAATTTTCGAATTCTGTACATAACCATTCACTTCTTACCACAGTTGATTTCTACTAATTAGCATTAATACATCCCAGGAAGGAAAGGAAGTCATGCAAAGCTATGTGAACTCTGTACACTTGGGGTTTGCACTACACAAGGGAAATCATAAATTTCCTATTTAATTAGACTAGAAGATAATCTGCAAATATCTTTGAATTCTTAAAGGATTTTTTTAGGCAGGAAAAAGATCGACTGAGGTGGGCCTTTTATAAAGTGGTTAATTGTTTTAAGTGAGTGATTTCCTTCTGAGGAAATTAGATACTGAAGATTTTTTTAGAAGAATCTACATATTAAACTTTCAAACATCATAACTCAGGCTAGTACATAAATAGAACAGCGAAATGATCTGTTTGCACTGTCTTAGAGGAATCATTGGGGGCCTCAAGAGGCACCTTCCTTCCCCATCACCACGCCAGCCCCAGGAAGCCTGGATTGTCTTGTCTGTTTCCGCACCTACAGACGAGAAAATAGAGCAGTCCTTTCCCTTCCTAGGCTTCTGTCCTGCGATGTGAGTGCACTATGGCATCTGTGTCCCTGAGAGATAACTTAAACATCTCAATAGAGAAACCATGGGTAACTCAGGCATCGAGAAACATTGCAAACTTGTGGGCTTTTAAAAAATTACATGAGCAGTATGTTGCAAAAAAATAATAATAAAGCCAATAACTTATCCTTTGGGTTTCAGCTTGAAAGTCTGGGAGGTATTTATTTATATTCTACCACAGCACATCCAGTGTCCCAATCAAGGCACATCTTACACTCAGGGTTCCTGTCACTTTTCTCGTCCGTAATATTCCAGGAGGTTAGGAACTCGCGGTCTGTCTGCGTCCCTCAGTGTTCTGTCCTCAGCACCTGGCACCTGCCTGGCAAATAGAAGGAACTCAGAAATGGTTACTATAATAAGAATAAGCATGTGAGAAATGAAAATAATCTGTAATGCCATCCATGACAATTGCGACAAGTTCCTCAGGAACAATGCAACGAGGCTCAATCTCTACAGAGACTGCTTTTCACAGAAGATCCCACTGGGAAAAAAGCCATTTCTATAAACCGTGCAAGGAAGCAAAGGGAAGGTCACTCCTCCAGACAATCCTACCAGTGCCACAACAGTAGTGTTTATTGGGCAGGGGGTGGGGCTGGGTGGGAGGGGGAGTCCTGACTTCTAGAAGGAAGTTGTAAAGGTGACGGGGAACACCAGCAGCTCGGCAATGAAAGGATTACTCTCTGAAGAAAGATTAAAGGACAGCTCACATGAGGCTCCCTAATGCTCTGCTCAAATTGAAACCAAAAGGAACCGGCATTCTTAGCTCTTAGGATTCTTGTTACTAAGTTCCTTTTATGGGAGCTTAAATCAGTAGGGCTCAGAATGGAGAATTAAATCACCAGTGTGCCTCTCCCTCGGGACTCTCCCCTTTCCCTTTCTTAGTAGACCATTGTAACGTGACAGCAACCAATGACCAGATGTGAGATCCAGTGGAATCCTGAGGCCTGGGGTATTTGGACGGAGATGCTGGACAGGAGCTAACATGCACTGAACTACAGTGATGTGTCCACCACTTCCTGAGCACTGCAGATGTGGATAACACAGTGAAAACTGTGTGCGATAGAACACACTTGTCTTTGCTCCTCTGCAACAATACCACCGGGTCCTAATAAGAAAGTCAGTGAATTTGCCTGTGGCGGGGACTGTGGACATGAATGAGTACAGGAGTCCCTGCCAACAGGCCAGTCCTGCAGTGTAAAGGAGTGATCGCAAATGAGCACAAACCCCAGAAAAGCTGTGTGAAAGCACGGGAACAAACGCTGAGGAGCAGGCAAGAAGTCGTTCCTGCCTCCCTGTGGCAGATTTGGTCCAGGACGGACAGACGGACGGCTCAGAGGAGGGAGCGCAAACCAGGAGGAGGAGCAGTCTGGCTCCCAAAGAGACCAAAGGGTTTGCACGAGGGCTCAGAACCTGCCCTCTGCCCATAAACCAAAAGTGTATTAAAATATAACGCATATACCATACAAAGTATACCAGTTAATAGTTCTTTGTATTCACAGATATGTGCAGTCATCAGCACGATCAATTTTAGGACCTTTTCATTACTCTCAGAAGAAGCTCCGCCAGGAGTCACTCCCCGTTTACCCCAACGCGCCCAGATCAAAGCAACCACTGATGTACTTCCTGTCCCGAGGGATCTGCCTGTCTGGACATGGGTCACACAGCATGTGGTGTTTGATTGGCTCTTTCACTTAGCTTGCTTTCACAGTTTGTCCACTTTGTAGCATTGTCACTATTTCGTCCCTTTTTATTACTGATACTATTCCATTTTACTTACCCATTCATCAGTTGGTGGACATATAGTTCACTTTCACCATTGACTGTGATATGTAATGCTGTTATGAACATTTGTGTACACTTTTTTTTATAGACATGTTTTCATTTCTCTTGGGTACATACCAAGGAATAGAATGTTGAGTCATATGATAAATATATATATATATTTAACATTTAAAATATTTTTGAATTACAGTTAACATTTAATAGAATATTAGCTTCAGGTGCACAACATAGTTATAAGACATTTATATAGCTCACAACGTGATCACCCTGATAAGTCCAACACCCACCTGACACCACACAGTTATTAGAAGATTATTGACTGAATTCCCTGTGCTGTGCTTTACATCCCTGTGATTGTTTTTGTAACTGGCAATCTGGCAATCTGTACTTCTTAATCCTCTTTTCCCACCCATTTCCCCAAACCACCCCATCTAACAACCATCAAAATATTCTCTGTATCTATTCATTTCTTTCTGTTTTGTTTGTTCATTTTATTTTTTAGATCCCACATATAAGTGAAATCATATTACATTTGCAATTATCTGCTTTATCTCTCAACATAATTTCTTTTAGGTCAATGTCTATTGTTGTAAATGGCAAAATTTTTATTATTTTTTAATATATGTATATTCCATTTATATATGCACCATCTCTTCTTTATTCATCTGTTGATGGACACTTAGGTTGCTTCCATATCTTGGTTAATATAAATAATGCTGCAATGAACATACAGATATATGTCTTTTCATATCAGTGATTTATCCATTTTGGATAAATACCCAGAAGTGGAGTTGCAGGATCATGTGGTAGTTCTATTTTTATTTTTTTAAGGAACTTCCATACTGCTTTCTGTAGTGGGTGCACCAATTTACAATCTCACCAAGAGTGCACTCTTTTCCCTTTTCCCTGAATCCTTGCCAACATTTGTTTGTTGATTTATTGATGGTGGCCGTTCTGACCTGTGTGAGGTTATATCTCATTGTGGTTTTACTTTGCATTTCTCTAATGATCAGTGATGCTGAGCATCTTTTCATAATAAGATGCTGAGCAGCTTATTAACAATGTGTATATCTTCTTTGGAGTTTCTTCTTCAGAAACTTTGCCCATTTGCTAAGTGGGTTGTCTTTTTATTATTGAACTGTAAGAGTTTTTATATATTCTAGATACAAGTCTCTATTTGCCAAAATAAGACACAAGTATATGATTTGCAAAAATTCCCCCACCCCATTCTTCAGGTTGTCTTTTTTTGCTGGCATCCATTGAAGCACATAAGTTTATATTTTGATGTACCCCAATTTATTTGTTTATTTATATATATTAAAATATATTTTGTTGGTTATCCTATTACAGTTGTCCCAATTTTTCCCCCTCTGCCCTCTTCTACCCAGTAGCCCCCTTCTCTCCAGCAACCTCCCCCCATAGTTCATGTCCATAGGTTGTGGATATAAGTTCTTTGGCTTCTCCATTTCCTGTATTATTCTTAACATCCCCCTGTCTATTTTGTACCTACCAATTACAAATCTTAATGCCTTAGTCTTTCTCCCCATTCTTCCCCTTCCCCCTCCCATCTGGTTACCCTCCAAATGATCTCCATATCTATGATTCTGTGCCTATTCTGGTTGTATGCTTAGTTTTTTGGGTTTTTGTTTTTGTTTTTTTAAAGATACAGTTGTTGATAGTTGTGAATTTGTTGCCATTTTCATATTCATAGTTTTGATATCCTTTTTCTTAAGTAATTCTAACATTTCATGTAATAAGGGCTTGGTGATGATGAACTCTTTAGCTTTACCTTGTCTTGGAAGCACTTTATCTGTCCACCTGCTGGCTCTGAGGGGGAGGGCTCAGAAAAGGAACATTAGCCTCTGCCAGCACTTTTGTCTGGGAGAAAGCTGCCCCTTCCAGCCCTTTGATTCCAGACACTTCAGTTCCTCTCCTGGCGACTCTTTGGCTGCTGCCCCAGTGCTGGAACTCAGAGGGAGTGAGTCCAAGTGAGTCTGTGCTGGGCCCTAATTCCTGGGACTCCAGAAGCCCTCCATCTGCCACAACCACAATCCCCATTGGTTTTCACAGCCAGAAGTTATGGGGACTTCTCTTCCCAGCACTGGATCCCTGGGTTTGGGGGCCTGGTGTGGGGCTGGGACCCCTTGCTTGTCAGGGGGTACCTCTGAAGCTAAGATATCCCTCCCACTTTTTATTCACCACATATGGGTGTGGAAGCAGCCAGGTCTACCTCTCTGCCCCCTCCCACCAGTCTTGGTGTGGCTTCTTGTTTCAATCCCTAGTTGTAGGATGTCCATTCAGCGAGATTTCAGGTGGTTCTGAATGGTAGTTGTTCTGTAGGTTAGCTGTGTTGCATATAACTTTTGACTCCCCTAAAACAACTACAGTCATCTATTTGTACCCACAGGGGATTGGTTCCAGGACCCCCTGCTTCCTGTGGATAATAAAATCCATCCGCAGATGCTAAAGTCTGTTATATAAAATGGCATAGAACAATGCATGTGGTCGGCCCTCCACATCTGTGGGTTCCCAACTGTGACCTATGGTGGGGTTTTGATTCTCCCAATAAAAAAATACTGTTTTCAAGCTGCGGTTGATTGAATCTGCAGATGCAAAACCCAGGGATATGGAGGACTGACTGCATAGTTATTGAAAAAAAAACCTACATGTAAGTGGACACACAGGTCAAACCCATGTCACTCAAGAGTCAGTTATAACTGATTTTCAAAAGTTGTCCTAACATCCTATTCTGCCCCATGAATGAGATAGAGCTAAAGGTGAAACACTGCTAGTCAGCGTTGTCTCACTAGTTCTGGCCAGGGGTGCTGTGCTGTCTCATTAGACGTTGTGATCTAACGAAAACAAACTTTCAAGTCTTTAAAGCTTGGGTTGTTGCATCCTCTTCTCCACATCGTTTTGTTCACAGATAGTGTACAGGTAGCCAGTAATGTTCTGGCACTTTCCATACTTGGGAATGGCTCTGTCAATTCTTGTTTCGAATGAGTCAAGGCATTTCCATGACTCCTTTTCAGAGGTTGCTGTCCCAGTGACAGAGTTCACTTTATTGCCCTACATGTTATTCTCCTCCGTCTTACAATACGTTGTGCCTCTCCGCGGGTCACCTCCTCTTCTTTCCACCCCAGTCATAACCATGTCCCAGTTATTTTCTCCAGCAAGAGAGAATGTGGAAAAGTCCTGTCTTTTGATATTTCTCTTATTATTCAGTCACCGCTTACTGAGCTCTGCCAGCAAGTGGAGGGTTTTATAGGACAGAAACATACACTTATTGCCCCAGTATCTTGCAGTCCAATTAAATGCCAGGCAACCAGTGCAGATATAGACTCGTGAATGGCATTTCAAGAAGACAGTTGAGTGTCACAGGCATGAGGCTATTGGCTTCTACCAACAGACCACTTCGTGCCAATTCCTAGGTTTAGGGATGAAAGAAGCAGCAATGTGTTGCTGAGTAATATTTCCACATACAGCAGGTCCACCCTGCACACTGCAAGTACAAACTAGTCTCCAAGGAGACAGGTGGTGTTTCAGCCTTGTCAATACCCAAGAAAACAAGTCAGATATCCACTCATTCTTGCCTGTGCCTTATGGCTCCCCACTCCATCCTGCTATCTCATTCTTTTTCTTTTTTAAAGATTTTATTTATTTATTTTAGAGAGGGGAAGGGAGGGAGAGAAACATCAGTGTGTGGTTGTCTTTCCTGTGCCCCTTTTTGGGAACCTGGCCTGCAAGCCAGGCATGTGCCCTGACTGGCAATCGAACAAGCGACCCTTTGGTTTGCAGGCCGGAGCTCAATCCACTGAGTCCCACCAGCCAGGGCCTGTTATATCATTCTTAATAGGTAACCTCATCAACCCGATTTCACAAACACCACAAGGCTGTAATGCCAGGTTAAAGCCACGGCAGCCCAGTCCCTTCCATAGCACCGCATAGGGCAATATCTGTGAACAAGCAGGCCTGGTGCCTGCCCTCCGGAGCAAATGGTCCAACTCCAAGATCACATATAAACATTTGTGTCTTTTAAATGTTATTGTTTTCTTGAACGAATTTTTGACTTGCTATAGTTCTTCCCAGATCACGTTCATCCTGTCTTTCCAAGGCGGGATGATGTTTGTTTAGAAATCATTTCACCTAAGACAGTGGTGCCACCAGCCAGCCCATGGAACTAGCCATCCCTGTTGATGGAGTGCCCGAGGGAGCAGGGCCCCAGCTAGGAGAGTGCTCCACCCTGGGCAGGAGCGGAAACCCAGCCACTGTCTTGGAAGGCTCTCCTCCCAACCCCGTATCTCCAGGGCCAACCAGTTGGCAGCAAAGGGCACATGTCTCCTCTCCCAGGTGAGACATCCTGCCCTTCTACTTGAGTGGGAGCGGGAGGAGCTCCAGTGGTTTACACAGGACTAGACCATCACCAGTTACCTAGAGAAACAGCGCAGTTGACCTTACTTCACATTTCTCACTCACTCACTACGGGATTTGCCTTAGGCTATGGGTCTGTAGCCAACTTGTCTGCTTCGCTTTCCTTGTACTCTGGCCCACTTATTGTTTGATAGTCTCATTTCAACCTGCCCTCTAGGAAGCAAAACACAACAGAAGTTCTATTGTTCACAAGGAACAAATGAATGCTTATGTCAAAAGTCTATATTTGCAGCTACTCATGAGTCTGAGGCCTGGGTCAAGTGACCCCCCCACCCCTTCCCCCATCAAACCTTACACCACAATAGACCCCATGTAGAGATAGAGAACTGAGAGTGGAACCCAGTACAGCTACCAAGCTGTGATTAGTTTGAGCAGCTATCAATTCCAACTGACTCCTGAACTCTCAAATACCTCACACCCTAATCTTGTCTGCTTGCTTGAGTGCCCCCATGAGAACAAAACCTCTGAACTCACTCTTCTTTTGAATAAGGCTTTCTGTACACTAAGCTGGAGGCAGGGCCTCTGTCAGAAAAGGCCAGGCTGGCTTTCCCTAGCGGCCTTTATTCTCACTAACTTGCCTTCCCTCCGAAGGGAATCGGGAAACTAAGGCAAGGTTTTTTTTCTGACTTGACATTTCAAGACGTCGCACTCCCCTTTGCTCTCTTTCCTTCTGGCAGACCTGAAGATCTGTTCACAAGGCAGTGCGGCTCACTGACCCGCCCGACTGGGCCCCAGAAGTGCTCCACAGAGATTTCCTATTCTGAGGAATTCCCATAGAACTCCCTGGGGGGAAAACCATTTTGGTTGGCATATACCGGACTCACTGGAATCAGTTACTAAATTACAACTCCTTAAAATCTGGAAGGATTTCAGAACTGCTATTGTTCTCCTGGTAAATTACTGGATCACATTGGTGTCTTGGAAGAAGGCAACACATTTTAAATGTATAATTTCCAGAAACTGTAACTCAACTTCCCCAGCTCCTCCGGGATTTTCACTGGCCCAGACTCAGGAATTATTTTCATCTGTGGATACAAGACTTCAGAGACCAGACATTTCCTGAAGACCTTCCACTGCTTTCTGACCTTTACCTACCTCCTCCCTACGAACTACAAAGAAACTTCTGATCAGCACGCACAACCGAGTGCCCAGTGGGCCTAAGGTGCAGGATAAGAGGAATGTGAATCCAAGATTTTTTTCTTGGCACTGTGGAACCTGATGGCTTCAGTATGGTAGCCCCTTTTTTATGGGTAAATTCAATTACCCACTCCTGGAGCTTTTCTGAAGAATTGATTTTGTATATGGTGTGGGTTTTCTGTTCTTGCTTTTTTTTTTTCTTTTCCAGAAACCACCTATCAACAAATAGGAGTTGATGGTTAGGAGGAACAGCAGCCAAGAGCACTTAAAGTATCAGACTGGCACATTCAGAGGTTTTGAAATTCATTAACTCAGTTCTGCTGCCTCTCCCCCATAGCTTGTTAAAACCTGAACTGGAGGCGTGGGGTTATTGGTTTGGGGAGATTTTGGTGCCCTTATTAGGAGGTGTCCTGGCCTATTGTGCAGAGCCCAGAAACCCCGTGTTCTCCCACTTTACGAAACTGCACACATCTTCACCCGTAATTTCAAAAGTCTTGTCTGAACTAGACTTTTCCTGCTCGTTTAGGGTAGGAACTTTGCTTCCTTTCCATTCTGGCATCCTCACTACCTTTATTCTTGAGCCTGTCCTTGGCAGTGGACTCTGTTAAGATGACTGGTGGGGTCTTCCGGGCACTGACAAGAGAGGTCCTGGCATTTGTCACCAATTATTCCAATTCTCGTCACTTTTTACTCTGCCATCGTCATCGACCGATGCCTCCTGCCAATCGTGACCCCAAGTTCAGGACATAGGACCCCTGCCGTGCCTCCCTTCCCCCTGGAGATGCTCTCCTCCCACACCCGTCCACCAAACCACCAAAGCTCCCTTAGTTCTGAGCCTGCGGCGCCGGACCCCTGGGGTCCGACGCCCACCTGGGCTTGCTTACAGGCCCGAGCCGAGCGGAGCCAGGTGGCAGCAAGCAGGGGACACCGCTAGGGTGCCCAGCGCTCGGGGCTGCCCGCGGGGTGGAGCGGCCCTCGCGGCCCTCGCGGCCGCTCCCTCGCCGCGCCTTCCCCGTCCCCGAAGCGGACACCCCTCCTTCTGCCCGCCGCGGCGCCGCCCCACCGCCGCCCGCC
Source organism: Artibeus jamaicensis (assembly GCF_021234435.1). Lineage (NCBI taxonomy): Eukaryota > Metazoa > Chordata > Mammalia > Chiroptera > Phyllostomidae > Artibeus > Artibeus jamaicensis. The sequence continues at coordinate 29,237,752 of NW_026522059.1, read as the reverse complement.
CGCCCGCGCTGGCCCGGAGCCTCCCAGGCAGCCAGCGAGCGAGGGGAGCGCTCGGGGATGGGACTTGGAGGCGGCGGCCAAGGAGGATACAGCGGCAGCGGCGCGGGCTTCTTGCTCGGCTCCCGCGAGCGGTCCCCGAAGACACCCGCGGCTCTCGACGCGGCACGGAGGCCCACGAGGAAGACCCAGGTGGCCGCGTCGCTGTCTCGCGTTCCGGGCGCCGGCGGCGGCTGCAGGTGAGCAGGGCGCGTTTTCCCCGGGACTCTGCGCCGCCTCGCTGCCCCGGGGCGCAGACAGGCGGACCGACGGACTTAACGACAGACAGACAGCGCTGGGCTGACCGACGCCCGCGGGCGTTGTACCCCCTCCTCCCCTCTCGCCCTGCAGCTCCGCGCGGCCCGGAGCGCCAGGCGTCTCTTCCCCGCCCTGGGCCCATCGCTCTGTCCCCTCGGGACACACGCGACAGGGAGCCGCGCTGCCCCTGCCTCTCGCGGGCAGAAGTCAAACCACCCGGGTCCCGCGAGTTGGGCGCACTCCCTGCGCGTGGCGCACCGCACAGCAGCCACCTCGCCGTGCCCCGAGGGGGCGCTGTGCCCCGGCGCGGGGGCGCGCAGACCCGGTCTCCACGGACGGAGGAAAGGGAGACTTGTCGAGCGGGCGAGCCAGGTTGATGCCGATATTCACGCCCTCTCCCCGCGCCCCCGACCATGGTCTGCTGGGTCACCGAGGTTCTGTTCTTTGGCTTTCTATGGCAGCTTCAGCTCCAGCTTCCCTACACTGTGGACAAAGGAAAGGGGAGGGCATTTTATTGTAGTTGCCAGAAACCCCGAGGGTAGTTTGGGGAGAGGACAGAAAGATGGAGACTCTCTCAGTAAGGTCTGCAGGAAGCCAGCTGCTCAGGAACGCGTACTCCCAGCCCGAACGTTTGACCCGGCTCCCAGCTGTCATAAATCAGGGAGCCAGGATGCATCTGCACCAAGCGCATTTAATCGGCTGTGAGAACGCAGAGAAACAACCAAGGCTGCAGGGGACTGGGGTCAAGAGCGGGGACACCGAGGGTGGCCTGCCGAGATTGCCTAGCTTAGTAACTTTGGAGTTACCCAACTGTTCTATTCAGTTTCCTCACCTATTTAGTGGGATCCCCACGATGCTGCGAGGATTATTCAAGTCCTTAGTAGAGTAGTCCTAGGCGCATCCTAAGGTTAGACGGTGTTTCATTACCCGTCTTTCCAGAAAAGGTTAGGGGTTCCTTTGAGCAGACAGACACCTTCTTCCCAACTCAGGAAGAGAGTCTCTCCGTGGATACGTGAAGGAGGCAGATGTTCTGTGTGTTAAACTGGAGTCTTCCATTTAGGGTCCACTATTGCACAGTTCTCCCAGTCTGCTTTCAAAGTGACAAGATCATAAAACCATGTCACGATACCGAGATTGGTTTGTGGTCCGGAAAGGTTCCTCTCAACCGCTGAAGCTCGGTTCCTTAGCTTCAATCCCCTGTGGAGGAAGCAGAGACCTGTGGCTCTTCACCTTCCATTTCCCTATTTTTTTATACTTTTATTTGAGCCAATAGAATTCAGTCTCAAGCCCCCCAAGTTGCCAGGCCTCTCCTTTCTACAAAGCAAAGTTCCTTGCTTCTGGAGCCCACACCCAGGCAAACTGGAGCCACCGGGGCCTGAGCCCCCTCATTGCAGGTACCACACAGTCCACCTTGGACACATCCTCAGGCAGCTGTCGTGGCCGAAGCTTAGCAAACAACCTGTCTCTCTGTCAGCAAGAGGTAGTTGGAGGGAAGCTCAAGATAAGGAAAGGGAAATAGACGATTGCCTTTTGAAAGACAGAGAATAAGAAATTCATTGAAGATTCTAGAAAGAAATCCCACTGGTTCCCTATAAACAGCTCTGTCCCGGTGCCTTAGTGGGGGCAGGGGTTGAGTCCAGGGTGCGGAGGGAGAAAGGGCTACATAGATACAGGCTCAGGTCTCAGGACAAGCAAGCCGAGCGGCTGGCCTTTGTGGGTGTTGGGCGCAAAGCTGGGCAGTCAGTGGGGCAGGCCCTGAGGGGATCCCATGGGGAGTGGTTGGGTCTAAGACCTGTCAAGTGGGCAAGAGAGTCTCTTAGTGCTTCCCCGGGACGTGCCGTGGAACACATGTGCCCCTGAGAGAATCCTTCCCTGGGACTCCCCATTCTTAGGAAAGCTCGGGAGGACTCCCCTGTTAAACGTGTACGTGGGAATAATTCTGGAGGCTGGGGGAAGAGGAGGGCTGAAGTGCCAAGTGGAGAGCGGAGCATGCCATCACGGTTGCTAGTAAACAGCACCAGGGAGACCCTTCCAAGGGAGCAGTTGCCACTTGGAGCTCCAGACGTGAGATCATTTTTGAATCCTGCCATGTGGCTCGCTCGGCAGACAGCCACCAGTGCCTTACCCAGCAGGACCCTGAAGGGGGATCAGAGAGAAAGACAGGGCTGGGCTCCATTCCAGCAGCCTGAGCTGTTGTCACCAACAGGTGGTAATGGTGATGGCGATGATGAGAGATAGTCAGGGTACAACCTGGAACACACTGATCTTGGCCCTGAAGGACCTGGGTTCCAGTCTTGACCCTGCCAGTCACACCACCTGTAAGGATTTTGAAAAGTTACTTAACCTCTCTACGCCTCAGTTTTCTCATCTGTAAATGGGGAACAGGATTGATGGAAGAATTAAATTAGTTAACACACAGGAAGTGCTTAGTACCTGGCTCGGAGTGTGTGCTCAATATTTATTAGCTGTTCATATTATTATCTGAGCCTTGGTTATATCACCCATCAAATGGGCAAGATACTCTCTATGTGATAAGATTGTTGTGAGGGTTAAATGAGATCATGTGAATTAACCCACCAGTGTGTAGGATGTAGTCATGCTCAGAGGACGCTGGCTGAAACCAAAACTTTACCAGAACATCTGCATGCAAAGTCAGTGGCTGAGCGGGCGGACCAGCTAGCATCTTTGGAAAGGTCTTCAAAGGCTGTTGTCAGAGGAACCTTGATCTGCCCTTGGAGAGTGTGGCTCACTCCCCATTGGAGTCCCCCATTGATATTTTAGGTATTACTTTCCTGTGGCTGCTATAACAAATTACCGTAATCTTAGTGCCTGAAACAACAACACAAGTGTATTCTCTTCCACCTCGGGAAGTCAGAAGTCTGGAACAGCCGTGCTAAAACCCAGGTGTCCGCAAGGCAGCTTTCCCTCTGGGGGCTGGATGGAAAAATCTGCTTCCTTGCTCCTTCTGGCTTCTAAAAATTACCTATGCTTCTTGGTTCCTAGCGTCTTCTTCCATGTTCAAAAATAGCAACTTCCAGTTTCCTCCTCCTCCTCTCCTGTTCCCTCTCCCTCCTCTCTCTCCTCTCCCTCGCCCCTTCCTCTCCCTCGCCCCTTCCTCTCCCTCGCCCCTTCCTCTCCTTCTTATAAAGACCCACGTGATTATATTGGGCCCACTTGGATAGCCTAGCCTAATTTCTCCATCTCAAGATCCTTAACTTAGTCATATCTGCAAAGTCCCTTTTGCCACATAAAGTAACATATCCACCTACCCATAATCTCAGTTGTCATTACTCAGTCAAACCAGCGAAGAGTAAGGGACATTGTATGGAGCTATTGGGCTGGAATCAAGGGTTAATGATCGTGTGTGTTTGTGTGTGTGTTGGCGGAGGTGTGGTGTGCATGGTAACATGGGGTTGGATTATGGAGCTTGGAGTGATAAGCTAAGGAATCTAGATTTTTACCCTAATGGCATGTGGAAGTCACTGGGGTTTTTGAGCAGGAGCACGGAAGCATGGTATTGTGTTGGGAAGATTGAATTCAGTGCTCGTGCTGAGTGGATTCAATAGGAGAGATTTAGAAATAGTCTGTTAATTAGGATTGTGTTCAATTTCAAGTTACAGACAGCAATGGAAGTGGCAGGGGCTTCCCAAAGGAAGTTTATTTCTGTTTTGTGTTCTAGAAGTCTGAGGGCAGTGAGTCCAAAGTGAGAGTGGGGCCATTGGTGTCCCCAGTGTCCGGGCGAAAACAGTCTAAAGAGGAACAGCTGGGCTCGGCCTTGGCATCTGTCTGGGGCAGAATTAGGGCCAGTTTGATTCAACACTTACTGACCTTTTGTTGCTCAGTAGATGTGTTCATTCAAGCTTTAGCTATTTTCTAATAAATCTAAAGATTTATTTACAACACTTAGCACCCAGCATGTGGAGGATACAGACATGACAAGGTGTAGTCCCAAGGAACAGCTCACAGTCCAGGCAGGGAGGTAGATAGGCTAGCACCAAAAAGAAACCAGGCGCTAGAGCAGGCAAGAAACCCATTGTCAGGAGTATGTAGGAAGCCAGTCGTCTTTGGGAAAACTGGGAAACATTTTAGAGAGTGGGTGACATGAGCTGAGCCTTGAGGAATGAAGACAGTTTGCATGAGTGTAGAAAGCAGACCTTCCAGGCCAACAAGAAGAGACCAGCATGAGTGAAGGCACCCAGCTCTGACAAGAACCTGAGTTCTTCAGGCACTGCTGGGGGTGGGGTCAGGGCTACACGTGGGACTGTCCCAGTTGGAGAGGCGGGCAGTGGTCAGTCATGGAAGGCCTTGAACATTAACATTATGCCGTAAGGCCTAATGTAGATGGAGTCCACACAGAGAAGGGACAGGACCAGGAGTCGAAGGACCTGAGGCAGGAAGAGCAGTTCCGAAGCTCCTGGAAGGGCTGGGGGGAGAAATGGAGGGACAGAGAGTTGCTGCTGTGGTGGCCACAGTGAGGAGGGCTGGACAGGGCAGCTACTCAGAGGCGTGGAGGCCAGGGCTTGTCCACGCATGAATGCCATGCTGGTGTGAGGGAGACATGGAAACGCGCCCCCAAGTTTCCAGTCTGGGTGGCTCAGCAGATGAAGTCGCCTTAATGGTGAAAGGACTTGAGCGAGAAGATGACTTTGTGTCTGGAAAAGCTGAGCGGGCAAGCAGGCCTGCACGTTGCCCAGTAGGGTGCAGAGCACAGACAGGCAATGCCAGGCAGCATCAGAGCGAACAGCGGCCTAACCTTTGGAGCCACCCAAGAACCACAGCCTCAAGGCTTAGCAGAGGTGGGGTTCCCATCACCTGCCAAGCAGGGATGGGGACTCCAGCATTAGGTGGGAGCCAGGGAGGTGCAGTCTCTGTCTGGGCCGGTTGCAGCTCTGGGACCATTACTCTGTGAGCACGGAGGGTAGTCTGTGTGCTGGTCTGGGGTGCAGATGGAGCGGCCTTGGAGGGACAAAAGTAATGAATCTGATGTCTAAGAACTTTCAGAACTGGGGGAAGGTGATTTGAAATCTCCCCCCTCTTTTTTTTTAAATAAGTCAGCTGACTTCCTGAGAGATGGCAGGATCGAATCTCAGCTTTGTCACCTAACTAGCTCCAGGGCCTTGGACACTGTCCTTCCATCTGTGCGTGTTAGTGTTCCATCCGTAAATCTGGGGACTCATCCGCCTCACAGGATGACTGGAGGGACCAAAAGAGCTGAAAATATACCGAATGCCTAGATGGTTGAGTGGCTTATAGTAGGCTCTTAAAAAATGTTACAGTCCCCCCCCCCCTTTCCTGTCTTGTCCTGAGGCAAGCCTTGACCACCTTGGAGGATGTCACCTCCAGCCTTCTTCAGGGATGTGCTGGCCAGTGGCTGGTCCAGGTCGGGAAACACTGCTTCCAGGCCACATCTGTCATTTGGGGCTGACACATTAAAGCCCAGAGAGCTGAGTTACTTCAGTGAAGTCACACAGCGTGTTGAAAAAGAGCCAGGCCTGTCCATCCAAGGCCCACAGCACATGGCGTTGGTGCTGGTGGGAATCCACTCGCTGGGCCCTTAATTGGACCAGTGATGCCTAGAAGAACCCAGCGCTAAGAGGCCGGAACAATCTCCTTCTCTCTCTTCCCCTATCCTCTCGGCAAAGCTAAATGAAAAGACGCATCGTCACAGGGAGGGGCAAGAGAAGAATTGATAAAACAAAAGTCAAAGCTGTTGTATTTAAAAAAAAAATATTCTCTCCCTGTTCCCAAATGCTTTTTATGGAACCCGTTCAGCTCGAATGAACCTCTTTCTCAGCACAGCGCTTCTTCACATGCGCTCATGGATGAAAAGAACTGTTTCCCAAACATCATTCCGTTTTCCAGCTCATATTGGCTCCTGTTCTTCAGGAGGCTGTCAGTTGTAAATGCTGAACTGCGTAGCAGTTATTAACCTGGGCTGCCTGCACTGGCTTATTTTTTCTTGTTTCACTGCTACTGCATGTGTGTTTTTAAAATCTATCTTGTCTGACATTAATATTGCCATACTGGTTTAATATTGAAATATATTCAGTATCCTTGTCCCCATTCCTTTGGTTTGATTGATTTATTTTTAATCCTTGCCCAAGGATATGCTTCTCATTGATTTTCAAGAGAGAGGAAGGGTGGGGGTGGGAAAGAAAGAGAGAGAGAGAAACATCGATGTGAGAGAGAAACATTAAGCCTGTCCGTGCCTCGACCGGGGATTTGAACCCGTAACCCTTTGGTGTCTGGGATGATGTTCCAACCAACTGAGCCTCCTGGCCAGGGCTGTTTAGTTTCTTTTTAAGCAACTTTTTTGAAATATAATTGACACACAGCAAAATTCATCACATTTAAGTGTTACCAGATTTGGTGAATTCAAACAAATGTATAGAGCCATGTAATCATGATATAAACATTTCTACCACCCTCCCCAATTTCCCTCAGGCCCCTTTGGGGCTGATTCCCTTTCTCCAGCCCCAGTGTCGCCCTTTGTCAAATGTCATATGAATAGTCAGTGAGTATGTGATCTTTTTGTGTCTGGCTGCTTTCACTCAGAACAACTATTCTGAGATTCATCCAGTCCATCATTCCTTTAACTGCTGAGTAGTAGTATTCCATCATATGGACGTACCACAGTTTATTTATCCATTCATCCATATATGGACATTTAGGTTGGTGCCAGTCTGTAGCTTTCACAATGAAAACTCCTGGGAGCATCTGAGTCCAAGTCTGTGTGTGGACGTGTTTTCGTATCTTTTGGGTTGTTGGTAGGGGGACAAAACCTCCCAGTTTCTCCACGTGGAGGCATTACCTGGGAGGCAGGACTTTCACTGCTAAAGCCCAGGCTGTTCTGGGCAAACCAGGACAGTTGGTCACCCTCAGCTGTGTCATTTGAAAAGTGTACATTTGATTTTCTAGAAATTGCCAAATTGTTCACCAAAGTGACTGCGACATTTTGCATTCTTACCAGCGATGAATTGGGGTTCTGGTTTCTTCACAGTTCTTTGCCAATACTTGGTTATATCAGCCCTTTTAATTGTAGCTATTCTAATGGAATCTCATCGTGATTATAATATACATTTTATTTTATTTTATTTATTTATCTTTAAAGGGGAAGAGAAGGAGAAAGGGAGAAAAATATCAATGTATAGTTGCTTCTCGTGCATACCCTGCTGGAAACTGGCCTGCAACCCAGGCATGTGCCCAGACTGGGAATCAAACCACGATCCTCTGGTTTGAAGGCCCGCGCTCAATCTACTGAGCTACACCAGCCAGGGATATAATATGCATTTTTTGATGACCAGGAATATTGAACATCTTATATGCTTATTAGCCAGCTGAATATTTTCTTTGATGATAGGACTATTCAAATATTTCTTACATTTTCAGTTGGTTTTTTTCTGTCTTTTTCTTTTTTTTTTTTAATTTTTTTATTGATTATGCTGTTACAGTTGTTCTATTCCCCCTTTATTCCCCTCCACCCTACCCCCATCCCCACCATCACCCCCCCTTTAGTTTATGACCATGTGTCTCAAGTCCTTTAGATTCTATATTTCCCCATGCTATTCTTGCCCCCCCATCTATTTTCTATCTACTGTCTATGCTACTTATTTTCTGTACCTTCTCCCCCCTTCTCCTCCTCCCACTCCCCTGTTGCTAACCCTCCTTGAGATCTTCATTTCTATGTTTCCACTCCTGATCTAGCTGTCCTTTTAGTTTGCTTTCGTTTTAGGTGTGGTTGTTAATAACTGTGAGTTTGTTGTCCTTTCACTGTTCATGTTTCTTTAACTTCTTTTTCTTAGATAAGTCCCTTTAACATTTCATATAATAAGGGCTTGGTGATGATGAACTCCTTGAATTTGATCTTATCTGAGAAGCACCTTATCTGTCCTTCCATTTTAAATGAAAGTTTTGCTGGATAGAGCAATCTTGGTTGTAGGTCTTTGGATTTCATGACTTGGAATACCTCTTTCCAGCCCCTTCTTGCCTGTAAGGTCTCTTTTGAGAAATCAGCTGATAGTCTGATGGGGACTCCTTTGTAGGTGACTGTCCCCTTAGCTCTTGCTGCTTCTAGGATTCTCTCCTTCATTTTTATCTTGGCTAATGTAATTACGATGTGCCTTGGTGTGTTCCTTCTTGGGTCCAACTTCTTTGGTACTCTCTGAGCTTCCTGGATTTCCTGGAAGTCTATTTCCTTTGCCAGATTGTGGAAATTCTCCTTTATTATTTGTTCAAATAAGTTTTCCACTGGTGGCTGTGCCTTTCCCCCTTCTGGTACCCCTATAATTCGGATGTTGGAGCGTTTAAAGATGTCCTGGAGGTTCCTAAGACTCTCCTCATTTCTTTGAATTCTTGCTTCTTGACTCTTTTCTGTTTGGCCATTATTTGCTTTCTTCTGGTCCACTCCATTGATTTGAGTCCCAGTTTCCTTTTCATTGCTATTGGTTTCCTGTGCAATTCCATTCATTTCAATTAGTTTTGCCTTCATATATTTGTCTAATTTGTCTGTATAATCCACCAGTTCTGTGAGGATCTTGATAACCAATGTTTTAAACTGTGCGTTTGTGAGATTTGCTATTTCTTCATCGCTTAGATTTATTTCTGGGGCTCTGAGATCCTCCTGCGCCATTCTTGGTCTGTTCGGGCCCTTTAAGAAGTGGTGCCTTGGATTCCCAGGTCGCTGGGTTGTGACGCTGTATGTGGGGGCGTGGCCCGAGCGGGGAAATGGCGACCCCCTCTGCCGCTTCTCACAGCTGGGTGCGGAGGAGCAGTGCCTTAGGTGGTTCACCTGGGCCGGGCCGCTCAGAGTCGCTCAGAGTCGCTGGGTTATGACGCTGTATGTGGAGGTGGGGTCAGAGCAGGGAAATGGCGGCGCCCTCCAATGCCGCTTGCCGTGGGGACCTGCCGGCCCGGTCCAATCGCCCACTCCCTCGCCTGTCCACCCGCGCACAAATGCGCGACCTCAGTCAACACGCAGCCCCGGCCCGGCTGTCTCCCCCGAGGTCGCTCGCCTGGTTGCTCGCGCGGTTGCTCACTGGGTCCAACCCTGCGCCTGGATTCCGCACCTGAGCCCGTCTGACCGAGTTTTCCTGTGCAACCCCTGCTCCGCCAGCCGCTGGTTTCGCCCCTTACCGGTCAGGCTGAAGAATTTGTTGTTAACGGACTTCCAAAAAGTTCAATTTTCTGTGTTCTGGCTGTGTTTTCTGTTGCTAATATTTAGTTTTCTCTAATCTTGGTTGTGTGAGAAGGCACGGCACATCCACCTATGCCTCCATCTTGGCGGAAGTCTTCCTGTCTTTTTCTTTTTGAATTATAAGAGTGGACGTAGTCTGGATAGAAGTCATATATCAAATACATGTTTTGCGAACATTTTCTCCCAGCCTGTGACTTACCATGCCATTGCATTATGAAAAAGGAAAGTTTTAAATACTTTCTGATACTAAAATATATTTTTGAATTATGGATTTGTATGTCATTATTTTAGTATAACTGTCATAAGTAAGCGTAAAAGCTAATGCACATTAAATGTCTTAATATGATGAAATTAACTACTGTTAATTTATCAATTGAGTTGATTGCAATATGATGACAATAATAGTAACAAAACAGGTAGCTAATGCCTTCTGAGCACTTGCTATGTGCCAGGCAGTGATTACATACTTTAACTTGTGTGGACTGATTTCACCCGTTCAACAACCAGGTCCGTTTTTCTCTCCTGTTGGACATGAGGAAACTGAGGCACAGAGACAGAGGCAGCCTGCTCAGGGTTAGACAGCTAGACGTGTTTAGTTTTATTTATTTTACTGTTTTGAAAGATTGTTTTTTTAAATTTATTTTACATAGTTGACATACAGTATTATATTAGTTCCACGCATGCATAGCTGGGGTTATTTTTAACTCTGTGCCCTCCACCTGCCCTCAGGGCCTTTGGTTCATCAGCGGTGGCCTGAAAATGCAAAAGTGCTCCAAAGCCACAGTAAACCCAAACTGCGTGAAATAGTATTTGCTTTTTCTGAAAATGCTAATTATCTACCCCATTGTGTTCTAAGCATTTGGATTTAAGTGCAAATGTGTCAGAATGGAGGTGGGCCTTGAGAGCATGTTGTATGTATTTTGAAATAAATAAACACGGCCTATGTACCGTGGTCACCCCCGATCTGTGGGGCACATGTCCCAAGACCCCCAGTGGGTGTCTGAAACTGTGCATAATACTGAACCCTGTGTATAGTATGTCTTTTTCCTATACACACACACCTTGTCACTTAAAGGAAGCCCTTTACGGTTTGTCTTTGCTGCATACAAACTGCCAGCATCACTGGCCTTGTGCTTTGTGCGTAAGTAAAACGAGTGCTACTTGGACGCAGGCCCTGCGCTAGGCCTCCACAGTCATCTGCTGACCCAGACGGCTGCTGAGTGGCCCACTGATGGGGAGCACACGTGGTGAGGGGACGCTGGGCAAAGGGGTGGTCCACAACCAGGCCGGGCCGAGCGGAAAGGCCTGTGACACCATCACATCGCTCAGACCAGCGTGAAGTTTGAATTTAGGAATTATTCCTTTCTGGGATTTTTCATTAAATATTTTTGGACTGTGGTTAATTGTAGGTAACCGGAACTGCCGAAAGCAAAACTGCAGACCCAGGGGCCTACTGTATTTGCTCATTTCAGAGGAAGGAGAAGAGCATTAAAATAATAAACAACACATAAATGATGAAACACAAGTAGAATGAGTATCAAGGAAGCTTGAAAGTAGGTTTAAGATAAGAGAAAGTTTTTTTTAAAGAATGAAACACAAACTGTGATTGAAAAATTACAATAATAATAATGATAATAATAATAAAGCACCAGAGAAAGAAGCAAAAATCTTCTAAGTTCTCATCCTTTTCTCAGAAGGAATCTCACAGTTAAAGCTGTGAAAAGGGACCAGTCCAATCAGTAAATAGTTTAATTTGTTTAAAAAGGGGGCCAGTAGCTCTCCGTGATAAGCCAGGGTGCTCTGGAGCCTAACCCCTCTGTCAGCCACACAACCTCACTCGAGTTACTTAACCCCACCGAGTTGCTGTGGGAATTAAATGACTTAATACCTTTAAAGCACTTGGCTGAGCGCCTGGCATATAGTAATCCCTGAATAAACACTGGCTATTTTAATATACTTTTAATGCAAGGTGAAAATGGAACTACCTCAGTACGGCAAGTATGAAAAACCGTGGACTCTGAGGTCGACATGCTGGAGTTTGTCTCCAGGTCAATTCCTGAAAGCAGTGTGCTGAACAAGCAGTTCACTTAATTATCGAGCATCGCCATCTAAGCTCCGGAAATGGTCCTTGCCCTGCTCTGCCCTCCTCCCACCTCGGCAGTCGGCTCAGCGATGGCCTTTCATGAAGCAACTTTTGGTGACTTGACCTGCAGATAATTGAATTTTCTGCTAATCAGTGAATTGGCAAATTGGCCTGCTTACCCTGAGTTGGAATCTCTACTTGGTCACTTATTTCAGCTTCGTAACCTTGGTCAAATTATGAAATTTCTCTGAGCCTCAGTTTCCTCTTCTCTAAAAGCAGAAATCATGACTCTGATGTCTGTGAGATAGGGGCAAAGGTTAAGTGAAGGCCCTGGGTGAAATTGCCAAGAGCAAGAAAAGGACTTAGTGAAGACTTTGTATGCAAACGATACTACTTAAAAGTTGTTCCTCCCTGAATACTGCCTCCTCTACACCTAATTTGCATCAATTAATAAATTGCTCTGACACCCATGATCTTTGTTGATTATGGAAGGATACATTTAAACCCAGTCCCAGAACATGGCCTTCCCCATGGGGTTTTGTCCCCAGCCAGAATAGTCTTGACATCATTCACTGAGTACCGCTCTCAGCCCAAATGATGCACTGAGATTGGCCATTGTGGGAAAACCGGGATCTGACCATGTCACTTCTCTGCTCAGAATCCTTCCTCCAAAGCCTTCGTTCGTACCCTCTGAGCTTCTCACTCAGCATCTGGTTTGATCCTATGCGTCTCTTGTCCCCTAGCCGCTTTACTAGCTTGGTTGTCCCCACTTCCCCAGGTGTGCCAGGCACTGTTCTGCATGCTGTAGTGACATGTATTAACTCACTCCGTTAACTAACGTTATCTCATATCCCCATAAGGTTTGGACAGGTTAAGTGGCTCACCTAAGGCACACACATGAAGTGTTGGAACCGAGATTCAAAGCCATACGGTCTGGCGCCAGGGTCTAAGCCCTTCACCACTGCGTCATGCTGCCTCGGAGCAGATGTGTGGGGGAGGCTGGGAGGCCCACTATGTGGTGCCGACTGATGTCACCTACATATGAATTTCTTGGGAAATTTATGTTTATTAATTTGTGCCATTCACTATTGTTAGACTGAAGGAGTATTATTACGTGGAATCTTCAGATGTGCTTTTTTCTTTTCCAAATCCAAGATGTAGAATGTGACTGTGAGTAACTGGTAATAAACTTAATTGAGAAGAAACTTCAGGATGGATATTTTTCCCCTAAAGTTTTCTATTCAGTCCTATAGTGACCAAAGGGACAAAAAATCCCAACTATGCATTCTCTGCTCAAAGTAACTAAGAACCTACCAGTTGCGGTCGGTTACCTGAGTTCTTGAGGATCACTCACACAAATGGCATTTTAATTACACGTGGTGTGTGTGAAATGTGAGAAGACAGAGCGGGCGGAGGGCAGAGGGGGCGGGCAGAGGGCAGAGGTCAGAGGTCTGCAGCGCCCAGAGTTCAGTGAGACCCTGACGGCTCACCCCACCCCCTTCCCCTGTTGTGTTTGTCACAGCTTTGCCCCCTTTCCCCTTCTTGAAGATGGAAAAGATGCTGGTGGGCTGCCTCCTGCTGATGCTCGGACAGACCCTCCTCCTTCCGGCCAAGGCCAGGGAAAGGCCACCCTCGAGGTCCATCTCCAGAGGCAGACACGCTCGGACCCACCCCCAGACGGCCCTCCTGGGTGAGTGATGCAGGTACCGCCTGCAGAAGCAGGCTGGAATGGGTGGTTAAGGGTGGGTCTCCAGGCCAGGTTGGGGGGGGGGGTTGGACACCAATTGCTGAAGCTCTCCTGTCCCTGGGTCCCCTGGTGGGTGTGCTGGGGGAGAGGGGATCTCGCTGGCAATGAGCACATCCTGAGTTGAGGAAGGGGTTGTACACAGGCTTTCAAAATGATATGAAATTCTCTTGGAAAATCTCTTTTATTTCCAAGCCTTCCATTTAATTGGATGACTTTTCTCTCATGTGCAAGGGCAAGATTTTCCATCTGAGAAGGTCATTGTTGGAATTCTCTGGACAAGTGTATTATGGAAATTTTTTATGGTGTTTGTCCAGTTAATCTGTGTTAATAATACTCCCCGGCCTGGCAGCATGGGAAGCAAGCAGAGGGTTTGTGGCAGGTGGAATCAGGCACAGAAGACAGGTGGGGACCTTGTGAGCTGGGTCAAGATGCCAGGAACACAAAAGGCCAGGGGGTATTGATTCTGATTCAGTGAACACGTTTTCTTCAGGTGAATTTTTTTCTTTCTTTGAGAAAAAGGAAAGTTCATGAAAACACAGAGTATAGATAAATTGTCCAGGTTGCAAATGTGGGCTCTGGTAGGCCCAGGATGTGGGGGGAATAGGAAGGTCGGCCATTGGAAGAAAGTAAGTCCTGGCTCTGCTACCAACCAGATATGTACACTTAGGCGGTGTGGTCTCTTTGAGGTTCAGTTTTCTCATCCGTAAAATGGGAATGTTAATGCCGTCCTTGGGAGATTTTTGTGAGGAGAAATGAGGTGATATCTGTAAACTGTAGCTATGCAATGAATGGTAGCTTTACCATGACTATCATTCCATGAAGTCAGTTTCTGGAACTGTTTTACATTTGCATGTTGTTGGCCAGCCTCTCGAGTCTACGAAGGCCACTAAGAGAACTAACTGCCCAGTGGCCTGGTAGCCTCAGCATCCAAAGTGACAGAGACCAAAGGGACCCATGAGCCCTGTTTTAAGAAGCCCGATCTTTACTGATGTGAAGCTAAATGATGACCCCGTGCTCCTGGGCCTTCCATGTCTTTAGTCTCCTGAGCTTCCCCATTTCTGTGCTGATGTAAACCTGAGACTTCTGCAACTGAGAAAAGGACTGGGGGACTTTTAGGATGCTGGTTAAAGGTTTTTTTTTTAAAAACAAGTTTCAAGATGATAAACATGTATAAATGTACAGAGAGAACTGGAAATACTTGATTTCTGGATAAACAGCAGCAATTGCATAGTTGTGTTTCTGATGGGGCTGCTTTCAGAATGAGCAATCACACACTGAGCCAGGAAAGCCTATTCCTTCTCTTGGCTCAAAATGAATGAGTGAATGAATCAATCAATGAATCCATCAATCAATCTTTCTTTGTTGCATGCGTACACACACACACCCCACTCCTGGGCCGCCCCCAGTTGGCAGCATTCACTGCCCTCCTGGGCCCTGAGCTCAGGCTCCCAAGTGGAGACCCCTACTTCTGAGGTAAGGGATAGCAGCTGTTTTGCCAAAGGCATGAACCCCACATCCAGTATTACCTCCTGGTTTTCATTTTGCCAGAGAATGTTCCAAGGACAGAGAATAGGATGGAACATGGCACATGTCCCACTCCAGGGACTGGCAAATGGCCACTTCCTGACATGCTGGCGGGCTGCTTGACTTAGGAACATAGCTGAGTGAGTGAGAATCCTGAAACTGGAAGGCAGACATCGCAGCAACCTTGGCCTCGATGCTCAGGAGGCCAAGAATGTGATCTGCTTTCGGTCTGTCTTGGACAGGGAATGGAGACGGAGAAGCCGTGCCCTCTGTAGTCGCTGCCCTGAGTTTGAATGACGTTCTCTTCATTTTTGGAATATGGTGTCTTGTGTTTCCTGGGTGTTTGCTGTTCTCAGCCTCTTGTTTTCTGTGCTCAGAGCATCACTCGGGCCACGTGGTGCTTTTCCTGGGGCTGTACTTGTGATGTCTGGCCACATAAAGCATTTCACTAGTTACTTCATTACAAAGGTGTCTCTGAAAGTTTAAGAGTAGAAAAGAAGTTGTTTCTTAGGTTATTTTTTGTTTGAATTATCTGATTTTTTTGGTAGAAAGTTTATCATTTATGACTGAATTCAGGTCTGACTTCCAGTAATAACTTGAGTCCATTAAAAAAATGTAGTACGTTCCTCTGCGTCTCCTGTGAATGAATGACTGCAGGCTCCTCGGGCAACAGCCTGGGACTCGGGGCCACAGGGGCCGGTCTCTTACTTCACTCTTTTACCTGTAGTTTCTGCGTGTGCCAGACATGAGGGCTTTAAGGACAACAGCCACAACCAGGAAGCGCCCGTGTTGTGGGGGAGACAGACATTTTTAAAAATCGTTCACTTGGTGCAACCTGTGCACAGCAGGATGGGCAAGCTAAGTGACAGTCCGCTCTGCCTGCCGCAGGCTCGCAGGCTCAGTGTGAGGCTGTGGTTCTCAGACTCTCCGTCTCAGAGTTTGTTACACCGAAGAGTTACCGAGCATCCCCAGGGGCTTTCGTCGAGGTGGGTTAGAGTTGGATTGGTCAAGAGTTCCTGGATCAGAAACAGACACAGAGAAGTTTTAAAAATATATATATATATATTTAAGTTTATTTAATTGTTGTTCAAGTACGGTTTTCTGTCTTTTACTCCCATCCCAGCCCACCCCCCCAGTGCTCCTCACCTCTTTCCCATTTCCCCCCACCTTAGTTTTTGTCCATGTGTCCTTTATACTTGTTCCTGTGAATCCTTCCCCTTTTGTTTTAAAAATATTAATTAATTATCCGCCAAGATGGAGGCGTAGGTGGAAACACTTTGCTTCCTCGCACAACCAAATCTAAAAACAATAAAGTTTTAACAACAATAAATGCAACCAAACCACAGAAAATTGAACAATACAGAGTCCGAAAATAACGAAATGCTCAGCTAAACTGGTGAGAGGGGCAAAGCCAGCAGTGGAGCGGGTTGGGCAAAAACGACCCCCCGACCTGGGCGGCCCGCAAGCAGGATCCCAGGTGTGGGCTAGCAATGGGAAGGTGCAGCGCGGCTGGCTGTCTGAGGTCACGCATTTGCGCGCAGATAAACCAGTGAAGAGACGAGCATTGAGACAGACGGCGCAGGGCAGTGGGCTGGCACATTTGTGCTCAGATAAACAGGCAGGGGCGAGCGGTGGGACAGACTGGGCGAGCAGAGAGGACCACCATTGCTCCCTCTCTGACCCCACTCCCACATACAGCATCACAAACCAGCAACCTGAGTGGCTCCGCCCTGGTGTACAACTAAGGCTCCGCTCCTCATACATAACAGATATGAACAGATCAAAACGTAGCTCAAGAACAACTCAGAGCTCCAGAGCCGATAAATCTAAGTGATGAAGAAATAGCAAAACTTTCAGATGCACAGTTTAAAACACTGGTGATCAGGATGCTCACAGAACTGGTTGATTTTAGTCACAAATTAGACGAACATATGGAAGGCTAAACTAATTGAAATGAAGGGAAATACACAGGACACCAATAGCAATGGAAAGGAAACTGGGACTCAAATCAAAGGAGTGGACCAGAAAGAGGAAATAATGGCCAAACAGAAAAGAATGAAGAAACAAGAATTCAGAGAAATGAGGAGAGTCTTAGGAACCTCCAGGACATCTTTAAACGCTCCAACATCCGAATTATAGGGGTACCAGAAGGGGGAAAGGAACCGCCACCAGTGGAAAACTTATTTGAACAAATAATAAAGGAGAATTTCCCCAATCTGGCAAAGGAAATAGACTTACAGGAAATCCAGGAAGCTCAGAGAGTCCCAAAGAAGTTGGACCCAAGAAGGAACACGCTAAGGCACATCATAATTATATTAGTCAAGATTAAAAATGAAAGAATCCTAGAAGCAGCAAGAGCTAAGGGGACAGTCACCTACAAAGGAGTTCCCATAAGACTGTCAGTGGATTTCTCAAAAGAGACCTTACAGGCAAGAAGGGGCTGGAAAGAAGTATTACAAGTCATGAAAACCAAAGACCTGCAACCAAGATTACTCTATCCAGCAAAGCTTTCATTTAAAATGGAAGGACAGTTAAAGTGCTTCTAGATAAGATCAAATTCAAGGAGTTCATCATCACCAAGCCCTTATTATATGAAATGTTAAAGGGACTTACCTAAGAAAAAGAAGATAAAAAAGATGAACAGTGAAAGGACAGCAAACTCACAGTTATTAACAACCACACCTAAAACAAAAGCAAATTAAGAAGACAGCTAGATCAGGAGTGAACAAATGAAGATCACGTGGAGGGTTAGCAACAGGGGAGTGGGAGAAGGAGAAGGGGGGAGAAGGTACAGAAAATAAGTAGCATAGACAGTAGATAAAAAATAGATGGGGGGGTAAGAATAGTAGGGGAAATATAGAATCTAAAGAACTTGAGACACGTGGTCATAAATGAAAGGGGGGAATGGTGGGGGAGGGGTGTACAGAAGGGAGGGGAATGAAGGGAGGAAATAGAACAAATGTAATGGCATAATCAATAAAATAAAAAATATATTAAAAAATAAGAAATTTTAAAAAATTAATCAATTTATTAAAAAATAACAAGAATAAACCCATAACACATCTTATAACAGAAATAAGATACTTTTCTAAAATACGGTATTTTCTAAACTTAAAAATTAATGCAAAGAACAGCACTGTTCTTCGCTTTTGCCAGTCTGCTTAGCGTCTGGCTTCATGGAAGCTAACTGGGTCCTCGCTCCTCCCCTGTTCCACTGGCCAGGAGGTGTTGCTTTCACTGGACTCCACGAGGAAGATATGGCCCCACACAGATACGTGTTAAGAAGGAAGAGGAGAATTACAATATTTTTTCATATAATTATGAGTATTCTTGTTTGATAGTCACTAAAACTTGACAAATGGTATAGTTTCTTAAAGGTTAGTTGCAACGTGGAATCTAAAACCACATCATCAAAGTTTTGGTACTTTATACACTCGTTAGAGAATGAGAGTAAAAAAGGCAAATTAGTACCATTATGAAAATAGTTCTGAGTTCATGGACCCTCTGAAGGGGTCTCAGGGACCCCTGGCACATGTTGAAGGGGAGTGTTCCTGGTGAAGACGGCAGCAAGGTGGAGCCTCGAGGGGCCAGGAGGCAGGAGAGGAGTGAAGACTGAGTGTGGAGGTGGGACCTGGTCATGCCGGCTGGGCATCAGGTCTCCCAGGCCGGTGGTCTGAGCTGGATACCAGCCTGGAGATGGCAGATTCCAGATCACTAAGGACCTTGGGGTTCCCACAAAGAGTTTGGGCTTCATTCTGTAGGGGTGGGAGCCCCTGGCTGACTTTGAACAGGCAACAGTGTTGTTCACTGCTTACTCCCTTCCTGCCCACTGTGCCTTCTGGACAGCTTCAGCCTTCCTGGGCTCTGGCCAAGGCCAGGGAGATCCTACACTCCCAACCCACCAGCAGAACAGACGAGCACTTTCTCCAGCTCAGGTTCTTTCTAGGCAACCACGCTGGCGCTGGCGTGTAGAGTTGGAGCAGCAGGGTGTGCTCTACCCAGAGCACGGGCTCCGGGAAGTCTTCAGATTCTCCCTCTCTGCACCCACCCCCCACCCTTCATCAGTGGCACGGGCTCCCTTTCCAACTCCTCCCTCAGCCCCCTCCAAGAAGCGCTCCCGGGAAGTCATGCTGCTCCCCCAACCCTTTAATTACTGCCTGCTTTATTGTGCACATTTTTCTCTTTATTATAACACTGTCATATGGGGAGGGGTAGTGGACCTGTTGCCAGGGCAACCAGGGAGGGCATATAAGCCTTGTTGAAACCTTAACCCTCCTTGCCCAAACTCCCACTGTATTCTTGACTCCCCCATGGTCTTGTTGACATGTATGTTCTAAATTTGCCAACCTAGCTCATTTGATTTCTACTAACTAACCTTGAAACATTTTCCTTTTTGTATAATAGAGTCTCCTTCTGATCAAAAGAACCCACACAGGGTTCATGTTTGTGTTGTAGGACAGCACTTGGTGACACAAGGACAGTGGATGCAGGAAGTGGGAGGTAGAGATTTCTAAAGGAGGCTGGCTTCATGGTGTGCGCAGGGCATGATGGGAGCTGAATCCCCACTGCTAGAAAAAGTCCAGAGGTGCTGGCAGTGGTGGTTAATCCAGAGGCCACAGAATTAGTGAAATTTCTTTATAACAGTTGATTTACAACTTCAAAATAAAGCTAATGAAAACAATCTGAGAACTCACTGGTACAGCCCCAAGTTTGGTTCCTTGGAAATCACAGTGTGGGGTGGATGAGGCCCTTATTTCCTTTTTTGCACACATCTCTCACTAAACCTGGCATCAGATTATGAGTAAAAACACAGAGTGTATTTTTATACAAGGAGGTGAAACCTCCCGAATTAGTGGTGTGACCGAAGGAGTTGCCTGGCCTCCAGAATTAAGCGTAAGAATATCCTGCTCTCTGTTGCCAATGGACGTTTTTGCCAACGGATTAATAATGATTAACATCTTCAAGCATTGCTGCTAGAAAATGAATTTTCACTCTTTAAAACAATCCCCTAGTTGACATTTGTCAGCACCCTCAGGGAGGAAGGAAGCCATCAGAGTTTCTAACCCACAAAGGAGTGACCCATTGAGGCCACCAGTCTTATTTGCTCTGAAGCCACTTTGCCCTGGTTAGAACCTTTGTCCCTTCCCTGAGCTTTCCCAGTGCCCTCTTCCTTCCACCTGGAATATTTTTCCGTGGTCAAGGCCTATTATCAGCCAAGGCCAGGTTAAATGCCACCTCCTTCTGTAACCAATCCTTGTGGGTCAGGGGCCCAAAACAAGGTCCTTCCACCCAGTGCTGCCAACAGAACAAGACTGAGTTCGGCAAAGCAGGCCAGAAACTTTATTCCTTGGTCAGGGTATAGGGAAGGGCGAGCTCACACTCTAACGGCATCTTCCGATTGGGAAGGAGCCTCTGTATTTATAGGCTGTGGTGTGGGGTGATTAAATTCTGTCTGGCGTGCGTGTTTATTCTTCTGTTGCACTCGGCGCTTTTCCACACGGTACCCCATCGCCATCTTGGTCTTTGCCCTCTGCCCTCCTCATTTTGCAGTGGGGAATCCCTTTCAGCCTGTAAGGAGGCATAGCTCATGCCATAGTTTAGGTATGGAGACAAGTTAGGGTCTTTTGGATGGTAGCTGGTGACGCTTCCTCTCCCTGCCAGGCAGGACCCTCCCAGGACCGGCCCCATACACCGTGGGTCCTCTGCTAAAGTGTCCGTCATGTCTGCCTTACATTCGGAGGGGCAGTCGTGGCATGGACCCGAGAGGGATTCCTATTCTAGTCACTTCTGTACTCGCCTCATTTTCGCCACGATACTGTAAACCCTTGAAGACAGGGACCAAGTGTGTGATTTCTCACAGCACCTGTGGAGGGTACTCTCATTTACTGAGCCCTGGTGTGAGGAGGGACATGGTAGCTCACTAGCATGTCCCCCCACTCCACCCTCCCCCACTGCCCTACCACCCTGCCACCCTGCTTCCCCCAGTTTGGGAAAGGGGAAAGAATGCAAGTATTAGGGGCAGATGTGCCTTTGAGCAGAGAAGAATGGGACCTCACACTAGAGCCTGCTGGCTTCAGACCCTGACTGCTTCTGGCCCAGGAGTTGTGAGCAGACCGTGAAATGCTCATCTGTATTTGGAGGCTTTGCCCTGAATTTGGAGGTTATACCCAAGACCCCCAGACCTCGAGGCCTGTCTTTGGTCCTTCCCACAGCAGAAACTCAGTGTGTGTTGAATGAGTGAGTGGATGATTAATTTGGACGATTTGTTACAGAACAGCCGGTGGGATTCTACTGCTCGCTGCCAACAGGCAAACTCCAGCCAGAGTCAGAGGTCTTGTGAAAAAGGAAATAGGTTTATTTAAAGGCTATACAGTCTCAGAATAATGGCAGTTTTTGCCTCGGAACCCTGCTCCCCTTAAAACACCCAAAGACAAATAACCCTGCCACGCCATGCCAGGCCAGACCAGTCCATGGTGCATCTGGAATCTCTTCTCCCCCATGTAACGGTGCCGTCCTCTGGGGAGTACAGGTGGCTATGGCACGCTCATTCAGGCTGCTTCGTAGGTTCCGTGTCACAGTTTGGCTCCCGGCATCCTCTGGAGTCTGTGTGCTGGCTGGAGTCCCACTTGTTGCATGCTGCTCCTGTCCTCTGGCTGTTGGCTCCCTGGCACGTCTGCGTGCCTGGCTGGGCAGGCCCGTGCAGTGCCAGTGCTGCTGCCACGTTTTGCTCAGGGAGTAGTGCTGGGAGCACTCCCAGACCGGGCGGCCTCCAGGGCCCGCCGGCCCAGGGACTCGGGCCCCCTGCGGCTGACCGGGCTAGTGAGGGAAGGTGGAAAGAGCACGTGTTTCCCCACGTATTCTGTTTTTAAAGGCCCAGCCCAGAAACCCATGCATGATGGGGCATCTGGCTTCTCAACCAATGTGAGCTAATGCCCACCATGTTCATCACATGTACAGTGTCTTTGCCCCTCTTCTGGCCACTATTTTCCAGGAGTGGGCAGAGTCTTTAGCCTCATCTTGCTACATGTGTGTTTGACCCTCTCGGCCCACGCAGGCTCTGTGCTGCCTGCGTCATAAGCTGCTCAGCTGCTGGGGCAACACACGCTGGTTTATGTAGACACATTGGCTTTGTTTGCTCTTGACCTGGGGTATAGAGGCCTATCAAACTCCAGCTCTGGTTTCAATCCCAGGCTGTCCTTCTGTGCGGGGGAGGTGCTGGCTCTGACACTGCTTCTGGGCTCCCCTCCTCTGCTCCCCAGCCATCTGGCCAGACCCACCCTGTTACAGATTCATGTGGATGGTCCCAGTCTTGATTTGACTTTTAATTAGCAAGTGACTCTGCAAGTCTCCTTTCTTCTCCAGGCCTCAGTTTATTACTCTATTAAAGGAGATGATTGGAGTTAGTGATCCCTCAGTTCTTACCTAGGATGTGATGGCAATTGTCAATTCCTCTGCCTTCCAGATGCCCCTTCTCTGGTTCCTATGGTGGGCTGGCTTTCTTTCACTCTCTCTGGGTGGGAGAGCCAAGGTGGAACCATGCCCTGGAGGCCAAGGTGGGAGCAGTTTCAAGATAGAAGGTGATGGGATAGTAGAATCAAGCAGGGGAGTGGGGGTGGTACCCAAGGGTCAGGCAGGGGATAGGTGGGGACACTAGAATCTGGCAAGGGAGGATTAGGCAGGGGTTGGGCTGTAGGTCAGGCAGCCGCGTTGATTCTCAAATTTCACAAAGCATCTGAAGCTCCTGGGAGGTTTAGGAGAATACAGATTTACAGGTCCCTATGCCCAGAGTATCTGATTCAGTAGGTAGAAGCATGTCTGATTCAGTAGGTCTCCGAAGTTACACTTTCGGAGACCTCAGTTTTAGAACCATTGCAGAAGAGAAGTGAGAAGGTGGAATGTGGATGGGCAGGAGGAAGAGCCTTTGAGAGGAGATGCTGTGGCGCATGAGCCAGAAAGAGGACGCAGGGTGAGTAACATGTGCAGGGAAGTTGCAGCCGGAGAGGATAAACTAACTGTAGCCCAGGCCCACCCCTTCTGAAGCTTTGAAAATAAGCTGCCAGCATTTTTCTACCCTGGGGGATTCCACGGAGATGGGCCTCCAGCCCGGGTGGGGAGCCAGCCTCTTACAGCACAGGGTCTAACAATGCACAGCTCAGGAGCTGAGCGCCCGGTGCGTGTCTTTGCCATCAGAGGTGACGACTGTCGTGACCGCAGTGGAGCCCTGGCATTCTGTCCCCCACAGAACACATCTCTTCATGCGTGTGCTGTTTTATGTATGAGCCAGCGCCTCTGTTATCATTCGTTTTTTATAAACTGTATGGAGCGAATTCCTCATTCTTATCTCGTGATGAGTACTGGGAGAACCCAAGAAAGCCCAGCATCTGACTTCCAATAAGCCACAAAGTTAAAAGCTTTCCTAGCTAATGAGTCTATAGCTTGGGTTTGCCCCCTCCTACAGATTCTTCCTCCCTGCCTCTCTCCTTTTCCCTTCTCTATTAAACTGTGTATCCCCTTCCTTTTCCATAACTCTTCTTAGACAACAGGCCCCACATGGAGTTGCTTATGCTAAGTCCATGTCACCAAGCAGAGATTTAACTACAGTTCCAGCTGTCCAAGCAAGGGCATCTCAGACCAGTCCACCAGGACTCCCCTGGCCGGCACTAGTCAGATCCCCTCCCCGACCCCTGCCATAACCAACCAGCTTCTTTGTCTGGTAGGACTTCCTCATGCCTGCTCCCTTCTACGTATAAAAGTCTCTCCTTTGGTGCGTCTCCTTGGAGTTCCTTCCTATTGACTACATGGGACACTGCCCAATTTGAATAGGTTTTTGCTGAGATAAACTTTAATTTTTAATACGCTTCAGTTTATCTTTAACACTCTCAAATCTCTCCCTCCCTCCTCCCCTCATTTCCTTCTTTAGTTCCAGGATATTCTATCCTCAGGTTGCCTGTGCGTTTGGCACCTGCAGCATATGTGTGTGGAGATGGCGGTGGTGGGGGACATCCCCCAGCGGGTGACATAGCTGCTGTTCTCTTCTCTTCTTTGATGGCTGGTGCTCGTGGGGGTGGGGGGGGAAGCATGCACCCTTACCCTTCTGGAGCCAATTGTGTCGGGCACTGTGCTAGGCACTTCACACTTTACTCCATGTGGTAGTATTATCCCCATTTTACACATGAAGAAATGGAGGCTTAGACAGGTTCAATGCCTTTTTCAAGGTCGTTCACCTATTGAGGATCACAAGTGGGATTCCAGAAGCCAACTTGCCAACCCTCTGCTCAAACCCTTTGCTGCAGCCCTACCCAGCTGCTCTGTGTCATCCAGTCCAATTGGACTCATCTCCGGGTCCCCACGGAGGGAAGCATCCCCGACCTTCTAGGCTGGGATTTAATCCCTGACAGTGCTGTCGCTCGGCAGGCACCTTGTCCCAGCCCAGCACTCATCAGCCTGCACGGCAGTTGTCTGCTCCGTCGCCTGTGTTGTGTTGCCCATGCTTTGGAATGAGCCGGGTACACAACAGACACTCAGAAGATACCTAGAGAAGGAGTAAAGGAACTAGCAAATGAACAAAGAGGAAGGAAAGTCTCTAGCCACTGGGCTGGTGAAGGTTTCCAAATCTAGGACAGGTGGAAGACCTGAAGTTATTCAGCTTGGGAAAAAACAAATGAAACCAAAGAGGCAGGGCTCTCTGGAGTCTGTTAGGGAAGAGTTTAGGTTTGTCATTAGGACATTAAAGAGGGGATGTAGCACCAAACACCTGTGCTTTCAAGAAACAGACTTTTCTTCTCTAGGAAACTCTGTAGCCACCAGGTCAGTGAGGGGGGTGGGGGACACAAAGAATCGGCTCTTGTGGCATCAGGGATATTGAAGGCTCTGGGTGCGGAGGGCTGAATAAATCTCTAATCCGCAAACACTTAGGTTCCAGAATTCTGTGTGTCAGTGCCTGCAAAATTAAGACATGAACCAGAAGAAGACTTTTCTCCTATTAAAAAAAAGAAAACTAGCTAAATATTTGCTCTCCAAGAAAAAAAATCTGCTGTAGGAGGCCCTGAAGTACCGTTTTTCTAACCAAGGGAGGAACTGAGAAATTTTAAGTGACTGGCAATGTATAATTTGTTGAGTCCCTTGGTGTCACTTCTGGTGATGTTAACTAAGTGAGTGGAAGAATGGTTACAGGTAAATTGCATTGGCTTTTGGTTAATTCACGTAGAGCTTGCAGTTAAGGAAAATCACTAAATCTATATTATGCATGGCTGAATAGCTATCATACAGCAGATTTTTTAAAACTTAAGTGGAATACTTTTTTGTACTAAAATTTATCATCTTCATTTAGGTTAATCTTTCTTGATTAATATCTTTTTTCTTCTTTACTTAACAATTTAGAATCATTTGCAATTTTGATAAAATGGTTTCTATAATCTTTCTCCAAGTCCCCACATAAAATGTTAAAAGAGTATTTTATATTCTTTGGAAATGATTAGAAAGAACAATCATCTGTACTTTAAAAAATTTATGTCTAAATATATAAGACTATTAGATGCTGAAAATAGGAGGGAAGCTAGTTCAAGGAGTTGCCTGATTGATCAACTATAAATGTTTCATGTATTCTTGGGAGAAGATGTTATAGAGACTTGAGTTGTGTATTAGTTTGCTAGGGCTGCCGTGACACCATCACAGGCTTGTGGCTTATGTGACGAAAATTTATTTCCTCAGAGTTCTGGAGGCTAGAAGTCCAAGACCAAGGTGTTGGCAGGGTTGGTTTCTTCTTCACCTGGCTTGCACATGACCATCCCCCTGGGTCCTCGCACAGCCCCTTCTCTAGCCTGTCTGCATCCTTGTTCCCTCTTCTTAGAAGAACACTGACCATGTTGGATTAGGGCCCACACGCATGTGTTCATTTTATCTTCCTTTACCTCTTCAAAGACCTCCATCTCCAAATGCAGTCACATCCGGAGGTACTAGGAGTTAGGACTTCAACACGTGCGTTTTGGGGGATGCAATTCAATCTGTAACAAATTACTTTGCTTTTCACTCTCCCAGATTGTGGAGGACAATATGTCTCCTCTAACATGTTCTAAATTGTGTCTTTTCACTCTCTGATGCCCTTTACATTGCCATTTAAGGTTGATGTAACTGTGACTGACACACTGGGGAAGCATGTTCAAAGCCTTCAGCAGTGTGGTACCTGTGAACTTACCACCGTGTAGTTCTGAGGCCTTAAAGCAGGTTGGACAAACACAGTAGGTCGGACGGCCAGCCACCGAAGGCTGCAGAGGGAATTCGTGTGATTTAGCCAGGATGTGAAACCAAAGCCAAGTAAGATTCTTCAAAAGCCAAGAATTAGAACCATTAGCTTAGAAAAAAAAAAATCCTTCTTTCAATATATCCAGAGGAGGCTGATTTATAGGGAACAATGAAAGGAAATCAATGTCTATATTTTGGCTGCTTAGAGGACAGCGGGTGGGATCAGGGAGGGAGGAGTTATCATTAGTCCACAGCCAGCCAATGAGTAAGCACTTCAAAGAGGATGATGGACGGCTGGATGTACAAAGAGCTGATGCAGGGGACGGGACTGTGGGTGGTGACAAGATGAACATAAACATGTGAGGATCAGGCTGAGAGCCAGGAGGGCCCTTTGGAGAGAAGGTACCAGGGAGTGAGTGCAGCACGTGCACTTGGCTGTGAGAAGCCCCCGGAGGATGAGCCCCAGAGGCCCTGAAGTCAGGTGGGACCACGAAGTCAACTGCAGACAAATGCTGTCTGAAGGGCTCAGACCTGGCAAAGGCTGCGAAAAGCTGCTTTAAAAAAATCATTTTTTATTTTTCAATTATAGTTGACTTACAAGACTGTATTAGTTTCAAGTGTACACCCCAGTGACTAGACATTATAAAACTCACTAAGTGGTCATCCTTCACTCTTCTTGTTGAACTGGGGACCTGGCCTGCAACCCAGGGCTGGGTTGCAGCCCTGATGCTCGAGCTTTTCCAGTCCGCTTGATCCATTCATTGAATAAACATGCACTGAGAATCCCCATGTTCCAAATGCCATGCTAGGCCCAGTGAAAGGTGGAGAATTCTTAAATTTGGGGGACTTGGTGGGGTGCCCAGGAATGAATCCCCACCCCCTAGAGGTCCCATTCATCCTTATGTGCCCAGAGGCCAGTGTCCCTGTGGCTGTCCTGTGTGCTTGTTTTGTCCACTGAAGGAAGCAGGCTCCTCCACGCCCCTCTTCCATACTTAAATTTTACCCAGAATGAAGAGGAATAGGAAAACCATTCAGTTTACCTAGCTGTTTTCCTCATCCAAACTGTGTAGTTCTAATACACTATTTTTGTTTCATTATTTACCTCAGTTTTGTCATTTATCTATCCATTCAACAAATACTTGTCTGACATTAATATCTAGAGTGTGCAAAGTATTGCTCTGGGTGCCAACGGTGTTGCGGGGTCATGGGAGGGTCACATTTGACTCAGGGCCCCTAACTGTGATGACTTAGGGTTTGGTACGAATTCCAAATTCCATAGCTTCAAGTAGCATGGGCCTTCAGGGGGATTCTGTGCAGGACCAGGGAAAGAAGTCCTCAAGAACTAGTAAAACTCATAAAACTGCCTGGGCTGGGCGTCTCTGTAAAGAGAATATAGTTGACAATGAAGTCAATTTCTTTAAGAGTCATTTGTCTATTGGGGTTTTCTATTTATTTTTTAATCTATTTTAATAATTGGTATTTTCCTTAAAAAGTACATGTGTTGTGCCCTGGCTAGTGTGGCTCAGTGGATTGAGTGCCGGTCTGTGAACCAAAGGGTTGCTAGTTCAATTCCCAGTCAGGGTACATGCCTGGGTTGCAGGCCAGGTCCCCAGTTGGGGGTGTGTGAGAAGCAAGCATGCACTGATGTTTCTCTCCCTCTCTTTCTCCCTCCCTTCCCCCTCTCTAAAAATAAATAAATAAAATCTTTAAAAATTTCTTTAAAAATTACCTGTTTTGTCTGTATTTTCAAATCTGTTGGTATACATTATAATTCCTAGCATTATATTTTTTTAAAAAATATATTTTATTAATTATGCCATTACAGTTGTTCTATTCCCCCCTTCATTCTCCTCCACCCTGCACAACCCCTCCCCCACCCTCTCTCCCTTTAGTTTATGTCCATGTGTCTCAAGTTCTTTAGATTCTATATTTCCCATACTATTCTTGCCCTCCCCCCTATCTATTTTCTACCTACCATCTATGCTACTTATTTTCTGTACCTTCTCCCCCCTTCTCCTTCTCCCACTCCCCTGTTGCTAACCCTCCATGTGATCTTCATTTCTGTGGTTCTGCTTCTGATCTAGCTGCCCTCTTAGTTTGCTTTTGTTTTAGGTGTGGTTCTTAATAACTGTGAGTTTGCTGTCCTTTCACTGTTCATCTTTTTTATCTTCTTTTTCTTAGGTAAGTCCCTTTAACATTTCATATAATAAGGGCTTGGTGATGATGAACTCCTTCAATTTGATCTTATCTGAGAAGCACTTTAACTGTCCTTCCATTTTAAATGAAAGCTTTGCTGGATAGAGTAATCTTGGTTGTAGGTCTTTGGATTTCATGACTTGGAATACCTCTTTCCAGCCCCTTCTTGCCTGTAAGGTCTCTTTTGAGAAATCAGCTGACAGTCTGATGGGAACTCCTTTATAGGTGACTGTCCCCTTATCTCTTACTGTTTCTAGGATTCTCTCCTTCATTTTAATTTTGGCTAATGTAATTATGATGTGCCTTGCTGTGTTTCTTCTTGGGTCCAAGTTCTTTGGGACTCTCTGAGCTTCCTGGATTTCCTGTAAGTCTATTTCCTTTGCCAGATTGTGGAAATTCTCCTTTATTATTTGTTCAAATAAGTTTTCCACTGGTGGCTGTTCCTTTCCCCCTTCTGGTACCCCTATAATTTGGATGTTGGAGCGTTTAAAGATGTCCTGGAGGTTCCTAAGTCTCTTCTCATTTTTTTGAATTCTTGCTTCTTGACTCTTTCCTGTTTGGCCATTATTTTCTTCCTTCTGGTTCACTCCCTTGATTTGAGTCCCAGTTTCCTCTTCATCACTATTGGTTTCCTGTGCAATTCCCTTCATTTCAATTAGTTTAGCTTCTGTATGTTCCTCTAATTTGTGACTATAATCAACCAGTTCTGTGAGCATCCTGATCACCAGTGTTTTGAATTGCGCATCTGAAAGTTTTGCTATTTCTTCATCGCTTAGCTTTATGGGCTCTGGGACTTCGAGATCTTCTTGAGCCATTTTTGGTCTGTTTGCGCCCGTTAATTATGAGAAGCGGAGCCTTTGGTGTTTACCAGGGCCGGGCCGCCGAGGTCCCTGGGTTGTGATGCTGTATGTGGGGGCGGGGTCAGAGCGGGGAACTGGCGGCTACGTCTGCTGCCTCTCGCCGCTGGGGCCTGCTCGGTCCTGTCGTCTCACCGCCCACTCCCTCGCTGGTCTATCTGCGCACGAATGTGGGACCACAGTCAACCCACTGCCCTGCACCCTTGCTGGGTACACTGGTCGCTCACTGGGTTGCTCACTGGTTTGCTCACTGGGTCCGCCCGTTGCAACCCTACGCCTGGGATCCACGCACCTGAGTCCGTCTGAGTGTTCCTGTGCAACCCCGCTCCACCAGCTGCTGGCTTCGCCCCTCTTACCGGTCAGGCTGAAGAATTTGTTGTTATCAGACTTCTGAAAACTTCAATTTTCTGTGTTCTGGCTGTGTTTTCTGTTGCTAATATTTTGTTGTTCTTCAACTTGGTTGTGGGAGACAGCAGGTGTCTCCACCTATGCCTCCATCTTGGCGGAAGTCTATAATCAGTCTCTTCCCTAGCATTATGTTTTAACAGGGCATATGATATTCTTTTAAAAATTTGATATAAATAATATATAATATTGTATTAGTTTTTGGTGTACAGCATGATTTGATATATGTTTCTGTTGCAAAATCACCACCACAATAATTTTAGTTAACATCCATCATCATACATAGTTAACAAGTTTTTTTATGAGAATTTTTAAGATCTACCCTCAGCAACTTGCAAATATACAATACAATATTATTAACTATAGTCACCATGCTGGACATTACATCCCCAGGCCTTATTTACCTTATAACTGGAAGTTGGTACCTTGGACCACCTTCACCCATATCACCCACTCCCTGGGGGCTTGGTGTTCTTTAACAAAAGTACCCAGTATTCTGTTCCTGTAGTTCACAGAGCAAAAATTTGGCAGGAACGTTGAATGCAGGGGGTCTGTGCTGGGGGCGGGGGGTGAGGACTCTATTGACTCCTAGGTTTCCCTGTCAATACCTGTCACAAAGCAGGGTGGTTTCACAATTTTACAAAACACCTGTTGTTTGCCTCGTCCCTCTTCCCCTCACAGAGCCTGTGAGTGGTAGGGTTTATAATAATCCCCAGTCCCTGGTAAGGAAGCCAGGAGTCACTCTCCAGGTCACACCGTTGTCATTGGGAGAGAGTTTAGAGCTGTCAGGTTGAGAGGGTTCCCCCCTGGGGTCCGGGGGTCCCCAAAGAGCTCTTGGATGGACTTCAGTAGGTCCGTAATTTGGACAAGAAAAAACATTACGTCCTTTTCCACTAACCTCTACCTGCCATTTAACATTTCCTCCTGTTATGATTACAAACCACAAACCACGGGTGTGGGAGCAGTCCTAGCATAGACCACAGACATCCTCATGGCATGCGCTGGTTGTCGGAGGCAACTCGAGGCAGTGCTAACACTCAGCGCTGCTTCAGAATTACACTAGTTAGTGGACGCATCTTTCTACCTTGTTATTATTTAGTGTCATTTTGAAAAGTGTATGTTAATATAGTCCCCAGTTTTTTTCCTTTTAATATCTTGATAACTACTGTTCAAGTAATCAATCAGCTTCCTTTTAATCTTTTGCATTTGTTCATTTATGTGTTGCTTTATTGTGGTAGCATATACATAACATAAAGCGAACCACTTTAACTGTGTTAAGGGGTGCGATTCAGAGGCATTTGGTTTAGTGCATTCGCAGTGTTGCGCAACCACCCTCACTATTTTCAGAACTTTTTCATCATCTCACATGGGAACTCTCTGCACATTAGGAAATAACTCCCCTTCTGCTTCCTCTGTCCCCCAGTAACCTCTTTTCTGCTTTCTGTCTCCAGGGATTTGCCTATTCTAGATGCCTTACATAAGTGGAATGATATAACGTGTTCTTTCGTGTCTGACTTTTTTCACTTAATATTTTCAAGGTTCATGCATGTTTTACATGCATTGGAACTTCACTTTCTAATGGCTGAATTATATACACACACACACACGCACACACACACACATTACATACCACATTTTGTTGGACACTTGGGTTGTTTACACCTTTTTGGCTATTGCGAATAATGCTGCTCTGAACATTGGCATACAAATACTTGTTTGAGTCCCCACTGTCCATTCTTTGGGGTAAACGACAAGGATGGAATTGCTGGGAGAGGTGGTAATTCTATGTTGGGCTTTTTGAGGAGCTGCCAAACTATTCCACAGTAGTGGCAACATTTTACATTTCCACCAGCAACACATTGAGGTTTCAGTTTCTCCATATCTTTACCAGCCCTTGTTATTCTCCATTTTTTTTAGAGGGTGTTGCATTTTGTTCTAGGCATGTAAAATTTTTATTCTGAGAAGGGGTGGTGAGCTTCTGCAGACTGCCATGGAAGGTTAAGAACCTGGGGTGAGGGAACCAGAGCCCAAAGATGTTACTCGTCTAAGATGAAGTGATGTACCGGCAGCAGCCCGGGACTCAGAATTAAGTCTCCCAGTTCTGAGTGGAGCTCTTCCCCTCTTACCGCCTCCTTTGTCCTCACCTAGACACTTGCCTCTGCCAGTGGTCAGATTGAGTCAGGTCTGGAATGAAACCACCAACCAACCAGGCTCTGACCGAGGCCAGCCCCAGACACAGGTGAGACGGACGTAATTCTGGTCTACACACGTCTCCAGCATGAAACTACCACACAACCACAGCAGCTGAAACTTGATTCGCTGGACAAGTATGCACTGGGTGCCATGCGTGACAGCTGAGTCTGTGTTCACTCAGAGTGTCTGGGAGACATCCAAGGGGATGACTCTGGGAGACACCTCCGAGACACTCTGAGACACCTCCCTTGGAGATGCTCAGCTGGCAGGGGGTGTTTCCTTTGAGGACAGAACGGTGTCCTGGACTGTCGTTTCTCTACCTAGAGCCTCTGTTCTGCAGAGGCACAGCCTAAGAGGCTTCCCTGTTCCCGACATTTCACTGCCTCCTTTTCTTACTGAGCTTCCAGTCCACTCTGGCTCCTGGGCCTTACTTACCACGCTTGTTAGCATGGTTTTAAAAACATAACAGTAGCTCTTGTTGTTTACGGAACTCTGGCATCCCATGGTGTGAGAGTGAATGAGCAGCATGACCCACCCTGAACCCAGTTGTCTCAACTGTATAATGAGGGTGACACTGGTACCCCCTCATGGACTGGGAATGAGGATGGAATGAGATCACGCGGATACAGGGCTTGGAATGAAGCCCGGGACAGAGCAACCATCCAACACGTGCTCGTTGCTTGTATCGTTGATGTAAAATTTTATTATTAAAAAACACTTCATACATGACAAAATGCTGTTAGCAGACCCTACTCTACTTCTTAAAACTAGGAATCAGGTGTTTACCTTTCATCTCTATTCTAAAGCTTCTGGCATAATAGCCTTCCGATATTGTGTCCTGAATGAATGCATGAAAGATGACAATATTTTTAGTATTAATTTTTATTCATCTATTTGAGCATTTATTGATTTAAATATAAAGTAGCAATTCTTTCTCTTCCAACTTTAAATCAGATACTGGTTTTAGAGGACCTCTATAGAATTGATTACATGAGAATTTTATAAAATATGTGTAATTAGCAGAACAGTCCAATAAATTTTATTGTTAAAATATCCAAAGTTGTACCTTTATATTAATTCATACATGCACCACGTTTTTGTGTAGCAGCTACTCTGAAGTAGGCTTGGTGCAGCAGCGAAGTCTCTTGGTAGAAGGTAGGGTGCAACTGGCTGAAGCTAACAGTGGTTTTATTAAGAGAGATTTACATATTCCACAATAAGTCTGGAAGTTATTGATTCCTGGTTTATGGCAACATCTCAGCTTTTTAATTGAGATCAGGCCTCTTTTCAGCCTTCAACTATGTTGTCCTAGGAGATAGGCTTTCCTTCCTTAGATTTCTGCCTTATATGCACAAGATGGCTGCTATAGCTCCAACCATCACATCCTTCCATGATCAATGTCAAGGCATCAAGAAAGTAGGGGTGGACTTTCATCCATTTGTTCACTTCTTTTATCAAAGATTGAAATCTTTCTTAAAACCAGTAGCCTTTCCCTTACTCTCCGCCGGCCCAAACTGGACTGCATGCCCACCCCAACTACCTAGTCTGGGGTGTGGGGTAACCATGACTTGCTTCATCAATAAAAGGTCACTTCTGGAGGTGTATGGAACCTGCCCTAGCAGAGCTCATGGCCACCCCCTTGCTGCTTAGAATCTTAGGAAGGCAGCAGGAATGGGTTGGGGAGAAGAGTGAATTTAAGTAGGCAACCACTAGTGTCATCTACTGTGTTATGCCATTTTCTTGAAAATATTGAATATACAAAATGGAGAAAGGGCAGTAATCAAGGTAAAAGATGGGAAGTCAAGAAAAAATGTTACTCAAATGGCGATGCATGTTAAAAATTGCCATAAAAAATGTCAAAGGCTCAAACTTTAATACCTTTTTTAGCAATTTAAAACTTGTATGGTAAATGAAAATGCATTAAACACAATATAAATGTCTCTAATGCAACTTAAAACATTCTATGAATTGTTGTAGGAATCACAAGGAACAGCTAGTACTGTGCTGAGAATCTATCTTAGAGCTTCAGTTTTTCAAGACTGGTTTCGCCTCAAGAGCTAGTGGAGTAAACACCCATCTCCCGCTTCCCCTTTTAATACATTTTAAACATTTTCTATTTATGGAAGTAATGGATATTCATTTTTGCTCCCTTTTTAAATCAATCGGAGTCTTAGAGGCTCTCTCATGAAAAAGTGGATTGATCCTGTTCCCATATAATTTTTAAAACATGAATATCTAGCTTTAAGTCTTTTTATCCAGGACTGACATTTGACAGGTGAGAGTTGTGAGAAATCTTCGAGTCACAGTCTGATGCTGTCCTCCTGTGTGGCAGGACCACAGACAGTGCCTGTTCATTCATCTTTCATTCATTCATCTAACAAATACTGAGGCACCTGCTCCATGTCAGAGAACAAAATAGGCACAATTCCTATCTCATGGATCATGTATTATAATATGAGAAACAAATAAAAAAAAAATAAGTCCAGTGCATAATAGGAGAGAAGTTGGTAAGTACCATGAAGGAAAGTAAGACAGAGCCCTGGCTGGTGTAGCTCATTGGATTGAGTACAGGTCTGTGAAGCAAAAGGTTGCCGCTTCGATACCTAGTCAGGGCATATGCCTGGGTTGCAGGCCAGGTCCTCAGCAGGGGACACATGAGAGGCAACCACACATTGATGTTTCTCTCCCTCTCTTTCTCTTTCCCATCCCCTATTTCTAAAAATAAATAAATACAATAATATTTTTTAAAAAAAGAAAAGTAAGGCAGAAAGAGCAAGGAATGCTGGGAGGGAGGAATTGTAAATCAAAGTTCTCCCTGAGAAGGTGCGCTTTCTACACACACCTGAAGGCAGTGAGGGCACAGGTCACTGACTCCAGAGGAAGAACGTTCCAGGTAGAGAGAACAGCAGGGGGGAGCACGCCAGTGTTGTGGGGCTTGGGGAAGTAACATGACAGTTTGGGGGGCCACTTTAGGAATTTGGATCTGTTCTGAGAGAGATGGGGGCCACTGGAGGGGTTTAAGCAGAAGTGACATGATTTCACCTGTGTTTAAAGAGTCACTCTGGCCGTTGGACTGAGGACCTCTGTAGAGGGGCAAAGGCAAACACTGGCTAGGAGGCTAATGCTAGTGTCCAGATGAGGGGTGTTGGTGGAGGTGATCACCTCTGGAGTGTAATGAAGAGCTAAGAATTATTTTATTTTGTGGCTAGTTTCCCAAAGACTCCTTTTTTGTATGCTTTTTAAAAATGTTATTATATTGTATTGACTATGGAATTATAGTTGTCCCAATTTTTACCCCCTTTCCCTCCTCCACCCAGCAGCCCCCACCACCACCTTCTTCAGGCAATTCCCACACTTTTATTCATATCCATGGGTCATGCATAAAAGTTCTTTGGCTTCTCCATTTCCTATGCTGTACTTCACGTCCCCATGGCTATTCTGTGACTACCTATTTGTACTTCTTAATCCCCTCACCTCCTTACCCATTCCCCCCCAACCCCTCCCATCTGGCCACCATCAAAATGCTCTCTGATCCACTATTCTGTCTCTGTTCTTGTCTTCTTAGTTGGTTTTTTAGATTCAATTGTTGACAGGTATGTATTTATTGCCATGTTAGTGTTCATAGTTTTGATCTTCTTTTCTTAAATAAGTCCCTTTAACATTTCATATAATAATGGTTTGGTAATGATGAACTCCTTTAGTTTTTTCTTGTCTGGGAAACTCTTTAGCTTCCCTTTGATTCTAAATGATAGTTTTGCTGGGTAGAGCAATCCAGGCTGTAGGTCCCTGCTTTTCATGACTTTGAATGTTTCTCATCAGTCCATTCTAGCCTGCAAAGTTTCTTTTAAAAATCAGCTGACAGTCTTATGGGAACTCCCCTGTAGGTAACTAACTGCTTTCTCTTGCTGCTTTTAAGATTCTTTATCTTTAACATTTGGCATTTTAATTACTATGTGTCTTGGATTGAGCCTTTTTGCTTCCATCTTGTTTGGGACTCTCTTTGCTTCCTGGACTTGCATGTCTATTTTCTTTACCAAATTAGAAAAGTTTTCTTTCATTATTT
This sequence comes from Artibeus jamaicensis, assembly GCF_021234435.1. Classification (NCBI taxonomy): domain Eukaryota; kingdom Metazoa; phylum Chordata; class Mammalia; order Chiroptera; family Phyllostomidae; genus Artibeus; species Artibeus jamaicensis. Next base: position 29,201,956 of record NW_026522059.1, on the reverse strand, counting down.
TTTCAAATAGATTTCCAATTTCTTTTTCTTTATCTTCTCCTTTTGGCACCCCTATGATGCGTATGTTGGAGTGCTTCAAGTTGTCCCATAGGCTGCTTATACTATTCTCATTTTTTTTAGTTCTTTTTTCTTCTTGTTGTTCTGACTGGTTGTTTTTTGCTTCCTTATGTTCCAAATCATTGATTTGATTCTCAGCCTTATTCACTCTATTGTTGTTTTCTCATAAATTGTTCTTTATTTTAATTAATGTATCCTTTGTTTCTGACTGGATCTTTTTTATTCTGTTGAGGTCCTCACTAAGTTTCTTGAGCATCCTTATAACCAGTGTTTTAAACTCTGTATCTGATAGATTGCTTATATTCATTTTGTTTACTTCTTTTTCTGGAGTTTTGATCTATTTTTTCATTTGGGCCATGATTCTTTGTTTCCTCATTTTGGAAACCTCCCTATGTTTGCTTCTATGTTTTGTTTTCGTTGCGGGCGTGGGGGTGGCTTGTTGGCGCATTCTTTTGACTCCCCTGGTTATGCTTCGGTAGAGCTGCTATCACTCCCTGTCTTGGTAGTGTGGCCTAATGTAGTAGGTGTCCTGTAGGATCCAGTGGCACAGCTTCCCCTATTGCCCCAGCTGGATACTCAAGGTGTGCTCTTTGTGTGGGCTGAGTGCACCCTTCTCTTGTTGAGCATTGGTTGCTGTTGGCAGGTCAATGGCAGGGATTTACCTAGGCCAGTCAGTTAGAAAGATTGGCTATGACCACTGACCACCGACCTCTGTCCTCTATGGAAGATCATCTGTGCAGGGTCAGGACCTCTGTAGAGGGGCAAATACAAACACTGGTTAGGAGGCTAATGCTAGGGTAGTGGTTTTCCATCATGGTCTGTAGCTGTCCACTGGGTGTGCAGGCCCTGGGGTTTCCTGAGTAGTGCAGGCCAAGGTCAGCCCCACCTGTGTTTTTCCCAGGGCCACCCTGCATGAGTTATAAAACAATCTGAGATGACTGCTACTTGTGCTGGGCTTGGAGATTCTCAGGCAAAGCCAAGCTGTGAATCTAGGCTGGCTGCTGCTAGTGCTGAGCCTGGGGCAACTTAGAAAGAGTTTCAGGCACTGGAGACTCCTGAGGCCAGCTATCTTATTTGAAAGGATTTAGGACGTTGTGTAGCTTAAGCCAAGAACAGTCATTCATATGGAAAAGCTACTGTTAATAGTTGTAAACTGGGTGGGTTGGAGCCTTAGGTGATCTTCAGGGCAGGGCAAACAATGTTAGCCAAAACAATGGAGTCTCAGATATGGCACCCCCATGCCAGCTTTGTGGCTCTGCCCACCTTTCTGTTTGGGAGAAAGCTGTCCTCCAGCTCTCACCTTGATGCTGGACACTTCAGTTCCTCCCTGGATGCCACTGGTGCCTTTCAAGCTGCTACCCCAGAGCTGGAGCTCAGAGGGAGTGAATCTAAGTAAGTTTGTGTGTGGGTTCTTTAAGAGAAAATGCTTGGAACTCCAGAATTTCCTTCTACCAACTCAGTCCCTGCTGGTTTTTGCAGCCAGAAGTTATGGGAACTTATTTTCCTGATTCTGGTATCCTGGGCTGGAGGGACTGGTGTGGGGCTGGGACTCCTCACTCCTGAGATACCCACCTGAATTTTTATCCACCGCACGTGTATGTGGAACCAGCCTATTCTGTGTCTCCGCCTCTTCTACCAGTCTGGATGGATGTTGTTTCTTTAATTCCATAATTGTGAGACTTACATTCAACTCGATTGCTGCCAATACTGAGTGATGGTTGTTCTATAACTTAGTGTAATTTTTTTCTTTTAAAAATTTTATTTATTTTTAGACAGAGGGGAAGGGAAGGAGAAAGAGATGGAGAGAAACATCAATGTGTGGTTGCCTCTCATGCACTCCCTACTGGGGGCACGATGTGGCTCACAACCCAGGCATGTGAACCCCAGACTGGGAATCAAACCAGTGACCCTTTGGTTCACAGTCAAGTGCTCAATCCACTGAGCCACACCAGCCAGGGCAGTATAACTTAGTGTAATTTTGACGTGGTTTTGCAGAGAGGTGAGCTGTATTTGCCTATGCTACCATCTTGACCAGAAGTTCCTTGAAGCCTTCTTGAACAGTACCAAATGCCAGGAATTTATGGATACAGCCCACAGAAAACCCTACAGTTAAAACTAGGGAACATTAATGTAATATGAAGTCATGCAGTTTGTACCCTGTATAGTTGTAAGTCTGTTGTTTCCTGTGGATTAATGTAGAAGAGTGTGAGTTCTAGACTCAGATTTCTGGATTCAGATCCTAGCTCCATCATTTACCATGTGACCTTGGGCAAATTAAACTCTCCGAGTCTCAGTATTGCCACCTGTTACATGGGAACAATAGGTTGTTGGTGCATATGCAACATTTGGTATTATATTGATATATAACTATTGCTCTATGAATAATAGCTCATTATAGATATGGCTATAAAGATTTATTAAGGCCAAGGAACATTTAAAAATATTTTATTTATTTATATTTAGAAAGAGGAGAAGGGAAGGAGAAAGGGAGAGAAACATCAATGTGTGGTTGCATCTCATGCACCCCCAACTGGGGACCTGACCCACAACCCACGAATGTGCCCTGACTGGGAATCAAACCAGTGACCCTTTTGTTTGCAGGCTAAGCTACACCAGCCAGGGCAGGAACACTTCTATTTAACTTATTTTATGTAGAACCAATAGCCCATTAGATCTGTAAAAGAATTGAGAGACATCATTCAGTCCAGTTCTAAAAATCAAAGTGCCATAGTCAAAAAAGATAAGGTTACCTGGCCAGAGTCACCTAGCTGGTGGCAGAGTAGGGACCAGAATATGGGTTTCTTGGCTCTCAGTCCAGTGCTTTCTTTGTGATACCATGTTGCTACCATACAGTCCTCCACACAATACCAGGTGGGAATAATAATAATAACAACAAATATAAATGATTATTATGACTTTAATTTGTGCCAGGCACAATTCTAAGTACTTGACATATATTCATTCATTTAATTCTCATGACAATCCTATAAGGCAGGTACAATCATTGTCTCCATATTGCAGAAGAGGAAACTGAATGTTAGAGAGAGCAAATGACTTGCCCAGGGTGGAGAATGTGCGTGGTGTGGGGGAGCATGGGTATCCTGGGGGTCAGAAGGTGGCCCCACCATTGCACCACATGACTTCTCTTCCCCTTTTGCAGAACAGGGAGATCGAACGCAGTCTTTAGGTCACTTTCAACTTTAAAATGCATATCTGAAGTGCTTCCCAATTATCAGGTCTATAAGTAATACCATTTCAGTTCATTAAACTTGCAGTCTTATTAACTGATCTTCGTCTTCATGATTGGCTGCATGAAAGACTATTTGTAGAATGGCCTAGAAACCAAAGTCACCAAGGGTGTGAGGGATTCCTAAGATGTTATTTTTGTCTTCCATGGCAACCCTAACATTTGGCATCAAGCTTAATGGAGTCGCCTACAGCAGCTGGAGCTGAGCATTTGCTTAAGCACTGTGAGTGATGAGGAAACAAATTTCTGGCACAATAATTTTCCTTTTATGTAATTTACCGTTCTCAGTGTATTTTGGGGAGTGGAAACCTAAGCCAAGTGAAGTAAGAATGGAGGAAATGAAGCATTGTATCAAAGTGCAGAAAGAGAACAAGTTTCCAGATGAACTGGAGAGTGAGAACAATCCAGTGCCTGGGGCGTCACTGTAGAGGGGATGGAGGTGGGCATGCAGACGTTTGGGGGGTGGGGAGGAGAGTTGGCCCAGTTGTCACAAAGCTTGGCTGGAGGCGGCCTTTAGGTGGGCTTTGTGAACCAGACTGCATGCCCAGTTGTATTTTATTTTGTTCCAGTGTATTTGGAGTTCTCAGCAGGAACCCACTGTGGATGGGTGGGGCATTAAGACAGATATACTGAGGAATTGAGGGGAATATAAGGGCCAGTGCAGGAAACAAGTCTCTCTAAATATTTTAAGCAGAAAGAGATTTCATAGAGGAAATTACGTGCTTACATAATTGTTGGAACAGTTGGAGGAATGGGAGTCCAGCACCATCACAAGAGACCCCATCCCTGGGACCAGGATACTGCCACCACCATAACCACACCTATGAAGCTGGTAAACAGATGGTAGAACACCAAGTTTGTCTTTCTACGACCTCGCCTGCAGAAACAGCTTCTCCTTCCCTTCCTGCTTGAATTGGTGTTACCTAATTCTCACCCAGAACTCTAGCTGAAAGGGAGTCAGGGGAATGTGGTTCTTGTCTCTTTAGCTTCTGCAGTACTGGAAGACTCATAGAAGGAGGTAGGAGTTTGTGCTGAGTGCCAATTGACATTCAATCAACAGTTATTGCATTTGCGATTGGAATTAACTCTGGAGAGTAACAGAGGTAGAGGAGTCGGACACCTAAGAAGGATGAGTCGGAAGGGACCAATCTCTGACCCAAATCATCTTCCACCAGCTGACAGTCCTTTAGTTAGACTCACTCCAGGGTCGGATAACAAAGGGGTAGACCCTTGCCTTCTAAAGACATAAGAGTGGGCTTAAAATTCTCTCTGATGCCTTCTTATCAGTGTACACACAGCAGACATTAACTTACACCTGAGACCAAGCTGGGGATTCAGATGGGAGGCAAAGCAAGGGGGCAGGTTGGAGAAACTGGCTCTGGGTTTTGTCGTGGTTGAAGAGCGTGAAGCCTGGGCTGAATCAAAAGCTTTTAGAGTGTTCCCTGAAGGAGGTGGGCACATCCGAAACCCTTCTGTGGTTCCCCATTGACTCCTTAATGAAGTCCAAACTTCTTAATAGAAGGCACAGCAGCCTGCCCTCCATGGTGCTGTCATCCCCATCCTGTCCTTTAAGATTCAACCATTCCACACCACCTGCAGTTACCCAGGCACCTGTGCACCCCACTCTGCTCTGCCTGCCGGCTTTTGCTCATGCTGACCCTTTGCCTAAAATGCCCACCCCAACTCAGCCTGGTCAATCAATACCTTGTTCATCCCCTAATTATGGAATGCTATAAAATAATATCATATTGCACTCATCAGCTTCTCTGGATATCCCCCCACCCATTGCCTTGGGATCAGTGCTTTAGCTGCCCATGTTTTTATGAATCATGAATCTGTGTTCTCTACAAGGTTATATGCTCCCCCAGGCCAAGCTTGGTTCTCAAACTATCCGCAGCACCTAGCACAAAGATGGGGGTTTACAACGTTTGTGTAACTCAACTGAACCAAACCGATGAGAGAAGCATCTCAAAGACCAATGTTGCTTTTGCTGGTAGAGAGTTGTGGAGTCTTCTTCTGGCCCTGCCTCTGTGTGTCCTGCACCACCCCCCCTTCCAGCCAGAGGGCTGCAGGACTGCATGGAGCCAGGTGGAACGTGTCAGGGCCTCTCCCTTCTGGCGCTCCTCCCTCTCCACCCACACTACATTGCTATTCACAGATCTCGGCTCTGCTGCTGACTTCCCTGTGCTGAACTCTCAGAAAGCAGATGAGGCAGTTGCTCAATTTACCGTATTAAGTTAAAATGCTCCTGTGGGTCAAACGCCAGTTTGCTTTTTAAAAGCCAGCTACTCTATTTCCCACTTTGCAGGAAGAAGAAACCACCTGTTTCCCAGGGCTTCCTGTACTGTCTCGTTCCGGGGGGCCAGACGGCACGCGCGTGCGCATGTGTGCGTGCGTGTGTAGATTACAGTTCTGAGGTATGAGTCATTTCTCAGTTTGAGAAAGGAGGGAAGATGGTTAGAGGGGCTTTGATAGAGAATACCAAACGTATTTTGTAAGCGAGTGCGGTTTAAAACGATCAACTGTTTCAAGGCTTCTTTATCCTTCTCTTTATCAATTAAGAGAAAGCCTGTTTTGTAAGATAAACTCTGAGACAGGACTTTTTTTTTTAAGTGGAACTTTAGCAAACTGCTTTACCTTGCAAGGAAATTCACTTCACTGGAAACTACTTTCTCCAGGGTTAACCTGGGACAGCTTTCTTTCTGGCTCCCTCACAAAGAAAATTACCCAGGGTTCTGGATTACCGTAGTCCTTGAACCTCATACGATGTCCCTTTTCTTTCAGCTCATGTAACAGTTACCAGGGGAGACTGGTGTGATGTGGCATGGTTTTTTTTCCCTTTCTTTTCCATTTTGCTGGCTTGTTGGTGCACTCTTTCTGAGGGCCTTACAGAGCTGTGTTCCTAAAGGAATTTATGACAGTCGGCAGGGACAGCTGAAATCTGAGCTAGTGTGAACCCAGCATTCCTTGGGGCCCTACTGGCTCAGGTCTCCAATTTATAGAGCACCACTGCTACCTAATGATGCAGGCTCTTTCACCAGAACCTTCTTTAAACCAAAAACATTTTGCATAAAACATCGCAGTGTGTAGACTCCACCTCTCCCAGGTCACCCATCTCTCTTTGCTCCGCAGATTGTCTGTTGGTAATACCTGAGCAAACCTGACAATATGAACTTGCAACATTTGCCGGTGAACTTTTGTTCTGCTTGTTTGTGTTGGGATGAACTTAATGAGATAAGGGTTGACCTGCAGACCACATCTCATGTGTTCTTGAGAGAAGCACGTGGTACATGGTTCCTTGAATGGGACCAATGGCTATTTACACAGCTCATTGGGACAAGTGGGTCTATGATAAAAAGACACCCAGAGCCAAGGGAAGAAAACCAGAGTGGCTCTGGTGGCACAGGGAGCCAGGCTAGCTGCAATGGTCCTTTCCCCAGCCACCCCTACTCTTTCTCTTCTCCGACCAGGCATTCAGAGCAGGGCATGGGCTGGGGGAGACCACAGACATCACCTCCATCTGAATGCACATTGTTGCTTTTTTCTTAGTTGTTGGCCAAGAGATGGAGAGACTCCAGTAGTTCCCTTCTCTGTGCTGATATGTCCCCAGACCCCTAGTGGATGCCTGAAACTGTGGATAGTACTGAATCCTTTATATAGTATGTTTTTTTCTACACTTACATACATATGCTAAAATTTAATGCATACATGAGGCATGGTAAGAGAATAATAATAAAATAGAAGAAATACAAAAACATACTGGAATAAAAGTTATATGAATGGTTTCTCGCTCTCTGATAACCGATACTTAGCTACTCTGGGATAATGGGCTGGGAGCAGAGATGGCATGGATTCACTGGACAAAGGACAGGTTCACTTCCCAGGTGGGACATTGCGCGCCTTCATCATTCTACTCAGAATGGCATAGAATTTCAGTTTAATGAGTTGTTTATTTCTGGAATTTTCCATGTAATATTTTCAGTCTGTGGTTGATGGCAGGCGAGCAGACTGCCAAAAGTGACACTGTAGATAAGGAGGGACACCTGTCATCTCGGGGTTCGTGGGTCCTCATTCAGAAGGGCAATCTCTAGTCACTGTTCTTGGTGATTGAGGCTGTTCAGGCGAAGCATGTGTTATGATTAGGATCATCAAATATGATCCATTTGACCCCGCCTCATTCTGCAGTCATTTGTATGCTGACCCTTGGGCTGTAAGCCCCGTGTAGCCGGGCACCGAGTCTTCTCCAAGTCAGCATCCCACAGCTCCCGCATCATATTCTGCCCATATACCTTTGGCCACTGCCTTTTGTGTGCCAGCCCTGAGCCAGGTCTTGGAGAAACAGAGGTGAATAAGGACCAGTCATGACCTCGGAGGTTTGTGTTATGCTCTGAGGAGGCTTGCAGGCCAATAAAGGTAGTATTTGGGGGATGACATCCTTGCATCGTAAGTTACTAATTGTGCTTACCGCCATCACTACCTAGTGAAGCAGAAGGCACTTTTGGACTCAGGTAGGTGCGGCAGGTAAATCTCTGGAGCCCGAGGCATGGGGAGGCCCAGGGGGCACGGGTCTAGGGCAGAGGGTGGAGAGGCCATTTAGACTTCGGAGTGTGTGTTGAGTTGAGCCCTAATTCCCCAGTCTTATTCCAGTGTTCTGGTCCTGCCCACATTTGTCTGGGGGTGGATGTGTTAACTGGTAACTGGGAGGGCAACAGGGGAGGCTCTTCTCTGGGACAGTTTACTGTTCAGAAGAGACTCTTCACTCGAGGTCACCTACTGGGAAGTGGAGCTAAAAATGTAGGTCCTAGAATCAGACCGGCTGGGTTGAAGTCCGTCTTCCACCACGTCTCACTCGCTCTGTGTCAGTGGACTTGTTGTTGAACTTCTCTAAGCCCAGTGTCCTCATCTGTAAGTTAGGGTAATAACAGTGCCCACCTTGTTTACTTCTTGAGCCCAGTTGAATGCCAGGACACATCTGACCTATGGATTGAAACAGAATGTGGGTGAGAACACAAGAGAGAATCCAGGATGTATGGCTGCCTTACGTGCAAGATTGTTCCTGGCCCTGGGTGGGTGCCGAGGCACAGGAAAGGGTCCCCTGACACCTTCTTCTCCTCTGGACCCTTGGCTCTGTGACATGGTCTCTCAGGCTTGGATGCCCCATTTGATAGAGTTCTCAGATTTGTTGTGCCCAAGAATCACCTGGAGCAATTACAAGTGCAGATCCCTGGGCCCCGACCCAGAGATTCTGATTCACTGGGTGCTGCCTGGGACTCAGCATTTTAAATAAGTACCCCAGGCATTTCTGATATCATCAGGACTTTAAGGATCCCTACTTGGGCTGTTCTTTATGAACCTTCACCGACCAGCTCTACCCAGCCCACTCCAGCTCATGGACCAGTACCTGCAACATCTGTCTTTTCTGCCATCTCGCTCCCCATGTGCACATTGAGGGAAGAAGCAAAGACCCTCATGGAACATCTGTGTGCCTGACACTATGCTGGGCGTGAGAAATGCAGAGAAGACACTACATGAGGCTGGGTAGCTCCATGCATGAGATGCTGGTGGGGACATGCTCAGACAGAGGTAAATGGGAGGTCCTGGGGGCTCAGGAGAGTGGAGCAGGCCCATCAAGGAAAAGTTTTAAAAAATAGATGACCACAGAGCTGAGTTTTACACTGTGGAGGCAGCCAAGCAGGGATGGCGTGTAGGGAAGTACGAACCTTTTGCTATCACTGGGGTAGAGGGTTTAGGGCAGGGTTCCAGGAGGCTGAATAATTCACAAGTCCATGCTCCCATGAATGTCATGACCCTTGGGGTAGTGGCTTTTGAAGAAAGTGCTCTGATGAAGCAGCATCCTGAGGCTCATTTCTATTGTACTCATAGCCAAATACCGCTATTGTAACTCTGATCGATGAAACTCACCAAAATATTCATTTATAGGAAAGTTCTGCTGTAAGGACAAGAAAGGCAGGGTCCATTTTTGAAGAGAGTTTTCCACTCTCCCAGGCCAATAAAGCCATCGGTGGGGTGACTTTGATGGGCTTTGAGGTTGGGAGGGATGAAATGAGAGTGACAGGAAAGGGTCTGACTGGCAAGCAGGTTTTGTTCCCCAAGCCTCCTCCAGGTACTAGGTAGTGGGAACTTGGAGTGTTGTATTGAGAGGAATCCTATGGCTGACTTTGATTTTGAGGCCTGAGCGGGGCATGTCTCACAGGTCCTGGGGCTAGGGGATGGGAGTCCTGGGGCCGTCCAAGTTTGAGATTTTCTCATGTGACTGGCTGTCAATACAAATGTCTCATTTCCTGTGGTTTATACAGTTGGTGTTTTGAGCCTTACATGCTGGGCTTGACATTTATACCAGTTAGATTTCATCGTGTTGGTTTTGACTGATTATTCCAGCCCTGGGCCTTTGTGGCCCAGACTCTGTAATTCCATTCATTAACGATTCCTCCCAGCAGCCACCCATTGTATACAGTGGTGGAGAGAGAACCACAAGTGCCCCCCAACTCTGAGCAAATGTCTGGAAAATGTTTCCAAATGGTGAATGATTTGCTAATGAGTCCAAGGTCTGTCTTTGATCCCATTAACAAGTCCAGCTTGTCTCCCTCATATAATAATACAATTGAGTTATCAGGGTATTTATTCCCCAGGGGTTCTTCAGGAAGATGTGAGTAGATGTGACTGATTCAAAGAAAGCCATAGCTCATCAAGTTCATTGTAAATTGTTTGGCATGAGGTGATGTAGCCACTGGTGACTAAGGAGGACACTGGAGAGGGAAGAATGGACTGTGGTCTTTCCAGCCAGGGCCAAGGACTGTGGTGCCCCAATCAAGTGTCTTAAATACAAGGGACTCGCATGTTAAGTCATCCTGGGGGCAAAAATCAAAGATGGTCCAAATTGCCTCTGAAATAACCACAATGTCACCTGTAATCCCAGAGCTAGTCATAGTCTGGAGGCACCTGAGGACAGAACCACAGGAGGTGGCTGCAGGGGCCACACCTCAGGCGTCTGTGGCCACATGCCCATTGAGGACGAAGGGAGATACTCTTGCATGGCTGTGTTATGTGGTAAGTTGTCTCTTCTCTTCATCCGTGTCTCTGTCTTTCTCGGGCAGCCTGTAGAGTTCAATTCACATAAATCAAGTGCTTACAGGACGCAGTTTCTGTGGGCCATTTTATATTATTACAATGGCAGATACATACCACTTGTACAGCTGGGGAAACCAGTTCTCATGCTCTTTCTCTCTCCTTTGCTTGGGCCCGCTGCCCCACTAACAGCCCTCTGTCCAAAATGTGGCTTTAACTGGGAGTTTCTGTGCAGACTGTTGGTGTGGTCAGTCTTGTCTGCCTGCCCTGCTTATTCCTCACTGAAAAACAATGTTGTCACTAATAATCTGTGTCTCATAGGGACAGTTGACTCATGAATGACGTAGAAGTTGGGGTCACCAACCCCCTGCTGTTGAAAATTTGTGTATGACTTTTGACTCCCCCCAAAACTTAGACACTAACAGCTTAGTATTGACTGTAAGCCTTACCAATGACATAAACCGTTGATAACTACATACTTTGTATGTTATATGTATTGGGTACCATATAAATACTGAAAATAAAGAAGCTAGAAAGAAGGAAATGTTATTAAGAAAAGCATAGGAAGGCAACTTGTATTAAAAACTAGCATATGAGTAGGCCTGAGCTGTTCAAACCTGAGTTGTTCAAGGGTCGAATGTATAATTAGCTGATTTACCTTTGTTCAGTTTCCTAGATGTAGACAAAATCGAGTACTTCAGTCTTTGCTGTAGAGCACCAGATGCGAAGACCAGGCTGGTACAATGATTCAGCATCGTGTGCCAGCTCTGATAGACGGGAGGGGCCTGGGGGCAGCATCAGAAGGGTCCCGAGGCTGAGGCCAGGCTGAGCAGAGACCGTGTCTGACAGAGACAAGGGAATGGGCGTGGCTAAGCCTGCCCTGGAGACTGGTGGTCTGTCTGCAGAAAGAAAGACAGCCATGCCCCCCCATGCCCTCTCGGGACATTCTATCTTTTGGGTCTACTTATTTCATTGTGTTCTGCTATTATTGTCTGTACGCCTGCTTTTCACAGTTGGGAGTCTTTCCTTCATTGTGTTCCCAGAGCCTGACACATACTAGGCACGCACCGGCACTACATGTTTGTTGAGTGGCTGGCTTTACCTAACTGGTCTGCACACGTGGGGTCTGCCATCTTTCCGACTGGAGACAGTTGTTTGCTTTGCTGAGATTCAAACTACAGCACAGGGTTCCCGATTTGCCAGGTACATCCTCTCTAGGAATAAAAACATAAATTGTATATGTTTCTCCCCTCTTTAAACTCCTGTTGGGCTCATAATAATAATAACAGTTCCCTTTTTCTCTCCCTCATCATAAAATAGCCTTAATTTTTCTCCTCAGTGTTCCTTTGAAACTCTCAGTGAGATCATTTTCCCTCTGTCCCTTTATGACATTTTCATCTGCTTCATAGTGTTTCTGGTCATTCTTAGGGCGTTTACAAAAAGCCTTTGATTATTCCTAGAATGGTTTTTGCTCCTGGCTCACTGCCACTTTCTTCAACATTACTCTTGTTTTAGTTCATGGTGATTTCAGTATCCATATGAATGATCCCTGAATTGCTTTGACTTCCTTTTCTCTGATATTCTCACCCTCCTCCATAGCTCAGCCATTGCTCCTCTTATCATACTTTCGACCCTGTGGTTATCATAACTGCAGTCCTGTCATAATCTCAATTTAAACCTCCTATCTTCCTAGCTCATCCCTTCTAACACCTTCTCTTATTCTAGGTTCAATAATTTTGTGGCTTTATCTGGACTTTCAGGTCGTCAATCCTGCTACTTCTCTCTGTCCTTCCCCGACGCATTGCCTCTACTCCCTGCTCCCCCAGTTTAACTCTAGAGGAAATCATTATAGGTGCCCTGTCGATGTCCTTTGCCACTCTCCTGATTCGTCACTCTCGAGTGGCTAAATGACAGCCCTGGTTCAGTCAACTTTTGCCTGCTTTCCCCCTAGACCTGTGCAGCCGAGTGCAATGGAGCAACCAACACACACACCATGTTTTTAGTCTCATTCCAATTTCATGAGCACGACCCTCAAGTCAGCCTCCAATGCTGCCCAGAAATGATGCTCCAGTTTCCTAATCCTTGTACTCCTGCACTGTCCTAGAAATTGTTACACGTTTTCACTTGTATCATTCAATTTTCTACAGTTCGTTTTTTTTAAGTGCCCACAAACCATCTGCTTGTAGAAACTTTGCTGGGAATTGGTATGAAATATCCCATTTTCTGAAGTCCATTTCCCTCCCCCAACCCACCCCAGACATTTGCCTATTATCTAAGCCAAATTCCTCTTGTTCCTCAGTGTCCCTCGAGGGTCCATGGCCTCAGCTCTCCCTCTCCTCGTCCTGTCCTTCAGTCCCCCATGGGCCTTGCTCCTGCTTATCTCAGTCAGCACCTGTCAAGACAATGAGAACGAGAATGACTAGCAGCCTGATTTACTGGGAAAGCATCTGTTTTCATCATCTTATTAAATTAAAAAATATTCAAATAGCCATTTTGCAGAGAAGAAGCACTTGGCAGGAGGCAGGCCAGTTTGGGCCACAGCTCTCAGGCCCTGGGAACCCAGGGAAGGAAGGAGCTGGCCCCAGGGAGCCGGTGCCGTCCTGGTGCCTGCTGAGTGTGCTGCCTTTCTGAGCAGTGGTTGGTGGGTAAAAGCATGGGCTGCAGAGCCAAACAAGATAGATGGGATCAGATTCCTGCTCCTCCACCCCCTAAGGATGAGACCCTGAGCTATTTAACCTCCCTAGACTCACTGTCCTCATCCGAAAAACGGGATAGTAACAGTATCTTATCTGCTCCCTAAGGAGGGTATGAGAAATAAATAAGCCAACATATGGGAAGTATTCAGAACAAAGCCAGGTACTTATTAAGTGCTCAATGAACAATAGCTATAAATTATTATCATATTCTCTTTGGAGTCTTACATAACAGCCCTGGGAGGTACTACTATCCCCATTTCACAGAAGAAGAGACTGAGGGTTACAGAGGTTAAGGAGAGAGGCTCGAGACCACATGGACAGACAGCAGCAGAGGCTCGACTTGCACTAAGATCAGAGGACTCTGCCCCATCTCACCGAGCATTGCAGAGCTCCCTTTTAGTCCCTGGATGACATGATTTTACCCTTGCCATGGAGATTCACATCACTCCCTCCTCCAAACATGCCTGGATCTTCCCAGGCAGAGGGCACCCAATATTTACTGTACAATTACTTGGTCATGGTTGAATGTAGCTGGAGCAAGGGAGGCCAATTAGCAACAAATCAGCAACTCTGAGAGGAGAAACAGTCCCAAGATCACACGCTGCAGTCCCTTGGGAGTGGGAGTGTTGTTTACGGTTGTCCTGACTCAGGTTCGCCCACTCTGCAAGGGCCTGGGATGCTCAGTTCGGCCAACGTGCAGGCTGTGGGCTCAAGCTGACGGCACTGGAAGTGCTGTTGACAAGGTCCAGACTGTCACTTTACGGTGCCAGAGATGACATTTTGTGATGTGCTCACAAGCCCTCTTCCAGTGGCTGTTGAAAGTCTGTTGTGAGGGTCCGGAAGGAGGATTGTTTGTGTGCTCACCCAGGCTGAGGAGACAGGGACACCGTGCATCAGCACTGGGGTGTGAACGGAACACACACACAGAGTCATTTTCTGGGATTGTCTCTCAGAAGCCCCCTGTAGAGAAGCTGTTAGGCTCTTCACTGTGAATATATCAGAAAGCCCCCCAGGGCTTATGAGCTCATGCTGTAACAGGGTTTTTTTCCGAGGCGCCTGCCTGACAATGGTGGGCAAGGCACCAGCATAGTGCCAGGCGAGCCGTAAGACCTCATGGACATAGAATCACCTCTCTGAACCTCAGTTTCTCCTTCTGGAAAGTGAGTGACTTGGACTCTATTTGATCCCTTCATCTCTAGAGATTTTATTAGTCCAGTAGTCCCTGAACCTCATTTAATTCTATAAACATTGACCGAGGACTCACTGTATTCCGAACTGCATGGCTACGCAGGCGGGAGAGACGAGTTTCCCACTGCGGGGAGTTCCCAGCGAGTTAATGAGGTCATGACTTGCCAGAACTTCTTTTCCCCAGAGAGCTCTCTCGTACTTACCCGGTGGTGCTCAGAGTGTGGTCCCTGGAGCGGTGACCAGCTTCACCGGGAACTTCCTAGGAACAAACGTTTTCAGGTACCACCCTGAACCTACAGAAGAAAACTTGGTCACTTGGGCGGCTATGACCCATTTTCAACTCACCATCAGAGCTCCCGTGTAACCTCCCACAACATTTTGAACCTTTGTGGTGTTTTTATAAGTGTCCAGGCATTGCGAAAACTACCCATTTGTTTTGATACGCACTAATCCATTTAGCACACAATCCCCTGTGGAATTTCTGGGCTTCCCTGCAAGTGAATTGATTGTGATGCTTGGTGGGATGTTAACACCATGAGGAAGGCCCGCAGTAAGAATCCTAGTCCCAGGAAACTCACTCCCCATTTCCAAAGAGGAAGAGAGCTCTCAGCGGAAAAGTCTGCTGTCCCTCTCCCTCCCTTCCCAGGAGCCTGCCATGAATGTCCTCCTCTGCCCAGGGTCAGAGCCTGGTTCCAGTGCTCAGCAGGTGGAGGCCACTGGCCACATTCTCCCCAAAGTCAGTTCACACGTCAAGGGTGGGAGACATCCAGGGTGGGGCAGGTGAGGCTCCTAGAAGGGGTCAGCCTGGCTCCTGCACCTTGCCCCCTCCTGTGGGCCTGCCATCCTCTGCACCCAGCGCCATGCGCTAGACATATGCACCTTCGTGAAAGTTAGAAGAAGACGCCCTCTCCAGGGGCCTCTCCGGGTGGACGCAGCATCCAGGACTCGGGGCTGGGCTGGATCATCTTCTTCAATTCTCACAACCACCCAGTGCGGTGGGCGTCTGTGTTGTCTTCACAGAGTTTTCCTTTTTCTAAATCGGAAGAGGTTTTTCAACTGCCAGCACCCCCATTTCCTCATCTAGCCAATGAGTGTGATACTCCTAGCTCTTTGTTCAAGAGCGATAAAAGCCCTCTGGGGACAAAACAAGATTTTAAAACATCCTGCAAATGCCGGGGGTTTTATATCGATCTTACCCCAGGGTCCTCAAAGGCAGTTTCTGGGGCCTCTGGTCTGAGAAACTCACCTTACACTCACACAGCCCCCAGTGTTACGTGTGGGTACCACAGAGAGCTGGTTCCCTCCCAGGATCTGGCATTTGGGGGTGCTCCCTCCCCTAACGTCTGTTGTCAGACTTGTGAGGCTGCAGTGGGTGAGGTGTTATGTGTGGCGAGAAGGCAGTCACTGCCTGGCGAGCTGGCCTGGACGGGGTGACCTCATGGGCCTTTCTTAGTTCTCATTTTAATGACTGAGTTCACTGTTTCATTTTTGGCTTTCTCTCTCTTTTTTGCAGCTGTGATGTTTGGGATTTAGGGCAAGCATTTGGGATCCCTTTTCTAATCCCTATCAAATGTGGATTGAGCTGCCAAGTCTTGGGAAGGGAGGAGGGACTCCCCCTGGCTGGAGGCAGTGGCTCAAAACATCTGAGAAACTCCAGCTTCCACCCTCTGAGGCAGGAGGTCTCTCTTCTCATCCAATGCCATCCTCTTCACAGAATGCAGTGAGTTCCACCCAGGGACTCCAACCTCACATAACCTCCTTGCTTGGGTGCTTAAGAGATAAGAATGCTGGTTGTGGTGATAAGGGAGAGACTTAGCATTTGCCTTTTTCCAATTTAACCATGTCCTTGATTGAAATGTTTCTTGGCTGGGCCCCTCATCCATTTCCACCACTGCCCCGATTGAGACTGGGTCCCCCACCCAACCAGGGTAGTGCAAAGTGGTCTGAGTCACCCACCTTGTAAACCATCACCACACTCAAATGACTTTTTATTACATAGCTTCTCCACGGTAGAGATAAGTTACATCATGGATGCTAATCCTATTATGCCCATCACCTGTAGCATTATGTACACACTTCTCAGTCTGAATTTAAAGGCCTTTTGTAACTTTCAGGCTACCCCTCTGACTTAATTCCTGCCCACGACTCCTAGCAGTTCCTTTGCCACTTACTCTATTATCCACCGTCTTTGCGCCATCTTGGGCTTTTGTCCAGGTGTCCCTCTCCCTGTGTGCCGTCTCTCAATCCAAACACCGTGCACCCATAAGGCTAGCTCATGTCCTCTCTCCTTGACCCCAGCCCACCAATATCCCTGTTCTCTGCACGCAGTTTTATTCCAACTATTCTTTCACTTGTTCCATTAGTTGAGTCTCCCCAAGTAGAATGTACGTTCCTTGATGTCGATCCCTTCTCTAAGCTTCTTCCATATTCCCTGCAGTATCCAGGTGAGCTTCTGTGGCATAGAGTAAACAGTGAAGTCATTTTGACCCTGATCAGGTGTTTGGCCACCTGAAAAGCATATTGACGAATTTCTAAAAACCAAAGTATGCGTTTATCCTGTGAAACGAATACCAGTTGTTGGTAGCCTGGACTCATGGGCACCCAGGCACGCACGTGCACACACAGCTTGCACACACACCCTCACAACTTTCCCAGGTATGAAGAAACACTGATGAAGACTGGAGGTTTGAAAGGTGATCCCCAGCCCTGGGACTTCCAACAGTAGCCAAACACCATCTTTCATACTCTTCTGATGCATTTGACCTCTCCTCTTTCCCCAGAGAGCTCCTGTGAAAATAAGCGTGCAGACCTGGTCTTCATCATTGACAGCTCCCGCAGTGTCAACACCCACGACTATGCCAAGGTCAAGGAGTTCATCATGGACATCTTGCAGTTCTTGGACATCGGCCCTGATGTCACCAGAGTGGGCCTGCTCCAATATGGCAGCACCGTTAAGAATGAGTTCTCCCTCAAGACCTTTAAGAGGAAGTCCGAGGTGGAGCGCGCCGTCAAGAGGATGAGGCACCTCTCCACGGGCACCATGACGGGCCTGGCCATCCAGTACGCCTTGAACATTGCGTTCTCTGAAGCAGAGGGTGCCCGGCCCCTGAGGGAAAATGTGCCGAGGGTCATAATGATCGTGACGGATGGGAGACCACAGGACTCTGTGGCCGAGGTGGCTGCAAAGGTGCGGGACACAGGCATCCTGATCTTTGCCATTGGTGTGGGCCAGGTGGACCTCAACACGCTGAAGGCCATTGGGAGCGAGCCTCACGAGGACCACGTCTTCCTGGTGGCCAACTTCAGCCAGATGGAGTCGCTGACCTCGGTGTTCCAGAACAAGTTGTGCGGTAAGTCCTGCACCCTAACCTTGTGCCTCTTCCAGGGGCATTACTAGGATCTATTTATTTGCCCTCCAGGGCTCATTCTGTGCTGCCTTACCCCAGGTACCATGCCTGCAAGAACCGTTCAGCAAAGGCCAAGATAGACACAGTGTTTTGGGGGGTTTATACTCTAGCGAAGGAGACAGATATTAAGCATGAGATGGTGCAAATAAGTAAGTAACTGCAGTCGTTACAGTGTGATGGAGGAAGAATTCAGGGCAGGACCTGGCCTAGTCCTGGGTGCTCAGGGTGACTTCCCTGGGGAGGGGACATTTACTGCAGAATGAGTAAGAGTGGATAGGTGAAATTTTCTCCTATACATTGAACTCTCCCAGAATTCCCTGAGTTGGAATTCATGAGTTGGAGTAGGAATGGGACTATGAGGGCAAAAATAATGGCATAATTTCTCCTTGGATGGTGGGGAATACAAACATATTTGCCCCAAGGTGGTGCTAGCCCTGGATGTTTTCTCAACTGACAAAGATGCCCAGTGTATGGGGAGGAGCAAGATATGGTCCTGGTGCCTTCCCACCTGTTAGGATGGCAGAAGGTGCCCCCCCTTTCCGGCCCACTTCTCTGTTACGGGAGGCTTCTCTAAGTCTTTGAGCTACTTTTTTTCTCTTTAAAAAAAACTTTTTTTAAGATTTCATTTATTTATCTATAGAGGGGAGGGGAAGGAGAGAGGGAGAGAAATATCAATGTATGGTTACCTCTCATGTGTCCCCTCCTGGGAACTGGTCTGCAAACCAGGCATGTGCTCTCACTGGGAATCAAACCTCAATCCTTTGATTCATAGGCCCGCACTCAATCCACTGAGCTATACTAGCCAGGGCTGCTTTTTCTCTCTTTGAGGGTCTTCTTCCCTCTCTTGCTTTCTAACCCTACTCTCCACAAGGCTTCCCTCTCCCTTCCTTGCTAGACTCCTCCCAGTAACCTTCAGCCCAGTCTCCTGTGTCAGCTTTTTCCAGCGGGTCCACTCGCTCCCTCCCCAGTTTCCTGCTCCTGCAGGAGACTTCTCGTCCCTCCTCCAGAAGGGAGGGGCCCAGGGCGCCGACTCAGGCTCCATTATCATCCCTGGAAACAGGAAATGTGCCTTCTGACTTGGTAAACAGTGTCCAACCCTGTCTTTCCCACCCCCATCGGTCCCTGTCCCCTCCAACTGCCATGTTTCTTTGATGGGACAACAAAAGCAAGTATCTATTTTGAAATGACTAATATTTCGAATGGAGAGTAAGCTTAGGGACCAGACTGATTTCCCGCTCTCCGGGAGCAGGATCCTGCCCTGTGGGGCTCTGAGGGCCAGTTCTGGGAACGCGGCACAGCCTGGACACCACCCCCAACTCCTCTCAAAGCCTCACAGAGTAAGAATGGTGTGCTCGTGATGTGTCTTTAAAAAAAAAAACAAAACCTGATGAGAACTAACCTCAAAAATCAAATGATTTACTTACAAAAATCAGTGCCATGAAGGAAAAAGAACATTTTCTCTGCAATGTCGCCTGGAAACTGTTCAGAAGTGCCTCTTTCTCTGGAGCCACGGGAGGGCTGGCTTCTGTGTGGTGTGCTGGGCCCGAGTCACCTGGAAAACTTCACCCAATGGGGTGCACTGTGAACAGTTTTAAGGTTTATGACTTTAAATGACTTATGCAGAAGGAATGTTTCTTTCTTCCTGGAAATACTAAAAAAGGACTCGGTTCCACAACAGTTTTGAGGGGTGTATTCATTTGTCTTGGGACGTGTTCATGGAGGAGTTCTTTGGTGGGTGCTCTGGACTTACCAGCAAATGGAAAGGTAATCGACAAATGTGAGGATGAGGACTTGTCTGTAGCAGAACCTTCTCTGCGTTCTTTATGGCCAGGCAGCAACATTAAAAGGCAGTTTGAATCGCCCTCCCACCCTCCCCACCAGCACTTTGTTGCAATCAGGAAGCTCTAAGAAAACATCCGTGTCATGCCATCCATTCGTTCATTCGTTCTGGGGCCTTAGAACTGAATCCCCACTCCCACCCCAGGGGAGACCAGGTCCTGTCTCACCACATTGCTGGGCTCTGATGAGCAGACTTGTCAACTGTCTTCAAAGGCTGAGGAGGCCCTGGGGCCTCTATGAGCCGTGCAGTAAAGAGCACAGTAAGTGACATCTATAAAGCACTTTCCCTTCTGTTTTTGCACTTGATCCTCTCGAGAACCTGGGGAGGTAACACAATACCGGCCCTCCCTCTCTACGGGTGAGTGAACTTGTTCAGTGAGCTCCCTGAGAACAAACAGCCAGAGGATGCTGGGTTCTGCTCCCAAAGCGCTTGATCATTTTGCTCCCACCACACGCTGGGAGTTATAAATTACTCTAAGGAAAAGCACTTTCTGATGGCAGCCTCCACCATCCAGCTGTGCTGGGTGTACCAGCGGTGAGGCTGACATTCACCTAGAGTTTGAGGGAAGACTTTGTAGTGGGGGAAGGAGCGGACTCCAGCCTCGGGGACCTCACCTGCCAGTGGTACACGGTGCTGAGCACCTCTGTCAAATGGGGTTTTACCTGCAGAAATAGATGTGTGGGCGGTGTTGGAAACTGTAGAGCCCTATTGAGTGTGTGCCAGGTGGCATATAATTGTGGTCAGATACCTGAAGGACCAGCAGGTTGTCAGATCTGTGCTCCGGTTTTCAGGCAACAGTGATGAGCATCTTCCAAGTTGGCAGATGGCATCTTTGAGGTTTTGGAAGTCTCATTTCTTCCTTCCACAGTTACTGAGTGACACTCTGATAATAACAGCTGAGTTTGTCCTGGGCTAGGTACTTATAACAGCCTATGAGGCAGGTACTCTTATTATCCCCATTTGACAGAAATAGGAACTGAGGCTCAGAAAGGATAAGCAACTTCAAGTATCAGAGTCGGGGATGCAGATTGCAGTCTCTCTGTACAGAGCTCTCCACACACCAGGCCCAGGGTTCAAGGCAGGTGGGAGGATGCTCTAATCACAGAGAAATCGGATATTGACCATACCTCAGTGACCTTGGAATGTCACCCAGCACTGGGGACCTCTGATCAAAAGATGCTTGGGTTACCTACAGGCTCCAGGAGAGCTTTAAACAGCAGATGATGATAACAGTCACTAACATTTATTGACTTTAATATGTGTATGTGCTGTCTTGAGCTACTAGTGTATGTTAGCTCATATTTTATTCACATAGTAAACCTGTGAAGTAGGGGCTCTCATAATTCCCATTGTATAGGAAAGGAAATCGAGACCCGGAGAGGCTCAATAACTCATCCAAAGTCGCGCCGCACTAAGTGGTAGAGCTGAGTTGTGAATCCAGGCATGCTGGCTCCGAACCTGCATCGAAACCAGTGTGTGTTGCACAGTCCTGAAAGATGAGCAGGAGTTTACTCTGTGCAGAGAGAGCAACTGCAGCAAGCTGGGAAAGGAATGCTGTTTTCAACTGTGTTTTTTTTCCTATTTCATATTTTTTTCAAAACCACAAAAACAAGCCCAGATTCTCTGTGAATTTTGTGACCCACAGTTTGAAAGGTGCTGATGAAGGGCTATGCAGGGAAGTGGAGGCCGTGGTGCACCTAGGGATGGGGTTTCAGAGGGAAGAAGGGGTGAAGCCCTTGTGCTTCAGGCAGAGCCGAAAAGCGCTGCTGGATCTTAGTCTCCCAGCATGAGCGAGGCAGGAACCTTCATTACACACTTAGGAAGAGATCAGGCTCTGGAGCTGGACTGCCCCTGAGGGTGAGCCCTGGCTCTGGCTCTCGCTGGCTATGTCCATGTGAACTTGGACACAGTGGTGGCTTTATACCCATGGGTAGTCAGTTCCCACGCTGGCCACAGCAGGAGAGGGAGGTGGGACTCCTGAGGTTGCCTTCTCAGGCCAGCCCTGAGACCACCAGAGAAACTTGGGGGCCAGGTGTCCTGTGAATGGAGGCCCAGTCTGCAAAATGCCTACCCAGCCTGGGGTCCACCACTTTTGCCACCCAGTGAGAGAGAACACAGAATTTAGGGGCTGAAAAACGCATGTCTGTCCTGAGCCTTCTGAAGACTCATTATAACCTGGGCAGGTCTGCTTTTAATTAACCTCTTGGTACCTGCTTTATCAAACTAGCCTGGTATTTGGAGCCTATAGACTGACCATTCCTACCCTGATAGCCCTACCCCACCCCACTCAGGCCGGCACAATGTCAGGCCCTAATAGTGCTCCTAAGACAAGCCTTTTGTTAACCACCCTGAGCAAAGTCTACACTTACTGTACCTCTTTGAGGCCCTGTTGTGCTAAGTGGGAGCATAGAGTGACTTCAACAGATGTTGACTTCACATACCCAATAATTGTGACTTTCAAGATTCCCGGTCAGCTCCACCATTACTCTGATTACTACTGTAATCATTCAGATGTTCATTAATAAAGATTTATGAGCATTCATATTTCCTAGTTAGGAAAAAACAATCCAGTCTTGCCAATGGCAGTTGACTGACTACTGATTCCTTCCCGTGAACCCAAAGCCTTGACCCAGTGCCCACCCAGAGGGCCCTCCGAGAAATGAGACCTCTTGCAGGCCAGCAGAAGAGGCAGAACTGTTGTGTCTCGGTTGGTCCCATCACAAAGGCCTGGCCCACGGGCGAGCAAGGCATGGTGCCCAGATGCTCGTGGACTCACTGAACACTCATCTACACAATTTTACAGACACAGAATTTTTGTTTTACCTTTGTAAAAATGTTTGGGATTCTTTTAGTTGAAAGTAGTAGAAATTCAACTTGAACTAGCTTGAGAAAGGAGGATTGCGTTATATTACTCATGGAATTGCCGAGAAGAGCGATGAAGGAGAGCCCCGAGTTCTCTTTGTCTCCTCCCTCTGCTTCCCCATGCACTGAGTTCTGGCCCAAGGGCAGAGGGAATGTTAGCCCTCCAAGTAAACTTGCCCTTGGCTTAATGCCCCCCTTTTCTCAGTTCTACTTCCTAAATGCCAAGAAAGGACTCTGGCTGTCAAGCCCTGTCTCACCCAATGGCGGCCAGGAGTGGGGCTGCCTTGTACCAACACAGCATTACCAGGCCTCCAGAGTGAGAAGGGCAGTTTCTAGAACAAGGGGGTGCTACACAGACGAAGCAATAAGCATGTGTGCCGAGGCTCTCTAGGCCCTGTTCATGCCTTTATTCTGCAGGTAAAGAAATAAGCCAAAAAGAGCTACCCAACCTACCTGAACTTCCCTCACTTGCTCGAGGTAGAGGGGAACCAGAACGCAAGTCTGGCTCCCCGGTCCGAGCTTTCTCTGCTGCTACTCCAACTTACAGTCCCCTGGTTCCAGTTTCTCTGACGGAACCCGGCCCAAACAAGCCTCAGCAATAAGCTGCCGCTCTAAAACCCTATATACAATGGTTCTTTTAATTTCCCCCCTTTGACAGGTGAAGAAAGTGGAATTTAGAGAAAAGAAGTCATCCATACAAGGTCATGCATAGTAAGTGACAAAGCTAACATCTTCGCCACTGCGCTATCTGCTGCCCAACAGATATTTTCTCTGCTTTGTGTCTCCTTCCTTCCTATTTTATTGGCCAGGGTCCCACTGAGAAGACTGGCACTGGGCTCCTCACTTGGGCCTTGCACCAGTTCTTAAGCACTGTGCAGCTGGTTACCTAGACCTTAGACTTCCTTCATTACGGAGGCAATTGGTGACGTGCTGAGGATTCCTCTGAAATGCCCTTGTGCCCGTGGGTAACTTGGCCCCAGCAGTCCACTCAAAGAAAAAAGCCTTCCAGGGGGCGAAGCAAATGCAAATGAAAATCAGAGTGATGGTTTTTCCTTTACATACTGTCAGAAACTTAAAGTTGATAATGCCAAGTGCTGAAGGTGTGAGGGGGTTGGAATTGTTACTCTCATGCATGGCTGGTGCGACCCCCCTTTGCAAGGCAGTGAGGCCATATCTGTTAAACTGGAACCGAATCCTGGGGAAATAGTGACACGTGAGTTCAAGGAGGGGTGTTTGAGAATGTCCATCACAGTAGTGTGCAAGCAAAAATTTGGGACCTGCTCAAATGTCCGCTAATTGGGAAGTGGCCATATAAAATGAGTCGTATGACCAATGAATAAAGCAATTGAAAGGAATAGACCAGAGCTAATGTATTTGGTGAAATCTAAGATATACCATTGATTCTCCTTATTGTTAGCCAGTGAAGATAAGTGAATTAGTGAATTAGTGAATATTGAAATATTGCTCGTGGGGGAAATACAATTAGGTTCCTGTGAGACTCTGGTCACACTTTTGTCAACTGATCAATACACTATCTTGTTTTGTGTGTATTTCTATTTAAATGCACCTTATTTAATATATTTTGTTGGTTCACTGACTTTGGATCCAGAGCCCACAGCACTGAGGTGGTATATCTATGCGAACGAAATTTGTCTATACACACTTTCTCCCTAAGGCACATCACAGCTTCTTGCACTTGGGAACATGAGGCACACTTCACTAGCAGTTCACTTCTGCACACTCCAGCACTATGCTTGTGATCATCTAAAACAGCAAAACACCAACAAAAAGCACAAAGATGCGAAAACCATGGCATGAAGTAGACCTTGAAAAGGACACATTTATAGGCTGAGAGCTGAAACAAAAAGACAGAGCATCGCCTACTTCAGCCTCAGTTGGAGACTCAGATGCTTCATTGCTCTGAGCATGCCCACGAACGCCAGTGAAGGAACTGGGAGTTTTGGCTTTGGGGTCACAAATAACTTTTAGCCAGTAGGCAAATTCACAAATTCAGAATCTGCAAATAATTAGTATCGACTGCCCATGTCTTCACATTTTAACATCTCTGAAATGGGGGTGCATCTTAGGGGCTATGGAGATGGTATATATCAATATAGATAGAATTTGTGAATAATGCTCAGTGAAAAAACAAGTTGAAGATCAATACGTAGGATGAACCCATGTATATAAAACAAAACAAAAGGCCACGATGCTTGCCCTTGGCTATGTAACAGTTAACACGTTTGAGCAGTCACCCGCCCCGCCCCTTGGGTACTGGTCCCTGTTCTAAGCACTTTACCATCTGGATTATTTCAACCCTTACAAGGCCCTTGTGAGACAGGTGCTATTTTCATTTCCATTTTATACAAAGAGATTAGTAAAGTTGCCCACAATCACAAAGACTTATTTATTTCACACCAAAGTAAAAATGATTGATTAGATTTGATCTATGAACTTTCCTAATCTTACCTATATTTTATTTTTATCTTAGCTAAAACATAGACAATTATAAACTCAGAAGAATCCTTCTAAATGGTATTGTTATGAAATAAATGTTTTACTCCCCTGGTTAATTAATGCTCTCCATGTTTTTTATGTAGAAGTAAGCAGGCACACAAGGTCTGTCCAGAAAAAGTCCAGCCATTATTAATATAACAAGAACAGTTTGCTTTATGCAACATTGATGTAACCTGGCAGCCAAGGAGAGTGGACTGGAATGCACATGTGTGACAATGACGACTTCACTGTACTAGTCAGTGGGGGTAGTAAATGCCGTTGAGTGAGCATGTGTACTGTGTGGCAATTGCATTCAAAATGAACGAATAGAGCAATGAATCTGCACCAAATTTTGTGTTAAGCTTGAACAGTTGGACACTATTCAGATGATTCAGAAGGCTGCAGCTACGGGCAACCAGTGATTGGCAGCTTCCCCATGACAATGCCACTGGTCATGCATCATGTCTTGTGCAGAGTGTTTTGGTGAAACATCAAATCACCCAGGTGATTCAGCCCCCCTACAGACAAGATTTGGTGCCCTGTGACCTCTGGATTTTCCAAAAATTAAAATCATCTTTGAAGGGGAAGAGCTTTCAGACCATCAGTGAGATTCAGGAAAATACAACGGGGTATCTATTTCATTGGTTGCTGAGTTTTCCTAAGCCCTGGATTAATGGGATTGTCCTTAGCTTTTGAAAGCCTCTTTTATTTGAGCTTCTATAAATACATTTCCACATATGGCCACCTTTCTTGTTTTTGAGGACACTTGCATAACTTGTACTTGTTTATGCTGATGTTGGTAAACTTGAAATATGTTCAAGTTGCCTTTTTTTAGAAAGTCATAAATTAAAATGTAAAAAAAGGAATTTTTATGAGCTCCAAAAAGAACTGATATATTGAAAGCTGAGGTACTTCAGAAACTAAATGTAGAAATGTTTTCAAACGAGACATAAAACTTATGGAAACATGGAACATACGAGTGCATTTTTTACTCCAAAATTTGGCATAACACTTTTACATGCTAAAAACATTGCACCACTCGTGGGATTTATGATCCTGAGAAGCTGTTGATTCTTAACCATATGCTCATTTAATAGCTTTTCCTCCAACTCCACTGCTGCCTGTTGACCATCCGCATCTCAGCCAAAGCTGCTCTGGTATCATCAAGACTCCTCCCCACCACTGGGTATTGTTAATTAAACCATGAGGTTTCTCTTTTTGTAGGTCACTGGGACCTGTTTTTAGCTGAATCTTGGTGATTTCATAGGGTGGAGCCCAACACCATTTCCCTTTAACCTTCCACGGCCCTGTGTCTACTTATGGCTGACAGCATTTATCTGGAACTGTCTCTTGCAACCAGAGGCTCGAAACCCCCTTGGGAGTGGGGACTGCAGCTTCTTTCTCTTGGACCCTGCTCTCTCCACCACAGAGTAGAGTTCTGAATGCATGTTTGCTGTGTGCAGGAAGTGAGAGAAGGCATTATTGCTGCCTAAACTTGCCATATCTTTCTTTTCAGTGGTCCACATGTGCAGCCTCCAGGAGCACAACTGTGCGCACTTCTGCATCAACACCCCAGGCTCGTACGTCTGCAGGTGCAAACAAGGATACATCCTCAACTCGGATCAGACGACCTGCAGAAGTAAGTTGCTTTGCTGACGTACTCGTACTGTGCTCCTCTTCTCTCCCTCTTCTTTTACCCGAGCCCATTTATCTGTGGCCCATGACCCAACCAAGTCGTCATCTCCTTAAAAATACAAATGAGATTTTTGTAATTCATATCTTTTGTATTGATCTCTACTGCCTACTCAGCCCCTTGGCCAGAGCCGAGCCATCGTGGTAGGCCATCGGGAAGAGGGGGGAAGATGGCTGGGGGCGCTGTCTCAGAAACGGCCTCCTTGAATTCATGAGCTGGTGCCTTTTACTTCCAAGCCATTCTTCAGAGAGAACTGCCGAAGAATCAGTTCATCCCAGGTCTTGTAACTCTTCCCCGAGGAATCGTTTCCATATTTTAGTCTGTTCTCTGAAGCATGGACTTCAGAGGAGTTAGTAACATTGCCTGGGAATGATTATTTAGTTCTGTTTTACAGGCGCACAGGGATCTATTTGCTTTGGAGAAGGATATTTTATGGGTCTCCTACAGAGAAAAGGGCCAACAGATATGTGTTAATAGAACTCACATTCTTTTTTGGCCAAGCCCCCAAACTAGTAATACCGATGTTTGAGCCAGCATGAGGAAATCCACCTCTCAGAGGAGTTACTCCAACACTGAGTGCTGTGTCCATACTTTTTTTTTTTTTAAGTTGTAAATAAAGTCACCGTATTAGTCCATAGACAACCAAGCAGGAAAGGCAGGAGGAAGACGGGCCCACATGGAGGCAAATAAAACTCAGCTACCCCGGATGTGTAGTTCATGCAATGCGTAACTGTTATTATAGTGCATGGTAAGCAATTAAGCATTAATGGAAAGCTATTTGCACAAATGGCAGTAATTAGTATCGCATTTATAGAGCCAAACCGCATTTTCCTTTTGTCTTCTCACTTTTCAGTTTCGGGGTTGCGGGTGGTTGGCTAGAGGCCTCCCTGCCCACTCCCTAGATCAGGGAACATCTGCCTGCCTCCTCCAGTTCTGTGGCTGTGGAAGCTGCAAGGCCTCAACCTCTAGGAACCCCAGGGGCTCTGTGTTCTTCGGCTCCTCTCACACCCTAGGATCCCAGGTCGTTGAGTTCAGCCTGACTCACCCTGCTTGAACCTCCAACCCTTCTTCGGTTTCCCAACAAAAATCACTCACACCAAATACTCATGGGTTTGATAGGGTTTACTAGATAACTGGGGGAGCCCGGGGAAGGTCACCTCACCCACTGCTCAGCAAACCACCTAAACATCCCTGTAGACACCCCGCAGTCCTCTTCAGGCTCCGCCCGCCCCACCCTGCCCTCTGGCCCAGCCTCTGCGGGAACTTCTCCTCTCCTAGGAACTTCTCCGCAGAGTGCGCCGCCTTCCACCGCCTGGCTAACTCCCTTCTCTGGAGCACAAGGAGTTCCTGTCCTTGCCTCCTGCCCAGTGATGTGCAGGGGATCTGCCCATGCCCATTTTCTGTGGGCTGATGTCGTTAAGCCAGAGGAATTTGAGTTCAGCAAAAAGAAAAAAGTAAAAAGTGCTCCCCTGATGTCATGAGCAAGGCCTTTCCCATACACCAGGGTTTTCCAGCCTCAGGCAGAGAGACTCCAGGCTCTCCCAAAGAGCTGGTCTGGCCTTGGCTCCCTCCAGTTGAGAACTGTGAGGGCAAAGAGCGTGAAGCAGAAGCTGCCCGGGCTTCAGACAGACTATGGAGGGACAAGGAGGCCAGGGTGGGGGAGGGATGTGAATCCAGGGTGCTGGTTCAAGCCGCAGTAACTAGAGCCACCCGGAAGCCGAGCCCTGGGCCTCCCCCCGAGGGATTCAGAGTCAGCAGATCTGGAGTGGGCCCAGGACTCTGTACTGCCAGTGAACTTCTCACATAGATTGCTGCCACACTCGGAGATTCACTGGCAGCGAGGGCATGGGGACCAGAAGGAGGGAAGTGGCGGAGGGCTTCCAGTTAAGGGACGGAGCTGGGGCCAGGGCTGTGCCAACCCATCTGGCCCAGCCCTCCAGTCACTCCGAAGCAGTTCAACTCTCCTTATCATAAGCACCAGACTTAGCTTAATATGTCTAATCATAAAGATCGGTTCTTTCTCTCTCTCTCAGAAAGAAGTAGTGACTCTGTGTTGCCTGCCAGCGATCTTGCAGAAAGAGCTGGGTTTGAATCCTGACACTGTCACTCATGGGATATGGCTGCCTCACCCTGAGCTGTTGTTTAAACTCCTTGACTCAGTGTCCTCACCTATAAAGTGGGAAGGGTGGTGACAAATTAAGATTTATCTCGTTGACAAGTCCATGTTAGCCCATGGCTTTGGTCCAGGGGTAGACGGTGAAAAGCTGTGCCAAGGGGACGGTGGGCCAACCTCGATCTCCGTTTCGGAGCTGCTTGCAGGGGCTGCCCCCACAGCACCGAGACTCAGTGGGCCCGGAGAAGAATGAAACACAACCGTTCTCACTTTTGAGGCAGATGTGCCGGGCAGCATGCAGATTACTGGAAGTAAAATAGTGACTAAACCAGCCATGCTCCTACTCTGTCAGAGCTCACAGTCTTGCCTGAGAGTAAATCAAATAAATGATTGAGGTCATTGCCGCCAAACATGACTGCAGCCCTTGCCCAGCTCAGCGTGCTGCCCACGAGGTCAGGCCTAACGCAAGCCTCTGGTTAAGTGTTTGCCATGTGCCAGGAGCTCTCCCCAGTGCTTTATACCTGTTATCTCATTTAATTCTCACACCAGCTCTTAAAGCAGGTTTTGTCGTTCTCATTTTACAGATAAGGAAAATAAGGTACAATAAAAAGATTAGACAGTTTACTCAAGGTCACAGGGCTAGAGGTATTCAGACCAGAATAGGAATCCTGGGACTTCACAGTCCTAGCTCCTAACCATGGTTTGATCCTTCAGGGCCCCCAGAAGGCAGCAGGGTAACCCTGCAACCAGAGAAACTCCTCCAGGTCCAGGAGACAGGCAGGTTCAAAGGCTCACTGATCCAAGGGGAGATTCAGAATGAATTCAGCAGGGCTAACATCCAAATGGTTATCATCCCCCAAGTCTACTACCAGATGCTGTGGTATGTCATTGTGCATAATGATTGTGAGAGTGCCCCCTAGGTGACTGTATTCAAACACACACACACACACACACACACACACACACACACACACACACACACACACACACACCATTGTGTATTCATGCTCTGCCTGTGTGGAGAGAGGAGGCAGACAAAGCTAATTTACAGATTCCTCAAGCTAAAGTGGACCTTGGCTGTCAGACTTTTAGCTCCCTCTCCCACATAACCCAGGGATTGTGTTCCCTCCTAGTGTCCTCGATGGGCAGTGGTACCTGTCCACCACCATCTCCCACTGGGGACTGGGGGTCATGCAGCGCACCTGCACCCCTTGCCCCACACAGCCTGCCTGAGAGGTTGAGCTGCAACCCTACTCTGCATAAGTCCCACCATTGATCAGATTTCTGCCACCCGAGGCCACATCCTAAAAAGTGTATTTCCTTTTCCAGATTAGAAGAGAAAGTCCTTTCATTATTGAAGAGTGTTATCTACTCCCATGCCCACTAATTTTCTCCTCTTCAGGGGAGGTATAAACACATCTTTGGGGGGGCTGTCCAGATAACCCCCCTCTGGACACCAGTTGGTCAGTGGCTCAAAATGTGCCCTCCCTTTTAAAGACTAGGTCAAGCACATGAAATAATCTTTCCTTCAAAGTTCTGTCCATGCAAGCAATTTGGGATATGCCGGAGGTCAAGACTGTGGATTCTCCTGTCGTCCAAAGGGTCTTCCTCCCGCAGTACCGTTATAGGAGGTATCTGCAAAAGCGTTAGCCTAGAGCCTAGCCCAGAGGGCTCAGGGGAAGTTTTTCTCCTTCCCTTTCCCCATAAAAAACGGGGCAGGAGGAATCCTCCTGAAGTGTGTGTCTCTTCATTTCACACCGCTGTCTCTCCCATCCTTCCCTTCCCACTGAATTCCCATGAACAAGAAAGAGCTTTATCTTGTTTCCTTTTCTTTCTTTATTATTTTAAATAAGGAATTTTCCTTCCCTTTCCCTCCCTTCTGGACTAATTTAATCCATCCAGAAGAATAATAACAATGCAACATTCAGATAACTTTACTTGGCAAAAAATGTAAACTTTCTCATCCAGCTTTCTCATATTTTTCCTCTCTCAAGAACCATACCAAATATATTTGATTGCTTTCATTCTTCAGATATGTTCCTGACATTATTTTCCCAAGCTATATAAGTGATTGAATAGCTTTTATATTTGAGTTTAATCAAGGGGCATGATCCAGAAAAACAGTCACATTATTAAACAGACAAAACTATAACTAACATTCCTCATGAATGTAGATGTAGAAATTCTTAAAATTTTAGCAAATAGAGCCCTGGCTGGTGTAGCTCAGAGGATTGAGCGTGGGCCTGCAAACCACACGATCACGGTTCGATTCCCAGTCAGGGCACATGCCTGGGTTGCAGGCCAGTTCCCAGCATGGGACTCACGAGAAGCAACCATACATTGATATTTCTCTCCTTCTCTCCTTCCCTTTCTCTCTAAAAATAAATTTAAAAACTCTTTAAAAAATTTAGCAAATAGAGCCCTAGCTGATGGCTCAGTTGGTTGGAACATTGTCTTGTACACCAAAAAATTGTGGGATCGATTCCCAGTCAGGGCACATATCAAAGATGAGGGTTCAATCCCAGGTTAGGGCGCCTACAGGAAGCAACCAATCGGCATTTCTCTGTCACATCGATGTGCCTCTGTCTCTGTCTCTCTCTCCCTTCCTCATTTCTAAAATCAATGAACATTTCCTCAGGTGAGGGAAGAAATTTAATGAATAGAATCTATATATAATCAAGTCTGAAAAATCAATCCACATAATTCACCATATTAACAGATTGAAAAATGAAGAACATGTGGTCATTCTAATATGTGCAGAAAAAGCTTTGGGTAATGCCCAACATTCATTCATTATACAAACTCAGCAAACCAGGAATAAAGGGGAAATTGCTCAGCCTGATGAAAGACACCCATGAAA
Organism: Artibeus jamaicensis; assembly: GCF_021234435.1. Lineage (NCBI taxonomy): Eukaryota > Metazoa > Chordata > Mammalia > Chiroptera > Phyllostomidae > Artibeus > Artibeus jamaicensis. Next base: position 29,170,411 of record NW_026522059.1, on the reverse strand, counting down.
AAACCTTCAGTTAACGTCGTTCTCAAGGGTGAAGGACTAAAGGCTTCCCTCCTAAGATAAGGAGCAAGACAATGTGTCTACTCTCCTCACTTCTAGTCAGCCTTGTACTGGAGGTTCTAACTGATACGATGAAGTAAAAAGATCCATTTATATAAAATTTTAGAAAAGGGCTGCTAATCCATGTGACAGAGCATATTAGTGGTTGCCTGTGGCCAGGGGGCTGCGAGAGGCAGGAGGAGGGATTATCAGGGGGGCAGGAGGAAATTTGGGGGTTTCGGGGGTGATGGGTATGTTCATTATCTTGGTTATGGTTATATGTTGATATGTCATATTCATTAAATTGTATACTTTAAATATGTGCAATTCATTGTCGCTTATAACTCAAAACAAATGTATATGTTAATATATGAGTATATTCAGAACAGGGTGTTTTGGGAATGTGAGCAGGTGCTGGGACAGACTACAAAGGGTCGGAGAGAGGGAGGGAAGGCGTTGTGGAGGAGGTTTTACTAGCAAGTCAGAGAAGAGAGGAGGAAAAATGCAGGGCTTGTCATCTTTGGGGGACACTAGCTAGAGCACGGTGCTGGCCTGGGGTGGTTTGTGCGGGGCATTAGTGGGGGACAAGGGAAGGAATGTAAGCCCACACAAAATTGGGGGTGATCTGGTTACAGATCAGGTTCCAAAGGCAGTCTTTCATGAGTGGGGGGATGAACACAGGGTGTGGAGTGAAAAATCATGTTTTAGTAAATTGAGCCTGGCAGTTATATATGTGTGTATATATATGTATATATGTACATATGTGTGTGTGTGTGTATATATATATATATATATATATATATATATATATATGGATTAGAATTAGAGAGTCAGGGCAGAAATGCCATCTACCCATCCGTCCATTCATTTATTCATTCAATACTTAACGGTTGCCCCTCTATGGGCCAGGCACTCTTATGGGGTAAAGGGAGAAAAATCAGTGTTTCTCTTACATGTTTGAGACCCGAGAAATTCTCAGACCTTGGCTTCCTTTGTGCTCCACACATGGGGAGTGAATTAGAAAAGATGCTATCAGTTTGTGGTTCTCATCAGTTCAGTCAGTTCAGTGCATGCGTTTCTTATACCGCAGAATTAATTACGAGGCCAGAGCAATAATCTCTGCTCTAGGGAGGAGTTTATGGCAGAAGATGGGGGATAACTTCAGAGAGGAAATCTAGTTTTGAGGGGAAACTAGTTACGGCGAGAAAGAGCCCACACAGGTGGCGGGTGCCGTGGGAGGTGGAGGATCAGAGTTCAGGAGATGCCAGACTGGACCTGCCTGGTGGTGCTAATTGACCCGCAAGCAGATGGAATCCTGGAGGGAGAAAGGGGTGTGGACGGGAAGGGCAGGGTGTCAGCAGTGGGGTGGCCCGCCGTGCACAGAGCAAGAGCAGGCTGTGACCACGGCCCAGGAGTAAACGGCTGAGACTGCCCAGAGCAGAAGCAGAGCCCTGCTGAGTGGAGGAGATTCAGTCGCTGGCTCCCCCATAGCCCTGGCTGCTGGGCCCGGGAACTTGGACACCGTTAGGTGCAGTGTGCTCACCCTTGGGCTGTGCCAGGGTGCAGGGTTTGAAAGGGCGAGGAGGTTAGTCTGGATGAGAGGGCCCAGTGGGAAAACTGAGCTGACTAAACGTGTCTGGGGAAATCCCAGTCGTGGAAGAGATAATACCCAGCAGGGAGAACTGACTTTGAACCTTACAGAGCTTCTCCGCTTTTGTATTTTCACAAGCACCTAGACAAGTGGTTCTCAAAGTGGGGGTCCCACATAGCAGCTTCAGCTCTGTGGGATAACCCATTAAAAATACAAATTCTCAAGCCCTACCCTAAACTTGAGGTGGGGCTTAGGAATGTGTGTTTTAACAAGCCTCCCAGGGGATTCTGATGTAAGCTCAAGTTTGGAAACCACTGACCTAAATGTTTTAAACTGGATCTCTCCCTGGGAGAGCCCACTTAGTAGAGAGTTTATATTAAGATTGGGACAATAGGACAGCCCTTTGGAAATTGCAAAGCTCTCTGCAAGAGGAGGGCATTGTTTGTTGACGTTTATAATTTTGATCAACCTAATTCGGTTGGATTTGCTTTTGTTTTAAAACTTTATTTTGGGGCTCCCCTTTCTTTTCCATTCTTAAAACTAAAATCTTGTTAGTGAGCAGAGAATTGATGTAAAAAAGAATTCAACCATGGGGGGAAAGACGGACCCGAGCACTCCTGGAGTTTGCCTAAAGGACAGATTGTTTTTTTTCTCCAGCCCTGGATTTGTTTTGTTTCTCCCAGAGTATAAGCACAAGGCTGAGTCACATTTTCTCTTGAAAGTCTTTACATCCAACGGCAGCTGTCAAAATAAGATTAGTGCTTTCAGACACGATAAGAGAAGGGAACCGGACCCCAAAATGCACATTTGGGTTTTGCCTGCGGTCGAGGAGCTGTAACTCTGACTGAGCTCTTTCGAGTTTGAGCAGGCAGGCATCCCATTGTTTCCCACTCAAGTGGAATGACAGCCCTAATAACACGCTTCTCTTCTCTCTTGCTGTCATAGATAATTCTTGGTTTTTATCCATCTCAGGCTAAATAACAGCAGGAGCTATTTAAAAAGTGGGGCACATCTTTAAAGGTGTTCATTTTGCTTTAACTCCGCTGTCGCCGGTGTCAACAGCACACAATGTGACTTGTCTGAAATTCTAAAAAATCAGTAAAAGCCCTTTGATTTCGGCCAGGATGATGTCAGCCACAGCAACCACAGTCTGTGTCCCGTGCTCCTTGTCCAATGTAACCAGATGAAAGTTTTCCAAGCTCTCCGGGCCAAGGCACTACGCCAGGGTTTTGAGATCACAAACGAAGGAAGGCACTTAAATCTACGGTGCATGGGAAGCCTCCGGCTGGGGAGGGGGGAAGCTGGGATGGATTTGAGCACCGACTTTGGGGCTCTTAGTCATCAAGTCCTCACTGATTTATTTTACCCGGGATGACTGAGCAGACACAGATAACATCCCTCCTAAAATTCTCTGGGAACTAAGAGAAACAAGCAAATGTTGCTGACGCTCAGCAACACGCTAAGGATTGCCCTTCTGCAAGGGATTGCTTGAGTTTGGTGAGATCTTTTGTTACAGAATTCAAAATTGCCTACTTTGTGTATCAGATCAATTCAGAATAGAAGTCACAAACCAAAACTCAGTCAAAGATAGGTGACATTATTTAAAGAAGTAAGGTTCATGTGCAGGTTTCACAGGCACCCAACAAAGTGATGCTCATTAGAATTGAGATACGAGACCTTGCTTTACCCTAGTCTGAGAAATAAGGAGGCTAACGTCTGCTGAGTTCCCACCATCTGCCAGGTGCTTTATTATCTCATCTAGCTCTGCAATAAGATGTGCTCGCCAATTAATTATTTAACCTCTATGAAAATACAATCTTACAGAAATCACCCCGCTACAGCCAGGTTTGACATTGCATCGGATCACGTCATCCACCCTGTCTAAAGAAACACAACTGCCCTTTACCTCCTCCTGCGAGGTTCAAGTCCCTCGATCCTTACTTTTTCATACCACCTCCTTCTGGTCCGTGTATAAATAATCTTTTCAGTGAGATCGTCTTCTGGCCATACTATTTTCTGCTTAATTTTGTTCCACAGCACTTACAAAACCTAGTGTAACAAATGGTTTTACCTGTTTGTTTTACGTCTGGCCCCTGTCAGTGGTGTGCTGGTATGTGCTGAACAACTAGATCTCCAGCAGGGGGAAGCTCCAGTTTGTAATGTTCACCAATTCTTGTGGTGTAAATACTGCCACTGCGGCTGATTTCGAGAAACACACTTGGCCTTGCTGAATGTGGAGTTGGGAAGCGGTGTGCACAGTCTGTCCAGTGAGTCAGCGGGAGCTGGCTCTCACACCACTGGCTCCATGGGGACGGGGATTGATCGATTGATTTTTTAATCTATTTTACTCACTGTTGTTTTTCCAGCACTTTAAACAATTTGACAAATTAATTCAGTCAGCCATTCAAATATGTTTTTAAAAATTGACCATATGCCAGATACTCTGTTAGATATTTGAGCTGGAAGGCTGAACACAGCAAGCACTGCCCTCATGTGACAGGGGAAAGGGACATTAAATAGTCAATTGCAAATTAAGTGTTAAATTATAGTTGTAGTAAGGGAAGTTACGATGGGGGACATGGAACCTTAATAGGCTGGTGACTGTCATGTCAAATCAACAAATGTCCACCGAACACCTACTGTATGAAACACAACACCCTGAGGAAAAATAACACTCACCCTTCTCATCTCAGAGCTTACAGCCTAGATAAAATTGGTCAGGCAGGATCACTGGTCAGTGCTGTGTTTGTGCCACGTGGACATGGGTTCGTCTGTCCATTCACAAGTCCTTGTTGAACACTGCACTGTGCCGGTCTGTGCTAGGTGCCACAGACACAAGCAGCGGGTCCTCAGCTGCTGTGATAAGTCCTCTGATGTCTGTAGCTAGGGCCCGGTTCCCACTGTCACTGTGCGCTGAGCCCTCTTCTGGTATGGGAATCCCTCTCTCCAGGGATGAGGAGAGGAAGGAGTTTTGTTCTCATCTTACTCATCTTCCCGTGACGCCATTTCTGATGGAAGAGAGTATTTTTTAGGACTCTAAGAACATACTAGAGTTGCGAAGCAGGGAGCAGGGCCCTTGCCACTGTTCATTCAGCAGATGAGCAGTTAGGGAGCCCCAACTACATGTGTGAGGACATGGTGCGAGGCCCTGGGGAGTTCAAACTGAGGCAGACCAAGGTCATGTGCCCATGGAGCTGACAGCTTCTGATCAGGTCCTTTCAACAGCACAGGGAAAATGCAGAAGAGTGAGGGTGGAGCCATGTGTATGGTGCTAGGGAGTCAGAAGAAGGGACCCAGACAACCTGGAAAAGGCTTCCTGGAGGAAGTGACCTTTGACCGAAGCCATGAGCTGTGAGTGGGGACCACCTGGTAAAGAAGATTTGAAAGGGTGACGGGAACGCTGAGTCCAATTCTTCTGCCACCCACCCCATGGTTTTATCACTCTGCAGTGAAATCCCCCCAGGCTGTGAGAAAAAGAAGTGCTGTTTTTCAAAAGCATAAAGAATCATCCCCAAACATCTGTATTTGTTTTAAATGGAAGTGACCACTGCCAAAAAACAACAGTTGTTTTGTCAGAGCCTAGTCTGTATTTATTCCCGTGTCTTCATTTAATTAAATTTATCCTTCAACGGTTTTTCTTGGGATGGTACAGACCATTAGTGGCTATAAATCCCCAGTGTTCTAGAAACAGTATAAAAAGACAACAGCCACAAAGCCAGCTGGCAGGCTTGCTGTTTGTGGGACTGTTCTTTTGGAATTCAAGCCGTAATCCTGTCCCTACCACACTTAGCACCCCTACCTAGTGTCCGAGGGGACCGAGGACAACAGTAATTCCGAGAGTTGTTCAAAGGTGGAAACTGACCTTGGCCGTCTTTGTTAGTAGGGGGCCCTGGGAACCTTCCCCTCGGAGGGCTGTGGGGACGTTTTATCCAGTAGGTTCCAGGACTTTCAACTTGGCTATGCACTGGTGTTATCTGGGAGCTGCCTACATCCCTCCCTGCTCCCACCCCATCAGTCTGATGTAGAGAGGGGCTGGAGGCTGGCATCCAAATTTGCAAAAGCCCCCCAGATGGTTCTACTGGGCAGTGGAGGCTGGGTTCCGCTGCTTTTGTAGAGGAACCTTGCAGTTATTCCCAGGCGGGTGTCCTGCCCTGTCCGGAAAGGGACAAGCATTTCATTGCCTCTCTCTACCTACCCATTGCAGGGGTGGGGAAGTCTTTTGGAAAAAAGATAATTTCCTTGTCCTGGTTCATTGTTTTTAAAATGCTAATTTTGAAGGAGTTCTTTTGTAACACAATGATTTTTTCATTGTTATGTAAATTCTTGTTACAGATTCTTGTTAGACAATTTGAAAATAGATAGTTATACTTAAGAGACTAAAAGTCACATGTACTCCCACCAACCCTCCCTAATCACTGTTAGGCTAGTTCCTGCTGGACACAGGGGCGGGGCTTGGGTGCAAAGGAGCAGCTGGAGCAGAGAAAGGGGAGGGAGGCCCCGGGTGGAGAAGCTCCTGTGCCGGATCTCCAAAGACAGGCTCGGGGCTCGAGGGGGCAGGTTGTTCCAGTGTGCTGGGGTGCCATATTCCAGCCAGCAAGCCCTTGTGCAGGGAAGCTCCCCTCCCCATCAGGGAGCTTAGAGACAAGCAAGGGAGGCACAGCGAAGACATCCCTGAATGCAGGCCTCTGTGATTAACATTGTGATGCACGCCAGGAGGGAAAAAGCACAGCAGCGCACTGACAGCGGGTGAGAGGAGCCAAAAGCTCTGAGGAACCGTTGAAGGTCTTCATTTCAAGAAGTGAATTTTCCCATCAATGTGTAAGCTAACCAAAGCTCTTCAGCTTGAAATTCGGGAAACTGCAGCTGTTCCCCAACAAAGCAACGGTCTCCATCTAACTGTGCTGAGAGTCTTTTTGTTGGAAATCAGACTGTCCCACGGGATTGTGAGAAAAGCGTTTCATGAACCCAAGCATGGGAGATTGTGGTGTGGCAAGATTTATTTGGGCAGAAGTAGAAGCTGCCCCCTGTGTTTCTAGTGTCCCATCTTTGTCCATTCTAACATGGAAAGAGTCCAACCTTGTCTTCAGCAAAGCCAACACAAAGGCCAGCTTCCAGAGTTTCTGTTTCATATTAAAGCCTAGTCCTTTGGGGCCTATGTGGTCTTCGGCCAGCCTGGATTGGCTGCTAGACCCACATGCTTGAGTGTTCTCCAGCGAGAGAGAGCGCAAGTGAACAAAGAGGCAAGTGCATTTTTAAGCACATGGTTGATTTGGGAATGAAAATACTTCTTGTAGGATTTAAAAGCCATGATCCTGCCCTGGCTGGTGTGGCTCAATGGATTGAGCTCCAGCCTGCGACCTGAAAGGTCACCAGTTCAATGTCAGAGCACATGCCTGGGTTGCAGGCCAGGTCCCCAGTTGTGGGTGTGCAGGAGGCAACCACACATTGATGTTTTTCTCATACATAAGTGTTTTGTGTCCTCTCTTTCTCCCTCCCTTCCCCTCTCTCTAGAAAAACAAATAAAATCTTTTTATTAAAAAATAAACCAGAATCCTTATTTGTAGAGTCTTAGACTTAAGCATTTTTAAAGTATATTTTATTGATTATGCTATTACAGTTGTCCCGTTTTTTTCCTCCCCTTTATTCCTCTTCACCCTGCACCGCCCCCCCAGCATTACCCATCCCCTACCCTCCGCCCTTAGTTCATGTCCGTGGGTTGTACATAGAGGTTTTTGGCTTCTCCATTTCCTACACTTTTCTTAACCTCCCCCTGTCTATTTTGTACCTAAGATTTATGCTTCTCATTCCCTGTACCTTTTCCCCCATTCTCCCTGCTCTCCCTCTCTGCTGTTAACCCTCCCTGTGATTTCAATTTCTGTGATTCTCTTCCGGTTCTACTTTTTTCTTTCTTTGGGTTTTGGGGGTTTTTTTTTTTAGTTCAGTTGTTGATAGTTCTGAGTTTGTTGTCGTTTTACTGTTCATATTTTTTATCTTCTTTTTTTTTAGATAAGTCTTTTTAACATTTCATATAATAAGGGCTTGGTGATGATGAAGATAACTTGACCTTATCTGGGAAGTACTTTATCTGCCCTTTCATTCTAAATGGTAGCCTTGCTGGATAGAATAATCTTGGCTGTAAGTCCTGGCCTTTATGACTGGGAATACTTCTTTGCAGCTCCTTCTTGCCTACAAGGTTTCTTTTGAGAAATCAGCTAGTAGTCTTATGGAAACTCCTTTGTAGATAACTCTCTCCTTTTCTCTTGCTGCTTTTAAGATTCTCTCCTTATCTTTAATTTTGGCTAATGTAATTATGATGTGCCTTGGTGTGTGCTTCCTTGGCTCCCATTTCTTTGGGATTCTGAGCTTCCTGGACTTCCTGGATGTCTATATCTTTTGCCAGATTGGGGAAATTCTCCTTCATTATTTTTTCAAATAAGTTTTCAATTTCTTGCTCTTCCTCTTCTCCTTCTGGCACCCTATGATTCAGACGTTGGAATGTTTAAAGTCATCCCAGAGGTTCCTAAGCCTCTCCTCATATTCTTGAATTCTTGTTTCTTCATTCTGTCGTGGTTGAATGTTTATTTCTTCCTTCTGCTCCAAATTGTTGGTTTGAGTCCTGGTTTCTTTCCCTTCACTCCTGGTTCCCTGAATATTTTTCTTTATTTCATTTTGCATAGCCTTCACTTTTTTCTCTACTTTGAAGCTATACTCAGCCATTTCTGTGAGCATCCTGATTATCGGTTTTTTGAACTGTGCATCTGATAGGTTGGTTGTCTCTTTATCACTTGGTTGTATTTTTTCTGAATCTTTGATCTTTTTTTCATTCAGGCCATATATTTTTTTTTGTCTTGGCATCCCTGTTAAGTAGTAAGGGATGGAGCCTTAGGTATTCACCAGGGCAGGGCAACCCAGGTAACTGCGTTGTGCCGTATGTCGGGGAGGGGTCCGAGAGGGAACAGGGCTGCTTACTTGGCTCTCATCTGGCTTTCAGTCACTTACCCTGGTGCCCATCTGGGCCCTTCTGATGCTTATTCTAAGGTGGGTGGGTTTGTGTACATTCTAGGACCCTATGTGTCTCTTCAACAAACTCAGTGAGGCTGGAGTTTCTCCTGCCACCACAACCCACAGGTTTTTATAGCCATAGGTTTCGAGGTTTTCTTTCCCTGTGCTAGAACCCTGGATTGTATGATCTGTCTCACTCCCCAGTCCTTCCCGCCAGTTTAACAGCACGCAAATGTGGGACCTCTCGGTCTCCAGCCACCACCTTTCCACGTGTCCTCTCTGTCCCCACAGCCCATCTCTGCCCCTTTATCGGTCTGGATGAATGTTTCTGCTTTAACTCCTTGGTTGTCAGACTTTCATACAGTTCGATTTCCTGGCAGGTCTGGTTGTTTTTTTATTTTAAATTTGTTGTTGTTCTCCTTTTGGTTTTACAAGGAGGCAAAGTGTAGGCTTAAGCATTTTTAATGTTATGATGTAGATTTTATTTACTTTTAACTATAAATTAATTTAATAGATGATGAATTATTCAGCTTTTATTTTTTTTATCAATTTGGTATTTTATATCTATCTAAAAGCACAATAAATTATAAAACTCAAAGACCTGGGTAATTACATTAAAGTATAGCCATTGAATTCAGGAATTAATCAAGCTTTCTACTTCACTGAGTTTTTACTATAACTGACATATTTACCTGAGAAAATTATTTCTAATGTATTCAATCCCTTTAATACTCTCTGATTTTTCTCCAACTTTAATGATAAAGTTACTGGAAAAGCTAGTTATAAATCCAAGCCATTCTCCTTGCTATGAAATGTCAGCCTGCTTCTGCAAAGGAGAGACCAAATCAGTGATGGATTGAAAATGCCTCCAACCTTTTCATCTTCTGATATATTCTTAGTCCCACTACCTTAAATGCATCCCTGTAGTGTGTTCTTACATTACATTCGAATAAGTAGCCAGGACTCAGCACTTTGTGGGCATAGGATAAATATCTGACCAAAATAAGGATCTACCACAAACAGACATACACCCTTTCTCCCTAGTAATCTTTGTTACCTTCCTAACCAACTCTGGCTTCCCATTTTCCTCATTTATTCCTGGAATGAATACACAGAGTTGAAAAATCTTTCTGATAGACACACAGAATGAGGAGGAGTATGTCCAACGGGGCTGATGCAGGCTTGGGAATTAGGGGCTATTCTTAGACCTGCTATATTTTTGGTGGAAGAGTAGGCCTTTCCTCCGTGCCCTCTCTCAGCTTCCCCATCTGCAGAATGTCAAAGACAGTGCCAGACTACTTCTGTAAGAATTTCTGAAACGGACTACAGAGCATTCTGGTTCTCAAAGAGTAGGAATGGTATTTGATGCAGACCAGTGCAAATGCCTGCTCTTGATAACTCACAGTTCGCTCAAAATGTTTTCAGAGCAGTTTTAGTGACACAGGAAAATGAAAACTGATGTGAATTTAAAATTATTTAATGCAGTTAATAAGGACAAATGATTTCAATTTTCAAATATGTGTGTGCGTGTGTATATATCAATCAAGTCATCAAAATGTTAATAACAGTTGACCCTGGGTGGTAGGATTACAGGTAGGGGGCTAACAGGGATTTTCTTTTGTAGACTTTTCTATGTTTTCCACTATGACCACACGTCAATACTTACCCCCGTCAGCACTGTGTTCTGATGGTGTGATGTTGTCCCAGTCCAGGACCTGTGTGCAGCAGAGGACCACGGCTGTGAGCAGCTGTGCGTGAACGTGCTGGGCTCCTTTGTCTGCCAGTGTTACAGCGGCTACACCCTGGCAGAGGACGGCAAAAAGTGTGTGGGTGAGTGCTCCCCCCAACATTATCTCCCGTAGGGAAAAATCACAGGGAGGAGGAAGAGCGAGGCCCTTTCCAGCGACCCCCAACCCCCTGCATTATCTGATCGCTTTCCTTTGAGTTTTAACAAAGTGCTCATTTAAAGTTCTAGTTGTTCAAACTGGAACTTTAAAGACTTCAGTTATGGCTGAGGTTAGCATTTTCTTATCCTAGATCCTCAGCAAAAGGCGTATTTATGAACATTTGTATAAACTGCCTGTTACTGCAGTCCTTGCAAAGGACTGGGCAGATTTTCACCAAGTGAAAATGGGAGGGATGTTCAGGACGTCAACGTAGCTGATGTGTCACATGCATGAAGTTCACCTGGTGGCACCACACCTCAGAGACCTGGGCAGGCTTTCTGCTAGTATTGGACCTGCAGTTCGGTGACGGGCCAAGTGACTGCCAGGGGCAGAAGCCCAGCCATGTCTCATACAACACCATGGTCAGAGAAAACAAAAAGTAGCTTCAGACACAGGCCCCAGCTAAGGAGTGACAAGGGCGGTGAACCTGCAGTCAGTTGAGCAGAGTCCCACTTGAGTGACTCCACAATGTGGTGAGAGGTGGGGGTGGCGAGTAACATTTGATCTGTTCAGTGATGGATAATGGCTCTCCTGACACCTGCAGAGCAGGCTAGCAAATCCCTGCCGGCACCTCCCAGTTTGTCTGTGAAGCCCTTTACAAGTGCACAGCCTCATCCTCCCACGAATAGTCAGTGCCTGGCTTACACAGTATGTATGTGTACATTGAAAACTTACTGAAAACTTATGAGGCAGAAAATCTGAAGGAAAAGAAAGAAAAGGAGCCCACTGATATCAGTAGTAGAACAAACATTTTCTGACCCCCAATCCTGCATTTTCTCTTCCATATCCCATTGTTACATCTTGCTTCCCTCAAAATAGTGAATGTATATATTTTTTGCACATAGAATATACATTGTCCAGCTACCTTGATTTTAGGTAAAGAGGTGATGGAAAAAGCAACAAAACTTAAAGTGGAGCTGATGGCCTGCTCCTTGCAGGAGAAGTGTGAGAGTACTACGGGTTGGTTGGTTTGCTGTTCCTTACGGATGCGTTGAAAACCCCCCTCCTTAGAGATCCACAAATGGAATTGTTCTTCTGAGTGTTAGAGCTGGTGTCTTTCTTCCTTAATCTGCTGGTGGGGACCACGACAGGGGGCGGGGTACCACATCCACTAACACTGGCAGGAAGAAGACAACGTAGGAAACACCAACTTGTGTTTTTTGCTTCATTAATTTTTATGATGCAAGTAAGATGCTTTCAACTTAAACAGATGAGACAATCACTAATAGTTTGTTGTATTATCTGCCAGACTTTTTCCCATGTAAATATATACCACGAAACATGTTGTTAATGTTTGACAAAATGAAGTCATACTTTGTATTTTGTTTTACATATTTTTGTTCTCCTTACCAGTTGTTAAATGAGTAGAAACTGTGGGTGCTACAGGGTCAGAAGGACACCAGGACATTGACAATGAGACCAGTGGATGGGCTTTAGGAAACAGGGTGAAAGAAGGGACTGGGAGAGTTGGGTCACAGTAAGTAGGTAGGACGGGGCCGTGAAGGCCATGGCTGGGGCAGGAGGTCTGCCTCCACCCTTGGGAAACTGGAGAGCAGTGAGAAATCCAGTTCCCTGAGTCTTGTCAAATAATTGCTTAATTGTCCCTATGTAGTAGAGAACCTTTGTGTCTCAAAGGGTTTTGCTATAACTTCAGGAATTTGACATTTATTAGAGAGCAACAAGCATAAAGTAGATGCTGTGGTTGCCAGGGAGCTGTTGTGGGCTGTGTTTATTAGAGATGGTATTTCTCTTGCTGCTGTTGTCAGCATCTAAGAATGCCTGCCTTTCCTCAGAGGGGCGGTCAAGCAGAAGAGTGGTAGAGTTGGAAGGGCGGTGTACGACCCAGGTCTTATCCATCAGGTGTTCCTGTCGTCATCCTCCTTGACCAAGAGCCTTACCTGTTAGAGGCTGGGGGTGAGATGATTAAGCGATAGTGGACCTTTGTTGCCAGTGACCTTGGTTAGAGAAACAACTAATTCTCAAAAGGTCAGTTGCTGCTCAGTGGGGTTGTACTGAGTGCAAAGCAAATGATAGAGGTAATAAAGGCTACAGAAGGCCAAAGAAGGCTACCTATCCTAATGGCTAGGGCGGGGAAGATCTGGGCAAGGAAAGAAGGGTAGCACTTGGACAAATGTCCAAGGCAAGGGGAGACAAGGAGGGACAGTGATGGTGTGGAGGTGGCAGTGCCCTCAAAGTTCAGGGGCTGAGGCTGGGCTAGGAGGGGCAAGCCGTGCTCCTGGGAGCTGGTAGGTCAGGAAGAGACTCACAGGAAGAACGCCAAATTGAAAGCTAACCAGCCAGCCTAACCTGAGGGTATCAACCTGAAGGGGCTTGTCAAAGGTGACCCCCAGCTATCAGACTTAGAGCAGGAGACTGAGATCAGTGGCTGCTAGGAACCTTGGGATAATTCCTGAGAAGCTGGTCTGTGGTTTATAAGTAGATGGGGAGGGCACATTAAGAATATGGCGGCCATAAATCTCAGTTAATCCAGGACAGTCTCGGTTTATGCTGGCTCAGTTCTCAATAGCACCCCCTCTCACTTTCAAAGGGGTTCCAGTTTGACAATAAGTGATATGATCACTCTCATTAAGGTTCCTAAGCTTGACTTAAACATTGAAGAGACCAGCAAAGTAGAAGCAGAGAATCCCTGCTGATGTGAGGTAGGAGATTAAGTTTAAGATACCAGGGCTAACACTAGACTGTTCAAGGCTTTGAAAATCAGACAAAGAGTCTGGACTTTACCTCTGACAAAGAGCTACTGAAGGACTTTATTTGGGAGCCACAAATGCAAAGCTTCATCTTAGGGAACGTAACCTTGTGGTAGACTGCAGGGTGGGTTCCGGGAGAAAGGTGGCGAGGGATGGGAAGACCAGTTGGGAGACCATGGTCATCATTGGCCTAGAAGGGACAGGAGCCGGAGTTTGAGTAGGTGCTGCGGGAATGGAAAGGGAGGGAGTAAAGGATAAAAGAAGGTGCTATACATAAAGAGGGGAAGAAAGAGTCACTAGTGACTGCTGGGTTTGAGCTTCCATGATTCTGAGAGTGATGGTGACAGTGAGGAAAGAGTGACAGGAATGGATTTTTTAGAAAAGGTGATGAGTAGTTTTCAACAAGGTGAGTCTAAAGTTGAGGTGGGTCACCAACAGGGACATGTCAAGAAGGAGCAGAGACAACCGTCACTCAACGGGGAGGGGGTAGAACCAATGATGCTGCTAGGAAGCAGCATCATCCCATTTGTTTTTCTAAATTTTCATCTCCATGTACTTTTCATTTGAAATGTTTATGTGTTTTTGTTTTGAAGTCATCTGGACTTTCAGTAGAGTAAGTCCTGGGCTCAACTCCAGCTCTGCTACTTGCTAGTCACGTGTCTTCGTGTAACTCGTAACTCATTTAACTTCTGCAGCTTTCTCATCCTTCATGTAGAATAAAGAGATTTTGTGGGATTAGATAAGATAATGAGTAAAGTTCCTAATACACAGCAGATAATTTATCACTACTACTACTATACAAATCATTATTGTCATTTCCTGGATGTCTAAAGTGGAGAGTGAGCAGGGAGAGAAGGTCTGAGTCTTGGGCTGTAGCCACATGTAGGGAGCAAAGGGAAAAGTAGGTGCAGGAAAATTATCTGCGAACGGACAGCCTGAGATGGGGAGGCAGGAAAGTGGTGAAGGAGAGACACCTGAAGAGTCATGGAGTGCGGTGGGACAGGGCACTTCTAGGCCAAGCCAATATTAATGTCATGCGCCAGGGAGGCCAAAGGGAACAGAACTTAGAAAGCCATCAGGTTGAGTAACTGGTTCATCTCAGCAAACATTTCAGAACCCTCTACTGTGCACTCTGCCAGGCATCAGGGGCACCAAGATGACCAGGAGACCACTGACAATGATCAAGAGGGCCCGATTTCAAGGGGCAGTAAGTAAGTGGTGAGGAAGTAGGGACAGCAAACCTTAAGTGTTCACTTACAGAGATTTGGTAGAGATTCTCCACCTTCAGCTACTGCTGAAGGGATGCAATGGGCTTTCAGTTTCCACTTCATGGCAGTGGTTCTAGTGCTTTGACTCGTCCCGTAATTATGACTGTGACCTCCAGGGAAGTTCAATTCTCAGCCAGACTGAGGACTGACAGACAACATCACCCCACTTTGAGTTTGCAGAATGTTAAATTCAAGTGCCAATGTCTCATCTCCCTAACTGCTCATTTCACTGTGGCCTAAATTTATCAACTACGTTTATCAACACTTCCACATTCAGGTAATCAAGGGTGGGTCATTGACTAGGGTCCTCCTTTTGTTTTAGTTGAGTCCCTGTATTTGTCATTCATCAACTGCCACTAAAGCCGTATTGATTTGTTTGGTTTTTTTTTTTAGATTTTCCCTTTCTTTTTTTGACACATGGGAAGGGAGGGAGAAAGAAAGGGAGAGAGAGATCGATGTGAGGGAGAAACATCAATTGCCTCTTGCACATGCCCAGACTGGGGACCAAACCAGCAACCCAGGCATGTGCCCTGACTGGGAACTGAACCCATGACCCTTTGCTTTGTGACATGACTCCCAACCAACTAAGCCACACCAGTCAGTGCAAGCTGTGGTATTTTCCATCCGGAAGTGCACATATAAAAACTGTTTTAAATTTATTTTTAATTATAGTTGACATACAATTGTATGTTAGTTCCAGGTATACGGCATAGTGATTTAACATTTGAATACCTTAGGAAGTGATCACCCTGATAAGTCTAGTAATCACCTGTCATTGTCAATCTTACATTTTTCAAAGACCATTTATATCTTTGAGAGTGAATTTTCTGCTGTATGTGCTCACCTGCTGTTTACTGACAGCCTTGTCCTTCAGGGTTAACTTCGGTCCTGTTTTTCAACTTGTCCACCCAGCAGATCGTAAACCCTTAACGACAGGGGCCATTTGGACACTTCATTGTACCCTGCATCTTCCAATCAGTGGACTTGCCATATTTTTTTTTGAATCATTGACTAAAGTTGAGTGATTGATTGCAACCTCAAGCATTTTTAAAAAATCTTTTCCCCTTGATGGTATTTTAAGTTGCAATTTTTTTCTTATTAATACAAAAAAGTCAGAGTACAGATGTCTATAAAGTCAAGCCTGAAGGTTGTTCCTCCCACTTTCACTTCCTAGGTAATAATGGCTAAGACCTTGATTTCCCCTTCCCGCCTCTCCTCTAAGATGCCTTGCAGGCAGCGTGTGCTCCTCATCGCCCTCCAGGGCTTAGCACATGCCTGACACATAGCATTGCCAAATAAATGATTGTGGAGCAAACGAATGGCATTAAGGTACCGTTTACCCCCAAGTTAAACCTTATATGATTACACAGGCACTGTGATAAGAATAAAAAGTACTTTTTAAAAGATTTCTAAGTACTAGGATCTGTTCGACTACTTTATGTATAATTGTCATAGTTTTCTGGGGCAGGTATATTGTCACTTCCATTTTACAAGTCTCTTTGCCGCTCTGTGTTCCAGTCATTGCATCTGTAAACTGAGGAGAACAATGACACCGGTCTCAAAGGGTTGTTGTGAGGGTTAAATGAGTTAATATAAGTCCAGCTCCTGCAACAGTCCGATACATGGGCGACTGCTAAACATTAGTTGAATCTTAATTTCTATACCCTTTATGAAGTTTTGTCTTACAAATGCTTGCATTTAAAAATATGTCAAATATCTGGTCATTTAAAAAAACATATTGAGTTCCATACTCAGAATGATAAGCAGAGTGGAAATTTAGCAAGGCATCACTGCTGCCTCAAAGTTTTTCTCCTACCTTCTCCCAAATCAATTATCCTCAGTGAGGAGGAGACAGTTGGTATTTAAGTTGGGGACAAGGGACGGGAAGATTGCTTTTTGCATTAAAAGGTCAGATTTTTAGTTCATCAGCTAGTTTGTCGCATTTGGAGCATGATCACCTCCCCCTCAAGATGTTAAGTATTAGATATCTCCTATATTATTTTTTAAGGCTGCCATAATAATATACCAGACTGAGTGACTTAAACAATAAAAATTTAATTTCTTGCATGTCTGGAGTCTGGAAGTCCAAGATCAAGGTGTCAGCAGGTTTGGTTTCTACTGAGGGTCTCTGCTTGACCTGCAGGTAGCCACCCTCTTGCTGCCTCTTACCTGGTCTTTCCTCTATGTAAGCACGTCCCTGTTGTCTCTTTGTGTCCAAATTTTCTCTCTGTGTAAGGGCAGGAGTCAGATTGAATTAGGACCCACCTACCCTACCAGTCTCATCTTAACTTAATCACAACTTTAAAGGTCCTGCCTCCAAATACAGTCTCATTCTGACCAACTTGGGGTTAGGGTTTCATCATGGGGATTTGGGGAGGGGGAGATACAATTCAGCTCACAATACTCACCTGTTGTGATCAAAATCAATAAGAAACTTTCTCTGAGCTTAAAAATTCTGCATATAGGAATTCAGATGTGCCTGGAGGGGAGAGGTTTGTGACTCAGACTGTGTGTGTCTAATACATACTTAGCAAACACGTTGGTTCTACCATTTCTCTGAATGACAAGTCTGGTTTTTTTTGCTCTGTCAACAAATTTTGAAACCCAAATGCTCCCCTCTAACAGACCTTGTTTCTACTAAAGCCACCCCCTTGCAGACTGATCCCTGCAGAGAAAGCTTTGGAATGTGACCAGATTGTAAATCAGAGACTGTTAATTTTAGGTTTTATTACCTTGCTCCAAAGTATTATCATTGAAGACAACTGTGCGACTTCTCACATATGAGGCAGAGACTGACCACACTGAGACTGGCTCTGACCCTGAGACTTCAGCAGTTTGTGGCCTGCAGGGCTGAGGAGCTACAGACAGGGAGTTAAAGTAGTTCCCCTATATCCATGGTTTTGCTTTCCATGGTTTCAGTAATCCGCAGTCACCCATGGTCTGAAAATATTAAATGGAAAACCTCATAAACAAACAATTCATAAGTTTTAAATTGCATGCCATTCTGAGTAATGTGATAAAACCTTGAGTGGTCACATTCATTTCTGCCTGGGACATGAATCGTCCCTTTGTCCAGCATAGCCACGCTGGATTTGCACACTGCCCGTTAGTCACTCAGGGGCCATGGTGTCAGACGGCCAGTAGTATCCTAACTCTCTGTCACAACGCCCACGTCATTCACTTCACTTTGTCTCATGTGTGGGTGCTGTATCATATGACAATGTCACAAGAGTACAGTGCAGTAAGATATTTTGAGAGAGACCACACTCACATAACTTTTATTACAGTATATTGTTATAATTATTCTATTGTGTTATTAGTTGTTAGTCTTTTACTATGCCTAATTTATAAATTAAATTTTATTATAATTATGTATGTATAGGAGAAAACATGGTATATGAGGGCTGTCCAGAAGGTATCCAGTCATGTAATATGAAAAATAGAGACATTTATTTAGAGATAGAAGATACAAGAAACATTGTACATCAGGCAATGACAACTCAGTCCCCTTCAAAGTTGGCACCTTGGGACCTCACACAGTTCTCCCAGTTGCCATCAGCTGCCCCATCGTATTTTCCTGAATCTCATCAACAGTCTGAAATCTCTTCCTTTTCAAAGGTGATTTTAGTTTTAGGAAAAGCCAGAAATCACAGAGCACCAAATCTGGGCTGTGGTGGGGCTGAGTCACCTTGGTGATTTGATGTTTCACCAAAACACACTGCACGAGACATGATGCATGAGCAGGTGTGTTGTCGTGACGAAGCTGCCAGTCATCAGTTGCCCATAGTTGCGGCCTTCTGAATTACCCAAATAGTTTCCATGAAAGAATGTTAAAGCTTAACACAAAATCCAATGCAGATTTGTTACTATACTCGTTCAGTCATTGTGAATGCAATGACCACACAGTACACATCCTCACTCAATGGCATATACCACCCCCACTGAGTAATACAGTGAAGTCATCACTGTTCACACATGCACATTCCATTCCACTCTCCTTGGCTGTCAGGTTACATTGATGTTGCATAAAGCATTCTCATTATATTAACAAAATAGCCGGACTTTTTCCAGGCAGACCTCATATATAGGGCCCAGTATTATCAACAGTTTCAAGCATCCACTGGGGGTCTTGGAATGTATCCCCCATGGATAAGAGGGACTACTGTACTCTTTCTATTTGTAAAAGGAGAGTGTAGAAATTTCAGACAAAGTAACCAAGAAAGGATTTTGTTGAAGCAGATAAGGACTTGGAATAATAGAGGCATCTCTTGGTCATACACCTTCATTCATCTTCATTCATCTGCCCCCTAAACTGGGCCTCTCTTTTCACAAGTACTATTTTGCAACCAGGGAAGTTACGCAAAAAACCCAAAACACGCATCCAAGGATGACAGAGTTGAATGGGCTGAAACTCTCTTGCCCTTAAAAAGCTTTTTGGTTCACACACCTGGAAGTTGGCTTCTCCGCATTTAACGCTGTACTGACAGTCTCATCTGCTGTCCCCAGTGAGTGGCTTTGAGGTCAAGGTGGGGATTTCATATGGTGGGGTTTCTCTGGACCAGGAGGAAAGCCTGAATCCTCCCTTGCCAATTTTTCCTCTCCCCTTAGTTTCCCAGAGGCTATGCACATGAAAACAGAACCAGCACGTGGAATCAGAGTTCCCCGAGAAGCCTTCCTATCCTGTGGTTGGCTGATTGATGGGAAATGTCATTCAAAGAGCAGAATCATAAAACACATGT
This sequence comes from Artibeus jamaicensis, assembly GCF_021234435.1. Lineage (NCBI taxonomy): Eukaryota > Metazoa > Chordata > Mammalia > Chiroptera > Phyllostomidae > Artibeus > Artibeus jamaicensis. The sequence goes on along the minus strand of NW_026522059.1, from coordinate 29,151,121 downwards.
ATAAACCTACCTTAACCATTTTATTTAAAACACATAAATGTAATTTTAATAAAAAGCCTTGATTGATTAGGAGAGGGTTAAGTGAAGGTCAGTTCTTCTGTACAACCATATGAATGCCCGATCCAACACTGGATACTGTTTTGCAGAGCGTTCTAGAAAAAGGCGAGTTGGAAGCATGTGTTTTAGACTTTAGACCGAACCAAAGCCTCTGGCCTCTCCATCCTGATGTGGGGCCCTCTCCCAGGTGTCCTCACTGCGGGTGCCTCCTTCAAAGCTCTGCCTACCCACCACCTTCTCAGCCAGGCCTTTCCTGACACTTTGGTTCCATCACACCCTCCCTCCCACATCCCCAGAGTCTCTATTCATTTTCACCATTTTATTCTTCTCCCGAACACTCTCTGCCTCCTAAGAGACTGTGCTATTTGTCTTATTCTTTGTGCTCCATCACCATCCAAACGTGAACTCCTGGAGGGCTGAAATTGTTGTCTGATTGGTTACTTGCTGTACCCTCAGCACCTGCAGCAGAGCCAGGCCCAGGGTCAGTGCTCGGTAAATACTTGCAGAATTGAAGAGAAAGAGGCTAGTGCATTTTCTCATAAATTACTAACCCGTTTACCCTCATTCAGTTTTATCTTATTTTCCAGAATTCTTTTTTGTCACTGTATGTTTTGTAGTTAATGTCCCCCTCTTTTCAATTTGTTTGGTCAAGTTTCCAGAGCGACCACCATCAAATGTCCTCCCAAAATTTTTAACAGTTGAGACTGCTACCCACCATCAATGACTCTGACTGTTTCCATGCTGCCTTGTTGCCATTGATTTCACCTCGTCTTTGTTTTTGCAGTTTAGTAGCCATAAGTGTGCCTTGCGATTGTTTCGGCTTGCATTTCTTTACCTTTTAAACACAATGGTTTATATATTCTTTCATTTATCTTCTCATATAAATTGCTTCATCTAGGCTCCTGGTTTTTGTGTTTACAGGAGAGACCTTGGGCTCATATTCATTTATTCATACTCGTTGGGGCAACAATATTAATCCCTATTTGTATTTATCATAAGCATGCTTCCATTCTACCATTCCCTTTACCTCAGTTTGTGTTTCTGCTTAAACCCTGTGTTTTAATCTGTGCAGCTGTGGACCACTGTGCCGCAGAAAACCATGGATGCGAACACGAGTGTGTGAATGCTGATGGCTCCTACTTTTGCCGGTGCCCTAAAGGATTTTCCCTGAATCCAGATAAAAAGACATGCTCAAGTAAGTCACAAACAACAGCCAGAACATTTCTTTGTGGATGGTATTGCTGTGGTCACCATGGCCCTGGAAATATCCCAGGTCTGGAGAAGCATAGGATGAGGTGCTGGGGGGTCTAGTACCTTCTGCCTCTGTCCCCCCTTTGTCAGGGCTTTCTTACGTGCCCTAAGACCATAGCTCGCTCTACCTCAATGTCACCCTTCAAGGCATATAATGAAGGTGGTTTTTAACTTTAATCAGAGACCGCAGGTGGGGGTGTTCTTCCAGCATTTGCTGAGCATGCTCACAGTCAGACTATCTTACCTCATGCTGATTCAGCCTTGCTGTGCCCATCAGTATTACTGGGGCTTAAGAAATACTTTCATTGAAGCTTTGTGGCTTGTGGGCCTCAGCTCTGACTCCACACAAGTACAGGAAAATTGCTGAGCCAGAAGGAGTGTGGTCGTCCCGGGTGGGGGAGGGTGGCTGGCAGAGAAGTGCTCATTTTTGCTTTAGCTGCGTAGTTCTATTTGATTTGAACTATACACACACAAATCAGAATTGATTTGCGCCCCCAAAATCTGACCATAAAAATCTGTAAACTAAAGATGATCACTAGTTTATCAAGGAATTCCAAAAGCATTCTTTTAGATATAAAGGTACATCACGGCACTTAAGGGATTGTGTGTGAGTTATTAAACTCCTATAGAGAGGTTTGCTTGAAAGTAGCTTATCCTCAAAGTATTAGGGCCCAGCATATAACAATGAAGTTTAATAGCAATGTAAAATAAGTCATCATGAAAACAAACATCAATGAAAAAATAGGATTTCATTCATAAAAGGTACATGCACCCATAATTTTTCTAAAATGCATCTAGCACATAAAGCAGGACATACCTACATGGGTTTTTTTAAAGCATCCCCCTAAACTCCAGAACATAAACTGGCTTGCCAATCCCTAAATATCGAGAGCTTACAAACACCAGTGCTGGAGGCAGGGTGGAGTATGGAAGTGGAAGGGACGCATTAAATGAAAACATGCATTTCTGGAGCACTAACCACGTGCCAGTAGCAATGAATAAAGAAGCAAGGTCCTTCCTAGAGAAGAGACCTTGGAGGCAGAGCTGTCAATCACCAGGTGAGAAGAAAAAGATGAGCTGGGAGTAGCAGTGGGGGAAAGGTGTGCAAAGATATGAGCCAGACTGCTGCATATCCACACCTGGCACTTGACTGGCATGCAGCTGTTTATTGAGAGAAGAAGTAAATGAGTTGAATAGACTGCCCTGTTCGCGGTCTCCTTTCCCTTCTGAATACTCTGAACTATATAGACCAGCTGTCTGCACTGTGGTAATGGCTTGGGAATTGTGGTTGCTGGTCTGATGAGTCAGTTCTCTCCATCAAAGGGGCAGCCTCAGCCTCAGTTCAAATCCCAGCTCCTCGGCCTTTTCACTGGGTGATCCTATGCCTCAGTTTCCTGGTTGTAATAGATGATAATATTGCCTACTTCGTAGTGTTGCCTTCAAGAGTAAATGTTTTCTCTATAAACCACTTAGCAAGTTGCCTGGTGCCGAGAAGATTCTTTTCAGGGATGATACTGGCTTCAAAGGCTTTAAATTGGTAGGTATGGAGCATAAACTGTGAGCCTGAGCTAAATTTAACTGTGGGTTAACAAATTCAAGACTCGGACCTGTGCTTCCATTGGAAGCTGGCTATGGACACAAGCCACACAGAAGCTCAGTCACCACACAAAGTATTGTACGGCTGAGGGCTCACAGTGTGATGTTGGCGAGACCCCCAGCAGTAGTTAAGGGAGGGAGGAGGCCAGCTGGACTAGAACAGGCAGGGATGCTGCAGTGTCCCTGGGATGAGGCCTAGGGAAAAACACACATCCTATCTAGTTTCCTTCCTGCCTGGACAGAATTCTTTCCCTGGCTGGGGTCACTTGATTTCTTCCTCTGCCATCACCCCCACACCGTGGTTCCACATGCCTCCTAGCCAAGAATCTCCTGGGATGTGGAGAATTACAAGCCCCAAGATGATGCAGGCCAGGAGATTCTGGAAGTAGATACTGCAGTGCGGGGGCTGGAGAGGAGGTCTGGCTGAGAGTCAGGGGAGGGACCGCTCCAGCTGCGAGGTGTCACTGACTAGGCGTGGAGCCCAGCGGTGCAGCAGTCTTGGGCCCAGAGTTAAGTAAGACCCAGAAGTGGGCTGCCCCTATGCATGGGTAGAGATGAGTGCAGGCATTCAGAGAGGTCTGCGTGGACAGCTCCAGGGAGATATGCCCCCTAGAAGAAGGGCCTCTCCTTCCCACCATGTGTGGGAGCAGGGCAGGGAATCAGACCTTGGAAGGCAGCTGGTAGGAGGAAGGAGACCTTGGAGTACTTGAAAAGCTGTGAGAGTAGGAAATAAAGAAGCAAAGGCTGATTATAAGAACCAAGACATCAACAGTGCTCCAGATCCCCGTAGGGACAAGAACGAAGACTGGGAAATAGGGCCGAGGACAGAAAGATGGGGTGGAGCTGGAAGCTCATACAGGCACCCCATTAGGAACTGATATGGCATCACCATAGTTTCCAGCCAGGTCAGCCTGGCTGCCACTGGTGTTAAAAGCTGTATTTTCAACAAATTTCTCACTTCTCATAAACATGAAAAAAATAATAAAAGGTCCTTAGTTTTTTAAATTTCAGTGTCTATTTTTACCCAAAAGTATATGTGAGAGATAGCCCAACTAGTAAGTATGCAATTATTGTCTAATGAAAGGTAGACTAGTCAATGGAATATACTGAGCACGATTAATTTATGCTTAAGCCAAAATGTACATAATAGAGCTTCGTGTTCCTAAACAAATAATGTCACTTAAAATATTTAAATAGTGTTCAAAAGAGCATGGCCTTTTGTCTCAAGTCCTTGCCCTAAAGCAACCCGTCCAAATGTATATGAATATTTTCCAGAGGGGAGCGGGTCCACCCACATAGCTACAGTGCAATCCATTTGTAAAATAGGACGAGACTTTTTTGATTTTGGTAAAACATATATAACGTAAAATTTACCATGGCGATTTTTAAAGCGTGCAGTTCAGTGGCATTGAGTCCATTCACGGTGGTGGGCAGCCATCGTCTCCGTCCAGCTCCGGAACATCTCCGTCTCCCCAGACTGAGACTCCTTGCCCATCAAATAGTACTCTCCATTCCCTCCTCCTTCCCCAGCCTCAGGCAACCACCATTCTGTGTTCTGCGTCTGTGAATCTGGCTAGTCTCTGTACCTCACATAAGTATAATCGTACACTGTGTGTCATTTTATGACTGGCTTATTTCACTTAGCATGGTATCTTCAGGTTATACCATGTGTCAGGATTTCCTTTATTTTTGAGGCTAATACTCCATTCTATGTATATATGGCATTTTGTTTATCCATTCATCTGTCAATGGACTCTTGGGTTGCTTCCACCTTTGACTATTGTGAGTAATGCTGCCATGAACGTGGGTATGCAAGTTATCAGTTCAAGTTTCTGCTGTCACCCGAGTTCAGGTGTGTATCCAGAAATGGAATTGCTGGAACACATGGTGGCAATACTTTGTGAAGTCTAAGTAATGATTTGAAATTATTACTCCTGAAGCAGGCATGAGAACATTCTTAGATGGATGTTCAGGGTCTTTTCATGGGAAAGATAAAGGACTTCAGCCCATTGGACGGGGATTTGTGTCTTTGGTATCATGGAGACTGTGGGTTTCATGTCTAATGCTTATTCATTTAATGATGATTAGAGGCAATTGTAGGCATCATATTTTTCATGTTGCTATTTATTGTTTACAGACTTCAAGATCATTATACCCATTAGTTTTCAGACTCTATTGATAACTTGGTGGATATTTCCATCCTTATTTTTCAAAAAGAGTGCTTCACTCTTTTGAAAGTACTAAGTGAATTACTTGTACTAGCATTAAAAGTTAAACATAGAAAAAAGAAATAATTTAATCCTGAGTCACTAATAGAAGAACTAGAATGTATTAGCCTTCAGGTTTTCTGGCTAACTCACCGTTAACGTGCAGAGTGGCCCTGTCTTTCTATAGTCTGTAATATGTCTACAGTCTGTAACGTGTGAGACCTGTGCATATGAATCAAAGACCCTCTGTTGGAGAGGCACTTAAAGTTCAACCTAGTTCTAGTTCAACCACTCATTGTACAATATTTCCACCCTGCACCTCCAGCCTTGAATAACCCCACTGACGTGACACTCACTACACCCCATGCATTCTTTGCATTGCACTTTGTACAATACTGACTCTTAGAAAATCATTCCTTAAACTGAATTGGTAACAACTTCCTTGTACTTTGAGACCTGCAGAACAAATTAAACTTCTCACATTTTCTTGGTCACTAAGAATGACTCATAGCAGAATAATTGTATTTCATTTAGTAGACTAGGCAGGCATGGAAAATATGCCCATTGAATAGTCTGCGTTTAGTAGACTTTACTAGGCATTTGATCAATTAGCAATGAGAGGGCCTGTGGACCAGATAGAGAAATGTGTACTGGATGAAAGAATAATTACTGGTTGGGTTTGTAACTGGCTGAATGTCCGAACCTCAGAGGATGCTGATCGCTGAACTGAGATCCTTCTAGAGGGAGGTTTTGAAATAGTCTGTTGGGAAGAAGCCTCAAGGAAGTCATGAGACCTGCATTCCACTCTCAGTGAGCCCTCAGTGGTAGTTGGTGGGCAATGTTTACTTATCTAAACCCCACAAAACACTCTATTAAGAGTAATACCAATAACCATTTATTCATTCAAGAAATATTTTTGAGTATCTACTATGTGCCCGGTACTATTGTAGAAATGACATAAAGCAATAAATAAAACAGACCAAAAGACCTTTGCCCTTATGGAGCTTACATTCCATTGGAGCAGGGTGAGAGTAGAATGCCAGTCTCAATGAGAAAGTGACGAATTTATTAAAGACTTGAAGGACATGAGCGTGAGAGGAGACCTTCAAGGCAGAGGAAACACAGAACTGGAGCAAAGGCCCTGAGGCAAGAACTGTGAGACCTGGCAAGGTTGAGGGACAGACAGCAAGAAAGTCTGAATGGCCAGAACAGACTGGTCCACAGAACCAGTGGTCCACAGAACATATAGGCTGCCCTCTCCGCACTGATACCTTTGCTTCTTAATCTACCCAAATTCCAGGTATACCCGTAAGCTCATAGTCACTCAGCTATGTGGAGATTCTAAAATGGCTTTGCTTGTTGCCTGTATTTTGTGTTCTGGATATAGAGATCTGAAGATTTACATGTAATTCCCAATAATATTCTCTGAGTATTTTTCTCTCCAAATTACTGGGTATCTCCCATAATGTTCTTTTTTCTATGATATTTCTGCCATTTTCCATGGCAACTAGTTTCACAATCATGAATGTGTATTTTTATTTTTAATACTTTTCAATTATATTACCAAAGCAATATATGTTTATTGTAGAAAATTGGATATTATAGATATGAAATTATATAAAATGAAATGATCTATAATCTTATTATCCAGAGATAGCCATTGTTAATATCAATTTGCTGTATTTCTATTTTTATACATATGAGTATATTTTGTAGTTTAGGTCATATAGTATGACATTAAATGATGAGCATTTTCATGTGTCATTTCAGCATTATCAAAAACATGTCTTTCAAGGTTTTATTTATTCATTTTTAGAGAGGGGCGAAAGGAAGGATAAAGAGAGGAAGAGAAACATCAATGTGTGGTTGCTTGTCACGTGACTCCTAATGGGGGTCCTGGCCTGCAACCCAGGCATGTGTCCTGACTGGGAATTGAACTGGTGACCTTTAGGTTTGCAGGCCAGTACTCAGTCCACTGAGCCACACCAGCCAGGGCAGGAACTGAATTTTTATTTTATTTAATTTGAATCCATTTTCATTTAAGTGCCTCATTAGACAGCATGGTTGTAGATTAAAGAAGGCTAAGCATATATGAAAACTAAATATAATCTCTGACCCTATACTACTGGATCCTGTACTGGAGGGTGAAAATTGCTATAAAAAAACATTATTAGATCAACTGACAAGTCTAGAACATGATGGTAGGTTAAATAAAAGTATTGTGTCAATGTAAATTTATGAAGTTTATAGCTACACCAAGAGAATATTCTTCCTCTTTGGAAGCACACACTGTATTTGGTGTGTAACTCACTGTATTTGGACCGTGATGGGTGTAACTCACCCTCAAATGAGCAAATGATAAAGCAATGTAACAATAGATGAAATGTGGGCAGAGAGTATATAGGTGTTTCTTCTATTCATATACTTGTATTTTTATGTTTGTGACTTTCTGTAAGTTTAAAATAGTTTTCAGATAAAAAAGTTTTTAAATACCTTTATATCTGATTATGATACTGTAGTTATATTTTTAAGAGTTCCAGTCTTTTAAGGACATTATGAAATATTTATGGACAAAATTATATTACACCTGGGGTTTGCTCCAAAGTGCTGTAGAATCTTAATGTGGAGGATGGCAGTGTAGATGAAACCCGGTCAGCCATAGATTGATTCTCTTGAAGCTGAGTGATATGTACAAGGGTTCATTATACTATTCTATCCATTTCGTATATGTTTAAAATTTCCATGACTTTAAGTTAGGAAGAATTGGCATCTTCTCAATGTTTTTTCTTTCAAGCTCTGGCCAGATGGCTCAGTTGGTTGGAGTGTTGTCCTGTACACCAAAAGATCGCAGCTTTTGGTCAGGGCGTACACCTAGGTTGCAGGTTCGGTCCCCGGTCAGGTCCTGCACAGGAGGCAACCGATCAGTGTTTCTCTCTGCCCCCCCCCCCGTACCCCCTCCACATACTCTTTCTCTTTCTTTCTCCCCCACTTCCCCCCTCTATAAAAAAGTCCATAAATATACCCTCGAGTGAGGATTTTTTTAAAGGATATTCTATGCCTTTCTTTTGTTTAGTACAGGCAGGGGAAACTCATTTATACCACATTCTTTATATGAAAATAATATACGTAGTCCACAAGTTCCATAAGACAATAAAAATCCTCATCAAATCAAAAGATTTCTTTTAAGGCCCCGTCAGTGGCCACTTATTTCAAGAAATTTCTAACAATGCGTCCAAGTTCCACTATAGCAAAATGTTTTGATTGCAAAATTTAAATGTAATAGAATGGTCTCTTCCCATATCTAAAAATACTTACATAAGTAAAAGCCCATTATGAAAAATTCCATGCAAACTCTTCTCTGGGTACTTTGATTTAAATTAACGTATACCTAGAGATCACATTCCCTGATCACGAAACCTGGAGGTGAGCGACCCCGCCTGTATGCAGCTGTAAGAAGGGAAGTGTTTTGCATGCATAATATCTATGTCTTTCTCACCTAGAATATGGATGGAGCCTTCCTTTTCCCAGGATGTGATTTTCTATCCTGTGGGTTGGCTCTGTGGTGGGGAATTTAAGTGGCTTGGAGCTTTGCTTTGGGACGATGTCATTGTTCTAATTACATTAATTCCATGAAACATCACCAAACTCTCTTTTCCTAGCTGGTAACACAGCAAAACAACACTCAGTCATACTTTCCCACTTTAGGGGCTCTTACGTGAACCAACATAAGGAAAGCATTTTCATAATTGCTTTGTTGTATAAATGTTTTGTAACATGTCAAGAAAATTCTCTTCCAAGGTGCCATATCGCTAAACATGGAAATAGCTTCACAGAGAGAGCTCTTTGTGGCATTAGTGTTTGAGGTCGCAGGATTCTGTCCGTTTAGGAAAGGTTAAGATGAAAATCCCTTCGCTTCCCTGTGCTAGATTCATTGCTATGTTTGTTATTAATGTTTTTTTTCTCTTTGCAGAGATAGACTACTGTGCCTCCCGGAATCACGGATGTCAGCACAAGTGTGTTAACACAGATGGTTCCTATTCCTGCCGCTGCCTAAAAGGCTTTACCCTGAATCCAGATAAGAAAACCTGCAGAAGTAAGTGGCCCTGCATGTCGAGAAAGGGCTGCACTGCTAAATGCCCACTAATTCTCCTTTTCCTTGTGAATCTCTAATAAGGTATATTTGTGTGCAACTTTTTAAAAAAAGATTTTATTTGTTTATCTTTAGAAGAGAAGGGAAGGAGAGAGGGAGAAAAATATCAACGTAGGGTTGCCTCTCATGCATCCCCTGCTGGGAACTGGCCTGCAACCCAGGCATGTGCCCTGACTGGGAATAGAACTGGTTACCTTTTGGTTTGCAGGCCTGCGCTCAATCCACTGAGCTACACCAGCCAGGGCTGTGTGCAACTTTTATGTTTCCTCATATTATCCCGCCCTTCACTGTATCTCTATCTCATGTGATCCTGTGATGGGGATGGCTTCTAGAGATCGACTAACCTGGGCCTGCCCATTGGGTTCATATAGCAAGGCTGAGGCCCGAGCTGAAGCTCTATCTGAAATGGGGGTGCTCTCTCCCTCCTTCTTACCCCCACAACATGTATTTGGGACCTTGAGAAAGAAGACTCCAGAGACAGGAGGCAAAAGGAGTGGGTTTCTTCTAGTCCTACGAGATAAGACACTTGGTAGCTGCTGAGAGGGAAATTGCAGCTCTATCCTCTTTGATATGAAGGGAGGAAAAACAAGGCTCTGGGCAGCCCCGCACCATTCAAGGAGGACATGGTGTCAGGAGGATGATATGAAGGATGTGCAGAGTGACTCAAATGCCTCTCATCTGTCACTTTAAGGAACATGGGCCCCAAATGGGATCTCTACACTAGACCGTCCCTAAGAGACCCCTAGAATGAAAAGTCTACAAGGACAAAGATGCTTGTCTTTTTCTGACTCTTGTATCCTCAACAACTCAAAGTGTTGGTACATATAGGTGTGACAAGTATTTATTAAATGAATGAATGGATGGATCTCCCTGAGATTTGTCATCGTGGAGAAATTGCAATTATTATTTGAATTACTAAATCTTGTTGGAAAGATGGCCTTCTTAAGGCATGAAGGTTGTGAATTTTTTCAAAAAGTATTCTCATAGTCAGTCCACACTTAGACACCCTGGATTGTTCTCGTCTTCCTGACAGTGTGGCACACAGAATTCTCGGGAGCTGCCATTTAGGGGTGTGTACACTCATGGGCTCCTCCCCCCACTCCTTCCTAGTGATGGGTGCGGCAACTTTGCATCACAGGACTGAATTTTCAGAGGTTTGGCTGCATATCTCCTTTGAAAAGGACCGTAGGCTGTGTAACTGGAATCCAGAGAAGCCACATTCTGCTGCCAGCACCTACTGACTCACGCACTCACTCTAGGAAGCGTTGAGTCTCATAGATGGTTGCAGAGCCCATATTTTGAAACTGAGCCTCTTTTACAGAAGATAAGTGCGTTGGCTTGCCTGGATGCAAACCCTGGAAACATCCACACATGAAGTGGGAATTTTAACTGAGATTATTCGGAATGCAGAAACAATCAGATGGAGTATTTCCACTAGACCGCACATGCACAGAGTATGTTAGAGGGCCAGATTTCCTGGCCTGGTCTCTCCTCTCTGCTTTTCACATCTTTTTTTTTTTTTGGTGGAGAATGTGTCCATGGCTGACTACACCCAGGGAAAATCACTCCCAGGTGGACTCATACTCGTGGGCCAAAAGCTCTTATGTGGGGAATAATTAGATCTGCTTCAACTCAGACACCCGTGTTACTGCGAGCCGCACTGTGTGACTAACGGAGGGAAGAGGAAATGAGCTAGGCATGTGGCCATCGGTGGAGGGAATCTGCTTGAAACTCGGCGTCTCCTCCCGTTCATCTAAGACTCCCTCCACCTCTGCCGCTCCCTCCACACCCAGCCAGAGAGGCACTTGGAACCAGGGAAGGGTCCGAGGAGGCGGTGCACACATCAGTATGGAAGGAGGAGGGAGGCCGAGACCAGAGGGCAAGTGCAGGGGAAGAGGCCAATCAGAAGTGTTTGACCACAGGTCAGTCCGCAGATAGGCCATTCGCGGGCTTTGGCCCAGCCCAGAGTCCCTAATGCTCTTGAACATACAGAGTGGGACAAAAGTGGGTTTATAGTTGTGAGGACACGAAACCCAGATTTTTTTCTTGCATTACTACTTGTTAATTAATTAATTAATATTTTTCATACGAATAACTGCCAACTTGCTTTTGCCCCACCCTGTAATTCAGCTGTTAGAGCTCCATTTCCTCTTTAGCCAGGTGCCCTACTTTTTCATCCAAGGAAACGGAATTCGTTCCTGAAACCCGATGTCCTCATCAGCCCTTCTCCCAACATCCTGCCTTGTTGTTACATTTTCTAGTCTTTGCTGCTGACCCAGCCCCTGACTTAATGTTTGCCCTCAGTCCATTGTGGTGGACAGCTGTTCGTGAAAGCGAGCGTTCACTGTCTCTCTAAAGCATTATGTGCAAGAGGGAAGCAAAGAAATTGGGTTTCAGACATGAAGTTTGTTGTTAGGAGTCTGAGGATCTCAAGAGCATTATAGATCTCAAGATCAGAGTACAGCCATCTACATTTAATAGGCGGTTAATGGATGTGGGCTATTTTCAAATCTAATACAAAATCTATTTTTCAAAGGAATTTGATGTCATTCAATTAAATTGAGGAGGGAGGAGTTCAAGCAGAATCCTACTGAAGAAAAGACCCTTGGCAAGGATTCATTCTTCTTCCTCATCCGGGCACAATTTCTTTTCCTGGAAAGTGCTATCATCGATTTAAGGCATAAATTATTAAGGCGGCTGTGCAAAGCACAGACACCAGGACTGGCCTGGCTTTCCAGCTGGGACCCCGGGGCAGAATCAGATGTGAGTGGCTCCAGAGTGCTCACATGCTGGTGCTCCCTGAAGCCGGAGACCTCACACTCGAAAGACCCAGGGTGGGGTCCACCGATTGGACTGAGCCGGGGCATGTGAGGGCTGGTCTTGGCAGTGTCACCTACACTGGCTGCGTGACCTTGGACAGACTGCTTTTCTTACCAGTACCTGGATTTACTAAACCGAAGGAACACGACTTCCTGCCTTAACATTTAGTAGCTGGTCCCCTTTTTTTCGGAACTACCTGTGCCACTCAGCTGGCATTATAATTTGTTCCCCGGGATCACTGTTTTGTCTTACCTTCTCAGCATGGTCTCCATCTCATAAGCTCTGTTTAATTTGTGACCTGAAAGTTTGATCATCTGATGTCAGAGGGGCCTTACCAGAGAAAGCTGCACTGTAGCCTGGTCCATGTGTAGCACTTCATAGTTAGGGACCAGACTGAACAGATATGGGCTCCATAGTAGCTTCTCAATAAAAACTCTACACTCCACTCTACTCTCCCCGCCACCCCTGGCAACCACCATTCTGTTTTCTGCTCCATGAATTTGCCTATTCTAGGTATCTCAAATAATATTTGTCCTTTTGTGGCTGCCTTATTTCACTTGGCATACTGTCCTCAAGGGTCATCCAGGTTGTGGCATGTGTCTGAAGCCAATTAAGGACATTTACTTTCACCTGCCAGACCCAGAGGTCATCGATCCCAGGGTTGGCTCAGTGATGTTGTCAAAAACCCAGACTCTTTCTGTCCCTTTACTCTGCTGAAGTGTGTTGAGTGTCATCCTCACACTTGTCAGCCTGCGGTTATAAAACAGCCCCCGTAGCTCCAGGCATCATGACCTCACACCACTAGACCCAAAGACAGAAAAGAAAGAGGGTAGAACAGAATGTTGCTCTTTATACATCTTTGTCTTTTCAGGAAAGAAAATTTTTCCTAGGGGCCCCATAAACTTCTCCTTATGTCTCATTGGCTAGAACAAGGGCACATTCCCACCCTAGGCCGATCACTGACAAAGGAGAACATGGTTGCTGGGATGATTAGACCAGCCATGATTCATGAGGATCAGGGCTCTGGTCCCAAGACAACAGGGTAGTAATGGTTGTTGGCAAGGCAACCAACAGTGTCTGTCACACCCGCAGAAAAAAGAACAATGCAGTTCAACTGATCCAGCCCAGCCATTGAGGTTGGTGGCGACCTTTCCTCCCAACATCAGTCTCATAAAAGCCCCCCCAGCTCATTCTGTTCCCTCTTACTGTTCTCCATCTTTCCCATAACCGGCTCTATGTGAGGCCTTGGGGTGTTAGCACTTTCTACCAGGAAACGAAACTGCTCATTGGCTGCTAGGCAACTAGATGGCTAACTAGCTTGGATGGGGTATTACCATAGGACAAAACTACAACAGTCTGGGCAGCGTCTGGGGTGGGTCTGCTCCAGGTTCTTGATATGGATGCTGCCATGGTCTCACTCAGAGCAAGCCCAAGTGTTTGGACACTTCTTAATGTAACTGCCATTTCCCGCCTCTTCTAAGTAGCTGGTTGTCTTGCAAGATCAGCTTTTGTTCATTCTGCGTTGTGCCATTTGATGTCACTGTCAGATGCCACAGCAGATGGCAGCTCCCCACATGTTTTGGAACCCTAGTGATCAGATTAATTGGAAAAAGAGACTCCTGGATTTTCTCAGCTTTTCCATCTTTCTTGGAAGGGATGAGGCTGGGGACTGTGGCCCCCAGCTTTTTGGACATCAAAGGGGAAAAGACCCATGCCTCAGACACCAGGGATACATTTTGGGGACCAGGTTCTCCTCTAAACAAGCTCCGGAGAGCAGGAACTGTATTTTGTGTGTGTTTTTTTAGAACACCTTATTGACCGTTTCCTGTGAGGGGCTGACCTCACCGCCCTGGAGAAGCCCGGGGCCTGAAGCAGAATCTGCCCTTTCTCCCCTCAGGGATCAACTACTGTGCGCTGAAGAGGCCAGGCTGTGAGCACGAGTGTGTCAACACAGAGGACGGCTACTACTGCCGCTGCCACCGGGGCTATGCCCTGGACCCCAACGGCAAGACCTGCAGCCGTAAGTGTGAGGGGGGGGGGTGCTGACTAGAGGGAAGGGGCCCCACAGCGCCCCCAAGCTCACTAGCAGGCTGCTACTCCCGAAGTCCCCAGATTTCCTGTGGGCCTGAGGGTCTAAGAGTCTTAACCTTCCTTGCTTCAATTTCATCATCCATAAAATGGGACTATTAGTGCTTCCTACCTCATAGATTGCACTGTGAGGATTAAAATAATAGATATGTACAAAACACTCAGCAAAGTGCTATGAAACATGTAATCAGCACTCGATAAATATTAATCAGTGCTCCCAACAGCACTGATTAAATCAGACTGTCCCGAGGCCAAGTCCAAGCTCGACCGCGAACTAGATGCGTGACTGAGGGCACTTACTTCACCTCGTCAAGCGTTGATTTCTCCATCTGTTTAAGAAAGTGAAGATAATAATAGGACTGATCTCCCAGAGTTGTTAAGGGGAATGATTAGGAGCATTTCAATCTCTCAGCACTGCGGCCAGCACAGAGAAAACATACAGTTACGGATAATAGTTTGTTATTGTCACGGAGCCTGGGCGAGTGCTGGCCTCCGCTTAGGAGGAGAGGCGGGAAGGGGCTGAGCTTGGAAGGCACTTGGGCTACCACAGAGCTACTCCGAGGGCGGAGCTGAGACACACGGGACTTTTGGTGAAGCCTTTCCTTAATTTTCTTTTGTAGGAGGCACAACAAAGCTCCATGGGTGACGTAAACGCACGGAAACTAGCAGGCTTTGCCAGCTGGACGGTTCCGTCTTTTACGAGGCCCAGTCTGCACTGGCCCAGGCCAGCGGGGGTGGGGGCGCCTGGCCACCGCAGTGGGTGCCTGTGACCCTGGTGCCGGGAGAGGGGCTTGGTGACCCGCCAGCAGAGAAGGGGCCCTTTGTGTGGCTTTCCACCCAGCAAGCTGCACATCTGCTCCAGCTCGGGGGACAGAGATAGCCTGTGAACGAGAACAGTGCAGCTGTTCAGCATTTGGACCTTCAACTGCCAGGAGGGGAAATTTCCCAGATGAAGTATTAGGTGCAGAGCGGAGTCCTCAGGAAAACTTGTGCCCGTTTAGTCTTCAGAGGGAACAAAGTGCCTCCAGTTGGCTTTCTAAGGACTGATCTCAGAGGTCAGAGGACTGTTGAACCAGAGGGTCGGCCCCGCTGTGGCATTTGCCTCTGGATGTCTCTGAGTCAGTCCCCTCCTGAGACGTGAGTGGGGAGCAGGAGGTCTTCCACGAGACAAGGAGATGCCCTGGTGAAGGCGTATCTGAGCACGTTCTGCCTTCTTCCAGGAGTGTGGCTGGTACCCTGGGGCAGGCTGGGCACCGTCTGGCTGAGCCCACTTAAAGCCCCAGGGACCATGGCCTGCCTCTCTCTCCCAGCATGCCTTGGGGGACTTAGAAGGACTCAGAGGAGAGGACAGAGAGTTGGGCCATTTTTTTCTCTCTGGAATCTAATCAAAAGGACCACCTAGTCAGCTTTAAGAATGTATAAACCAAGCCATTTCTTCCTGGGAGTCCCCAGAGAAAGCCACTATGTCCTATTCCCCTTGAGGGTTCAGAGAGCCCCGGGCCACAAGACAGTGAGCCCCTCTGGCACGCTCTCTGGGCAGCACTGCTGTGAGCATTTTCTAGGCATTCATTCATTTTATCCTCACAACAGCCTTAGGAAGCATCCACATTCTCATCCCTGTTTAAAGATGGGGAAGCTCTAGCCAGTGTGGCTCAGTTGGTTGGGCGCCATCCTACAAACCAAAAGGTCACCAGTTCAATTCCTGGTCCGGGCACATGTCTGGGTCGCTGGTTGGGGTTAGACTTGTAAGGAAGGCAACCAATCAATGTTTCTCCTTCTCTCTCCCTTCCCCTGCCTCTACAATAAAAAATTTTAAAGCTTTTTTTTTTTTTTAAGTAAGATAGGGAAACTGGCACAAAAAGATTAAGTAGCTTTCTTGGCTTTCTTGGGGCCTCATGACTGGTAAGTGGTGGAAGCAGGGTGTAAATACAGGCCTCTGTCTCCTGAGATCCTGCAAATGTTTGCAGTAGGCGCATCCACCAGCAGAATGTTCCAGAAGGCATGAGAGCCAGGCCCTGTGGGAGTCAAGTTCACTTGCTGGCCTTGCACAGGGCCTCCAATGTCTGTCCAGTCTCTGAAAGACAGCCTGCAGGGCCGTCCATGGGAGCCGTTCACACAGCTGTGTGATCCCAGCCCTTCAGAGCCCACGGAACAGCGGGGCCAGCTGTGCAGTGCTGGGGTGCCAGGGGCAACCATCCATGCAGGCCAGGGCTTTGGCTTTCTGAATCTGGGTGTCCTGGTTATGGGGGAAAGAACCTTCTTTTTCATTCTCAGATGGAAATGAAACTATACAATTAATTCTTACTCACCACTACTTAATAATAATCATAAGCATTCATTAAGAGGTGACTGGGCGCCAGCGACGATTCTGAGCAGTACGCGTGGCAGCTCACTGACTTCCCACCACAGTCCTCTAAGAAAGCAGCCGTCATCATCCCGTTTCCCGTCAGGAAACAGTGGGGTGGGATTTGATCCCAAGTAGTCTGATGCCAGGAAGCTCATTCTTCGGCATGACTCTGTCGGCGGTGCGCCGTTGGGCAGGCAGCTGGGCCTTCCTGAGCCTCTCTGGCCTCCCGGTGAGATGGGGTTCGCATCTGTTCTCAACACCGCCTGGAGCACTTGAGTGCGTGCCCGGGCCCTCGGCAAAGAGGGCTGCAGTCAGGAACATGTGTGCTGACCATGTGTGCTCTGACCTGGGCTGTGCCGTGTGTGCTCTGCTCTTCAACGATGCGGGAAGAGAAGCAAATGAGCCTGATGTTCTAGAGAGGCCAGCCACACAGGGTAGAATAAAGTGAGATGGCTCTCAGGGGCTCCTTCCAAGGAGGTTTTGTATTGAATGCCCGTCGCTGGTGGGCAATGCCCCTCCTGTTATTGTTATTTTCTGTTTTTGTGTGACAACCGCAGGCGTGGATCACTGCGCGGAGCAGGACCATGGCTGCGAGCAGCTGTGTCTCAACACAGAGGAGTCCTTCGTCTGCCAGTGTTCGGAAGGCTTCCTCATCAACGAGGACCTCAGGACCTGCTCCCGTGAGTCTCCCTCCGCCCCTCTCTGATGCGGGAGGTTTGCAGCAGGAGGGAAAAGTGTGAGCACTGCAGAGGACAGCGCCTGGCCCCTCTTTCCTCTGCCCTTTGCTCCGGGGAGATCAGGGGGATGTCCCCGGGTGACGACAGGCCCCGGGGCAAGGTGGCGTGGAAAAGCCCACAGGCCCCACCGACCACCTCGCCTGGCTGTTGGGTTTTGCAGGGGCTGATTATTGCTTGTTGAGCGACCATGGTTGTGAATACGCCTGCGTCAACACGGACACATCCTTCGCCTGCCAGTGTCCCGAGGGCCACGTACTCCGCAGTGATGGGAAGACCTGTGCCAGTGAGTGTTCTCAGATCTGGGGACGAGTGGGCCTTGGCAGAGGCGGCCCCCGGGCGACGGGTAATTCCCGGGGAGGTGCAGAGACGGACAGGTAGTTCCGTGCTTCCCTCCCCTGGTGTCGCTGAGCAGAGTCAATGTGCAGAAAGGCCTCGCTCAGTGATGTGAGACCCGCGATGCTGCCCCCTCTACCCGCGCCCCGCCCCCAGCCCCCAGCTTCCTTTTCCAGCACCAGAGATGGCTTTCTCTGTTCCCACAGACTGCCTCATGGTTGCTTTGGGGCTGGACAGAGAGCCCCATTTCTTAGCTCTCACTTCTTTAACCCTTCAATCTGGGTGGAAGTGGAAGCCAGCCAGGGTTGCACAAGAATGGCACAGTGAACCCCTTACTGACTGCTGCCTTCATGCTGATACAGGCCTCCTGTTCCTGCAGCCCCGTGGAATCCCCATCCTGCGGTGAGGAGACTGCAGCTCAGATCAGTAAAGAGGCTGTGGTTGCCAGCTGTTAGAAGCGGGTCCAGTCTCTGGTCCCTGTGACTCCAAAGGCAGTTCTGGGATGAGGGGGGCTCCTGAGAAACCTCCCCTCCCCCCATCTAGGTCATCTGGCTTCAGGTGGTGAGGTTGGCGTGATGTTTCCTGGGTACATACTTCCTTGCAGCTGGTCCCATTTTCAGTCTCTGTTAATTTAAACCAAAATCAAACAAAATACCCGCTAGATCTTTCTCTCTCTTTCACTGAAAAATATGCTATTTTCTGCCCTGCAATTCCATTTCCAAGATAAAGGCTTTAAAAAAAGTCATTTTGAGAGGAGGGATCAGAAGTGGAGAAAAAAGACTGTAATTTCCCCTCCCCATCCTGCTGGTTATAGGGTTGGGTTTCCCGACCACTGATACAATTGTGCCACAAACTAATTTATCCACCTTTTTATTTGGTCCACTCACGTGGCCAGGTGAGCCGACTGCCCAGCGGGGTGTGCCTCCCTAATTGTGCAGCCTGTGAGGAACGTTTCCGTACTTTGAGACAGATTCTTGAATCTTGGCAAACGGATTATCCATTTTAATGCCTGTGGCCGCCTGCCCAGCCGCCTCCTGGACTGCTGCTCCAGCCAGCACAGGAGGGTGTGGGCGGGCGGGTGCAGTGAGAGGACGGGTGTGTCGAATTGTAGCGACGTCTGACCGCCTGCCAAAGCCAGATGCATGGTTTTTCACTGGTTCGTTTAAATTCCCCACCATCTTAGATTATTCACGCCCTTCCTTCTCTCTTACTGTGATCACCAAGAGCTGACTCGAAGACGGTTGCAGGCCTTCTAAAGAAATTCTCACAGCCCTTCCAAACAAATGCTGCCGCTTTTCCATAGAACCTCGTGCTCCCACTCCCTCCCTACCCAGGTCCACGTCTGGGTTATGCCACTGACACTTTTAAATGTTGCCCATTTTTAAATTTAAAGTGTGTTTGCAGCTACTGGTACAGTTACATCATCCATAAGAGTAAATGGTGAACAGTGCAATTAGAAGTGAATTTTGATGTGTGTCTTGTATGTGGTTGTGACTATACGAAAACCTGTGAGATGATCAGACAGACTAGAATTATCCTCAGGGAATGGGGGTACCTAGGAGACACCAGCTGCTACCTATGCACTGAGCTATTCCCCTAACTGAAGGCTTCTTGTCTGCCCCAGGATGATTCAGCCTGGCTGCCCCTCTTGTAATAATGGGCTGTGTTTCCAGTATGGTATAGGTAACTGGGGAGGGGGGAGTGTGTTTGCCAGCTCTAGGCCAGATGACAAAGATCCTGATGATGTGACTGCACCTTTTTTTTTTTTTTTTGAAAAACCTGCTGGACTGTGGATGGGCCCACTGGGGGTCGCCCCGGTCTGGCTCAGCTGATAAAGGTGTCCTTGTCCTTTGTCAAGGCAGCCTCTCCCTAGAGCTTTTATAGCAGGTGACCTGAAGAACCCTTCACCCACTTTCCAGAAGGTTCTCTGAAGCATAGACTAATTGGCACTGTTACCCCCATAGCCCTGCAGGCCCCTTGGGCTCTACAGAACCTGCAGTGAGGCCTACTCTCCCTCCCTCCTGCCCCTGGCCCCCAAGATGTCATTGCCTAGGTTCTGCCCAGGAGCCCGCCTTGCTTTGGGGGAGTTGGTGCATATGTTGGTGGGAGGGGGTGCTGCAGCTGGGAGGCCTTCTCCCCACTCTGGCCCCTGGAAATGTCCTTGAGATAGACCTTTCACAAGGGTACCAGCATCAAGAAAGACTCCACGGGCTAGATTCTGTGTCCACAGAACACAGCCCACTGGCCTGCCGGCTCCTGGAGGTTGAGACCAGGTCCTATTTGGCCCATGGGAGATGCTCAGTAAAGTGCAGTGAGTGAATGTCAGAGTGAATGTCTTTCTGTCATATAGTAACTGGCACAGGGTCCACTCCCTGCTCAGTATCCATCAATGACTCTCCGTTGTCTCTCAAAATCAATTTCCAGTCATGTTCCTTGATTTGGCAGTGTTGGAGAACCCTTTCCTCCACCCCCGGAGCCCCATCCTAAGTCTTCCTTAATCCTGTAGTTCCTCAGGAGAGTGAGTCCCCAGATTCTCCGAGCAGATATTAGTCCATCTTGTGCTCACTTAGGAAACCACTCTCTTCCCCCTCTGCTGGTGGGAACCCAGCCTGTGGCTGATATCCCACCCCCCACACACCTATGGGGAACTTCCTGCCTGCCCCCTCAGGAAGCTTCTCTCCTACACCCCTTGCAGGTGGGGTCTGGACCTTACCACAGCATTCTGCTGCCCCAGCCTCACCTCAAGGCTCTCTGTCCACAGATCTAAGAAACACTTGGCAGAGTAGAAAGAACACTGAACAAGTAGTCCCAAAACTAGGTTCAAATCTTGTGGCTTCCACCCTGGGCAAGGGAATTGACCATCTCTGGATCTGATCACTGAGCTGTAAGCTGAGAGTGATCGTTACTGCCTTTCTGCCAAGGTTACCATGTGGCACAGGGAGAGACTTTCATTGAAGAGCTTTGGGAACGTGCCATAAACCCCAAAGATACTGTGATGTGGTCTTATCTCCCACCTTTAGGCTGCACCCTCCCGGCCAAGGAGGCTGAAGTAGCCCCCACTATCCTGGGGCCTGGCCTGCTCCTGTTGGAGGGGCCCCTAGGAGAGGTTACCCAGGAGAGGTCAGACTCAGGAGCCTGAGGAGGCCCTAGGAAGACCACCTTCCTCTGACAGGTGAAGAGCTTTGGTGGGGGTCTGAGTCACAAAGATAGAGCGCTGGGAATAGATAGACCCAGTCAGGGTCCCCTAGTCTAGCCACCTTAGGCGGGTCTGTGAAGGCCTGTCAGGGCCTGATCCCTGAGCTTGACTTGGAAGGGCAGAAGCAGCCCCGAGCAAGGTGAGGGGAGTGCAGCGGTCTCCTAGGGCTGCTGTAGCAAGATACTGGGGGCTTCAACAACAGAAATTGTCTTTCTCACTGTCCTGGAGGCTGCAAGTCTGAGATCAAGGTGCCTGCCTGGTCGGGGTCAGTGAGAAGCTTTCTCTCCGCTGTGTCCTCCGTGGCAGAGAGAGAGGAGAGAACAAGCTCGCTGGTAGCTCTTCGCATAAGGCCACCAATCCTGTCATGGGCTCTCTACCCTCACGACCTCATCTAAACCTAATAATGCCCAAAGTCTCTACCTCCAAATTACCATCACACTGGGGGGTAGGACCGCAACAGACCGATTTGGAGGGGACACAGTTCAGTCCACATTATAGGTCTGATGGAACAGCAGGAAGCTTAGAGACCTTTCCTTGCTTTTGTGGGAAACAGGCCCAGGTAGGACACTGGCACCCAGGATGGCCCGGGGGTTGGTGGCAGAGTCAGGACCAGAACCCAGGTTGCCTAATGTTGGATCCCTTGCCTTGAGTGAGTAAGATGCTCTTTAAAATTACAGCTCAGTTCAGCTGCTTCTTGGTTTGTCTGAGCGAAAGCCTTTACAGAGTTAGCAAACGATTGGCTGCTCCTAGTTGGATTCCAAGAAGAGCCAGAAAACTGTCATTCCGCCGGCGGCCACTGTGGCTTTCTCCCTCTGGAGCTGGGGTGGGTTTTAATAACCTCCTGCGTGGAGCCCCAGGCACAGGATTGCTGCCTGTCATCGCCACCGAAGTGCAAGCCCACAGAACGCATTACCCCACAATTACCGTACCCCAGACGTACGTGACTCGCTAGGTGTGGAATCCAGATGTGGAGAGCACAGTCTGTGTCAACACACGGGGCTGCCAGAGGGGACCCTGAAAACCTGCTTTGTGCCCTGACACTTCTGGTCATCCTGATCCCAGATGGCAGACCCTCGGTCGGCGGGTGCCATCTGGCAGAAAGCGTGACGAAGCGTGTGGGCCTGCCCCCTCGGTGTGAAAGCAGGAAGACCCTTCTTTTAGAGGGACGTGTTTTCTTCCTGTGTCCCTCGATTTCTCCTGAGTCCTCTCGTCCATTTCATTTCGGTGGTGGCTCCCGGTTGGGTCTGTGCTCACTCTCGTCTCCGGATTTGGGTCCAGCTGCTTCTTTAAGCAGGTTGCGTTTGTTCTCATCCCCACACGTATCGACCCCGTACCTGCACTGAGTCCCAGGTGTTGGGAGAGAGTGCGCTGGGCATGTCGTGCTGAGTGTGGGCATCCCTGGGGTGGAAGCTGGCTCAGGCTCCATCCTGGCACAGTTTAAAATGTCTCAGGGAAGAGATATATTAAAGACATAATCTCATCCGTCCCGGGTGAAGAGAGTTGCGATGCGGGGAGAAGAGGTGCCACAAGAGCACGTGGCAGGGGGGCCGTCACCTGGTCTAGAGAAAGCCTCCCGAGGGAGAGACGTTTGGTCCGACACCTAGAGGCTGGCGGAGCGGGCAAGCCGGAGATGGCGGGCGTTCGTGCCCGGATGTCTGCGTCCTCCCTAAAGTTTTATGTTGGAATCTGAGCCCCTCAAAGTTATAGTGTTAGGAGGCAGTGCCCTTGGGAGGTGATTACCTCCTTGGGAGGTCATGAACGTGGAGCCTCTGTGAATGGGATTTGTGCTGTTATGAATGAGACCCCACAATGCTCCTTAGTCCTTTCTGTCCTGTGAGGACACAACCAAAAGTCAGAGATGTGTGTGTGTGGGGGGCCCACCCAGCCGTATGGGCACCCTGATCCCAGAATTCCAGCCTCCAGAACTGCGATCAGTACATTTTTGCTGTTAAGAGCCACCCAGTGTGTGGTGTTTTGTTCCGGCACCCACGGACCGAGATGGAGTGGGGAGCCCTTCCGAGGCCCAGGAATCAGCACGTGTCTGCGCCAGGTCCAGGGAGTACTGACTTTTGAGTGCCTGAGGGGAACCGGTGACGGATGGGCTTGGAGAAGCAGGAGCGACAGATCACCTACGGCACTTAGGGTTACTTTAAACCACTTGGAGGCCTCGCCTCCCTGAGAAAACCATTTTAATTTGTCTTCTGAGAGTCTCCCAGCCGGTCTGAGCAGACTCTGCTGACCTGCGATGACCACTGGAGGCAGTGGACCAGGGAGCACGGAGGTGATCGATTTGTGAGCTAATCACTCCTCTGCCCAGCACAGCTGAACCAGTTTACCTCTGCAGGTTAAGGGACCTTGGGAAGGTCACTCTCTGGCCATCAGTTTTCTCAACTCTGAAACAAAAGGATTGAGCAGTCCATCTTCAAGATCCCTTTCAGCCCGAAAATGTAGTGTCTGGCACAGAGTGAGTGCTCCATAAACACTTGCTGAATGAATGAACCTCTCTCACTGAGGTGCCCACAGTTCTCCCAAGGCTGAGGTATCCCACAATAATGAGTCAGGGATTATGGCTCTTTGCCTGTTAGGGACCCACTGAAGTACTTTCCTTAAGGGGAGTACCTTTGGCTCCCAGGAGAAGCTGGCTCCAGGTTGGTTTCCAGACTTGGTGAGTAGAAAGCCGCGAGATCCTGTGGTCAGGAAGTAAACTACAGTACAGCTTTGGCATTCTCTAGTTTCCCATGTGTAGTTCTTTAATTTATGGGTGATCCAGAGCATCCCCGACATGCCGAAGCTGGACATTTTGCTGAACAGATAGGAATTGTGCGCTCTGCCAGGCGGGTGTTGGGAGAGAGTGGGGAGCCCAGCTGACCCCAGCACCCTCGCCCTACTGGTTCTTAGTTAAAACGTCTGCACAAAAGCCCCAGGAGGCGGGTCTGGTCACCCTCACTTTTCAGAGTGGAAAATTGAGTAAATGTTTCCTTTTGCTCCATGGGTACTCACCAGGGGACCTGCCGTGTGCAGGTACTAAATCGGTGCTGAGGTTGAGAACTCATCACTGCACTACTGCCTCTAGATCAGACACTCTGAGGGGGTGAGCAGGGGAGAGGTTAAAAACCCAAACTCTCCACGGACTTTTAAAGAATGCACGCAATAAAATTTCAAAACAGCCACTACTATGAAAGTGCAAGAGCACTCAGAAAGTGTGCCGGGTGATGCATGAAGGCATAGCTAAGTAGACATGTAGATAAGTTTATCCACATTATGTGATAGCCAATGAAGTTGATCTTATTCTCTAATAGTTATAGGCCGCTTGTATCTCTCCTTTTGTAAAACTGTCTTTTCAGGTCTTTTGTTCATTTTTCCTATGAAGATGATGATACTGTTTAATTTTTTTGCTCTTTATATGTTAGGGAGTTCTGCTTACAGATGTGCTTTCTATTTTGAAATGCGCACTGTGGAAGTAGATACTGTTTTAATTTAGGGTGTCTGAAATGTCGTTTGAGATTGAATAAGTCACGGACGTCTGAGTCAGTCCCTTCTTCTGTTTCTCCGATTCCACTGGGGTTCTCAGGATTGGATGCATGTGCCTCGGGGGACCACGGCTGTGAACACTCGTGTGTAAGCGGTGAAGACACCTTTGTGTGCCAGTGCTTTGAAGGGTATATACTCCGTGAAGATGGGAAAACCTGCAGAAGTAAGTTTTCCTTGGCGCTGGCTCCCGTCTGTGTGCCTGTCCTCACGTGAATTCCACCGTCCCCATCTCTGTGTAAGTCGGCTACTCCCGAATTCAGTGCCACGTGACCACCACACACAATGTGGAATTCTGGATGGAATCTTGGGTCAGAAAAATGCCAGTAGGTAAAAATTAGGGAAATGCAAACAAACCGTGGGCTTTGGTTGATATTGGCTGATGTATCAGCACTGCCCCATTAATTATAACATGTATTACACTAATGGAAGATGTTATAGGGGAAACTGGGTGTGGGGTTTATGGGAACTCTCTGTGCAATCTTTTCAATTTTTCTGTGAATCCAATACTGTCCTAAATAATAAAGTCTATTAGAAATAGAGCAAATGAATGCACAAATGCAAGAAGTCACTGCCAGAGCTACAGCTGAAGTTGCTCGTTTATGCCCTGTGGCAAGAAGCAGTGGTTCAGTTGCATGGGTTAGTGGAAATGAAGATTCGGTCAACTTCCATTTCTGCCATTTATTAGCTGAGAAAGTTGCTTAACTTCTCTGAGCCTTTGTTTCTTTATTTCTAATAATATTGTTGTTCCTGGGACCCTCCTAGAGACCATCGTATGATGAGGCCATTCTTATATCTCAGAAAGCAAAGCCTCTTAGATGAGGCCAGACATGTCTCCATATAATCAAAGGAAAGTGCGTGACCCCGAGCAAGTGATTTCCATCCCTATCGGTCACTTTTTTGAATGCTTCTTAAAGCACTTTCCAAAGAACAACTCATGTTTACAGAGATGGGTAACTGGGATTATTACTCTCATTCAGATGGGCAAAATAAGGTTTCAAAGGGTTAGGTAATTCTCCCAAGTCAGGTCATGTGTCAGGGACAGAGCCAAAATCAGTTTTCAGTGCTGCTAATCCAAATTGAGGTTTAATTTTCTAAGCAATCATACCAAAAATGTTTCCCTTCTGATATCAGAAAGTACATCTGCAGAAAGCTGGTGATGGATGGCACTTTTATGAGACCCCGAATTAGATGCTAGGGAAGGAGGATGGGGATGGCGGTGAGGAGGTTCTGGAGAGTTTGCCCAAATTGGAGCCACTGACCTGCAGCCTCAATTTCACCCTCTTTCCCAAGGGTCACTGGGCTCAAAGGGCTCTGGATTCCGGGGCCAACACGAATGGACCCCGGGAGGTTGATGAACCCTGGGGAAAACTTTATGTTAATGAAATGCTTTAACTTGCTCTGCTGCCCCCAGGGAAAGACGTCTGCCAAGCAGTGGACCATGGCTGTGAGCACATCTGTGTGAACAGTGGCGAGTCATATGTCTGCAAGTGCTTGGAGGGCTTCCGGCTCGCTGGGGATGGGAAACACTGCAGAAGTAAGTGACGGCCAGCTAGAGACACACTTGTCCATCTGCGGGCCTTGGTTATAGAACTTTGTTTAATCTTTAAAATCTTCCTTTGTGATCAATGTCACAATGACAATGTCACACTTGCCTTGGGTGTTCTAAAGTGTCTTGCTGGTGATCAATACAGTAGACTCTTAGTTGTTAGGAATCTCTAGGTCAAGGTCCTGAGTTGTCAGGCTCTTTACTTCTTTTCATGTTCCCCCAGCTGCTGGCCCTCTCCATAAGGGCTGTGTGGACAGTGCCCGGCTGGTCATGGGACTGACTCAGAATCTCTGTGAGCAATCGCTGTGGGCATCAGAGGATAATTACAGGGCTTTTGCTTCTCGGAAGCTCTTATAAGTAAGCATAGAAGATGTGAGAGGTGCTGAAGGGATCTTCTCTGGGTTTTATTTAACCTACCATCATTCACTTCTATATATCACACAGATCAGACTCTGACAGTGTATTTAGAAGGCATATTAGTCAAGGTTCTCCAGAAAAACAGCACCAGTAAGATGTATGGGTG
Source organism: Artibeus jamaicensis (assembly GCF_021234435.1). Taxonomy (NCBI): domain Eukaryota; kingdom Metazoa; phylum Chordata; class Mammalia; order Chiroptera; family Phyllostomidae; genus Artibeus; species Artibeus jamaicensis. The sequence goes on along the minus strand of NW_026522059.1, from coordinate 29,124,739 downwards.
TGTGTATACGTACACACACACACACACACATAGATAGATAGGTAGATAGATAGATAGATAGATAGATAGATAGATAGATAGATAGATAGATGTATATGTGTGATGGATGGATGGACAGATATAGAACATGATTAGGGGGGTTCGGCCAGTATGGTATCTGCAGGTAGGCCAGCAGCCTTGAGATGCATGGAAGAGCTGATGTTGCAGCTCCAATCCAAAGGCAGCTGCTGGCAGAATTCTGTCCTCTGGAGGAATCTCAGTCTGTTTTACATAAAGCCTTCTACTGATTAGGTGAGGTCTACCCACATTATGGAAGGTACTCAGCTTTACTCAGAATATACTGATTCCAGTGTTAATCTCGCCTGAAAAATACCCTCATGGCAACATCTAGACTGCTGTTTGATCCAACAACTGGGCACCATAGCACATAAACTTACCCATCACAGTACCCAAAGTTAGAGACAGAGACACGCTAGCTCAGAGAGGTAGGCATCAGAAGAGCACGGGGCAAGCATTCTTCTCCACTGAGAGATTCTGAGCTGTGAATCCCTGTTTTGGGGGGTTCAGCACTATCGACCTGTTCTTATGATTGATACTGTAGTCCCATGAGCAGAATGGCCCTGTTTTAGTTAAGGCAAAGTAAACTCATTGGCCTTGAGGTTGACTCAGGGGAATTTCCTCCCAGACTCCTTTGAGATAACTGGGGCCATTCCATGTGTCAGCAAAGCTGTGTTAGAGTGAACTCACTGCTCTTGTCGTCCACTGGGAAGAAGGGCTCCTACCTTTAGCAGGAACAGCTGTCTCCTGGAGGCCTGTGGGACCCTGGCTCCAACCTGCAGGCCTCCCTGCATGATCCTGTGTTTTGCCTTCACACAGCAATGCCCCTTCTGCGGAGACTCTGTCCACCGTGCTGCCATTACATCTGCCCGAGCCACCAGTCCGTGCTTTCTTCTTTGTTTCTATACATGCAGGCGTACACACATGCACCCTTTATCCATTCAACGTGTTTGTTGCTTAATAGGTACCACTTCTACCCCTGGGATTTAATTGCTAAATCAAATCCCTCCACTTTCAAATTCCCACTTTCTAGAAGGATCTGTAGCACACCTATTGCAATGTTGTAGGAAGCTCCCCCTTTTGGAAAGGGAATGAGAGAAAAGAACCGCAGGCTTTCATGCTGCGGAGGGGAGTGCTCAGGAGAGAGGACATGCCTCGTGCTAGCAGCTCGCTGCAGCTCACTTCAACTCCGGGCAACTCCGCGAAACTTTCTGAATTGTTTCACTTGTAGGTTCAGTATAATTAGTCCTGCCTTCCTCTTACCACAGGATGCTGTAAAGATTAAAGGGCTGTTACTACATGTGCTTCACACATGAGACATGTTCATTAAAACAGGAGCGTTGGGGATGTTTCTGGAAAAAAATCAGTAGTTTGGGAAAATCAAAAGCCATTGCAGGTCGAACAATTTGAAAAATTGGTGATAAATTTAGGACACCGGTCACCCACCTTACTATTCAGGCTTGAGGGGGTGAAAGCCCTTTGGGCCCTTCCCTCAGCCCATCCTAAGGATTAGATTGAAAGGGGTCTGTGTTAGAGGAGGTTGGAACGCAGATGGATTTCTACAAAATGGGTTACTTCCGCGATCTCTCCCGACGTGACTGCTCAGTCCAGCTGGTTTCTGCACTGACGGGATCGCTCACTGCACATTTTCCTCAGGGAAGGATGTCTGCAAATCGGCCCACCATGGCTGCGAACACATCTGCATTAATCGTGGCGATTCCTACATCTGCAAGTGCTCGGAGGGATTTGTTCTAGCGGAGGATGGAAGACGGTGCAAGAGTAAGTGATCTGAACTTGGCTTCCTGCTTTCATTTGGTTTGGGAGTAACTGCTTTTTGGACTCTTTTCAGGGAACAAATTCCCCATCCCTGCTTCCCTAATGAATATAAATGTGTGTGCATGAACAGAGCGTGGGGAAGGGAGCAGAACTCAGTGCTTGTGGGAAATCTTTTGAGACTTGTGCTGCACCCTGTGCTGGAGAGTTATGTTCAGCTCTGAGCCCTGCACTTCAGGGAGAGGGGGATGGAGCAAAGCTTTAATCCTGCAAAAATAAAACTGCTAAAGCAGCAGGGGAAAATTGAGAGAACTAATCTATAATCTGAGATTAGAGAAGGCCTTTCTAAACATGACATGAAACATAAAAGCCATAGAAGCAAAAAATGGAAAATGTATAGGAAGAGATTAAAGCTATGATACCTTTTTTGAAACCTATCAGTTACAGAGATCAAAAAGTTGATGATCCTTTATGTTGGCGAAGGTGTATTGTAATAGGTACTTACAAGTGTATCACCAAGTATCTGAATCAGTACATTTAGAAGGGCAATCTGGCAATATTTTAAAGGCAATTCAGCGTGTAAGAGTTTATGCTACCAATGTGTGCATGTATTCCCAAAACTATACATATATATATATATATATATATATATACACACATACATGCATATATGAACATTTTGTGCAGTATTATTTGTATCAACAAAATACTGGGAACAAGGTAAATCTCTATCCATAAGAGACTGATTAGGTAAATTACGGTGTAGCTATACAGTAGAATACTATACAGCTGTTTAAAAGAATGAAGCAGCTGTACATATCCTCAAGATATATTTTTCACCTAAAATATCCTCAAGATGTTTTAGAGAAAAAAATGGCACTGAATGGTTTTTATAGTATATTACTATTGATATATTTTGGAAGAGGCTCCCTCTAATATATATATTATATCATGTATAATATAAATATTATATGTATATATTATATACATTATATGTATATAATGTATGTATTATATACACATATGTATATATTAGATATATTACATGTATATATATATACACACATATACATGGAGCAACAGACACAGCACACACACACATACTCTTTTATAATGTTTTAATTTTGTTCGATATGCATGTATTATTTTAAAGAAAAAAATTAAGGAAAGGTATAGAGATGAAATTTAGAAAGCACCACGGTGAGGAAATTTAGCATGATGTCAAGTGAAAAATAAAGAAAGAAACTGGGGTCTTTCTAGAAAAAAAGACTTGAGATACCATTCAATTACCAAAGTGACTGTCACCTTGTGACCTGCCCCACCCCCACGCCCACCCCAGGGAAGGAAAGGAGACTGGCGAGAGGCTGCAGCACAGCTCAGGCGGAGGACAGAGAAATTCTCTCTCAGGGAAGCCGTGTGATGGACCTGCTAAGATCATGAGCTTTGAGTCAGACAGATCTGGATTCAATCCCCCATTTGTACACTTCTGTGAACTTGGGCAGATTCTGTATTTAAATTCTTAGAGTCTCAGTTTTTCATCTATACGATGAGAAGTAAATAAGATGACATATTTAAAGGTGCTCAGCCCAGTGCTGGCACATTCTAAGTGCTTGACGAATGACAGCCATTGTCATCAGCAACGGCAGAGCTGTCCCAAGATGGGGCTTCAGGGGCGAGGAGATGCATTCATTCCTCATCAGGAGAAGTGTTTAGGCTGCTGGGTAGGGATGTTGTAAAGATGTAAGCAACAGAGGGCGCTGCACTAGATGACCTTTAAAGGTCTTATTCAACCCTGAAATTCTGGAATTCAGTGAAGATTAAGTCCTGAAAGTCAATCAGTTGACCTGACTGCCAAAAATAAAATACCCAAGGAAAGTTGGGGTGACCCTCCTGCAAAGAAGTAGCCAGCAGGTGGGGCTGCGTTGCTCCTGGGTGGGAAAGCCGAAGTCTGGACCTACCATCCTTGTTTCCTGAGAAGCCTGCGTGCCCCTCTGTGGGTGGAGCCTGCGTGGGCTGGTTTTTTTCTGTACAAAAAGAGTGTATGAAGAAGAGGAAAAAACAGACCCACAGATATAGTCATTCCAGTATTTCTGAAATCCGCTAGAGATCCACATGCACTTTGCCCAGCTGTTGTTTTTGGTTAATTCAGGAACAGACTATGAATGTAAATGGAACTCTGAATTGGCCTTTTCTTCTTTCACTCGTAAAGAATCAGTAAGTTGAGTAATGAGGATAAGCACTTAATGGAGAAAGAGTGGAACCCAGCCCCCAACACACACATGCACACACATATACCTATTAGCATGTTATTTAGGCCAGGCAAATATTTATTTAGAAATATTCTTGAATGTGTGTGCCTTTACTTGCTTATATTGTTGTGCTTCACTTTCAAAGATTAGACAGCTGCTTGACATATAACAGAGAATGTTATGAGGTCATCCATTTGGGATGTGTAAATGTCCTACATAGCCCTGACAAAAAAATCTCTCCACACCCAGATTGCTTAAGTATTTGCATAAAGCTCTTCCTGTCAACCTTCTGAGCTGCCTGGAAAGCTTTTATGTAGAGAAAGAATTCCCAGTGATAATTCATGTTTACATTGTAATAGGTCAGTAGGGTACTTACAGGTAGGTGTGCTACCCAATGGGCACCATTTCCTTTATTCTGTCAATAAGCATTTATTGAACACCTATTGTGTGCGAGGTTTGGGGTGGGGTATGGAAGTGAATGAGACATGGCCCCTGTTGTGGAGGAACCGGCAGACTAGAGGAGGAGACCCACACTTAATCAGCTATTGCACGGTGTGTAGAGTACACTGGATGATAAGCAACTTGGTGTTGGAATTTTGTCTGGTTCACTATTGCATCCTGCTGCGCCTGCTGCCCTGCACGAAGCAGGTACTCAATAAGCAAAGTTTTGTTGGATAAGTTTATAGCATGAGGAGTACACAGAGGATACCTAATGCAAGCCGGGTTTCTAGGAAAGCTCTCTGCAAAAGGTGATAGCTAGGCTGAATTTTAAGAACTGCCTTCTCCAACCTGAAATGCTAATTCAAAAAAATATAAGCACCTCTGTGTTCATAGCAGTATTATTTACAATAGCTGAGATCTGGAAACAGCCCACATGCCCATCAATAGATAAGTAGATAAAAAAGTTGTGGTATATTTATACGATGGAATATTACTTGGTCGTGAAAAGGAAAGAAATCTTACTTGGTCCTGAAAAAGAAGATCTATCCATTCTCCATGGATAGACCTGGAGAATATTATGCTAAGTGAAAATAAGCCAGTCAGAAAAAGACAAATACCATATGATCTCACTTATATGTGGACTCTAGTGAACAAAATGAACTAACAAAACAGAAACACAATCTTATCAACAGAGAACAGACTGACAGCTGTCAGAGGGGAGGGAGGTTGGGGGACTGGGTGAAAAAGGTGAAAGGATTGAGAAGAAGGAAAAGAAATCACATAGACAGGACAATGGTACGGTGATTGCCCCAGGGGAAGGGGTGGGGGGAGATGGCAAAGGGCAAAGGGGGACAGAGGGTGGTAGGAGGAGACTTGACTTTGGGTGGTGAGCACACGATGCAGTGGGCAGAAGGTGTGTCCAGAATTGTACACTTGAAAGCTTTAGGGTTTTATTAACCAATGTCATCTAAATAAATTCAATAAAAAATATGCATAAAGCTCCATAAACAAACGAACAAAAGAATCTCCTTCTCCGTTCTGTCAGAACACCAGCGCCGGGGTGCTCAGTGAAGTTGTAGGAATCTGCTGGGTGCTGTCAGACCCTCTGGTGCACGTCACTCACAGTCCCTCCCAGACCTGCTGTCAGGGACCCTCGACAGTTTGCACCTCTGCTGTGTGTCTCTCCTGGCACTCTCATCTGTGTGTTATCTAGAGAACAAAGGCAGTTCTCCACAGTGGTTATGCCTCCAACTGAAGCACAACTTTCTCCTGTTCTCGGGCGTACATGGTCCTTTAAAATCGGTTACCTGCGTCCGCTTCCCTTTCATCCTCACAGGATGCTCCGAAGGCCCGGTCGACCTGGTCTTCGTGATCGATGGATCCAAGAGCCTCGGAGAAGATAATTTTGAGATTGTGAAGCAGTTCGTCACCGGAATTATAGATTCCTTGGCGATCTCCCCCAAAGCCGCTCGAGTGGGGCTGCTACAATACTCCACGCAGGTCCGCACGGAGTTCACCTTGAGGGACTTCAGCTCAGCCAAGGACATGAAAAAGGCCGTGGCCCACATGAAATACATGGGCAAGGGCTCCATGACGGGGCTGGCCCTGAAGCACATGTTTGAGAGAAGCTTCACCCAGGTAGAAGGGGCCAGGCCTCTCTCCACGCGGGTGCCCCGGGTGGCCATCGTGTTCACAGATGGACGGGCCCAGGACGACGTCTCCGAGTGGGCCAGTAAAGCCAAGGCCAACGGTAAAGTGGGCTGGGGGTGGGGTTTACACCACTCAGGGTTCAGGTTTCTTGAACTCACTGGTAGTCATGGCTGGCCCTAGGAGTGAGTCCTTGAGCCTACAGAAAGGCTTTGTCAACTGCTGCTGTACACCTTTACTAAACTGCCATCTAGAGGCCTACAAGGGAGTTAAGGGACGGGCAAGACAGGGCAGGACAGGAGAGTTGCAGATTGGGCGATTAGTCTAGACACAGACCACGCCTGAGCAACCAGCTACTGCACGTGACTAGCCAGGGAGTGACCTCCAGTGGAGAGAATCAGTGCTGCAAGTGCTGTTTAACCAGAGGTAAGCACACAATTGTCCTCAAACACGGGGGAAAATAGATTCCTGGTGGGAGGGGTTTTTACTGATCCTTTTTAAAAAAATCAGTACTGAAATGGAATGCTAAAAGCACAAAAGCCTTAGGAGAGCAAATACTCTTGTGTTTGCAAGAGGCAAAAGGTAGCTTTTGAGAAAATCAAAGTGTTGCAGGAGGTTGTGACTCTAAGCTCTTGTTGCTCAATAGAATCCAGCCTCTTGCCCGAGGGGTTTCTGACCCCACCTGGAAGGCAGGAACACTGGAGGTTACTTCAGTTGTGGGTAGATGTCAAGTGTGGCCCCTGGAAATGGAAAACCCAAAGCTAGGATGGTTGTTAGAGACAGCTTAAGGCAAAGTGGCTTCTTGGGGAGATAAGAAAACCTGAGGCTGTGAAGCGATTTCCTTAAAAGCCACAGTCCTTAAGAACCTGTGGAAGACACACTGCCTTAGTGGGTCCTGTAGGCAGGAAAGGGTGTGTGCAGATGGGGGCTTCATCTGGGAAGTCATGCACCCAGCGCCTAGGCCTTGCACGCAGGACCTGTGTGACTAACACTGGCTGAGTGAGCGAACACAGGGGTGAAAGTGCTAGCGACCCCGTTGGAGAGTCCATGCCTCTCAGTCGGCCTTTGTGGAGGTGGCTGTGTGGTTGTTATTACTTCCCTCACTGTTCACAACTTTTTCTGAGGCCAACAGAATAGCAGCCGCAGGCAAGCGTCCTGCCTGTCATCTGGGTGGCTGCTCGCTCTCGGTTCCTCTGTGTCTAAACTAGCTTGTGAATGAAGGCACCTGCCAAACCCATGGGCCCCTAGAGCCTGCATTCTTAAAATGCCAGGAAAAGCATCTTCCCCCAAAGGCAGTGGGGAGCCCTTGTATGTGTCACACTGAGATCCATCTGCCTTCCTTTCCCCACAACCCACTTTCCCACAAATCCCCCAAAAGCAGATGGTAGGAGAAACACGTTTGGTTCTTGAACCAAAAAATGTACCTGAAGTGTAATTATTCCTGTGCATAGCTAACACAACCTTAAAATAGTAATTACCCTTTTTAGGAAGTTGCACATAAACTCACTGGGCTCTTGGACGAATATGCTGAACTTGGCTGCTGACCTTACACAGACTTAGAACAGGAATAGCTCTTGCCCCCTGGCTTAAAGAGCCATTTTTATGTGTATTTTTTTATACCTAGTGTAATGAATTAGCCAGAATAAGATATTCATGCTGAAAAAATGTTGGCAAGTACAACTTAAGGTCTTAGTGTTTTACTTTCGAATAAAGAATATGTGGGGGAAGACAGTCTCATGATTAATACTGTTTAGAGAAGTTCTTGGAGCAATATCTTATGTCTTGATATCTAATGTTGATTCTTGGGTTTGCTGTGGTTTCTGACTTTGGGGATTTCCAGCGGCCTGCAAGTTCTCCTTTTTAGCTTAGCCCCTCTTCACAAGGCCTTGTCTTCCCCGGGGTGGGGGGGGGGGGGGGGGGGTAGGCAGAATGCAACTTCACCTTGCCCCAGGTCACGTATCATTCCTACCCTGTACCTTTGAGAAGTAGAAACTAGGTTATAAGGTTATAAAATGCTGGCTTCTTAGGCTTATCCCAGAAGAGATTCCCATTCAGTAAGTCATAGGTAGTGCTCTTTTCCACTTGATCCACACGGCTGATTCAAGGAAAAGTAGTTAAGATTTGTTAACTAACCTTGCCCAGAGCTGAGCAATAGGTCAGTGGTCTAGCTCCCCGACCTCACCTAGATGCCTCACCTTCCTCTTTTGGATCCCTGTCTTCTGCTCACAGCACCAAAATAAAAATGGTAAAAAAATAAAGGGAGGCTGACATGGAAATCACCCCACTCAACCTGTAGCTGGCATTGGGTGCAGTGCACGCGACTCCCAGGCCGTGAGAACACAGCCCTAACGACCCTTCTTGTTTTGCTCTGCACCTTAGGTATAACTATGTATGCCGTCGGGGTAGGAAAAGCCATTGAGGAAGAACTGCAAGAGATTGCCTCTAAACCCACCAACAAGCATCTCTTCTATGCTGAAGACTTCAGCACAATGGGCGAGATAAGTGAGAAACTAAAGAAAGGCATATGTGAAGGTACTACAGCTTGTGTCTTGGAGAGATCTTAGCAAACAGGGCAGCATGGACCCTTGGATGAGAAGTCCTCCACCCCTTCCTTCAGAGTGCTCCAAAAAGTGCCCCCCTGGTGTGCAGGCCAGTAAACACTAAGCACAGAAAGTGCAAGAGGGGAGAGAGGAGACAAAACTGACAGCCAACATTGCTTGGTGCTTGCTTTGTGCTGAGCAATGTGATAAGTGTTTTGACACCCTGGCATACTAAATCCTGAACCAAAAAAAGAAAAAGCCTTCATAGATGGTCATCTAAGAAACAACCGTCACATAAATCAGAGAGCTGATGTCCTGATGCAGACCCCGACTCATGGGGTCCACCACATTGTGGATGAGGCATGAGACAGGCACCGTGACAGGACTTTATTTCTTTTTTCTCTGCACATTACATGATGGTCCTCATTTTCTATGTACAGGTTTGCTTTAGGTGGTTACCTTTTACAGAAAACAAAGGAGCTGATGCCACTAATCATATCACAGAAGAGGGATATTTGCAAATGAAAAGGGAAAAGTAGTTGAGCTGATTACACTCATCCTTGGAAGGTTTAGCATGGATTTTAGGACATTACTTCGCAGTAAATGTTCTGCCTCAATTCAGGGTGAGGGAGTTTTAGCAAAAGCAAGTCTCATACTGGTCTAGGTACATTGCAGGCCTGATTCCCCATAGAAGACCCCATCCATGGGCATGGGTCCTGTGCATTGGACCTTGCTTTCCACTGGGAGCTGGGCCCATGCCATGCCAAATGGTCTCCTACAATGTACAATTTCAGGATGCACCTGTAATTGGAATGGAAAGCGATGGTAGTCCGTCCAAGCCCACTGTTTAAAATTGAAGAATATCTTTCTGCATGGACCATATCTGCGTACAGAACACGAGACTACCTTTTCGAATTCAGATTTTGTTGATTACAAGAGGTCTCCATGGCCTTCTCCAGTTGCTGTGCCCTATGTGAGGCACGCTGGCATACAACAGGGCTGCCCAGTTTCCTTTCACTCCTGTCCCAGGTTCAGTCACCACTAAAATCCCAGTCTAAGCAATATATCTTATTCCTCTCAAAGGAAAAACAATGTGAGGAAGGGAGACCAGGGAGAGAAGGCCTTTCAGATTTCTGCTGTGGGAAGATAATGTTTTGCCTCAAGGCTGTTTCATTCAAGCTGAAACAAGTGGAGCTTTTGCCTCCGCAACTTAATCCTTGGACAGCTTTAATTTTTTTCCCACCTCGCCTTCTAGGTATGATATTTGGGGGGCATTCTTAACTAAGATGCACTTAAGGGGTCCAGGCTTCCCTCACTGGAGAAAACCACCCTAGAGTGGTCTTGGATTTTCCTGGTAACCAATTTCTCTTTGAATTCCTGGTGTTACCAAATGATACCAAAATACCCTGGGTTAGGGCAGGTAGGCGAGGAGTTGGTCTGGGACCAGTTTCCTAAAGAACATATGTGTGCATGCAGACAACTGTCACTGCTTTTGGTCATCTTGTTCTTCTCAGCTCTGGAAGACTCTGATGGAAGTCAGGACTCCCCAGCAGGGGAACTGCCGAAGAAGGTTCACCAGCCAACAGGTAAGTTTTTAAAAGCAGTGTTTTGAGAACCTTTGGTGGATACTTCCTCCATGGTTGCCACCCAGACAAAAGTTGTAAAGGAATGAAAGAGAAATATGAGCCCTGCTGAAGTAGGTCCTGCTCTGTGGGTTGGGCCCCTGCACAGCTGATCCTCCATGGTGGTCGGAAGTTAGTGGTCAGTGGTCAGAGACAATCCTTGCAGTTGACTGGCCTGGCAATAAATCCCTCCCACTGACATACCAACAGCAATCAAGACTCAAGTACAACAGGAGGATGTCCACAGCCCACATGGGGGTCTCACCTCAGGTGCCCAGCCTGTGTGATCTGAGAGGCTGTGCCACTGGATCCTACAGGACAACTACTACATTCAGCCACACTACCAAGCCCAGGAGACATAGCAGCTCTTCCTGATGCATAGAAACAAACACAGGGAGGCTGCCAAAATGAGGAGATGAAGAAACGTGTCCTAAAAGAAAGAATATAAGAAAACTTCAGAAAAAGAACTAAACAAAAGAGAGATAAGCAATCTACTAGATGCAGAGTTCAAAACACTGGTTATAAGGATGCTCAATGAACTTAGTGAGAACTTCAGTGCATGAAAAAGGACCAGTCAGAAATGAAGTATACACTAATTGAAATGAAGAGTCAACAGTAGAGTGGATAAAATTGAGAGTCGAATCAGTGATTTGTAGTATAAGGAAGCAAAAACAGACAAGCAAAACAAAATCATTCAGTCAGAAGAGCAAAAAAAAAAAAAAAAAAGAATCCAAAAAATTGAAAGCAACGAATTGAAAACCTAGTTGAAAAAAATACTGAAGAAAACTTCCCTAATTTGGTGAAGGAAATAGACATACAACCCTAGGAAGCACAGAGATCACAAAGAAGGTGAACCCAAAGATGCCATGCCAAAGGTTAAAGACAAAGAGAGAATCTTAGAAGCATCGAGAGAAAAGCAGTTAGTTACCTACAAGGGAGCTCCCATAAAATTGTCAGCTGATTCCTTAACAGAAACTTGGCAAGCCAGAAGGGATTGGCAAGAAATATTCAATGTGATGAAAAGCAAGTACCTACAACCAAGGTTATTCTACCCAGCAATCATTTAGAATGCAAGGACAGACGAAGACCTTCCCAGACAGGACGAAGCTAAAGGAGTTCATCACCACCAAACCAGTATCATGTAAAATGTTAGAGGGTCATCTTTAAAAAGAAGAAAAAACGTGCCTTAGTTGGCGTGGCTCAGTAGATTGAGCACTGGCCTACGAACCAAAGGTTACTGGTTTGATTCCCTGTCAGGGCACATGCCTGGGTTTCAGGCCAGGACCGAAGTTGGGGGTGTGCAAGAGGCAATGGATTAATGTTTCTCTCCCATTCTTTCTTCCTCCCTTAACGTCTCTCTGAAAATAAATAAGTGAAATATTTTAAAAATAAGAAGAAAAAATGATAAAAATATTAACAATAAAATGACATGAAATACATACCTATCAACAATTGAATCTAAAAAGCAAAAAAAGGTAGAACAGAAACAGACTTATACATACAAAGTACATCTTGACAATTACGATATGGGAGAGTGTTGGGGCGGCAGGTGAAAAAGGGGAAGGGATTCAGAAGTCCGAATTGGTTGTTGCAGAATAGTCATGGGGATACGAAGTACAGACAGGGAATACAGTCGATACAACTATGTGTGGTGTCAGATGGGTGTGAGATTTATTGGGATGATCACTTAGTAAGTTGTATAATGTCCAGTCACTGGGTGTACAGCTGAAACTATTATAATAATGTATGTCAACTGTGGTAATTAAAGACTAAAAATTATTTTAAAATGAAATGAAAGTAAGATTTGAATTATGCTGACTGTGGCTTTTCCCCCTCGATCAGCTAGGACACAGTTACTCCACACCTTAGCCATGTTTGGTAACAGCTTCTCTGCCACGTCTCATTGCCGCAGTATATCCATCCTAACACTAGGCACCACATGCTGGGCATGCCGAGGGCTTTACTCTGACAGCTGAGCTTTTTTATACCACGGTCATGTTAGGCAGGTTTGACTTCATTTTTTTCTTCTCTTTACAGAATCTGAGCCAGTCACCATAAGTATCCAAGACCTACTTTCCTGTTCTAATTTTGCAGTGCAACACAGATATCTGTTTGAAGAAGACAGTCTTTCACGGTCTTCACAAAAGCTGTTCCATTCTACAAAATCTTCAGGTAATTCCCAGCAAAATATTACTGTAGGTTAACTTGATACCAGTCCTTCAGCTTGCGAACAAACTCAGTTTAAAAGAAGAGAGGAAAGGAGGAGATAGGAAATAGGATGGGGAAAGAGAATAACTGAAGGAAAATGAGAACTAGGAAACTAAAACCAACTGATTGGGTCTTCCCCGAATCCACAACAAAGGCCGCTTCAGTGCTGGACGCCCTTTCCTGGGATTTACTGGACCGGGCTGTGTGGGGAAAGTTGAACGTTTCTCTCATTATGGTTTCCTGCATATGCTGATTCAGTCCTATTGTTCTGCTATCTGGGAAATCTGGTGGGTTTAGAGGTGAACAGTTTCTCTGCTTTCTCAGGAAGTCTTTTGGAAGAAAAACCTGATCAATGCAAATGTGAAAACCTTATCATGGTCCAGAATCTTGCAAATGAAGAAGTAAGAAAATTAACACAACGCTATATCCTTTTCTTGTATTATGCTTCTGTATGGAATGCAAAGAATGTTGTCGAAATGTCACAGATACTATACATGGGTATGGGCCAAATGAAGTAGATCCATGAAGTCAAGAATAGTGAACTCCAGGAAGGGCTTTTTTTCTAAGAAAACTGTTAGGTGTTTGAGAGCCAAGGGCAAACAAGCTTGGTGTCAAGGGTCAGGCCTTTAGTTGCTATTTGCTGTTCTAGAAGGTTTAGCAGTACAGCCAGACAGCATAGCATGCACATGAAAAAAAACAGATGTATTTAATTAACTCCCTCTCTGGTAGGAGAAGATAGAGGATATGTACTGAACTAGCAAAGGTTAGGAGCAAAGAGGCAGGGGTGTCCGACCTGCAGCCCACAGGCCACAGGTGGCTCAGGATGGCTATGAATGCAGTCCAACACAAAATGATAAATTTATGTAAAACATTGTAAGATTTTTTGTGTGATTTTGTGTCACAATGTATTTCATGTGTGCCCAAGACAACTCTTCTTCCATTGTGGCCCAGAGATGCCAACAGGTTAGATACCCCTGTTAGAAAGAAGCGGTTTCAAACCCCATCTGGACTGCAGTCCTTTTCTTTGGCCCTAACCCACACTGTGGCCACTTTCGGACAGTTTAGTTTCTCGAGGACTGGGTTGGGGTTTTTTTGGCAGCAAAGATCTTTTATATCAGCACTGTGAGATAAAACATTCCACCAAGGGTACGGCAGGATCCAATGATTCATTAAAACAATATTACAAATAAAAGGAATGCTTTAAGATAATAGAGAAATGAGGATTTAGTGTTTTTATACACTGAACAGCCTGCCAACTGCTCTGGACTTAAAATTAGTCAGTTTACTAAAGTTGGCTGATATTTATCTCAACGTGCACCAACTAGTCAATAGGGAAGTGGTTTAATTCAGAACGATCTCTGTGCCAATGGGTTTATATAATAAGAAACAGCATATAGAAATTCCCTTTCTGAAAGCTGAAAATATGGCCCCCCAAGAAAAATAATCTGACAGTGATTGATGCAGGTAGTGAATCTGGGCTCTCATTTTGCACCCAGTGGGGTGGGTAGAAGGTACCAAGGAGTTCACAGGGAGGAAGATAAATGCTTATTCGAATGTTCTTCTCTCCCTTCCCCCCCTCAACTCCGAGGAGGGTTGTGACTAAGGAAGTCATACATAAAAGAGCACAGGTCAGCCATCCTCAAGGTTGCTAAGCCTTGGCCAGTACCTTGCACCATGAGTGAAAACTCCCCCTCCCCGGATGTCCTAGCTCACTGCCAAGGCCTAATCCTTGTTTCTTTCCTCTTCACATTACCGACATTATCAATTCTGGCTCATGGAGGCGTGCTAAGACAAGCTAATTTACAAGCAACAGAGGTGTGATACGAATTAAAAATTAAAAGGAATTTTGAGCCAAACTAGCCCACTTGGATGTTTTACCCCAAAAGAGATTTATGGTCTTGGTCACATTTGTTAAAGTCACTATAAACTTACAAGTCAGGGTTTTTAAATATGTAACAGAAATGGAACAAAAAGCCTGATTTTTTTTTTTTAGGACAAATTTTTATTTAGGTAAATTAAGTTATATTTTAGTGTAAATAAAATAGGCGATTCAGAGTCCTCTTCCTTAACTTGAAATTTACTAGAAGAAATGACACAGAGGATGGAAGCCCTGGAAAATCGCCTGAGATACAGATGAAGACTCGAAATGGTCGTTTGTCTGGCACTGTATGAAGGATCACAATGAAAGCAGTTTGAGCCCCGAAGCTCAGGCTACAGTCAGTTCTGTAAGGTTGTCAAGTACCAAGAAAGCCCGTTTGCCATAGAACAAAGGTGAAAAGTAGACACTAATTTGTATAAATTTAATGAGAGAAAGAATCCCTCGGAACCTTAAAATGAGTTTACCAAGTCAGAACAAATAAGCTATGCAAGATACTCTGTGACATACTGTGGACATGATTTGCTTTTGCCTCATCCTGCCTTAGATGCTGCGATCTCATTTGGCCACAAAGTACAGTTTGCACGGTCTTCCTTCTGCACAACACTGGCTATAGGAAAAGCCATTTTTTTTTGTATTGGACTTTACCTTGATATATGTATATGGACATATGCATAAAATCATAGGACATGTACTAGTTGGATATTTTAGTACAATATTAAAATTCACTTCAGAGAATGGTATACTGTGTAAAATTCTTAATTTAACTTTAAATACTAGGAATGTGAGATATGGCCAATATGCATATGAAAAAAAGGTCCACTCTCCATGGCAATCAGGAAAATGCAGGTGGAAACAATAGCTGTTGTTTTATCCTCACTTGGCAACAGTGAGTACGTGTGACCATGACATGTGTTGGTAAGAACGTGGGAACCTGGGGCTCTGGGACACTGTGAGCGAGAATGCGAACACTGGAGAATGGCAACGTCCAGCAGAACAGAATGGGCACGCCCCTGTACTCCGGCCACTGCACTCTGGCAGGGCTGAGACCCACACGAGAATGCTGCTGGAGTGCACGGAAATGAACAGATCAGAAATATCCTAACCATCAGAGGGGGACGCGTGAATTGTGGCACAGCCCATGCCTTAGAAATGAGGTGGAGCTCCAAAGAGGAACACACTACGTCTACACGTACACGTGGTTAAACACAAAAACAGAGCCGAATTTAAAAAGCCAACAGTAAAGTATGTTTGGCATACTGCTGTTTCTATAAATTCAAATGGCCGCAAGCATTACTATTTGTTCAGATACATAAAGTACATTTAAGTGTAAGACATGTTCTGGAAGGAACGGCTGTCCCTGAGAAATTAAGGAGGTGGGAATAGGGACAGGGTCAAAGGTGAAGGCACCTAGAGCACCAAGAAAACACCACGGGAAGTAGCTTCATTATGAGATCTTCCCATGGATTTTGGAGGCGAAATGATGCCTGACAAACAGAATCCCTTGACTAAGCTTCATGGTTAAATATTTGAAGACAAGCATTCATTACGATGTCCTCCCAAAGGGCAGTGTGGTGCAGTGGAGAGAACTTCTAGGCCTTGATTGTATCTAAAAATGATTCTTTCAAAGTCTAAAAGTTGTGATTCAATATTAAACCCACAGTTTATACTTACATGTAAGTCACCCATTTGATCCCCAAAACACATTCTCATTAGGAAGGTAAGCACTGATTTGGGTTGGCATCGCCTTTTGAGATGCGACTGGCTCACTTCTACTTCCCTCTCTGTTGAGTCCTGGCTCCCTCTAGTGGCTCTGGGCTGCCCACGCTCCTGGTTTTTTAAGCTATACACACTTGACAAGGGTTTTCAACTTTCAACTTGGTGAGAAAAATGCCTTCAAGGAAGCAACCAACCCATCAACTTTAGATTAATTCATATTTAACTTGAAGATTGTCTAAAACGGAAATATTTCGCCATTTTCCTTGTTTTGCTATCTGTGTGTTTCATGTGTAACTTGGCCCTCGCTTCATTATTTATTGTGACTTTTCCAAGCCTTGATGCTGTCCAATAGGTAACAGTACTATCTTACTGGACTATCAAGAGGATTAAATGGGTTAACATGTACACTAGTGAGCCAAGTCTAACACATTTTAAAGGCTCAATATTTAGCTATTATTTTTATTCAGCAGCCAAGAGCATCTGACACGAAGATGGTACCACAAAAGTATATGTTGAGTGCATCAGTTCTTTGCTTACCTTACCCGGGGAAAGTGTTTGGGCAGATTCCCACTCCTATTATCTTTTGAAGCAAACGGTAGAAGGTAGTACATTAAATAATGGTTAACGTACAAGATGTTTGAGATCTACTACTGACAAGATTAAGATAAACTTCTGGACTAGAAAGCCACAAGCCTATCAATGAGAAATGTTTAAGTCCTAAAAGTCATTACTCATCCTGATTTTTCAGTTTTTATTATGTGCTACACAATAAATGATATAAAGTTGAAAAGGTTTAGTCACTGTCCTCTGGGGTCTTAGGTTAACTAGAGAGATGTGATTAGCTCCGTAAAAAAAGGCTCCATGGTAAGTCACAGGCACCCAGTTGAGGAAAGAGGATGTGTGCAGGGGTGGGGACCTGAGAGGGCGCGGAGGAAGGAGAGCAGATGCTCCTGCAGAGGGAGCAAGTCCAAGCTGGAAATAAGAATTGCAAGACAGAGTATCAAAGAGAACTGTTTTCCATGGACCAGATGACCATCTTCCACGAAGTCCAACTACACTCACGATTTATTAAATCCAATTGGCTGGGACTTCCTGCAGTTCCCTACGTAATAAAGAGCTTTCCAGCCAAACCCACCATACTCGTTACAGTCAGAAGAGAACATTTAGAAACATCGCATTAGACATTCCCAGATTTGGCACTTTTTTTGGCAGTGCTTTAATGGCATTTCATCATAGCTGCCTCAGACCAAGATGAGAAATTTTCTGTTTACTGCTTTAAATTCCTTTTCTCTGAACTATAAACTTCTTGTTAATGACCGTGACTACACAGAAGAGTACACGGTGCCCTGACCAATGTGGCTCGGTTGGTTGGGCATCACACTGCAAAGCAAAAGGTGGTGATCAGGGCACATGCCAGGGTTCCCAGTTTGGTCCCCAGGTGGGGCCTGTGCAAGAGGCAACCCCACTAACAAATCAGTTTGTCTGTTTCTCTCCCCTCCCTTGGAAACAGTCAGCCTGGAGGCACAGATCCCCAGCTAGCTGAAAGGTCAGTCTGGAAGGAGAAATTGACCAGGTAGGTGGGAAACAAGTACATAAACATCCTTAACTAAAAAACTGAAACATTTTGAATGGCAGAAACAGACTAAGGTTAAACCAACAGTAGTCTGACCAAGTAATTCTGATCAAGGATAAAGATTTCAAGCACTTCTTTTTTTTCAATTTCAGGGAGTGTTTTATCTGCCACTTTATCAAGGCGATCTATCTCCCAGCACTGTACATTATATATTTTTTGCAAATGGGCCTTATGTGCACAAACTTCATCATCAAATTGGTTCAAGAATTACTTAAAGTGAACTTTTTTTCCCAATTATTTTATTGTTGTCCAATTACAGTTGTCTGCAGATTTCAACCATTTTAAATCACCTTGGTCACACTGGTGTTTAGACATGCAAATATGAGCACCTCAGGACATTTACAAGTTTCCCGGTAATTCTGTCCCTCTTAACTAAGAGATGCTACTTTTAAACCGTGGGGTGACATTTGAAGGTGGTGTCACATGGAAAGAAAACCAGGAATGAAAAATATCCTGTAGTATCCACAGCCCTCCACAACAAAAAACTGTTGTTCCCTTTGTGAAATGTCAGTAGTGCTCCCAAACTGAGTAGACTAACTGAACCAGTAGGAAAACTCTAGCTCATTAACAGCTGTTTCCCAAATTATATTAATAAACTCAGACTGACTTCAGACCTAAACTAAGACCATGGAATGTTCTCCTAAAAAGGACCAATTCCCTTACTTGTGAAACTGGGAATTTGACTCAACCATAGTTGTTATATAATTACTATTATAAAGGGCGTCTTTTGATCGCAAGTTCAGCAAATACTTTACTTTCTAGATAATGTATTGAAAGCATCCTCATCTGCCTTCACTCATCTACCACCAAAAACTTCCTAAACACTGACTGACTCTGAGGTCCAAGACATGGTCATTTCCGACATTTACAACCTCCCTCAGAGCCTAAGGAGACAGTGTGGGGTACGCCCTCCCAGCACCATTCAACTCCGTGAATCAAGATGTATATAAATCAGTACCTCCCCACACCAAATTAATTCCTCTGAATGGTTTTTTTTTTCCTAAGGGACGTTAATAAATGTGGGAAAGAGGTTCCGTGGGACATACCTGGGAGATGTAATACGCAGTGGCAAAATTTGGGGTGGGGAGACATCCACATAATTTCATTTACTTTTCTGTGCTACCTGTATGTGCTAGCTTAAAACTGGATAATAAATTGCAATTCTGATTAAATTTTGGGCTTTAAACCTTGTTGCCTCTCAAACACATTCAAATATAAAATGCCAACCACATTCTAAAGCTAGAATTAAATCCAGTACAGGAAAGGAATTCAGCATACTCCATTTAGGAAAAACGGAAACTGGAATTTATGTCTCTTAACCCAAAAGTCTTGCCACAACCAAATAGCTGCCTCACCCTGTCTAATCTGATCTTCAGGTAAGTACTGAAACAAAAAGATGCAAAAATAACGGGAAGGAATGCAGTTGTTAAATCAAGCTCTGGCCAGTTTTATTAAAGAAAAATTCTGCACAATTTACTTCTCACCAGTTTGTTCTGGCATGCTTCTGATGATATCAGAATCACCTGAAAAATAAAACAGTAATGATTTTGCAATTCATCTGGAATCAGTAGTCATGACATCAGCAGCGCTTATCTTCAAGTCACTATGTTAGCTGTGCCATCCTTCCTGAGGTTTAGCAAAGTCACACAGAGGCAGACGTTTCATACTTAAGGTGAGTGATATAAATCAGACTTTTTATCACCAGCATTTATAAAACCAGAACTAGGGAAAGAACTAGGTCTGGGGACACATGCATGGTCTTAATATAGCGAATGGTTAGCCTGCCCTGATTATTGGAAAATCAGAACAGCGAGAATATTCGCAGTATTTTATGAACTAAGAATTAAGTTACGAAACAACATGATGTATACCGCTGAACCTCAAACAACTCAGGAATAAGGGGATCTGACCCCTGCGTATAACGTAAGTTGGCCTTCCACACACTTTTATCCCAATCATGGAATGCAAATACTGTCTTTGGTCTGTAGTTGGTGAATCCACTGATGCAAAACTCATTAAAAACACCTGTATATAAGCGACCCATGCAATTCAAACCTGTGTTGTTCCAGAGTCAACTTCTTTCAACCAAGTTTACCTCTATTCAAGCAGCCAGTTAAGGGTTACTTTCCTCCACTTCACCTGATTATTCTCCCCTTCTATAACTGCATCTTTACCAAGGTACTAAGTCATTATTTAAGAGACCAAATGAAATTCATGTTCCCAAAGTTAAAAAAAAAATCACTTATACCAAAGCCAATATAGTGACATTACCAATTCTTCATGAAATAAAAACTGTAAGATGTGCCTTAATATATCCAAATTCTCACCATCTGAACTCAGGAACCAAAGACATTTGTATAGCAAATACTTGTATTACGTTATAAAGGAAAATATGATTTCCAAAGCATACCTGGATCGATGATAGCCAGTGTGCACACTCTGTAGTATTTCCCACATGCTGTGCCCAGTTCAATGTTGTTGCCACAGTAGTGATGGACACCCGTCTTGGCCAACATGGCATAGTACTCTATTTCAGATTTCCTGTGGGAATCAAACAAAGGCAAATAAAGGCCATGCCAAGTGACTGACAGACTAAGCATTTACTACTCTCATTAGGTTTAATGTTGGTGAGGCCTTCCAACAGTAACTGAGTCGTATTGCTGTTAAGAACCTATTATCATATCTACTAACCAACACGAACCATCCTCCCTTGGATCCCTTACAAGAGGTGAGACAACCAGAAAAAAACCTACTGAACACCCCCCATTAAGACAGGATCTATGTTCAAGAAGAGGGTTGGGTGCAAAGTCAAAGCATTATTTACTTCAAGCCAGGCACTTTACATGTAAATTCCCACAACCGCCTATACTTTTTTTGGTATTTCATTTGTTTTTAAATAAATGAAGAAATAAATTCCGAGGCACAGAAGAACCAGTGGAGGATTCAGGATTCAAATCCATGTTGCCTTTTAAAAAATGGTCCATTTCTATCACCCTCAGATGCTGAATCTTAGATCGGAAGTGATATTACTTACCTAGAGTTAACATTTGTATCTACTGAGTAATTAGACATTAGTGGGTTCGCAAATTTGAAGGGAGTTCTAACAGAACTTTGCTTCCACTCAAAGTGTGGACCCACAGACCAGCAGCAGTGGCATAAGGTGCTTGTAAGAAACGCACCATCTCAGGCCCCATTCCAGACCCCCAATCAGAATCTGTACTTCACAACGACTGTGTGCACATTCACATTGGAGCACTGCTATAGACAGTAGGTTTGAAATAAGACTGAACTATGGGATGGGATGAGTATTGCAGGAGTACTGACACCCTATAAAATGCTATGAGGTTATGCATTATCACAGAAAATGTACCTGGACAGAGAACTGAACACGGCATATGTGCTCTAAGACCCAAGCTTCTTTAACTTATTTACAATACCCACTAAGTTCAGTTTTAACACAATCCTGCAAAAACTTGGGTGGAGAGAACTGACACAGCAGGATGAACTAGGTGACTTTCTCATCTAGCTTTTCCACACTAGAACAAATTTATGCAATGAAGCACAATGTAAAGCATCTCAAAGCTAAAAGGCAGACCAGAGACATGTGAAAACAAATTACACGTATGTGCTTCCCTCAACCTTCTGACACTGTGGTTTTTATCCCTTCTGCCACGTTTCTCCCTTAAGATATGCTTACACAAGGAGAAAACAGGCTTGGGAGGTGGGGGTGGGAATCAAGAGCCAAAAATCATAGTAACAACCTTAAGTCATTTTTCAAGTCTTCACCTGTAAAACAAATTTTACATAAAAATCGAGTCCACGCCACCCACATCGCAAGTTTACACTCTGCATATTTGCTCACAGTGGTCGACACACACTTCCGGTCCTTTCCATACCTTAGGGCTGGACAGTTGTTGGCGAGGATGACCAGTTTGGCTTTGCCTTGTCGGATCATCTTCTGAGTCTGCTTGTACCCCAGCACGTACTTGCCACTTTTCATAACAAGTTGGAGCCTAGAGTTGATCGACTCCAGGGATTTTTTCTACAAAGCAAACACTTAACATGTATCTATCTGAAGACCTTTTTGTCACCACCTCAAAACCCGGCCCCAGCTTTCTGGAAGCCGAGCTAACAAAACCTGCGAAATCGAGTCTGAAGCCACTGAGACGCCCTCTTGGTAATTTTTTTTTTAGGACCCTCCAAATGCCACCGGGCATGCTGTCCGCCCAGTATGATCAGATCTGCCCGCCCCAGCCGAGGCTCATCTCTCCACGTGAATCGCTTCCCTGCCTCGGCCCACTTCACTCACCGTCTTCTTTGCGGCCACCATCTTCCTGCCGTAGGTGCGGGTCGGACCCCTACCTAGAATATACAGAGCAGATAACAGTAGGTTTAGGATCCGCAGGTCCAAATGGCAACCCGCTGTGTTCCCTTTGCGGCCTAAAGCTCCAACCACTCACCAAGCGCAGCCGCCAAGATGGCCGGGGAACCAGAAAAGAAAGATTCCCCACAATGCAAAGCTTTTTGCGGCTCAATTTGGATTCCGAAGCCGGAAGCGGAAGCAAATCGCCAGCGGAAAAGGCTGGGCAAGAAGAGAAGGACCGCCACCGGTTGCTATAGGTACCGCTAGTTACCACGTGAAGCTTAGCAGTGCTGCGGCGCTTAGCTCTGTGCCCGAAACGTTACTCTTGCTTCTAGCTGCTGAGGGCTGAAAACAGTCGAGCTGGTTGGTATTTGGAGAAGCCGCCTGAAGGTGAGGCTGGAGGAATGGTGCGAAGAGGCGGAGGTGGCTGTACCAAGGTCTTAGCGCTTCGGGGACTCATCTCTGCCCCACGCCGGGGCTCTGGGAGAGACCGGGAGGACTACAGTGCGTTGCAGCGCCGGGTCTCCGCGGTCAGTTCCGCCGGGGCTTGAAGCAGCTGCGTGCAGTCCCCTGCCTGCGTCCAAGTGGCCGGTTCTTCGGAGAACTTCGGCGTCCCGAGCTGGCTTCCCCAAACTCACCTCTTTTTTGGCCGTGTTAGTATCAGCTTGTAATCCGAATTTGCACAGAGAGAAGGACAAACACGTCTAGTTTAAAACATCGTTTTTGTCGAGCTTGGACCTTGATATAAATGGCCAGTTATAAATCATAAGTAAAATCAGCCCAGTAGGTAAGCTATTTTCGGGGGTTATTGTACTCTGGAGAAGGTCAGGAGGAGTAGGAACCAAAAGGCTAACTGAACTGTGCCGGCAGCGTGGTGTGGATGAAAAAAATGGGTTCTGTGGAAAGTAACCTCACGTGCTCTGACCATAAATTACTAACTGGGCAGATCGTGGTGGGTAGTCATGCTCCAGGTCTATACATTCTTTCATGAAAGGTTTTAAGCCTGCCCAGTCCATTAATCTGGTGCGTCTAGGTTAACATACCTTTGTTAACTATTGTAATCCAGTCTACACCTTGCTTTTTCCAATCTTCCCTTACATCCCCTACTGAGTTTTATTGATGTTTGAGAGAGAGAAAGGAAGGGAGAAAGAGACATCAGTTTGATATTTCACTTATTTATGCATTCATTGATTGATTCTTGTATGTGCCTGACTGGGGATCTATACTACAACTGTGGTGTGTAGGGACTGTGCTGTAACCAACTGAGCTCCCTCCTTAATTTTAAATGCATGAAAGAAGCTGCAAAAATTATTCTCTGGAGCATTTGAAATCTTGCTCCCCACATATGTCATGAGGCTCAAATAAACTCATAAATAAAAATCTATATGTTTGGATGTTCTTACATCGACAGCCACTTACATTATTATTTTAACAGTCCCCAAGTGTTATAAGTAATGTGTCTATTCTCAAGTCTCCATATCTAGTGTATTATTGGAGTTAGAGCCGATACCCATACCTGGGTCTGTACTGTAGGGCACCTCACAGTTAAAGTTTATTCAAATGTGCACCCCACTTTGACGTGAAATTAACCAACCAGGCAGAGCTAGCTTATTATACTACTTGCTTTAACAATTAGATCCAAATTTCTTAACGTTGTGCAAACCCAGATGATGTGCCCTTCTCTGTTATCTAGTTCTAAACATTAAGCTCTGTTCTTGTTCCTTATTAATTTTACTGATTGAAAGCTGAAGAATTTGTGGCATTGCTACCTAGAGTGAAAGCTAAAGCACCCAGCTCCTCTTGTAATCCTGGGCTCTTTACGGATCCATGTCCGTGTTTCATTTGTAAAAGTGGACTTATCTACTTAAGAATACTATGTTACAATTCATTGCAGGTACAGTTTGGAAGTGTTTAAACATTTTTTCCCTGTCATCATCAAACATGCTTGTTAGGCACTTGACATGGGAAGAACAGTCTTGTCGAGAAGACAAGACTTGTGAAAAGACAGTGTAAATAAATCTAACTGCCGTGTAGAAGTATGGTTACAGACTTTGCATAGCCCACCATGTGCCAGGTCCCATGTTAGGCCTTGGTCATACATTATGCCTCAGCAATCTTATATCTATGCTTGGAGAAAGACACAAATAGCATAATGTGTTTATTCAATTTAACAAACATCTGACATTCAATACTCTAGGCCGGAGGTGTCACACTCATTTTCACTGGGGGCCACATCAGCCTCGAAGTTGCCTTCAAAGGGCCGAAATAATTTTAGGACTGTATAAATGTAACTACTCCGTAACTGTTAAGGAATTGAAATTACATTCGGCCCTTTGAAGGCAACCATGAGGCTGATGTGGCCTCTGGGGAAAATGAGTTTAACACTCCTGCTGTAGGCACTATGAATATACAGAGAAGAGACATAGTACCTGTTCTTAAAGCACCTGCTGTCTAGCTGGGTCATACAGGAGAGTAGTAGTAAGAATAATGAGGACTTCTGTATAAACTTGAATGTAAATTTCATACATCTGAACCATTGCATCTGAACTAATATTTCACTGCAGTGATTCAGATGTATGAACCATTGCAGTGAAATATCCTTATTTCACAGAGGGTAAAACTAAAGAGAAAAGTGGTTCAATAAGTTAGTAAAGGTCAACACAGATAAGGGCTGAGATCTGAAGTCAGGTTCCCTGAAGGATTAACTGAAATCAAGGGGGCATGCGTTCTAGTTGGAGAAGAGCACAAGCAGAGCTAAAAGAGCACCATCAGGGAATGGATATTACAGTTTGGCTGGAATATGGTGAGAAATAGAAAGTGCAACATAGATTTAAATGCTATAATTAGGTAAGTTTAGAGAATTTTAAGAAATGACTTTATGGAATTTTATTTCAGAGGCTAGTGTTTTCTTAGAAATATATTTAAATCCCCGGAAACTCTTTATCCCTGATTGAAGACCCTTGGAAGACGATCCCAAAGTTTTCAGCATTAACAGAAGCATCATGCTAATCATTCATTCCATTACTAATGGGGCTTGAAGACAAGGCACTAAAGTTGTCACCAAAAAGATGAACATTAGATATAAAATAGGTTGGGGTGAAGAACAGATGGACAGTGTGGCAAAACAAAATGAACCTACTGCCCTGGTTGAGGTGTGGCTCAGTGGACTGAGTACTAGCCTGTGAACCAAAGGGTTGTAGGTTCAGTCTCCAGTCAGGGCATTTGCCTGAGTTTTGGGCCAGGTCCCCAGTAGGGGGCGCACAAGAGGCACCACACATTGATGTTTCTCTCTCTGTTCCCCTGTTTAAAAATGAGTAAAGTTTAAAAAAATGAACCTCCCACATAAGCATTTTGTGTGGGGACACCCAAGACCACAACAGTTTCAGGAGTGGGATTGAAGGCTGGAAGGAGGTGGGGATACACTATATTTTATACCTTCTGTGCTCTTTGGATTTTTTGGCCTAGCAGTTCAACTTTTAGGAACTCTGTCCACACAAACAGTCACAGTTCAAAGACATGGGAACAAGTATATCTGAACATTAAAAAGAAACAAATGCTTGTCATTCTTAACCAATATATGTTGGTATTTGCATTGGAAAATTCAAGTTTGGAAAGCTAATTATCAAACCTTTAATGAAAGATGAAAAGAGTAAGTGGTGAGGAGAGGACTTCTACTTTTCACTTTATGTATTTCAGCTCTGCTTGAATTGTTGTACATTAAATTATTTACCAGCATGTGTTAATTGTTATGTGAAAAGCTCCCTTTTAATAATAAAGTGGTTATTTTAAATAGATCTTGTGGAATGTCAGTGGAATCAACTCAAGGTGATCCCGAACCACCTTGAGTTCTGATTCCTGGGCCTCACCCAGGTCTGTAGAAGAAATCTCTGGATGTGGGGCCTTGGAATCCTAATTAATAAGCAGCCTTGATAATTCTTACCAATACAAAAATTTGAGAAGTAGAGAACTTAAGAATGAGATAGCTGCCCTGACTGGTATGGATCAGTGGACTGAATGCCAATTGGATTCTCAATTAAGGCACACACCTAAAGTGTGGGCCAGGTCCCCAGTAGGGGGCGTGCAAAAGAAACCACACATTGATGTTTTCCTCTCTCCCTCCTACCCCCTCTCTCTAATAAATAAAAATCTTAAAAAGTGAGATAGCCATATTAGTTTTGAGGCATGCCTGCCTAGATAGAGAAAACTAAACAATGATGCTTTATACTTTTACATTGAGCTCTATACTTTCAAAGGTTTTTGATACTTCCCCCAAAGTAATCGGATTATTACCTCCATTTTAGAGAGAGAATGGTTAAACACTAGAGGTGAGTTTCCTGAGGTGCTTTTCATTATATGATACCAAGTTACTGGTCTCCAGTTCATGTCCCTGCTCCGGTTGAAGAAAGGTCTCGGTTGCTTTGTCCCAGCAGTCATACCGAGTTTTGTGCCAGAAGCCAGAGAAGTCCAAAGCACTCATTTTGTGTATGAATCATGACCACAAAATGCTTGAGAATTCTTTCTGGGGAATCTTAACGGATTCTGCTGTCTCTTCTTAGGACAGACTTAGGTTCTGTGTTTTTCTCTTTAATACCTGCATGACTTTGGGTAAGCCTCGGCTTCCTCATCAATAAAATTAGATTAATGCTGTCTCCCTAACAATATTGTTGTGAGGGTCACAGTAACTATAATAGTGTACAAAGCACCTCGCACAGGGCCCTGTGTAGAAAAGTACCCAGTGGGTGTTAGTGCTCTTCCTTTGTTCTACAGCCCCAACTCCCCGTCACAGCCACCCACCCACCACTGAAGTCGTTCACAACATCACAAAACCGCACCAGAGGAAGGAACCCTTGCCTCGCAAAAATGACAGTCAAATCCTTTGGCTCATGAAGATTTTGTAAATATTTTATCACTTGTTTTTATTAGCTCAGGAGTAGGCACACGTTTTCTGTAAGAGTGCCAAACAGTATTTTAGGCCTTTTGAGCCAGGTGGTTTCTGTGGCAACTGCTCAACCCTGATGTAGCACAAAAGAAGCGACAGACAACGTGGAAAAGAATGAGCATGGCTGTGTCCCGATAAAGCATTATTTACAAAATCAGGCCGCCAGCAGGACTTGGTCTGCAGGCCATAGTTTGCTGATCCCTGTGTTGGAAGGTTACTGTTACTGTTAAAAATAGCTACTTTAGTTCTGGCTGGTGTGGCTCAGTGGACTCAGTGCCTGCCTACAAACTGAAAGATCACCAGTCCCCGGTTGGGGGCGTGCGAGAGGCATCTGATCGATGTTTCTCTCCCTCTCTTTCTCCCTCCCTTCCTGTCTCTCCAATAAATAAACAAATAAACAAATAGCTACTTTAAGTTACACAGAGAAAGTCCTTAGCCTATTTTAGAGATGTACAATGAAGAATGTATAGATAGGTGTCATGATATCTGCAACTTATTTTCGAATTGCTAAAATTAATGTAGATGACAGGTAGGTAGGTAGAGCAAATGCAGCAAAGGGCTAACAGTTGTTAAATCTTAATACTGAAAAGTTGGGAAATGTATGTGCTTTGAGAAAGGACTTTGCCATGTAGACATTATCTTTTTCTGGATACTGGTCTGCAGCATTTCAGAGTGATCTTAAAAGACCACAGACAGGTAAAGGTGATAGGACAGAATTAACATAAGGCTCTCCTTTAGTTTTCCTTCACCAAAATCACTGCTCCAGGTCTCTGAAAACTGCAGGCACCTGCTTTTCTGCTGCTGGTTTTTACTTGCTATGGGCCTTAAAACTGACATGCTGGTAGAGCAAATACAAGTTCATCTGATCCTCATTAACCCATCCCCTTATTGTTACACAGTTAAAACTATTATGTTCATTATGATCAACTATTATTCAGTGTCCAGATTACAAAGTGGCCCATTAGTAATTTGGAACTCTATTTGTCTAACTCAGCCTTTGCATTCTTAAATCACCCCTGGCATTAACTATGCTCACAAATAGGGTGGGATGAGGGAGGGACCATGAACCCCAGTGAAAAGACCCTGTAAACCCAGGGGATGTTGGTGGCCTTTCAGGTGACTGCAGACACGCACCCCTGTACAAGAATTCTCAACCTCTGAAGGACAGGTGGGAAGCAATGTTACCATTCCTAACATCCACAGGACACCAGATTATTATTTCCTGATTCTCAAATACTCTTTTTTGTTTGGACTGAGAATGCTCTAGAGTGCATCAGATTAAAAATAAGCCAGAGAAACACTTTCTCCTATTTTTAAAAGCTGTTTTTCCATCAAAGGAAACATATTTTTTATGCTCTTGGATACAAACAACTCAGGGTATGTTATTCACCATTTTATTGTGGAGGAGAACTTATCACTGACCCTTTTGGAAAGTCAAGTGGTGTCTGTAAAGTTTGGCGTTTTGGTTATTTTTATATTTCTTGTAGTCAGTTTTTGAATTTTAGTATACATGGGGATCCTGTGTTCCTAAGTGTCCACAAAAGTATGAAAATTTACATATCATTTTCACTCATTTGAAAAGTCCGCACTATTTAATAAAGCTGTAATTGCACGTGCTAAGACATCAATGTGTTTTGCTTTTAACCAGAGTTAATCAACTTAATACTGTAACACTCCATGTCCTGCTGATCTGAAAATGTCACTGACTTCTTAATGGAGAAATAGGTAATAAATGCAAAATTGTGGCAACAACGACATGTGGGTATGTCAACGAAAAATGATAAAAGGAGTCCTTGGAGGTGAAAAGATATATAAACCACTGCATCTTCTAGATATAACACATCGAGGTCTACTGTTCTTTAGAATCATAGTGTCAGTTACAATGAGGTGTTACCAAGACTAAAGGAATAGACAGGACAGGCAATTGCTAAGAAGGAGAGTGATCAGGAAGGGGGAGGTAGGGTCAGCATTATATATTGTTAGTCTGGATACTTTTGTAAGCAACAGAAACAAACTAGCTCAGCTAAGCAGAAAAGGCTTTTATTTTGTACTTCAGCAAATGAACAAGAAGCTGGGAGAGCAAGACCCAGTCCTGCAAATACTGGTCATGGAGGAAGCTGAGCCATTTATTAGTCACCGGTTCAGAGAACACTGCAAGCCACAGGGCAGCACCCCAGCCTTCAAAGGTGTTTAACACGGCCCGTCCATAACAGTGCTTAATGTGCTCGTCCAGCATTTTATAGATGTAGCTTCTCCTGGACAATGAGCTATATGGAAAGACCGGGAAATCACACAGGAATGAACCTATTCCTTGTTTCATAGTGAGTTCTTTGATACAGTACAATGTGAATGTAATGTCTTGATAGATGTGTGATATCTTGAAGATACATATCATCCACTAACAGATGGTGCCAGCAGAGGCATAATGGGCAGGCAAAGTAAGTCTAATCTAATGTCTGTTACAGTAAAGACCATCTACTGTCCCCAAGGAGGTCCGACCCATCTCCCATGAAGTGGCTGATAGGTGCTCTCAGAGAAAGGGCTCCATTCAGAAGCTTACTGTTGATCACTCCCGCGGATGCTGGCAAACAGGGTGCTCCGCCCAGTTTGGTAAGTGGGGAAACACAGTGATGAGCCCACATCTGACCCTGTTCCTATTGCCACTTTATTCCGAGCCCATAGAACAAAAGCTGAAGTAGCTCATGAGAAACACTTCCTAACATCCATAGGACACCAGACGATTATTCACCTGATTCTCAAATGCTTCCTCTGAAGAAAACGGAAGGCCATGGCTTGGCCGATAATTATATCTGAGGAAAAGTGAGATAGCCCAGGCGAGTTCAAAAAGGTAATTGGTAACTTATGTGTAATGTTACGAAGGGCCCTTCCTCAAAAATCTCCAGTCTCATCTTTATTTGAAGGGATCTCTGAACTAATTGCTAGGTGGCCAAGGCTTTGCCAGGCCTGCAGTGCAGGAGGGAGAGGAGGAGGAGGAGGAGGAAGAGAGAAAGGAGAGAGCAGATCAGGAGGGAAAGAGAAGGGGAAGGTGGAAAAAAAGAGTGGGAAGAAGGAGAGGCCTGTGAACATGGCAAAGACCGTGGCTTTGTTTGTATCCCATGACCCTTATAGGGAGATATACCAACTTTTAGACAATCGGAGCATAAAAATAATGATGGTGTTAAAGGCTGAACTTGGCAGCCCAAAATTTATACGTTGAAGTCCTAGCCCCCTGTACCTCATAGCGTAGCTGTATTTGGAGACAGGGCTTTTAAAGAGGTAATTAAGGTAAAATGAGGTCATGTGGCCACCCCAAGACTGTTGGTGTCCTTATGAGATTGAGACCGACCCATCGCAGGAAGACCGTGAGAAGACACGTGGAGAAGACTGCCACGTACCAGCCAAGGAGAGAAGCCTCTGAAGGAAACTGGCCCTACGGACACCCCTTGATTTCACACTTCTAGGAAATAAATTTGTTAAATCACCCTATCTGCAGTACGTTGTTATGGCAGCCCTAACAGACTAACGCAGATGACGACATAACCCACTGAGCAATGTAAACATCCACGAGTATTCCCTAAATGAATAATGAAGGGAGGAAAAGGGAAAGTGCTGCATTAAAGTATTGTGCAAAAGGAATGGTATAATGAAGAAAACTATGATTTTGTAACCATTGTAAAAATAATTGATCCAAGCAAGAATATTACTATATGATGAAAGTAGCAGATAAAAGTTTGCTGAGAATTTGAATACTTACTTAAAGCTTTCCCCCATAAATTACAAAGAGTAAAATAACTTTTCAGTGACGAAACTTAACAAATATTGCCTTAACTACACTATCAATAATAGGACAAACGGACATTATGTGCCTCTTAATGTGAATACACAATTATGTCTGTGTGTTCCCGCTCAAACAGCATCACCTGAAAATAACCATGAGGAAACATCAGACAAATCCAAACGGAGGAATGTTGGCCTGTTCTCATACAAACTGTCCAGGTCACGAAAGACAAAACTGAGGGGACGACTTCGGATGTGGGAGCAAAGTAGACCCAACAACTAAATGCAATATGTGGTCCCGGGTTGGACAATTGACCAGAGTTGAATACGAGGGTGGATTAAATAGTATTGTATCAACCTTTAACTTCCTTGTGGTAACAGCACTGAAGTTATGTAAGACGAAGACTCATCGCAAATCTAGTCTACCAATCAAGAGCCACTGGCCACAGTCATCTCCTCCTCTCTCCAGCCATTTAGTGATTATTCAGATGATCCCTCCTCCCACTCCCGCGGCATCATTTCTATTCCAGCTTTCCTCTCGGCCTGCACTGCACCTGGCTCCTCGTCCCCGCCCTCTCCGCTTCCTAATCTCCGCTCCCGGACTCCAGGCGCACCCCGCGGCTCGCTTTCCTCCGCAGGTGCGCACCGCAGCCCCGCGCTCCGCAGAGCGCGCTTGCGCCCTACAGCCGCGGGAGCCGCGCCGCCCGGGTCGGAGGAACTTCTGCGCTGCGGCGGTCGTCGCGGGATCCAGGCTCCGAGACTGATACCGCGTGGGGCTGAGCAGGTGGCTGTACTCGCGCGCTGAGCCGCACTCCTGCCCGCGGCGGCGCCACGATGGGCTGCTCCAGCAGCGCCCTCGGCAAGGCCGGCGACTGCAGCAGGCTCCGCAGCGGTGAGCGTAAGACCGGCCCCTCGCCCGCCCGGGCCTTCCAGTTCGGGTCCGCTCGCTCCCCGGGGGTCCGAAAGGGGCGGCTCGTGCCCACCCAGCCCGGCAGGGGGCGGGCTCCTCCCTGAGGATGGGAGTGGTACCCTCAACGCAGTGCGACTCCATCTAGAAATTTGGAACGGCGCTGCTGTGACCCAGGGTGCGGCCCGAGGCGCCGGGCTCAGGGCCCGGCCCTTCGGTTGCTCTGTCCCCCGGTGTGCCCGCCGGCGTTAAATCCCTAACGCGGCTAGGTGCCACATTCTCTTAAACAGATGAATAATTACCTGTCCTCAACAACAGGTGCTATTTAATCTCCCAAAGTACGAAACTGCAGGTCATATAAAGGTGCAATTTGCAGGGAACCATTAGCTTCGGTCGTAAGGAGAGATGTATACCCATTTTCTATCAAGACCGCTTTGCCCTCCTGAAAGAGTGTCAGCATTGGTGATGGCCAGGGGGCGGAAAGTACAGCTGGACAGTCACTCCAGGTAGGTCGCGGTACTTCTGCAGAGGTCAGGTACACTTTCTCCTGTACTTGGTTTAAGTATTTGACAAATACGCAAGTGACAACAAGTGGTCATCACGGAATCTTATAAAGAAATTCAGCAAGTAAATATATTTTGAGTGTCAAGTATAGAGTATAACAGCCAGGTTGCTTGGCTAGATGCTGGAGATAAGGGAGACTCCACTTTTGAAGTTTTGAGGTGGATGAGACAGACAGTAAGCAACTTAAAGGAATGATTAAGAGAGATTCTGACAGCGAGAAGTGCCGCGGAAAGAATAAAAGCAGATTACTGAAGTAGAGTGGCTGGGTTTTACAGCTGAGGCACTTAGATTTTGAATGGCCAACGTTTTGGACAAAGCTCTGAAGCAAATTCCTTCAAGCTAGTTTATGATCTTCTTCGAGACTAACTTTAGGGGAAATTTTATACTCTGATGAATTCCTTTTCTCGGGTCTTCTTTTAACACGTTGTGTTACTCAGTTAACACAGAAACAGCTTCCGGTCTGATTTTTGTAGTAGAGAGGGCAGGGTTTTCGTGAGCGCTGTTTCAAAGCTGGGGCACCGAGTCCTGGTCAGTAATGTTTCGCTGCACTCAGTTTCATGGCCTATGATGATTTATTTCTAGCTTCAGTAGGTAGCAGAAAATTAAAAAAATTAAAATAGGCAAAAGCTAAAGCCATATTTAAAAGTGACCCCAAACACCTTGCAGCTGACGATGTGACAAGATGGAAAACCCATTCCCAATGCCTGGTGCTTGCTGACCTTTGCCCCAAGGAGACGAAATCCTCTGCACCCCAAATACGCTCTCAAAAGGCTGGTGCAAGGAACAGTTTCTTTTTTGTTTCATGTATTATTTTGTGAAATCAGGTGGACTTTGCATTCTGCTCCATATTACATCCTTGTTAATTTCAACATGAAAATTGGGAAAAATGGGAAAAGCTTCAGGAGGATACACCATATTATTTCGGCCTCTCCCATCCCCTGCCCTGTCCTGAGTCTCCCAGGAGTGGCACCCTGGTTTAAACAGTGAAGCATTAAATCATCATTACAGAATTTTAAACTGATAAAAACATGTATTGCAGGGAATGTTACTCTTGGGGAAGAGCAGAAGAACCCAACAGATAAAATGGGGTTTTTAATCCTCTCACCAAATAGTGAATGACCTTTAAAATTTTTTTATCACTAATATTAATTACCGTGCACATGAGTCACAGCCACCCTTTCAGTGATTGTTCATGCTTTCCTTGCTGGTCTAAGTTTATGCAGATGTGGATCCGAAAGAAAGGTTAAAATACATGACCACCAGTTTTAGTGCACAGAAAATGAATTAATACATTGCATAAATTGCTCAATGCACATATTGAATCAATCAACAGGTGTTTTGCTTCGGAGCCTCAATCAGACAATACTTTCATGTAAGTGGACACCGTTGTATGGTCATCTCCACTTCACCTCCATGACATTGGAGGCTGGATAAATAATTCATTCCTGTTTCTGCAGCTCAAAACTTCTTTATATAAAATCCCAAGTGTGAATGTGCTTTTAGATAGAAATAGTCCACATTTATTAAATGTCCTGTGCATACATTTATTCACTGTGCCCCTCTCCCAACCCCAGTGCCTAGCAATGCTTGGTACATAATTGGTGAGTGAATTGCTTTATTTAATCCTTATAACAATGCTATGACTATGATTATGATTTCCCCATTTTGCAGATAAAAGTAAATAATTTGCCGAAGGCTCCAGGCCTCCGAAGAGTCAGAGCTGGGCTTTGAATTCAGGTACTCTGATTTCAGAGCTTGACCTAGTCCTGTGCCAGAGATTGGGATAACTAGATTTAAATCTGTTTTGGCCTCAAGTCACGCTGGGTCTCCAGTAGAGGAGTGGTCATTCACCACTCAGACAACAAAAGAAATATAAATAAAATATAACAGAGTATTTATTATAATCCCTAAATAAGATATATGTTATAATAAATATAAAAATATGATATGTAGTACATATATACGAATAAATAATACAAATACAATGTTATAATAAATATGTATTTATCTCTGAGTCAGTAAATACGAAATTTATGTATTCCTCTGAGTTTAACTAGGAGCGTGAATATTTGGAGGACATTCAACTTTAGAGATGTTTTAAGCAGAATACGTAGATGTAGAGACTTCCGATGCCTTCTATAGAGATACAGATAATCTTTATATCATGAGATTCTTTTTTAAAATTTATTCTTTAAAATAGATTTTATTCACTTATTTGAGAGGGAAGGGAGGGAGAAAAAGAAGATGAGAAGCATCGACGTGTGAGAGAAACATTCATTAGCTGGCTCCCCTTTGCATCTTGACCAGGCACTGAGCCTGCAACCCAACCATGTCCCCCAGCCCCAAATCCTTCGCTTTGCCAGTGGGCCCCCAACCGAGCCACACAGTCAGGGTTGTTATTTAGTTATCGATAAGTTTAAATGCTCAAAGGGTACAGCATTACACGGATTCCGTGTCCAATGGCCTCAGCAGGAAGGTCGCTTCAGAATGTAGCACCAACCATGCCACTGTTTCCATGAGCACGAGTTACCTTTCCCCAGGTGACTCTGCTTTTGTCTGGTTTACCACCAGGAGTCCCTGTGTTGTGCTTTCCTTTGTACACATAAGCACATCTTGTGCCTAGATAGAATTCCGTTTCATCTCAAGCATGAACACCTTCAATTTGAAGAAGAGCCGTGCACTCCCTCTGGTTCAGAGACCCCATTTATAGCCAGCAAAAGTGGCCACAGACCACAGCCTTCCAGACGTATTTGGTGTTGTAGAAGGCCTGGTCCTGGCAGGCCTCAAAGTTCAGCAGCAGGAATTCGACTCCAAGAGACTCTTCTGAGTTCACAATATCAACCTCAGAACCCCAAGGGTTAAAGCTGAAATACATCAAGTAGCCTGTAGACTGGATTCATGTTGATAGTTCCACCAACAACCTTCTGTTGCTGGCTTAAGAACAGTTGTTTGTTTTTTAAGAACTGTTTATTATACATGATGCAGTATTAGACTGTCAGCAAAAGAACAATAAATAATGGGTTGAAGTAGATTACCTATCTGTAAGATCTTTTACAGCTCTTTTTTAAAAAAATAAATTTTGCTTGGACATTTTTTTTTTGCTTGGACATTTTCAAAGAGTTTTAAAATTTATTTATTTAGAGAGAATGGAAGGGAGGGAGAAAGAGAGAGCGAGAAACATCAGTGTGTGGTTGCCTCTCACATGGCCTCCCACTGGGGACCTGGTCAGCAACCCAGGCACGTGCCCTGACTGGGAATTGAACTGGCAACCCTTTGGTTTGCAGCCCAAGCTGAATCCACTGAGCTACACCAGCCAAGACTTTCTTACAGCTCTTAAATCTATGAACACTAAGCTATGAAGGTGCTTATTTTCTGGGCTCCCACTTAAATCTGACAGTGGGACTGGTTAGGAAGCTGCGAGACTGAATAGGGAAACCCATTCACGGGAGACATTCGTTCGACCTGGGAGGCCCTAAATGCTGCTGAGCTTTTTCTTGCCTCCAGAGACCACCAGCTAGGGAAACTGGTGGGGAATGGCCTCCGGTTGTAAATAATCCAGTCCTTCAAAGTGGAACAGTTCTCGTAGTCACACAGATTTTTACTCAGTGTGCTGAAATGTGTGAGGAAAGAGACTTTTTTTGTTTTCAGAAGGACAATCAGACAGCGCGGGCAGGTAGCTCAGTTGGTTGGAGCATCATCCCGTACACCAGAAGGTTATGGGTTTGACCCCAGGTCAGGGCACAGACCTGGGTTGCTGATTTGATCCCCAGTCTTGGGAAATGTACAGGAGGCAACCTAATCGATGTTTCTCTCTCACTTCTATGTTCCTCTTTCTCTCCCTTCCTCTCTTTATAAAAATCGATAAACATATCCTCAGTGAGGATTTTTTTAAAGGCCAATTAGACAAATTAAGTTTGGAATTTCTTCTTTGTAGAAGCAAGTTATAAATATTGGGCAATTTCTGTTCTTTTCAATGCCATGAGTAGCTGATGGAATCTGGACACAGAAGTTTTGTGGACTTCACAGACTTGAATGGACCCAAAGGTCTCTGGAGCCTTGGCCTCTGAACCCTCCTCCCAGTGTGGCCAGCCCCTGAGGACATGGCTAACCCTTCCCTCAACTCTTTTCTAAAATAAATGCCGTCTCTTTGTGGCAGACTTCTTCCTGAGATTTTACAGCCTAAGCACCAAAGTGGACAAAGTAAATAGATGGTAATTATTGACAAATTCACTGCTAGGTTAATGTGTACCTTTCCACTGGCAGCCAGTCATTCATTTGTTCCAGCCTGCACTCTCACGGGCTGCCTGGAGTCCCTGCTGCCTGGGTGAGGGGAAGAGGCTCGGGTCACACAGTTTTGTCAGTCGTTCTTTGTACTGTGGAGATACCTTCAGTCTTCAGACAGTATTTTCACACAGTGAATTTCAGTCCTAAGTAGGCAAACTTTTTTTTCATAATTGAATAACAAACATGACTAACACTAAAATGAATTTTTATAGGCCTTTCTTGCGTACAGCTATTATAAAAATGGGATTTCTTTCTTTTAAACGCTAAAAGTCTCTGAACTGAGTTCTGTATGTCTTTGTGTCCCCTCTCGAGCCTGGCACCCAGAAATGTTTGTTAAGTCCTTGTGGTAGGCCTGGTTCTTATGCACGGCTCATTGAAATGGAGTATAAGAACTGAGTGCATGGCTCAAGGAGTTGAAGACACTTGAAAAAGACATGCAGTGAAAATCATACCTCCTACCCCAGCCCCACCGTCTGCTCAGCTTTGATCTCACCCAAAGGTAAAATTTCTTTTGTATATTCTTCCAAAGCTTTTTTGTACATTGCAAATACTATTTCTCTCTCCCATCTTTATTCATAATATGTGGTGTATTCTAACCACTAGTCTTCACTTTGTTCTTGTCACCTATCATTATGAAGATTTTTCTATATTGATACCCAGAGAACTTCTTTCTCCTTTTTTACACTTGCTCAGTAATACATTGTGGGATTTATTTAATGAGTCCCTTGTTGAGAGATATTTAATTCATTTTCCGTCTTTTCCTGATGCAAATGGCTGCAGTTGAATTCCTTCATACATACATCATTTTGATTGTGTGAAGCGTAACTGCAGGTCCATTTCCCAGAAGTGCCATTACTAAGTCCAAGGGTGTGTGCATTTGTAATTTTCATAGAGAGCTGCCCGAGTGCCTTCCGTAAAGGTTGTGCCCATTTACACTCTCACCCATACAATTAATCTTTTATTTTTTTAACCGGAAGGCTTTGAAGCAGCTGCATTGAAACATGGGTGTAGCGTGGGGGTCAGGAGACAAGACAGGGGCACCTGCTTGGTTCCAGGTCCTGTAGTCCACAATCTCATTTAGCTCCTACGAGGGCATTATAAATAAAGCAGATATTAGTATTACCAAACACAACTATGAAACTGCCGCTTAGTGAGGATTAGTAACTTGTCTAAGGTCTCAGAGCTGCGAAGTGATGGGTTGGGGCTTAAGTCTAATGTGTGTGACTCCCAAGCCCCCCCCCCCAAACTCCAGTTCCATCTGAGGTCTGGGTCCAGTTCTGCCAGAGCTTGTCATGGTGCCGTACACGTGGGAGAAATGCAGTCCAGCTGTGTGGAGTGGGTGGGTGGGCAAATGAACGATCGACAGAGATGGGGATTCAGGGGGGTGAGAGCACTATTTAGAAAAGCAGAGACAGTAGGAGTCAGAACCCAAAGAACAACAGAAACTGGAAGGTAACTGGCCCAGGTGGGCTTGGGGAGAAAGTGTTGGGTTGTTAAGAGAGTCTTCTATGGGGGGGGGGTCGGTAGTAGGGGGAAAATGAGGACAACAAAAAGAAAGAAAAAAGAAAACAAGAGTCATCTGTCATACAGGAAAAGGTCGACACAGCGAAGCAGGGCTTTATCGTGTTCTGGTAAATCACGCTTCTGTAAGGTGGCCACATCTGCCAGCTCCTGTGTACAGTTTCACTTACGTTAATGTTTTACGACATCAAGTTTAAAATAAAAACCTAATACTTGCGGGGGGTGATGGAAAGGCTCACCAAAACTGATAAAAAAACATCAAACTTGGCTAGGTTTCAAATCCCGGAGTGTACAAGTGTAGGTAGTACTAGATAATGCTTGCTTTTTATTTTTATTTTTTTATTTTTTGAAGTTGGAAGACCAGACTAAAGCCCTGCAGTGAGTGCTGCCGTCTGGGAAACACTGTAATGACCTCAGGAGCTTCTTTGTGGCCCAGGGCTGTTGCCGTTGTCCACTTCTGTGACCCCTCCCTGGGGACTGCCATCAGACTCTGGAATTCATTGTTTTGTATATACAAGGGCGTCAGAGTTTTGCCCTTTAAGCTTGAAGACTGAAAAAAAAAACATTGTTTTTAACAGTTAAAATTCCATGGGAATTCATGCTTTATGGGGGGGGGGGGTGAAAGAAGCCAGACAATGCCAGTATGCTCAGAAACAAGGGGTGGTCATTGGCAAAATGCAGAGAAAAGAAAGGGTGAGGACTTGCTCCATCACAGGAGCAACTTCAGCGGACACCACTTTCTTCCCCCAGGGGCTGTGGGGTCCCTGGGGATAACTGGGCTGGACTGGGACTGGGTGGTGGTGGCTGTAGCCCCGCACCCAGGAGGTGTGGGTGACCCTTGTTCCTTGATGGTCCCTTTGGCCTCTCCCTTTGGCTTCTCTAATAACTCACAAGACTGTGAGAGGCCTGATAATATGCTCTTTATTCGTACCAACACTTCTTGACTTTTTTTTTAAAGCTTTTATTTATTTATCTTTAGAGGGAAGGACAGAGGGAGAGAAATATCAATGTATGGTTGCCTCTTGTGCATCCCCTGCTGGGAACTGGCCTGCAACCCAGGCATGTGCCCTGACTGGGAATCGAACCTCGACCCTTTGGTTCACAGCCCATGCTCAACCCACTGAGCTACACCAGCCAGAGCCACTTCCTGACTTTTAAATCCATGTGGCTTGACTTGCATTGGGTTGAGCACACCATATTAGACCAGTTTAGATAAATGTAGTGCCTGAATGCATGTTAGCTAAAAGATGCTAATCATCTGAGCCTTCCGCAAGTTGGAATCTTTTTGCTTATGGAGGGTGTTGCCCCAGTAACATCAAAGATTGCTGATGACAGATCACCATAACAGATACAATTATAATGAAAAAGTCTGAAAGAGAATTCTCTTATTGCGAGA
This sequence comes from Artibeus jamaicensis, assembly GCF_021234435.1. NCBI lineage: Eukaryota > Metazoa > Chordata > Mammalia > Chiroptera > Phyllostomidae > Artibeus > Artibeus jamaicensis. The sequence goes on along the minus strand of NW_026522059.1, from coordinate 29,085,223 downwards.
ATTACTGAAATGTGACACAGAGACACGAAGTGAGCAGATGCTATTGGACAGTGGCACCGATAGGGTTGCCACAAACCAATTTGTTAAAAAAGCAGTACCTGCAAAACACGATAAAACGAGGCGTGTGCAGTGGACCTGCCTCAGGGGACTGTCGGGAGGGCCAAGTGAGATAATCCACGAGGAGTGGTAGGCGCAGTGCCCCAGTACCCGGCAGCTGCTGCTTTTCTTCTAGGGAAGGATGGTGGGTGAGGCCTGTTTAGGTCGGTGGGTCAGGGGTCACGGTTCGCACATACCAGAGACATAATCTTCACTTTCTCCTTCCTGTTCAGCGAGATGCCCTTGATTTTGTAGACTAGATTTCTGCCCACATATTGGATCACCATGTGTCAATAATGACCATCAGTCAATGAAACTTGTCTTTTTTTAGTGGTGAATACTGTTGATGACTTCAAAAGTGATATTTTATGCAATGGCTTTTTTGAAATAAGAGTGTATCTTACAGGAATCTAAAAGAAATCAAAGACAGTGGAATTGGAAAAGTCGTATCTGAGGAAGGCGACTATGTCAGGGCAGAGGACTGGCTCTGTGGCTCTTCAGTGCAGGAGTCCCCCCCCCCCCCCCGTCTCCCTGTGGGCTTACCACATGTTCCCAGGTATCTTTCCAACTACAAGTTCTTGTTTCTCTGTGGTTAAATTTAAAAATTACGTTTACCTTCAAACTATTGCCTTTACTTTGTGATGGTCAAAACTAATTTTTTTAAAGATTTTATTTATTTATCTTTAGAGGGGAAGGGAAGGGGAGAGGGAGAGAAATATCAATGTATGATTGCCTCTCCTGTGTCCCCTGCTGGGAACTGGCCTACAACCCAGGCATGGGCCCTGACTGGGAATCGAACCGCGATACTCTGGTTTGCAGGCCCACGCTCAATCCACTGAGCTACACCAGCCAGGGCAAAACTAATTTTAAATATGTAAATTCAAGACTTTCTACTAAGAAAGAAAAGTAGTTTGTCTGATTTTTATTTGCCTTCTCTAGGATTGTTTTTTGGCTGACTGTTTCATACTTGGCATTACATGGGATGTTGCTTAAGTTCACCTCTCTTCAAGACGAGTGCCTGGTTAACATCCACCAACAAGAAGAATGCCCCTTTGGCGATCAGCATTTGTACCATGGCACATAAGGACCGTATTTTTACAGACTTTGATGAAGGAAAGGGGCGACAATATGTAGAGTAGCACCACAATTAGCTCCACAAATGTTTGTTGGATGGATGGATAAATAATAGAATGGGACTGAGAAGAAAGCAAAGTGAACAAATGAGAAGGAAGATGCGTGGACTCTCCCCTTGGAGCTGACTCACGCTGCTTCCCTGGTTTCCCAAACTCAGAAGCTGTAAGAACCTAGAAGTGGTGGCAACAAGCGAAAATACCAAGACCCCCCCTCTTCTCACTGATTCTCTAGAAAACCCCACAGACAGGCCAGTGAGGACTTTGGGGTATCCGTGTCAGACCCACGGGACAGGAAATGCTGACCTCAAGTTTTTCTCCTTGTTGGGAAGAAACTTTTCATTTCTGATTAGGGTAATGAACTGAGTTGATAAGCTTCTACCATAACGTGAATTTCAGGTATGTTAGCTCTAGTTCTAATCCTTTCTGTAATGTTGGCCTAGTTTTTAACTTCTTTGTGTGCCTATCACAACGGTGCTTGCAGCCAGGCTCCTGTTAGTTCAACTGTCACAACAGATTTGTGCACAGAACAACTTACAGCAGAATTGAGAGAGAGAGAATGAGCACCAGAGGATTAGGCCCAAAGCAGTGTATGATTTGATCAGATGTAGGGTTCAGAAAACAGACACACCTTTAAACAACCTCGGCTGTGGAAACAATGCATCTGCCCTCAATATTTATTAGGTAACAATACAGATTGGTCACAGAATGTCTCCTTTTGTGGGCAACAGGGCTCACTGCTTTTCAAATCAGAGGGCTAGAAGAAGTGATGTAGTACCTTCTACTACCTCTAGGAGGCGTGTTGAGGATTCACAGAGCCCCCCCCCCCCCCCCGGGGGACAGAACGTGTGGAGATCCTTGGGTAAGAGGTAATGAATGTGTAGGTACCAAGTTGGGCTTAATGAGGGAAATAGTTATTATTTGAATTTCCCCAAAGACAGTAAACTCTAGGATGGCAGGGACCAGATCTTCCCTGTTAACTGCCGTAACCGCCGTGCTCAGCCCAGAGCTGGCATGCAGGAGGCACTCAATGAATGTTTAGAAATAAAATGGAATCAAAGCCAACAGTGAAACATGTTTATATATGTACGAAAAGCTATCAGTGGCTCGTATTTTTTATTTATTTTTATTTTTTTAATTGATTATGCTGTTACAGTTGTTCTATTCCCCCCTTCATTCCCCTCCACCCTACCCCCCATCCCCACCATTCCCCCCTTTAGTTTATGACCATGTGTCTCAAGTCCTTTAGATTCTATATTTCCCATGCTATTCTTGCCCCCCCATCTATTTTCTATCTACTGTCTATGCTACTTATTTTCTGTACCTTCTCCCCCCATCTCCTCCTCCCACTCCCCTGTTGCTAACCCTCCTTGAGATCTTCATTTCTATGTTTCCACTCCTGATCTAGCTGTCCTTTTAGTTTGCTTTCGTTTTAGGTGTGGTTGTTAATAACTGTGAGTTTGTTGTCCTTTCACTGTTCATGTTTCTTTAACTTCTTTTTCTTAGATATGTCCCTTTAACAGTTCATATAATAAGGACTTGGTGATGATGAACTCCTTGAATTTGATCTTATCTGAGAAGCACCTTATCTGTCCTTCCATTCTAAATGAAAGTTTTGCTGGATAGAGCAATCTTGGTTGTAGGTCTTTGGATTTCATGACTTGGAATACCTCTTTCCAGCCCCTTCTTGCCTGTAAGGTCTCTTTTGAGAAATCTGCTGACAGTCTGATGGGGATTCCTTTGTAGGTGACTGTCCCCTTAGCTCTTGCTGCTTCTAGGATTCTCTCCTTCATTTTAATTTTGGCTAATATAATTATGATGTGCCTTGGTGTGTTCCTTCTTGGGTCCAACTTCTTTGGTACTCTCTGAGCTTCCTGGATTTCCTGGATGTCTATTTCCTTTGCCATATTGGGGAAATTTTCCTTTATTATTTGTGCAAATAAGTTTTCCACTGGTGGCTGTTCCTTTCCCCCTTCTGGTACCCCTATAATTCGGATGTTGGAGCGTTTCAAGATGTCCTGGAGGTTCCTAAGACTCTCCTCATTTCTTTGAATTCTTGCTTCCTGACTCTTTTCTGTTTGGCCATTATTTGCTTTCTTCTGGTCCACTCCATTGATTTGAGTCCCAGTTTCCTTTTCACCGCTATTGGTTTCCTGTGCAATTCCATTCATTTCAATTAGTTTCGCCTTCATATGTTTCTCTAATTTGTGGCTATAATCAACCAGTTCTGTGAGGATCCTGATGACCAGTGTTTTAAACTGTGCGTCTGAGAGTTTTGCTATTTCTTCATCTCTTAGGTCTATGGGCTCAGGGACTGTGAGAATTTGTGACATTTTTGGTCTGTTCTGGCCTTAAGTGTGAGAAGCACGCCTGACTCCCAGGTCGCTGGGTTGTGACACTGTGGGGCTTGGAGCGGGAAATAGCGCCCTCCTGCCCCGCCGCCCGCCCGGCGCCGGGCCCAACCGCCCACTCCCTCGCCTGTCCGCTCGCGCACAAACAGGCGACCACAGTCAACATGCAGTACCGCTTCCCTGCTTTCTCCTCCACGGTCGTTCGCCTGGTCACTCGCTTGGTCGCTCACTAGGTCCAACCCTGCGCCTGGATTCCGCGTCTGGACTCCGCGCCTGAGCCCTTCTGACTGAGTCCTCCTGTGCAACCCCGCTCCAGCAGCTACTGGTTTCGCCCCTTACCGGTCAGGCTGAAGAATTTGTTGTTAATGGACTTCCGAAAAGTTCAATTTTCCATGTTTTGGCTGTGATTTCTGTTGCTAATATTTAGTTGTCCCTAAACTTAGTTGTGTGAGAAGGCACGGCACATCTACCTATACCTCCATCTTGGCGGAAGTCCTCAGTGGCTCGTATTAATGCCAGTCAAGTCTGGTCAAGTTATGGCTGATATTATGAATATTATTTCATTATCTCTTACCAACCATGCTCTGTTTTTTTATTGGAGTCATAGTTACTCCTGCCATTTACCCATACTTCACTGAATTTCTTCACTTTGACATTCAGAGCACTGGGCAGAAATCACATCACGTCAATACCTGCCACAGGCCTTTGGGTAACAATCATGTTTTATAACTTATCGTTGTAACAACAGGACTTTATAGGTCAACACTGACGGCTTTATAGTGTTTAAGTGACTTTTATCCAGGTCACTGAAAGATGCAGTTCGTTCTTTCTGTTGCAGGGTTAGTTATAGTTTATGGACGGGGCCACTGTGAGCCCCCAGAGGACGCTTGTGAAATTGGGAAAAGAAGCCCTCTCCACCCCTGATGCCTGCGGCCGTGCAGGGGCATGCAGACTGGGCTCAGCTCTCCCTCCCCCCCTCAGCAGGGCACCCTGGTGCGGTGAGAAATCTGCGTGGCTGTATCCCGCACCCCTGTTTACCGAGGACCTTCTCACGTCACACCCCACGTTGGGTAATTACACACATTATCATCTCGGCCAATTCCCCTAACAAGCCTGAAAGGCAAACATAATATCCTCATTTTACAGATGAGAACACTGAGGTTCAGAGAGGTTGGGAACTTGTCTACAACGCACAGTTGTGGAAATGATGGACTCAGGATTCACACCCAGCATCAGAACAGTCTGGGAAGCTCCGCTCCAGCCCAGGAGGAGGGAGGTCAGACGAATTCAAACACTGCACTTCCCTCCTCAGTGAGGGGTGAAAATGTTCTGAAGGCTATGCAGTCCCGCGTCTGCAAGGAAATGTTAGTGGCGATTGCAGACTTCATCACTGAGTTCTCTGGTTTGAAACCACCACTGTTGTCCAGCCTTTTCATTTACTTATTCTGAATGTTCTTTTCTGAGTAGACTGAGAAAGATACCAGTACTAGAATGAATGGAATTGCCTTACTTGTCTGTCTCTCCACCATAGTCTCTTCCTTGCTAAAGCCATCATGTGGAGTGTAAGACTGGTGGCAGCTAACACTGATTGTCACCTGGGGGGTGCCACTCGCTGTGCTGGTGCTTCCCAGGTGTCACTGTGTAATCCTCACGACAGCTCTGCAGGTGATGAAACTTAGGCGCCAAGAAGCTTTGTAAGACTAGTAAGTGGAGGAGACAGGATTCAAACCCCACTACAAGTGTCATTTTCAAGGTGAGAAGACCTCTGTCCTCTCTTTTAGTTAATCAACATAAGTACAAAATGAATCTGTCACTACTCTTTGAGCATTTTTCTCATTTTTTTGGTGATCATTTTAAAGGTGGTTTAGCTCCTTTGGGCTACTCCAGGAAAACATTAGAGAGAGTGATATTCTTTAGTAACATTCCCCAGCTTGGGGACTATTTTCAGGTTGTGCTATAAAAATACCACGCTTTAAGGATGTTTGCCTACATCGGGTATACCGTTAAGATGAGGAAAACTACACAAGAATGGAAATTGGTACTGTGATCATGGGCGTGAATATTCTACTTACGGTAAAAACTGATGGGTCCCTTGGACACTTAAGCTTGAGATTTGGGGGAAAAGCTTGACTTAGACTGATAGCATAATATATTTTTCAAAAATGTAGAATCGTGTGGCTATGATTTGGGTGTCAACACATTTCCCCCACTGCTTTCTGCTCTGGAAGAATGATGTTTTTAGGGCACGCCCAGAGCTGGAACAGCTGGGGTGAGCTGGCCAAGCTGATCACTGTCATGACTATTTCACCAGAAAAAACGATTTGGCAGATGTCTGTGATTCGTTTACTAACACATTTCCCTGTTAATTCCCTAGGGCAGTCATCACCAGAACATCCATTGTGTGATATATAAGTGAATTGTCTTGTCATAACAAATTTCTTTATAGGCCTGAGAAATCACTTGGGTTAAGTTACCTGGCGTGCTGTTAATCTGAAAGCCTCGTTCACGATGAGGCCAGAGGGAGCTGCAGGGTAGTTCTCCTTCCAGTTCTGTCACTCGGACCCCTGGGGCCTGCAGCCTGTGCCCTTAATCTCACAAAATCCTTCCTAAACGCTGCTTCTCCAGCCTCAGGCTCTGATTCAGCTCCTGTCCAGGAGGCAGGCTGGGAAGTGACTTGGTGTGAATAAATGTATTAAGAAGAGAAACAGTTGGAAGTGAGTTGAATTAACCATAACACGTAAACCAAGGAAGCGAAGAAGCATTTTGAAAACAAAATATGTTCACCCCAAGTCATAGCTTAGTATATGGCCCAGTTCATTTAAGCAGATGTTCTTGTTATATGTACATGTGACAATATAGACATAGCCCAGATTACCACATAATTACTATTTTAAATAATTCTGGGTATACAATTAATGAATGGAAAGGAAATGTGACTATGTACGGGAGAGGGTGGGGGTGACGGGGAAGGAACAAAAAGAGCTAAGCCTTTATTTTGTATGGTGGGAGTTTAATGGAAATGCCCACTGAAAAATCATGAAACAGCGATTCATGTAGAGATACAGAAAAAATGTCCCTCCCGAATAGGTAACAGAATGAAAATATTTGCTCCCAGAGAAGGGGAGGCAGTTGTACACCTTACCTTTATATAAGCACACAGTTCTTACTATATGCAAGTATAGCTAGGATAAGAGGTAACTTAGGGAAAGCTGCAAAAAGAAAAACCATTTTTGGGAAAGAATATAGAAGGAGAACTATATCCCCTAGGGGCCCGTTTTAATGTGCTGGTTTATTTTCTGCCCGTAGCTCCCCCTCCATTTGCGGTTTGCTTTTCCTGTCTCCCTCCCTCCCTTCCGTTCAGCATCCACACACACAATATATACCTATAGTTATATATGAAATTGATAGCTGGCTGCTTGGGCTCTTAATTGTACAGCAGAACTTGTGCTAATAAACATTTTATATGCATTATTTCATTTGATGAATGCAGCCGTGAGTGCTAATATCTTAACATATATCAGAATTATTTTCTTATTTTAGCATATGGCTTTCATGGTCATCTTTTTTCATGGTACAGTACTCCTTCACCCAGTGGAATATTTATCTTCCCCCCCAGTTTTAGACTTTGAAGTTGTTTTCCAGCTTTTGCCATTGTAAAGAGTACTGGGATGATGTACTTTGCCCCAAAGCATTTTCCTGACATTTATGCTTTCAGGATAAGTTTCCAGAAGTAGGGTCAGTGGGTCAGAATATAAACACGTCACCACGTTGGTTTTCCCACCCGCTGTTTGAGGTGCGGTGGTGGCGGCTCACCTGCATCTGAGACAGGTGGGAGGGACAGAGTCACAGCAGTTTCACAGCTGTGATCCCGGGGAACGATTCCCCAGGTCACACGGCTGGAGGAAGAGCCGTGGTTAAAATGCGTGTTTGCCAACTCTCTCTCGATCTCTCTTCCCACTTCACCCCGAAAACAAAATGAAACTCTCTGGCTGCATGGAACACGCCACCTTCCTTCTCGACATCTCAGTCTTTACCTGGTGGGGCTTCCCTGTCACGGGGCCTCTTCCTTTCACTGAGGGTCATCTTGCTTTAGGAGGAAAGAGGCATTTCAGGCAGCCCCAGGACCACTCATGGGGACATCTTCAACCACGGCTACGGAAGGGTGGAACAGGGACCAGAACGTGAGAAAACAAAATACACTTAAGCAGAATATGAGACGGGAGCCATTAGAATGTGCATGAGCAAACAGGGAAGAAAACGCTGTGGTTTTGGAGGACCTTAATGTTTAAGGTGAGGTGTCAGAGCTGAAGACAGCAGAGAGATGGAGTTAGGGAGTGTGTCCAGGTCATGGCGTGGCCTTGCTGTATACTCAGTGTCCCCAGCACTGTCCTAAACTGGTCCATCTACTTCTTTTTTCTAAAGGTTTTATTTATTTATCTTTAGAGGGGAAGGGAAGGAGAGAGGGAGAGAAATATCAATGTATGGTTGCTTCTCATGCGTCCCCTGCTGGAAAGTGGCCTGCAACCCAGGCATGTGCCCTGACTGGGAATCGAGCCATGGTTGTTTGGTTCACAGGCCCGCGCCCAGTCAATCTACTTCTTGATAGCAATGTGCATTGTCAAGATGGAAACCAAACAATAATGTCTATTTTCATTTTATTTTTCAAATGAATGACCAACAAGTAACTTCATATATGTATTTTCTAACCACAGAAGAGAGTGAGTCCGGCTTTGTCCAACCCAAAACGCTTATACTGGGAAGAGAAGCTACTATTTACGACACGGCACAAAAGGAAAGCCTTCCTCCCCTAGAGAAGCTCAAGATTTCATCAGTGTCTACAGCTAATGGTGTTAAATCCTTCCATGGACAGCCCCTGGCACAGGATGCTGCAGACCCACCAGGAGCCACAGAGAAGACTCAGGCTCTGGAGGGACCCGGGGAGTCCGGGCCACTTCAGCCAGGTGGCACACATGATACTCAAAAAGCAGAAGAAAAGAAAGATGTGGAAATGGGGACAGGAGCCCAGCCTTCAGAAGGAAGTGCTGAGACTGAACCTCTAGTGGGGGAAGCCCAGAGTCAGCCTATGAGAACAGCAGGAGGGACGGCCTCCGCTGGAGTAGTGGGTGATGCTGAGATTCCGCTAACTGTCGGAGAGGTGCAACCTTTAAGAATAGCTGAAAAAATGCCACCTCTGGAAGCAGGTAGAGAGCCACAACCTCAGGAAGCGATGGGAAAGCCCCCGCTCCTAGAAACTGTTCCCAAGGAGACTGAAGCTCCAGAAATTTTGGAAGGAAGTCAGCTTGTTGAAACAACTGAAGAGCACGAAGTTCAAGAACCACTGGGAAGAGATGAGCAGTCCCAACTTCTAAAGACAATGCCCAGAGAGAAAGGATTTATGAAAATACTGGAAGGAAGTCAGCTTGTGAAAACAGCTGTAAAGAATGATTTGATTCATAAAACTCCTGAACGTCCAGAAAACATGGAACAGATTAAACCTGAAGGAGTAGTCGGGAGCTCGGAGCATCCAGCAGTAATGCTAGGAGCAGACACCGACATGGAAACGGTCGGGAAAATCCACACAGACAAAGAGGACCACCACATCGAAGGTAAGGGTTATGCTGTTGATGGTTCAGGGTGTTCCGGGGGCTCCAGAAGAGATCCCCTCTGGGGACAGGGGGTGGCTAACATATCGCCAATGAAGTCTCTGTCACAGGTGGCTAAAGTTCATTTGGCCCAAACCAGAAAGGCTTTCATACCTGGAAAACAGGTGTTTGGCTTTCCAGCAAAATTTTCTAAAGCAGAGTCTGTGTCCACATTTTTAACCTAGAGTCTCATCATTGAATAGAACTGAATATGTTCTGCATAATAGAAGGCAACGTGTTAAAATTTCTGAATTTTTCCAAGTTCATTTCTGTTGAGCCCCATGCATGATTATGAAGGTCCAAAGTAAAGATGAGTAGATGGTTAGTGGGGGAATTGTCCTTCTAATGATAGACTGCACACTAATGGATCTTATCCTTAGAAAGTCACTGTCAGTCTGCACCTGTCCTGCAGTCTGTTCACCATTAAGAAAAGACTAGAGAAAATGTATTGTGTTGGCATATGGTGTTGTTGAAATGTGCTTTACCAGCCTGAAACAAGTGGTGGCTACACTGTTCATTATTGACATATAATAAAAAATGACATTTTAAATTTATTTCTTCTGGAGCATGATTCACACTTTGGCAAATTCTAGCTTTACACTATAATTAAGTGAAGCATCTATCCATCTGTTTCTTAATTCTTTCATTTATTAACATGGCAGTGTTGGTGTGCTTCATCATATGCCGGATGCTAGGGTGCAGAAGGAGTAAGACATAGCTCCTGTCCTCAAGGGGGTCACAGGCTAGTGGGGAGAAGGTGGAATTTAACCAATCCAGCGAAGTAAGCACTTGAAGTGAGGTATGTAAAGGTACTGTGGGAATCACAGGGGAGACACAAGAAAACGCACATATTTGTTAGACCAGGGTTGGCAAACCCAAGTCTGTAGGGCCTAGGATAATGACAGGGAGTGAAGTCAGGGGCCCAAGGAATGTCGAGCGGAGCCCAGGGGGACCTTGGTGACTAGGAGTATGGTCCCATCAAAAGAGGTGGCTGCTGCTTGGCTGCACCCATGAGCTTGGGGGCCAACACTGTCCAAATTTGGACTCGTTGCCATAGGCAACTCAGAGGATCTGAGAGAACCAACCCAAAACCACCAGAAAAACTTACTCTTTAGACCTAAACATTAAGAGCTGTCCCCATTGGGAACCAGCCATGGGTACTCCATTGTCAATGCTACAGAGCATCTCTTAACATCTCCTTTGGTCACTTTTTCAGGTGAGACAGGAGAAAGGGTTGAAACGGAGAGGGAGAAAGTAAGTGAAGGAGCTGAAACACAAGAAGAGGAAACCGGAGAAGCCGTGGACCTTTCCCAGCCACAGAGATCGGTGTGGTGAGAGAAGGGTGATGGACCCGAGCGTTATCACAGAGGGCAGGAAGGTGGCGTGAGGCTGTGGTTACAGAGCTTAGCTTTCAAGGTCTGTGTGTTCTATACGAGTGTGGTTATCATGTTCTTGATTACATTGCTCCATAAAACGACTTAGCTGTAAACTGATTTTTTAGCTGCTTAGAATATACTTTTAAAAAGACAATAGCCAGAGCCAAGAACAACTATGGTTTATGAGACTGTAGGAGTTGGAGGGTGTTTTCTTCACTGAGCCGTGGGTCCATTCAGTATAGAAAATGAAACCCAAAATGAAAGAATAAACCTTTAGGTGTAGGTGGCTAAAGGAGGGAGTTAGTAAGTTTTAGGGAGCTCAGGATAATGAAGTCACACAGTTATAATTACTATGGAATGAGAACAGCAAAATGGGGCAAGCTCTACCTGGGATGTCTTTCCTAGCACAGAATTTAAAGCTAGTAAAACCTTAGCAAGTATGTCATCGAATTACCTTCTCCCTTAAAGTCTATCTATTCATCACGTTAAATACGTTAACAAAATCCTTGTCAAAGGAACTCACACTCTGGTGCTGCTGCAAGATCAGACATTGCCCCAGGGAAAGGCTACACGTTTTCCATGTGCCATTTTGAATCTGGTGATTTTACCCTCAAGTGAGGTGTTTCAATGACTGGGACCCTTTTGGCATTGAAGTTATGCCAAAGTAAAGTGATTGACTTTAAAGTAATTGATTTTTAAATGTGTTTCAAAGGCAACAAAGAGCAAGAATGAAAACAGGCTTGTTGCCCCTGTAGAGTTATTCTTTGGGCCCAATTCTTTTTTAGATTATTGTGATTTAATATTAGGCTATGGAGGTGGAAAGCAGCTAAGAAATCAAGATTTTAAAACCATTTACAATACTTCGTTAACATTAGCTGATGCGCTGTAATAGAAACTCACTTTTAGAGAATCTTTCCAAAGTTGCCAGGGGTTTTGGTAAGTGCTTATATGTGAATAAAAGTAATAGCAACCTTGCCCACCACTGAGTGCCTCTGTGTATGAATATCAGGATAGAGATATATTCTGGAAGCATTTGGTTTCTTTACCTTATTTGTAAATATATCATCTTTTTAAAAGATTATTGCTCAGCTTCTGAATTAAAATGATTACTAAGATGAACTGTAATTAAGAATATAGGGTATAGTTGGAAGAATTATCATTTTTATCCTGAGTTTAATAGTAATTCGTGTTTCTGACTTTGAAGAGTTGAGGTGGCCAGCAAGCATGGCGGCTCGAGTAGCTGACATCATTCCTTCTGCTGCAAGGAGAAGCTGGATTGTGATTTCATTGAGAGCAAGGACTGTTGTGTGTATCAGTGTGTTCAGGCATGTAGCCCCTTTACAGACCATGAGAGGTGCTTAATAAATATTTGTTGAATCAGTGAATGCATAATGAATACCAAAGGCTCCCATTTACATTTACTTCATCACCAAAGGATATATTTCAAATACACATTGAGATAACGCTCACATTTTCCCACCAAGGCTACTCAAGCTCAATAACAAGCTATATATTTGGTGTAGTTCTGAAAAGAGCAATGTTTTTAGGTCAGAAAGTAACACAAAGCAGAACTGATGTAGCATCTTTGAAGTTACATTTTGTAATCCAAACTTGTTTTTTCCTGACCAAAAGGTATTTTTATAGAGATATCTAGTAAGTAGACCGTGTCAGAGCTTAGTGTAAAATGTGAATGATCACCTTAAAAAGTGGAATTATACGTTTATCAAGTACTGAAAGAGTAGGTAAGATTCATTTACTTCAGAGGCATAAAGCTTTCTCCATCGTGTGGATTTTTTTCAGTATCTGACATATGTTAGAGACCTGTTTGGAATTCATGCTTGAAACAACTCTTTCTCAAGAACATTGTTATATAGTTGTAATGTAAAAGTTTTCAATTTTTTTATTAATCCCATTATTTTCTATTGATGACTAAAATCATTCTCAGGCAAAATGGAAATTTGTATAAATTTGTGGTACTTTCTACACTTTTACCTTTGGCCTTTAATATGGTTACTAACACCTTGTTTAGAAACTGTTCTTATTCTTTTAGATAATATTAAGTTTTTACTCAAAACTTACAAGGAAAATTAAAATGTTCATGCTATTTGAATATTCCAAAATTGAAATATTCCAGCTAAATAATGTTAATTAATTTTAAAAACAAAATTAAACTAATAAATTTCTATAGTAAAACTCAAATAATACAGAAATGTATAAAATAAGCAGTGAACTTCTCCCTCCTATATCCCTTAGTTTTTCTACACAAAGATAATGAAAAGTTTCTCATGTATACTTCCATAAGAAGGTAATGTCTATGCCAGGCTATATGTATATGCTAAAATAGAAGTGTGTATTTACATACCCACATTTAAAGACACAAATGACAATTTACTAGCCCTTGTGTTATAAAAAGTGCATGTAAAATCACTGATCTATCCTTTCCTGTGTTAGATAGTTTTTCTTTGGCCCAAGACTGATAAACTTAGCATAGCAAAGTGCATTCTGATACTACGTCCCCAGTGTCTGAGAAGAGATTATCATTTTTGCCACCAGATTAAAAATGTACAAGTTGGAAAGAAGGCTTGAGCTGTTTATAATGAATTAATACAAAAACTACCATCAGGGTTGGGTTTTCTAATCCTGGGTGCTCTATAGCCACTTTGTAGCCCAGTTTGTATTCTAGTAAGATAATTTCAGTATTTTCTATTCCTAACTAGAGGGTCAAATGGTGAACAAATGATCTGCTAGCTAGCATCCCAGCAGGGACGTGTGGATGTACCAGCAGAGGGTGCAGCTGCAAACTCAGCTCCCTAGTCCACACTCCAAAACTCTTGGCCAGAAGTGCTCTGCATCTGGCCTCCTGGGGGACCCACAGGAATGCAGCATGTGCTCAGTCTGTGACCACATTGTTTTTCTCATTTAGACTTTGGTGTAAGAACTCCTGGGATAGCTAATAGCTTTTGAGCAGTCAAAACACCCTTACCTCTTTTCTGTTTTTTTAATCCTCACCCGAGGATATTTTTTCACTGCTTTTTAGAGAGAGAGGAAGGGAGAGAGGAATAAAGAGAGATGAACATTGATGTGAGAGGGAAACATTGATCAGTTGCCTCCATACACGCCTGGACCAGGGATGGAACCACAAACTTTCGGTTACGGGATGACGCACCAACCAGCTGAGCCACACCAGCCAGGGTCACTTTTAACAACAACTTTATTCCACACTTGGCCTTGGATTTAAAATGGCTTTTCAAGGAAAATATCTTTTTCGCATCTAACTAATCAAAGAGTGCTGGATCGTCATGGTCAAATAACCATAGTAGAATTTACATCTGTGCTCTTTTGGAAAATGCAGTGTCAGAACATTTAACATTATGAGCATCTGAGTTTCATAATTTGGTGATGCAGTTAATTCTGAATTGTTCCACAAAAGCCACCATAAACCCATTCATGTAGTCCACACACATCTGTAAGGTAAAAGGAGAACCATCTTCTCCTCTTTCTTTCCTCACGCCAAACAGCAAGGCATGGCTGTGTCTGAACATTTGAAAGCATTTACTTACAGGCTGTCTTTTAATCTAAATCTGTCAGCTCCTCTCCTCCCCAGAGCTTACAAAGTTAATGAGCATTTGGCTATAATCTCAAGGTTTAGTCGCAGAGACAGAATCAGTGTAATTTCAGAGAGCAGCTGATAGGTGTGGAATTGCTCTTCTGAGTTTTTGTTACTATCAACAAGTTAGGGAACTCCCTGGTATTACTACAGAATACAATTGTAGGCCTTTAGCTTTACCTCAGCAGTACCACTCGGCTAATTTATCAAACAATATTTCAGATATTGCAAGCTAACAATAATAGTACCATTTCTGCACCTAATTAATGAAGTCTCCAGACATCAAATCCAGGCTTTACTAACTTTTTTTTTTAAAGATTTTATTTATTTATCTTTAGAGAGGAAGGGAAGGAGAGAAGGAAAGAAACATCAACGTGTGGTTGCCTCTCGTGAGTCCCCTGCCAGGAACTGGCCTGCAACCCAGGAATGTGCCCTGAGTGTGGTTTGCAGGCCCACACTCAATCCACTGAGCTATGCCAGACAGGGCTAGGCTTTACTAACTTTTGAAGGTGGAAGAAGGACCAGTCCATATTCAATTAATCTAAGTTACCCTTTCAGTTTAATACTGTGCCACTGTCCTCAATAAACACACTCTACTCTCAGCTGTTGGGAGCAGAGATCTGCAAGCCTTAACAGTTTCTACAAAAAAGAATTCTGAGAAACCATCAAGGGATACTAATTTTGGTTTGACATCTGCCTTTTTTTTCTTGTAGAATATAGATAGTTCTCAAATTTTTCTTAGTAACTGTAGTTGGCCCTGGCCAGGTAGCCGAATTGATTGGAGTGTCATCCCAACATGCCAAGGTTGCAGGTTCGATCCCCAGTCAGGGCACATACAAGAAGCAACCGTTTCAGTGTGAGGGCAAACTAATAGTTTATATCAACCAGTAGTTATTTAGTGGATCAGTATGGATTTGCTTCAAGTTTTCTGGATATCACAATTTGGTTAAAAAGCTTTTTGATAAAAATAACACTGCTTTTATCTAAGTACTTGAGTGTGGCTACAGTGATTATTTAGGTAATAATTGCAAAGAAGGACTCCTTTATTATTAAGATAATTTTTCTTAGTATAAAATGAGCACATGTTCATGGTATAAACTTCAGAAAATATAGACCCTAAAAGGTGAAATCTAAGTATTACATGTAATTCAATAAAAACCATGTTGATGTATATGAGGGGTGATTATTTATAGTGTTGCAATAACAAGTTAGCCAAAGCACAACTATTAGCAGGACTTTGTCTATTACTCTGAGAACAGGGCTTCTGGATTTGCCTCACAGGAGCCTACTGGGGTGAGCAGGTTAGAGAGAATGTTCCAGTAAAACTTGCTATGTAGTAAATATTGGTTAGTGTTACAGAGAGAGTGACTATGCCCAATTTTACTAGCACTTAGCTGATGACAATTGCTGATAAGCTTTTGATATCTTAGGATAAAACACAGAGTAAATATTTTATTTGGCATTATTTTAAATATTTTTGAATTGTTGACCAAATGCTAGAAAAAAGATTGTGAGCTCTTCAGAGTGCAGGAAAGTGCCTTACAGGACTCAGGACATATTTGTTGGTCTGTAAAGATTTGTTGATGACGAATGCTCTTTATTCTCATGTAATCATGAAACTTTCCTTAGTACTGAATATAATTGGCTGTAGGGGAAAATATGGCCAAAATCCTTACTTTGTACTTTTGTACTTTGTACTTCTGGTTCCATATTTATGATTTTGATTGAATAAACATAAGTAATAAAAATGTTTGAAAGCTTTTCTCAGTATATATATATTTTTAAATTTATTTATCTTT
The DNA here is from genome assembly GCF_021234435.1 of Artibeus jamaicensis. Lineage (NCBI taxonomy): Eukaryota > Metazoa > Chordata > Mammalia > Chiroptera > Phyllostomidae > Artibeus > Artibeus jamaicensis. The sequence continues at coordinate 29,069,222 of NW_026522059.1, read as the reverse complement.
AGAGGGGAAGGAGAGAGGGAGAGAAACATCAATGTATGGTTGCCTGTAGTGCATCCCCTGCAGGGAACTGGCCTGCAGGGAACCTGCCTGCAACCCAGGCATGTGCCCTGACTGGGAATCGAACTGCGATCCTCTGGTTCACAGGCCCGTGCTCAATCCACTGAGCTACACCAGCCAGGGCTCTCAGTATATTTTTAATCTGAGTTTATTACAGAACATCTGAAATTACTTCTGACTTATTGTGTCCTTCCAGAAAAAGCATTCTTCACACTTCACATTGTCAAAGATAAAGAATATGACCACAGCAGGAAAATACAGGTGACTGTTTTTAGACATCTCATCATTTCTGTAATGGTAACACACTTCACAGAGATAGCTCTTTCTGTATGCTTGAAAGGCTAACAGAAGTGCTCCTTTTCACAGGTAACAAAATCTAGTGATTCTCCTTTAGTGTGGAGAGAAGATTCAAAACCCCAATCCAGCCACTAATGAGTCAACTAACCTGGGTACCAGCATTTTATTTCCAGCTCCTTAGGGCTCACGTTTGAAGTCATGACCTATCTATAACTATGTCCCTTTTGCCCAGCCAAGACAGAGTTATCTAATTTCCTGGCTCCAGTCGTTGATTTAGGAATGGGTCCCTAACCTGAGCTGCATCATTCAGAGGCCTCTCCGAGACTCTCCTGCCGGACACAGCAGGAAGTGATGTCCTTTTGCTGGGGTTTGCACCCTGGTGGTCTGTATGTCTGGGTCTGCAGCATCTCCCCCAAGAGACAAGACGGTGCCATGAGGTTTCTAGAGCATGCACACCTAATGCCAGCTGTGCTCTGGACTTCTCTGTTATGTGAGTCTATGGATTTTTTTTTTTGCTTGCTTATACTAGTTGCAGTATGTAGCCTTTTCAGACTGATTTCTTTCACTTAGCAACATGCATGTCTCTTTGTGACTTGATAGCTCATTTCTTTTTATTGTCAAATAACAGAACACCTTCTATCATCATCAGTATGTACCAGTCATTATTCTAAGTGCTTTATACATATTAATTTATTTAATCCTTACCTATCTTTGTAAGGTAGGTACTAGTAATATCACCATTTTACAGATGAAACAGAGGAGACATGTTACAGGAGAAATGGAACAGAGAGCTTAAGTAACTTGCCCAAAGTGGTGGAACAGGATTTGTGATTTGGCTTTTATAGTCCATGCCCTTACCCGCTATACTAAATTGCTTCGTGCAAAAATGTCTAAAACAGTTTTCAGCATCTAATCTCATTCTGTCAATTCAGTGCCATACTCCCCGACTCTGCCTACTTAAGAGACCTCATACTCATCTTTTAATAAACTTAGTTATGTAAACAGCACAAACTCTCTGACCCAGCACAATATTCCATGTGATGACTTATGATTATTAAATACTGCTGAATAGTGATAGTTTTGATGAGCCTTTGTCATATGCTAGACAGCGCTAAGTACTTTTCAGATACATCATCTTAATTCATATGACAGCCTTTCGAGATGATACAATTATTATCTCAGGAAACTGAGGCTTAAAGAGGTTAAATTACTAGTTCAAGGTGATAGAGCCGAGTGGAAGACTTGGGCCTAGAACCCGCTTGAAATTACTCCCAAATTCGGTCTTGACTGCTTTTAATACTATGTTTTAGTCGATTGAGCTTTCCAAAGTAGCATGCCACTTCTAAAATAACCTGAAAAAATAGGCATATATAAGGATGCCATCTGTATGTGTGAGAACATTATGGCAGTAGTCCTGTAACACGTCACATGTCCCATAGTGACGTTTTAGTCAATGCAGCTCGTATATACAACCGTGGTCCCATGAGATTTGATTTAATGGGGCTGAAAAATCTCCATTGCCCAGTGAAGTCACAGCCACCATCAGGTCGTGGGACAATGAATTGCTCCTGTGTTTGTGTTGATTGCTGGTGCATACACGCCTACTGTGCTGCCAGTCCTATGCAAGTACAGTGGTGTGTATAGGGCATAGTACTTGGAAATGGTAACAAATGACTGTTACTGGTTTATGCATTCATTATTCATACTTTTGAGTCATTATTTGAGGGTGTACACTCTCTACTTATAAAAAAATTGCTATGAAACAGTGTGCTGTGTTACACCAGCAGCAGCCTCATACACCTGGTGTTCACGTCTCGAATGCATGGTTTCTCTTGTGCTTGATTTACTCATGCTGTGCATGCTGCATTGTAGCCTCGCACCAACAGGCTATACCATGAGCCTAGGTGTGTAGTGAGCTATTCCATCTAGGTCTGTGTAAGTGTGCTCTGTGATGTCTGTACGATGACAAAATCACCCGACAGTGCATTTCTCAGAATGTATCTCCGTTGTTAAGTGGCACATGACCGTAACTTTGAAAACAGATTGTTTGGAGAAATGCCTAAATCACCTAAGGTATATCCAACACAAAAGAACACCCAGTTCTTCCCATTTTACAGTTTTAAAAATGGGAAGAACTATATGTATTTAAGATCTTCAAGACAGAAGAGAGTATATATAGAACAATACAGGGTGGGGCACAAAAGCGGGTTTACAGTTGGGGGTGTGCAAAACACAGTTTATTCTTGTGTTGTTAATCATTGTATTACTTTCCATGTGAACAACTGTAAACCTGTGTGCACAGTGGAGCCCCATTTGTGTGAACCAGCCACAGCCGCACTTCGATGCTCAGGCATGTACACGCAGAAAACCACCGGCTGGTCACGTTCGAAAGTCTTAGCAGAGGTTCTCTTTGGGGAGGTAAGTGGAATGGAGAGTGACTGAAAGAGACTTTAAAACTTCTCAATCTATATAATCTTTGTGCTCAAATTTAGTCTACAACATGGAGGTAATCATGTAGTAGTTGTCTAAAAATGTTAAAAGACTTTAAGAACAAACACAAAATATTTACACAGATTACAACAGTGTAAAAATGGAAGTCAGAAACAAGTTTTGAGAAAAAAATAGGTGGCGTTTTATGGTCCCTCCATGGTCCCCCATCTTTAATTAGGTAATGTGCTCTAGTGTAGAAATTAAACCATTAAAAATAAGTGGACAGAATCACACCAAGGAAAATCTGCATGTCTATTTTATTGCCATTAGAAAAATGTTATATAAAATTTTGGTCCACTTTCTTCTTCTTTACCTCTGCCATTCAAACTTAAATCTTTTTTACTCAAGTGAAAGTGGAATCATATGTCTGACATAAGAATGAAATATTTCACAACATTAGATTAAAAAGGACTTAATTGAAGTAGGTATACTCTTTCTTCCTCACATCCAGTCATCTGAGTGCATAAATGAAACTTACAGTATCGGTAACTGGATTCATCTCATTTGCAATTCATGTTCCATTCCCCTTATTACATTATATTTCCATAATACTTCAGCTATTTTAGTCAGTCGTATACTTCCCAATGTCCACTATAAAAATTAAGACATTAATTCAAAAACATTATGAAAACTCCGGACTAAACAGCACTCGGCCCACTTAGAGTGAAGCTGTTGTGAGAGGGCCCTGGACAGCGATGGCTTCGATCTCAACACGGCCTCCCTGTGAGGAAATAGTGAAGCAAGGCCGAGGTCATTTTCAAAAAGTTAATGAGCTCCATAACACCTACTGAAAACATACAGCAATACAGCATCTTTAACGTTAAACTTTTTAAGGATAGGAGAGGGAAATGTTCACTAAGAGCCCATGACAGCCAGGTTACCAGGTTAATCTTGTTCATCACGTGATTCTCACAGCAGCTATTTGACAGACAGGCATGTTCTTTCCTCAATTCCAACTGATACACTGAAGCTTAGAAAGGTTATTTAACCTTTCCCAGGACACAAAGCTACATGAGAGAGGTTCAAACCCACACCTTGTGATTCCAAGTTCAGAGCTCCTTCTATACCCAACACTTTCATAAGTTTGATGATACTGATCATTCCAAGTAACCACCAAGTAAAGGAATTAAAATAACCACTCACAAGCCTGGCTCCATGTATACATGCTCTAAGTAACATCAAACACTACAGCTGCTATTTTACTTCTTTCCCACAATTTAAGTACTCTGATTCTGCTGCATTCATGTGTGGACTTAATTTTTAATTTTCTGAATTTTAAAAATATCTTAAGTTTCTTAATGTTTTTCCCCGTGCATGTAATATTAGGTGTTTCCTTTTAGACTTTAAGTCCCTGGAAAGCTGGGACTATTTATTTTTCTTTTAGAAATTTCCTGCTACACTGCTTAGTGTGTTACATTCGGAAAACAATGTAAAAATTTTAAATTGTGTACATTAGTCATCTTAAAGTGTACTTACCTTGGGCAAAGCAGCAACCTGGTAAGCAGCTCTTGCAGGAAAATTATTCTTGAAGTCTAAATTGAAAAAAATTCTAGTTTTCAGATCCATATTATTACTCGATATTGCATTATCATTTGCATTTCCATAGTCATAATCAAGATCGAAAGTGAGTGCTTCATAGATTTCTCAGTTCTTAGACATAAGCAACACCGAGAAAAATAGGCTTAAATTCATGTGTGCTTGATGAAATATCTTGCTGTAAGGCTCCTGTGATATATTTACTACTTTCTATAATGTCTTAGCTTTCTGGGAAAAAAATGAAAATACATTCTCTGATTCTTTGCCCTTGTTTGATATGAAAAGCATTTTGTTTTAAAGTTATCCTTAGAAAATAATGATCGAAATAGGAAGTAGCTGCCCATCTCCAGCAGTTCTGGCAGGTGCTCACTGCTGACTTCCTCTTACCAGCCAATCCTTCATGCCAGAGTGATGGTGCTTTCCCCACGTTACACTTTGGTCTCACCTCACCGGCTGGCAGGGACACCCGTTTCCCCACTAAGACAACAATGTTAATAGGTAGAGAGAACATTTACTGAGTGCTTACAACATACTGGCATCTGTTCTAACGTGTCGATGTGTTGTATTAGCTCATTTCAGCATTCCAATGCTGAAATTCCCATTTTGCACATGAGGAAATGTTAAGTAACTAACCAGCTAAATGATTCTGAGAGCGCCAGAATAGAGATGGCGGCTAGACCATATCATAGCAATAATACAATCTGTTTGAAAAATATATATATGGAGGGTGTAAACACCTGAGACTGGTGTAACAAGATTAAGCCTCAGGGAAATGGGTTTGTAGGGTTACTGTGTGTTACTCTAGGGAGCACAACATCTATGTCCTGGATCATTCTCACGGAGGCACACTGTATGTGTCCTGCCAGACTACGCATTCTTTTAGGGCAACACCTATGAGAACTTCTTTAGCATCTCCTCTCACCTCCTTAGTTCATAGTGCGCTCTCGTTAAAGTTAATAGATTCCTCTTTAAAATGGAAAATGGTACTGAAGCCAAATTACTTACATTGTTTGTAGATCTCATTGACAGTATTGAAGTCGTTTATGTCAGCCAGCAAAACAGTTGTTTTTACCACTAGAAGATACATTCGTTGTCGTTAGGGTTAGCTATTTGGTCTGATCCAAAAACATTACTTAAAAAAACAGTGTATGTCGATTCCCAGTCAGGGCACAGGCCAGTTCCCAGCAGGGGACACATGAGAGGCAACCATACATTGATGTTTCTCTCCCTCTCTCCTTCCCTTACCCTCCAAAGATAAATAAATAAAACCTTGAAAAACAGTGTATGGTCTATGACTGGCTGTCTTGATTAAAATGGGAGTGAAATTAAAACTTTTAAAAAGCAACAAAGATATGGCATGGCATATTACTGGACACCATGTAAAAAAAAAAGAGCAAAGAAGTATCAAACAGAAATTGCGAAGTGTCAAAGAGCTCACCATTAGTGAAGTCACAGCCTGCAGCTTTGAGAATTTCACCCATGTTTGTGAGAGCCTGTGAACCAAGGAAGGGAAGGCCCAAGGCACTGATGTTACAGTAGAGCTTTAATCAATTCAATAAATCATCTTTCACTAATACCTCCATAAATAACATGTTGCAAAAAAAGTTTCCCTTTTTAGGAAATTCTACTCTTTCTAGGCTACCTCTAAATAAATATGAGATAAATCACACTAGATCCATACAACTAAATTAACATGAAAAGCTCAATTGTTACATGGTGAAATAAAATCAATATGTGAGTAGCAAGCACAGTAAGTTACCACCTGTGTGCGTGTGTGTGTACAGACATTTAAAAAAACTTACTGAGGACACACATTCATGCTGGTACCAGCGCTGACTGTCTCAGGGCTGCACGCACCACTGGTTCTTATACTGACTGTACATAAGGAGCAGTGATGACGGAGACTGGGAAGGGCAAATGGAGTAAGGGTGGGAGACATCTTTCCACCGTACATGCTTTTTGTAGCTTTTGAATTTTTTTTGCCCCATCTATGTATTATCTATTTAAATTATTTTTTAAAGAAAAAATATCATCAGATATTATAATGTGACTAGTAAAGTTGACACAAAGAATGAATTGAAAAAAATAAGGACAGGATGAAAAACTATGTTTTTCCAAAGGCCAGACTGTGAAATACACACACACACAAATTTATGTAAATAAAATTTACTAATATATATTGGGGTTTTTTTTTGAGAAAAAGGGAAAAGAACTCTTTAAAATCAAATATTATTTAAAAGAAAGCATGTTTTAATGCTTGCTTGCTGGCTCCCACTGATGGTACCGAAGCGAATAAAACATTAGGAACCCCAGGAGCTATTTCTGTTTCAGCTTCTTGGATACTGACAACTTCACACATTCCAGCACCGAGAAAACGACTTCGACCCAGGCTTTCTATGTGTGAAAGGAGAAAATGTCTCATCACAGCTTCAGGCAGACTCACCCCACCGGAGGAAAGCCAGGAAGCAGTGCACTTACTATGGGATTAAACTAGCTCCTTATGGGTGGACACTTAGGTTCCTGTCTGTCTTTGGATATTCCAAATGACTCAGTGAATGCATTAAATTATCATTTAATTCTACTTATTGGATTACATTGTATTCCCCAGTCTTATTTAGAAGAACACACTGCATATAATCTTGATAGTTCTCTCTCGCTAACAGGTGTTGACTTTTACTTCTGTGGTTGTGAGGTGGTTTGTGCAGGTCAGTGGCTCTGAAATAAAACTTCCCAATCCTTGTGGAAGTGGCAAGATGTTATCTGCTTTCAATAATTCAGCACTCCGCTGCCAGTTTTAGTGAGGAATAATTGACATAACATTGTATTGGTTTTAGGTACATAACATAATGTGACATAAGTATATATAATGAAATGGTTATCACTGTTTAAGTTTAGTTAATATCCAATAATTCAGTTTTGAAGTCACCTGGGAAAGAACCATCTTTTTTTGTTTGTTTGTTAAATAATTTATTAAATTTCTAAGTTTTTACTGACATACAATTGTCTGAAATCAGTAAGTAAGTTAAAAACCATTTATCTGGTAATCTCTTTAAAGCAAATCAGCCAAGTGGATTTTTAATACTCCTCAATATTAAAAAGTAGGTGCAGAACAAAACTTCGCCTGTGGAAAGTGACTCGCCTGCGTAGCCTCTGCCGCCACCCCTCCCGGCACAAGCTGCCCGCTGGAAGGGTCCATGCCCAGCTGTCCCGAGACGTAAATGGTCCTGTCCACCAGCACAGCCTGACTGCAACGGACAGAAATGCAGTGGACAGAGAAGCATCAACATCAAGTGCACTGCTACAAGATTTCTTTGCTAGGACACAATGAGCACAAAATGTAATATTAAACATTGATAACCGACTCCATTAAAATGGAAAACTTGCCTGTTGAAAAACATCTTAGGAAAATGAAAACACAAGTCACAGACTGGGAGAAAACATCTGCAAAACAAAGGACTTGCACCCAGAATATATAAAGAACTCTTGTAACTCAGTGATACGAAGAAAACTAACCCACTGAAAATGGGCAAATAAAGGGTATCCAGTCTGACTACGTAGTTTTCACCGTTGCTATATGTGCAGCTCTGTCAGTTTCCCACTGATAAGAATCAAGGCCATATTTCTACAGTCTAGTTTAAAGGGAAAAACATTTAAAAATACAATGAAAAAGAGCAGGACAAAACTCATGTATCCTTTGATCTCATGCTGAAGACTGCGTATGTAGGGAGAGGTACGAAGTCATGCTTTTTCCTGTCTGTCAAGGTTCTTGCTGATAGAAGCCAGAAGCCAACCAAGCTGAAGAAGCCTATAAGTCTACCCAGGAAACTACTAAGCTCTGGCTACTAAGTCAGCCAGAAAACATACTGGACCGTGTGAATTGTTTGGATGGGAAGGTGGCTTAATCTGAAAAGGCTGGAACCTTCCTTAAATTTGGTTTTGCCCCAACATGAAAGCCTAATTTTTACAAAATCTTGTGAGCAAAATTAATATGATCAGAGGCCTTGGTGAAGCTCTCTGAACTTTAAATGGTGTGTGACTGGGAGCAGAATGACAAAGGCTCCTTCCAAATGGTATTATTCTCCTAGAATTATCGCCTTTTTTTCTGTAGTCTCTCAAATCAAGGATTTAAAGGAAGTTATGCCATTTTCTTTCAGTATGTAACCAAATGAAATTCTGATGTCTCTTAGTGAAGCTAGTTTCCCTATTTTATCCTTTGAAAGCCTACTGAGGCCATTCAAGAATCCTTGTTTTGCCCTGACTGTGTATGGCTCAGGAGGCTGGGCATCACGCCACAGACCGAAAGGGTACCAGTTCAATTCCCAGTCAAGGCAGGTGTCTGGGGTTTGGGTCAGGTCCCTGGTTGGGGGCATGTAAGAGGGAACCAATAGATGTTTTTCTCCTCTGTCTCCCTCCTTTCCTCTCTTTAAAAATAAATAAAATCTAAAAAAACCTCCTGTTCTGTGAACCCATTTTGGAAACTGTGAAGACCACTGAGAGATAAAACAGTGAAAGGGGCCTGCTGTTGAAAGTGTTGGAGTACCTGGTAACACATCTGGTTACCTGGTAACACATCTGGTTACCTGGTAACACATCTGGTTTTGCTGCTTTGGTGAAGAAGCCCCACTGGTCACTATGAATCATTGCCTTTACATTAGCATCAAAGACTGTGTTACGAAACTCACGAAAGAAGTCTTGAACCAAGGTCATTAAAGTCACACTTTATCCCTTGAATCACTGCCTTGTTAAGAGCTTCTCTGGAGAAATGGGAGTAGAATATAAAGTTGTTTTCTGTTGCAGAAAAGTTCAATGATTCTCTGAGAAACAAGTGTCAATGTGCTGGGAATTCGGATTTCACCAGCTGCTCACATAACTTCACGAGTCGGGGGGGTTCAGAGGCTGCAGCAGCTTACTGGGTTGGTAAAGCCACCGGCACGTTACAAACCATCCTTCCTGTGCCAGCATTTTATTCAAGAGAAATAGTAGTACCCTTCAAATTGAAGTGGATTTTTGTGGAATTAATTTTGTTTGTTTTAAATGTAATGTTCCCTCTAATCCAAGCATCCTTTTTAAATCGGGAGAGTTTAATCTGTTTACATGAATGCATTTATCCATATACTTAAGAGTTAATCTTGTTACCTTATTCTCAACTTTCCTAGTCTCATGCTTTGATTTTTCCTCCTCCTTTCTGACTTCTGAAGTTTTGAGTTGTCCTTATTTCCTAAACTTCTGGTTTGGAAATAAAAAAAACCTTATATTCTTTCTAATTTGTTTATTTCTAATTTAGTAATTACTCCTGCGTCTTTACTACACATTTGCCCTAAACTCCCAAGTTTATCCAGCTTCCTCTGAATAGTACAAGAGAGACTTAAAACTCAGCTCTCCCCCTGGTTATTTCTATTATTTTAGTTCTATTGTGTTTTCACTTAACCTCTTCCCCAACTCCCCAGCCTCCACCTTTGTATATTCTTAGTTGTTTTTTTTTTTTTACAGTCAGGGCTTATTTGATATACTTGCATGATTTTTTTTTGTTACAACACTCCTTATTGAGGTATGTTTCTAGTGTTGTTGTTTTTTTCTTCTCTCCTTCTAGCAGGGGCTTAGAAATTTTTTTCTAACAACTTTTTTGACTTTGATAAAAAATGTCTATTTTGCCCTCATTTTTGAAATAGAATTTAGCGGGACACAGAATTGGAAGTTAGTTTTTCCAGCACTTGGGAGATTTCTGCATGGCCCCTGGCCCCGGTTATTGCTGATGCGACGTCTGCCGTCAGCAATGCCTTGGCTTTCTCGGTGACCTATTCCTTCTCTTTGCCTTTGATGTGCTCTGCACGCTGTACAGTGTGAGGCTCAGGGCACGCAGCACGCTGCCTTCCTGCTTTGACAGGGTCATGGATACAGTTTTCTAGTCCTCCTTTCACCTGCTTCTCACTGTAGCTCTTCTAGGCTCTGTGCAGGCATCTCCTTCCAGGACCTCAAACGTATTCCACCTAAGGCATCATCTTCTAAATGGGAATTTAGAACCCCAGCTCTGAAAGCCTGTACCCAGGTCTTAGATCCTCATGGGCTTCACACATCAGCTCGTTCTTTTGGCTCTGATTCCATTTCTCTGTTTGTTCCTGACACCTGGGGATCTTCCTTTTCATCTTTGCCATTTAAAATGTGTTTAATAGGAGGAGGGAAAAAAGTTAAAGTCTTGAAAATAAGAGTTATTTTCTAATGGAATCAAAGGCTTCTGAAACATGGAGATTTATTTCTCCATCTCAGATTTCCAGTGCTATTATAAATGTTAGTTGAAGTATATCACACGTCCAGAGCTCTAAATCCTTTTGATTGATTAATGGTCTGCTTAGTCCACCAAAGGATCTGAAGTTCTCTTTTCCATATATGTGTAACCCATGGGGTCCCCTGGTGGAGCCATTCCTACACTGGGCACGGGACCCTGCCTCAGGGGATAGAGCTCCGTTCTTCTAACGCCCGGGGTGTGCCAGGCTGCAAGCTCCTAGAAGGCCGGGGCAGTGTCTGGCTGTCTCAGCTGTGCAGGGCCTACGCGATTCCTTACACGTAGTGGGAACACAATAGCTTCTTGTTGACGGTTTGCTCTCTAACCACTTAGCAGCTTGAACAACTTTGGCTGTTAATAAAGTATCTTTTTTGGAAGATGTACTGGCTTTTAGTGTCAGTTTTGGAGAACTGAAGAGGTAAATTTAAACTCAGTAACAGGATTTAGAAAGTGTAGGAATTCTTCGCCACCATCTGGCTTTCACCCTAGCCCACAAATAGATAACTGTTGAATTTGTTAATGTGTCAGCTTGTCTCAGGGCGATCGGTACCATCAGCTAACACTTTCTATTAACTGTTCTGGGTAGAATTGGCTACGGGTGGCCCTTTGAAAAGTACCTTTAACTCTCCCCATAGTTCAAGCCCATATGCATTATCCTTGGTCAAAAAAAAATTTTTTTTTTACCATAAAAGGGAACTCATCTGAGAAAATTAAAACTAAGCCCTAGAACTTTGACAGTATCTAAGCTAAGTGAGTTAACTCTTGTAAATTAATAGAGACTGTTCACAAAAATAATGGAATAGTTGACCCTTCCTGAGCATAAGAATCCTACTAACCATAGACAAGTCATTAGGCTCCAGAAAATTTAACATGCATTACTCTACTTACAGGTCAAAGGGTAATAATAATCTTCAAAAACATCTAGTAGTAATTCTCACATCATAACTTATGCCACATGGACTAGCACTTCAGATTTGTATGACTATTTGCATGTGTGCTAGGGAAATGGAAAGCAACATAATAGCAACGTGATGTCAAAATCTCTCAAGGTTCTGTCCTGGGTGTCCCTGAAATGTGCTGAGCTGATTAGCTAATTAGTGACAACACCCCATCTATCCTGATGCCAGGGACTGAAAGTTCAACACATTTGAACTCCTCCTGGAGAAGACCCAGAATTCTCGAAAGTTAACTAACTACAAACTCCATGCACACACAAAAAATCATTTCCAAGTGGTTATAAAATGTCTAATTCACTCTATCGGGATACCAGTAGGTAGTTGGAATGTGTTTCTTTCTTCACAGAATATTGAAAATTAATACCACTGCCAGTGACCTTGTATCACCTTTGAACACAGAAAAGCACAAGAGGCACCAGGTCCTGAAGTCTCCCCACAATGAAGCTGACGGTTGCCCCTTGTCATGCTGGCATATTCATGTTTGCCTTCTTTTGTGCTTGCAGCTTTACTGTGATAGTTGAGCCCCACCTCCGGGTCAACCAGGGATATTACACTCATGCTTGTTTTCTTGAACAAACTACGTACTGGAGGAAGGCACACGCTCCAGGCTCTGTAATCACTTTGCTTTATAAAAAGTTAAGGGTCACTTTTGTTCTGAGGTAAGACCACTGGGCAGAAGAAGTAAAAAAGAGCACTGATTTTTAGTTTTATTGTAATGTTCCCTTAACTAGTCTTAACGTTTTCTCAAAGGACTATCAGAATTTTCTTCCTAAAAAGGATCTGATCATGTCACTTTTGCTTCAAAAACATTTGATGACTCCTCACTGCATAAAGAATGAAGTTTATACTCTTTTAGTTTATCACTGGTAGCCATAACAATCCAGACTTTGCTAAAAGCTAATTTTTAGCAAGAGGCAAAACAAAAAAAATTCAAAGTCCAACTCCTAACCAGTGTTTCTCAAAGTGTGTGTCACACACCAACACTGAACCACAGTAAGGAATCAATTTCTTTCAATTCTCTCACCATCTGAAAAATGGGGACTGGAATAGCAACTGCATACAAAGCACTTAGAACAGTGTCTAAGGCTGAGTAAGCATCCATAAATGTTAGCAATTAGGACTTCAATCCTCTGATTACATGGAGAAAAATCATCATTTTTAGAAAACAAGCCTAGAAGTGAAAAGAAACCTATCACTTTTAACAAAGAGAGCACAGGTCTTGGGTTCTGAACCAACTGCAGGATCTGGCTAGAGTTCAGTAGTTGTTTATTTACTTGAGGGTTTGTTTTTCACAGTTGCCTTCTCTTGGGTTGGTTTCTATTTAAAGTACTGTTGTGAAGTTTTCTTTTTAAACTTGTTACAGTGAGCCATCTCAAAAAAAAAAGTGTTAAGTAAGTTAAAATAAAGGTAGTAAAGAGATTTGGCAAGTGAAAAAAAAGTAAAATTGGCACTCAGATTACCAAAACTTCCTCCTGAAAATCTTTCTGCCATGTATTCCTCTACCTCTGTGCCTCAAGTCATTCCCTCTGCCTGGGACACCCTTCACCCCACGACTTCTTGTTGAAGTCCTTAACCAAGTACAGTTGACCCTTGACCCACCCAACCCCCACAACAGCAGAAAATCCACATGGAACTTTTGACTTCCCAAAACCTTTACTAACAGCGTACTGTTGACCAAAAGAAGCTTTGCTGATAACAAATGATTGACACCTATTTTGTGTAAGTACTCTATACCGTATTTTTACAATCAAGTAAGCTAGAGAAAAGGTTATTAGGCAAATCATAAGGAAAATACATTTACAGTATTGAAAAAAAGCTGCGTATTAGTGGACCCACGAAGTTCAACCCATGTTTTTCTTTCTTCTTTAAAGATTTGTTTATTTATTTATTTTTAGAGAGAGGAAGGGAGGGAGAAAGAAAGGGAGGGAAACATCAGTGTGTGGTTGTCTCTCACATTCCCCCTTGGTGTGTAGGTTGGCACTCAATCCACTGAGCCACACCAGTCAGGGCCAACCTATGGTTTTCAAGGGTGAACTATATTTTAAAAATCAAACTTTACAGCAATATTGTAAGTGGCAGATTCAACCTTCAAAACCCAAATCAAGGACTACCTCTCACGAAGAGCCTTTCTAAATCTTTTTCTTCCTCTGCCCTAAGTTATCAATTTCTTTTCCTCTTTTGCTACCCCCACTCCCCACCTGGTACTCCTCACACCCTTTGCATTTTATTTCTAATCCTATTATAACAATTACTATTCTGCCACATATAAGTGCTATTTTTCATGACACCGTGGTGTAGAGGGAGCGAGGCCCTGTTCAGACAAGTTCTGTTACTTTCACTTAACAGAAGTTCATTCTGAACTTGTTTTCTTCTTACAAAATGGGGATGGTATTTAGAGAAGAAGGTGGTTCTCACAGTGCCTGCCATAGCAAGCACTACATTAAAATGTTTCTTTTTTGATTTCTTATACACTTTTGTACTCCTTGAAGGGCTTGGTGGATGGTAGCTACTCAATGCATGTCTGTCATAGCTCAAGAGTTCCAGCTGTCATTCTTTAAACAGTGAACAGACACTATAGAGTATTTTAAAAAGACAAAATAGAAAAAGGTTACAGGATATACTTTAGAGGAGAAGTAAAAACAAAAATTACATTAGGAAAATAAAAATATACAAGAATACATATAAGATCCAATAGTTTTAAAGCCGAGACATCTTAAAGAAAATAAAGCCTTTTTAAAAAGGAATTAACTTTTCTACCTAGCAGCACTTCTGACAAAGTGGAAATGCACACAGGATAGACGCTCTGGCCAGGATGCATATATTTAGCTATAGCATGTGGGGTGATCTTAGAAATTATCTTCATTATGATTCATATTGGACTTTGTTAGAGGGGAATAAGCATGAGCAAATGAATTAATAATCCCAAAACGTGTATATGGGCTGTAAAAACTTGTGTCTTGAGTAGATGCGCAGGGATTTGCTAAGCACCTGTGGATGGGATTTACTCCTTTGAGTGAAAAGAGGGTTAGCCAAACATTATGCTAAGTTGGTGACTTTCAACCAGTGTGCTGCAAGAATTTTAAAAACATGCAATACGTGACTGTTTAGTCAGGGGCACTGACGTCCTTTCCCTTAGATTGTCAAATAAAAAGTGACAATAGCCAACACAACCGCCGTCTGGTGTAAATGAATAAATTATACCTATTTTTTTTTGTCAGATTGGCAAAAACTATATATTTTTTGGTGTGCTGCAGAACTTAAATAATCAGTTAAGTGTGTCATGAGATGAAAGAGATTGAAAATCGTTGTACTAAGTGAAAGAAGTCAATTACCAAGCACCACATATTGTAGAAATCCATTTACTACAGGAAATGTCCAGAACAGGCAAATCCATAGAGAGGCACAGGAGATTAGTGGTTTGCGGAGGCTGGGGAAAGAGGTGGACGGGGTAATAAAATGTTCGGAGGTTACGTAGCGGCTGCACTGCTCTGTGAGTATAGTAAAAACTGCTGAATTGTACACTTTAAAGGGCTGGATTTTGGGTGTATGCGAATTATAGCGCAAGAAAGCTATAATTAGCCCATCCCTTAAAAAGGGGGGAAAAAGTTAAAAAACAGATCAGTTCTAAGAGGAAGTGGAACTTTTCTGGCTGGCTACATAGCCAGACACCCCTGGTCCGGGCAAAATCCCTGAGCGCGCAGGGTCCACATCCTATTGTGCTAACTCACTGTGGGTATTCGGGTGCGTTGCACCCTTTCTCGGGTTAGCTTCCTCGCGTACTTGATGAGGTTGGAGGATGAATCCTGAAGCCCACTTCAGCTCTGATCCCAGGTGGTCAGTCCCGAGCCCGACCCCGCACCCCAGGGGTCCACCCGCGCTACACAAGCCTAGTTACCTGTAGGGACCAATGGCCGCTGGAGCTCTCGAGGTGCTGATCACCTTTCTGATTAAGGACGCCATGGCTAAACCTTATCTCCTCAGGCCCCTAGGCGAGAATGATCCCGTACGCTAGCACCACTAGTGTCCCAACCAGCCGAGCCCGCGGCAGGCCCAGCAGAAACACGTGACGGGGGGGGCGGTTCGCGCAGCATTCTGGGAGTTGTAGTCTTTCCGCGGGTCCCGGCCACGTGCAGACTGTGACCGCAGTGGCGCATGCGTCCTCCAGCTCGCTCGCAGCGCTAGTCTTTTTGGAGGGGGTTGTGGCAGAATCTTGTCATTCTGTCCTGGGAAGCTTTGGCTTTCCCCCGCAGTGCGTCAGGCAGGTAGGTCGTGAGGGGCTGGTGTTCACTAGGGGAGTGTGTTTGTGTGTCGGCCCCCAACCTGATTTCCGCGCCCCGCGCCACTGACCCCGATCCTGTGGACCCTCTCTTTCCTCTTTTCTCCTTGTTTTCTGCTCCTGGGCTCTTCTGGCCGCCTCGCCCCTCCTTTGGCCCCTGCTGTCCACCTCCTTTAGTCTTTCTTTTTGCTATATTGCCACACCCGAGGGAGGCCATTCTCGGATTGGGCTTGTCACCCGCCCCACAAGCCCTTATACCTTAACGCAGCCATTTTCAACCTTTTTCATCTTATGGCACACATAACCTAATTACTAAAATTCTGTGCCACACCAAAAATATATTATCTTTTTTGCCTGACAAAAACAGGTATAATTTTGATTGATTCATATCCGACTCCTGTTGTCTGCTGTCATTTTTTTGTTTGACGAACTACTGATTGACAATCTAAGGCAAAAGAGGTCCGTGCCCCTGACTAAAAAATCATGTATTGCATGTTTTAAAATATCTTGTGGCGCTCGGGTTGAAACTCGCTGCCCTAAAGCAGTAAGATGGGTCATTCTGGGGACGACCAAGCTGAGATCAGAGCATTTTCCACCTCCCAGCCCCTCCCTTGTTCCCTTCTCTGGTGCTTCTGGAGCTTTTAGAGATCTTTATTCTTCCCTTTTAACTTGAGTTGAGCCCTTAGTGACTGGGATCTGATTTCAAAAAGGAAGATACTGGTCTTGATCCAGCAGCTGGCCCCAGGGCTGGTCTCCTGGCAGATACTCAGTCCTGCTGTGTCAGAAGAGGTGGTATTTGGCTAAATATTTTTAATTTTGTTATAATGCACTATAGCACGCTTCACTTCTTCATTTATGTGTGCACATGGACCTTTTAGAAATAGATGTTGAGCCCCTACTTTGTGCAAGGCACTGGGCTGGGTGCTGGAGATGCAGTAGTGAAAAGGACAGACAGATAAGATCCCAGTCCTGCCCTGCTTCTAAAATGTAATACTGTAAGAAAATCCTGTTTATCCCTCCTCATTCAACATACTACTAAGATTTTGGCTTTCCTACTTCTGGCTCAAGAACTTTCAGAGCTTTCCCCTTTTTTCACAATGTCATCTAGTACAGTTGTTGAAGTATTTATGTACAGGAAATACATATTATTAAAATTTCGGTTTAGTTCTTTACATTATAGTTGGGGGCATATTGTAGGACATGTACTGATAACAGTTGTATGTCTGGTAGGTTTCGTTATTGTGAATTTTATTTCAAGATAAAAAAACAAGTGTTTGAAACTACTGAGAAAGAAAGGCGGATGTCAAATTTGAGAATTGAGAATTACTAAGTAAATCCATCAGGCTCCGCCAGTTTTTTGTTCTTTAGCCTTCCTTCAAATAGAAATCTTTTGCTATTACAAATTAAAGGAAGGTGCAGCTGGCCTCATCTCAGTAGTAGAAATGAAAACATCAATAATTTGTGTTCAGTTTTTGTGCATGTTATCATATCAGAATAGTGTGTTGTATATTTCATTTGATTCCAGTTCATGAGTCCAGCTCATGTTCACCTAAGAATTTTTATTAAATGTTTTTGCTAATTTAATTTTATCATGGCATAGGGAATCTTACCTCTTACCACATTTTTCATTCTTTCAATGGACTTTTTGCAGTGTCAACATTGGTACATGACTTTATTTGGCCATGCAAACTGGAATGTACTAATGTAGTCTCTTCCAGCAATAGAATTATTTTTTTCTATTGAATCATGTTTTTTGGTGTTAATACCATGTATGGCTCCCCAAGAGATTGCTCTGGTTATGAATTCCTGCTGTAAATCAATATTATGATAGTGATATTATGATACCATTGTTATGTCATTGATCTACCTATAGTGAAGATTTATTATATATTGAGTTGCCTGAATATTTATTATATTTTTATTTTTGAGTGGAAATTCCCTTCCCCTATTCTAAATTTATTAATTTCTTTCCAGAGATGTCTAATGCAAAAGAAAGAAAACATGCTAAGAAAATGAGAAACCAGCCCACTAACGTGACCTTATCCTCTGGCTTTGTGGCTGACAGAGGAGTAAAGCACCACAATGGAGGTGGAAAAGCTTTCCGAGCTCCAAAACTAGGTAAGACACTCAGTGCTCTCTCCACTCCCACTGGAGCAAATTGCTTCCTTTTGATGGTCATTATCTAAATAGTACATGAGTTGAGTTAAGAACAGGTAACAGTTAGTTGACCTTTACTATTTGCAAATTCACCTAGTTGCAAAAGTTTGTTTGTAACCCCCAAATTAATGCTATGACACTTTGGCCATCATTTGTAGACATGTGCAGAATAGGGGGGAATTCAGTTCACCCCATGTGGACATTTCCAGCTGCGTTCTCGTGTCAGCTCTCATGCAGAGCCGACTGGAGGATGGGGACTGAGACGATGGGTGGGCAGTGCAGCGCAGTGCAGGAAGCTCTGGCTCTGGCTGGGGTTCGATTTCCAGCTGTGGGGTGACCTTAGGTCACTTAACACTTCTGAACCTGGTTTTTGTTTTTTTTTTTGTAAAATAGAGGAAATAGAATCTACCAGGATGAGTTGTTTTTATAATTTCAAATTGCAGTGTATGGGATGTATGAATGTATGTATGTCTCTAGAAACAGTGGTTCAGTATTGCGACTTTTTAGAAAATAACTATTGGGAATGAGAATTGGTTATCTGTTTTTTAGAGTTGAAATATTTTGTGTCTCCCTTGATCAATTATTATTAAATTATACTTCTGTATTTCCTAAAAATAACTAGTGCAGTTATCTTGATTTAATCAGAGTGCTGGTTTTAGAACCTCATAAAGTAATATGAAGGTGATATTGTTCATTGAGCAGCAGTAGAAAATGCCGGGGGGGGGGGGAATGACAGCAAGCAGGGGACCAATACCTTTTTGGGAACTTGGAAGAATAGTGTGCATTGTGTCTGACAAAATATGTTTTAGATTCCTATTCATAAGATCTAGATTCAGATCCAACAGTTGATGCCTACCATGCCATATGATAAACCTTAACATGTTATCTTAAACCTTGCAGTGACATGTTTTGTAACATGCTTCATATTTGTAGGGGCTTAATAATTAGCACCATAATGGAAGTAAGCAGGAGTCCATAACATTCTCTACTGATCTTTCCATTTGCACACAAGGACTTGGAGTCAGAATGGTTTGAATGTCCAGGCTTTTGTATAGAGATTTTGCTTTTATTTCTTATTTCAAATTTAGCATGGGCTCCAACCTCAGTGTGCCAGAGAATGACAATAAAAGACTGAATATACAAAGTCATGTGGGCTGTAGTACTTCAAGGGGGTTTGATTTAAAATTCATGTTGCATTATTTATCTGGAGAAAAGTTCCCTTGTGTCAGTCACACCCAGGATTCTTTCATGTGTCATACCGAGGTGATTAGTGTGCTGCTTATTAGCTGTGTCATCTCCTCCAGCAAGTTAATGCACCTTTCTGCCATTCCCCCTCCTCGGGAAAGGGAGGGCCGTAATGGCCATGTTACAGGGTGGTTATAGGACTGAAAACATGATCGCTGTTTCCACCCAACAAATATTCTCTGTTCCCGATAAGGGTGACATATTTCTTTCTTTTTCTTAATATTCTAGATCCTTTTGCTGGAACTGCACTAGCACGGCAAACCAAAATGGCCCACTATTCACCACCTGAGCCTGATGGGAGTGAGCAGTCTTCCTCCAGAGTAACGTTTAAGAAAAAGGGAGGCTGGAAAGCAGGTCCTGAGGGCACGTCGCAGGAGATTCCCAAGTACATAACAGGTAGGTATTTGTATGGCGGTGAGGCTGGATTGTACTGCAAGCTCTTCATTTCTAATGCCGCCAGATTTCTAATGCCCTCTGTGTGCCTTGGCCCTGCCTGCTGGGACCTCTCCTCCTTTTGCTCCAGGCCCTTCTCACCTCCAGTGTTCAGGCTTAGGCCTGATTGCTCTCCCTTCTTTAATTTCTCTCCTTTTTTTTATAGTTCTTATTTGTGAACTCTTCCACTTGGATTTAAAATCTTCTTCCCTCCCCCTTTTAAACATGTAAAATGCAGTTTACACTCCTCAGCATGGCATTTCCAGGGATGAAAGCACCGTAAAGGCAGCACAGCCCTGGCTGTGTGCTCAGCTGGTTGGGGCGTCATCCTGTGCACCAGGGGTTGTGGGTTTGATTTCTGGTCAGGGCACATGCAGGAGGCAACCAATAGACGTTTCTCTCTCATGTCACTGTTTTTCTCTCTCTTCCTTTCTCTCTAAAATCAGTAAACACATCCTCAGGTGAGGACTAAAGGCAATCCAGACCTTTAAGTACCTGTCTCTGGGTCGTTTCACCTGGCATCTACCTCATCACTTTTACCCCTGCTACTGCATGACCCCGTATTCCTCGTACACACCTTAGGGGGGCCTTCTGGTCTCTCTTTATACCTTCTTGGGGGAATTCACTTAAATTTCCCCAGCGGTCTATTTGTTTAAAGAAGTAGTTTTCAATAAAGAAAACTAATAATAGTTATGGTCACATATTTGGAAAATATTAAGGAAAAAAACACTTGGAGTCAAGATCATTTTAAAAATTTTGGGTTTTTTTTTCATTGTTTTTTTCCTTTGTGTTTTTTGTCTTTTTGTTTTTGTTTTTTTCGTGTACAGAAATCGTGAGTGAACTTTTTTTGTTCTATGATTATTTTACTTAAAAAATGGTTGTCATTTTGCAGTGTAGCTCTCTGTTTTAAAAAGCTTTTCGTAATCTTGACACTTCTTTTTTA
Source organism: Artibeus jamaicensis (assembly GCF_021234435.1). Classification (NCBI taxonomy): domain Eukaryota; kingdom Metazoa; phylum Chordata; class Mammalia; order Chiroptera; family Phyllostomidae; genus Artibeus; species Artibeus jamaicensis. The sequence continues at coordinate 29,048,553 of NW_026522059.1, read as the reverse complement.
AAAGATTTTATTCATTTATTTTTAGAGGGAAAGGAGAGAGGGAGAGAAATATCAATGTATGGTTGTCTCTCATGTGTCCCCTGCTGGGAACTGGCCTGCAACCCAGGCATGTGCCCTGACTGGGAATTGAACCACGGTCGTCTGGTTCGCAGGCCTGTGCTCAATCCACTGAGCTACACCAGCCAAAGTAACACTTTTTTTCTTAATTTTAAATTAGAAAAGTGACACTGAATCCTTCTAGAAAATGGGAAAAAGTAGAAGTTGAAGAATAGTTTCACAATCTTTACAGCAATAACCACCAGTGATATCATTCTAACGGGAGGATAGGGTGGTGGGTGAGTTGTAAGCTCATGTTCTTCAAATCTTTCTTTCTTCTGAGCTGTCCCAGAAAAAATGTACCAGAAAACCCAAGACTAGTTGTTAATGACTGTGCTCTTTCCTTCAATAGCCTCTACTTTTGCTCAGGCTCGAGCCGCTGAGATCAGTGCTATGTTGAAAGCAGTGACTCAGAAGTCTTCGAATTCGCTGGTTTTCCAGACTCTGCCGCGACACATGAGACGAAGAGCCATGAGCCACAATGTCAAACGCCTTCCGAGACGCTTACGGGAGATCGCTCAGAAAGAGGTATAAGTTTCACTTAATGTAAATGTTTTAGTTAGTAGTTCCTAAAAGCAAATGGGAGTTGTTAAAATGAAAACCAAAAACATCATGCTCATTTTGCATATTTCGGTTTAATAGTTTATTCCCCATCCCACTCCCGTATCATCTGCAAAATTAGCAGATGGTTGGATATGCTGGCTCCTTTTAAATATAATATATGGAGCTCATTTCTTTTAATGGTATTGAATGGTTGATGTTTCCGTGTCAGATTTAAAATAAAATTTTGACCTTCTTACCAGATAGTTTTAACTCTGCATTTCAGGTGTATGGCTAGCTTAGAGTTAGAAATTAAAAAAAAAAAAAAAAGGGGGCAGTATCATTGCCTAGTACTTGCCTTTTGACTTTTTTGGAGTTGAAAACTTGAACTTAATTTTTGTTTCAAGCCTGATTATTTTCGGCTTCTGCAGAAATTTTGGCTTAGACTGTCTGAGGTTGTCTTTATTAGTTGTTTCAGAATTTTTGTATTGTGCGCCTTTTGGGTACCAGTACTGTACTGGCCCCGGGGATGGAATACATCAAGGGAAAGTCCTTACCCGTAGGGGCCCACAGACTAATGGGGAAGAGCTTTTCCCACAGAAGTTGAGCTTGGCTATGGGAGAGACTGAGAGCGAAAAGCACACGGGAACTTTGTAGTTTCGAGTTCAGCATGAAGTCTGTTTCCCAGTGATAGCGTTTAGCATTTACCTGTCAGCCCCAACTGACATAGAATGTGTAGGTTTTCCTCACTTCTATATTTGGTCCTAAGTTTTGGGTTCAGTTATAATCTTAGAGGTTAAAAAACAATAAAAAATAACAACAAAAGCTAGTGTAGGATTTATTCCCTCTTGCTCTCTAATACACTGTTAGCCACAGTAAGCTTGCGGTGAACATTTCATATATATTCTAATCTTTCCAGTCCATGAAGCTTGCCCAACTGTGAAGTGAAAGGACGTGTTTCCTTCTTAGGTTTGCCTGCCTGTAGAACCGCCACGCCTTCCGTTGCTTCCCTCTCTGCTTTCCCCGGAGAAATCACCAAGTTAAAAAAATTAAGCACACTCATGGGGTCTTTAATGGGCTAAAGTTAGTTTAAGTTTGAATTCCTGACACTTAGCCTTGTTTTGAAACGGTTGCAAACTGGGCCTGCTTCTGTTCTGGAAACTACAGGCGGAGAAAGCGGTACATCAGAAAAAAGAACATTCAAAAAATAAATGCCATAAAGCTCGAAGACGTCACATAAACCGGACGCTAGAATTTAACCGTAGACAAAAGAAGAACGTATGGTTGGAAACTCACATCTGGCACGCCAAGCGGTTTCACATGGTCAAGCAGTGGGGCTACTGCCTCGGGGAGCGGCCGACAGTCAAGAGCCACAGGGCCTGCTATCGAGCTATGACAACCCGCTGCCTCCTCCAGGTGCGCTGTCCAGTTGTTTTCATCTAGACCCTTTCTGATAGAGACTCTTAGAATAGTTCATGTGTGCTAAAGCCCTTTCTCTGAAATTATTTCTTTTAAAAGTAATTCCTGAGCATGAGGCACTTTGCTAAATGCTGGAGATGAAGCAGTGTAAAGGTTTTAGGGGAGACTGACATTAGTCAAATAATTAGGTAAATATCCAATTGTAAGGGATCTATACAATGCTGTGAGCTTTCTTCATAGAGGAACAAGAAAGCTTCCCCTTGGAAGTGATGTTCGAGCAGATCTCTAAGGAATAAGAAAATGGAGAGTGGGGGAGGCGGATGGGAGCCAGGTGGCAGGGAGGAACTGAGATAAATGGCATGTGACAGGGATGAAGGGGGTCACAGCAAGGCTAGCGTCAGGGTGAGGTCAGTTCTGGAAAACTAAGAAGTAACCAGACCATGCAGGGTTTTGATGGTCATGTTCAAGATGAATTCAGCATTGATTCATGTAATCATCATTTATCAGTAACAGATATTTGAGAACCGTCTGTGGGCCCTGAGCGGTGTTCAAATGCTGTTGCAGAGTTTATGATTCAGTGCGATGCTGGGAAGTTGGTTTCAAACTATTTGAGAGGACAGTTGGTTTTACAGCCTCGTTTTTATCTGGTTGTCCCCCCCTGGCCAGCCATCGTTAATTCAGTTGCTTTCTCTCTTCCAGGGTGTGTTTAGAAATTTGCTTCTTGCGGAGGACCTGCCTTCAGTGGCAGGATAGTCTTGGCCCAGTTTTGAAAGCCATTGGTATTAGTATCCTCTGATAACTCTTGAGAGCAATAGAGCAGAATCATCAAACAATAACCTTTAAAAAAATTTAAAGTGCACACAACAGCAAATCACCACTTAAACGATTTTTCATGAATTTTTTAAAGTAATTTTTAATTTTTCAATTGATGTACAGTATTATATTAGTGTCAGGTATACAACCCATGAATTAGACATTTATTACAAAGAAACCTAGTACCCATCTGACACCATACATAGTTATTACATTACTAGTGGTTATGTTACCTGTGCTGTACTTTACTTCCCTGTAACTATTCTGTAACTACCAATTTGTACTTTTTAATTCCTTACCTTTGTCACCCACTCCCTTAACCCCCCTCCTATCTGGCAACCATCAACATGTTCTCTGCATGTGGGAGTCTGTTTCTGTTCTGTTTGTTTATTTTGGTTTTTGGATTTCATGTGTAAGTGAAATCGTACGGCATTTGTCTTTGACCTTCATGCAGCACAGTTCTCTCTAGGCCCATCCATGTTGCAGACGGCAAGATTTTTTTCCCTTTATAGCTGAGTCATACTTGATTGTATACATGCACCACTTCTTTATCGTTCATCTACTGGTAGACACCTAGGTTACTTCCATGTCATAGCTCTTGTAAACAGTGCTGCAGTGAACACGTGGAGGTGTATGTCTTTGTTTTAAAGTCTGTTTTGTCTGGTATAATAAGTATTGCTACCCTACCTTTTGTTGTTTGTTTCTGTTTTCATGAAATACCTTTTTCCATCCCCTTGCTTTTATTCTGTGTCTTTTTGTCTGATTGGAAGTGAGTCTCTAGTAGACAGCATATGCGGACATGTTGCTTTTTGATCCACTCAGCCACCATATGTCCCTCCCTCCCTCCCTCCCTCCCTCCCTCCCTTCCTTCCTTCCTTCCTTCCTTCCTTCCCTCCTTCTCTCCTTCCTTCCCTCCTTCCTGCCTCCCTTCCTTCCACTTTCCCTTCCTGCCTCCCTCCCTTCCTCCTTTCCTTCCTTCCATGTGCTCCTGTGCATAGTGTATATACAGTCCCACATTTTATCACTACCCCTGTATAATGTGCATCCTTATTTTTCCCTCAAAAACTTGGGCAAAAAAAATGCATTATATGTGACAAAATAAGGTGTTTGATTTTAGAAAGAGAGGAAGGAGAGGAGAGAGAGTGAGAAACATTGGCATGAGAGAGAAGCACGATGCAGTTGCCTTCCGTTCGCATCCTGACCAGGGATCAAACCCACAGCCTTCTGGCGTGTGGGTCGATGCTCCAACCCACTGAACCACCCGGCCGGGGCTATAATTCTTTAACATACTGATTTTGCTACCTCAGTGTGATCCCTTCTAATTTAATTGGTAAAGTCTTACTCTCATTACTCTCATTTTTTCTTCTATATTGCTTTGCCAAAGTTCAATATTATAGTCAGACTGAGCATGGAAGTAATAAAGGATAATTTGTTTGCAACAGTATGTCTCTCATTTCTTACCTAAGGTAGATTTCAGGGAAGAATAATCCTTTACCGAGAGGCAGCAGTTTTTACACTCTGCTTAGAACTTGTCTGTGAATATGAGATAAGACACAGATTTTCTTTATAAAAAGTAGGACACTGCAATTTATATTTAAGTGGAGATTCATTTTTATTTTGATTTAAATCGCTTTAAGGATATTTGCTAATGCGGTAGCCACAGAGCGGTTTCAGATTTTGACTTGTGCAGTGGTAGCTGTAGCCATTTGTTCTGTGTCTTGGGCTCTGGAAGGTTTTCCGATGTGACTTTTGGCCTCATGCAGTTGCTCTCATGTAAATTGCTGAGTTTTCAATGGTGTCTCTCTCTTTGGGCAGGATTTATCCTACTACTGTTGTCTGGAGTTGAAGGGCAAAGAGGAAGAAATACTGAAGGCACTTTCTCCGATGTGTAGCATAGACACAGGTACGCTCGTTTGAAATCTGAATCTGATATTCATCTCCAACTCTTTACTCCTTTTATGAAGAAATGTCTGCTGTATGCGTTTGGGAATTTAAACATACCTAAAAATTCATGAGACAGTTTGTGTTTCCAGTGAGTATGTTAATAAAGGAAAGCTTGGAGTGGTGTTAAATTTTTTAAACGTTGTCAAGTGTAAAGTGAGAGAACCATTTTGTTGAATGAGTGAATTTAGGCAGGAGAAGCCGGAAACTCATTAAACCGTTCATTCAGTAAAATACTTATTGAGAACTCACTGTGTGCCACTTTGCTTGAAGCAGTGACCAAAACCTAGACTTCATCCCTCATGGAGAGAGACCATACATAACAGTGTGGCTGTCAGGAAGTAATACTGCGGTCTCTACACGCACAACCATGGAACTTTGTTTTGTTTATGTCAGGATTGACCTTTGCAGCAGTTCACTGCCTGTCGGGAAAGCGCCAAGGTAGTCTCATGCTTTACCGGGCAAATAAATACCCCCAAGGCATGCTGGGGCCTGTGACGTTTATCTGGAAGCCCGAGAGGACCCCCGGCAACCCTTCTGCAAGCAGGCAGTTGTGGATCTGGCTTCACCCCACCCTTAAACAGGTATAATCCTTGAGTTTATTTCCCTGTCACTCATTACTGTGTTGTTGGTGATTGCTGGAAGTCAATTCTATAGAAATTTAGATGGTGTAAAAGTTAGGTGGTAGCTTGGTGTTTGACTAAAGGGAGGAAAGTTTCTTGGAAATTGATGAAGCAAATCTTGACCTCTCTGTTTTCACTAAGCCATGAGTAGAGATGAAAGCCCACCTTATGACGCAAACCTTACGTTGTTGCCTTTGGATGGACGCATCCCCCGTGCCTGACGGTGCACTGGCGTCTGGGTGCCCGCTGGAGCCTGTTGGATGATAAGTTGTTGGGATGAGTTCTGCAGATTTCAGATAACTGTGTTCAGCTCAGCTTCTCTCTCTCTCTCTCTCTCTCTCTCTCTCTCTGTCTTTTTTTGGTATACTTACTGTTTTTAGATGGTAGACTATTTCACACTCATTTTTTAAAAATTTGGTCAGCATAGTCCTGTTGTTTTCATTCATCGTCAACATTCAGGATTTCTTTTTTGTTCCAAGTGCCATGCACTGCTCAGAAGAACCAAAAACCTTTGGTGAGAATCGATTATCTTAATTTGTGAGGGCATAAAAAGGTGAATTTTTAAAGGGAGGAGAAAAATAATGTAAAGTAAACCACATTAAATTTGTAATGCATTTAAGCTACAAAAATTAAAAATAAAATGTTTAACTCTACCCTCAGGATATTTTAGAGGAAGTAAAAGCAGCATGCCAGTGCACTGAACCCGTCACACCCACCCCCTGCGTCCCTGACCCCCTTCTGACACCGGCCCACGAAGAGAGCCAACCCGCACTGCCCGATGAGAAAATTGGCAGGAAGAGAAAACGGACAGATGATGGAGAAAGCGCTAAACCAGTTAAAAAATTTTTCGGGGATGGAACTAGAGATTCAAATCAGCCCCGTTCTTGGATCTCTGCAGCGACAGGCATTGCGATCAGGTGCAGGTTGGAGCCGCCCAGAACCTTTTCTGTGGAGCTTTCCCGTGCTTTGGCCAGAGTCACAGACATCGGGTATCATGGAAGTTCCCATTTTAAGGCTTTCTCTCTCTTTCAGTGATTTGACAATGGAGATGAACAGATTCCGCCTGATTGGTCCACTCTCCCACTCCATCCTGACCGAGGCACTAAAAGCTGCTTCTGTCCACACCGTAAGATCCCATGGGACTGTATGATTTATTCCAGTCATGTCTTTTCTAGCAAAGTTTAAAACCTAACACATAATTTGGCAACATTTTGGGCCATGGCCTATAAACGTTTATTTCTCTGTTTACGCTTATTATTAAGGACTTTATCATTTCTCCTAGACAATCAAATCTAAATGAACGTAGTAAGTAAACTGGCTTGTTCTTAGTTAAATACAAATTATTCTTGTACCTTGTGAGGTTGTAGACGGGTCTTAACTTCTGCGCCATAAGCCCCTGAAAGTGCAGCACTTGTTTTGTTTGTACTTGTGGCTGTTTTAGGCTCCTTGAAAGCCCGGGAGCAGTGTGTCTGGTGCAGCACTGTCTGGTATGTGTCTTTTCTCGGGAGTGGCACTGGTGGCACTGGCTGGAATGTGTCTGGTGCAGCACTGTCTGGTATGTGTCTTTTCTCGGGAGTGGCACTGGTGGCACTGGCTGGAATGTGTCTGGTGGCACTGTCTGGCAGTCTTTTCTGTGACACGCTGTTCCCTTTGTGCTGTCCAGCATGGTGGCCGCTGGCCACATGTTTCTGCTGAGCACTTGAAACGTGGCTAGTGGGACTGAGCGACTGAATTTGTACCTTTATTTAATTTGAGTTAGCTGAACATTAAATTTGAATAACTCTGGCTCGTGGCCACCACGTGGGCAGCACAGGTGTGGAAAGTGGAGACCAGGTCCGGGGGTCAGACACTCTGGGCTCATAGTCTGTGTTGCTGAATCGGTGCAGTGGACCTCCCAGTGCCTCCCACAGGCTTGACACAGTCGAACATGATGAAGGTCTGGATGGCTTTCGAGCTTTCAGAAGGAAAATACTTGAAAACACAAAGGCTACCTCTGTCTCCTCATTGCGTCCACACTGCACTGCCGCCCGTAGCCTGGCCTCTTGCCTGAATGCTGAAGCGGCATCTTCACTTCCCCTGTTGTTTCGTTTCCACTCTGTTGTGCAGGAGGCAGAGTAGTCTTTGAACGATGCGTTCTCGTGATGTTGCTTCATGATGAAAAGCTTTTGAACTGTGTTTGAGAGAAAATCCAAAGCCCTCCACGTGACCAGGTCACCTACGCCTTTCTGTCTCGTCTCTGAACTCTGTGCTTCGGCCGTGCTGGCCTTTCCCTTCGAGATCTCGTCTCTCTCAGAGCCTTTGCACCTTTTCCCCACCTGCTTGAACCTTCTGCCTCCACCACTAAACCTTCCTCATTCTTCAGGTTTCGATATCTATCTCACTTCTGTACAGAATCCTTTCTTTATCCCTCAAGTTCAATCAGTTTCCTTCCTGTAACTTATATTGCATCTTGCACATTCCCTCAGTGTGTATGGCTGTGTGTGTGTGTGCGTGCATTTATACAGTACTTGTGTCTCATCAGACCGAGCTTCGTGGTGGCCAGGACAGGGTCTGTTCTGTTCCTGACTCTGCCCCCAGTGCTTAGCACGACACCTGGCACAGACCCGGCGCTTCACTCCAGCAAAACGAGGTGCAGAGCGAGGATCCGAGCCTAGGAAGTTTGTGTGCAGAGCCCGCACGTGAACCGCTAGCTGTGCTGCCCGCGTGTCTGAGAGAGAAGTGGCACGTGCCACTGCAGGTTGCTTTAGAGTCTCGGGGTGCATCCCCTTTCAGTGGACCTCAGTGCGAACCATGGCGGTCCGTGCTTGTCCTTGGTGTGCATGTGACGCTTTGAGGGCTCTTTGACACCTTGCACAGTTCCTGGTTCTGCCAAGGAAAAGTGTAAGTAAGATACTTGTGTACGTTATTTGAATTACCTAGGAATGCTCATAGTACAGGATTTTCCTTGGTGAGGAAGGTTTCATTGCTGAAACTGGTGGCGATGGAGCTGGCGCTCTGGCTGGCGCTGCGCACAGAGACCTCAGCGTGGAGAAGCTCAGCCTCTGAAAGCCGAGCGTCTTTTTCTTAGTGTGTGAAATCTTGACAGAAGTGCAGCGCTCTGCCCTTGCCTCTAATCAGAAGAACAGTTAGTCTGGTGTTAATATCTGTTCAAAACAGTGCCACCTCCCATTGTTCCCCTCATAAAACGCGAGTTCCTGCACGCAGCAGAAATGCATGGGGGTGGGGCGGTGTCACAGCCGCACCAGAATTACTAAGGCCGATTCATTTTGTGTCTGGTAAATGGGAGTTGTGTTTTTTCAGGAGGGAGAGGACACCGAGAAGACACCTCACCTTTGGTGGACTGAAACCTGTAAGAGTCCTGATGCTGTTTCCCTTCACCGCAGGCAAGAAGCCATTTTTGAATTGTTGGGAGGTACGTGGAGGGGGTAGTGGGGTGTACGGGTGTCGGGGGGCAGCTGTGGGACTCGGGTGGGGAGAGCGGTTTGCAGGTAGACTACCTCCGTGTAGTGGTGCTCTTCCACTTGTAACTCCTTGTTTCAGTGCAGCAAGGAGGCCAGTCAGAGTGGGTAGTTAGTGTGGGCACTGTTTGACTTCGCTTATGAAACAGCAAACACATGAGATGTTAGTCTTCCAATAACTGGCATTCTCATGTTAGATAAATGCATATACCAGGTACTAAACTGAAATCTGTTCTTAACTAGACACGAGTGCTTTTGTAAAAGGTGAAAGATTTATGCCATCTGAAGAGAAACTAGAGAGAGTATAGACATGAGTGCTTTGTGTGTAAAGCTACTGTAGTTATCAGTGATAGAAACATACAAGTATGTTGTAAAATAATCTGTAATGTTAAGTTGATGTTTTTTGAAAGAAACTTCCTTCTTTGTGAATGTTAATTTATTTTCTAAAAGTGTCAGTAGGGAAAAAAGGGAAATATATGTTTTTAAATAAAATAGCTCAGATGAAAGTTTCATTAGGAAGACTTGAAAATAAAAGCAAATATATATACATTGTAATGGTTCTCTTTAAACTTGGATTTTTTTGTTCGTTGTTAAAGGAGTCGCGTCACCAGCAGAAATCCCGGCAGGTACTGTTCTGGGATTGACAGTTGGGGATCCTCGTATAAATTTGCCTCAAAAGAGGTCCAAAGCTTTGCCCAATCCAGAAAAATGCCAAGGTAAAGTTCTCGAAACTGCTTTGTTTTTTCTTTCCTGTGTTGAGCAGTCTAGTCCCATTGCCAGAGTTCTGTTTGTGACCCCTTGGCAGTTACTTCATGTCTAGAAAACCAGGGCGACCTCCATGCGGCTCCTTTCAAGGTGATTCGGATCCAGGAGATGCCGTGTGACAAGTCGCCTGATCCTCACGTTCATTGCATTTCCAGTACCTAGTAACACTGGTCTTTCTGCTGGGCGGTTCTTGGAGAAGGCCTAGCGTCCCAGAGTTGTCATGTGAGGGAGGGCGGTGCACCTGCAGCTGGTCTTGTGCTCGTTGGAAGCCTCTGTCAGACCGCACAGATGATCCAGGTTCGAATCCTGGCAAGGCCATCCCGGGTGCCGAAGGGTGAGAGGGCTCGGTTTAGACCCAGTAGAGCAGCCTAGGTGGGTGGGTCGGATTGGCCAGCATTTTAGTCTGGGAGGTGCAGCAGTTGTGATAATGTCTTACTGTATTTACTGTCATGTAAATGAAGGAATTATTATTTGAAAGATAATTGTGTTTGGCATGTTATTTGAAAGAATCATTAACATTAGCATGTGAGGTTTTGGAGAAAAAATATAGGTGTGTGTTATAATGATTAGAAGATTGTTTTTAACCTCTGTGTATAATCAGAGTTTACTAAGGGGTCAGAAAATTATTCTGTCACAACTTCACGAAAAGTGGATTGAATGAGGGGAGTTTGAAGATGTGTAGGTAAGTTACTTATGCAGTCTAGACTTTAATCAATGAGGTGTTGCCTCTTCCTTTCCTTTTTTAATAGAAGTCTGGTCTGGTGCAGCCATAGAAGTTGCAGTGTTTATTAAACCACTGAATGTTGCTTACCAGAATGGCCTTAAAGCTATAGATTCTCTTGCCTCAAATTCTTTTTTGGAATGAGGCAGTTTTATATTAAATCCTTTCTAAGGCTTTTATCTTAATTTGAATCAGTTCAAGTAGAATTTACATCTTACTCAAAAATATGATTTAATTTCTATGACCAAACCTTATCATCTTGTTAGTTATTGTGGAATTTCATTAAAACCTGTCTTAAGTAATTTCTTTGAAGTATTGATTGGCATGTGAGCCACATAAAGAAGTAAACTTTTTAAGGAGGTCGTATTGTACCAACGTAACACCATGTAGACAGGCAATTCAGAACTAAAGTTAGAAACATACTTGGATGAGCGCGGTCAGTTAATAAAAGATGAATCTTTGGAAGAATCTCACTGTCACATGATCTAACCACCTCATTCTCCGATAGACTGCCAGACAGACTGCCAGTTCGGCTTTCTATGCTGTAGTCATTCTCTGCCTGTTTTGATTTAGAGGAAAGTGACCGATTATGGTGCTGCTTACACCCAATTTGAGTCAGGAACTCTATCTTCTTAAGTGTACTGGGAATTAGCTCTGAAAAGAGAGGTTACATGGTTGTGACATTGTCACAACAGAAGAAATATATACTTTGGTCTTTGTGCCTTTTCTAGCAGGCAGCTCCTAAAACCCTTGTAATTTCCTAAGTGATAAGAGCCTTCAAGGGCTAAAGGAGCATCTTTTGTTATTCATAACAAGCCTCCTTTCAACCACACCTGAGATTCTGTTAATGAAGGGACTTTTGGAAAGTCCCTAAGGATGGTGGGCTGGTTGCCAGGGGAACCAGCCCTGTGATTAGGGGGTTGGCACTTTTAGCTAGAGATTGAGTTTAATCATCAGTGGCCAATCAAACCTCCATGGTAAAGCCTCCATAAAATTCCTAAATAAGGGGGTTCGGAGAAGTGGTTTGCTGAACACTTGGAGGTGCTGGGAGGGTGGAGTGCCCACAGCGGGCGAGGGAGCTCCACACTCCTTCCCCCATTACCTGGCCCCATGCGTCCCTTTCATCTGGCTGTGCCTGAGTTGTATCCTTTTATTGAAACGAAACAGGCTTGACTGGTGTGGCTTAGTTGGTTGGGTGTCATCTCACATAGCAAACGGTAACAGGTTGGATTCCCTGGTCAGGGCACACGTCTGGGTTGAGGGTTCAGTCCCAGTCAGGTCAGGGTGCGTATGAGAGGCAACCAGTCGATGTTTCTCTCCCTCTCTCTCTGAAAAGAAATAACAAAATCTTAAAAAATAAAACAGTAATGTAGCAAGTTCTGAGAGCCATTCTAGCAAATTATTAAATATGGGTTGGGGGCGGTCTTGGGTTAGAAAACTGTATAGCCAGTTGGTGTCTGAAGTGTCATAACCGGAGGGACCTGACGCTCTCTAGGGAGAGAGTGTCAGCATCGAGTTAAGTCATAGGGCACCCGGCTGGTGCTGGAGAAGTTCTTGCTGTGGGGAAAACACCCAAGCACTGGACTGTCAGAAGTATGGGGAGGAGAGCAGTGTGGGCAAGCAGAGTTTGTCAGCTGTCTGCTGACACCGGGCGCAGCGAAGGAAGGTGGCAGTTACTACACAGCGCTACCCGTGCTGGAGAAACCGGAACTCCTGCTGCTTTACAGACAAGGGGTTTCACAGACCGAAAGTCACTAGTCGTCCTGAGTAAGGGCCTCGGGGTTGTGGGTCTGCGATGGGTCAAGACCCAGGTAAATCATTACTTTAGGCCTTGAGGCCAGCTTCTGTATCCTTCAGTCTTGTTTCATAAGGATGTGGCCAGGGCCCTTCTGCTTTAGGGCTCAGGAGCTAATGCACAACTTAGGCCATTGTGTTATCTTTAGCTTAACAGGAACCCAAAGTTGTGCCCCTTAGGCGAGACCTGGCCGTTGTGTCTGGCAGCCTCAGTGGGTTAGTGACGTGTAAGAGGATGGGCTGAGGCTTCATGGTACATTAAATCAGGATTCTCGTTTCAGTTGGTTGTTTGCTTTGTGGGCTAAAAAACATCTTAACATTACTAGGTTATCTCGATGTGCAGGATAGAAGCTATACATTTTGTGACTCTTAATGTATGCTATTTTTTTAAAAGATTTTATGTGTTTATTTTTAGAAAGGGGAAGGGAGGGAGAAAGAGAAGGAGAGAAACATCAGTGTGTGGTTGCCTGTCATGCACCCCCTACTGGGAAACCTGGCCCAACCCAGGCATGTGCCTTAGACTGGAAATCGAACAGGTGACCCTTTGGTTCACAGGCCAGCACTCAATTCACTGAGCCACACCAGCCAGGGCTCAATGTATGCCATTGTTATTTCTTTTTCCTGAAGTCTGATGGGCCCTGGGCTGAGCAGTAACTATGATGGCTTCCTTCATAGGGTGCTGTGTGACTTCCTTCTTGAGGCTGTTAATCCAAACCAGCATACGTATCCTACTTGTTTTATTTTTTTAATTTTACTTACATATTTTTAGAGAGAGGGGAAGGGAGGGAGAGAAACATCAATGTGTGGTTGCCTCTCACATGGCCCCACTGGGGACCTGGCCCACAACCCAGGCTTGTGCCGTGACTGGGAGTTGAACTGGCAACCCTTTGGTTTGCAGCCTGTGTTCAATCCGCTGAGCCACACCAGCCAGGGCCCTATTTGTTTTTTAAATTAAAGATATTTCCTGAGGGAGTCTTAACTCTGCAGCTTCAGGTTTTTCCTTTCAGTAAAGGACCTGAAGTGGCGATGCATATTCTCAGATGTTTTGAAAAAGTGTACTTGACCATTTGGTTCTTGTATTTGAATTAAATGTGCTTTTGCAAAATTTTTCAACTTTATTACACACAGTGAAGTGCTAGGGTAATAACTAGTTTTCTAGGTGAGGTTTTAAAATATAATTTCTGCTGTACTCTCTTATTTTATTTTAGCATTTGCTCTCCTTAGCATCTGCTAATTTGCTTTGATATATTATTTTAACTAGTCCTTGTCTTCCAGAGATGAATCTGTTTTGGAACATACTGAACTTACATTGTGCTCATGGGCTTGTCTCAATCTTTCTCTTTTCACACTCTTTGGTAGTGTGTACCCAAAACGTGGGAATAGTCAAACTGCCTTTAGAGTGATAGGTCAGAGATCATCGCCGTACTGGTGACGGCTTTTGCAAACACTGTTAGAGCTCTGGTCTGCACTTGACTTTCAGAAGTGCCCAGTTATCACTTTGCGGTGACTTCTCTGTTTCTGCTTGTGGGAGAAACAATCCCTAAACCTTTAGCTAGCTTCCTTTGAAGGGGTCCCCTGTTGTGCATATTTAATTTAAAACAAAGTATATTCGAAGGCTCTAACTTTGGTTTATCTGATTCCCAGATGATAAAGCTGGGTTAGGTGGGGGGTTACTCTGCCGGTTGTGGGTAAGGCAGGCCTCTCAGGCCCCGGAGCCCTACCAGGGCTTCCTGCAGACTCTGGGGAGCGGTGGGAGGCGGGTTCGTGTCACAGGGTTCATAGCTGGTTTCTTTTTGTGAGTAATATTCCACTGTCTGGATATGCCATCTCCCTAGTTTGTTTATTATTATTTTTAAAGCATATGTGAAGATGAGGCTGTACGCTCCCGGGCCTGTGCACCCTGGGTCCCTGCAGCAGTCAGAATAGACCCCACTTCCCTCCCTGACTGGACCTTCAGCGGGGGAAGTGCCACGGGGAAAGTGCCGCGGGAGGCCCGAGGCCGTCTGCAGTGGGGCCGGCGGCCCCTCTCAGGCTGTGGACCTCGCTGCACGAAGTTACTGGAGACGCTTGGTCATGGCCCGTGAGGAAGAGCGGTGTGCGGAGCAGTTGCTGCTGTGCAGGAACTTTCCTCTCAGATCCATTCTTCGGTTTCATTTTTTCTAACTTTGTTCTCCCCTGAAATCTGTCACATTACGGCCCGGTCACTGCTGACTTACCTTTTTCCCAGCCCTCAGACCCACACAGCTATGTGCCTTTGAGGGACCTTCCTGTGTTGGTGGCCTCTTAGAGCCGTGGTCAAAACTCACGAATTGTCTGACTTTTTTCTTTTAATTCTTCAGTCCAACAAAAGTGGGTTGGAAGATTTTTTTTAGCCCCTTTGTGATTTAAACGACTGCAGGGAGGAAGCCTCTGCTCTCGGCCTGGACGTTTATGACTGGGAGAGTCCTGCCGCCTTTCCCACTGCGTTGCTTTTGGGCACAGTGTTCGAATAAAGGAATGAAATAATGTATTTTGCAGAAAATATGCCCATTTTGCAGGGATGGGAAAATACGTTTAGTAGAAAGGAGTAGATAGTTTGGTACAAAGGGTTATCAGAGACTTGAAGTAAATACTAGGGCTGAAGAAAAGGCCAGTACCTGTGGTCTCAGCACCGTTGGGCAGGAGTGACGTCAAGGCCCTGAAACCAGCTGGTGCGTGACACGTGGCCCACACTGCCATTCACATTGTCAGTCGCCTCTGGGGGGTTCCTAGACTTGGGCAATCTTACCCGTGGAATTGGGTGGTTATTTAAGGCAATGTTATGTGATGTTTGCATCTTCTATACTAAAAAGAAATGTGTAAAAATGAGTTTAGGAGCCTTTGCTATTTCATAGATTATGAGACCCACTGTAAGAATAACTTAAGTTCTAGTCAAGTATGTTCTTCTGCAGAAGTAAGCACCTATAAAATGTTTTCTTGGAAACGAAAGGTCAGCTGCCCAGGTTTGGAGCTTGCCTTGAGTGGTCCGATGGGTGTGGTTTGAAGGCTGTTTCTTTTCCCTCTTAGATAAGGAGAAAGTTAGACAGCTGCTTCTGGAGGGCGTGCCTGTGGAGTGTGCGCACAGCTTCATGTGGAGCCACGCCGTCCGTGAGAGTGTCACGGAGAACAGAATCTCGGAGCAGGTAATAACGGCGTGAGGGTCATTGCCAAAGTCGTGACGGCGAGCTGAAAGTCATCGCTCGAGAGAACACAGAAGTTACTTCATCCTTCATAGGATCCCACAGACTGACTTTTATTTTCCAACAGTTTGCTGCCCCCTCACTTACGATGTACGCTGTGGTGTTATTTCTTGTACTTAGAAAGGAACCATCTCCTAGAGAAAGTTAACACAAAGGCTTTTTTTAGAAATGATAACCTTATGGTTTGAATACATGTTTTTCTATAGTTGTTTTTCTTAAGTGTTCTCTGTCTTTATCAGTTTATTGGTTCTTGATTTCACAGTGATTGCGCTCCTGCTAGTGCCAGGTATTGCATTAGATGATGGGGTAGATGACTGTTCGATGTGGTCAAGGACGTACGGGGTACAAAGGAAGCCCAAAGAAGGGACACTGTAGAAATTAGGGAAAGCTCCCTGGGTGGAGGAGCTGGTATTTGAGGTGACTCTCAGGTGGGGCGTTGGAATTAACTGGAGTGTTCGGGACCAGGGGCCACGGCTGCAGTAGAGAAGGGATGGCTGGCAGTGAGCGTGTGCAAGGGCCTAGGCCGAACGCTGGATGACGCGTTCAGGAATCTTGACGTAGATCAGTAGCTTGGAGTCGGGGGAAGCAGAAGGTGAAACTAGCTGCCAGAGCACGGAAGGCCTTGAGGCATTTTAAGGATCTGGACCAAAGATGTGGGGCGGGCACCATGGAAGGTGTCAAGCCAAGCTGCTGATCACATTTCTCTCCAGCAGCCAGTGGGGGGTGGATGAGACGAGGGGTGGGGTTCTGGGGGGAGGAGCTGGAGAGAGGACTTGTGGTTGGGTGGCCTTACAAGAGACCCTGGAAAGAGTCCATAATGTAGGACCTGGTGGGGCCTGAACTGTGGCAGTGTGGCCGGAGTCCCAGGGCTGGGGCTTCATACACATTCCTGGAGGGAAAAATCGAGGAGACTCAGTGGTTGACTGGAAGGCAGGTGGAGAGAAAGGAGGCTTGTGGGTTAGCTCCTGACGGTCTAGTTTGGGTCGAGGAGCTCAGTTAAAAGAGAGCTAAAGCCAGGTCTCACTAGCCACAGCTGTACCTGCAGATTCCAGGAGAGCAGTTGGCACATAACAGACGTGCTCGGTATCTATTTGAAAGAATAGCAAATGTTTGAATGGATGCCTGAAGAAGGGAGTGAACTGTGAGAGTCGTGGCGTCTCTCAGCCAAGGCGGGGATACAGGAGGAGAGCGAATGCGGCAGGGAGGATGAGTTTAATCTCGGGCAAACTGAGTTTGGGCAGTCCCGGGAGCAGATGTCCAGGAGACAGGTTTTGATCCCAGGAGGAAAAGTCAGGGCGAAAGCCACAGATCATTGGAATTTCTAATGTGTAGTTGGTTGTGGAAACAAAAATGAGACTCAGGACTTGGCCGTGGCTCAAGGGCTTCCCTGAGGAAGCAGTTAGACAGCAGCCTGTTGGCAGTTCGTGGGTACTTTTCCTAATCGAGGGGTAGCCTCCCCCCGTCCCTGTTCATCTCTCTTCACAGCTGTCAAGAAAAGCCTGGAAGAGTGTTATCTGCTCCCTGCAGTCCATTTGGCCAATAATTTATAGCATCTTGTATTTTCAATCCTTAAGACTGGGTGAGAAATTTTATCAAGAGCCAGAGTAGTTTTCCACTTGCGTTCCTGGAGAAGCTGTTAATTGTACTTTTTTTACTTCACGACAAATCATAACAAAATAAATGTAGGGATAGAATATCGAGGTAGAAGACTAATCCTGATATAAGAAATTAGTGGAATGGATGTATATCTTACAACTTTGAATCTTCTAGTATGTTCTTGCCCAAATTTAAGATAATTTGACGTTTTTCTACCAAAGTACTTGTAGAGAGGAAAATTTTATAGGACGGATACCTTGTACTTTAAAAGAGTTCAATTTACGTATTGAGAACACTTCTTTCCTTGCTTTTTTAAAGGAACATGTAACTTTCTAAAGCTGCTTCTAGGGAGACCCAGTAGAATCTCCTAGAAGGCTAGGGTTGTTTGTCTTGAATTATTTTCTTCCACTTTAGGACTTAAACCGGAAGAGAAGTGAGTTGCTGGTGCCTGGGTCACAGCTTGTTTTAGGTCCCCACGAGTCCAAGATTCCTGTACTTTTGCTTCAGCAGCCGGGCAGAGTGGCTGGAGATGACCGGAGAGGCTGGGGAAGTGGCTGGGACGTCCTGCTCCCGAAGGGCTGGGGCATGGCTTTCTGGATTTCGTTCGTAAGTTACTTTTTGATTCCGACTAAGAGTTGCAAGGTTTTAAATACATTCCTAGTAAACACCACGTGCTGAAAATGTTCCAGACTTTGTGCACAACCTAGAAATCCAGTGCAGCTGTTCTGCCCTCTCAGCTACACGCAGCGTAAAGACACTTTGAAAGTCGCTGGAGCCAGGGTTTTATTTAGTAAGAGTTGTGCTGACATATTGTGAGGTTTTGAGATTTTAAGAGTGGCCTGATTTTTTGAATACTAGTGGCAACAAAATACCGACTTTTATTTTTTTACTTGAAGACATTTAATTTTTATAGATGTATAGAATACATTTTTAAGTGCTGACCATGTCCTTTTGTTTATTAACTAAACAATTTTATTAAAATGTGTGTGTGTGTTTTCTGGTTAAACACCACTTTGAGCTAGAGAGTAGAAAAGACCTGTGAGATTGTTAGAGCCTTGCAGGTAATTAGATGATGCCTAGTGTGAGGGACAGTTGCTTGGGAGTGGGAATATTTTAAAATGATTCTGATTTTTAACATATGAAATATTGGAAGCATAGAAAAAACAATAGACACTGATACAGTGAACCACCAGCTGGAGAAATAAGACATCACAGACTCACTGGAAGCACCTGTGACCCTCTCCGACTCTGTGTCCCTCCCTCCTCCTGAGACAGTCGCCGTCCTGGTTTGGGTGCTTATCGCTGCCATGCACATGTTTGCAGCTCTGTAAAGTACGGGTGTGCCCCGAACAGAGTAACTGTATTTGACGTGTTCCTCCACGTTACATACCTCACTGTATGTATGGATGCTGTTGCAGCTCGAGGTGTGTCCTCAACATTGAGATTTCTCCATGTTGCTCCATGCTCCGTCTCGTTCATTTTTTATGTTGCGTGGTAGCTCATGACAGGGTTTTCCCACAATTTACTTTCCCACTCTCTTTTGGATGGGCATTTAGGTCGTTTCTCATTTCCCCCATACAGGCAGTTAAGCGATTTCGTAAGGACAGGACCTCTTTGACATTTCTTCCAGATCTATCGAGGTGCCAGAGCGGGGGGATTAAAGGAGGCTAGAGTGCATGCTCAGTACAGAGGGTCACCTGACATCCCAGGTGATTTCCCAGACTGCTCTGCCGGGCTTCTGTTTGCTGAAGAACAAGCCAACAATCTTCTTGAAAAGTACAAAAGGTAAGCAACTGGCTCCTAGTTTGGTAACGTCTTAAGAGGAAGAGAAGTGCTTACGTTGGTTCACAGTGTCTGGGATGGCTTCGGTAACTCTTACTATGGAAGGTAGAGTTTTCATAGGCATTTTCCTTGAGTTCAGCGTTACCGAGACAGAATTCAGTTGGGAGATTGCCGTGTAGCTGGCTTTACAGGACTGTGCAGGTCACAGACCCTTTCCTTGGTCATCTGCTGATGTGGTAATGGCAGACACCTAAACCGGGGACATGGATTTCAGGTGCTTATTAGTAGCTTCCCCCTCCCAACCCTGCCCCCTCAAAGTGGAAATCTGAGTTATGGAGGTAATGCGTATGAAATTTTAATGAAACTATGGAAACATAAAACACTATAAACTGGTGTTTTTCATGCACTCAGAGAGATAAACACTGTCTTTGCATTTTACGGTCTCTCTGTCTAGACTTTCTTATTTCAGGGGGGCGTGGACAGTGAGGGGCTTTATTTCCTTTATACTGTGAAGTACGCACTAACATTGGAAACCTGAGTTTCCTGCGTGACCGGAGGCTCCCAGAAACCCAGAAACTCTGCTCGCTGTGGCATCTGCAGCCTCTAGCCAGTGCCTGGCGCACAGTGGGCCATCGTAACTGTCCCTTGCTGACTGATGAGTGAATGAAGAATTGAATGGTGTAGCTCCTCGACTGTGAGTTCCACGATGGTGCTTTCCTCTTCGCTGCAGCAGCCACATGGACGGGCAGTGGCTGGCTCCCAACTGTCGAAGGAAGGCCGGGTGAATGAATGAATGCCTGAGTGAGTGGATGGAGCACACTCTGGGGCGCTAGCTTGTGAGCTCTCAGCGGCCGTGAATTACTTGTCCTGTGCCTCCTGTAACAGGTAGCTGAGGGCCTCTGTTGCCTGTTAAAGAATAATTGGCAATAGTATTTATTTCTTACCCTTTAGACTTCTTTATGCATACAAATTTATCAAAGATACAAAATTTTTAAACAGAATATTGTATATACTATTTTGCAATTTGCTTTTTTAAACTTAATGCTATGTAATATTTAAAACCAAGTATTGGTGAACTTTTTCTGGAAAGGGCCAGATCCTAAATGTTTTTGGTTTTGTGGGCCCTTTAGTTTCCGTGGCAACCGCTTGGCCCAGCCTTTTGATGCAAAAGAGGCCACAGGAGACCCCTAAGTGACTGAGCGGGGCTATGTTCTAGTCTCACGTGTGGACACTCAAATGTGAACTCCATATATAATTCTCTTGTGCCATAAAGTATTATCCTTTCATTTGTTTCCAACTGTTTAAAAACATAACAACCATCCTCAGCTCATGGGTCACAGAAAGCCGACTGAGGGCCGGGTCTAGCCTGTGAGTGCCGTTGGCCCGCCCTTGCTCAGATAGGACTGAACGGCTGCCCAGGACTCCGGGGTGGAGGTAGCACAGTTTATCAGTGGCTTTCGGTAAGTTCTGGTTTTTCGCCATGTGCTTCTGTGAATAGCCCGTCCATATGCATCTTTACATTATTTCAAGCCTGTTGTATGTCAGACACCTTTCCAAGCACTGGGGCTGTAGCAGGAGAAGGCAGGCAAAGTCTGTTTTTGCCCTCCTTGGGCTTACTTTTCATTACAATAGTGTCAGTGTGCAGTATTGGTTTCGGGGGCACAGCATTTATGTACCTAACCAAGCGATCACATGGTGAGTCCGATACCCGCCAGTCCCGGGGCGGAGCTTCGCGGCATTTCTGACTGTGTCCCCCATGCCGTGCATTCTGTCCTGTGACTGGCAGTTTGTGTATCCTGGGCCCCTTCCCCTTCTTCCCCCTTCCCCCTGCCCTTTTCCTCCGTCAGCCGTCATCTGTTCTCTGTCCGTGTGTTTCCCTTTTGTTTGTTTACTTGTTTTTCTCTCTAGATTCCACATCTAAGTGAGAGCATACATTTTTTGTCCTTCTCTGTCTTGTTTCGCTCAGCATAGTGCCTTGCAGGTCCATCTCTGTTGTTACAGATGCAGATGGTGAGATTTCATTTTTTATAGTCGAGTAATCCATTGCATGTACCACAACTTCTTCATTCATTCTTCTGTTGATGGACACTTAGGTTGTTTCCATATCTTGGCTCTTGTAAATAACGCTGCAGTGAACATAGGGGTGCATATATCTTTTTTTTTTAATTTTAGAAAGAGGGGAAGGGAGGGAGAAAGGGTGAGAAACATCAGTGTGTAGTTGCCTCTCACATGGTCCTCACTAGGGACCCGGCCCGCAACCCTGGCATGTACCCTGACTTGGAATAGAACTGGTGACCCTTTGGTTCTCAGCCAGCGCTCAATCCACTGAGCCACACCAGCCAGGGCGTGAACACATGTTGAGGTAGGTGTTGACTCTGGCAGAGAGACTCGGTAGTACTCTCCTGGCTTTGACTGTTTTCTCAGTGAGAAAAGAGGGGAGGTTATAAGCTAGGAATAGGAAAAGGGCATAGGCTGTCGGAGATCTGAGGAGAGTGGAATCAATAGAAATGGTTTTCTGGGAGAGTGGAAGACAGAACTGGCTGGAGAAATGTAAATAATCCACTTGAGTTTTGTGTTTATGGTAAGAACATTTAGGACTTGTGTGTTCTTCCCCAGCCGTGCTCTGCCAATCGGGCCTGGTGTAGGGCAGGTGGAGGTTGGAAGTAACCAGGATGGGCTTGGCCTCCTGGAGGGAGTTGAGGGTGTGTGTGAGGAAGTGACTCACGTGACCCATGTGGTCTAAGCTTATTTATCAGGGGAGAGGCGTGAGAACAGGGGCATGCAGAGAGGACGCCGCAAACGAATAGGAGGGCTCAGTGGTCGAGGAATCGTTCCAGAGGACAGGTACCTGGGCTGTAAAAACAGGAGGCCTCCCTTTGAGTGAACGACACTTGAAACAGATTTTTAAGGTGGAGCAAGCAGTAGCAATGACCAGAATGAGCTGGCGTGGGTGGTTGAGGCAGAGTGAAGACGTGGAATGAGGACCAGCATTTCTGGGAGGCCGGGGTACAAAAAGGGTGGTGTGTGCAGATGCCGAAGGCACCGAGACTGTCAGGAGTTGTGATGGAGGGGGCGGCAGCGTGGCCGTGAATGGGGCGGCCTGGGCGTCGGTAGAGGGAGAGCCCGTGGCTTGCCTGGCAGTGCGTGCTTCAGGGGAGCTGGGGTTGTGGGAGAGGGAGAGGAAAACTGGTCTGGGGGAATCTGCCCAGGCCCAGGCCCAGGAGAGTGGAGGAGAAATGGCCACTGCTTTAGAGGAACCATAGGGGAAAGAAAGCACAGACCTTAGGCAGAATCCCATAAACAAGATTGCTGGTTTCAATCCAAAAAAGTTACACACACTAAGGATTTGTGTTTGCATGTTTACTAGTGAAGTTGGACATTCTTAAGTGTATTAAAGGTCTCTGGGTGAGGCAGATGTCCTGGGACTTTTTTACCAGCCGCCCTTCTTGAGATGTGGGAACACATCGGGCCCCAGGACATGGCACGCAGTGCGCAGTAAATGGGGGAAGGGACGGCCAGGCCTGTCCCTGGGAGACCGTCAGTGTGAGGACACAGTCTGGGACTCCTGAAAGTCCCCCGGCCCCGAGCAGCCCCTGGTTCTCACTGGCTAACGGTGTTTCTCAGAGGCCCCCCCCCTCAGGCATTCCGGGAAAGGTGGACCAGTACCGCATGGTGGAGGGCGGTTCGGAGACGTCTGTCAGAATTGCAAACGCCAGTAACACTCAGCCTCAGCACCTCCCTGCCCAGGAATTTGTGCTTGCTCAGGCACAAATTTGTAGAGGCAAAAGTTTGAAAATAGCTGGAGTGTCTTGCACTAGGAAACCATCTGAATAAACGAGGGTGAGATACGCAGCCTTTTACAAAAGAATGGGGATCTCAGTGGATGGATATGCGTGATCTCCAAGATGTTATATTAAGTGAAAGAAGTTGAGTTAGGCCAAAAAGGCTGTATCTGGTATGCCACCGTTGTGTAAGAATGAGCAGAACGTGACAGGAACACGAGTGTATCTGCTTCTAGGTGCAGACGATGTCCCTGGAAGGACATGTGGGAAACTGATAGCAGTACTGCCTCTCCGGAGGGCACCCTGGCCCCCAGAGGTCAGGAGCGGGTGAGGGAGAACTTGACCCTCATCCTTCGGTGCCGTTTGAACGCAGAGCCTCATGAGTGTGCCTGGACACCACTGCACAAAGGACCGTGTTAACTCACAGTCTTGGGGAGGGGCGCCCCGGAGTCGTACGGCGGCCACGAGGGGCTGCCCCGTGGACACATTGCCTGTGGAAATAAAAATGAAGGAAATGGAAAAGCTCGGCCCGTAGAGTTGGCTGTTTCTCGTTGTTCTGTTTCTTAGAAAACTTTGTATGTTTGTTTTTGTTTTATAGTATAATGGCCGTAATTATTTTAGTTGTCCAATCCTAAATTATTCACAATTGCTCTCCCCTTCGTTTCTCATTAGACGCCCTCCCGCCAAACGGCCCAACTACGTGAAGCTGGGCACCCTGGCGCCTTTCTGCTGTCCCTGGGACCCGTTAACTCGAGACTGGGAATCAAGAGTCCAGGCCCAGGAGGGCTCACCTTCCCCACCGAGAGGCGAGGAGAGCGACCTGGGAGGAGACGAGGTGCCTTGCATCCCCACGCCTGAAAACACCCGTCAGGTGCCTGACAAAGCGGGCAAGTCGCGGCCCGACGCCAGGGAGCCCGAAGGAGGAATGGACGCAGAGTGTCCAGCCCAGGCAGGGCCCGCGGGGCTGCCAGGCCAGGACGCCACTGGCAGCCTCCTCTGTGTTCTGAGGTACGTGCACCTGACTTCTGGACACGTTTGGGTCCACGCTTTCAACACCGACCAGGCTGCAGGATGTAAAAGTTACTGTTGTTCCTTTAGGCAAAGCCATAGCGAGTTTTTGGATGTTCCTAGAGGGCCCAGGGCAACAGCCAAGTTGCATTTGCCTCGGGGCCTGAAGCTCCCTGGCCAGAGATTTGAGGGTGTCACCAGCAGACCTAAATCAAGGCAGTTCCTTTAAACAGCGTGTTTCCTCTAGTCTTTGCTCACCAAGTGGTGCCTGCCCAAGCGTATTGTCGTAGTAAACGAAGAACCCCCGCAAGCTCGGGGCAAGTGCTGTTTGCTTTAAATCACTGAGTCAGGTTTTTTTCCCCACTCCCTGTGGATGATCTGAGTTTGTGGCCGGTCAGGTATCGGCTCATCGTGATGTTGTCCTGCAGAAGCTGCCCTGTAAAATGCCTTCGACTGTCAGTGCCGAAGCAGGCTGTTAGATTTTGCTCATCAGTTATCCTATATTCTGGGCTCTGGTTTTTCTTATTTATTTTGTACTTTGATTTTTAAAGAAGTGCTCACCCCTCTCTCCTTATACTTACTTTTTCTGCACGGTAACCCTGTAATTTCATGTCCTTTTTTACTTTTTATCTAACTCCCCTATAGTTTCTTTTCTAATGAAGACATTAGCTGTTCTTTAATCCTCTCACTGTGCTTGCAACCCTAGGTTCTGTCCCACTCACTGTCTTATTTTCCTCTGCCTTCAGCTTCTTAAGCCTCTAGTCTCTGTCACAGAATAGTAGGCACGAGAAAAGTAAAATGTGATTATAAAAATGCATCAGTGTTTATTTTTAATTAAAAAAAATTTGCACTTTTGGTCCTTTCCCACAGAGCATAAAAAATTAAATTAACTCCAGCAATGCCTAATCTTCTCATTGCTTATTCTCTCCTTGAACAATATGTCCTCCAACATGAAGGAGCAGAACATCACTGAAGCAGCTGTCAGCCTGGTGCGCGCCCAGTTGCGGGCGCCCACGGGCGGCCCCGCACGCTCCCGGCAGGGGCCAGCGGGACCTGACCCCGGCGGCCTGCCTGCCCCTCTTGGACCGCTTCCCCAGGGCCCTGGTGTGGGTCAGCCTGTCCCTGCTCGGGAAGGGCAGCCCGGAGCCGCGCACCATGATCTGCGCCCCCGCCGCGGAGGACTTCCTGCGGCTCAGCCGGGACCGGCTCTTCTGTGGGCCCCCGGAGCCCAAACACAGCGACCCCTTCAAGAGCAAGATCCGGAAACAGAAAGAGAAGACGAAAATAGAAAAGAGGCAGAACCACGGGCGTGCGGGGTCGGAGGGCCTGACGGTGGGGAGCCCTGTGGCGGGGCACCCGGCTCTGACCCTGGGCTTGTGGTCAGGCCCACTTCCCGACGTGACTGCTCACTGCTCCCGAGTTCTCCTGGGCTTCGTCACCCAGGGAGACTTCTCCATGGCCGTGGGCTGTGGAGAGGCCCTGGGGTTTGTTAGTTTGACGGGCTTGCTGGATACGCTGTGCAGGCAGCCGGCAGCGCAGAGGGGCCTGGTGCTCCTGCGGCCTCCGGCCTCTCCGCAGTATCGCTTTGCGAGGGTAGCCGTCGAGCTGTGAATGCCAGTTGACGCCCCTGCGGGGGGCACAGGTGATTGCTTCTTGCCTGGGCCACCGTCAACGAGTTTGGTTTCAGCTGTCTTTTGTTTTGAAATATGTGAAATTCCTTGGAAACAAGAATAAAAAATTATGTATTATACAAATAGATGAAATGTTTACATTGTTCCAGTAATCTCACTGATTTCCACCTTTTCAGTTCCTGCTGTAATACTTTGAAATTATTTGGCATATACAGCCACAGGCTTTTCTGTTATGATTTCTTGGCCTGTGTCATTGCTGAAAATGGTTAGAAGCTTTGTGTTTTCTCCTCCCCGCGCTTTCGTTTTATTAGAAACAAAGGGCTGGCAAGTCTTTGAAACTCGGTGGTCATGTGGTAGGCAGCAACAGTGGTTTAGTGATCGATCGTTACCGAAGAGGAAAAGACTACACGCCTGGCGTCTGTACGTGAAACACGGGCCACCGGTCCAGCGTGCTCCCTTCGGTCTGCAATCAGCGCGCCCAACGTTCCACACACAGGAGGAAATCAGGGGAAGCCTGCTGCGGCCGCTCTGCCCGCAGGCCTGGGCGTGGCGAGGGTGTGGGGGTGGGGTCGCGATGGGGGCTCCTGTTTTCATCATCCCTGTCCTTGTGGTCGTTGACCCGCACCTGGTCTGCAGAGTTTGTGTTTCTGAGCTTTTTGTTTCTGCAAAGAACTTCTCAAAGCCATAGAAAGTTTCAAAAACACTTTCTGTGAAATGTGTTAAACCGCCCCCCACCCCAGCCCCCAGAGAGATTCTGAGGTCAGACTGATTTGGAGAACGGGGCTAAACACAGTTAAGCATGTCTTTTTAAAGGACTTCTAGAGCCTTCCATGGAATAATGTATGTTGTAAATCTCCAGGAAGCGAGAGATTCTGAAAATATTTAGAAATATTTTCTAAATCTTTTTGATCTGAACTCCTTTTGCAAGGAGCACCGTGTAGGAGGACCAACGTGCTTAGGAATGAGCTTGGGGAAGTGTGGCCGTGAGGTGCGACACTCCGCTTGATGATAATGGAAGTGACAAGCTGCTTGTAAACCGTCATGCATGCCCATCATCCACCTGACTGACACCTGAGCCGTGAGAAGAGGTCTCGCCCTGCCCCTCAGAAAGGGCTGGGTCGCTGTGGCTGTTCCTCACTCGCAGAGAAGCGAGGTGACCACTTGTAGTCCCTGTGTATGTCTCATACCCTCGCTCCCTTATTTTCCTGCCATAAAGTTCTAGCAGAGCTTGAGTGGGCTTTTGTTGTTAT
This sequence comes from Artibeus jamaicensis, assembly GCF_021234435.1. NCBI lineage: Eukaryota > Metazoa > Chordata > Mammalia > Chiroptera > Phyllostomidae > Artibeus > Artibeus jamaicensis. Next base: position 29,022,116 of record NW_026522059.1, on the reverse strand, counting down.
TAAATTTAAATTGTACAGTGAGGTGTTCGTCCCTGTAAACGTGTTGGGGTTTTTGCAGGAGCAGCTGGCAGTAAACAGACACAGAAGTATCCCAGGAACTGGTGACGTGCCTGGTGTCTCCCCTCCCACCGTCTGTGCCTCTGAGCATATTTTCGTCCAGTCCAAATGGGACTGAAAAATATAACTTTGTGGCGTCTGCAAACAGTAAATTGTCACCTGACGTTCAGTTGCGAATATCACTGAGGCATTGCTTGTTTGTTTTCTAGGCTCTGAGCCCCTTCATCTATGGCCTGGCTTGCTGGGCGGGGGGCAGGTGAGTGTGCCGTGAGCCATGGAGCCTGGACCTGCGCAGCCCCTGCCTGAGGCCTGCTGCCCGCTCTGGTGGCGAGGGACAGGCCACACTCATGCCCTGCAGCGGTAGTCAGAACTGCACTAAAATGTGGACTAGCGTTTTCCAAAACGTGTTCCTGAACAAAGTGTTTCACGGCTAAGTCTGGGGACAGCTGTATGCCATCTCTGCCTATTGCCTATTCACGTTGACTGTTGGTCTAGTCGAGGCTCTGCAGACACCTGCAGGAAGGAAATTTCTTTCTCAGATGCCCTCTCCCGCTTGCTCTTTTTTTTTTTTTTTGCATAGCTACTGTCCAGAAAACATTAGTTTCATGGAATATACTGGAATGTGTGTATTTCGATCTCACTAGATGCCCGCTGAGCTACCACATCAGTACACCATGTCCCCTGTGTTCTTCTCAAGGGGGCAGAGACGGCAGAGTTCATAAAGTCAGGAAGTGTGTAATATGCAGACTCGTGAGCTCACCCCCCAGAGACCAGCTCGGCCCCTGAGTTCTGTGCGAAACAATCGATTCTTTCTGTGTGCTGATCTGCTTTGTCTTACATTACATAAGTAGTATTTTTATATTAATAATTCATACTCATCATAGAAAAATTAGAAAATGCAGATAAGTGACAATAGCAGCATAAATCACCTGGATTTTCAGCACCCAGAGGTAACTACTGTGTCTGGTCCACATCCTTCTAGGCTTGGAGATGTGTGTTGTAGTTACCTCCTAAGAAAAGCAGCATCCATCATTGCTTACCTGAAAAGCTATACAATCCATGGGCAGTGTGACTGCATGTTGCCAATTCCTCACAAAGCTTGATTAGCAGAAACCCTAATGCCCCTACTGTACGTAGGAAGCCAGCAGGCGCATCCAGAACTGCGTGTTGCATTGCTGTCTTGCCTGCTCCTCGCCCAGGGTGAGTTCTTCTCAGCCAGTGGGAGGTGAGGTGGGCAGTTGATGGCTGGATGGACTCCACAGTGGCCTTAACTGGTCCACTTGTGGCCAGCCGGTAGGAGGCCTCGGGAGCACAGAAGCCAGGCCCAGGACTGGGCCGCCTAGCAGATGATCGAAGGTCACAAAGTCTAGCAGCTGCAGGTCACCCGGAGTAGCAGTCCCGGTTACCCAGAACACGGAGGACCACAGGTGTGGTGTTTGACAGGAGTGCTGCGTGAGAACCACCTGAAGGCCCAAGCTTCCCCCCAACCTTAGGTTGGGCCCGAGCATCAGTATGTCCCAGAAGCTCCCAGGCCACCCTATGTGCGACTTGGGCTGGGCGCTGCGGCTTTAAGAAGTTTGGCTCTTTGGATGCCTTGCACCATGGGAAAGTGCGAATGAATAACAGAATGAATAACAAGGCCAGGGAAAGCGCACAACTCTTGTGCTGTTAGCAGGCCCTTCTCACAGGGTCCATTGTGAAGCTGCCAGGTGGGAATTCCAGGAGAGCCAGGTGGCGAGGGCTGAGTGGTCCAATGGGGACTTCCACCTGGGAAAGGGGCCTGGTCTTAACCTGAAAACAGCCCGCTCATGACTCGTATAACCTGACCACCTGGGAGTATAAAATGAAGTCTTTGTCCTTTGTTTTCTCTCGGGGAGTATCCTTCCAGATCAGCTATTGGCTGCACGTTGGAATCACCACTGCGGAGCTTTCTCAGCCTTGGAGCTCAGGTCAGCCCCCAGGGGTGCTGATTTAACTGAGCACCCCTGAGAGCTTCTGGATGACTTGCAGCCCAGGATGAGAATCACCATTCTAGACATTTAATATGAGCTTCCTCTGTCATTAGCCGAGAGCCCAGAAACTTCCCAGTAATGGGGAGCCCTGCAGAGCCGGAGCAGACAGAGGCTGTCTTGAGCAGGGTGTGCAGCTGTCCCTGATGGGTGTCGCTGGATGAGGTCCTGCTGGAGCTGAGCAAACAGCCACGTTTACGTGATGGCGCTTCCCTTCCCCGTCTTTGTAAAAACTAAACTTTAGCCGGGTACGGTTCTGGAGGACCCACAGTGACCACCCGCGGGCTTTCATGAAAGCACATGTTTGCAAACGTGGAGCCTTTCTATCTCGTCGCACCTTTCCCAGCCTCACTCACGGAGGGAACTCGCTGGTTGTGCGTCCCCCTGGGTTAGCCGTCCAGACACAGACTGTGGCACAGGCTGTGCTGGGCCTTCGTGGAACGTTCTCGCCCCCGGGCTCCCCACACTTTCTGCTTTCTGTCCCCTGTCATTCCAGCCTTCCGAGCTTAACTTTATGTTTCTCAGAGAGCCCACCTCCAGGCTGCGTTATTTTCTGTCACAAGTAACTTACTTCCTGAGGACATCACAATAATAATTCTTTTGTTGTTTATTGTCTACTCCGTTAGCTGTGAGCCTCCTGAAGGGGAGACTGGGTCTTATTTGGTTGCTGCTATTCCTCAGATTCTAGCATTTTGACTAATCCATAACTTGTGTTTAATATATTCTTGTGCATTAATCTGATTTGTTGGCGTTTGTATTAAACTACAAATAAATACTGTATCAGAGGACTTCCGCCAAGATGGAGACGTAGGTGGAGGAAACACCTCGCCTCTGTGCACAACCAAATCTAAGAACAACTATTTTTAACAGCAGTCACAACCAAGCCACACGGAAAATTGACAATACGGAGTCCAAAGGACAACTAGATACTCAGCTGGACCGGTACGAGGAGCGAGGCCAGGAGCGGAGCAGGTTAGCAAGAAAAAATTCCCGGGGCGGTGCGCGGTGCACGCAGGTAACCGAGGGCGTTGATCGTGAGCGAGCTGGCTGCCGGAGCGCACAGCAGGTCGGTCCGTTGGTCGCGCGCATCTACGTGCGGAGAAACCAGTGAGAAGGGAAGCCGGCTCGGAGCAGCAGGCTCGAACAATTCCGATCGGATAAACAGGCCCGGGCGAGTGGTGTGACTGGACGGGCTGGGCTAGCGGAGAGGACGGCCATTGCTCCCTCTCTGACCCCGCCCCCACACACAGCGTCACAAACCAGCGACCTGGGTCTCCCCGTCCTGGTAAACAACTAAGGCTTCCTCCGCTCACTTAACAGCACGAATAGACCAAAAATGGCTCTAGGACAACTCAGAGCCCCAGAACCGATAGACCTAAGTGATGAAGAAATAGCCAGTCTTTCAGATGCACAGTTCAAAACACTGGTTATCAGGATTCTTACAGAACTGGTTGATTTTAGTCACAAATTAGAGAAACATATGGAAGCTAAACTAAGTGAAATAAATGGTGATACAAAGGATGCCAGTAGTAATGGAAAGAAAATTGGGACTCAAATCAAGGGAGTGGACCAGAAGGAAGAAAAAAATGATCAAACAGAAAGGAATGAAGAAAAAAGAATTCAGAAAAATGAGGAGAAGCTTAGGAACCTCCAGGACATCTTTAAACGTTCCAACATCCGAATTATAGGGGTACCAGAAGGGGGAAAGGAACAGCCACAACTGGAACACTTATTTGAACAAATAATAAAGGAGAATTTCCCCAAGATGGCAAAGGAAATAGACTTCCAAGAAATCCAGGAAGCTCAGAGAGTCCCAAAGAAGTTGGACTCAAGAAGAAACACACCAAGGCACATCATAATTACATTAGCCAAGATTAAAATGAAGGAGAGAATCCTAGAAGCAGCAAGAGCTAAGGGGACAGTCACCTACAAAGGAGTTCCCATCAGACTGTCAGCTGATTTCTCAAAAGAGACCTTACAGGCAAGAAGGGGCTGGAAAGAGGTATTCCAAGTCATGAAAACCAAAGAACTACAACCAAGATTGCTCTACCCAGCAAAACTTTCATTTAGAATGGAAGGACAGATAAAGTGCTTCTCAGATAAGACCAAATTCAAGGAGTTCATCATCACCAGGCCCTTATTATATGAAATGTTAAAGGGACTTACCTAAGAAAAAGAAGATAAAAAAGATGAACAGTGAAAGGACAGCAAACTCACAGTTATTAAGAACCACACCTAAAACAATAGCAAACTAAGAGGACAGCTAGATCAGGAGCAGAACCATAGAAATGAAGATCTCATGGAGGGTTAGCAACAGGGGAGTGGGAGGAGGGGAAGGGGGGAGAAGGTACAGAAAATAAGTAGCAAAGACAGTAGATAGAAAATAGATGGGGGGAGGGTAAGAATAGTAAGGGAAATACAGAATCTAAGGAATTTGAGACACGTGTTCATGAACTAAGGGGGGAAATGGTGGGGGAGGGGTATGCAGGGTGGAGGGGAATGGAGGGGGGAATAGAGCAAATGTAATGGCATAATCAATAAAAAAAAAGTTAAAAAAAATACTGTATCAGCACAAGCATATGTTGTAATGCACAAATTTGCCACTAGGTGGTGCCAAGACCCCATGAGAAAACAACCTCTGGAAAAACCTCAGAACTAAAACACAATCCAGTTGTGTAGGTTGTTGGAATGGGGGGGTTTATGAGGTTACATATCAATTAATATTCCCTCTTTGGAGGTGGACCCATTCTACCAAAATCCTAGGTAGAAAAGGCTCTGTGATTTTTAAGCAGGAGACTAGACAAGGAACAACTTTAAAAGCTCCTGTCTATTGAATGAATCCCATCCACATTATCCCCAGTACATTTGCCCACCAATCGTGAGCTGAATGCCTCCGATGACAGGGAGCTCATCACTTAACCCAGAGATGCTGTCCCCTCAGCCCCTCTTGGGAGCATTCTGATGGACAAAGTGCCTCTTCAGCTCCATCCTTACCTGTCAGCTAACTCGGAGAGCAGCCTTCTATTTTTTTGGAAGTCAGCTATTCACCTTCTGCTTTTCTCTTCTCCAGGCTAAACAAGCCTCACTTCTCTAGCATTCCTTCTCTCGTTTCCAACATCTCACCTAGGACCTTAAGTATTTTTAGGACAAGACATAATTTGTCCTCAGAACAACTGCACAGCTGCATGAGCCTCGGGCAGGAGTGGCTGCTTAAGGAGAGCCTGGAACATTCTGGGCCCCCGAAGGCCCCAGCTTCCTCCTCCCTTGCTGGAAATAGCTGCTACTGGCTTAGGCAGGTGTGAGCTTCCTAAAAAGCAGAGCCTGAGGTGCTTACATTTTAGGAAGCTATCTAAGGAGACAGGAGCGTGAAGATTGGGCAGAGTGAAATGGGGAAGAAATGAAAGGCAGTTGGAGTGTGCGTTCAACCGGCTGTCGGTGGGGACAAGTGGATGCCCCTCCAAACTGTCCACACGAGGCCCAGAGGAGAGACCCTGGGTTTACCAGCTTTCATTCCCACTGGCCAAGGGGTGTCCCTGGAGCTTGCATTGCCTTGCACCTCCAGGATTGCACAGGTGCTAGAACGGCGGAGTCTGCTCTGCCAGATCCCACGAAGGTCAGCTGAGAAGCCCTCAGGGTGGAAACGAGGTGCCGCTAAGGCAACGTGCAGTTGGCTGACACCTGTTTCCAACAGGCTGCTGTGGTTAGGGCTGAACAGAAGTGTGCGAGGGAGTGTGAGATGGGAGGAAAGACGTCTGACACAGCGCCCTCCGGAGACAGGCTGACTGTTTCCTGCTGCTACTTTCGAAGAGCCAAGGGGTGTGTGCGCAAGCACGCGCACGCTTGTGTGTAGGAGGAGCGGTAGGGGGATGGGTGGGGGGCGCAGTGAGCCCTTTGGAGTAAGTGCCAGCAGTTGGCATGTAGACTGTAAAGTCGATCTTGCCCATGGTGGGGAGTGGCTATGGTCCAGACACCCAGCAAGCTCCCTGACCAGGGCATCTGTGCAGAGAGCCTCCCTCCATTTTGCAGGCGCTGTGCGGCGCAGTGGAGACTATGGCCCGCTGTGTGCCTGCAACCATCATGAGGAAACGAGTCTCAGGACTGTTGTTGGGTTGGAAGATAACCCCGTGGACGTGTTCGGGAGGCTCTAGGGCTGGCTTTCCCAACTGTCCTGCCCAACTAGCTTCCAGCTTCCTTTCTGCTTGCCCACACCTCCCTCGTCTTCTGCCCCACGGTACTCAGCTCTTGGCTCACCCCACGCCTGCGGCTCGGTCACCTCTTTCCTCACTAAGGGGGGACAGGGTGGAGATCAGTCTCCCTACTTGCCTTGTGGTCCTGGACCTGCAGTGTGTCCGCATTAGAGAAGCCGGGTCTGGGCCACGCTGAACCTGAAAGGAGCGTGCGTGCATTTGAACAAGGTCGCAGGGACGCGCAGCCCAGGGGCGCTGGAGGAGCAGGAGGCCGAGCCAGTGGTTTTCGAAGCTGGTTACCATTGGAAGCCTCTGGGGAGCTCGCAAAAAAAACCCCACAAATTTCTGAGAGGCACGCCTGTTGAGTGACCAGTTGGGAGCTGAGAGGCCCGAACCTCCTCCCTCCTATGGTCGAGGAGGCAACCAAGCCCCAGAGAGAGGGGAAGGCACCCACTGGTCCACCCGGTGACACAACCGCCGCACAGCGGAGCTGGGGCCAGAACGCAGGTCTCCTGGAGGCCTGACGTCAGGTGCTGTCCTTCCCCGGCTGAGCACCCCGGGCAGGCCGCGGAGGCCGTCTGACCCCCGGGTGCCCGTCTGTGAAATGGCGATGATACGGACATGCGCTTTGAGTGCAGAGCGCTTGTTAAGTGCCACCCACAGCCTTAGCTTATTTTCTATGGATTATGTCTTTTAATCCTCGCAGCACTTCTACGAGCTTTATAATCTGCATTTTAAAAAGAAGGAACCTGAGGCTCATTGAGGTGAGGGCACTGCTCGCAGTCATCAAACCCGTACCTGTCAATGTCCTTGACCAAACTGTTGGTTGCTCATAGAGACCTCCCTTTAATAGGCTCTTGGAGAACAGAGGCCAAAGTAGTTGTGGTCAAAGCATTGCCTGTCCTCTCCAGACACTTCGTAGGGGAAGAGGGTGGGGCTGAGGGTAACCAACTTGGGATGTATTTTCCCTAAAACTGGGTTAGATGGCAGGAGAAACGGGCCTTCCCACCTGGCCCGCGACGGTGCAGTTCCCAGATACGGCCACGTGGTGGCGCCCTGGACCGACGCAGGCGCTCCCAGTGGTCCCAGGCGAAGGCTTCTCAATCGGGTCAAGACTGGTGTGAATGCAGTTTTGGGAAATTCAGGAAAGCGACCTCAGGAGGGGATTTGGGTTCTGTGCTTCAGTGCTGCAGCCAGGAACCGGATGAAGTTTGTGTCCACAGGTGTTTGTGGAGCTCTAGCCACAGACCAGGCCTTAGGCTTGGGGAAGCCAAGGGCATGTATGACCAGGTCTGTCCGGGTCCCGGAGGAGCCCACAGTCCACGCGTTTAGGGGGCGAGGTGGAGAGGAACAGATGGGGACACCATTGCTCCCTTGAAAATGAATACGAAGAAAGCGGACTGGCTTTTTGCGGCCTTAAAAAATTAAAACTTGTATCTTCTTTACCAAGAGCAAATCAGTACTTTGCAGAGCCTGAGAATCCTGGAGCTCAGGTGAACGTTCCAAAGAGCCCTCCTCACTAAGCTCCTGAATCCCCCAGAATTAAGCACTCCCTCCTCCCTACTGCATACCCTCCAATAGTTGGACCCCAACAACAGTCCGGAGTGATCTGTTTACAGGTCTGCCCAGCTGGGCAGAAGTCTCTGAGGGTTTCTGAGGGCAGAGACGGCACAACGCCAGGCCAGTGGAACTAGGCACTTGTTTATTTAACCTTTTCAAGATTTTATTTAGTTTTAGAGAGAGAGGGGAAGGAGGGAGAGAAACATGAATATGCAAGAGAAACACCAATCAGTTGGATCTTGCACCCTCCCAACTGTGGATCTGGTCCCAAATCCAGGCATGTGCCCTGACTGGGAATCGAACTGGCAACTTCTTGGTTCATAGGCCAGCACTCAATCCACTGAGCCACACCAGCCAGGGCGGCACTTGTTTAATTTAAGTGGGTTACTTGAGAGAGAATGCACACAAGTTATCACCTAATTGAAACCTAACAACACCCTGTGCACTGAGGATTAATGGCATCATTTTATAGATACAGGGATGTGTTGCTGCAAGAGATACACTTTGCATTCTCAGTGGCTTAACAGACCAGGAGTTATACCTCACCTCACAGTCTGAGGGGCCGTGGACCGTGTCTCCTGATGACTGCTGCTTCAGTCAGGTTGGGCTGCTGTAACGACGAAGGACCACAGGCTGCTGGGTGGCCGCAACACGAGATGTTCGCTCCTCACAGATCTGGGAGGTGGGAAGTCTGAGACCAAAGTGATAGCAGATTTGGTTTCTGGTGAAGACTCTCTTCCTGGCCTGCAGATGGCCACCTTCTTGCTCTGCAAGACAAGCAGAGAGAGAGAACTCTCGTCTCTCTTTTCTTGTACGGACCCTGGTTCCATCGTGGGGACCCCACTCTTGTGACCTCATCTAACCCTTTACCTCCCAAAGGCCCCATCTGCAAATGCAATCACATTGGGGGTTAGGGCTTCCACGGGTTCATTTGGGGGAAACACACATAGTTCATTAACCACTGTCACTCCCTGGGCACACAGGCTGTCCCGGCCCCCCAGTGACTTCTGCTCACACTCCATCGGCCGTCACCAGCCACGGTGCCCCATGTGAAGGTGAGGGGAGTGGCCCCCACGCATCCCCGGGAGCACCGCCAGATCTGCCACAGGACCACAGGCGTGCGCTTGCATCCTTGTCAACACGGATGCACGCACACGTACCTACGCATGTGCATGAGTGCACACGCCCACGACTCATACTTTGACGCGAGTGCTAAATAGGGAGTGACCCGCACAGTCACAAAACCTGCAGGACAGCACGTGTCCAAAAGGAGAAGATACGCGAGGCAACCTGTGTGCCGAGAAATGAAAAAGCCTGCGAGTCTTAAAGAAGATCCCCCCACCATTATTTAAAAACGTTATGCTTAGGACTGAAAAATAAAAATGTTTTGGGGGAAAACGTGAAGAGCAGCACAGACGACGGAGAGGTGGCAATGTTCTCCCCGTTTCTGAGGACGACGGAGTCCCGGAGACACTCCGTTCTGTGCGGGTGGCAGGGGGAGCAGCGAGGCAGAGTGCTTGCCAGGTTCGGTGAGCACAGAGACGGCTGTTCCACTTCTCAGAACTAGTTGGCGTGTATATAGAACCAGGACAGGCAGGCGGAGGGGCAGCTACCCCTCCCGCCTCGCCGAGTGGGTGTTGGCGGCTGACAGGAGGTCACCCGGTGCCATCCTGACATTCCAGAGACTGGGGGTGACACATCTTTGTGGGAATGAAAACACTTAGGCCAGTTATAACAGTAAACATGCCTTAAAAGGAAAGGGAAAAAGAAAAGCAAAGATTTTAAGCCCTCCGTGTTGACTGATGCCTTCTTCCCTCTCCAGGAGGGGGGGCGGGAAGCAGTCTTGGGGACACAAAGACATTCTCCCCCCTCCGCACCCAGGGCGGGAATGAGATTCCCCCGGAGCTTGGGATTTCACACCAGCGAGTCAGTCCGGTTTGGCAGACGTCCCTGGGGAGATTGGTGGGGGCCTCACACAGCTCCTGGGAGCAGAACACTGTTCCTTTGGTTTCTGCCCTCAGGGAGCGCACAGTGTGGCAGCAGAGAGAACGCATGTGCTTTCATAACTGCGAGGCACAGAGGAAGGTCAGAGATCCCACTGTGGGTATGCTGTGTGTACACATGTGTACATGTATGTGTGTGTGTTGTGTGTAGGGGGAGGTATGTGCAGAACGATGAGGTGCCCTCAGACCAGGCCTCTGGAACCTGGGGAGGACGCAGCCCTCGGACCGGAAGGGCACAGAGGGACACACGCAGGAGCTCGCCCAGCATGCAGCTGACTGCGGGAGCTGGTCCGCGGACCGGCGGGAGGGAGGCCGGAGCTGCGGCATTCCACTCCCCTTGGCCATGAGGAGTCCCCATCAACACCGGTTTACGAAGCTGCGTGTTGCAGTCGGGACAGGGCTGACGGGAGTGGGGAAGAAGGCAGGGTCAGACAACAGCTGAGAAAAGAGGCGTGGTCTCGGGGATGGGGGCTCACTTCTGCAGGGTCTGCCCTCAGCCCCGGCCACCGTGGCTGGGGCGGCTGCCTGAACTACAAGGAAACCGTGATGGTCACCAGTGGCCGGCACTCCCAGGCCCTGAGTATCTGCCGTGTACCAGGAATGGTAGCAGGGGTTCTCCACGTGGAGCCTGGAGTCAGGGGGCCTGACCCACAGCCCAGCTCGCCCCTCGGGCAAGTCTGGGTCCTTACCTGTGAAGTGGAGCAGGTAACTACTGGTTGAGCACTTAGCATAGGTCCCGCAGTGGGTTTCTGAGCCTGCTCTCTAGGCTACCTGCTCGTGCCACCCTGCGGGGCTGTGATGAGGGTAGAGCGAGGTAAGGAGAGTGAAGAGATCAGTGCCTGGCTCCCAGGGACGCCTCAGTTATGAACACAACGTCTGTGTCTCCCAGCCCCAGATTTCTGTGTCGAAGCCCCGACCCCCACATCTCAGTGTTTGGAGGTGGGGCCTCCGGGAGTTGGTTAGGGTTAGATGAGGTCACAAGGGCGGGGCTCCGCAGTGGGGTTCGTGTCCTTGTGAGAAGAGGCACTGGACAGCTTGTTGCCACTGTGTCCACACGCGCAGGGGGCAGAGGTCCAGTGAGCACGCAGCGGGTTGGCGGCCACCCACAAGCTAAGAGGAGAGGCCTCTGAATAAAGCTCGCACCACCTGGCACCTGGTTTTGGACTTTCCCGGCCTCTGGGAAATAAGTCTCTGTTGTGTGAGCAGCCCAGTCAATGGTATTTCCTGATGGCAACTGGTGCAGACTAAGACCGTTGCCTAACTTGATACTTGAATCTCCAGGTCGGGATCACCAGCCCCATTTTTCTAGATGAAAAGCTGAGGTACAATGAGTTAAGTCATTCGTTCTGGATGACACAGCTTCATTTCTAACCCAGGCGTGGGACCGGAGGCCTCTGCAGCCTGACGGTGATCGATGACTTCAGGCCCAAAGACAGGGTGGTGGCTGGCTTCCCGAGAGCTCCCAGTGAACTTGACCTCTGGCATTCACACCTGGGTAGCCCCTCTCCACACTGATCCAGGGCTGGCCTGGATGGATAGACTATGGTAGATGCAATGGTGGGTGACTTCCAAGGGTGGGTAACAAGGGCACCGCAGCCTCTGCTTTGGTCCTTGGGTCACTTGCTCTGGGGTAAACCAGCTGCCATGCCAAGAACAGAGTCAAGCAGCCCTCTGCCGGGCCCCCCACCGGCAGGAGCAGGGGCCCGGGCCACCGCCACACCGATTTTCTATCTGGTGTGTAATCTACTTTGGAAGTGGATGCTCTAGCCCCAGTGAAGCCTTCAGGTGATACAGCCTTACCTGCCGGCACGCAACTGTCACTTCCTGTGGGACTCTGTGCCAGGGTTGTGAATTCCTGACCTCACAGATGATGAGAGAGAATCGGTGACCATGCGTGTTTAAGTCTCTACGTTTCGGAGTGGTTGTTCCGCAGCACGAATTAGCCAGTGAACACAGACAGTGTTCCCACACATGCGAGTGGTGGGATTTCACACAGCGAGACCCTTCCTTGGACTGAGCTGCCCACTTCTGGGGCGAGGCTGGTGCTGTAAGGCCCGGGAGCAGCTTGTTTTAGTTTTTTTAAATTTTTATTTATTGATTTGAAAGAAACAGAGAGAGGAAGGGAGAATGAGAGAAAGGAACATCAGTTTGTTGTTCTACTTATTTATGCACCCATTGGTTGCTTCTTGTATGTGTCCTGACCAGGAATCAAACCCCAAACCTTGGCGTATTGGGACGACCCTCCAACCAACTGAGCCACTTGGTCGGGGCCTGGCCTGGGAGCATTTTGAAATCATCTTGCTGCCACAGGTGCCCCGTGTTGTTGCCTGCTGCTAACCCCTGCCCTTTGTCAACCTTGGCGTCGCTGCGCATCCCACCCCGGGTGCCGCCAGCATCCCTCGGCGCCTGCCTGTCCCTCGCACTGCTGGCTGTCAGTGCCCTGCGTCCGCCCCCGGGCCTGCTGGTTGGATGAGGACCGCGAAGCAACTGATGATTTTCCTCCTGGGTCCCTGTAGAGTCTCAGTCGTGGGCCGTGGCTGTTTGAGAATGAAGGACGGAGATCGATGGGATTTCCACCTTGGGATTGGAGGGCAGGGCTACAAACGCTGGAACATTCTAAAACACCCTACAACAGAAAGGTGCTTGTGCTGCCCCTAAGTCGTTCTGAGCAAAACGGCCTATTCAACCAGTTGATGAGGGCCTTGGAGGCAGGGTCTGCCTGACTTTCTCCCTTTCTGTTGTTGGTTTGTTTGCCCATCCATCCATCCATCCATCCATCCATCCATCCATCCATCCAACAATGGTGGGGCAGTACGGGCTTCCAGGCGTGGCTGTGAGCACTGCGGCAGAGCAGGGACAATGCAGACAACAGCTTTCTGTGCTCGGAGAGCTTGCTTTCTTGCTGGGGAGGCAGACAACAGCCCACATCAGGGAAACACACTCAGCTGAATATTTGGCAGGGAGCTGTACTGTGAGTCCCCTTTTGCAAGAGGACGGGGGAGACCCAGGGTCAGCACGTGACTGCAGTTCTGGTGAGTGAGTCGGGAAGGCCTCGCTGAGCTTGTGGCAACAAGGCAAAGGCCGGAGCGAGGTGGGGGGGCAGGTCTTGTGAGTCCTGGGGGAGGAGAGTTCTAGGCCCTGAGCTGGGAGCACCGGGGAGTTTCCGGAGACAGCGGGAGCCCCTCTGGAGCGGGGTGAGCAGCACAGTGCAGAGGGACTGAGGTCCCAGGGAGAGGGGCACAGGAAGGACTTTGGCTTTTACTCTGAGTGAGTGGAGAAGCCACGGCAGGTCCTCAGCTCTGGAGCTTCTTGTGGACTACGACTTGTCTGTGTCTCCTGTCCCCTAGTGTCCCCTGGTCGGTGGAGGCAGGAATCTAAAGTTCCAGTCGCATCTGCTTGTGCAGGGTCTTTGGCCCTTCCTTCCCTAGAGGGCCACAGGAGGCGTATTCGGCCAGGGCTACACATGGGGCAGGTGTGCTCCCGTGGTCCTGGGCACACACTTCCAAGGAGCCACCACTGTCCTCGTCGCTTTGCTGATGGACCCCACGTGGGAGCACAATGTGGTCTCCCAAGTCCGTGCTCCTGGGAGCTGGGCAAGTGCCGGTTCTGGGGACGCACAGGAAAGAGGCCACGTGCCCCTGCCTGTGACAGTGTCGGCAGCTCGGCGCCAGCCACAGTGCGGTGGGACCCAGGTAACCTAGTCTCTCTACCAAGCAGCATCTCGGCTCTCACCTGCCTGAGTGCTCGCTCAGACCCTCCCCTGCTCACCCCGTCCTTTCAGCCTGGCCCAGAGGGAACCGGCAGGGGTGCAGGTCTGAAGTGCGGGCTGGCCTCAGGTGCCCTAGCGAAGCTTGCACTGGCCCCTGGCATTCCTGCCACCTGAGAGCTTGTCCTCTCTTCTTGTCACATTTTATGTCCTCGTGACTGGTTTGCAACTCCTGGAAGGTACCTAGCTCCTGGGTCCCATCATCTCCTGTAGGCCTGTCTTGGTTTTTCAGCTCCTATCAGAGGTTTCACCGGTGGTGGATCTTTGATTTAACTTCTGAGTCACGTGACAGGGGCCTGCACGGGCCCGGAGGTAGCCTGAGACAATTTTGTCTAATGATCTCAGGTATTGCTTTTGTGCACTTGTGGTTTGCCCATGTCAGGCTGCGTGCATGCAGAGGACAGCCCTCCCCTAATGCCGTCTGCAAGCCAGGCTGTGATCCTTGTATCTCTGACGTAATCTCTTTGTCTTTGTTTTCTCCTTGATTCCTGGGACCTCATCTGACTCAAATCTTCACCCCCCCCACCCCACTGCCCCCAGCTGGTCAGGCTGTTCCCTTCTCTCCCCGCTCAGCCCTCCACGACCATGTCTCCAATGGTGCAGAACCTTTGCTGCGGTGCCGCGTCTGGGTTTAGTTGCAACAGATTTAGTAATGCTCTGAGCCTGAGCCCACCTGGCCAGCAACGGTTCATCGAGCCATGAAGCTAACTGGGACCATCAGGGGTCAGCTAATCTCTGCTTTTAGGCAGGACCACACCTATGTCATTCCAGAGAGAAGGAATTATCTTTTATTTGTTATTTTTAAAAGGCCTCCAGAGAGTGCTCGGCCTCCTCCAGAAATCTGCCCTGGTGATGCAGTGTCCCTGGGGCCATGTGCAGCAGGGTACGAGGGATCTGCGGGCTCCTGCACCGATTTCTGCCCGCACCCCGGCCCCGCCAACCCCTCTTCTCCTGGCCTGAGGCCGTTGAAGCGGAAGCCTGTGAACACTGCAGGGCAGGGCAGGGCGGTGTGGGGCAAGGCCACACACTCTGGTGCCCAGATTCCTACCCACGGGCCATTGGCTTGCTCTGTGTGCCCCGCAGCTCTGACCCAGGGAAAAATCAGGTTGCTTTGCATGTTGTGAGGCTTGGAGATAATAAGTGCAAAGTGCCCTGTGCACAGTAAGTGGTCCGTGAATGCCTGCTACTATTGGTGCTAGAGAAAAAGGAGAAACGTTGGCTAGGGAGGCAACGGGGACATTTGAAAATGAGACTCTCCCGAGAACAGAAGTGGTCTGCGTGGGAACAAGGCACTCAGGGGCAAACCCTCCTGGGGGGGGTCTCCTGTTCGCTGCACGAGGCTCCTGGGGAAGTTCTGAGGCTGCCAGAATGGGGAGGGGTGGTGGTCCCAGGGCCGTGGGTGACCTGCACCCTTCCGGCTGACTGCACTGTGTCGACCCCCAGGTTCTGCGGAGGATGGGCACCTATCTGTCCCTGCACCCTGTGCAGGGCGATGCTCCTTGCCTGACTGGATGGGAAGTGACCTGTCTCTGAGTTGTTGGTTTCCATGGCAGCACAGGGACAAGCAGCTGAAAGCAGGCAGTTGTGTTAAAAGAAAATAGTAGCACGATTTGGGGACCTAGTGATTGTCATAGCTCTGTGTGTGCAGACTACAGAGATTCATTTATGTAACAAATATTTATTGATCATCAACCATGTGCCAGGCCCGTGGAATACGTTGGTGAGCGTAACAGACAGCTCCCTGTTTGTGCGGAGCTCAGATTGTGGCAGGTGAGGCAGACAATGAACAATAAACATAATAGATACATAAATTAGACAGTATTTTAGAAGGGTTGCCATGGTATGGAGAAAAAGAGGAAGGCAAGAAAGAGGTAATGGGGGCTCAGAGTGCTGGGTGGAGAATGGGGTGGGTTCCAATATGAAATAAGGTGGTCAGAGTAGGTCTCCTTGAGAAGCTGACATTTGGGCGAACATAGAGAAGTTTCAGGAATTAGCCTGGCAGAGAAAAGACCATGCAAAGGCCCTGAGGCGGGAGTGTGCCTGGTTGTTCGAAGAACAGGGACGAGGCAGTGAGCCTGGCGGGGCAGTGAGAGAGGGAAGGAGGGGGGACCTTCTGGAAGTAGAGGTTGTGGATATCAGATCACATCGGCCATCCTGACCTGGGCGTCTCTATCGAATGAACAGTTAGAAGGCTGTTGAGATAATCCAGGGAAAGAGGACGCCAGTGGCAGTAAAGATGAAGACAAGTCCAGGGCAAATTCTGTTCAGCAAAGAGTTGCAGGTGGGCGTGCGGGATGAGATGGGCGTGCGTGCAGACAGATGACTGAAATTCCAAGTGCAATTGCCTGAGAGTTGCACTGAAGAAGCCGTGGAAGGGGTTCTAAGGAAGAAGGAGGATGTCTGGCTGATAAAATCATTTAATTTTTCAAGTGTTAGGGATGGGCTTTGAGGGACAGATAGATTCTACTGGAGAGCAGGGCTGGGTGGGTAGTTGGGGCAGGAGTTGCAGCCTGGGCGAAGCCGGAAGATGGGAAAGGCAGGGACAGAGTCAGGCCTTCCTCTGTGCTTCCTGATTTCCCAGTCTGACCCCGGGGCACACGGGAACCAGAGGGGCCGAGACAATGGGGCAAAGTAGTGGGGAAGCCAGGGTGGCATTCCGGGTGGGAGGTAAGGACCCAGACAAGGGCAGTGACTCTGGGTCTGGGCGGAACGGAAAGTGCGGGCCATACACGACTGTGGAGGGACTGGCTGTCAGTCACAGAGAGTCGGAGATGGCCCTGAGGCCCAGCCTAGGCAGAGGGTGCACAGAGGTGCCACTAACAGAAGCAGCTTGGTGGCAGGGGCGGGGAAAAGAGAAAGCGGCTGCTTTGGGACACACTGAAAGGATGGTGTCTGGTTGGTGGGGCAGGGAGGGGCGGAGCAGCAGTCAAATGGGAGTTGGAAATGCTGGTTGAAATGTAGGGACCTAGCTCAGCTCTGTTGATTTGCAGCCATTTGTTTGCTGGGGGGTGGGGGTAGGGGTGGGGGCTCACCAAACCAGTGGGGAAACTGTAGGCTTAGGCTTGGAAAGGGGGCAGGAAGCAAGTGAAACCAGATGGCTGGCCCTATGGCCAAGGTCAGGATTCCGGCAAGCGAGGTAGGAGCTAAGTTGGGCATGCTGGTGGCAGAAGACTGGGGGGGGGGGACCAGGAATCTCGCCTTTTCACCTTTCAGAGCACAAGTGTGGGAAGGGGTTCTGCTTTCCAGCAAGGTCCCCCAGCGCAGCAGGGGGCTGGCCACCTGCTGGGAGCCTGAAAGGCACAGGTCCCTGAATTACTTTGCTGGGGTGCTGTCGCCGGAGGGCCACAAGCCAGGGGGCATGCAAGCAGAAATGCGTTGTGTCGCAGTTCTGACGTCGAGAAGTGTGAGGGCAAGGTGTGGGCGGAGCTGCAGCCTCGCGGCGCCGAAATGGAGACCGTGTTCCCTGCCTCCCTCCGGCTTCGGGGCGCTGCAGGCCTTCCTTGGCTTGCCGATGGCTGTCTGCTTCCCGGGTCTCCACATCGGCTTCCCTTTGTGCACGTCTCCTTGCGTCCAAATTCCCCATTTTCTTAGGATGCCCGTCATATTGGATCAGGGCTCACCCCAGTGACCTAATTTTTAACTCGATTCCCTCTGTAAATACCCCATTTCCGAATAAGGTCCCGTTCTGAGGGAGTGGGGGTTAGGGCTCCAGCATATCTTTGGGGAGGGGGCGTAATTCAGCCCCTAACCGTCCCCCGCAGTAGTGTGCTGGTTTGGGTTTTTGAAACTTCGCTTCGTTTCTCTTCCTTTCAAGAACAGAATGGCTTTCATCCTGATGGCTTTAAAGAATATATTTATGAAATCGTCAATTTTTAAATTATAGAAATTAAATAAATCTGCTTTGCTGTTTCCATCATCCACATAAATCAGTTAACAAGTTCGGTTTCTCTCGGCAGTTTCTGTTGATAGATGGTGGGTCCTGCGTTCTGCCTGCACCGCGTCCCTGGCCATGGAGTCAGTTTTTTTCATTACTGACTTTATTGTCGTGCTGCGAAAATCAGTCAGGAAAGGGCGGCTGTTCTCGTTGCTTTTGGACGGAGAAACCCCGGTCAGCACGTGGGCTGGGAGAAGAGGCCAAAGACCAATTTGGGGCAGAGACCCGTCACCCCAGCCCACGCTGGAAGGGCCTGCTCGCCACTCCGACCTTTTCTCCGAAGAGACCGGATGACCCCGTGGTTTTAAAAAGGGGACGAGCCGCACATGCGCTGTGAGGCCTGACCTCTGGGCCCCCGTCTGCTCGTCCCCTGGGAGGAGCTTCTCTCCTGCCCCCTGCTGGTGACTGTGCTCCGTGCAGGCCGTTCCGAAGGAGAACAGGAGGGAGAGGGCGACTCAGGGCCTCTCTTTCCACAGCTAGTTCACCTTCGTGTCACCTGCTCTTCCTCTCCCATCTTCCTCGGAGGGCCAGCAAGCCAGAGAGAATTAGCTCTTCCTTGTCGATGGGAAAACAAGCCCCCGGTCGTTCGTCCACCTCCAAATGGGGCTGGCAAAAGGAAATTTGGAAGTTAACTCCCTACCCCCTTCCACCCTCCTCATAAACCTCCAGTCAACAAAAGGAAAGGAACTAAAAACATGGAAGAAAAACATCATCCCTTCCCAGCGTCCTTTGGAGGCGGCCTCGGCCCAGATGTCCAGGGAAGCCCGCGCCCGGGCGAGAGCGGGGTGCCGAGGAAACGGGACAGGCCCGCGATCTGTTTTCGTTCGGTGCCTGCCCGACTGTGCTGGGCTCCGCGGAAAGCGACACGGATTCCGCAAAACTCCCAGCGAGCAACAGGGGGGCGGCGGCGCTGCCAAGGCTGTCGCGCCTCTGCCGCGGTTTGGACCCGGGCTCCGCCGCGGAGGCCCTGGAAGGCGGGGGCCCGGCCGGGCGGGAAGCAGGTGGTTCGCTTTAGAGAAAGGCCCGAGGCAGGCCCGGGGCGCCGCGGGTGGCAGACGCCTGTCCTCCTCCGCAGACGCGGGCGCCGCGGGCGGCGGCCGAGAACGTGGCGGGGCGGCGGGGGTCTCTGCTTGTGTCCTGCAGACCTCCACCCCGAAGGGAGAAAGGGACCACGGCGCAGGGGGGCGGCGAGGGCGCCCAAACAGTCCCCACGGCAGAGCGAACTGCCCTAGGATTCCGGGTGCGGCCTGGGGGTGTGGCGAGAGCCTGGGAGGAGGCGTTGCTCGGAGGCGCTCACCTCCTCCCCCGCCAGGTCCTTCCTGCCTGATGCCTTAGGCCCAGCTGCTCAGGCCTGCACGCCCCGGTGCACGCTGTGTGGAGGGCTGCGGGGTTTAAAGGGCTTTTTTCTTTTCTTTCTTTCTCCTTCCTTCCTTCCCTCCCTCTCTCCCTCCCTCCCTCCCTCCCTTCCTTCCTTCTCTTTCTCTCTCTCTCTTTCTTTCACTGTTGAGCTCTCTGCTTCTCTCCTGTGTGACTGGACGGACAGATCATTCTCTCCACATGGAGAAGGGTTCACATTATGTCTTCTGTTTGGTTCAGCCCCACTTCCTTCACCTCCTCTCTCACTCAGCAGATGCCTTGGCCGTCCTCCAATGACCAGTATCAGTTTTACCACACTTTTGAAAAAGAACAAGGTTAGGATGTTCATTAAGATGAAGCTTAGGACCAACCAGGGACTTCTGGTCATTTTCTTGGGTCCACCACCTTCCGTCTGTTTTCTAAAGATGGTCCCTCCCCTGTTGGTTGGGACTCTCATTGAACAGTTCAACGAGAGTCACTGTAATTTGAATACTCGGAAGAAGGTTGCCCCAGTTTTCATGAAGCATTTCTTGAACAGGCTCATTCTTTCCCTTCACGTGCTAGCAGCCCCATCTAACATCTCTGGAATCCCAATGAGCGCTGTGAAAATGAGGCCCTTTGGGTGGCCAGGAGCAGTCTCCCATCTGGAGAAGGAAGAGGTTGGCTGTTACTGACAGCATGTCCGTGAGCTAAGGGAGGCAACTCCCACACACAGTGGGCCGAGTGGGCTCTCGGTCACTGCCTCTCTGCTCACAGCGTCTCCGGCCAAACCCCCTCCAAGTCTCTGCTCCTCTGTCGTACCTGCTCACTTCCCCTCCCTCTGCCCAGGGCTCTTAGTTCTCTTACACTCATGATTCCTTGTTCCTTGAAACGTCAATTCACTACTAATGTGGCCTGCTCAGGCCCTTAGCCGTCCCCTTCTCCCGTCACATCTCTCAGAGCCGTTCAACTTCAGCTTTGACTCCTGGGTCCTGACTCCCTCCCATCTTGCAGTTCAGGTTCCGGAGAGCATGGCTCTGGGTGGCCCCGCACGCCCTTCCTTCTCTACACAAAGCTCTTCTGTCCAAGGCCGTCGGGCAATCACTGTCCAGCCCAGGGCCCTGATACATTTGAACATTTCCAGTCAGACATGATGTGCCTCAAAGGCAGAATCAAATTCCGATGTTACTGGTTGAACTTTTATTGTGCCATCGAATATTGATAGCAAATGACTAAGATGCAAGGCAGATGGCATTCGATTCTGATAGGGTGAGTTTTTAAAGAGACACCAATGGTGCTCTGAGCCCCAGTCACCACCCCAAAATAAAGCTGATGTCATCATTTACCTCCCAAGTCAGAGTCCAGGTCAGGGCTGGCCATTCAAGGCCTTCTCAACTGCCTTTCTCACCCAGAAGTTGTCTTCCTTCGCCTAGGACTCAGGATACAGAGGTTTCCTAAGCTTCCTCTGAGATGTTCAATTCCCCTTTTGCTCCTGGGCTGCCTTCCTGTCCAAATTCTACACATGCTTCCAGTTCAACCTGTATTCCGGTCCTGGGCCCGCTGCAGCCAAGTGCTACCAACTCAGACTTAAAGCAACAGAAATTTATTCTCTTACAGTTCTAGACAACTGAAGCTTGCAATCAGATGTCGCTGGGTTGCACTGCCTCCAGTGGCTCTGGGCGAGAAGCTTCTGCCTCTTCCAGGTCTGGAGGCTCCAGGCATTCCTTGGCTGTCCCTTCACAACTCCAGTCTCCGGTAGCTTTCTCCTCTATGTGTTTGTACTGTTTCCTCTTCTGTCTCTTATGAGGACATTTGTCATTAAATTTAGGGGCCGCCCAGTTACTCCAGGACGCTATCTGTCTCAAGATCCTTAACTCAATTACATCTGCAAAGATGCTTTTTCCAAATAAAGTCACATTTACAGGTTCTGAGGGTTAGGTGGTGGACATATCTTTTGCGGAAGGTGGGCAACATTTATTTCACTATAATCCTCAATTCCCTTAAAGATGTCCCCTAGTCAGAAGTGACCTGCCCTCTTTGTGGGTTCCCATGCCCTTTATTCAAGTCTCTTAAGGCACCTTTGTTGTTCTGTTGTGCAGTGTAGATGTGTTGGTACCAGTAGTGAGAATGTGGTTTGCAGAGTTAGAAGTCCTGGGTTCAAATCCCAGCTCTATCACTTGCCAGCTGAATGGCACTGGCCAAGTCACCTGCCAGGGCCAGGATGCAACAAGGCACCACAAAATTTAAGGAGGCCCTCATTCTCAGGCCCTGAAACTGCAGGATCAGCCCTCTCACCGGCAGTGAGATTTCCACAAGTTTCCTTAAATTTTGTGCCCCAGGTGCCCCTGTTGTCTGATCCTAGTTCCCACCCTGCCATTTGCCCTGGTTTTTGAATCTGTAAAGTAGGGATAATGACCTTGCTGAGAGAGAAATTGCCTGGATTAAGTGAGTAGCACAGCGAAAAGACTCTGCCCCGTGCCTGGCACATAGTAAAGGACCAATAAGTGAAAGCTGCCATTTCTCTGACTGGACACTAAGTTCCTAAAGAGCTGGTCTTCATGCCTAATTCATTTTTATATCCCTAATAACTTTAGGCACATTACATTGAAAATACTTTGTGATCAATTATGTCTCGGTGAATTAATGAACACGTGCTAAGTTGGAGGCATGTGGTAATTGGGTTAGTGGTCTATAATCGGGCAGAACCATTCAAGCTTTGCGTCCCTGGATCGAGAGTTCTTGAGCTGATTCATTTCCTTGTTCACGTTCAGTGTTTAGAGGGTTTAGGTGAGGCGCTTTGGATGGAAGGAGTAGAGCCCAAGCCTCAGTAAATTGCTGAGGTTGGTTTTCAAATTAGAACCATGAAGGAAAAGGCTCCAAAAGCGGGATGCGTGCACGCTGGGAAGATTAGCTTGCGTCTGGAGAGCAGCAGCCCAAATGTGCAAAGTGGCTTCAGTCCACGCATGCTGGTCCCATCAGGAACAGCTGGGCTCCTTCTCGGCCACGCACTTGCCAGCTCCCCGGGAAGGAGATTCTTTCCTAGAACTCGGAGACTCTCTTGCCTGGAACTGCATGAAACTGTTGGCAGCATCCGGCCCAGGTGGGTGCACCCTGAAACACATTTCTTTGATGTTGGGATTGATACTCCTTTTTTACATTGTGGTTGGGACTCATTAATTCTCAGTAAGGACCAATACTGAAGGAGGAGTTTACTCCCTTTCTAGCAAAAATACATTTCCTTGAACAGGCACAGATCCTGGAACTGATCTGCTCTCCTGGCACAGGGCAGCAAGTATGTGGTACCCTGGGGCTGGTGAGAAAGGGGACAGACTCAAGAATTTCTGGACGGGAAGGCTTTTCCCTGCATCTACCACAATTGCTAAAACACTATGTAGAGTAGTCCAAGGCAGGTCTATAGTTGCATGGAAACTATAGCATGTACGTGTGGAATTTTATTTTCTTTACTTCAAGATGACCATAAGAGCCAGACTACTGATGAGTGTAATGATTTGAAACTGCTTCTAAATTCCTCATACTATCATGTTAGGTTCGATCCTGAGATCTTGGTCCCAAAAGCTCAAAATGTGCGTTTTTCTAGCAATCTCACTAAAGCACTTGTTTTCACTGGTGCCAGACACATGTATTAGGTTTGCAGTTAGTTGCCCTGTTCAAGGACTGCCTCTCTAACCATCCACAGAACTTAAGAAAAGCGGTCTGGAAGGGTACTGGGAAAGTTGATTTTAGTAACTGCTGTATTTACGTCCAGAATATCACTATTAAATTGGCAAACATGAAGCCGCCTTCGGTGTGGCCGAGTGTGTAGAGTCACCACTCCTGGATGAGCTGTGTGCTTGGAAGCAAGAAGCATCAAGAGGGCTCTTGGCTTCAGGGATCTGGCTCAGTGTTTCTATCCACTGAGCCATGTCCACTGCTGCACCTGCTTCTTTTGGAGCCAAACTTGCGCACTGTGACTCCTCAATAGCACTAAATTGCACTAATCTATGAAATCTGTTTTCTTTCCCTTCTTTCTCTGCCATGAAATAGACTCGCCAGGAGCTCGCGGAGGTGGGAGCGGTGTTGAAAAATACCTTCTGAGTCACTGCTTGAGAAGTTTTTTATTGCATTTTTTTCCAGGTGATTCAAAGTAACGAAAGTATTATAAGGCAAGAAGACATTTAAGCTGAAAACAGCCAGATGGTAAAGACTTCTGTTTAGTCTATTACATGAGAGGTAACTCCTAGCCGTTTTCTGAAGCTGTTACTGGTGGGAGTGTGGGGCTGGAGGGACTCTTCCAGGCAGGCAGTAGTGCTCACAAAAGAGCCACTGCCTTTCAGAGAGAAATTCTGGCAGCAGCAATGACGTTGTGGCACCATTTGTATCCTGTGCAAGTGAAAGGATCCTGCCACGGTACTTGGTTTGTCACGAACAAGAACTGTTGCTTTTTAAGCTCTCAAGTGCCCGAGGAACAAGAAAGAAGCTGCGTAGCAAGGGCGGAGGAGTCTAACCAGGGGTTTGCTGACTACAGCCCACGGACCGGCAACCTGTTTTTGTAGATAAGGTTTTACTGGCACAGCCAGGCTCACCTATTACATGTCGCCTGTGGCTGCTTTCACACAACAAAGGCAGAGTGGGGTAGTTGCGACACTGTATGGCCCACAAACCCAAGACACTGTCTCTTTGGGTCTTTAAAGGAAAAGTTTTGCAGACCCTTGGTCTAGACACATAGTCAGTCAGATGACTCAAGTGCTGGCTGAAGGTCCCCCATTCATGATGCCAAAAGAAGGGCTGGGTTGGCTTTGGTGGTTGTGATGCACTGTGTAATTTAAAAAATCTTTACAGTCCAGCACAACTGAAATTCCTTTCATCTTATTTTGGAGTGGCAATATGGAAAGTAACATTCGGCCTGAAATATGTTACCTGAACTTCTAAAGCATTGCTAGATGGCTTGAAGGTGTGTAAGTCAATGTTATTTTTCAAAACCCTTAAAAAAGATACAAGTGTGGGTGATCACTAAAGTATCAGTATTGTGCTTGTGTCTGTGCAAAATTCTCCAAAGCTCAAAACCATGTGCTGTAGCTATAAATACAGTCCTGCTTTAAGTCAAACTCTACGGTCTCATTATTTTCCCAATCTTTGAACCAGTCTTAAGAGTCACCAGAAATCTGTATTTTAAGACACCAGATACATTTCTTAGCTGAGCCTTCCCGGGCCAACATGTTGGACCAATTCAGAAAAACATGCCATAAATTATGACTGTTTTATTTGAATTAATGGAACACATTCCACAATGGCAGGAATTCTTACCAGGAGTTCAAAAGCCAGACATGGGCTCTAGGTTGTTATGCATACATTGGAGATGGATTCAAATCCTGCCTCTATGGCCAGGTTTGGTTGGTCTGATCAGGAGCGCAGGGTATGACAAAGAACAAAGCTGAAAGACCTGCAACAATCAAGATTATAGTCTCTTTGGGTGTGAGTTAAACACCCTGCACAAATGCAA
Organism: Artibeus jamaicensis; assembly: GCF_021234435.1. Lineage (NCBI taxonomy): Eukaryota > Metazoa > Chordata > Mammalia > Chiroptera > Phyllostomidae > Artibeus > Artibeus jamaicensis. The sequence goes on along the minus strand of NW_026522059.1, from coordinate 28,997,765 downwards.
AGGCAACTGGCTGGAACCTTGCTGTACAGACTGGTCAGAAGTGACCTGAAGCTTTCCAAAGTCCTTAAGCACAGGGCTTATTGCTTATGGCTACGGTGAAGGTTAACTCTTTTCTCCTCATTTAAATATTAGATAGAGCATAAGTAATGGATGATTATGCAAATGCTATCTTAGCAGATTGTGACTCACCGCAACAGAAAAGCCATTCAGGGTACAGGAGCACAGGACTTCCTCTCTAGGCTCAGATGGGCCACCTGCCTGAGGCTTCGTTTAAGATTTAAATGGCTGGAATCCAGTTCCCTCCAATCATCCCTTTTGTGTGGATGAATTTATAAGGCTTGAAATAATGACTTAGGGGAGCAACAGTGTGTTAGTGAAAATATCAGCAAGAATTTAAATATGATTTTTGAGACGTGTTAAAAGAGTTACAACATATAAACCCACTTGACAAATTTTAACAGCTACACAAATGAAGGCATAGAATATTAAGTTTTCCCTTCAGTTTCAATGAAGGTAAATAGGATCTCATGGCTAAAGAAATGCCACCATCCTGTATTTTTATTTTTTTAAAAATTGGCCCTGGTTCTTAAATTTTCCCTTGCTTAAAAAGTCCACCAGCCAAGGTCTTTTAGTTTTGGTATGCCCCGTCACAGGATGCCACTTACAAATTCTAATTTTAAAGACACCCTTCGTTTTTAAAGGGGAGCCACAGGTAGGGCTAGTTTTCAAAAAAGATGACTCACTGCTCTTATTTAGGAACAGGATGGTGAGATGTTATGTGGCAGTTAAGAGTTAAAAAAAGGGATGCTCCGGAACCTTTGTTCAGGAGTAAGGCTGTGGGGTCAAGTGTCTCTTTAAAGCAAAGCGACTGCCACCACAGCCCTTTGGGGAAAGCAGCCCATGTGTTCTACGGCCAAGTCGTGGGTGTGCGTTTTTCTGTGGCATTCATCCTCGGGAAGCCAGGCTCTGATTAAGACGCAGCCGTCACACGATCACTAGCGAGAGGCCCGTGGTGTGGGGGAGCCCTTGGAGCTGCGTTCCACGAGAACATTAGACTGTCAAGGCTCAGGAAGGCCTGAGTGTCCACAGAAATGGAGGCAGGGCTCAGGACTGGGACTAACGCTGGCTCACGCCAGCGATAAATAGCTGCTGACACAAACTGAACATGTGCAATTTTTTAAAAAGGTGGTATCGAGTAGCAGGCCCAGGGCCATCCCTCTCGGCCTGCTAGGCCTCTTTCTTCTCTCCACTTTGGCTCTTTGTTGAGTCACTTCCATCAGGCACTGTTCCATAGGATAAGCTGTTGGAATCTGGTTGTATTTTATCCAACATTTGTTTCCCTGTGGAGATAATAATCACACTTACAAAAAAAAGTCTTTTGAGCTCTTAGGGAAGAATAGGTTTTAATAATTTCTCCTCGATCTAGGCCACATTTTATCCCCCTTTTTGATGCTTATGTGGTCATGCTCTAAACAGAAGAGGAAAACGTCGGGGAAGAAAAGGCCCTTTAACCTCCACGTCCCCTGACATTTGATCGTGCACCGCCCAGCAGCGCCCCGGCCATGGGGCCTGCCCTGCTCGGCCAGATGGGAGGTTAACATGACGCATTAACTCATCTCCAGAGCTTTCTCCCCAGTGTCCTATTTCATCTAACGCACCAACAACTTAGAAAAGCAGTCTTTCATAGTGGCCTCTAAAGCTATCCCTGATCCTGTGGATGGGGCTTTGTGACATGAAAAAGAGAGTGAAAAATAAGTAAACTGCATTTTCTACCTAAGAACCTCAATCCATAGAAGCCACCTATAACACATTCCCTCGCCACAAACATCAGTTCTCACACTGAACGCTCTTAGCTGGTCGAGGTGGCCCCAGAGGGAAAGAGAACACAGAATTCACAGGGCCATGTTTTCTCAGATGCAGGGTCAAGGCTTCCATGTTTTCTTCTTCAAAGGCTTGGTCCCAACAGAATGCTGGAGGAACCGTGGGAACATCACTACCCCTTCCGGAGACCTGCAGGTCACCCCAGATCCCTAGCAAAGCTGCAGGTGGTTGAGGGTGGCAGCCGGTGGTGGGGCAGGGAGGACACAGTGAATCATTTCCTTTGTTCTGGACGTCACTTCTGTTGTCCACATGGCTAAAGCGACTGACTCTCAGTGACAGCAGACAACTGACTGGAAAGACGGCACATATCAAACAGATAAGGATGAACGAGGTAGGCGGGAGGGGAGGGAGCTGCTCACGTTCAGGTGTCTGGAAAGCACGCCACACCTGGCCCTACAGTGCACAGGCCACCGCGGTCTTCCCAGGAACCTCGTTCCTTGGCAGCCTAGCCTTGGTCGTGAGACAACCCCTCCAAGGCTCTCTGAGCATCTGGGCTGCTGTGGGTAGCCACTCCCTACTCCTTTCCTATTCTTTTCCAATTTAAGGAAACTCAGAGGCGAAATCTCCAACATCACCCAAATCTAGAAGACAGGGTCAGTTCTTTTGTATCCTCAGTGCTCTGTGTAAACCTGGCATTCGAAGAAATGATTACTGATATTTATAGTTACAACACCACCTCTGGTAGTATCATGAAATGTACACTTTCTGAAGAAAAGAACTATGTTTTATATTAATTTACATGTCTAAAATAATACCCGCAATTATTAATTTGTGAGGATAATATTGTCTGTTGTAAATTAAAGAACATATAGTTTTACCAGGAATATTTCCAAAATCAATGTAAGACTGTGGCAGATGTTCCTTTTCTCGATTTCTTGTGACCAAAAACACACCAAGGAATGACAGCAAACACCTGTGAGAAAAATATTAATAAAGGACATCGAAACAACTCATGGTATTCAATAACTGAGCATGGTATTCGTCTACATGATGACATGAATTCCCTGGTTTGTTCTTCCTGCTTCTCATGGTAAGCCGCCTACAACTTGTCTGCATTGCTGCAGCCAGTAATATGTGTCCTCAAAACCAAGACCTGGAGCGCTTCCAGTAAGTCTCTGCTCCAGGTTTTCAGCATCTGGAGGCTGATTGAGGCTCTACACCCTTTGGGTAGACATTCAGTCTCATTTTCTATCCGTGCATACCCAGGCCCAGCACTGGCATGCAACACATGAAAAACATAATAATTTATTCTTTAATTTTCTAAGAAATTCAGTTGTCCTTGGCCATAAGAATAGTCACAGTTTCCAGATCCCAGAAAGTTTGTCTTGTCCAAATATCTTATGAAATTGAATGTTCAAGATAAATGGCTTTCTGTGCTGAAAGTGGCCTGGGCTCAAGTTTGCGTAACGATGGTCACACAGAACACCAGGCCGAGTAGCAGCGGAGCATTAGTGGAGTGCCATTTGGCCCCACGGAAGATCCTCGACAGTAGTGACGCGCCCTCAAAGATCTATTCTCCGCGAGGATGTCAGCAATGACGCCCAGCAACAAAGCGTTAAAGCTGGGCAGCCACACCCAGAAAAGGGGATGCTACACTCTGATGTTATCAGAGCTAGACCTGCCTGTCTCGGCCTTTTATTCTAGGGATCCTAGAGGTACCCGTGGTTCCCTGATCGAGATCTAACCTAGGGGTTCCAAGGGCAAGATAGGGCTGATACAGTATGAAAAGACCACCAAGTAGCTACAGAGCCAGCGGATTTATCTTGGCTGGAACTGGAAAATCTCCAGTGTTTCAGAACCTTCTTACAGACACTGAAATCACAAAGTGAAAGACGGTGAACCTTGTATAGGGTGTTAAATTGAAAAATGTTTCCTTTAGGAGCTCAGGAAACAGTTGTTTCTCATATTATTTTCCAATTTTTTATGCCTCAGGTACAATGCCAAAAATCCTACATAAAAGTAATAGGATTTCATATACCTTACTTACCTCTGGGACATTTACTCACCCCAAAATATATATAAATATAGTGAGAAAAGCTGCACCAAGGAATTCTTTGTAAAATATGATACCTTTAACAAGAATTAAAGACAAAATGAGTTTTAGCTTGTTTACAAAAGCTGTACATTGTTTTCCAAATTATGTTAATACAGGAGACCCTCTACCCTGGGTTTTGCTCGCTGTGGTTCCAGTTACCTATGGTCAACTTTGGTCCGAAAGCATTGAGTGAAAAATCCCAGGAATCAACAATTCATAAGCTCTGCGTTGTGCTGTTCTGAGTGGTGGGACGAAGCCCTGCGGCCCGGGATGTGAATAACCCCTCTGGGAAGCACGCGTGGCTCTCCCCCTCCCTTCACGTTACTTGGCAGCTATCTCGGCTGTGAAATTTACTGTTGGAGTGTCTCATGGCTTGTGTTCAAGTGAACCCGTATTTTACTAAACAGCGGCCCCAAGGCTCAAGAGTAGTGGTGCTGGCAATTCAGATATGCCAACAAGAAGCCATAAAATGCTCCCTTCTAACTGAAAAGATACGTATGCACAGGAGAAAATGGTATCTATAGGTTTTGCTACTGTCCATGGTTTTAGCACCCAGTGGGGGTCTTGGAACATAACCCCAGTGAATAAAGGGAAACTACTGTACGTATTTTTTTAAGTATAGTTACCCTTAAAGTGCACATTCAGTAGCTTAGTTTAAAAATACTTTCATGCCACAGTTACATTTCCAATGATTTCAAAGAGAACATAGATTTGTAGACTTTGTATATAATGTTAAGTATCATTATTATAAAATCAGTGCACTTTAATATAACTTTTTCAAGCAGAAATTTCTTACCCAGGCAAGGATATGTCCACCTGGCACATGCAAGGAGACAAAACCCTAGTGGCAGTTCCCACCTACAGTTTGCAGCCAGGGGTCAGCAAGCCCGACCTGGGAGTCGGGGTGGACCCGGGGTCTGTGATGCAGCACGAGCGCTTGGGGCCAGCTGCAGCCCGTGCTGTCACTTCTGGCGATGCCCTGCGGTCTGACAGGCCGGCCACATGCTCACTCAGGCACTGGAGGTCAGTGGAGCATCTGATGTGCTACCCGCGCTCCGTGACTCACGACCAGCCCCTCCCCCATCTCCTTTTCCTGCTCTTCCCTTTCCGGTAAAGGAAGGCGTGTGTGTGTGTGAACTTTTCTTCTCTCCTTGCTGCTCTCCGTGATTTCTTCCTGCTCTAAGACCCCAAAGCCTTCATAGAGTTTTTATGAAATGAGATATCTCTAAATTATGTATTATTTGAAGTTAAATCTTTGTGTGTGGGATGGCAGCCCTGCTAGCTGGCTGACAAATGTTTATCGAGAGTCTTCGGTACCAGCCCCTGTTCTTGGGGCCGCAGGTACCACGAAGAACAAGACAGAGTCCTAGACTTGGGAGCTTTCTCGGTCTGAAGCCTATCTTCTTACCTAGTGAATGAACTTCTTATAGGAAGAGGTCACGTCCTGCTCTGATGAATAATTGTTGAATGACCGAACATTTCTGAAACATTATTACACACTTCCTTGCAAGCATTTTTATGATTCTGTGTTATTTAATAAGCTGATGTACCAAATTATTCATTTCCCTATGGGCATTTTAAGTTGTTTTGGTTTTTGCTTTAGTAAAGTAACAACAATAAACTACTTTGCACATATTTTTCCCCCCAGTATTTTAGGATTTTTGTTGTTGTAGCTTAAAGTGGAATTCCTAAAGAGAACATTTTCCCTTTTTTTAAATTATAGTACAGTATACATACCATAAGTTTGCCATTCTGACCATTTTTAAGTGTACCATTCAGTCCTGTTAAATATATTTGCATTGTTGTGTAACCAATCTCCAGAGCCTTCTCATCTTGCAAAACTGAAACTCTATATGTATTGGACAACGGCTCCTCAGTGTCTCCTGCCCCAGCCTCTGACACCACATTTTACTTCCTGTTTTTATAAGTCTGACGACTCCAGATCACCTCCTTCCGGGTGGAACCATATTGTGCTTGTCTTTTTCTGACTGCCTGATTTCACTTAGCACAATGTCTTCAAGGTTTATCTATGTTGTAGCATGTTTTAGAATTCCCTTCATTTCTGAGGCTGGTATACACATATTTCATTGTATGTATGGACCACATTTTCTTTGTCTGTTCATCTGTCTATGGACAGCTGGGTTGCTTCTGCCTTTTGGCTACTGTGACTGATGCTGCTATGAACCCGGGCATACAAATATCTGTTGAGTCCCTGCCTTCTGTTCTTTTGAACATGTACCCAAATTGCTGGGTGGCTACTACATTTTACATTGCCACCAACAGTGCATAAGGGTTACAATTTTTCTACATCCTCACCAATACTTGTTGTTTTCTGTGTTTTTTCTTTAAATATTTTATTTATTTATTTTTCGAGAGAGGGGAAGGGAAGGAGAAAGAGTGGGAGAGAAACATCAGTGTGTGGTTGTCTCTCATGCGTCCCCTGCTGGGAACTGGCCTGCAACCCAGGCATGGGCCCTGACTGCCTCGATCCTCTGGTTCGCAGGCCCGCGCTCAGTCCACTGAGCTCTGCCAGCCAGGGCTGTGTTTGTTCTTTTCCAGTGGCCATCCTAATGGATAGAAGGCGGTATCTCCTCGTGGGTTTGATCTGCGTTTCCTAAGGAGTAGTGATGCAGAGTATTGTAACGTGTGCTGATTGGCCCTTTCTCCATCTTTGGAGAAATGTCTATTCAAGTCCTTTACCCATATTTTAATTGGGGTTATTTGTTTGTTGTTGCTGTAGAGTCATAGAATCAAAGAGTAGAAACATTTTTAAGTTTCTTGATAAAAACGATGACACTCAGTTCTAGCAAGGTGGTACCATGCCACCCAAAGCTCTACAGGAATGCCAGGGACACTGCAGCCTTGTCAGCTTGGTTATGGTGATAAAAAGAAAAAAGTTTACCAGTTTAGTAGGCAAAATATGGTATCTCATTCTGACTTTAACTTCAAGCCATGATTTTTGATGGAAACAGAGAGAAGTTGGTCAAGAAGCTCCACCCCCACTCAACACTTCGGAAACACCACAGGAGCTGTTACCCCCCAGAAAGTCCAGCCTCCCTGACTCATCAATGAGTCTGTGCACTGAACCTTGAGATCCAGCCCTGTGGGTGCTCCTACTGAACTTCTTTGGAGGGAAACTACTTTTTTTCATATGCCTTTAATGCATCTGTATTAATTAGTAGCTGTATGTCATGTCTATAACTCTTCTTGACCTTGTTTCTTTTCTAATGATTCTAGGGCACAGAGGTGTGCAATTTTTTCCTCTCTATTGTCAACAAGTATAAAATGCTAAAAAATCAGATGTCCTGGGACATAATCTTTCTCTTTAAAAGAATGGTTGAATTTTGGGAAACAGAAAAGGTGTTAATTACTTTTAAAAAGTTCCCACTGGCAGTCAGTCACATTGTTTGCAATGAAATAATGAAGATGAGCCAATTAGGAAACAGATAATCCCTAATTATCTCCAAATACATACATTTTGCAATAGGAAATGAAGTCTCAATATGGGAAGGTGGTGAATTTATCCAATACACCAAAGGACTAGGGCAGACCAGTATGAAACTTAGGAGGGATATACCTAAATCTACTGTAGTTTGGTTTGGACCAAGTTTCGATTTCATGCTTTTGTTTTAAACACTATTGTGTCTGATATACTTTAAAAAATTATCCGTAACAAGAAAAGAATGCAACAGCAGAAAAACAGAGGCCAGAACAGGAAAAGTAGTAGCTTCTGTCTTCATCTGTCTGGCCTTCCCTGGATCGCTGGCTTCAGTTGGGGATCCCATTCTCTGATCAAAGTGGTGAGGGCCGGGGAGGGAAGAGTTATGGAACTGGGGGTGTCTGGACCAAAGATAAGACACAAGAGGATGCTTCAGCTGCTTTGATGATCACAAGGGCTGGCAAGGAGAAGACTCCAGAGAACAGAACTAGGATGAGTGTCTTGAATTCGCAGGGAGGCTAATTTCAGTCCAATACAAGGAGACACTTTCTAATAATTAGAGCCCTCCAAATAACTAGAGCAATCTAAAACGGGACTGAGCTGTGTCAGGAGGCAGGGAGCACTGGGGAACCTTCACACAAAGCAGAATAACCTGTCCTAGAGGTGGTTAAGGAGGAGACTCAGACACTGGGTGGAGGCCAGAAAAGATGGGCTACGCAGATCCCCATAGTCTAAGGGTTCCTTAATTTTTCTCAGTATGCTTGTTGTGAGGGCAGAACACCTATGTATGGAAAGCCAAAACTCACCTGCAATGATGGCACTGGTTGTAAAGAAAACATGGTTAACTGGCACCACAGTCGCTGTATTGTAGAGTCTTGTGGCGTGATTTAAGAACCTAGAGTAGAAGGCACTTACTGAAACTCTGGCTTTAAGAGATGCTCAGCAATAAGTTAACAATAACATCAAGAAGTGCATGTTCTTTAGCTACAACTACAAAGGGAAAGGAAGTGCAGTAAAAGGGCATTTCCAATCAGCAGTCATAGCTTATATGCATCTGATGTATGAGATCAGATGTCAGGTTTTATGGTCTGTTTAAACCAACAACAGTAACAATGAAAAGCAATTAATCATATTCTGAGGCCACAGAAGTTTGAGTTGGAAGCAATTCAAGCTGCTGGACCAGTATCACACTGGGGCTGATTCATTACGATAGACCCTAGAATCTGTTAAATATCATATCTGGGGAATAGCATAGCTATGCATTGACATGCCACGCGCCAACAAAGAAGATGGAGAAGTACGGGAATGTTTAATGTTTCAAAAACAATGCCTAGGACTCCAGCTGTGGAGCACATGTGGGAACTCAGCTTCTCACTTTGGCCACCAACATAATTCAGGTTCCCACAACTGTGCTATGCTGCCTGGTCCGGGACTAGAACCTTTCCTAAGGCAGCGCACTGCACTGGCATCACCCAGGCACCTTCAGAGAGCCCTGAGGTTCAGGTCCTGCTGTTGAGCAACTGAAAAAAATTCTTGTGGGCACAGCCGGGTGGTCTTGTGTGTGTGCACACATGTGTACATATATGTGTGTAAACAAACCTCCTCAGATAATTTTAACGGACTGAAACCCACAGTTCTACAGTGGTAGTGTGTTCACAGAGCTCTAGTGTGGAAAAGGCAGGGACGGAAATAAGGGTGACAAGGATGCAGTCTGCTTTCAATTGCATTTTCCTTTTAAATTCACAAAGCGTGGTTTAAACATGGTGATACTGATCACTGAATTAAAAAATGTAGTATAGCAGCGCCGATTAATTCAGAAGAAGAGAGAGATGAGACAAATGGCAAGATTCGAGTACTAGAAACACATTCAGTCCTATAAGGAAATGACAAAGGAAACAGTGACCAGCAATTCTCCACACTCCCCATCACAGGGCCTAGAGCTGGCCCACGACAATCAGACTTTACTCCTACAACCCAAGAAGAAACCATTCTCTTCCTGAGTCTGGGCTCTGACTTCCTAGCTGGCCCTGGGATGGTGGTTTTGCAAAGCATTTTGGGGTAAACAGAAAACTTTCTGGTCGACTCAAGAGCACCTAGAAGGCAAAGGCATATTCACGAAGTGAAATGGAGGGGAAGTGATTGGAGCAGATGGGGGTGGGGGGAGAAAAGGGCTGCAATTAAAAATGTTCCATGTCACCACGATTAGGCCCCACGGGAAACACAAAACAATCATTCCACAATCTCTTGGGTACGAAGCAAATTCTGGCCAAAGATGTGAAGTTCTGGGGAAAGGATTTCCCTCCCGGCCAAACGTCTGGTTTTGTCCATCCCTGGGCAATTAATGAGCATGAGCTAAGAAGTGAAGGTGAAGGGTTCATGTATTTCCTATACTTAGAATGAAATTCTGGATGTGGACCTGCCCCTTTGAGTTATTGCTAACGACAGCCTATGTACGATGGATATTAATTACAAGCAGAAGAGCATCAGGAAAGTATCAAAGTGCACTTAGCTAGATTATGGTTGCACTTTAGAACTCACAAGATGTGAAGGCAATGCTTGGTAAAAACTTCTTATTGGATGTGAAGGATATTGCAAGGCATGTTAGCTGAGGATAAGCTGTAGACCCTTCACCCTTCAAAATCAGTTGCATCTAATTTTGATTATCATCTGAAGCCAATAAAGATTAATGTTCGGGGAAGCACAGGCATGTTGAAAGATCGGTGCGGATATAGAAGCTAACTTACTTGACTTGGAAAACACAAGATGCTATCATGATGATAAACATTACATAGAAGATGGGATAAGTTAGTTGCATTTTATCCGTCACGGAAAAAGTGATCATGCCTGAGACAGCTTTTACTGAGATAACAGTCAATGAGGCTGGAAAAGAAAAGAGAACACAATAAAATACATACCTTAGATAGAATTACACATAAATATCTCAAGTTGACATGGTACAGTAGTGAAGTGAATACCCTCCATTATGTGTTAAGCGTGCAGACTGTGTCGTGAGAGGTGCCGGGTAGGATGAGATGCTAGCTGAGCCGTGGCCCTGCCGCTCCAGCTGGGCTGGACTTCGGATCTGCTTTTATCAGCTAACGATCTACTGTGTGACTGGGTGCTTTTTATCTCTGGAGCAAGGTGCTTGTTTTCCAGCCTGAACTGTTGAAAGGATGCTACAGAGGTAATAATTACTAGTAGATGGGAAAGGAGAAAACAATGAAGGGAGGAGATAAGAAAAATCAGATTGTGCTGTGGGACATTAATGGGAAAATCACTATTAATTATGCTGAAAAAGCTTAAAGCCAAATAGATGAGAAGACTGGAGAATGAAAAGCAACTCACTCTGGGAGTTTACTACGAGTTGTGCTTAGTCTGTGTATGAACCCTGTGTTAATAAATGCCTACACGTTTTAGTAAAATAATTTCTGAAGAAGACACTAATAGGAAGCAGGACCAGAGCTGAATATTCAGTTCTCGGAGTCAACCGTAAATCTCAGACTTACATAAGCATGTCTACCCATTTTCTGCGCTCAAGGGGAACCTGTCTCTTATGGGAAAATTTTTCTTTGGTTCCAAATAGCAGTGAAGAAAATGTGACTTGAAAAGGTTATAGCACTAGAAAGCAATGAAGTGTTTTCTGGAAACGCCATGTTTCTGTAGGAAGAAGACAGTGTTTTCATTTTGTCCTAGGTCCCTTACAATTACTGTAACCTGTAATTCCATAAATTAGCTGAAACCTACAGAAAAATTAAGAAATAATTTTTACATGAAATCAAAAGAAGTCAAAGGCAATGTGAAAGAAATACTATTTGTGTTACTGTTGCTATCTGGTCATAATATGTGAACTTTATTCCTTTCAGCTTTTGAAAAGGTATTATATGTGTGCATATAAAGGGTATGTTTAAAATAGCCAATGAAGCGTTGCACCCAGGAAAGGTGTTCAATAATCTCCTTTTCCAAAAACTGAAAATGTACTTTAGTTTGAGGGGTATGAGGGCACACTTCCAAATCAGGCATTTTCTTTCTTTTAGAAGTCATAGTTCACTGAAGGGACCTGGTGATAAATTTAAAAGCAAACCCTCAATATGAACAAAGAGGCCCATGCTGCCAGGTACCTCTTCACTTTAAACAGCTCTGACCTGATCCTTGTACAAATTTTCTGTAGGTTATGACACCAGTCCCATCTCAGTGAATCTAGCAATGTAAGTATCTGTTGAGATGTATGTCACTTGATGGTTTAAACTTGGAAGGCTAGCTCTGGAGGGACACTAATTTCCTCCTCCACATTTTGCTTGTACTTCGAGCCAGTGTGGTTATGGTCTGGGCGTCTGCGCAGCTTGGTTCCCCAAGGGCGCATTTACGGAGAAGCAGCAGAACGCACTGTTCTGTGAGCCTCAGACCCTCAGGGTTGCAAAGGCCCTTTGAGTCATCTAACTTCAAAATAGTCAACCGATTCAATCACCGGCTGATGCTGAATTATACTTAAACACAAAATAAAAACAGGACTGGGTTTAAAAAAAGTAAACAGCTAAACCAAACTATTAGTTGCTATAGTTAGTTAAGCATTATATTTTCAAAGCATGTACAATCACCAACTGATTAATCACTATTTATTATAACTTTGAGAGTGATTTCTAGACTGGTTTTTCCAAGTTTTTTGGGGGGATGGGGAGGTTAGGGTAGTGGGGAGGACTGGGAAAAACAAAATTGTAATGCAGTGTCATTCTAATGCTGCCTGTATAAAAATAGAAAGTACTTATGTGTAACGCAGAGAAAAGGCCGGGAGAAACCACACAGATGTCTCGTTATCTCTAGGCATTGGGATTATGAATAATATTTAAACTCATCTTTTTTAAACTATAGAGGTATATAGGTTCATTGGAGAAAATTTGGAAAATGCAGAAAAGCCTGGAAAGAAAAATGAAAAGCCCTTGTAATCTCAACACTCATTTCCAAACCACTTTTAACATTTGAGATTTTTTTGTAGTTACTTTTCTGTCTCTGACCATGAATATGTGCTATGAAATATGAACCACACAGTACACACTGCTCAGGGATCGCTTTCCCATTGCCACTGAATGTTTTCTATGTGACTGAGTAGAATGTATGGATTACGCCAGCCAGGAATCCTCTTCTTTCTTATGGGGCTTGCACATGGCCTGCCATGGCTGCGTGTTCCAGACAGCAATTCTTAGTTGTTCCTGAATAAAGCCCTTTTGCTGGAAAAATATTTGGCTGACTTTTTGTTTAAGGATTTCAGTGGTTTTTTTTCTCTCTTACTTCTTAAGTTGAGTGCTTAATTGACTTACATTTAAAACAATAATTTCCTTCTGAATATAGCATTCGTTATAAACCATGGGGTTAATAAGAAATGTTTTTCTAATAACTTAAAAAATATACACCAGAACGAAACCCTGGTTTCCACTTTGGACTAGGTGCAGTCTAAGAGTACTGTTAATATTTCTAAGTGGTACGATTTTACTGCTTTCTATTTTTGTTATTATTTTCTGTTTTTACTTCACTGTGATCTAACAATGCGGTCGGTCTGTACTAAATCAACTTCCTGGGATTTATTAAGGATTTCTTTTTGGCCAGTTATACAATCATATTTTGTAGTCCCTGTTGCAGGATTTAGAGTTCAATACCGGAGCTGCCAAATCAGACTGAAGCATGCAGTTTCTCTACCTTTACCTGTTCTTCCGTCTCCTTCTCTCCCAGGAGCTAAGTCTCCTGCTCTTACATCTCTGTTCCCAGTGCCTCCCCCTCCCCCCCCATCCTGCCATGATCAGCAACTAAATATGAATGGAGGACCCCCAGGACTCTTTGCTGCATTTGATGCTTCTGCCTTGATTTCAACCTAGAAAGTAGCATCATGACCGGCTTTCTTTTGGTTTCAGTCTAAATGATCTTGTTTTAGATGAAATTTATGAAGTCAAGATATTTTACAGCCAACAAGGGCCAGTCAGAAGAAGTGCTATATTGCAAACTCTTATACAGCTGAACCTCAGCAGACTGGGTGAATCTTCTTCAAAATCCATTTGGTAATCTTTATTTTTTTACTGGGTAAACTAACCCCATTTACATTTGTGCTCATAACTGATATGTATGATTTTAATTCTGTTATACTACTTTTCCACTTAAAATGTTCTCTATTTTCAATATTTTTGTGCATAATGTACATTTTTTCCTGTTAGTTGTTTCTTTGGTTTTTCCCTATCTGGTAATTGGAAGGGGATGAACATAAAGTTCCTTTTCTGTTCTTCTGATCAACACTGTACCTGAATCTGGTATGGAATGAATTTCTTTCTGTAAGTAACTATCACAAATGCAAATCTTTCACTTCAAAGGAGAGAACAGGTTAATGAAATGAACAAATGAAAGCCCCACCATCTGGTCAACTCCATGGCTGCTCCTGCCTCGCTGGTGTGAGTCCAGTGTTTAAAGACAGCAAATGCCATGCACTATATGGGCCATCTCATCGGTGAAGAGGCAAAACAAGAACTACAAATACATTTTTAAAAAGGGGATTTACCAAATGATCAGTAAGATCTTCTAGTGCTGATATATATGAAAATGTGTGTGCGTCTATGTGAGTGAGAGAGAGAAAACAGAGACAGAGAGGTAGGAGGGAGGGAGAAACACAAAGCGGGCTTGTCTAGTCATCAGTCTTTTAATCTTATAAGATGCTTCTGGGGAAAGAAAAGAAATGAGTAGGTGAACAATGAATGAAAGAAATGTTACCTATAAGAAAACCACATTGCTCACATTTATGTCTCAGATTAGCCATATTTTAAAGTTTAAAAGAATGTAAACAGGATGGATCTTGATCATTTGTTTCTATATTTTTCAATTATTTACTAAGAGAAAAATCCTCAAGTTGTCAGAGACCAAATAAAATAACCAAAAAGCAAAATCACTAAATATTTATTTAAAGCAACGTATATTAATTGTAGCAAGAGACATGCAAAGTATAGTGAGTATCATTGAGACTCAGTTTCTTTTTATAGATAAGAGTTGAAAGTGTGGACAATGAGAAAGGAATAGAATGCTCAAGTATTTTCCTCCCTATCATTTTTGACTTAGCATGGCTAGACTAGAAAATTAAGAAACAAAATATATTCTTACCTAGAAGTGCCACCAGGCTTAGCAGAATTACAATGTGCTTCATTCCTTTTCTCTTATGGAAGTATAGGAGAATGCAGAAAATTAATATTTCTAAAATCTAGAAATAAAAAAGATAAGAATGGTAAAGTATAAATTATTCTATACAAAGCCTTGAGAACGTCACACTTCTTTGACTTTACAAGTTATCACGTGACAGTTGAAGGTGAGGCGACCGGAGTCCCTCAGACAATTACAAATGTGTGAGAACGACGTCAGAATCCCCAGCCGTCCAGACCCAGAGCTCTCACATCCCTGACCTGCCAGCGGGGCCCAAATCGTCTCCAGTCCTGTCCTCCCTGCAGCTCCAGTCTCTTGCACCCAACTCGGGACTAGCTGTCCCCGAGCGCCTGTTTAATACTCTGTCTCATGAGGGTGGGCAACACCTAACTCCTGACTGCCGACCTTCCCTACCTGTTCTCCCCGGGGTCTCCACTGCCCAGCGGGTGCCATCGTCTGCCACACGGCTCCTTTCCCTCGCTCCCAGCCCCTCTCTGACCACTGCCCTGGTTCCTCCTTCATCTCTGATTTACTCTCGCCTCTCTACAATCCAGCCATTCCACAGCCAGAGGAATCATTTGAAAACACAGTCTGGATAATGAACTATTTTATTAATAGAGCGTACAGGTGATGTCCATAGAAGGTATTGCAGTGATGTGCAGGTACTCATGTGCCCCTAACCCAAGAAAGAGAACGGACGATACTCCTGAAGTCTGCCACGCACCCCTCCTCCCAACTTGCACTCCCCTCTCCTGCGACCTCCCCAGGACCCGCTGTGCTGAATTTTGTGTTTACCATTCATTTTCTTTACAGTTCATCACATTTCTATGTATCCTCAAATGAGGCCCTGCTTATTTTTGCATATATTTGGACTTTATACAAGTGGGATCATATTGCTTTCACTTGCTTGCTTTTTTCCACTGTGCATTATGTTTATAAGATTCACCCAGGATGATACATGTAGTAGAAATATAAATGGGACCCAGCCGTTCCTTTGCTTATGTCCCCTATGGTTTCCCATCACATTATGAACAGAATCCAAACTCCTGTCCGGGTCACGAAGCCCCAGCTGACCTCTCTGACCTCATCTCGTGCAACTCACTCGCTCCCAGGTGGTCCCCCCAGAGCCAGCCACACTTGGCCTTCTTCCCTCCCTAGTTCCTGGCAGTCCTCGGAGCGCTCCTGCCGTGGGCCTCCTCACTCGCCATGCCACCTTAAACGGCACCTCCTGAGAGGTCTTCCCTGACCGCTCTGATCTAACAGAGCCACCCAGTCTTCCTATCACAACGGACTGGAGGTGGCTACGTTTTTATCATCATCGGTCTTATTTCTTGTTCGTATATCCTCGAGCTTCCTGTTGGTCTCCCTTGCTAGCACTTTGGCTCCGTGAGAACAGCGACCGTGTCTGCTGTGTTTGCCACTCTGCCTCCAGCGCCTGGTACTGAGTCAGTCACTTAGGAAGTATTTAGGAAGTTATGAGTAAATTCCATCTCAAATCTTTTATGAACGACATGGCAAAAAACAGACCTAAAGTCTAATAAACTGATGGTTCAATGAATGTTAATTGACCAAATGTCTAAAATTTTCCTACCCTTAAGAAAACTCTAGTGTAAGTTTGAGTTCTCAATTTTATTTTCATTTTAACCTTTTCTTTTTCTTTTTGGAGGTCTTTAACACAAGCTGAAGCAACTTTTTTTTTCAAAGAGACAGTACCCATGGACTGAAATTATAAATACGAATGTTTACTTTTCTGACAGACATCAGCCAAGTAAAAATACCAACACCAGTTTTTTTTTTCTTAAAAATTACTCGAGTTGGGGATGTCACTGCTTTCAGGACTGCATTTTACCTGTGGGGGCCTAAGTCAACACAAATCTCTACTGTCTCCATTCCAGGTTTTGTTTGTCGGTTTGAGTTCTCCCTTTAATCCTCTGTGTGCACAGAGAGCAGCAAGGCCAAACCTTCCTCACTTAAAAACCTTTTTATCTAATGTGGAAAATTAAGTCATCCCGTAGTCTTCTTTTCCTGGTATATTAAACCAATTACTTTAACTTCTCCTTATAAACCTATGTGCCAGGCCTTTGATTCAATCAAGCGGCACTACATGAGCTGTTAAACTCCTATCTCGGTACCTTCCAGAAGGCTGCCGTCACAGCACCGGGTGTCCCTGCCTCCGTACGGCTCATCGGTTGTTTACAGAGATACCCATCTCAGCTTGATCTCTGCTCTGCCACCACCTTCCATTTGTCACATGACACTGGAACCACAGTGTCCGCTGATGGCCAGAAGAAAGCTCTTCTGGCTCTGACGCACGGAGCGTGTTACTAAATCTATTTGTGTACTGATCACCAATTTTGGTGGGGGAGGGATGAGGGTAGTTACCAGTTCTAAAAATGCACTGTGACCTTTTGTGAATCCCACCTCTGAGGCTTCAGATAAAACACGAGATCCTGTTGTTCACAGAGGGACTGCACTTGGGTTCCGTCTTGTGGCAAGACGTCATGGAGTTTCCAGGAATAAAATATTCAAGCAGCATGATTAGTGTTAATTTTCTCTAGCAACATTGTTCCCTCTCTTGGCAAATATCAATATTAAAGAAGCTGTGATTTCTTCAGGCGGCTGCAACCCAGAAGAGGCTGCTTTGCTGCTATCTCAGAGGTGAGAAATTACAGCAGCACTTACTACGTGGCTCAGCACTTGCTTTGTGTGAACTAATCCACTGAATCTTCACAACCACCTTTGGAGGTAGGCACTCTTATTATCCCCATTGCACAAGTGGGGAAATCAAGGCTCAGAGGGGTTATGTAGCTCAGGGAGGCAGCATGACGGCTCTCCAAAGATGTCCACGTGCTACCCAATCTCTGGAACTCTGGC
This sequence comes from Artibeus jamaicensis, assembly GCF_021234435.1. NCBI lineage: Eukaryota > Metazoa > Chordata > Mammalia > Chiroptera > Phyllostomidae > Artibeus > Artibeus jamaicensis. Next base: position 28,980,372 of record NW_026522059.1, on the reverse strand, counting down.
ATATGTTATTTACATGGCAAAGGGGCCTTGCAGACATGATTAAGGCTATGGACACGGAGATGGGGACAGAATCCTGGCTTATCCAAGTGGGCCCAGTGTAATTACAGAGCCTTTACAAGCCTTCCCAGCTGGTGGCCTCTAGAAGCTGGAAAAGGCAAGGAGGCAGACTCCCCAGTAGAGGCACTAGTGAGGAATACAGCCCTGCCAACACCTTGGACTTAGTCCACTTGAGGTCCGGGTTGGACTTCTGACCTTCAAAACTGTAATGAACTTGTGCTGTTTTAAGCCACTAAGTTTGTGACAATTCGTTATGCAATAAGTAATAAGAAACTAATAGGTTTTTGAACCCGAAGGCTTTCCAGAGGACTACAGTGTTCAGGACGAGTTTTCTGAATGGATTCTGGGGTTTCTGGACTGGCTCTCTGATCTAATTAGATTTAATGCACTCACTCTCACCCTGTTTCCAGGGGTAAAAAGAGTACTGGCAGGCCACGCGATGATGGGACAAAAGAGCCACACAGAATTTCACCACGGATGTCCCACTTCCAGCACCAGAATCTGAGCATTGCGTCCACCTCCTGTTCTCTCACCAAGTTCTTTCTTCAAAGGAAGGCCCCTGTTAGGGCTTCCGTGTCTTAAAGAAATGAGCTCTGCAAAGATTCTCTCTAAGACCAAGTCTGGACACAGATCTGGTCCTCAGCAGTTGGCTTTCACAAATTGGCACAGTGAGGTGCACGGGAGTGTGCTCCTGGAGGAGGACTCAAATTGCCTTGTTTCGAACTCTGACTCTGCCCTTTGGTATTCACGTGGCCTTGGGCAGGTTACTGAACCTCCCTACCTCAGGTTCCCCATCTGCTAACATACAGGGCTGTTGTGCAGGTAACAGACATAGTTATGCTAGGTACAGGGTCAGCCTGCTCAGTGAGGGGTGGCTACTGCTCCTGCAGAAGTAGGCCCAAGGGCAGACCTGCAAGAGCTACCTGCATTCAGACAACAAAGCGAATGAACCTCATGCAATACATGCTGAGGCCTTACAAGCAGTTTTCTCGAAGTGGCTTTGCCAGGAAGGCTGACTTGCTAATTGGCTTTGGGGTTCTGCTGATTTAATTTTTTGTCTGGTGGAGAGAAAATGAGCACCATGCAGATTGTTTTGTGAAGGATTCTGTGTTTGCAACAGAGGTTTCAATTTGAATAGTCAGTTGGAAAGTACGGGTGGGCCAAACAGCCACGTTCAAGTCTGCCAAAGGACATTAAGTGATTGAGGCTTAGAGCTGCATTTCCTCACTTGGGCTCTGTAGCCCGAGTTAATAGTGTTAATCAATAAAAGGTCTGTCCAGAAAAGGGCCCCATGGCCATGTAAGCCCGGGGCATGCAGGACTAACAAAATTAAGCCTGTCTCTTTCCTAAAGTACTTTTAGTTTTCCATATGCTAAGAGGGGTGATGTATTTGTCAGAGGGGGCCCTGTTACCCAGCATCTCTCCAAGCTAGCTTGACCTTGAAAACCCACTCAGTTTGTTTTGCTTTTTTGGCAAGCATCAGGTAGGACTACCCGTCTATGAATACAGGCTAAGAAAGGCTTTTTTTGTGGGTGAGTAAAGGGCACTTCATTCTTTACTGGCCAGTAGACACCAGGCTTCTCAAATCCTCTTCCTGCCCCAGCTCAGAGGATGGGCTTCTGGGCCTGTATCTGAGGCTTCCAGTTCCTTTGAGGCTTACAGGTAAAAAGGACATCCACCTGGTACAGGTAAATAAATGAGCCAAGGGGATGCTATTAGCCAGTCTGTAACACGATTTTACAATCCCCTGTTGAGAGATGTAAAACTTACTCAGACTTTGAAATATTTTTATTCAATTTGTTAGTTTTTTGGTTATTTAAAAAAATATTTTATTTATTTATTTTTAGAGAGAGGGGGAGGGAGAGAGAGACCCTACTGGGGACCTGGCCTGCAACCCAGGCATGTGCCCTGACTGGGAATCAAAACAACAACCCTTTGGTTTTCAGGCCAGCACTCAATACACTGAGCCACACTACCCAGGGCCAATTTGTTAGTTTTTAACCAGTCCTGAAAGGCAATTCAGATTCTGCTCTTATACTCAATGTAATATTAAAACAGTTAGATGAAAGATACTTCAAAGAACAGTTTTAATTACTATAATTAAAATCTTCACAGTCATAGTTTGCAGAAAAAGCATGGAATCTGCCACATCCAAGGATTAAATATTAATTACTTAGATGTTTAACAGATTTAAACCAAACTTTAGCTCAAGATCTTTGTATATAATTGACAAATGCTGGTCTTTAGAGATGCAACATATGACAGATTAAATTCCAAACTCAGATAACATAGACCTATTCCCCTCAGGGTCCAGTGCCAACAGTGTTATTCAAATGTGGCTTCATTAAAGGTTTATTTTATCCTATCTAATAAATATCTGGAATTACCTTTTTTTTGGGTGACATTTACTTTCATTATTTTACAGGACTGTGGGTTTCTCCCAGAATTGAAATTCCTGCTACAGAAATTCCTCTCAACACTCAGGTTGACTAATAAATTAAATGAATTGGTGAATAAATGAATGAATGTTAAGAGTTGACTCTGGGAAATAGCAAAATGCAATTAATTCCAGAGGTTTTTGTGGAAATATCAATACAAGTTTTAATAAAAAGTAGTTTTATTCTTTGCAAATGTTTTCTCTGGTGTTAAAACAAAATAAGATACATCATCTTCAAACAACGCTGTTTATTCCCCTCAAAATAAGTCTTGATGCATCTCCAAAGGACTCAACTTAGGCTATTGATTTTCTGGTCATAAACTATGTGACCCTTTTCTTACTAGATGAAGAATCTGTTTTGCATCTAGGCAAAGAATACAATGTGTTGGTAGGTCTTCAAGTTTAGAGTGTCACAGACTACTCAACAAGTCCTTTTAATTCTTGGACTTGATAGGCAACAGCCGTGCTAGTTAAGGGACTGGCAGGCAGCAGACATATAGCAGGACAGCCCTGAGGAAGGCTAACCTGCATTGGGAAGCCCAGTTGTAAAGGGCGATGAGGGGCGGGGGAGGCAGGGGGCAAGGGGTGCCTCCCAATATAGGAGAGGAGGGAGTTTAGGAGAGAAGACGTATTGAGTTCAGTTTTTGAGATGTTACATTTGAGGAGCCCACAGAATCCCCAGGCAGGGATGAGCAATCTGTGGACGGATGAGAACATGGCTCCGCAGTTCAGAAGAGGCCTGGGAAGAGAACGTAGGTCTGGATTTGCAAGTCCTTCTAAAGGATGATGGTGGGGTGGGCAGTGAGATCACCCCAGAAAACCCTGGATGAATATTTAGCATGAATAGGTAAGAGTGGAGTGGTTGGCAGGAGAGAAGAAGGTAACTATTGATAGCCCAGGATGGAATAGTCAGAGAGGAAGGGGAGAAAGAGTGAAAACAAATGGAGGGCTCAGGGAGGAGAGCAGTTCAAGCAGAAGATGATGGGCTGCAAGTAAATGCTATACAAGATTGGAGAAGAAGCAAGACCCCCCCCCACACACACACAAAGTTTCCATTTGGCAGTTCATGGGGAGGGATCCATGAAGAGATTAGGATGAATAATGAGTGAATAGAAGCTGAGAAAATGGAGGGGAATAAATTTTGGTGGTGAGTGGAAGGGAAGTAAGGCAGTTTATTAGTTTATTAAAAGGTGTACAGTGTAAGAAGATTTCTTTTTAATGGAGAAATCTAAGCATCTTTCTTGAGAAAGGAACAGAGTGGAGATTATAAAGAGAAAAACCGGTAAACATTTACATTCCAGTGTTCAGGATTGAATCTTAGAGCTGGTAAGATACAGAATTCTTGTCACACAGACGAGGAACTGCCAGATAAGAACATAACACCATGTGGTCCCTGCTGTAATATCCTCAGTTACACTCGGAACAAAATTCACTAATCATTTTTAAATAACAGGTGTATACAGTAGGATCACACTATGTTACCTGTCTTAATGGCAGAGGACTACAGAAAATAGCTTTTTGAAGTCACATCTAATCCAAAAAATACATGATTCCACAGATAACCTGTTGCACTGGTCTCTATGAGAACTTTTTTGAAGAGACTATCTATCCTGAACAAAACTCAGTGCAGTAAAGTGTGTCTGCAGGTCCCTTCCTTTGACCTTGGAAGAGAGGTATTTTTGGGGGGGGATTTTTTTTTTACTTTGAGTTGTCCTAAAATATGTTGCTCTGCAATTTGTCTGATTAAATGTTGTAGAAATTGTTCTAGTCCTGGGCACCCCCCTCCCAAGGACAGGATACCTGGGAAACCGGGGGACTTCCATTGCCGAGTTAGTGTTTCAAATGCTTTGCTATTGGTGAAATATGTTTATATTTTAGTGGGATATTAACGGTGAAAAGAAAAGATTACATTAGTTCGCATTAGTTCCCTAACATCTGCATGGACCAGTGGTCTAGATAACACAGCTGCAGCCACAGTAATGGGAATTCTTACCACGTAGATCAGGAACTGCCACCCAACGAAGTAACACTGTATCATTCTTGCAGAGATTGTCTGAGTTCTATTTGGAGCAAAGTTCACCAATAAATATGATCCTGCAAATGCCAATGTCATACCTTTAAATAAAATTGAAAAGACAAAACAAGTTGAAAAGGGGCATTCTAGTCTTTTTGTTGCCGTAAACATTACCTATAGACCGAGCACCACTTGTAAAGGTACCCACGGTCCCTCCCTATTAAAGCAGGGCTCATCAAACCACCCCGAGGTCACACCACACATTTGCCTGAGGGCATTGCCTTCGAAGAGCAATGGGGGCCAGGGAGTGGATGGGGCAGACACAACTGCTGGTTTGTCTCTGCTGTTCCCGGTGAATCCTGGTCTCTCCAGAGGAGCTTTGCCCTACGATGGGGAAGACCAGGATAACAGCACGCGGAGACATGGAAGCGCCACCAAGCTGGCTCTTTCCACGTGGGCCAGCAAGCCCAGGGCGGACCTAGATCCAGCCTTAGATGGAGGGCCAGAGGGCGGGGAAGTCCATCACTGGACCGTCCACTCCACACTTACTCATCTTTAAAGGCTTTACAAACACTTCAGGTGACTTTACACTCTGAAACTCTGAAAATAAATGAGCACCTTAATCATTGCCATTTACTGGGGCTCCTTTACAGGGTGTCAAACTCATTTTCACCGGGGGCCATACCAGCCTGGCAGCTGCCTTCAAAGGGCTGAATGTAATGTTAGGACCGTATAAGTGTAACTACTCCTTAAAGGAGAGCTCGGCGCTGCCACCAGGTAGAAACAAGGTGCTGCGTCGGATAAAACAAGGTGGAGGGCCAGGTTCAGCTCACGGGCCTTGTCTTTGCCTCCTGTGCTTTAGCAGAAATAACAAAGGTGAATGTTGACTTTGCTGTGAGGTTTATTTAATCCAATTTAGAATCTAGAATTCCAGGCAGAGCTGAGTGTAGTATCCCGTAATGAACCTATGTAAGTAAGGGATGTGTTACCGTCTTCGTGTTAACATGGCTTAAAATAGTGGAGGAAGGGAATGTGCGAGGCGAGTGGCCATGGCAGGAGGGGATGAAGGACGTTTCTAAATAACACGGCAAACTACTTACTTATTAACACTTCGCAGCCCTAGAAAAGGGGATGTATGTAGCACTTTTCAGGTAGCACCCTTGAAAACATAATTCAGTGTGTTTCATCACTGAGGGGAGCACTGCTGTGTATAGAATTTACAACTCTAACCCGACACAATTTGATCTATAAAAATCTCACAATTTGAAGATGCCAATTTCCTATACTTCTTAACCAAATGATTTAGAGTTTTGAGATCTAGTTTCTGAAAACAAAGAGCATTTGATTTTCCACACAAGTGAAACAATAGCTATTCAGGGTATTGTAGAAGCCATACAGTAAGTTTCATCTTAGTAACGATTTATTCTGTGATGCTTTGTGAAGACAGAAATTATGCACACAATTTTCAAAGCTGTTTCTAATGAGACTTCTTAAAAATGAAAAACAATATACATTATTAAGCATTGTAATAAAAGGAAAATAATGAAAACCATATATAAGAACTTGGGCAAAATTATTGGTCAGCCTTTTCCTTTCTTTAGGGAAAAAAAGTCTTTTATACTTGTCCAATATTAGGTTTCTAGAAGGAAGGGATTAAGAAAAGATCAGTTTTGTAAACTTGGTGTAGTTAATTAGTATAAAAGCAAGTAAATACAATTTATAAGTCTCAGAGACTTCAAACTTTCTTTTGTGAAATCCAAATTCTTATTCATATAGAGTCCCTCTGCCAGCTATTTCTTTATCTAACTGTATCTAGTGCCATTTCCATGTCTTTTTTAACCTTTACTTTCGAATGGGTAACACATGTGTATGGTAACAGATCTGAAAGCTACACAGTGTGATCAGTGGAGAGCCTTGTACCCTGACAGCCCCCTAGGTCCTCTCCTCAGGGTGAACTGCAGCCACTAGCTCCTGAGGTTTTCTTTCAGGGATCTCATCTGCAAGTGTGTGTTAGTGTGTAGGAGTTCGGGGTTTTTCACACAAACAATATCATACACACTTTTCTGTATCGTGCTTTCTTTATTTTTAAAATTTATTTTATTGACTATGCTATAACAGTTGTCCCTTTTTCCTCTCCTTTACTCCTCTTCACCCTGTACCCCTTCTCCTGCCATCAACTCCTCACCCCCACCCCCTTAGTTCATGTCCATGGGTCGTACATGTAAGTTCTTTGGCTTCTCCATTTTCTATACTATTCTTACCCTCCCCCTATTTTTTACCTACCATTTATGCTTCTTATTCCCTGTACCTTTCCCCCCATTCTCCCCTCCCATTCCCTGCTAATAACCCTCCATGTGATCCCCATTTTTATGAATCCATTCCTGTTGTACTTGTTTGCTGCGTTCATTTTTGTTTTTGATTTTTTTTAGGTTCAGTTGTTAGTAGATGCAAGTTTGTTGTCATTTTACTGTTCATATTTTTGATTTTTTTCTTTTTCTTAGATAAGTTCCTTTAACATTTCATATAATAAGGGCTTGGTGATGATGAACTCCTTGAATTTGATCTTATTTGAGAAGCACTCTATCTGTCCTTCCATTCTAAATGACAGCTTTGCAGGATAGAGTAATCTTGGATTTAGGTCTTTGCCTTTCATGACTCCAAATACTTCTTTTCAGCCCCTTCTTGCCTGTAAGGTTTCTTTTGAGAAATCAGCTGATAGTCTTATGGGAACTCATTTGTAGGTAACTGTCTACTTTTCTCTTGCTGCTTTTAAGATTCTCTCCTTATCTTTAATCTTGGATAATGTAATTATGATGTACCTTGCTGTGTGCTTCCTTGGGTCCATCTTCTTTGGGACTCTGAGTTTCCTGAACTTGCCCTCCTACCAGTCTGAATGAATGTTTTTTCTTTAACTCCTTGGTTGTCTGACTTCATACAGTTTGATTTTCTGGTAGTTCTGTTTATTTATTTATGTTTAATTAGCATTGTCCTTCTTTTGGTTGTGTGGTGAGGCAAAGTGTATCTACCTACACCTCCATCTTGGCTGGAAGTCTCCTGTATTGTGTTTTATTTCTTTTTTTTAAATTTAATTTGATTTATTTTTTATTGATTATGCTGTTACAGTTGTTCTATTACCCCCTTCATTCCCCTCCACCCTACCCCCATCTCCACCATTACCCCCCCTTTAGTTTATGTCCATGTGTCTCAAGTTCTTTAGATTCTATATTTCCCATACTATTCTTGCCCCCCTGTCTATTTTCTATCTACCTTCTATGCTACTTATTTTCTGTACCTTCTCCCCCCTTCTCCTCCTCCCACTCCCCTGTTGCTAACTTTCCTTGAGATCTTCATTTCTATGGTTCTGCTCCTGATCTAGCTGTCCTCTTAGTTTGCTTTTGTTTTAGGTGTGGTTGCTACTAACTGTGAGTTTGCAGTCCTTTCACTGTTCATGTTTTTCTTAGATAAGTCCCTTTAACATTTCATATAATAAGAGCTTGGTGATGATGAACTCCTTGAATTTGATCTTATCTGAGAAGCACTTTATCTGTCCTACCATTCTAAATGAAAGTTTTGCTGGATAGAGTAATCTTGGTTGTAGGTCTTTGGATTTCATGACTTGGAATACCTCTTTCCAGCCCCTTCTTGCCTGTAAGGTCTCTTTTGAGAAATCAGCTGACAGTCTGATGGGAACTCCTTTGTAGGTGACTGTCCCCTTATCTCTTGGTGCTTCTAGAATTCTCTCCTTCATTTTAATCTTGGCTAATGTAATTATGATGTGCCTTGGTGTGTTCCTTCTTGGGTCCAACTTCTTTGGGACTCTCTGAGCTTCCTGGATTTCCTGTAAGTCTATTTCCTTTGCCAGATTGTGGAAATTCTCCTTTATTATTTGTTCAAATAAGTTTTTGGTGGCTGTTCCTTTCCCCCTTCTGGTACCCCTATAATTCGGATGTTGGAGCGTTTAAAGATGTCCTGGAGGTTCCTAAGACTCTCCTCATTTTTTTGAATTCTTGCTTCTTCACTCTTTTCTGTTTGGCCATTATTTGCTTTCTTCTGGTCCACTCCATTGATTTGAGTCCCAGTTTCCTTTTCATCGCTATTGGTTTCCTGTGTAATTCCATTCATTTCCCTTAATTTAGCCTTCATATGTTTCTCTAATTTGTGGCTATAATCAACCAGATCTGTGAGCATGCTGATCACCAGTGTTTTAAACTGTGCATCTGAGAGTTTTGCTATTTCTTCATCGCTTAGATTTATAGGCTCTGGGGCTTTGAGATCTTCTTGAGCCATTTTTGGTCTGTTTGCACCCGTTAAGTATGAGGAGGGGAGCCTTGGACTCCCAGGTCGCTGGGTTGTGGTGCTGTATGTGGGGGCGTGGTCAGAGCGGGATGGGACCCCTCTGTGTTTGGGGGGGGGGGGGGGAAATGGTGGTGCCCTCTGCTGCTGCTCACTGCTGGGGCCTGCTGGGTCCCGTCTAACTGCTCACTCCCTCGCTGTTCTATCTGCGCACGAATGCGCGACCACTTCAAAATCTCGGCCCTGCTCCCTCGCTGGTTCCCCAGTGGTCGCTCGCTGGGTCGCTCACTAGGTCCACCTGTTGCAACCCTGCGCCTGGGTTCTGTGTGCCTGAGTCCGTCTGACCGAGTTTTCCTGTGCAACCCCGCTCCGCCAGCTGCTGGTTTCGCCCCTCTAATGTTCAGGCTGAAGAATTCATTGTTATCGGACTTCCAAAAAGTTCAATTTTCTGTGTTCTGGTTGTTTTCTGTTGCTAATATTTAGTTGACTCTAAACTTGGTTGTGTGAGAAAGCAATGCATCTCCACCTATGCCTCCATCTTGGTGGAAGTCCCTGTTTTATTTCTAATTAACAGAACATCTTGGGGAACATTTCAGTAGATGTTTGGTGGCCTCATTCTCTGTAAGTCTGCACTGTATTCTACTGTATGGAGGGAGTGCTACCTATTTAACTGTCCAGTACAGTCCCTGGGCCACATTCTGACACATCCCTCCCTCCCATTTCACATCTGCTCCTGCGTTTGTACATTGTCCTTTATACCAACATAGATCTTTGCTGCATTTCAAAACTCCTTACACACAAATACAATGACTAATGACTTTGCAGTTACACTTTCAAAGTAGCTTTTAAAAATATTTTGATTTTAGAGAGAGCCAGTGAGAAAGAGAAAGAGAGAAACATCAGTCTGTTGCTCCACTTATTTAATGCATTCATTGGTTACTTCTTGTATGTGCCCTGATAGGGGATTGAACCCACAACCTTGGCATCAAAGTATATTCTATATGCATTGTTTTGTGTGGGTATCACATCACTGTGAGTTTAGTAAGTAACTCTCCAGTAGCTAAGTAGGTGATACTTTGTTTTTTCTTAATAATTTTAATCGCAGCTACCTCTGACAATTACAAGGGCAGTCTGGATAGCTGCCATCTGTTAGATGCTTTTTAATTGGTGTCATTTATTTTTTTCTATATGATTGTCTCCTTTATAAATCATGTGCACATTTTTCATGTTTAAAAGTGTTGAAGGTAGTCATTAGCAGTTCCTTAAATAAATTTCCTTAAGATTTATTTATATCCTACTTTTTTCTAAAAGTGGCATGAGATGTCAGTTCCCGCTATTTGTATTTCAGTAAAGCCACTCATATTCCCTGTTTTAAAAGACACAGATTTCTGACCTAGAAAACTGGCTAGTTCACCTTCTGCTGGTCCATTTGCCCAAAGGAGTATCTGGAAAAGTGAGACACTAAAGGAAGGGAAGCAGCACTTGACATGCTCTTTGCCCATGGAAATAGTTACCTTTCAGGTCAAGAATTGGACCTCGGTGTCTAAGCTGAAACTACTCCCAAAGAATCCAAATTTCATGGCTACTTGCTAGTTGGAAGTTCTTTATCCCTCTGTGACTCAGTCTTCTCATCTCTAGGCGCAAATTAATGTGTCATACCTGCTAGACTTCAGGAATGTGGCTCTGCAAGAGGCCAGTTTGGGGAGCAGGATACTATGTTTGAAAATCTCACCTGGAGGTCTGGTGTGACAGAGGATGCTGGGACAGAATGACCTCAGGATGCTGAACACCAAAAGTCAAAGGCCACCTGAGCTCAGCTTAAAATTTAATTCAAAATTGTATCTCACATTATAATGCAGGGATCATCAGGAGTTTCTGGGGCTATCTCTCAGGGGAGAACAATTCAATTTGAGATGAGGGTCAGCTGGGAAGGAATTGGCTGCTGCCTAGTGAAGACTTCTCTCCATTAGTCTTAAGAGAAGACAGAAGGAAATGTCACAACTAACAGGTGACAGAGAAGAAGACACACCAGCAGCCCTGTATTTGCTACCCATTGCTATCTTTGAGGAACTGGTGCACGTGGCACCTGGACATTGGCGAGGACCAAGGCTGCAGCAGCTGTGGGTAAGCTGCAGGTGGGAGTCAACAACTGGACATGACCATGGTATAGGGATGCAGCCCTACCGCCACCCTCATGCCCAGGCTTGCAGGAAACACATGTTCACTCAAGTCACTTGAAAGTCTACACTCACTGGGGGGAGTTTCAGATTTAGCTCGATACCATATACAAATACTAATAAAATCTCTTGCCGTAAACTTGCCGTCCGTGCAAAAGAGGTCAAGGAGCTCATCCCGGCTCTTTATAAACGAGGTAACTGTGGGGGGAGGGGCGTGCATATACTAAGGGAGGACAATCACTTTTTAGAGGGATGTTCTTTTTTTTCCAAATATATTTCATTGATTATGCTATTACAGTTATCCCATTTCCCCCCTTCATTCCCCTCCACCCTGCACACTCTCTCCCACCCACATTCCCCCCCTTTAGTTCATGTCCATGTGTCATAAGTTCTTTAGCTTCTACATTTCCCATACTATTCTTGCCCCCCTGTCTATTTTCTACCTACCATCTATGCTACTTATTCTCTGTACCTTTTCCCCCTCTCTCCTCTTCCCATTCCCCTGTTGCTAACCCTCCATGTGATCTTCATTTCTGTGGTTCTGTTCCTGTTCTAGTTGTTTGCTTAGTTTGTTTCTATTTTTGTTTTAGGCGTGGTTGTTAGTAATTGTGAGTTTGCTGTCCTTTTATTACACATTTTTTTAATCTTCTTTTTCTTAGATAAGTCCCTTTAACATTTCATATAATAAGGGCTTGGTGATGATGAACTCCTTGAACTTCACCTTATCTGAGAAGCACTTTATTGCCCTTCCATTCTAAATGAAAGCTTTGCTGGATAGAGCAATCTTGGTTGTAGGTCTTTGGATTTCATGACTTGGAATACTTCTTTCCAGCCCCTTCCTGCCTGCAAGGTCTCTTTTGAGAAATCAGCTGACAGTCTGATGGGAACTCCTTTGTAGGTGAGTGTCTCTTTATCTCTTGCTGCTTCTAGAATTCTCTCCTTCATTTTAATCTTGGGTAATGTACTTATGATGTGCCTTGGTGTATTCCTTCTTGGGTCCAACTTCTTTGGGACTCTGAGCTTCCTGGATCTCCTGGAAGTCTATTTCCTTTGCCAGATTGGGGACTTTCTCCTTTATTATTTGTTCAAATAAGTTTTCCACTTGTTGCTCTTCTTCTTCCCCTTCTGGTACCTCTATAATTCAGATGTTGGGACATTTAAAGATGTCCCGGAGGTTCCTAAGTCTCTTCATTTTTTTGAATTCTTGTTTCTTCATTCTTTTCTGTTTGGTTGTTTCCTTCTTCCTTCTGGTCCACTCCACTGATTTGAGTCCCAGTTTTCTTTCCATCATTATTGGTTCCCTGTGCATTTTCCTTCATTTCACTTAGTGTAGCCTTCATTTTTTTAATCTAATTTGAGACCAAAGTCAACCAATTCTGTGAACATCCTGATCACCAATGCTTTGAACTGTGAATCTGATAGGCTGGCTATCTCTTGGTCGCTTAGTTGTATTTGCTGTAGAAATTTGATCTGTTTCGTTTGGGCCATTTTTTTGGGGGGGGAGTCTGGTCTCGCCTGTTACATATGAGCGGTGGAGCCTTAAGTGTTCACCAGGGCAAGGCAACCCAAGTCACTGGGTTGTGATGCAGTAGGTGGGGGCAGGGTCAGAGAGGGAACAATGGCGCTTGTTCAGCTCTCTCTTGGATTTCAGTCCCCTCTGCTGCTTCCCACAAGCAAATTGGGCCCTTCTGGTGCTGGTTCCCAGGTGGGTGAGCTTGTGTACATTATAGGATCCTGTGGGCCTCTCCAACAAACTCTCCTGTGAGGCTGGGAGTCTTCTCCCAGCACCTTAACTCCCATAGGTGTTTTCAATCAGTGCTTTTAGGCTTTATTTCCTGGCACAGGACCTTGGGTTGTGCAGTCTGTCTTGCTCCTCAATTTCTCCTGGTTTATTTGCACACGAACATGGGACAATGCAGCCAGCTGCCTTGTGTGCAGTGCCTCGCTTCACAATCCCCACCTTGCAGGGTCTGCCCATTGTCACCCTGTGCCCAGGGTCTGCCAGCTGCCACCTGCATGCCGAGGGTCCGCCTGATGCTGTCTTGTGTGCCTGAGTTGCCTTGTGTGCCCGGTGCCACCGCTTTTTGTGCTGGGACCCCTCTCCATCTGGCTGCCCAACTCTGTCCCCACCTACCAGTCTGGATGAATGTGTCTATTTTATCTCCTTGGTTGTCTGACTTCCATACAGTTCAATTTTCTGTCAGTTCTGATTGTTATTTTGTGTCTAAATTGTTGGTGTCCTTATTTTGGTTGTGTGAGGAGGCACAGTGTGTCTACCTATGCCTCCATCTTGGCCGGCAGTGAGGGATGTTCTTAAAACTACTGATTTCACAGACAAGCATGGCTGACATGAGAGTGACACTGTGATCACCATCACACTAAAATGTGATAATCAGAGGTGTAATGGTAAGAGCTAAAACTTATAGGCACAATTCTAAATATTTTATATGTAACTAACTTAATCCTTACAACAAACCTCTGAAAGGCAATTATACTATTATGTTATTATACTATTATAACATGTATATATATATATGTACATATATACATAGTACATAACATTGTATACTATTAAACTATTACTATCCATACTGGACACATGAGAAGACTGAGTCATGGAGGGAATAACTATCTTGTCTGGAATCTTCTAGCTGAGTGCAGAGCTTGGATTGGAACCCAGGTGAGCTCCTTTCATAATGACTAGTCTCCCTCCTCTTGTATGACGGGACCAGGGCTGGTGAATGGACAGCTAAGGGCTGTCACGCACACTGTGGTTTCAGCCAGTGGTCTCCCAGGAGCTGTACAGAGCATGACCTGAGCAGACGAGGCACCCGCCCCAAGGACAGAAGGACTTGCCCTCTCCCGTGGTCCTTGACCAGCCCTGAGGTTCCTTTGGAAGAGCATCTCCAAACTGGAACCAAACTGGAACCAGTTTCGTAAGATGGCAACATAAGCTCCACCAACAAAGGCCTCGAGTCAAATTGATTTGGGAGGAGGTGAACTGAACAGACTTAAGTAGTTCTTTTACAGAGGGGCCCCTGAGATCCTCAGTGTGTTGGTGTTCACTGTGAATCTCCTAGAGCATACGGTTGTTATATTTTCTAAACATATTTGACCATTTATATCATCCTGAAGCAGTGCTTGGAGGAATATTTTATACTTTGGGAAAAGCCTGACGTTTAACTGGATCCAGCTGTGAGACTGCAGCCTCTGTTTCGGGAAGCCGCGCTGCTCTGCTGTAAAAGTCTCCTGTGGATACTGTGCGCTGAGAATGAAGGATAGAGTGGCTGATGGAAGGACAGCCTAGAATTGGGCTCCTCTGGACACGTCTGCTCACTGGCACCCTGCGCCTGCTGAGTTTCTTGTCCACACAGGCCTTGGATCCCAAGATCCGCTCGCACATTTCTTCCCCAGCGGACATCGGGTTTCTGAGCCCACCTTCCCGCTTAGGTAAAACCTGAAATGTCTTTTAATTTTGCCCCTACTCCCCAGCTGGACGCTGGCTAGTGTTCACTGTCTATTGTCAAGCTTCTGGAATATGACTTGACCTTACTTCTGATAGTCTTGAGAGTTTTTTAATATTCAGCTAACCTAACTCCAGCTGAGATTGAGGTCTGATTCTCTTGGCCTTTGCAGTGTTTTCTGACCAGTGGGGGTTCAGTTATGACTATCCTGGGATACCAAGAGTCACAGAATAACCTGGACTCCTTAATACCAAACCATTTGGGATGTTCTGTCCCCTCAGTATAATCTCTCCAGATTCTCAGGCTTATGGCAACTAAATCCTGGGAAGGATTTAGATTGGGATGTCTCAAGAAGGTAGAGAATACAATCAGTCCCGAACCTACTATCAAACAATCTGCCATTCTTGAGGCAGCTTTGAAACCAAAATAGTTCATCTGTCCTCTCAACCAGAAATCATGGTTTGTTTGGCTAGATTAGTATTCTAGATACTGACCCCACACGAAGCTGACCTCAGGTGTGGGAGAAGGATGGGAGGTGGTGGTCTTCACTGCACTATTAATCTCTTGACATTCTATCTAATGAAACCTAAACGAGTGACTTGAAGTAATTAAGTTACTAGTCTCTGCAGGGTGCTGATGAATTGACTGCAGTTTTTATTTTTATGATAATACTATCTGGACTTAAATCAACTAGGACTCACAGGCTATTAGGTTCAATGCTTTCGATGACTAAGGGAGAGGAGAAGAAAACACACTATCATTTTTGGCTGATTATGGGGGGAAGAAATCTGGTGCTTTTTTTTTAAAGGACAAAAAAATCACAAAAATAATTTGAAGTTATTAATCCACTAAGAATCAGAACATAGTCCAAAGCTTGTCATTGAGTTAATAATAGTTGGCAATTCTTTTCAGACATGGCTTTTGTGAGGTCATTTTTTTGAGGCTAGTGGTGAAAAGCTTCATAGTCACAGAGCAACATTCGGCAATAAATTAGTTCAGCTTGTTCCCACATGGTCCAAAAATCTTCATTTGTTCCATCATGCAAAACAAACTTTCATTTGCTTCAAGCAGGGAAAAAAGAAATGATTTTATTTTGCAGATTTTGACAATTTAATTTTTAGCGTGCTTGCATGCTAATCTTTTTGAAAAAATGTCACTAAGTATTCTTTTTCCCTGTTTGGTTACAGTCTCTGGTGAAGAAAAAAATGCATTTTTAGATTTTAACAGAAAGAGTCAATTTTTCTCAAGGCGACAGCAATACAGGACAAAAGAAAATACATGTGACTTAATACATTACTGAGTGAGGTTGGGGAAAAACCGTTCCCTAAGTATGAAGTGGGCTATAATGCCCCAGATTATGGTAATCTTGTGACATTGCCGTTGGAGACATGGGTATGAAGTCGGCGACTAAACAGTTCCTTATTAAAGCCAAGAGCTGACCACTTTTAACTACAGTATGAAATAAATGTGCATCAGTTATACAGCCCAACTTAAGCCTCAAGTTAGGAAGGGAAAGAACAGAACCCCAGCCAGAGCTGTGGGAATGTTACCTGGATTATGAAAGTTTGCAAAAATAGCCGCATCGAGGTTTGTTCTGATGAACCAGGCCAGTAGGATGATGGTTGACAGTGGTTGTAGTAGTAACGGTAATAATAATGATAATGATAATATTATGTGGTAGGCCCTGTACTGAGAGTTTTACACACATTAATTTAATCTTATGAGGTAGGCAATATCTCCATTTTGAAGGTGAGCAAATTGACGCTTAAAGAGATGCAGTGACTTTGCAGAGTCGCACAGTGTCTGACACGGGCGACTCAGCCTCAGCCTTGTCACTGCAGTTGTTCCAGGCCCCCGGCGTCAGAGTGCTGGCCCGCTGTGTCCCAGGTATATGACCTTGGACAAGTTATTTAACCTAAGGATTAGTGCTATGAAGGAGCTGTTCCCACATTTAAAGGAGATGATTCATATAGAACACTTATTGTACCTGGAAAGAAAAAATACTTAATAGAGCTTAGCTGTTATTAAAATAAGTGAAATCAGCAAAGAATCAAAGCATTAGTAGAGATTTTACTTTGGTACAGTCATGTGCATGTGTCTATGTGTATGTTTCCTATTCCTTATGACCCTTTTTAGTCTTACCTTTGGGAGTCAAGTTGGTCATAGAGATGATGACAATTGAAAGGACTTGACATTTCTCAAAGTGCTTGTGTGAATCACCCGATTCGATCACTGAAACAGTCTCCAATACTTGGCAACACACTGAAGCTCAGAGAAGTGAAGTGATATTACGCTGGCCACACAGCTGGCAGCAGAAGTTGAATTCAGACTGGAACCCATGAGAGTGAGTTTAATTTATCTCGTTTGATGTTGAGCCAATTAATTGCTTTTAGTATGTTTAGTTGGTCCCGCACTTTCCCAAGTTTGTAATCAAACCCTCTGCACATATTGGTATTACTATTTCTTCCCCTTCCATCCACTCTTTTCCTAAACCTTGCTGGCAGCTGTTGTAGTACAGAATTAAACAGAAACCTGCCTTACCTGTTCACACCTTTGTTAATTGTGTATTCCCTCTGTGTGTGCTCCTACCACTGCTCGGACGTGGGCCCTGCCTGTCCTATTCAGCCATCAGAGCAGATTCAAATGTTGCCTCTGCTGTAAAAAATTCTCTCTGAGATTCCCGACTGGCCAGAGAATCTGAGATTCTCTGATTCAAGATCAACTGGGGGGCGGTTTTACCACCCAGGGAACATTTGGCAATGTTTGGAGTCACCTTTGGTTATCGTAACCAGTGCAGAGGGTGCTATGGGCACCTAATCTGGAAAGGCCAGTGGGGATGCTGCTGAACACCCTACACGGCACAGGAGAAGCTACCCAGTTTCAGCCGCTACAGTGAGGAACTACCCAGCCTAAAATACCAGCAGTGCTGAGGCCGAGAAACCCTGTTCTAAACTAATGGCTTCGGGCCTTATATACACATTATTTCCTGCTTTTAAAATTTTATGTATATAAAATATTTATAGGTGTGTGTATATATATATATATAATATCAATTATATTATTTGACGATTTGAGGGCAGGGATTCTGTTTTAATTAGTCATTTTTTTTACCACTAGTAGTCACAATAGTTAGCAAATCTCCCTTTATATCCATTAATATTATTTCATTAAATACCTTAACACTAATTTAAACATTAATTACAAATGATGACATATTTTACATAAAACAATTTAAAGTTTCCCAAAGACATTAGGTAAATGAGAAAAATAATGTAGGTCCTATATTTTTTAATTAAAAAAACTCAGGCATTGCTCATTCTTTTTTTTTCTTTTTTTAAATATATTTTATTGATTATGCCATTACAGTTGTCCCATTTCCCCCCTTCATTCCCCTCCACCCTGCACTCTCTCTCCCACCCACATTCCCCCCCTTTAGTTCATGTCCATGTGTCATAAGTTCTTTAGCTTCTACTTTTCCCATACTACTCTTGCCCTCCCCTGTCTATTTTCTACCTACCATCTATGCTACTTATTCTCTGTACCTTTTCCCCCTCTCTCCTCTTTCCACTCCCCTGTTGCTAACCCCATGTGATCTTCATTTCTGTGGTTCTGTTCCTGTTCTAGTTGTTTGCTTAGTTTGTTTCTGTTTTTGTTTTAGGCGTGGTTGTTAGTAATTGTGAGTTTGCTATCCTTTTACTATACATGTTTTTTTATCTTCTTTTTCTTAGATAAGTCCCTTTAACATTTCATATAATAAGGGCTTGGTGATGATGAACTCCTTGAACTTCACCTTATCTTTTTAAAATAAATGTGATCTCCTTGGAAGCACTTTATCTGCCTTTCCATTCTAAATGAAAGCTTTGCTGGATAGAGCAATCTTGGATGTAGGTCTTTGGATTTCATGACTTGGAATACTTCTTTCCAGCCCCTTCTTGCCTGCAAGGTCTCTTTTGAGAAATCAGCTGACAGTCTGATGGGAACTCCTTTGTAGGTGAGTGTCTCTTTATCTCTTGCTGCTTCTAGAATTCTCTCCTTCATTTTAATCTTGGGTAATGTAATTATGATGTGCCTAGGTGTATTCCTTCTTGGGTCCAACTTCTTTGGGACTCTCTGAGCTTCCTGGACCTTCTGGAAGTCTATTTCCTTTGCCAGATTGTGGAAATGCTCCTTTATTATTTGTTCAAATAAGTTTTTGGTGGCTGTTCCTTTCCCCTTTCTGGTACCCCTATAATTTGGATGTTGGAATGTTTAAAGATGTCCTGGAGGTTCCTAAGCCTTTCCTAATTCTTTTGAATTCTTGTTTCTTCATTCTTTTCTGTTTGGTTGTTTCCTTCTTCCTTCTGGTCTACTCCATTGATTTGAGTCCCAGTTTCCTTTTCATCACTATTGGTTTCCTGTGCATTTTCCTTCATTTCACTTAGTGTAGCCTTCATTTTTTCATCTAATTTGCGACCAAAATCAACCAGTTCTGTGAGCATCCTGATCACCAGTGTTTTGAACTGTGCATCTGATAGATAGGCTGGCTATCTCTTGGTCACTTAAAAGTATTGGCTCTGGGGCTTTGTTCTGTTCTTCTATTTGAGCCATAATGTTTTAGTCTGTTCACACCTGCTACATATGAGCAGTCGAGCCTCAAATGTTCACCAGGGCCAAGCAATGCAGTCACTGGGTTGTGACACAGTAGGTGGGGGTGGGGTCAGAGGGGGAACAATGGTGTTCGTTCTGCTCTCTTTTGGATTTTGGTCCTCTCTGCCCCTTCCCACAAGCAAATTGGGCCCTTCTGGTGCTGGTTCCTGGGTGGGTGGGCTTGTGTGTGTTCTAGGACCCCATAGGTCTTTCCAACAAACTCTCCTGTGAGGCTGGGAGTCTCTCCTGGCACCTTCTCAATCAGTGCTTTAAGGTTTTATTTCCCAGCACTGGAGACCTGTGCTGCGTGGTCCGTCTCACTGTCTGTTTTTCCCTAGTTTATCTGTGCGAGAATGTGTGACCGGGGTCAGCCAGTGGCCTTGTGCACTCTGCTCCTTTCCTCCCTGTGCCCCGGGTCTGCTAGCCCCTCACTGCCTGCACTCCTGGGTCTGGCAGCCACCGCCTTTTCCTGCCGTGACCCCTCTCTGCAGACCACTGATTCCGCCCCTTTTACTGGTCTGGTTGAATGGTTGTCAGACTTCCGTACAGTTAGATTTTCTGTCTGTTCCGGTTGTGTTTTTGTTTCTAAATCTTTGTTTTCCTTAATTTTGGTTGTGCGAAGAGGCACGGTGTTTCTACCTATGCCTCCATCTTGGCCGGAAGTCACATTGCTCATTCTTATTTCTGATTCCATACAACTGATTGCACACACCATGATTTGTTTTTAAAAAGTATAGAAAACAATATATTTGACAAGACACAGGTCACATATGACTTCATCTGGAAAAACATTTTAACCATGAAGAATTTGACAGCCTTGACTAGACACTCTACGAGCAGAATCAAAGCAAGGAGGAAGAAAAAAAGTGAAAGCGCATTTAAAACACTGGGCTCAAGGCAAACATAATCAGAAAACAAAGGTTCAACAGAGCAACACAGGTCCCATTTAAAGCTTGAATTTTTAAAATAAATGTGCTCTCCTTGGAAGCACATTGACACAGCTTTATTCAAAGTGCCTGAAGTGTCACACTCATTATCACACGTCAGCAGTCATTCAGACAACATTCTCTCAAGGGAGAAAACATGAGTCTCCATATATAATTCTTTTCCCCGATGATATTTCCAACAAGAGATAGAAAATATAATCAATTTGTGACGGCTTCGCTATATAACAAATCTTCCTTACAGCCTGGAAGGCTGCTGTGATTTTCCGCTGACAGCTATTTTTCTAAATAAAAATTGGAAGAACAGTGTTCCATATTATTCTTTTGGAGAGAGCTAAATAGAAATCAGGTAGTTAACTGGTGCATCTCATTTTTGTGTGTGGTTTTCCTTTTTATGTAGGACTTTCATGGAACTGTTCAACAAACACATCCTTTGAAGAGAAATTTATTGGATTTTTATTATGCTCATAAAGATTTCATAAAATTCCTAATAACAACACTCTAAAATAATGATTTGCTGTGGTCAGCAGTAAGGGGAGTGGGCACGGTGGAAATGGAAGTACGTCCCAGGGAAGAGCGGATGGCGGCTCCAAGATTATATCCATTTCAGTAATTTGTTCCCGGTTCTTAAAGCACATGTTGTTTAGGGATGGTATTATTTATTTCCTGACGAAGCAGTGATATCATTACATGATTTAAAGAATTACTTACCTAGTAAATCAGAGGCTCTCAAATTTTCTTTCAGAAACACAGCAGAAATAAAGGCACTACCTAGAAAGAAAATGGCCATTAGTGGTGTTTCCAGGATAAACACATACACTACACAGTGCCATTGGACAGGAGTCAAGCAGTTTGTGTCTTAGGCCTGACTAGCTGTGTCCTGGTCAGAGACACCCAGCAGCTGAGGCTGTAAAGATGACTTCTTTCCCGCTCGTGGTTCAGGACACATGGAAAGTGGCCTGGTTTACAATGGCCCTAGGACAATGATTGAGATAGTATCCTGTGTACAGTGAGGGCTAAGTAATTAAATGAGTGGGAAGGGAGGGAGGGAGGGAGGGAGGGAAGAAAGAAAGGGGGAAAGAAAGAAGTGTTAACTTTATATCCTAAACTGAAACTCATGATTTCCCTTCCCCTCCTGCTATAACCTCTATTCCTTTGATACCTCTATGGAGCACAGAACCCTAGGACTCCTGCTAGTCTCCCCGCCCTGCACACTATACATCCAAAGGGCTATTGGCCTGTTTAATCTGAATTTTACCCTGAAACCCACCCCTTCCTCCTCATTTCACTGTACTGTCCCAGCTCAGGCCAGCTTCACCTCTAGGCCGCTAGGATAGCTTCCCACCGGCCCCCCCATTCTACTCCCCCTTCCCCTTAGCACCACCAGAGTAATCTTTCTAAAATGCAATTTTAATGTCAGCCCACAGCTTTAAAACCTCGTAATAGCTTCTTCTCATTTACAAGACCAAGGCAGCCAAAGACAGCACCCAGGTTTTGTTCCCGCCACTTTCCTTGCCACATTTGGCCTTGATCTCTTTTATATTCTGTGCTTGCCCTGACTAAAGGAGTCATAATCCCCAGAACCACCATTTAGTTTCATGCCGAAGGACTTCCCCTTGGGCCTTCCCCACTCAACTCTGCCTCCATCCTCTCCAGCAACTCTACGCGAAAGCATCAGTGCCAGGTCCCCCTCCCACCCCGCCACGGGGTTAACCACTCCACCCCCTGTGTGAGCCCCCTTGTAGTGCCCCTTGTGAGACAGCTTTTCATCACACCGAAGATTTGCCTGTCTCTCCCAAAAGACCAGCAGTCCATTTTTCTCGGATACACTCATATATTTTATTCTTCAAAGATCTCCAGCATGTAATTAGTACCTGGCACACAAATAAGAGTGTTTGTGGGATTTCTGTCCTGTGTTTGCTGACCCTTGTGATCCAGGGGTGTCCAACGTTTTGGCATCTCTGGGCCACACTGGAAGAAGAAGAGTTGTGTTGGGCCACACATTAAATACACGGCGACACATAATAACACAAAAATGTCATAATGTATTAAGTAAATTCATGATTTTGTGTTGGGCTGCATTCACAGCCATCCTGGGCTTCATGTGACCCATGGGCCACAAGTTGGACACCCCTGCTGTTCCCCTCTTTCCCATTACTGATGCTACTGAACTACAAACCACCGCTGCTATGGCTCAGTGTGTGGGTGAGTTGAACCTCTCTCCATTGTTCCTCTTATGGAGCCATTCCTCTATGAGGAATGGCAAAATGCAAACTGGTAATAATACAGAGAACAAAAACAACGTAGTTTATATTTTCAATTTTTACAAAAATTATTAGCCAAGTTTTTTAAAGTAAAAATGCAGGGGAAAAGTCATTATAAAACAATATCATCATTTAGTGAAAACTGCAGTTAATATGTTAATTTTTATTTTTTCCTTTAATTGAGATCAACTATAAAGCAAAAATTCATTTCTCAGTTTCCTCGTTTACTATATGTAGGGCACCGATCTGCCTGGCAATGGCAATTGTAGCTCAGCCCTACTGAAAAACTCAATAGGCGCGTTGTGGAGCGCAGAAGCCAAACCCATGGATCGGTTCTCCCGCGGGGAATCAGGCCTGCATTGTACCTAGGCTGCTTTGCAACTTGCTCTTGCTTAAACTCCCTCACCCTGAGTTCAGGCAGAAAATGCTTACTGCATATCTTTAAAGTAACTTCCTGAAGTCTGTGCTAATTCTCCCAAGGACTGAGGTGCAACCAGACCAATTACTCTTATTGTTCCCTTGCATCTGCAACATTTTTTCCTTGTTAATCTGTAAGAAGTAATCAGTAACATTCCTTCCGTTGCTATCTGTAAAAAGTAATTACCTAAAGCAAACCTAAGTATAAGGAATGGAAACCTTCTTTGATGTATGCTATAATAAACCAATAAAAGCCTGTCAAGGTAAGGGTCAGAGTGCTTTCCTCTCGAGTGGCCGTGCCATCCCTTTTCCTCCACAGGACTCAGTAGTCAGTGTGAATTTGTCTAATATCTCATCCATAATGCCGCAGACACTGCTGGCCAGTGTCCATATCAACTATATATACTATACACAATTTGCCATGTCATTAAAAGTTCTTCGTAGATATAATTTTAATGAGCCTGTATAATAATCATTTGAATCAGTTAAATTTGAATATAACCATACCTGGTATTCTGGCAATTGATTTAAGACAAAATAATATTGTGTAAATGTACCATAGTGTTTTGATCCACTCATTTACTGATGGGCACTTAGGTTGCTTCCAGCACTTGGCTATTGCGAATTGTGCTGCTCTGAACATTGGGGTGCACAGGTTCTTTTGGATTGGTGCTTCAGGATCTTTAGGGTATAATCCCAGCAGTGGGACTGCTGTGTCAAAAGGCAGTTCCATTTTAGTTTTCTGAGGAAATCTCATCTATAAGTGGAACCTAATCAACAGAACAACCAAACAAGCAAAATACAACCAGAGACACTGAAATAAAGAACACACTGACAGTTTGAGGAGCGGGGGGAGAAGAATAATAGGGGACCATAAGGGAAGGCCATCAAAGAACTGTATGAAGGACACATGGACAAGGTTCAAGGGTGGGGGAGAGGATGGGTGGGGCAGGGGAGCACGGTGGGGTGAGATGGAGACAACTGTATTTGAACAACAATAAAACAATAAATTAAAAAAGTGAAACAAAATAATAACTCTATACAGGACACCCTCATTCAAAATAAACTGGGATCCTCATGGGCTCTTTCCATCTTTTTCTCAAGCTAACTCTCTCTCATGCAAGTTGAACTACACCCTTGCAAACTTTTCCTGGGCCAGTTATTTATAGGAATGACCTGTAACACAACATGGGAAATGTCCATCAAGCATGCATTTAATTGTGTGGTATGGCTTTAAACCATTAAAGCATTATTTTCTGTAGATAAACTAATTTACAGGTACATAGCCCATTACATTAAAAATTGAGTTTGGCACAGATGTGAAAATGCACAGAAATTTTCTGCTTTGGGTCCAGACCAAAATAATTGAGGGCAACGAATTTCACAGGTGAGAGCATCAGAAAAGGTATAAAAACTAAGACCTCCCTGCCAGCCCCAATCACTGACTTCCTGTGTAACTAGGTAAGGAACGTTTCCAAGCAGAGGGAGACAGATTAACAATAAAAGGGCAGAGTACAGCTACACCAACACACACCAAAGGCACTCCCTTGTAACAGCAGAGGGCTGTTTCTCAGCAAAGGGCTCCAGTAAGAAGGGAGACACTGCTTACGTGGAGGGAGGGGATTTTAGAGCTGGTAGGAGACATAGGAACAGTCTACTGCAGATCCTCAGTGTTATAACTGGGAACCTGAGGTCCAAAGAGGTTTTCTTTATTCATTGATCTGTTCATCTGACAAGCATTTATATTACAACAGGTTGGAACCAGTACCCAGGTTTCCATACTCCAGTCCAGAGCTCTTTCTAGTAAACTACACGCCACTGCCTCCCTTGAAGTGAGAAAGGAATTATTTTCCTTCTCTTTATGTTGCTAAGCCACAGTTTCATAAATAATTTCACTTTCAGAAGAAATATGGGAAAATATTTTGCAGGAGATAATTTCATTGCTAAGAGCAAAAAGGACATGATTGGTAACAATAAGCTTGAACTGCACTAATCATCAAATTGTATCAATTGCTGTAATATAGTTATTGGAGTTTTATGAAACATAAATATGCTATTTTTACTTTCTGAAAAAAATTATGTCTGAGGCACTTCTATAATCTTTTTTCTGTTTTAAGAGAACATGACATTTTTCTATAAAATGTTTATGTAAGAGAATAAGAAGATTTTAAATGTTATCTGTCTAGCAAAGAAAGTAATAAGAAAAGAACATCCTATTAAGACACATTTACTTGTAACTCATCTACCTTGCAAAATATTGTTAGAATGAGAGAAGCAGTGATTGAAAACACAGTATCTGGGCAACAGCTAATACCATGACTTCTAATTAGGGCAGTACATTTTTAAGATGAGAAAAAATAAACTGAAGTGCCCCCATATATATTTGCAATCAGAGATCTGTCAAACTCAGCCCTGCCTAGCTGTTGCTATAACCACAGCCATTGTTTAGTGAACACTGAGAAAGGGGGAAAATCAATTACACGTTTATTCCTCCAGTAAAATTTAATATCCAACAGGAAAAAAGTTCAAGATCAATAGCTTAGAACCCATTAAAACAGAACATAGTTGCAAATTACACAGATTTATACTAGGTATGCCTTAACTACAGTTACTACTAACATGTACTTCAACACACACTTCTGTGTACATTTTGGACTATAGGCATATTTGGGCAGAGGTTCATGCATCCTCTCCCATTCTGGCCTTCATAGGACATGGCTCTGCACAGAGAGTGCTCGCTGGCGCCGGTCTGCACAAGTGCTCATGGACACTGGGGTTAAATTCATTCCAGTCTCACACAGTGACTCCAGAAGTAGGAACTGGACTACAAGTGACTATAAAGTAGTGAAGAAGGTGAAAGGCAGCATATGAAAGATGACATACCAAATTCGAATAGAAATCATGGGGAAAAAAGATAGCAGGAATATTATCCATAAGGGGAAAGGACAAAAAAGCTTCTTCTAGTCATTTCTTTGGTTCAAATAGTGCTCCTATGGGGAAGTTTATTAATACTTTCCCCTGGCCTTGGTCACAAAGAATCTTAGCAACAGCTATAATGGACTTACTCCTACTGGTGATGCATCTATACTCTTTTGGGCCACTAAGCATCACTCAGGTTAGCAATCTGAATGAAGATGCTTTCTGTTCACGGTTGACATAAGGAAACTTACACACAGGCATTTCGATTCAGATTTCCAGATGCAATTAGATAAAGGCCAAGAAATATTCTGGTGGCTTCAGGTGAACCAGTCTAGATGTGACAGACCAGTTTCAGGTATAGGTACGTGTCCTGGTGGTGAGCTTCCTGATTTGCTTAGGAATAAACACTGAGTTTGTTCTTCATTCACCTTCTTTCTGACATCACTCAGACTTGGTCTAAAACCTGGTTGTTATTAATGGAAGAGTTACTTAGCTTAGCATGGTCAGGAGTTGGTGATCCATAGCAGGCCACAAGTGAGAGGAAAACAAGAGAAAACAACTACAAATGAAACTGGTGCATGAGAATTCAGAGAGGTTGTACAAACTCAATTTGGGTTTTCCTCTGTAATAGCTACTGATGAGGATTAGTAACTCAAGCATCAATTTTCTGTTAGGACAACAGACTCAAGGTCTCGGCAGTTCTTAATGCTATTCTTGCTAAGTGTTAAAATGCACAGTATTTTGCAGATGCAGCTGCAATGAGGAGCTTGACGAGAAAGGCAAGTAATGAGAAAGGCAAGTAGATAAGTTTAACCAACTGCAAAGAGGAAACTGATATGTAATTAACCAAATAGGGCATATAAGCAATGGCTAAGCCTCCCTCTGGGAAGACAGAGCTTTGGATGCCGATTTTACTTGCTGCAAGTCAGTAAAATTACCTAATGACAACCATGTTTTGTTCTTGAATGGAACACCATAAGAGGTGAATGCCTCTTAGCTAGGTAACATTTCTATATGGTAGCAATTAAATTCAAGGGCAGATTTTTACATATCACTTTAGATTTTTGTGTCTGTATAACAATAGGTAAATGGGCATTCCTTTTTTCAATTTGCAACATTAAGATATCTGTGTAATTTTTTACTTGAATTCTCTACCTCCCTGAATAACGTTTTAAATTAAAGGTTTAATAGCACAGAAGGAAGTTCAATAACTATTTACATGTGTTACAGTATGGAGATTTTAAACAGATTTTTTTCACGTTTATTTACTTCTCTCCATTTTTTACCCTTTTGTAACTACTTCTTCAAAGACAGAGCTTAAAAAATTAATTATATGTTACTTAAATTAATTACGATATGATATTCTTATCTGATTCAACTGGAAAGACAAAACTACCTTTGGTCCATAGGTCACAACTCAAATGCTGTACAGTGGCTAGCTAGGTGGTTCTCCAAAGAGGAGACAATAATGAGGGTGGGGGGCTGTGACGACTTGGATCACACAAGATCAGTGACAGAGGCAGCCACCATTCAGCCCAAGCACACTGCAGGTCCAGTGCCACCAAATCGGATTCTTTTGGACAAATATCCGGTTCTTGTGTGTCATGGCCCAGTTTTCAAACATGGGAAAATGATTTGTATTCTTTTAAGCATTCTCTGAGCCAAACAAAACACAACAGAGGCCAGATCTGGTCGACAGGCCACCAGGTTGTCAAAACGAATGCAGTCCACAAATGAAAATCTCATTGATTTTCATTTCCCGGACATTTAATTTGTTGTTTGTTGTCTCCCATCTGAAGAGAACTCAGAGTATGTGTTTATAATACAGAGAAGAAGAAGACAAAGTAGTAAAGAAAACTTTTTTTTTATAAAAAAATGTAACCCATGACATGAAAAGAATATATTTACATAATAATGCTACAAACAGACCCTTACATGTAAATATCTGGCTTGTGGTTTCTGACCACTTAGAATGGCAGCTTTATTGTGCTGCTAAAAAGCAAACCACAAAAGCACTTTCACGTCAGTCACAATCAAGCTCCAAACATATGGACCCACTGAGCGTGCTCACAGGCTCAGGCAACTCGGACCAGATTGAGGCACTGACTGCTCCCTAATGACCATTCCTGGCTGGTTGCAGAATTGCAGGGGGAAAGTACGTCAATTACAATGTGCTCCATGGAGTGAGGATGTGAAGATCTGAGGATGTGACAGTTTGAAAAATGTTCCTTTACAGGGAGAAAAGTTGGCCCACCATTCATAACAGCAGGAATAAAAGTGTCAAGTAACTCATCTTAATAAAAATTGCTATTGTCATTTATTGAAGATAATGAGATAGTTCATAGGTAATTTGCATAGTTTCAAGTGAGGAAATTTACCTGGACTAAGAACAATAATCCTTTCTTTTCTACATTTTTCTTGACACATACTAGTGATTAAACTTGAAAGATTCCAAAAAAAGTAAACTGCTATCATTGAAAAGATTAACTGTACTACAAATTTAAATGCACATTACTTCATTAATAGTGATTTCTCTAGAAATACTCTGTAGCATTCTCAAAAAATAAGGATGGGTGGAAAAGGCATTGCCTGTAAAGTTTTTTAGGTATTTGGAATGCTTTCAGCTGAGTGCGTGGATAGACAGACATAAGGTGAGAGCCTCAGAATTTCACCCCACACATTTTATTTGGGCTGGTTTTGGTACAATGTGCTAAAGCAGCAAGTCACCGAGAAGAGAGATATTTTTGCATATTTCTAACAGGAAAATAAACGTCCCTGTGAAGTGACACTTCCACAGGTAGCCCAGGAGGCTCAGAGCTCCAGTGACCTTATTCAGGTTGGGCACTAGGTACAGGGCTTCTGAAGGACCGGGACCTTCCACAGCGTGTGAGGAACACAACTGGCCGCTCGCTCCTTGGTCTGTGCATGTTTCCTTTCATTTGTTTCTAATAAAAATCTTGGAGACCAAAGTTTCTGCTTGAGATGTCTTCTTTGGAACTCCAAAAGGCCTCACCCGGGCTTTCTGGCTATGCTATGACCATCCTCTAATGGGTCACAGACACGTTTCAGTTGAGAGCTTCCTAACAGCACAAGAGAAATGCATGGAACAACATGCACTCCACATTGTGAATTTCATTTTGTGCAAAAGCCAGCATGTTAGGGAAAATTAGAGACGGAAAAGACTTATCAGTCATAAGTCTCATTTTCTTCTCATTTTCTCAGTGTGTCAGCTGTCCAGTCTTAATCCAAATTAGCCCAGGAAGAGGGTGACTGTTTCTCTTAGGAAATTATTCCAGGGCCAAGGAGACCTAGCTGCTATTAATTTTATCATTCCATTTAATATTCCAAGTGTTTGATCTCCTATACCTCATCTCAAATTTAATCTACTTATTATTCACTGCTATTTATCTGGGAAACAGTTATGCAAATTAAGTTTGTCTCAGATAGCATCTGGCATAGTGGATGCACACTCAATTTTAGTTTCTTACCTTTAACTATTTCTTAAGTATTGCTTGAGTTTAATTGGAAAAAGATGCTACATTCTCTGAACTCTTTTCTAATTACTTTTAACAAATATACTCAGAGGCATAAAACAGAAAAACACCCATCGCGTTCTATTTGTTCCGCCCCCAGGGCTGCTGCAGCAATGTCCCTTCGTGTCCCACTGCCTTGCCACCCCTGGGCAAGTTCATTTTATACTGAGTAAGGTCTGCCATGGATCTTCTTAATTTTGTGTGGCTTCAACTCTTTGAATGGTTGGTAACTTTATTATTTTAAACCATCTCTCAATGCTTAAGCACAGCATACATCACAGGCATGGCGATGCACAGAAAAAGAAAAACTTTAATTGAAGGACACTTTGCAGATGCACAAAGAATCTAACTCAACTCCCAAAGGACAGGCTTACACACCTTTAAGTATTTACAAGGGTGAATATCACGGGCCCGTTGGTGTGAAATGTTTAACCATTGTGCCTCATCAGGAATTGAAACCTTTTCAACACGTGTTGTTTCTGTTCCAGCACCCTAGAACAGAACATCCTATCCTTATTTTTATCAAAATTCAATTTCAAACCAATTCTGCAAGCCTGTACTGTGTGACTTCCCTGTGCCACACTCTTAGAAAGAGCAGATGGCAGGCTACCAGACCCCCGCAGTCCCCAGTCCCCTGGGTCTCAGCAAAACGGCCAGGATGGACATTAAACAAGTCACCGAGGGCATTTACCAAAGGGCAAGTGCGAGGCCAGGGCCACCTGCACAGCTCAGCAGGTTGTGCAGTGGAGAAAGATGCTAGAATGGAGGAGGCCCCGCCCACACCTCAGATTTCATGGATTTGTGTATTTCTCAGGGTGATTTTCTGACAGATGGCAACAGAGTGTCCTACTGGAATAAAATTAATATTATACAATTTGCAGACAGATAGAAATAAAGTGTCATGTGAAGGCTGCCTTTTTCTTTTTTTATCATCTATTTTTTCATTGAATTTACAGGGGGTGACACTGGTTAATAAAATTATAAAGGCTTCGGTGTACAATTCTATAATACGTCATCTGTATACTGTATTGTGTTCACCACCCCAAGTCAAGTCTCCCTTCATCACCATTTCTTCCCTGTTTACCCTGCTCTACCTCCCCACCAGACCCCCTTTCCCTCTGACGGCTGCCAGTCTATTCCCTGTATCACTGCAGCGTTATTTACAACGGCCAAGATGCGGAAGCAGCCCAAGTGCTCATTAGTAGACAACTAGATAAAGGCTGTGTTCCATTTACACAACAGAATACTACTCAGCTATAAAAAAGAAGGAAATTCTACCTTTTTCAATAGTATGGATGGACCTGGGGGACATTATACTGAGTGACATAAGTCAGAGGAAGACAGGTACCATATGATTTCACTTATATGTGGAATCTAATGAACAAAACAAACTAACAGAAAATAGAACAGACTCATAGACACAAGGCTGCCTTTTTCTAAGTCACATAAAGGCACGGCACGGACGAGGGGAGGGCCCGCAGAGGGGCGCGGGGACAGGGAGAAGCCCGCTGCCTGCCTGCGGTGCAGGGGCCGGGCGAGGCCTCCGGAGGAAGAGGGTGTGAGTGCCTGCGGCGGGCAGCGCCCGCAGAAGTTCCGCAGCGCGCCCGACTGACTTCTTTTTACTGGGTTTCTGGTATGGTGCATAAATAGTTCTTCAGGAAACGTATTCTTAAACTGCAGCTAGAAAGAAATCTGCCCTTCAGCCTCTCTGAAGTCAATCTGCAAGTGAGCGGAAGTGTATGTGAAGCCTGAGCAAGAAAACGAGGCGGCGCAGGCCGCGCAGGCCGTCAGCTCCTCCCTCTGGCAGGACCCGGGGCCTGTTCTCCAACCGCGCTTTGCCTTGGTGGGTGGGTTGGCAGTCCGGGCATTTTCCAACGTGTTTTGGTAGGGACTCTGGGGCAGAGTCAGAGGTGACTGCTGCTTCATGGCTGAACAAAGGAGCTGTGAGAACCCTGCTTTTCGGCTCCCCCAAAATTAACCCTTCATTGGATAAGAACGACAAAAAGCATTTACTGAATTGGTTCATCCACTTTAGAAAATCTAGCCATCAGCCATCTCTGGGGTTGTGGAAGTGAACTCCGTCCTAAGGAACGATGTACTCTGTTCCTACTAATGATGAAGACAGTACATCGCAGGGGCGCAAGCTGGCGCTGTCACCACCGTGTCACATGCTGGACTGCAGAGCCACCTGTGCCACCTGTGCTCAGGTGTCAGTGTTTCCTCAGTGCTGCCCCATGACAATGTCTGAGGCAGGCTCTCTTTGTGTCCCCATTTTACAGACTAGATAACCGAGGCACAAACCGGTGTAAACAACTTTCTAAGGTCGCTGAGCTTCCCAGCAGCAGGACTGCGACTCGAACTCTCCGCAGTGGGGCCCTCAGGCTTGCACTCTGGGCCATTCCACTGCTCTGGTTTATTGGGGAAGTATCCAGCCTAGGCTGTAGGTGCTATTGAAAAACCATCCATGAAGCTTTCTTCATTGTGGAAACACGAACACCAGTCAACATCCAGAATTCACCAGACTGCCAGTACAACCAGCATTTTAGGCGGAATAAGCTTTTGGACGTATGGACAAAAACCTTTAGTAAGAAAAGCAGGGTGAACAAGGCGGCACAAGGGCACCAGGGCTCTGACCTTCTCTTTCAAAAAGTGGGCCCCAGGCCTGGCCACCCGGCTCTGCCGATGCCCCAGGCTCCAACCCCACTGCCAGGCCCCGGCCAGCTGTGTGTCCTGGCTGAGTCTGCAGGGCGCCATGACTGCTTATGAGCATTGTCTTAAGACTTCCCAACAGGGTCATCAGCAGAACTGTGGTTTCTAGGGATGCTTCATAGAAAAGCCTCTCGTGGTCAGTAGGTTTGGGACATCGGGCCTCTGCCTGTGAAAGACTGACACTGTGCCTGGACCTAACTCAGGGCCTCAAGAACTCTACACTGGTGACCCTGTGTAACTTTTAAAATTGAGTATTTCAGAAACTTGTATGATTATGGAATTCTGTGTTTCTCAGATTGTCTATGAAAGCACCAGCAAGACTACTGCTTGAGAAATGCTGTCTCAAGGTGCGCATGTCGGCAAGGAACAGCCGGACCCACAGAAAGGGCAGGGAGGACGGAAAAGGTGTCTGAGGTGGGAATACGGGTAGGCACAAACTGAAAGATCTATAAGGCTTACCACAGTGCTTCTTATGTATTAGCCCTAATTAAAAAAACAAAAAACAAAAAAACCAAAAATCTGTTCAACTGCAGTGCACAAAGGGGGCAGGAATTTTGGTTATGTGAGACGAAACAGCAGGTCTGCCATATTGGCCGTCTGTGCACAGTGAGACCAGTTAGTACACACGACCTCTCTTACTTCTGGGAAAGAAAAAAGGAGCACAGTGCATTGGTACGAAGCAGACCAGAGGGAGGAAATGGGAAGGAAGGGCCCTTCGCTTGGACTTCAGAGCTAAGCTTTCTAAAGTGTTCGAGATTTTAATTTCTTTTCTTTTCTTTTTTTTTTTTTAGTTTGTAAAGCAACAAAAGACAAACACCAGCAAAGAATATGCAAACTCAATGCAACATTGTAACAGACATTATCTTTTCAAGGGAGGTTTGATTTTTTTCCTTGAAGCTCCCAAGAAATAATAGGGAAAAAAAGGTTCCAGCATAGAAAAGTGTGGACACTCTTCTGCCTCGACTGTAAATATAGCCTGAAGATACGTCATTTAAAAAATACTTTCCCCTTTGCTTCAAATTCTCTAGAGTTCTTATAATCTTTATAAAGAATCTCAGGATGGTAGGGGGTTGTTCTGGGGAAAATTCTCCACCCACGACACTTCACAATAACCGAAATTCAGTCAGGAGTTCTGTGGAAATATTATTTATGAGCAGATATGACTGTTTGCAAAGATTGTAAAGCAGAAAATGATTTGTGTTTGAGGCTATAATTTACTTCTTTGACTATTTTAGATGGGCAGAGAGGGAGGCTGCTAAAAATGTTCTGAAGTTGAAACATTAGTTGGGGTTCAGATCACACACACACCGAAAGTGATGTGGAGAATTAGGAAAACCTCATCTATCAAGGCAGCGGACTCAAAGTTTGAGGTGGGTGGACTGGCCCCCCCAAGGCGCTTGCAGGGGGACAGGGGGCTTGTCTGGGGGAAAGGTGGGAAACCTGCAGCTTCCGTGATGGATGAGAGTCTCGAGTAAGTCATGCCAGAATGGGCGGTTTTACTGAAAGCCTGTGAGGAATGTCAAGGCTGGCCCTAACTCTCTGGCAACTTCTGAATTTTCACATCGGGTCCCAAGAGGCCTGGCCATATTTCATTCCTGTCAAAACTCTGATCCCTGCCATAAATCCAGCCACGTCCCCTGTTCTTTGAGCTAGGTAGAGTAGCTCTCTCTCTCTCTCTTTTTTCCCCTCAGAAACATGATTTTCCAGTACTGGGAGTCTTGAGATAAATGGAGCATTTCAGTACAATGTGGTGCCCTCGACCCTCCCCCACGTAACTGTCTGATGTGTCCGGGGGGGCACGCTCTGTCTTTGGCTACTTCATGGAAACTGAGCAAAAAGGAGAAAAACAAAACAAAACTAAAGGTCAGCTCTAAACAGTCATTATGAAGAATAATATAACATTTTCAGAACAACTGGGGCCTGCAGAGGTCCCAAGTTGACAATATAACAGTATCTTGTATCTGTTCTTTCCTAGATTTTGAAAAGAAGGTAAAATCGAGAATGTCCACATACAAAGTGTATGTACAGTAAATAGAAGAGAAGATAAACTGAAGTTGCTCACTTTATCAGAATGTTAAAAATGGTAAAGGATTTCATAAATTGTAAGCCTATGCAGAGTGGTAACAGCATGGTGATTTTAACGGAACAATTTCTAGAAAGCTAAAAAAGTGTTCTTTGCTAAATATTGTATTATCATATATCATGAATGTATTTTAAATATTTTAAATGATTAAGAATGGGAAATTACTTGTAAAACAAAAGGAGATTCTCTTTGTGTATACATTATTTCAGTTTAAATTACATGTTCTTTGAGATGACCTTGTGCTCTGTAGGAGAAATAGTAAAACCGGGATATGTTAGCACACCTTATGTTTGATCTAGTTGTTACTAGACAAGAACCACGGACTTGTTTCTATTTCAGTGAAGTTTCCAAGTTCACAGAAATTTAGAAACATGCTGTTTCCATAGCAGCAAATAGTAAAACTAAGAAGATCTGATTGACTTTAACGAGGTTTAGAGAATTTGTCCTCCTTTTGGTCATTTTTGCTCTTTTTTAAAGTCTTCTAGCAATATTTTACATTCTCTTTTCTAAATGTATTTAATAAGCCCTGGCTGGTGTGGCTCAATGGATTGAGCGCTGGCCTGAGAACCAAATGGTTGCTGGTTCAATTCCTAGTCAGGGCACATGCCTGCATTGCCAGCCAGGTCCCCGGTGAGGGGCATGAGAGGCAACCACACATTGATGTTTCTTTCCTTCTCTTTCTCCCTCCCTTCCCCTCTCTCTGAAAAATAAATAAAATATTTTAAAAAATGTATTTAGTAAATCATACAAATTTTAAAATTATGATAATTGCAACATTACTGCAAAATTACACGTACTTATGGTAACACAGAATAACAAATATTTAATTCTTAGTGTAAAAAGGATGCTACAGTACAGAGTCAAGATCAGACACCGAAGAATCTAAGTGCATGTAATATAATGTTACTATATGAATAAAATATAAATTGTATTACAAATGCTTTTAGATGATTCATTACTGATTAAAAAGCACCATATAACATTTGCTGTTACTGTGAATTTCTTTGGACTCAGACTAGGAATTAGGCTTTTATGCACTAAGTGTTGTAACTACAAAATGCAAGTTTATCCACGGTGAATGAGGCAGCACCATGGGGAAAACTGAAATTAGCAGCACAGTTGTTCCAAGTTAACATGCAAAGCAAACAGGAAATAGATTTTCTTTTTTGTGTATTTGTTGTTTAAGTTATATGTTTCTCACCAACTTCCTGCTCTCTTAAGATCTCCATTTGTCGGAATGGAGGACACCGGCTCACCTGTAACGGACATGCAGCCCAGCGGAGCAATGAGGGTCACAGGCGCAAACCCATAGGCTGCGAAGTTCCCCGTCTCCCCCACGGCCGTCAGCGCCACCCCGCACCACCACAGCGCGCTCTTGAAGAACGGCCTTGGGTGTTCTTGCTGCGCCAGCCGAAGGTAAGAATATTTCTGGAAGTTAATCAGAATGTAAATAAGAAAATACTTCTACCCAGTTAAAACTTGCCTTAAAACTGTTGGCCCTATCCATCTGTATCATGGCTTTAAATTTTTTTTTGCAGATCATTGTAGAAAAATTACTATGGTTTTATGTTTGTTCCAAACATATTAACAGTAGGAGTAATTCACAATGACATAGCATTTTATAGTTAAAAGGGTCTTCTCACAGGTGAATGTTGCTTAATTCAATAACAACTCTGTAAAATAAGTATCAGCATTATCTAAAGATGAGGTGTAAGTAAAGGAATTAAATGACCTTTTAGTCCACTACCAAAACAGTTATGTTAGAATATCAAAAAGTTCAGATGCCAAAAGAAACATCAATGAAATAAAAATATTAAGTTGCTAGAGAAAAAGGTTTTGAAAGGAGATTCAAATTCATGAGTCGAAGTAGCTGCCACAATGAACATGGCAGGACAGGACACTTTGGTAGCAGGGTCTGGCTTATGGGGAGTCTAATCTACTCTGGTTTGGCTATTTGTATTTTAAACATAAATTTTCTAAAAAACCGGCCAGTAATTAAAGCTCTATTTCCTTATTGACTTTATGATAACTGAACTTCCTTATAAAAAAGTATGTACAATTCTAGATGAGTTTTAAAATCTTTTAAAGAAAACAATAAAAGTACTAGAAAAAAAACATAGCACATTAAAGAAAATCTTAGCTTATGCCAAGACTACGAACATCATTCTAAGTGTGGTACAAATTCATAAGCCACCTAGGCACCTTGCCTAAGGTACACAATACTAGTAAGAGGCCCACAAAAACATTTAATTTCTTTTAAAATCAGAATTTAAAAACATGAATGTGATACAGCTAGATGATATTTGTCTTTATATCAGTGAAGCCACACAATATAATTTTTATATTTTTAATGGAGGAAGAGCCCAAGGAGGCAAAGGTGCCCAGGGCCCATTAAAGTCATGTGTTAGAAAACTGACTTAGAAAAGTAAGCTGCTTCTTACCTGGATATTTAGGGAAATGCTGATTACCAGGTTTCCTAAAATGGCCAGGAAAACTCCAAAAAGGTGAATCTGAAAAAGAAAATGTCTTCTTTAAATGGTATACTAATAGCACTTGTAAGATATTTACTGAAAAAAGCCCAAACAATAAAATAATTTTAAGTTAATACAGTCATTTTTTCATTCAGCAAATATTTACTTAGCAGCCATTTGTGAGGGTTGTTTGGAAGAGGAGGAATGATTTTCATTAGGATTGCTAGCCCATCTTTCCTTTCCTTGACTCTAACCAGTGAGTGTCCCTTATCCCTTTTTTATATTGTCATGTGCACCACTAGGCCCTCTAGATAGAGAGCCAGTTCTTTGAGCTAAGAGAACCATGTCTCAGGCTTCTATTGGGTCTCTGACATCATCTACTATACAAAATTAGGAACTTGAAAAATACTTGCTTGGAAAAGCATATAATGCTTTAAAACAAGAACTATTCAGGTTAAAAAGTTAGTTTTGCACAGGCTGATGTGGCTCAGTTGGTTGGAGTACGGTCCCATAAACTGAAAGGTCACGGGCTTGATCCCCAGTCAGAGCACGTGCCCAGTCTCGGGTTCAGTGCCCAGTCTCTCACATCACTGTTCTCTCTCCCAGTCTCTCACATCACTGTTCTCTCTCCCAGTCTCTCTCTATACCCCTGCCTCCCCCTTCCCTCTCTCTCTCTGGAATCAGTCAATAAATATATACAAATAAAATAAAATACCCTGTCTTTTAAAAAAATAGTTTTTACACATTGCCCAAAATGTTTACTATGGACAGTGCATCTCTTATTTGATGACTTCAAAAGATGCATGAGCAGCTCCTAGCTAAATAACAAGTATAATATCTCCCAGCATTATGAATTAGCAATGATCTAAGGGATCTTTCCCTCTCTTCTTCCACAGTACATAACTTCTAGCTAGCTTTAAATTCCAAGGGGCTATTTAAATTTCAAATGAACATTACGACCATAAGGAACCCTTTTCAGAATGCAAAATGTCTTTGAAGTTTTAGAACTTTATTATATGTGTTGAAGCGAAATTCAGTATTTTTAAAAAATGAAGCAAAAAAGTTGAAAACCCATTTAATAGTTGATATAGAATATCCCTAGTCTTTAATCAGTTAAGAATTTTCTTTTCCTAATAAAGGCAGTTGGCAATAATTTTGATCGCTGTTCCTCATGGGGAACAATTGTATAATACAATGTGCCATTTCCATGCTTTTGATTTATACAATTAAATGCATTTGGCAGCAATCAGGAAGATAAAGATTCAGATGAAGTATGGGATTGAACAAATAATTATGAAAATCTTCCATAATTATAAAAGTAAATTGTTAAATAGAAATAACTGACATCAAAATTCTTTAAATAATTCGCTGAGTAGTTTAAATGCCACCAGGCCAATTGTTAAGAAATTGGTAGCAGCATTTGGCAATGATCTCTTGGAAATGACACTTAAAAGCACAGGCAACAGAAGAAAAAAACATGTAAGTCGGACTTCATCAAGGTTAAAGTCTCTTGTGCATCGAAGGACACTATTAACAGAATGAAAAGGCAACCCATGCAATGGGAGAAAGTATTTGCAAATCATATATCTGATAAAGATTGATATCCAGAATACATAAAGAACTCCTATTACTTAACAACAAAAAACCCCAAACAACTCAGTTAAAAAATGGGCAAAGAACTTCAATAAACTTTTGTCCTAAGAAGATACACAAATGGCCAATCAATAGACATATGAAAAGATATTCGA
Source organism: Artibeus jamaicensis (assembly GCF_021234435.1). NCBI lineage: Eukaryota > Metazoa > Chordata > Mammalia > Chiroptera > Phyllostomidae > Artibeus > Artibeus jamaicensis. The sequence continues at coordinate 28,942,216 of NW_026522059.1, read as the reverse complement.
CAGTCCTAATAATTAGGGAAACGCTGATCAGAACCACAGTGAGCTCTCACTTCACGTCTGTTAGGGTTGCTACAACTAGAAACAGAAAACAAGTGTTGGTGAGGATGTGCAGAAACTGAAACCCTTGGGCTTTGCAGATGCGGATATATAACATGGTACAGCTGCTGACCTCACACCATGTGCATTAACTCAAAATCAAAGACCCAAGTGTAAGAGACAAAACTAGAAAACTCTCAGGATAAAACATGGGAGTAAATCTTCATGACCTTGGACTTGGCCATGGAATCTTACAGATAAGACATCAAAACATAAGCAACAAAAGAAAAAGTAATTGGACCTCATCAATATTAAAAATGTTTGTATTTTAAAGGACACTATTTAGAAAATGAGTAGACAACCCATAAAATGGTAGAAAATTTTATAAATTATGTAACTAGTAAGGGACTTGTATCTAGAATATATAAAGAACTCTTACAACTCAATACTAAAAGGACTAATAACCCAAATACAAATGAGCAAATGATCTGAATAAACATTTCTCCAAAGAAGACAAATGTCTAATAAGCACATGAAAAGATGCTCAAGATCATCAGTCATCAGGGAATGCAAATGAAAACCACAGCAGAATACCTCTTCACATGGAGTAAGGTGGCTAAAATAAGAAAACATCAGATAATAACTACTATTAGCAAGAATGCAGGTAAATCAGAGCCCTCATCCACTGCTGATGGAAACGTAAAATGGTGAAAACTTGGGGAACAGTCTGGCAGTTCCTCAAAAAGTCAAGCACGGACTTGCCGTTCGACTCCACCTCTACTCCTAGGTCCATTTCCAGGAGAAACGAAACCATTATGTCCACGCAAAACCCTGCACACAAATATTCACAGCAGCATGATTCACAACAGCCCGAAGTGCAGATGACTCACATGTCCACCAACTGGTGAATAAACAAAATGTAGTACATTCACACAGTGACCATGACTCAGCAATAAAAAAAGAAATGAAGGGCTGACCTGATGCTGCACCCCACTAGCCTTGAGAAGTTCATGCTGAGTGAAAAAAATCTAGTCACAAAAGGCCACATACCCTCTGACTCCATCTATATGAAAGGTCCAGAACAGGCAAATCTATGGAGATGGAGAGCAGATTTTTGGCTGCTTAGGGCTGGGAAGAATGGGAGGCTTGGGGAGGACAGCACAGGCACATGGCTTCTTTCTGGGGGTGACGGAGATGCTCTCAAATCGGCTGTGGTGCTGGCTGTACAGCTCTGTGAACACACCACAACCAGTGACTCACGCACCTTAAATGAGGGGTTGTATGGCATGTGAATTACAGTTTAATGCAGGTCTTACAAGAAATAAAATAGTTTTAAAAACACAGAAGCACTTACATCTCTGTTTTTTTGCCCATAGAAACAAAAACACCACAAAAGGTAGCTAGCTCTATTTCAGTCTCCTCTCTCCCAGAGATGTTAACTTTTTTTCTGAAGTTGGTATCTTTCTTTACTAGATTTGTTTTATTTATCTTTATTTACTCAAATTTGCTTTTTAAATCTTCTTTATTTGAACTCAACTCATTAGCTTTCCCTTTTTCTAATAATCTATGCACGCATGGCTATATATATTTCTAAGTACATCGTGTTGGCTGCTTGCATGGCTTTGGCATGTGTAGTTTTCACTGACATTTAGTGCTAAATATTTTCTACTTGCCTTATGTTTCTTGGAGCCTTATATTATTCAGAGGCATGATTTTTAATATTTTTAAACAAATGGGGTGTTATCATTTTGTTACTAATTTCTAATTTTATTGAACTGTAGGGAGAAAATATTCTGTGTGTAAATTAGCATTTGCTTTTTGACCTAGTATGTGGTGTAAACTGAAATTTGCTTTCTGACCTCATAGTGTATGGTCACGTTTTATAAGTGTTCCATGTATGCTTGAAAAGAAAGTATTTAATTGTTGGGTTAACATACCTTTTATTCTTTCTTTCTTTCTTTCTTTCTTTCTTTCTTTCTTTCTTTCTTTCTTTCTTTTTCTATCTATTCATCTACCTACCTCCATTAAATTGTTGCTCAAATCTTACTAAATCTTGTACTTCGTCTATCAATGGCCAAGGGGAAGAATATTAAAAATCTATGACAAACATGGATTTATCCAATTTCTCCTTTAAAATATATTGAGTTTTGCTTTACACATTTTAAGGCAATGGTGTCTGAGTTTACAAGTTTAGGACTGTTTTATATTTCCAGTTAATTGTTCCTTTTATCATTATGTATTGAATTTTAAAATCTCAAATAATGTTTTTGCTTTAAAGTCTATTTTATTGGATATTAATATAATGTTGCTGCTTTCTTTTGATATTTGCAACTTTACATATCACTTTACTTTCAAAATTTCCGTTTTATTTTAGTCAGGCCTTTAATACATAGAAAATAAGTGAACAAAAATACCCAAGACTTTCTGTCAAATGGGAAGTTCAGTCCATTTTGTTTATTTTGAATACAATTTTTTCATGTGTATTTGTAGGTGTCTTGCTTTTTATTTCCTTTCTGTTTCCTTTTTTCCTGAATATTGTTGGATTGATTTTCTTTTTCTCTTCCCTCTACTGTTCTGGCTAGGAAGTTACACATCTTAGGTATATGTTTTTTTAGTAATTACTATGAAACTTTTAAAACTTTTTATTTTGCAATAATTATGGACTGACAGCAGGTTGCAAACAAATGCACTGTTACATTCTGCGCACTCTCCCCCAGCCCTCTCCTTAGTGCCAATGTCGTACAGAGCTACAATAAAATGGCAAAACCAAGAAGTTAGCACTGGTAAAGATCTTACTTAGATTTCACCAGTTGTACTTGCACTTGTGTGTGTGTGATCAAGATGCTGCTCTGTACCATTCCCCACACCATGCCCTCCCCATTGTCTTTCCCTCCCTGTCCTGAACTTCTAGCAACCGCTAATTCTGCTCTCCATATTGGAACTGTGTTATTTGACAAATGCCACATAAATAGAATCACACAGCTTGTATCCTTTTGAGGTTGGCATCAACCTTGAGGTCAATTCAAGTCGTGGGATCAATAGCATGTCCCGTTTAATCACTGGGCAGTATTCCACGGTGTGGACATACCATGATCATTTAGCCATTCGTCCATTGAAGGGCATTTGACAGTCAGGGGTGCCAGTGAATGTCAAAACTATGACAGCCAGTTTGGGGCTGTCTGAATAAAGCTGCTATGAACATCTGTGTACAAATTCTGTGTGAAAATAATTTTTTTCTGGGTTAAATGCCCCAAAGTATAATTGCCGGGTCCAGTGGTAAGTCCAGTTTTAGTTCTGGAAGGAGGCGGCGAACTGTCGTGCAGAGCAGCTGTACCGACTCCACACCCCCAGCAGCGATGTGTGACGGACAGGATTCCCAACATAAATGCTACCGCTGCCGGACACTTGCATCCCCCTGAACAGCGTAAGAACTGTCGTTTGCTGCAGTCTTTTCTCCCCTCTCTTATATGTTGAGTGTATTAGTTCTACTTAGTTTTATTTTAGTCCTTACCCAAGGACATGTTTATTGATTTTAGAGAGAAAGGAAGGAAGAGAAGGAGAGAAACACTAATGTGAGAGAGAAACATCAATTGGTTGCTTCCTGGACAAACCCCGACTGGGGACTGAACCTGCAACCTAGGTATGTGCCCTGACCAGGAATCGAACCCACAGCCTTCTGGTGTACAGGGTGACACCACGATCAATTGAGTCAGGGCTCTACTCTGTGTTTACACAAAGTGTTTTTAGGGCTCTAATTTCTCTTTTTTCCCAATTAGGCGTTGGTATTGTTGCTTTACACAGTCCATACTTGCCTTATTTATCCATATTTATGTGGTTTTTTTGTTCATCACTGCTCTTAAAAAAAAATAAGTTTTGTTGAGATATCTTTCACATACCATAATGTCCACCCTTTTAAAGTATGCGACTTAGTAGTTTTTAGGTGTACTCACAGAGGTGCGCAACCGTTGCCACTGCTGGATTTCAGGACAGTCTTGTCACCCCCCAAACTCCATACCCCCAGCAGTCACTTCCCACTCACCCTGCCCCTCAGCCCTTGGCTGCCCCGGGTCTACCTGCCGACTGCGTGGATCTGCCTGTCCTGGACATGTTGCAGAGGGATTCCTACGGTGTGTGACCTCTTGTGTCTGCTTTCCTCCACTTAGCACAACAGTTTTAAGCTCATTTGTTGTATCATGTATCCTTCCTTTCCATGGTTACATACAATTCTATTTAAAGGTGTACCACATTTTATGTATGTATTCTTCAGTAGGTAGCCATTTGGGTTGTTCCTACTTTTTGGATATTATGTTATTGTATCTTAATTTTCATCCTGCGTTCAGTGTTCTTCTTGAAGACTTTAGTAGCTCTTTCGGTGAAGTTCTTTGAGTGGACATTCTTTGCTGTTCCGCGGATGTCTTCAGGTCATCTTTCCCCTTGAACACAGATGTACAGGCTGACAGTTGCTTCCTTCAGAACTGCGGTTGTATTATTCTGTTGCCTTCTGACCTTTATTGCTGTTGAGAAGTGGGTTGTCAATCCAACTGTTGCTCCTCTGTAGATATTTGCCATTTTTCTCCAGGTGCTTTTACGATTTTCTGTCACTGGTTTTCAGCAGTTTCACTACATTTTTTCTATATGTGGATTGTTGTTGCTTAGGACTCATGTTTCCTCAATTCGAAGATTCAGGCATTTGACCAATTTTGTTAAGTTCTTCACTATTATCTCTTTAAATATCATCTCTCTTATGTTCTCTCTATTCCCTTCATATGGAACTACTCTTACAAGTCTGTGTGACTTTGTAATTCTAGCCTCATTTCCTAAATCATCTCCAGTATTTTTCAAGTTCTTATCTCTTTGTACTGAATTATGGGTAATTTCCTTGGACCTATCTTCTAGTTCAGTTTTGACCTCCCTCTTCCGAAGTGAGTCTTCAATACATCCATCGGTACATGCATTTTGCTGTACTGTCATTATTTTTTACAAGTTCATTTCCCTTTTAGACTAGAAGCTCCTTGAGAGCACAGCTGTGTTGTGACCTACTCATCAATGCATCTTTGTGACCCTAATGCCTAGGAAAGGGTCTGGCACAAAGAAATTGTTGGTTAAAAACTGTCTGACCCGAACTACTGCCAGAGTGAGGACAACCTGTGCAGAAATAGTAAATTTTGACTCTTGGCCCTGGAAAGATCTCAAAGGGAGTATTTTCTAATCAACTTCACTTGAATATCCCAAACACTCATTTTTGTGAGAGCACAAGCTTGCCCCAGAAATTCAGGTTTTAACAATTTAGAGTGTCCACTGGTGTGCAATGAAAAGCTGCCTGCCAGCTTTTAAAGCCTAGCTAATTTATACTAATTCTAGAAGAACAAGAAATATACAGGGATAAAGCAGGCATTATGGTTCCCTGATAGTCTTTGTTGTCAACTGGTATATCATATTCTTTATTTTTCTCAAAGTTTACCTCATTTTTCAAGGTGAATTCCATGCTCATTAAATTAATTTAGCACTTATTTGTAAATAAGTGACATAGTAAATCCTCACTAATGCCCTTAACTCTTGGGGAGGGAAGCTTCATATGTGCAGTGTTTTTAACAGAAGGTGGTTTAATTACCTCCAAGGACATACAGTAACTTGAGTAAATTACTACCAAGTGCTGTTTCCAATTAGAGGCCCTGGTAAATGTGCTTTAATGACTACAAAATCCTCTTCTGCAATCAGAAGTATCATTTGCATACTGGGAGCAAGCCCTTATAAACTTGGCATTTAAATTAGATTAAAACTGTCTAGTTTACATCATTACTTTATCAGAGTGTTATCTGTTTTCCAGCATCTCAGAATTAGTGGAGGCTCAGAGCGCCTTGCTTTCCCTCAGCCCCTTTCTCCCCTCCGTGGATGTGGAGCCTGCGGAGGGAGGAGAGCGGAGAAGGAAAACGACCTGTGTGATAACACAGCCAGAGAGCAGGCCGATTTTGACCTTGGGGCACTCAGCTTCCGTCTGAAATCATGGGTTGTAATGGGTAACCATCTGGCTCGTCAATGTCAAGTCACCACAATTTAAAAATTAGCGGAATCTGCTTCTTTTTATCAGTGCATGTCAGATAGAGCAAAGATAACAGAAGGGAGGTTGCTGTGCAGCTAAGTGCAGTTGGAAGCACAGGCCAGAAGCACAGGGAGGTGCCCTTTCTGCAGGGCTCGCTCCTGCTGCCACCGCAGCTTGGTGTCTGGCTCTGCCAGGGTATCTCGGCAAACAGATGGTGGGACCCACAGCGAACAGTTTATCTAAGAGGAGGTCCAACATGTCAGCGCTGGGAACTTTTGGGGATGCTTTTGTTTTATTTGGAATTACAATCTCTTATCCTGCTTTTTAAATTTGTTTGTGCCAGAATGTTCTTCTGCATACAGTTAGAGACCTATAATCCATGGGTGGGGCAGTTTGGCCAGATGAAGACGGGATATGGTAACAGGGGTGTGTGGAACTGGTAAGAGTCTGTCCCACTTCTAGCTTTGAACTCAACCATATTCCTGGCTCTGTCTTCAAAACCTAAATTCCGAATCAGACCCGAATGGTGCTAGCACATGGTTCAAATGAACCATAAATTCAGAGCTAGTTTTGAACACTAATAGCCATCTTCAGCTCCCAACTGGAATAATGCTCTCTCCTGTTTCAGGAAGTAAAATATGCCTGAGCATGGAAATGAAGGAGATCTAGTTTTTAGAACCAGAAATATGTACAGGTTGAGAGATTTAGGTCAACTAATCACTGCAGAAATGACCCTGAGAGCCAGACCCTGCAGGGGAAGACGCGTCTGAGACACAGGTGTGCGGTTCACCCGGCCCCCCAGGGCTCCCCTGGGAGGGGCTGGGGCTGTGTTCAGTCTGCCAACAGTAAACAGGCAGACACACGCCTCGCCTCCAGAGCAGTTAGGAAGGGACAGGACACCCAAATCCCTCCTGAAGTATTTGGGGGTGAACACCCATAATGTACACCACTTACTTTCAAATGATATAGCCACACAAAATAAAAGGAGAGAAAGAGAGAGGGTGGCGGGGGGGGGGGAGAGAAGAGGTGTTTTACAAAGTTAACAACTGATGAATCTCCAAGTGAAGGACATATGGTGTTTATTGTCCTACTCTTCTTAATTTTCTATGGGTTGGAAAATTTTCAAAGTAAGAAGTTGAAAAAGGTGCTTTACAGACTCAATGAAATTCTAGAGAACATGTATTGATTTTAAACAAGTTAAAAGGGGAAGTGATAACAAGAAAAGAAATAAAAGTAAGAAATAAGCTGGCTGAGCCAAGGAAAGATAATCCGGAGGAAAAACAAACCCATTGTACAACTTAAAACCAAATGTAGACACTGGGAAAAACACACGGTGTGACAGAAAATGACTAGAAATGAAAATTATCACAGAGAAAATGGCAGATATGGGAGACAGAACATTCGAGGAAGCTCACATAGGATGCCGTGCATTCGGTCTCACATCCATTTGGTGTTTACTCAGCACCTGCTAACCATTAGGTCTGCTGTCAGAAATTAACTTCCCTGTGCTGAAATCTAGATGGCAGGGCTGCACCAGCTCTGGAGCCCTGGTGTGGAATCCACTCCTTGCTTCTCCCAATTTCCGGTGGCAGCTGGCACATCCTCGGTTTATGGTTCAGTCACTCCTGCCTGTCTCCGTGGTGGCCACGCTGCCCTCTCCTCTTCCGTGCGAAATCTCCCTGTGCCTCCCTCTTATGTAAAGATACATGGAAGGGCATTTAGGGTCCACCCAGATAGGCCTGGACCATTTCCCACCTCAAGACTTCTAACTAAATCACATCATCAGTAGAAGGAGTGCCCTGAAGGGCCTTGAAAGAGAAGCTGTCAGAGTAGCTGGACGGAGAGGCAGGCAGTAGGCATGGATCTGTAGGTGGGGCCATGAGAACAAGGTCTCTGAACCAGAGAAGGCAGGTCCGGAGTTGACTCTGGGAGACTCTTCCTGGCTGTAGTGTGGAGGGTGGACTGGCAGGGGGCAAGAACGGGGTGGGGGGTGGGGGGGAGTACTTGGGAGCTCAGAGAAGTGGGGGCAGTGAGGAGAGTTCATTACAATGGGGCCATAAAGAAACAATATTCACAGCAGCAAGAGTTGGAGACCATCCTTACCACTAATCTTCCCCTTGTCTGTAATTCAGTTGTTTACAACATTAACCCAAGCTGTGGTAGAACTATAATCCCATTTGTGGAGGAGAAGAAAACATTTCATTCAGGAACAGATTTTTCATTTGGTACTGTGGCTACTGTATGCTGTAAGGTTATTGACTTTCCATCCTGAGAAGGTCTCACGACTCTGAACCCGAATCTGGAGATTTAAAACCTGCAGACAAGGCCAGGGCTGCCTAAGAGGGCATTGGTGCCCTTCACAGCTGTGCCACGCCAGGCCTCTGGTCAACCCGAAAACCCAGGCAGACGAGCCTGACACATTGCTTTCCCATACAGTGAAGAACTAGTACACATTCTTCCTTTGGCTTGGGAATGCATTTACTTTCATAATTGTATGTTCGCACATTTTTACAATGGTATGTTTTTAAAAAACTGAACTCCATTGAGGGTAAGCCTTTCCAAACTTACTAAGAAGCCACCATGTTGTGTTTTTTTTTTTTTTTTTGCTCTTGAGAAATTTAAGTTTTAGCAGAACAAATTAATGGAAAAAGTAATACATTTAATGACACATACTTTGGGGGCTTTTAACACTTTGCTAAAAGAAAGAGCAGCAATAGGCAAAAAGGTGAGATAATCAGTTCAGGAAGTCTTAAACTTGGTTCTACTACAAAACAAGTTAACCCTATACAATATTGGAGAGGGAATATTCGAAACAAAGACAGACATTCTGAACCCAAAGGACGCTACTGATTGCATACAGATCAACATAAGCAAGCTCCCATAACTTTCAAATTGTACAAGAACATATTCATAATCATAATTTTAAAAGTACGTAATCTTTTGTTTCCAAAGAAGCAGGCTGCAGGTGGCCTTTTGCAGGGCCAGCCCAGGGTTGAGAGGGGGCTTCCTAGCCTGAAGCTGGACACTTGTGACTGGCTCAGTGACAAGTCTTTCCCCCTCCTGTCAGGTTTCTGGAGTGCATGTCCCTTCTGAAAACACTGCGTGCCTTGAACTCTGGCTATATTTGACCAGATCCGCCCCTCTGGAGACTGAACTCTGTTGTTCATGCCAGGCCCCAGCCACTAGGGAAAATGCTGCCTTGATGTTGGGGCGGGGGGTGGGTCATGCCATTGCCACTCACTGACAGACCTCTGCCAGAGACTCCTGCAGCCCGCACCAACCACCAGACCAGATCTGTCTGACATCAAGTTCAAATTTCCTACAACTCTCAAGCATTGCCATTTGGACTCTTCATTGCCTTTAAAGGGCCAGTCCTCACGGCCAAGATAATATCTCCTATTTCAAAGCCCCCCATTCCTGGCAAAATCCTCACACTCTCCTACTCCGGCAGCCAAGTTCCAACACACCTCATGGTCAGCCCACACAGGACACCCGCAGGACTCATCAGTGGTGATTGTGATTTGGATCTGCAAGTATATTTCATAAGAATAATAAAATGTTCTACATGTAATGCAGTTTTCTCTTTTTTATGGCCATGGCAGCTGCTTGCAACTCGAGATCTGCTTGTACCAAGTGCACAGAGACTACACATTTCTCCACTGTGAGGACTCACACCGCCATGTCCAAAGGTCTATTCCAAAATTTCCACTTCTTCTTCAGCTCTCTAATTTATAATTACATAACTATACCCAGTTTGTCCTGGAAGCTTAACAAAGACAGTTATCAGATAGTATAAGAGAGAGCAGCTTCACACCAGTCCTTCATTTGTTGCTTTCAAGTATTTCTAAAGCATTCTCTCTCCCCCCTACATTATGTCAGTATGTGATGTACAGGACCTGGCAGAAGTAAGGCCTGCTTGAGTGTGGTCGGTAGGGTAATAATACGGGTGTAATAATTTATAGTTTTAATTTGAACATTTCACTTAAAATGTCATATGGTGTGCTTGAGTGTGATAGATACTGTTATGTTACAGAATCACAGGCTTATGATTTTGTAATAAAAAATTTAGTAATAAAAATGCATTATTTGTGCAGGACGCTGTCTATAGCTACACTTTGAGGACACAGTCCACATTTCCTGATGTCTTTGATATCACTGCTCCGCTGAGAAGTTATGACTTTTATCGAGTGGAATGCTGGCTGCATTCAGGCCCTTACTGTTGACGAGCTGATCAAGCTTAATGTGGGCTGTGACCAGAGGGAACACGGGCAGCTGTCTCCCAAACAGCCCGGAAAAATCCAAACTCTGCAAGTGCAGAGCCCAAAGGAATAAAAAAACACCCAGAATTCACAGGACTCACCTTGAACTTGAGTGAGATAATGGCAATACTAGGTGGCTTTTAGGACTCTTACACAGCACTGCACTCACATACCACAGCTATTTCACCTAGATCCAGCACACGGTTAGAAGGTTCCTACCTCCTAAAGGGGTGGGTGTTGGTGGTAAAGAAACGGATAAGCAGGTAGAGGTACAATAGGGACTGAGCCAGGGACACTGCCTTTGTCAGTTGCTCCCCTTTGACTTCTCCATCAGTGGGAAAGACAAGAGAAGTTCTTTGGGGGAGGTGGGTGGGGGCGTAAGTCTAGAATTTAAAAATAAGTAGCTGCTTAGAGATGATGTTAGTAGAAATGTTTCAGAACTTGATCCTGTAAGTTTTGGAGGCGATGATGGCTCAGGTCCCGCCTACAAAGACAAGGCAGGCTGAATAGAGAGCTGCGTTTCGGGCTGCTCATGTGAGACGGGATGCAGGAAGGAAAGGTCCTGGGGGAGCTGGGACGGTGTTAGCCTGAGAGCTGCCCAAGGAGACAGTAACCCAAAGGTGGGGGAACCAAGCTCACCTGGTGGGCACTGCACTGGGGCCACACAGCACCCCCTTCTTTTGGTTGCAGGACCTTCTTTTATCCAGCCCTTTCCCCAGGGAGGCTATGTTCTTTGGGGACACCATGCCCAGTAACTCTAGCCATGGTGACCGGTATGGGAAAGGACATGGACCTAACCTCTTCCAATTAGACTAAAGCCCATGTAATTTCTTTGGTTGAGAAAGCCAAGCTTTCCCTCCTGGAAGTGACAGGGAAAATGTAGGGCAGAGTAGTGAGCCTATAACAGTGGAATCGACCACCCTGAGGAACAAAAGTTGAAGAGAAGAGGGAGAAACTGAGTGAACACCATGTTGTTAGAGCCTCTGAATCAAAGCTATGGGAACCCAGAGTTCTTCTGGCCTTTTACGACGCCCTGACTCCATTTCTTTTATTAATTAAGCCAGTAAGTGTTAGGTTTTAGATTTTCTGTGACTTGCAAATGAAGCCTCTTAACTTACAAAGCATTCTTGGTAGGAAAGCCAAGGTCAAAGGCCAGAAGAAAGAGGGACTCCTATCGTAGGCTAAAGAAGTCGGGCCAGTGGTCCAAGTTCCTGAAAGGAGAAAACAGTTTGAGAGGTGCAAAGAAGGTGACTTAGGGAACCACTACTGAGTGTGTAGGCAGGCAGCAGAACTCTGTGTGGCCTGCCAAGGCCAGGGTGGGTCTCTGAGAAGTCATGCCAGGACAAATACAACCTTCTGTGAAGTATGGAGCTCATAACTAAACATATCTAGCTGTGCTGGGAGTGACCAAGGTTCCAGGCGGGTGACAAGGTGAGGCCAATGTTTCACAGGTGTGCACATGATGAGAGCTATGTGGAGGCACCTGCCGGTCCCCAGGCAGTTAGGATACTCTCATGAATCAGGATAAATGGGGTGAAAGGCTCTAACTTTATGTAAAATTAAGTCTGTCAGAGAAAAGATGGGGGTAGGGGTGGGTTATAAAAGGTATAAACTAAATAGAGCACATATTGGATTTTTAGGAAAAAATAAAACAAGCTAAAATAGTGGCATCCAAGCCTTAATGTTAATACTGAGCCTTCCCAGGCTAGGGGTGCTGGTCTTGCTGGTGGGCTAAAAACCACAGTGTCTGCAGATGTGATCCCACCACTGCCACCAGAAACTCTGTCAGCTGTTCCCACGTCCTCGACCCAGAAGCCAAGAGAGTGACAGGAGACATGGGAAGAATCCTTGCCCTCGTACTTCCACATACCAAGTGTTCCAGTTAGAAAACTGATGCGATTAGGAAGCGTTCTGGGTATGGATATATTTGGAGAGTGAAAGTGAGACAAACATCAAAGGGAGTGAGGAAGCCACGAGATAAAGAGAAATCAGTGGTTTTAGAGTAAAGAAAGGTTACTTCAAATAACTGATACGATTTCTCTTATTTGCATTTGTAATGAGCTAACTCCAATGACTAGTTAGAAGTACTATATATTTAATGGCACTTCCTGTAAGATAGGTTGCCTGTAACACTACTAATCACCACTGTTTATTGAGCGCTCTCTATGCACCTGGCACTTGGCTATTTGACATACGATGTATTGTCTTATTTTATTTCTACACCCACCCTACAGGTGCGTAGTGTGATTGTCATTGCCATTGCAACAGAGAAAGCCACACTTTGGGGAAAATAAGAAACATGGCAACACATCCAGTAAAAAGGCTGAGCTTTTAAATTTTAAAACTGCACTATACAAGAACTAAAAGGACATTTTAGTGAATTTCCCCTAAAAGGACAATTTAGGGGAATTTCATCCTTTCCATGGTAGGCTCTCAAATGCCAATTGGAACAATCACCCACCTTCATTTAAAAATTGTTTTTAAAATTCTCATAAGCAAAAAAGTAAATATGGATTACCATTTCCCACACTTTCTGGGTAAAACATGCAAAATGAACAGTTTTAGCAATGCTAATGTTAGTGTTAAGCTTTTTAAAATGGTAGAATAGACACAGACAACTGAAAGGAGAAAGCTATAGATGAACAAAATGAATTGTTATAAGGCAAACACCCTTATAACACCGTCCAGGTCAGGAAACAGAAGCTGGGTGCCCACCGAAGCCCTTCCTGTGCCCCATCAGGTCTCGTCCTCTCCTATCCCCCAGGGAAACACTGGCCTGACTTTGTGGCCATCGCTTTGTTGCTTTTCCTTACAGTTTTAGCACCCAAGTCTGGGTCCCCAAACACTGAAAGCTGTCTTTTATCCTGATGGAACTGTTAGGAACTGTTTTTTGGTTTTTACCTTATTTGGAAACGCAGACACAGCCACATACAGCAGCGCCTCATTTGCATGTTCTGGAGTCTGGGAAGCCTGACTACCGGAAGCCCTCCTACAAACGGACCTTGAGAGCTTGTGTGGCGGTTCTAACAGTGGAGCAGCCACTCGTACACCCATGACCATGACCAAAGGCAGCTTCCAGAGGCGCGCATCTGGGCCGGTGAGGGAGGAGGGGGAAGGGGACACCCGCCTAGCCAGCCAACCAGCCAAATCAACCCTGATGAGTATAATGAGGATGAGAAAGAGGAAGAAGCTGAAGAGCAGAATGTGACTGGAGAGGAAGAGGAGGATGAAGAAGATCTTGGTGAAGACAAAAGGGGTCAGAAAAGAAAACGAGAACCTGAAGATGAGGGAGAGGAAGATGATTCCTATTGTGATTTGATTGTTTTTACCTGTATACCCCAAATCCCACCCCCGAAACACTGCTGTGGAAATGAGGGGGGAAAAGTGTACTGGGGGCTGCGGGGGAGAGGGGGGGCGGGGGGGGTGGAATAAAATACTATTTTTATTGCCACTTAAAAAGAAATCAACCCTTGCAATCAACGGGGTGACAGATGTCACAACCAGATCACCCTCACATCCTAAGTCTATTTGAATCCACAGGTTCTCCTTCCATTCATTTTTCTCCCTTCGTTTTTCTTGTTAAAATGATTTAGGAAGAAGCTGACACGTAAACCTATATACACCGGCAAAGTTGCCCATAGCCTGATTTTTGCTGATGGTATCATAAAGAGGATACCAGATGGATTTAAATGCAAACACCTGGTCTGCCAAATTCACAAGAGCATTAAGACTGTTCCTCTAATAAGGACCACAGGATTATCATTATTACAAAAACTTTGATAGAGTTGCTTTAACTCTATTTAGACTCTACTTCTATTTAGAAACAGTCAATCTGTTTCTTCCTTCCCTCTGCTTACTGTCTTCTACATATGCGTGCATCTCACAGAGTATCAGGAAGAGGGAATGTGCCATGTCACAAAGACAAAGAGGGCAAAAAAAAACCCCAATATGCATAAACGAAACAAAAAAGGGATTTTTCTTGGGAAGGAAATGAAGAGGTTCCACAAACCTCTACCTGATCCTTTGGTTATACGTAAGTTTTAGCACTTTTCTTTCTTTAAGGGACAAGTCTGAGGCAGCTACTAGCAAAACAGAGGTAGATGGAGGTAAAGCAAAATCAATAAAAGGGCAACAGGAAACTCAATACGCTCTTTCTTCCGAACAGTGAGAGGAGCCCTATTCATTTCCCCCTCACATGTATTCTTTTCATTCCCCCACCACATTCTTTTCAAGCCCTAGTTTCTAAGCAATGGCCTGCAGGCATGGAATAAAAATAGTTCTGCAGTTAAACCTACTTACTGTAAGAACTCGGGGCAAGTTATTTAACACAAGTTTCCTTACGTGAACAGTGAGGATAATATGTACCTTACGACGTTGTTGGGGGCTCCAGTGAGATAATAGCTATAAAGTGTCACACAGTAAATGCATAACAAATGTCAGCCTCTTTGCCTGGCCTCTTCCTTGCCAAATTGTATCAATTTTCCTTTAAATGTGTTGACTTTAAAAATTCAAGCCATTGAAAATCAAAAGTTCACATAAAGGACATCAAAAATTCCAAACTTTCATTTCACCCTATGCAGAATAAACCTTTTGACCATGTCCTTGTGAACTTATATATTTAGCAATGTGCTATGCACAAACTTAAAGAACCAGCAGCAAAACTCTGCCTCCCCCTTAAAACCTTGCTGGTTTGGAATTTATTCAACCAGATAGCAAGAGGGAGCCTGGAAATCTATTCCAACCCGAATTTTACAGGTAAAGAAAGTGAAGCTCAGAGTGACTTGCCCAAGTCCACTAGTGTAACTAGTACACCAGTTAATGGCAAAGAATAGACAACAACTTCTAACACTGGTTGCAAGTTGCCCACAGAGGTCAGTAGGTCGAAGAGATGAGAGGAAAGAGAGAGGCTTCCGTGGGGAGCCCAGCTGTGCTCCAGCTCAGTTACGTGGGAAAGAGGGCCGAGCATTGCTAGAACTTCTAATATTTACAGAGATCCTGGAAACTTGAGACTTCATAAATAATCCACTCAGTTTTAAAGGTTGGCAATGCATTAAACATTTTCTAAACCCCTCTTTAGGTCTAATGGGCTGGATTTGGTCTACAGCTGGCCAATTTGAGGCCTCTGCATCCTGCGAACCCTAATTTAAATGTCGTTTATTTAATTTGCTTTCTCAAACTCCCTGCTCAAAAAACCTTCAATGGTTCCCCACTTTCTATAACATAAAACCGAACTCCTTAGCCAGCCCTTCAAGGCAATCAATCGATGATGATATTGAAGACCCCAAACTATATTTCTACCTTACGATCAGTCTCCATCTTCCAGGGTGACCAGAATGGCCACTGACTTCTGTTCTAGGTCCAGAAATGCCCAGGTCACATGGGATGCCCCTTGGTCCCCAGACCTTTCCTTTTCATGGAATGCCAACCATCTGTGTGCTCCTTCAGTGAAAGTCTGTCTATATTTAAGTGTCTCACTCAACTACAGCCTCTCCCCAGCACATCCCTTATGGTGCTGGTTAAAAGCCACCTTCCTCTGAGTTTCCATAGGACTTTATGTCACTCATAGGACACCTACCGCATACTTGTTGTGGAGTTACCTGTATCTTTCATGTCCCCAAGCACCTAATAAAGTTCCTGGAAAGAAGGCGTTTGGGTCTGAAGACTACAGTTAAACCCCTCTTTATCCACATTGTGGTTTCAGTTACCGGCCATTCACTGAGGTCTGAAAATATTCCAGAAATAACTTGTAAGTGTGAAATTTCATGCAGTCTGAGTAGCCCGAAGATACTGCAGGCCTTTCCGATCCCCCACCTGGGACATGAATCACCGGTCTGTCCCACACATCCATGCTGCAGAAGCTCCCTGCCCGGTAGTCTGGCTCCCTACCCTGAATCCTGGGTCAGTCACCTGGGTTACTGGATGGACTGCTGCAGTATCACAGCGCTGTGTCCAGTCACCTTTATTTTACCTAACAATGTCCCTGATGTGTAAGAGTAATGCTGACAATTTGCAAGAGCCAAAGAGAAGCCATAAAGTGCTTCCTTCGAGTGAAAAGGTGAAAGTTCTCAACTTAAAGAAAGTCAAAAAACTCGTGGGTTGAGGTTGCCAAGCTCTATAGTAAGAATAAATCTTCTATTCACGATAGTGTGAAGGAAGAAAAAGAAACTCATGGTATTTTGCTGCCGTACCTCAAAATGCAAAAGTTACGGCCACAGAGCATTTAAATGCATAGTTAGGATGGAAAAGGCATTAAATTTGTAGGTGGAAGAGATGGACAGAAAATGTGTTCCGACTGATGACAACATGTTGTGCCTGAAAGCACTGAGCCTCTGCAAAGACTCAAGGGAGGCCCTGGAACGTGGGACCGTGAGCCACTTATTTCAAGAGACAGTCATGATATTTTGAGGAAATGACCAAAACTACATAATTTTTAATACAGTATGTTGATACAATTGTTCTATTTTGTTATGTTATTGTTAATCTCTTACTATGCCTAATTTATGCCTTAAACTGTATCATAGGCATGTATATACAGGAAAAAATATACTATATGTAGGGTTTGGTACTATCTGTGGTTTGAGGCATCCACTGGGGGTCTTGGAACATGTCCCCAGAGGGGACACTATGGTATGTTGAATATCCTCACAGTGCTTTGTACAAAGCAGGGGGCTCAATAACCATCTCAGAAACGTTATCCTTTTACACTGAAAACTGGTGAGTTGAATATACAGAAAATATTTTTGTAGGATTCTATGGCATCTGTACATTTACAGGCAGACTCCTGAGTGAAGCAGAAGGGGCAAAGGCCGCACTTCCCGGGGTCCCTAAACCATTCTCCCTGCTACCACTTTCCCCTCTACTCCCTACTTTCTACTTGTTTTGAGATTCCCTCCTTTGGAATACTCCCATCTTTGCCTCAGATAACATTGATTCTATGAGGCCACTGTTGAATATTCATCTCTTACATAAAAGTGTTTCAGGGCAGTGGGTCTTTCTCTGTGAGTCAGGTTAATTTATTAGATCTGATGGTTATCAGTTGGCAAGGCCCACGGAGCTGGGATATCAGGGAACAGACACTGTCCAAATAGTTAAGTTGCTGTAAAGCTGATGAAAAGCCTGGCCATCAACCAAGGGTAATTCTGAGAATGGGAATCCTAAACTTTTATCTCACATTTTGTTTTTCTTCAGCCACCCCCATTTTCAGCCTCCTATTTTCAGTTACTGCCAAAAAAAAAAAAAAAAAAAAAGAAAAAGAAAAAAAGAAAAATTAAACTCCATTTAATTTTTACTGGCCTGGTCAGCACTAGAGGCATTCAATAAACTGTTTGCTGAATGACTTTTTAAAAATCAACTTTTACTTTTGATTAAAAAACAAATGCAATTACTAAAAGGGTAAGAGATGACAGTCTTACAAGTCAGCCTGAATTTGCACAATAATAGGAAAAGTCGATGTGGTCTTACCTCACACTAGCTATAACTCACATGTCAGCTGAGTAATTTCAATTAGCATATTCTGGACTGACCCTTCCTAACCTTTATGAATAAATTGTGAAAGACAAGTCAAGTTTTGCAAATGAAATCCTCACATTTATGTCACATGATAATCTGAATTCAGGTCTCAAAGAGCCAGGACAACTTTGAATTCTAGGAAACACTCAAGGAAAACAATGGCACACATTTCCACTGTGAAAACAATGGTTTCTCCTGTTTTGAACGATGCCGTGGGAGGCCACATCTACTTACCACTCTAAGTTCCTGACCAAAAGAGAAAAATTCATTCTTCAATTTTTATTAGCAGGGTTCCTAGTATAAGCACATTATAATATCATATAAGCTCACAACATATACTAGCACTAGCCTAACACTTACTCAAATAGCTTCCCATAAAAAGGAATTTTCTCTGTAACTCCTGTGGGTGGAAGAAAGGAGAAATGGAATAGTTTCCCAACCGGGGGAGCAAGAGGCTCTGGGCCCCCATATTTGTCCTATTTTAGCATATGTTGTGGTCAGACTTAAGGCAATAGTTTCCCCTCTGTAGAAAACTAAGGTGGACATGCTTACTTTGTCTTTACATAAATCATCTTGGGTTAAATGTTTGAAACAGAATTTTAACATTTCAAGTGACATTCAAAACCCTTTTTATCCATAAAAGGATTTTGGACATTTGTTCATTGGTTAGAAACCCCACAACAAATATTTTATGGTTATATTGTTGCAAAATAAAAAGGCCTGTGGATTTGGTAAAGAACCCGATCGAAGTGACACAGTAGGGTGGCCTGGAATGCAGGTATCAAGATCCCTCGCCTTCACCAGAAAGATAACAAAAGCAGCTAGAGGAAGGGCCGTCGGAGGTCTTTTTCTGATCTTCAATCAAACCCGTACTGAAAGGGCAGCCCTGGTCCTCCAGTTTCCTTTGATGTCCTTAAGTGTATATTTCCAGTGTAAACTGGAATTATTTAGGCTGACAACGTTTTCCCAAAGGGCCAGTGAGGTTTAGCCGCGCTCCTCGCGCGGAAATGCAGGAGCTGCACCGAGGCAGCGGGAACACACACGCTCAGGCAGAGCATCTGCGCAGTGGTGACATCTGGTTGCTCTTAATGAGTTCCCTGCTTCCGAGAGGGTGGTGTCACTGTTTTTAACTGTAAAGTGATCCTGGGGGGGAAATGTGGACATAGGAGATTCACCCCACGCTCCCAGACTCCTGGGAGAACAGGGCAAATTCAGGCCGGAGAGGCGGGCTTGTTCGGGGCCAGGAGGCCCAGGAGTGACCCCGCAGAGGTCAGGGCCGCAGACCTGCGCGCCCCACCCCGGGGGACTGACGCCCGGGAGCGGAAGCCCGGGGACCCCCGCTCGGCCAAAGGAGGGGCAGTTAAGTCAGCGAGCGCGGACACCGGGCCGGCTCGTCCCACGTGCACCGCCCGCCCGGCGTCTCTGCTGGTGGGCGCGAGGACGGCCGGGGAGCGGGAGGCGCCGCGGGCCCGCGCCCGTCCGCGCCGGGCGGCGGGGCGGTGGCCCTTACCTGGTTCCTGCGGTACCACTCGCGCGACAGGGAGCCGTTGCCGGCGCCCGGCGCCCCGTACGTGAAGTTCTGGGGCAGCCCGTCCAGGGCGGCCGAGGCGGCGTCCCCGGGGCCTCCGAGCGCCCGCGCCGCCATTAGGTCTCGCTCCCGGCGCTCGGGCTCCGGCTCGGCCGCCCCGCGGCCCGGATGCTCCGCGAGGCTCCGGGAGGAGGCGCGCCCCGCCGAGGCCGCGCCCGGGCCCCGCCGCGGCCACTTCCTGCTCGACGCCGGGGCCGGACCCGCGCCCCGGGCCACCCGGCTCCCGCCCGCGCGCGGCCGCAGGTGCGCCTCTCGCCCTGCCCCGCCCGGCGCCGCGCGGCCTCGCTCCTCCCGCGCCAGGTGCCCGCGGGGAGCCCCGCCGTCTGCGGCCTCGAGGGACGGCCCTGCCCGCTCCACATCCCCCGCCAGTGCCTCGGGCAGGTCCACGCTGCCCCGGACTCGCCACCGCGCCGGCCTGCGCCGGTGGTGTCCGCACCTGTCAGGGCGACAGTGTGGTCATCGCCAAGTACCCTGCCAGCCCTTCTAGCGGGCGCTTAGTCACTGTGTTGAGGCGACTGGGAGTGAAAGGAGACGCAGGCCATTCCAAAGCAAGCTACCTTTGCTTGCCTGTACCTGGCAATTCCAGCTCTCCATTGCCTACATAGTGTGCCTCACCTGTATTTTGAAATTGTTCGCATATGGAAACGTAATGAGTTCCAGAAAATATTGTAAGCAAGCCGAGAAGGAAGATTCTCTAGGTTAAACTCAATGCCAACACTGGCTAGATCCTTCCTGGAATAAAGGAGAGAACCTCCAGGGGTAGCTGGAGGACCCCAACCTGTGCTTGGGGTTGGATAGGGCTTCCTTCCAAAGCAATCAGAAGGACTTGCTGAAAGGTTGCCAGCTACTGGATGCAGGAATTTAGGATGAAAGATAAGTGTGTTGTTAATGGTCTTAAGGAACTCTAACCAGATGGTTGCCGGTATTCAATTCTGCTGTGTTATAATACTCTAAAGGATCTGCAAGGTTTCTCTCACCTTTGGAATGTAATGATCCTACATTGTTAACCCCTAGTGCTGGAACTTGCCTTTGTTTATTTGCTTACAGAGAGCTGAGATTCTTCTTCTATAGTGTGCTTTGACTGCCACAACTTCAGGAGAGAGAGGCATATCCTAGAAAAGAGGATGGCTGCCTAACGGGGAACAGAAGGAATGTGCAAATGAGTGAAGAAAATGGGAAAGAGTCATTTCAGACACAGAAGAAACAAGACAAGTCATCTCAGAAGTTGTAGGATTTCTTGCTTGAGCACGCCAAGTGTTTGGCAAGCCGTTCATATGGTAGATAGTTCCACTTGTAAGAGGCTGGTTTATTTCGAATAAACATCTGAAAGAAGAGTGCCTATTTTGAGTATTTTCTATACATCACATGCATTTGTGTTGGTGATTTTATTCATGCTTCTCGGTTGCAATGCCTTGGGGTTCAAGAAACAGAACAGCTAAGTTAAAGTGGCTTCAACAACAAGCGTCTGTTATCTCTGGAGGGTGGGGAATGTGGCTATTTGTGGTTCTATGATGCCCTCATTTCCATCTTTTCGCTCTGCCATCCCCGAGGTGTTGGCCTTGTCCCTTTTCATGGTGGCAGCTGCAGGCATTACAGGCAAGCATGACCACATTTAGAAAGGAAGTGGGCATTTCTTTTCGTGCGTCTTTTTATTACAGAGGAAAACCTTTCTCAGAACCCTCCCAGCAGCCTTCCCTCTCAGGTCTCATTAACCAGGACTGGGTCACATGTACATGTGTTACCTGCAAGGGAAGCTGGGAAAATGGCTCGGGCGTTTCCAACCTTCCGAGAGGGAAGTGAGCTCTGCTGGTAGGGAAGAACAGGGGTGCAGAGGGAGGGCGCCCCCAGCAGAGCCGGGAACGGCCACTCTAGTATATTCTATCTGCCAAATTGTGACTAGTCAGTCATACAGTATCAAGCAAAATAATAAATGGATCAGGTTTCTTTACTGTTAAAAATGCTTCCAAACCTCCCCACTGATGCAATGAAGTCCACACTTCTTAAGCCTGGCATATTTGAGAGCCTTTAGGATCTGGCCCCCACACTCTGCTATACTCAGCTCATTCCCATTTTATTTTTTTAATTAAAACAATATTTTCAGGTTCTTGGATTTGTTTAAAAATCTCTCATGCTAGAGAAAGACAGCACTTGGTGCAGAATAGGTATGATGTGCAGCCCGTGACGCACTGTTTGTTCTCCGGATTCCAGGAAGCCGCTGCAGTTGCTCTGGCTGTCCTAGCAAGTGGGGGGGTGGCTGAAACAAAGACTTCGTGACCAGGGTTCCTTCCCACACAGTTCACAAGGAGGCGGCAGCAAGAGCGGTGTGAGCTATTTTGGTCCCAGCAGTGTAGGCAGAGCTGGAGGCTGTTCAGGACTTTGGGATGGCTCTGCCTCTTGCTGGGGTTTCTTCAGGGGGTGTCCTGTTCACTGCAGAGGATGCCAAGCGCCTTTGATCGACATCCTGTCCTCAGCGCTGGAAAGATGGAGGTCTGTCTTCCTCGGTTAATTCAAAGAATTCTATTCTGGTGCCACATCATTTGAAGCTGGGCTTCGTGGTGAACTCAGAGAGCGGGGTTACATTTTGCCCACCTTGCCTGGGATCACCTCTTGCAGCATCCACACAATAGATGTGTTTATTGAAATTCATCTTCAGTGTGAATCAGTCAATACTCATTTCATTAATGATGAGTGTCCAAGGGCAAAGGTAGTTATTATGATAAATATTAATTCAGATATCTCACTTCATATACAAAAGCCAACTTCAGGCTATATGCTTTAAGGAGAAAAGCAAAACTTTAAACATTTTAGAATAGCATGATATGATTTCTACAGTGGATATTTTGAACAGTGTTAAAATGCAGATGTTACAGGCAGACTGTCTGGGTTCAAATCCTGACTCCAGTGCTTATTTGCTGTGTGACCTTGATCGAGTTGCTTAATTTCTCTGTGCCTTTCTTCCATCATCTGTGAAAGGGAGATCATGAGTGCTGAAACAGAGAAGGTAGTCAGTAAGTCCTGGCCTTTACTATGTATGACTTTAGGATAGGGAAAGATTCCTTAAACAAACAAACAAACAAACAAAAAATACAAACCACAGAGGAAAATTGATACATGCAATTAAATGAAATTAGGGCTTTTATACAACAATAGAGTACAAAGTATGAAAAGATAAATCACAAACTGAGAACATTTATTTGTCACACATAGACTGATAAAGGATTCACATCCAGAAATATATAAGTAACTCCTTAGGAGTCTGAAAAAGTGGCATTTCAAAGACATGTTAACCTAGTCACACAAAAACATCAGACAGGACTCTCTTATGGCAAAGATAAGCCTTTTACTAAAGGAGTTGTAGGCCTGGGGCATGACCACCCACCATGACCCACCACATCAGGAATCCAGGATCAGATCACCCTATGCGATTACTCTGAGTTAGGTCTATTACAGCACCGCCCCCTTTATTTGGTCCACACTCAGGTCCCAGGTTCATAAAGCTAAAGGGAAGGTGGCAGATTGATTACTGTTCCCAGTCCTTGGTGTTCTCGGTGCAGGGATGTCTGCCTTATACATCCCTTCATTGCTGAGTGACTGCAGTGCAGTTCCTTTCACTAGAGGCATCTTCCTAGGGATACTGGGTTTGGCCACCTGGCTTGCTTTGGAAATGGGGGCAGAGCAACAATAGGACAGTTCTGGGCCAAGACCTTAAGAGGTATCCTTCTTACTCCGTGCTCCTGTGCTCCATCCTGAAAAAAGTATGCTGCAACCAGCCACTGGTCCAGAGAGAATGCAGAAACCTGTGGAACACACCTCAAGCTAATCCTTGCCACACCTGACATGTATGCCCACAGACAAGAAAGTAAATATTGGTTGTTACAAGCCCCTGAGATTTTGAGAGTATCGCACAGCAATGCCGATAGATTAAGAGCATTCCCAAGCAGCTTCATTTTGAGAATCCTGGTGAAAGACTCTGACTGGCCTGCTATGGGACATGTGACCCAGTCCAGGATCAGTCACTGAGGATAGTGATTTGGTACCATGAGTGACCCTCCTGGGTCACATGCCCACTTCGTTCAGGGAGGAGGGAGTCAGTTACCAAGGTGAGGAGAAGGAAAGCTGAGTAGACAAAAGCAATAGGTAATATTGTGGAGAACCTGCATAGAGCAGTGCCACAGAAATGGGCAGGAGAGAGGAGCAAAAATGAGGGTGTGTTGAATAATGCCATCGACAGCAGAAAGGACAGCGAGGCAAGAAATAATACATGTAGGTTGGCTTTGGCAATAATGACGAATAAAGGTCACAGGTGATTTTTTTCTCTGAACAGTTTCAGCTAAGTGTTGGAGTGACTGCCAGGCTATGGTTAATGATAATATTTCAATAAATTCAAATTCACTATAGGAATGTTAGTTTTTTTTAAAAACGACCTTAGATAAGGAACAGGTTAGGCGTTTGATCTATTTCCTCATCACTTTGAAGCCACAGGAGGCTTTGGGAAGGGGATTGTGGGAGATGAGTGTTGAGGAGGGGGAGCTCCCTGGAGGGTGGAGCCGAGCTGAAGGTGGAGCACCGTCCTGGGGTGACCCTTGGCCCGCAGCAAAGGGAATCGCTTCTTTGGGAACCCTGTGAACAAGAAGATGGGATCCAAGCCACAAAGAATTTAAAAGAGCCGGGTTTAGGGAGAGGTCACAAGGGTGGGGAGAGAGGTCAGGGAAGGAGAGAACTTATAAGACTAGCTGGTCTCAGGCCTGGAGAACCAAAAACAGAGCCAGCTCTGGACACGAGCATTCGATGAACACCATGTTAATGCAGTGTCCTTCCCTTTTAGGACACTGACCTTTTCTCGACTTCTTGAGAGACCGCTCTTCTTCTCCTTCCCCTGTCCTTCTCATTTTGTCCCTCCTGCCTTTACTGCTGTCGGGCCGTGTAGGACTTCCCAGGGCGGTGTCCCACCCAGCGGGGCCTCCCCAAACAGCATCCTGGCATCTCCCTCTACCTCATCTTTGATCATGCTGTCTTACGTCTCATTCTTTTGCTTTCTGCTTTCAAAGAGGCCTCTGGGAATGAATCCATCCCAAACACTAATATAATAGATATTCTTCTGCATTATTTGCCTTTCAAATGGGCTTTCCTGGTAACATGACATTGTGTCCCCAGGAGTTATTTTGTCAATGGAGGGAGAATTTGGGCAGATGGAAGTGGGCATGCAAAACTGTCCCTCAGATTTTACCACGTAACAGGTTTGTCACTGATGAGGCTGGTCCTGAACTGTAGGAGGTACTGAGGGAGGTTCAATAACAATCTCACTGTCAGGAATAAAGTTTTTAATTTTTGGTGTCAACACAACAGGTTTTAGACATGATAGCTAAACAAAAGTGCCCCAGAGTGAGAAATAGAGGGTCAGACAAATGGCCACATACCTGAGGTCAAGAGGCTGCAACCCCATCCTGGTATTTCCTCTCCTTCCACTTCACAGTCACAGATATTCTTCCATCTGTTACTTTACTTGATCCTCACAAAAGCTTTGTGAGGTAGGCAAAGCATTTGTG
Organism: Artibeus jamaicensis; assembly: GCF_021234435.1. Classification (NCBI taxonomy): domain Eukaryota; kingdom Metazoa; phylum Chordata; class Mammalia; order Chiroptera; family Phyllostomidae; genus Artibeus; species Artibeus jamaicensis. Next base: position 28,917,238 of record NW_026522059.1, on the reverse strand, counting down.
TTTCACAGAAGCATTTTTCAAACCTGCATTTTTTAAAAAGCAAAAGGAAAAGTTTCCACTCGGAGAATCTGGGTTACTTATCTAGCATTCGCTGCTGCTGTGTGGGGTCAGGACCACCGCTGCTCAGTTCAGACAGTGTGTGTGGGTGGGTCAGCGCCCAGCGCTCTCCAGAGGAGCAGGGTGTGCACGCACATGCGAGGCCTGTCCGGAATGTATCCCACCATGTGCTATGGAAAACAGAGACATTTATTGAAGAAGATACAAGGTGCAAGAAACATTGTGCATAAGGCAATGATGCCTCAGTCCCCTTCAAAGTAGGCACCTTGGGACCCCACACAGTTCTCCCAGTTGACATCAGCTGGCCCATCATATTTTCCTGAATCTCATCGATGGTCTGAAACCTCTTCCCTTTGCAAGGTGATTTTAGTTTTGGGAAAAGCCAGAAATTGCGGGGTGCCAAATCTGGGCTGTAGGAGGACTAAGTCAACTGGGTGATTTGATGTTTCACCAAAAAAGTCTGCATGAGACATGATGCATAAGCAGGCATGTTGTTGTCATGAAGCTGCCAATCACCAGTTGCCCATAGCTGTGGCCTTCTGAGTCATCCAAATGGTTTCTGTGCAGGGATATTCAAACTTAACACAAAATTTGATGTAGATTCATTACTCTACTCAGTCAGTCATTTTAAATGTGACAGTCACACAGTGCACATGCTCACTCTACCATGTCTGCCGACCCCACTGGCTAGTACAGTGAAGTCATCATTGTTCATGTGTGTGCATTCCAGTCCACTCTCCTTGGCTGCCAGGTTACATCAATGTTGCACAAACCTTTCTCATTATATTAACAATGGCTGGGCTTTTTTCAGACAGAGTTCATACACGTATATTTCTCTCTCTCTCTCTCAGAGACTGAGAAGTCTGGTAATCCACAGCCAGCAAGCTGGAGATCCAGGAGAGCTGGTGGTGTACTTCTAGTCCTCCAAAGACCTGAGAACCAGAAAGGTGATGGTGTAAGTCCTAGTCTAAAAGCTGGCTGGAGACCCAAGAAGAGTCAATTTTTCTGTTCAAGTTTAAAAAAGGAAGAGGCCAATGTGTAGCTCAATAGTCAAACAGTAGAAAGTGGCTCTAACTCAGTCTTTTGTTTTACTCAGACCTTCAACTGATTGCACGCGGCCTACCCACGTTAAGGGGATCAATCTGCTTCACTGGGTCTAACAATTCAAATGTCAATCTCATCTAGAAACACCCTCACAGACACACCTAGAGTAATGTTTGACTAAATACCTGGGCGCCCTGTGGCTCAGTCAAGTTGACACATAAAATTAACCATCCCAGGGTGCTCCTCAAGGAAGAAAGTTAGAGTTGATCTTGTTTTGCACTTAATATTGATGAAATGGCTTACAAAGCCAGAGGGGACACATATGGTGGGCAAGAGTTTCAGGGACATAAATGTGATCTTTTCTATCCTTTTTCTTTGGCCGGGAGTTTGATCTCCACAGCAATCCAATTTGTTCTGTAGGTTTCTGTGACCTTTTTATCTGAATAGAATTTATTTTCTATCTTTCTCCTCTTCTGCTCCTTTTTGTCCATCATCATGATCATTACCACTGTCATTCTGATCACCAGCATGCAAGGGTTGCTGAATGCCTGGGGCACAGTTGGCTCCTCACAGGGAAGGAGTTTGTAATTCACAAGGGAGACTCGAGACCTGCACTGTGCTTTGAATGACAGACTTCCAGTTTGGGAGACAGAACAGGTACATAAAGAGATAAAGGAGTGTAAACAAAGTGAGGACAAGATAATGAAGTGCTAACTGCAGAAGGATATTAATCTTAGATTCCAGAAAAAGGGCCAATTAGCAGGCTGAGTATGGTCTAGAGAAGCTTCAAGTAAGTTGTTATCTGTGGGCAGGGCCCGAGGGAAAAATGCTACTGAAACAAGTGTCGGGAAGAAGAGAGACTGTGTCAGGAGTAGAGAGTACCCCGGACAAGAGCGACAGGGGCAAGTGTGAGTGCCGGGACTGGCAGGGCACAGTGGCTTGGTGGCCACCTGCGCCCTGTGCCCAACTGAATTGCTTGATGCCTGGAGGGCAGCATCCAGAAATGGGCTGAGGCCCAGATTTCTAATTAAAATTATTTTACTGTGCGGGAAAATTTCCAGGACCAGTGCAGTGTCACCTGCGTCTTCCCCCAAACGGGACTTCGTACACTTGCCTAGCTGGTCGCTGCTGTTCTACTAAGTTACTACATGGGCGTCCTCTGAAAAAAAATCTTCTGGATTTGCACATGATTTAAAGAATGAAAAGCAGCCTGCACGTTCGAGTGTGTGAGTTATAGTGGTGTTTCTACCCTGTTTGTCCTGTTTATCTTGGAGCACAGCATGAGTATGCCCTCGATTATGGAGAAAGCAGGGGCTGGCCTGGTACTCGTCTCTCTGGGTCCTGCTCAGTGCCCACGCAAGGTGGGCTTTTCAGGAGGGCTTGTGGGCACATGGCACCTGCATGTGCAAGTGTTGCCACCTGTCAGCCAATAGTTTTCTTGCTCCCCTAACACTTAAGGGGAGAGACAGAGACCCCAGAAAGCACCAGTCCCTCCCCCTAAAATGTCTTGGGGTACCTGATATTCTCCAGTCACAGAAGGTTGGCTTTTACCTGGCAGACGCACTTAAAGATATGTACGCCATGGGCATTTTGAAGGGATGGAATGGTTAGAGAACTTGAAGTGCAGGAGAAGCAGGATTACAACTAAGCCTCACTTTACTAGCTGTGTGATCTTGTGCAGGTTGCTCCAGTTTTCTGGGATTCAGTTTCCTTGTTTGTATACAGACACACCTTGTTTCATTGCACTTTGCTGAGCTTGTGCTTTTTTTTTTTTTTTACAAATTGAAGCTCTGTGGCAGCCCTGTGTTTTGTAACATTAACATTTTAGTCTTAGCATTTTTAACAATCGAGGTATGTGCATTCATTTTAGGCGTAATGTTGCTGCACATTTAATAGACTGCAGTGTAGTGCAACTATGACTTTTATATGCACTGGGAAACTAGCAAAATTATGAGACTCACTTTACTACAATATCTGCTGTGTTGCCGTGGTCCGGAGCCCAACCCATGATGTCTCTGTAGTCTGCCTGCAACAGGAGTGACAAAACAGCAGCAAGATGGACACTCCTTGGGGCTATTGTGAGGATTAAATCTGTAAGTGTGCAGTCCTTAGGACAGTGGCCACATATAGTACATTTTCACAAACTGGAGGCATCAATGTGACTGCTCCTTTGCATTGGCAGGGGAGTGAAGGGCAGAGCATAGCTGTAGCAGTGGGGCACTGGATTCAGGCAGATCTGTGAGTTTCAATCTGGCCTTTGTTCCTAAGCAGCTGTGTGGCCTTGGGCAAGACATTTTACTTCTCCAAGCCTCAGTTTCTTCCTCTTTATGGGAATGCTAATAGTTCCTGCTTTGCAGGTTATTAAGGAAGATTCAGGGAAGCAGGCCCATGTCTGACACAGAACAAAGCAGTCAACAAATTTGATCAATAACAACCAACAAAACAGTCATTGTTGTGCTTTCTTCCACCATCCTCTTTCCCCCAGGCACAGCGGTTGTGGAAGGAACATCTGACTAACTGGGGACGGGGGTGAATCCTGTCGCTGGATAGCACCTTGATGAGGACAGGGCCATCTCTACCTGGTTTTCCTGTCGCTCGGATACCCAGCACAGTGCCACATAGTAGGCCCATTCCACCTGCTGCGTCAACAAACGCAGAGACCTCCTCTTAAGTCTAGACCTTCAGAGACCTCCTCTTAAGTCTAGACCTACACTGACCAACAAAAATATAATACAAGCCACATGTGGAATTTTACACGTCTTAGTAGCCACATTAAAATGACACAGGTGAGCTCTGGCTGGGGAGCTCAGTTGGTTGGAGCATCGTCCCAATTCACCATGGTCGCAGGCTCAATCCCCTGTCAGGGTGTGCACAAGAACCAACCAGTGAATACGTAAATAGGTGCAACAACAAATCAGTGGTTTTTCTCTATCTCTCTCCCCCTTCCTCTCTCTTTTGAAAATCAATAAATAAAAATAAAAGAAACAGGTGAAATTAATTTTGGCAATGTTTTTAACCCACTAATCCAAAATATTATCATTGCAACATGTAATCACTATACAATTATTGATTAGACATTACCTGTTTTTTACACCAAGTCTGAATCTGGTCCGTAATTTATACTGCAGCACATCTCCGTTCAGACCAGCACTTTGCTCGTGTTCCACAGCCTCGTGCGGCCAGCGCTGCCCTTGGGAAGCACGGCTCCAGGTCCCGAGAAAGTCAGATCAGGCTTCTCCTTCTATCCACCCTCAAAGCCACCCCGCAGTTCCACTTCCTGTCTGAGGGCCTCCTTCTTTCTCAGGTGACTGCCCTGGAGAACGACTTCTGGCTTCTTAGAAGACATATTCACCACCTACATGCATACGTTTTACACTTGCCTGTCTCACCAGAAAAACCACATCCGAATACCACACTGTATCTTCAACATCCATTCCACAATATGCACATATACAACAGAGAATTTTTCAAGGCACTTCTAAACTTATTATTTGAAGTATCAGCTATCATCAACTATCAACTGTTCGATAGTATTAACCATCAACCTCTCTTTCACAGACGTCTTTAAAGAACTTTACCCACGGTGATCTTGCCTCTACTCAACCCTGTCTGATAATTCATTTGTTCAGTCAATGTACTGAGTACCTACTATGCATAATGGAATTAGAAATATAAAAATGAGCAGGGAGGATACAATGGCTGCCCTTGGGAACCTTAAACTTGAGATGGATGGGCAGATGAGTAAGCAGAATTATTACACTGTGCAATGGGGGAACTGACTAAGTATTCTGGGAGTTAGGCAACTAACCTAACACAGGAGGGGGGCAGTAACACCTGAAGATCAAGTTGAAGGTGAGGTTTGAGGCTGTCTGGAAGAAGAGCATGGAAAAGGAGGAGAGCTTGCCCCTTGAGCAGAGAGCAGTCACATGTCCCAGAAGGCGCAGAGACTGGCAGGGGGCCTGCAAATCGCCACCTCCAGCTGGATTCTAGGAAGTCTGCATGTGTGGCTTGGATAGGGAAGGCAAGGGTTAACTGTAGTCAATAGTTTGGACTTCATTTAAATTCTATAGTAAAGATCCTGGAATCCTCAGCTCTGATTCTGATTCCTCATCTGCCTTCTTACTCTGCATTTCTAGCTGTTTACAGCCCATTTCCATTTTTTAGTTAAATTCAACATGCTCACAGTCACCTACCACCTTTGCTCCTCCACTAAATATTCCGAATGGTTCTCTGCCCTAATTTCTCTGTCTGTCATAAGGAGATCAGCGCAATCCTAGCCTCCTGCCATGGCCAAGACGTCTTTCACCCCTTCCACATCTTCGCTGCCGGTACCTGCGCTGCCACTAAATCTTGCTAATTTTTTGATGGAGTATAGGAACATTTTTGATTCAAGCATTTCCTGTTTTCTTTGAAGATAATTCATCACTCATTTTTCTATAATAGCTTTAAAATTTCACCAAGTCTATCTAAACTCCAAGTGGTATAACTTGTACTCCTTTAAGATATTATTTTGGAACAAAACAGCAGTTTTAAAAATCACATCAGATTATAAAGTAGGAAAATAATGTCAGCAGTCCAGAAAAGCCCCCAAGTAATATTTTTGGAAAAAAGAAAGCCCTTCATGTTTATTTTTGATTCTGTTTTCTTACATCTTAAAAAAAAAGTTCATCAACCTTCCTCCTGAAAGCATCAGGTTTTATTACCTACAAAGAAAATCCACAAACAGAGGTTTTTATTTGTCAAATCCTGTCCCTCCCTTTCTATACAAGCCGTTTCCTGGATACATTACCTGCATGTTCTCTCATACTAAAAAAATGTTCGACACTGTTTAAACTTGCCCTTGATTACCAAGTATCTTACTTCATATTGGCTCAGCAGTTCATTATAACCACACCCTGAAAACTGGACATGGAAAATTTAAAACACAAGAACCAGATTGCATTCTGTGTCTCAGGAATAAATGAGAAGAAGAATGATAATGTCTCCCAGTTGTATTTTGTCATATTTTAAACAAAATGTCCACAGGCTAGAAATTCCATTTCAATCAGTAAGTATTTATTGAGATTTAAGAATGGTGTTCAGCATGAAATTACTTACTTTTTAGAGGTCTGGTGACCATGTTTTCTACAACTGAGTATCAGGACACATGATGCGGACACGTGATGTGATAAAGGGACAGAGCGTTTGAAGTCAGTTCTTCCCTGGAAAACTTGGGTTATATGGTTGTCATAGTTGCAGGAAATGCAAGAGGAATGCTGTCCTTCAAGTTTGCAATTTTAATGCAAGTGCAAGTCCAACACACAGTCATTTACTTGACCACTGGATAGTGAACACCTAGTGTAGGAGATATGTTGTTAGCCAGTATGATTGCAAAGATAAAAATATACAGATAGCCCCCTTAAATGATTGCTCACACAAGGTAGGCCTTTGTAAGGCTAATTTTGTGTGTCAACTTGACTAGGCTACGGTGTGCAGTTGTTTGGTCAAACACCAGCCTAGATGCAACTGGGAAGGTATTTCTTAGATATGATTGACATTTAAATTAGTAGATTTTAAGTACAGTAGATTACCTCTCATAACAGGGATTAGGCCTCATTCAACCAGTTGAAGGCCTTAAGAGCAAATACTGAGGTTCCTCCTGAAGAGAGGGAATTCTTTCTGCTTTTGGATTCAAGATTGCAACAGCAACTCCTGCTGGCATTTCCAGCTTGCCAGCCTACCCTGCAAGTTCCTTAGAATAAATCTCGACACATCTGTCTCTAACCTATGTCTTTATCTTTATGTCTATATTTCCTGTTGCTTCTGGTTTTCTGGAGAACCGTAATACAGCTCTCATAAATATTATCATTTATTTCCCATTCCTGAAATAATCTATATATTTTAAAGCTTATGCTTAATACCTTCTTTTCCATGAGAAGATCCTGCTTGACAAATGTATCTTCTAGCAATGTTTTTAAACATGTGGCATTCGCTTTCAAGACCCATCTTGCTGTGGAGGAGAAGCCGAAGTGGAATTATCTGATGGAGCAAAGTTGCCTAATTTCAAGTGGAACAAGAAATGCCGGAATGAGGAGACCCAGGAGGTATTCAAGTCGGGAGCAACGTGTGGGAAAGCACAGAGAAGGCAGTGCTGGCTTTCTGATTACAAACTTTGGAGGAAAGAAACTTCACGAATGATAGGGTTTGTGTCTGTGAGTAGTTTACAGGGAGCGGGTAAAGAGCCTGTGGGAGGAAAAGAAACTGGTCAAAGCAATTGGGGCAATACCATGAATTGCTTGGGGGTAATAAAGGAGTAAATTTTGTCCAAGATTTAGGACTGGGAGTCCAGCTCTAGATTAACATTTGGGGGGTTTGGAATTTTTATGAGCTGTTCCAGTGGAAAGTGGTACAGGTTGACCTGTTCTAAAAAGAGGTGTGGGCACTTTGAAGCGAGAGAATTCTGGCTGGAATTAATGATCGTTGATTTCCACATCTGATTTAAGCGTGTAGCAGGCCCACTTCTCTGAACCTGCAATAGAAAACATTTGGAAGGGGAAATCTTATGAATAATTAGACATAATTAGGTTGTCAGCTCATATATCATTATGTCTTGCCTCTCAGGGATATTTTGCAGATTAATTAGTTAATGTTTGTAAAATAAGCTCCAAATGCTATGTAACATTGGCATAGAATTTGCTTTTCGGGGTGATGAATGTAATTAAGTCATGTTGGTGCTGTACGAACTTTCATTGCAGGGTAACGTCTGTTCTGGAGCATCCTGGGGGCTTGGGGGCTCGGGGGCTCAGGGGCTTGGGGCTTGCACTGGCGTTTCATCAAGGAGAGCTCTTGATGCTGGGAGCCCTGGGCAGGCGTCTTGCATCGTGTGCGATGCCCACCTCAGGTGAGATCAGGCATTTAAAATGTCGGATTAGATTTGCGGCCTCTACTGATGAGTAAAGGTTATGTTGGCATGTGATACCCAGCTTGACAGCATAGTAACTAAAAGCGAACACTTTCAAGTCAAGATCTGCAGGGGAGAACACATTAAGGGTCTGATTTGGTGACCTGTGTGATCCTCGTCTGTATGATAAGTACACTGAATATTCTTCAGTTGGAAATTCATTTTTAAACCCCCAAAGGGCTTCAAATATCCCCAGTTCATACTGTTAGTAAACTTTTCTTAAACAGCACAACTTAGTATGGACTCAGAAGCTCCCATTTGTATTTATATTTTGGATGTGGTGAGTTTTCACAGTGGAATCAAATACAGTCTAGAACAGTGGTTTTCAAACATTTTGGTTTCAGGGTCCCTTTAAAAAAGCTCAGGAATCATTGAGAACCCCAAAGAGCTTTTGTTTATGTGTTATATCTACCGATGTTTATCACGTTAGAAATTGAAGCTGAGAAAAAAATTTTAATTTACTCACTCATTAAAAATAATAAGCCTGTTATATAATAACATAACTAAGAGACTTTTGATGCGAAAAGGTGAGAAGGGGCATTGTCTTACACTTTCATAATTTTTGTAATGTCTAGCTTAAAAGAAAACAGCTGTAGTTCCATATTTGCTTCTGCATCCAATCTGACGTGATACATCATGTTAGTCAAAATGGATGAAGAAACTTTGGCTTCATGCAAATGTGTAATGGGAAAAGGGAGGAGTATTTCAACAGATAATTGTGGATGTTCCTTTTTGATTTGACACCCAAACTCAACAAGTAGTAGTTTTTTTTTTTTTAAGGCCGCTTTATTAAAAGTTGGTGAATTCTGAAAACACATTAATGACTTTTTCTGCCCGATTGCTTTAAAATCCATTGGTCTGTCTCATATTATGGAATGGTCATTTGGAAAATACTGATTCACTGAGCTATGCAGATCTTCCAAATGTTGACACATTTCATTATACAATGTCAAACAATAACTTTCATTAATATCACCACTGATTTCATCATAAAATTCTTTAAGTATTGGTATATTCTCAAGTTAAAATTTTTTTTATTCTCACTATAAAGCTGGAATTTTATTATTGGCAATAAATACCTTCAGTTGTTTTCCCCGAAGTGATAATCTGACTTGGTTCATTTTAAAGACAATGTCTGCCAAGTACCCACATCTGAATAAGCATCATTTGTTTTCGAGTAAAACTGGTATTCCACTAAAAAGCAGCTGGCCTTGCTCACAACCCCTGTGATTTTCCTGGAGACATCTATTGAAATCCATGTGCATTGAGGTCTCTATGAGAACTTCCCATTTCTTCACACAGAATATGAAAATGATGTGTGCTCAAGGGCCAACGTTTAAAAAATGAATACTTTTTACTGCTTTATCAAGACTATTGTGAGTGAAACAGGCACTTGAAGACAAATCCCCAAGTGCATCGCCTTTGCTCCACTGACGCAAGTGTCAGCACAGTGGAAAGGCAGATAGCATCCTAGTCTTCCGGTGAAGTGGTTTGGACCGTGCAGACTCTCTGAAAGGGCCTCGGGGGTTTCAGCAGCCCCTGGGCAACCCTTTGAGAATCACCGATGTCAGAAATGCTCTGGAGCTGAGTGCACAGGAGGGAGGCAAGGTGCCTTTTTAAAGCAGCTGCTTCAGCAATAGGTAGGACAATGTGAGCAGTAAAACTTGTTGGAATGTGCTGCTGTTACAGTTTGTTTGTTTTAGTATCAGGAAGCATGTTATACTGCCCTAACTCAGTTTTCAAACTTTTGACTGTAACACACAAGAAGATGTGTCTCTTCCATTGTGACATAGTACACACACACACACAGCTGTATTTACTAAAATAAATGTTGACTGAAATAATATTCTTACAATTTGTTATTATACTCTAACATCTTTGTTTCCTTCTATTTCATTTGTTTTAAAAATGTTGGTCATGACCCACTACATTGATTTCACGACTCACTAATGGTTCAGAAACCACAGTTGGTAAAAGTCTGCTCTAAATAAAGATTCTCTCATTTTGTAATGTGCACACCCTCCTGAAGCCCGACTATGTTCCTGTAGCTGGGGATTAAGTGTGCACCCAGGACTCTTAAATAGTTGCTTATTCTGCCATTTCTTAGTTTAGTTGTAAATGATTTAAAAGTGTGGTCAAATGAGAAACACTGTTTCAAGGATACAGTGTCTATATTATTACATAAAGCACCTTTTTGATTTTATTTTCTCTGATAAAGTCTAAATATTTACCTGGGGTTAAAAAAACCCTAACATTTTTTCCTTAAGCATTAGTGGCTAAATGTATACAATGCAACCTGTAAAGGAGAGTGTATTGAGACTGGTATGTTATTAATTATCACTCTGAAAAAAGAACTCTGTGGTATATTGTCAGGATCTGGGTTTACATTTTATTTTACACTGCTCTGACTTCCTATTCTGCCAGTCTTTTGAGAATCATTACTCTGACAGGTACAACTAATTGTAAAACCCCAAATAAAGTAGTTATCAATTTTGGGTGTTTTGCTTTAATGCTGAATAATACACATCTTTTTGTGATAGAGTAAGGAAATAGATGGTAACAAAATGGATTGTATCAAAATGCTCTCATTAGTATTTGGCCCCTCCCCGCTTCCCCTGGGCTTTCAGGATCGCTTTCTTTCTTCTTCCACCCTCTATCCATATTTTCAATATTTTAGATTTATCTGTTGATCTATTTTATCTTCATCCTTACATGTTGGTTTTTCCTCTGTTTAGAGTCAAGGACCCATCTAACTGTTCCTCCTCTGCTCTGACATTATTTACTCCCCAGCATCAAGCAATGTGCAGGAAAGGCTGCAGCAGGGAGACAAGAATTGAGGAAAAAAGTTGGATACCTATTGCAGTTCTTTAGAAGAGAGGTGAAGAGGCCTTGAATTAGCAGATGCCACTGGGAATGGCAAAGACCCAAAAGATTTGTCTCACAATTGGAGTGGGGATCCGGGAGAAGAAAAAGAGACGATTTTGAGGTTCTCATTTAGGAGAACTTGGTAAGGTAGAAGGAGGAGCTAACACAGGAGAAATTATTTTTAAAATACATGGGAGATGTTAAACAGGTACCAGAAAATATAACAGTGTGACTTGAGAGAATGCAGGGCTAGAGACTTGAGCTGAAGGATCTACACCAGAGCAGTATTTGAACATGTGGGTACAAACAAAGTCACTGAGGTAGACAGCACTGAAAAAGAATGTGGCCGAAGATAAATTCAGGACACTGGCCAATTGGAAAGAGCAAAAAGAAGATGAGGACACCTAGGTTGCTTCCAGCTCTCGGCTATTGTAAATTGTGCTGCTATGAACATTGTGGTGCATAGGTTCTTTGAAATTGGTGTTTTAGGGTTCTTAGGATATAATCCCAGCAGTAGAATTGCTGGGTCAAAAGGCAGGTCGAGTTTTATTTTTCTGAGAAAATTCCATACTGTTTTCCATAATGGTTGTACTGGTCTGCAATCCCACCAACAGTGAGCTAAGGTCCCCTTTTACCCACAACCTCTCCAACATTTGTTGTTTGTTGCTTTGTTTATGATAGCCATCCTGACCGCTGTAAAGTGGTATCTCATTGTGGTTTTAATTTGCATCTCTCTGATAGCTAGCTATATTGAGCATCTCTTCATGTGTCTCTGGATCTTCTGTATATCTTCCTTGGAGAAGTGTCTGTTCAAGTCCTTTTCCCATTTTTTAATTGGGTTAGTTGTCTTCTTAGAGTGCAGTCGTGTGAGTTCTTTGTATATTTTGGAGATTAAACCTTTGTCTGAGGTACCATTGGGAAATATGTTTTCCCATACAATTGGTTGTCTTTTTAACTTAATACTGTTTTCTTTTGCCATGTCAGTAAATGAATGGATCAAAAAATTGTGGTACATATACACAGTGGAATTCTATGCAGCAGAGAGAAAGAAGGAGCTACTACCCTTTGCAACAATATGGATGGAACTGGAAAGCATTATGCTGAGTGAAATAGGCCAGGTGTTGGAAGACAAATACCATATGATCTCACCTTTAACAGGAAGCTAAACAATAAAACAAACAAGCAAGCAAAATAAAAATAAAGACACTGAAATAGAGAACAAGGGGACAGCAACTAGAGGGGAGAGGGGAGGGAATTTAAGGGGAAAAAATGGGAGGGATTTAGAGGAACAAGTATAAAGGACACATGGACAACAACTAAGGGGGGTGGAAATGGGAGGGAGATGGGGAGCACGGGGCAGGGTGGGCTGGGATGGGAGAAATAGACAGAAAGCTGTACTTGAAAAATAACTAAAAAAAAAAAGAAGATGAGGAGACCCTGAAGGAGACAGAGAAGGAGGAATCCATTAACTTAGAGACAAAGTTGTTCCATTAGTTTGACAGCATGTGAAATATTAAGCTACAGTCCTTTGGGAAAAGGACAACCTCACCCTTCCTCTGAGAAAAGAGTAGCAGAGAATGATGTTGAAGGAGGTGCATGGTGCGGAAAGAAAGATTCTAGAATTTGGAGCCAGCAACCATGGGCTTTCATTTGCTCATATGTGTCTACTGTTGGGGCAAGTAGCAAAACACCGAAATGGAACTCTCAGAGAACAACTGAAGGCTGATCTGCATGCACAGTATTGTCAGGAAGACATAAAATCCGAAAGAGGGCTGCTGTCTGGTTGGAGGAAGTTTGAGAACAGTATTCAGGATGTTGAACTTGAGGAGAGAGTGTCAGAGAATGGATAGGACTTTGTTGCATAAAGCAGCGAAGGAAGAATACATGACTTAAGCAATTACACTTCGCCTTCTGGAGAAGAGATGACTGAAGACATAAATTCCTCCAGGAGGGAATCTTTCTGTTTTCCTTTTCCTTGTTTTGGAACTGAGAATCCTTCTTTATTTGAGACATTGATATACAATAGCTTGATGCTTGATGAAAGAAGAGAGTGAAGAGAAAGGTACACATTTATGTGAAGAGCCTTCTATTACAACGTAAGGGTTGTTCTTTATTCACTTTCATTTTTGAAATGTACCCCAAAAGTTTTCAACAAGATGCTCCTTATGTTATGCGTAGGGAGGTTAGTAACACTTTACACAGAAAGTTAAGCAACCACTTAAAAATCCCCTTCTTTAAAAGTAGGTGGTACAAATAAGCAGCTCATTGTTTAACTTAGAGATCAGAAGCAAATGTCCTGCAGCGGAGGTCTGGGAGACGTATATTAGATGTGATACGAATGTGCATCTTGGATCGCAGCGCCAGAGAACTCCAGGGGTTGATTGCAAACTGAAAAGAGACACAGTGGGAATACACTTCGGAGGAATAAATTGTTCAAAAGTATTGTGACTTTTAAGATAAAATATCAGTTTGGTAGAAAACCAACATTCTTGGGCCATGATGTTGGTTCTTTTGGGGGGAAAATTAAATCAAGCTAATATAAAGGCATTTTATTCCACTATCTTTGGGGAAAATACAGTCACGAGTTTGACCCCTAAGAATCTGTTCCAGAATACTATGGGCTTTACTGACCGTGCACTGGAACAGGATCAGCAATTATGTGGTGGACTCTCAGTCATCACTGAAAATTGTTTGTTAGGCATCACTAGAAGCCGTAGAAAGGGTCTCGGTGTGGTTCACTTTGCATTGAAGGAAACCGGTGAGACCACTGGTGCTCACATCAGGGAGGACATGCTGAAGAGTAGCAGCTTTTCATAATAAAGACCAGGAAGTGCTGAATGTGTCCTCACTGGGACACATCCAGGGATCACTACTATGCTGTTAAGCATTACTAAGTTAGTTTACACTTGCCAAATGCAAATACAAAAATCAATTCTTCATAAATACAGAGAACAGACTGACAGCTGTCAGAGAGGAGGGGTAGGGGGCTGGTGAAAAAAGGTGAAGGGATTAAGCAAAGAACCCCTCCCCACCACACAATCCCCTCCCCCACCCCCAGGAGACAGACAACAGCATGTTGTTTACCAGAGGGAAAGGGGGAGGGGGAAGGTAGAAGAGAGTAAAGGGGGGATAAGTGGTGATGGAAGGAGACTTAGCTTGAGGTGGTGAACACATAATACAATATACAGATGATGTATTACAGAATTGTACCCTTGAAACCTATATAATTTTATTAAACAAATGTCAACCCAATAAATTCAATTTAAACAACATTAAAAAATCATTACTTAATTATACAGGCATTAAAGTCTTGCATCATTAACCATATATTTAAAACAGCTTTGTATCACTTACAAAACCAATTTAAAATATCAGATTATTGAATTTCCTCTGTTCTAATGTCCAACTATCTTACAGCCAAAATTAACCTATTGATTGTTTTATAATTAAATACATTAAAAAGTGTTATTCTCTCATTTATCAAAAATTGAAGTCAGGAAAATGAGGCAATTTGTGCATATATATTCATCCCTCTAGGTTTAAAATTCAAGAATTAAACTCTTATTTTTAAAAATCTGGTCTGTATTTGTACAGTGTGCCAGGCAGACAGCCTACTGTTAAAAAAAAAAAGGAAAATAATGAAAAAAAAACTATTAGCTTTGAGTGGAATAATAAAGGAGCACCAAATGGAAACTCATCTACTAGCCAAGAAGGGCTATATCCACTCCCCCATCTATCAGCACCAGCTGGCAGATGGGCTCCAGAGTAATGCAAGTCTCCTTGGAGGCCGAGTTCTCTGCTTAGGCGGCAGTCTTACCCTTGCTATGCAGGGAGGGAGGACAGGGAGTGGCTTGAGCCTGAAGTTCCACGTAGCAGCTCATCCCACTGTGGAGGACACTCTTGGGGTTAGTCAACAAAGATGGAATTCAAATTTGGAACCGGACCTCACCTGATATATCTTAATTGATTGCCATCTGTTAATAATTTGACTGTCTTTTCTTTGTATGAGAAATCCTTTTGCACAGGGTGGGCCCTATGCTCCCCTCAATTTCTATATGAAAAAAAATATTTTCTATCTTTTCATTTCTTTGCTGAGTAGCTTTCAACAAGCTTTTGGAAAAAGTCGGGAATCCAGATTTATAAAGTATCAACTGATGCTATGCTAAAACAATGGGGTATTTTATGAGCTGTAAAGCACTTATTATTAAGCAATTTTTTTGGTTGCAATAATTTTAATAATCATAGTAGTAAACGATTTTAGAGGCTGGAAGATGATAAAACTTTTAAAATCAGTTGGGATTGTTTAAATTTAATTTATACCTTAAGCACTAAATCCAAAATATTATTTGGCTGTAGCTTTAGTTCTATAGTTTATTTGAATGTCACCATTTAGATGATGAATAGAAACTGATACCAGCTAGGATTATGGATCAAAATTCTTCATCCTTAAATTTTCTAGAAAAGCACAAATTGTTTTATTTTTCTTATTTAAAACACACTAATCTTCCTTGGTCCGACTTTCATTTTTTTTGTTTTTTTATGAGTCTCTTATCAAAATTTTGGGGGTTAATAGATGACTTTGGAGCTGCATTTCTTTTTTTAACTTTTAAAGATTTTATTAATTTATTTTTATAGGGGAAGGAGAGAGGGAGAGAAATATCAATGTATGGTTGCCTCTCATGTATCCCCTACTGGGAACTGGCCTGCATGCAACCCAGGCATGTGCCCTGACTGGGAATCGAACCACAATCATCTGGTTTGCAGGCCCGCGCTCAATCCACTGAGCTACACCAGCCAGGACTGGAGCTGCATTTCTTAAGGAAAAAGAGCAGAGGTCCCCTAACTTTGGTACATCAGAACAACCACAGGCGCTCCAGCCCCAGCCAGGACCCCCGCAATCAGAGTCTGGGGGCTGGGCATCGTTTTGTCACCAGTGGCTCAGTCACCCTGATCCACACCGGAGTTTGAGAACAAGTGAACTAGACCAGTCTAAAGGCCAACTCTGCCCACCTGCCGGTTTTCCTAAGTAACGTTTTATTGGGATAGAGCCACACCCATGTGTTTCCATGGCAACTGTAACACTGCAATGGCAGGGTTGAGCAGTTTTGACAAAGCCCCCATGACCCACACACCTGAAAATACTTGTTATCTGGCCCTGTACAGAAAAAAAAATTGCCAACTCCTGAACGAGATGAATGGTATAAAAATAAATACATTTTCCCACATCTAGTTATTTTAGTTCACTTGTTCATTCATTTTTATACCTGGACATACAGGAACTGAACATCATAGAAATACTCATGGAGTTAGAAACAAACTTTAGACAGTGCTTTTTAATTTTTTCCAAACTTTTCAATTGTTTCAAACAGAGAAAGGAAAAACTAAGTTGGATACTATGTTTTTAAAAGTTAACTGTATTTGATTAAGATTTTGGATATTTAATGATTTTCCAACTTGTGGCTGCAAAATGACTCATTGCTAAGTTATACTAATATCATGAATTTTAGCAATGATTAAAGTAACATTTGAGTATAAGAAAAAGTAAACCTAGTTGCCTCAAAAGGTGGGTAACTATTTAAGAGATTATAGGGGTGTATGGGTGTGTGTGGATTCAGCAAGGCAGTGAACTGGGGAACAGGCTAATGACCTTCAGAGCCATCTAGCCAAAGACAGCACATCATAAAACAAGGATGCTTTCTGGTGATACAGTACAAGAATGTTCTGCACACAGTATGAAGCATCTTGAAGTGTGCATAAATTTGATTAAGTTCCAAAGACAATAGATATGCTCAAGTGAATGGGCAGCCGGAGCTGCAGCAGGGCCTTTGATTTACATAGTATGATTGTTTCAAGGCATGCACAGCTCTTCCCAAGAGCCGAGATGAAGTTTCCTCCCAGCGCCTGCAGGAGATGTTGAATTGACATCACAGAAAATTGTCAGCACAGAAGAGAGACTGATTGCCGGGCAGCAGGAGGGAGTTGGAGAAGGGAATTAGGTTCCTTACACCTTGTTCATCATGTCATTCACTTGCTTCTTCAAAGATCTTCAATGAGTTTTTATTACTTAAAGGAATAAAGTCAAACCCTGGCTGGCATTTCGGGTGTTCTCTGATCGGCCCCTTATGCTGGTATCACAAAGCATTTTCATACCCGTTACTTCATTTGACTTTAAAAAAACCTTTTTATTTATTGATTTCAGAGTGAGGGGAAGGCAGAGAAAGAGAAAGAGAAAGAGAAACATTTCTTGTTCCATTTCTTTATGCACTCATTGGTTGATTCTTGGATGTGCCCTGACTGGGGATCAAACCCACAACCTTTGTGTACAGGGATGCCCTAACCAACCAAGCTGCTTGGCCAGGGCTTCCTTCATTTGATCTTTACAGTACCCTCATACAAGTCAGAGGAGAAGGTACTGTTTTCATTATATAAATAAGCTCAGGGAGAGCTGACTGAACAGACTGGTGAAAGATCACACAGCAGGAAGGGTCTGAGTCAGGACTGGAACTCATGTCTCCTACACCACGTGGCATGTTCATGAATCTTTTCCTCTAAGTTAGACTTGTTCCCAAAACACTCCCAAAGCTCACCTACCTCTTATTTGCTCTTGCCCCCTGGAGTTTGGCTCCCTTCTCCACGTGGACTGCTATCTTTTGAGTTCTAGTTCACTTCCTTCCTCTGCTAACAACCCTTCCTTGAGCTCTGGTATTTAGTCCTCTCTTTCTCCTTCTCTGAACTCACACACTTTCTGTTGATACCATCCCTTTTCCTTAAAACCCTGCCATGCTTCGTGGCACCTCTCACCTTGTTGGGTGTTGGTATTGTGCAGTGAGATTTGCAAATCGTCCTTTTAACTTCGCACACGTGTATGCCCCATTGTCTCCGACGGAACTGCATGCTCTTTGAGGGAGCATCTAGGTGGCAGTTTCCTGTTCTCCTCCCTGGTGCCTCATGTAGTGCATGAAGAAGGTGGGAGCCCAATAAATATTTGTTGGACAAATAATCATTCTCATGCTGTCTCTGAATATGATTAAGAGAAATGAGATGAAACTGAAAAAGGGAAACCAGGTTGAATGTCATAAATGTGTTTTTAATAGCAAATTCTTTTCTGTTGTGTCAGTAGTCCAAGGACAGCAACTGATGCTCCATGTTTAGCCGAAGCCCAGAGTCCTAAGGGCTGAGTGATCTCAAACTGGGCATAACATAAACCAACCCATAAGAAATTAAGAGTTGGAATACACACTGATAAGATAGTAGGCCAGCAATTCGCAGGCAGTTGGCATAATAGGAAGAAAGAGGAAGACAGTGTTTTCCTCCCCAAATGCTGGCCTTGCCATACCCCTACCTTCCTGAAGCCAGTGCTGTGCTCTGCTGTCCTGGCCTGGGCTTGGGGCTGCGGCTGCAGCTGTGATGAGGCAAACCCTTCCTTGGGGCTGCCCCAAGGTCTTGTCATTCTCTCTCTCCACTCTCTCTCTCATACTTTTTAATTTAATTTAATTTTTCAATGACAGTTTATACTGAATATCGTTTCGTATTTGTTTCAGGTGTACAGAATAGTGATTAGACAATCGTATGCATTTACAAAGCGCTCTGTGTTCCCCGTGGTATTTCCAGTACCCATCTGACACCATGCACAGCTATTACAATATTATTGACTATGTTCCCTATGCGTACTTTATCTCCCCATGACTATTTTGTAACTACCTTTGGTTGTAGGTTTAAAACTGAACACAGTAGCATTTGGGAATTCTGATAAATAGGAAACAAAGTTCGTGGAAGTATTACCTCACAGGTTCAGTGCTTCATGCCGTGCTGGCCGACTACTCCCTGATGCTCACCTTGCATCACGCACAGGTACAGACACTGCCTCTTCCCAGGTCTGGGTGCTGCATAGTCCTTCCCAGCTGCACCGACACTGCTCCCTCCCCCTGGATTAGTGCACTAAATTATTCAGGGTTAATCTCACCTTCTGCACTGACCACACCTGTGACCAGTATTCTCTGGGTTCAGAGCCAAGCCCACAAGGCAGGGCTGAGTGGTCTCTGCCATGTCTCCCCCGTTGCTGAGCGATCACATTGACCAAGCTAAACCTAAGTGCAAGGTTAGACCCATTTAGCTTGATGACTTCCTCTCAGTTTACTAGTCCTTCTGTCACAGAATGTGGTTAATCTGAGTGCTACCTGGGAAGTTAAAAACTTATGTGGTTTTTATTGCTTCTGCAAGAGCCTTTCAGTTATATTCCCTGCACATATTTCTTCACTTAAGAGTAAAACAGAGCTGTGTAAAGTGAGTAGCTTGTTTACAGTAGAACCCTATGGCTTGCTATCAAATTAGTGGCAAATCAGTATTATAGTAAACAGAGGTCAAAGATCAAACCCACAATTTCACATAAAATTCAAAACACGAGACACAAAATGCAAAATAGGAGGCTCGTGTCATGAGACCATCAACTACTCTTAAAAAATAATCAAAGCCAGGAAGAGATGAGAGGAAACAAAATTTAAACATGATTTTAGTCCAGAATCTGATGCAAAAGTCAGACCTAACAGAAATCTTTAAAAAAACCATGACAACTGACTACATGTCACTCATTTTAAATGGAAACACACATCAAAAGGTAGCAAGAACCAAGACTTAGCAACTCCCGGATTCTGTTCATGGACTTGACACATTGACTTTGGACCAGTCAAAATCTGTTTCCATTTTTTACTCTGAAAAGCAGGGTGGAAACTATTGTTTTACTTCTCTTGATGGACAACTCCGGAGAGAGTCGTGCTAATAAGGAGACAGTGGTAATTCTCTCCTAGATTTGATTAGATATACATCGGAAAGGTCAAATGATTTAGTAGCATGAAATTGTACACACCATAGCCCAATTCTACTGTGGGCAGCTCTCTACTCTTGGCTTCCTAAGTAGGAAGCTAGAAAAATCACATTTACCCCAGGTTAAATTACTCCTTTAAATAAGAAAAACCCATGAAAATTGATTACTGTTTAGATCTTATTATGAAAATTGTAGCCTTAAATTAGTGAACAGTTCACACTTATTACCTAGGATTAATTAACTTGAGTTAAAATACAGGGTTTTACTGAAGACTTTAATGAATGGACTAAGCCACATAATAAATACTATAGGAAAAAAACCAAAAGCTTTTAAAACAGAGTTTAGAAAAGCTCCCAAGGAGTTCTAAATATTTAAAAACAATGCAGTCAATAATTTTAATTATAATGCTGCTTATTAATTTGTAAGTATTTGCTTAATCAGTGCCACCAGATGTCAGCATATCCTGTAGGATTACCACCGAATTCTCCAAACCACCCAGAGTTTTCATGGCAGCTAATGAACATGATGTAGTGGCCGAATAATTACGTCTCTCTAGAGGACTGTAAATCCTGTTCCTCAGAATTGGTTATATTATGGTAGGGAACCCCGGTTTAGATGTAAATTCCCGACTTCCCAATAAATCTGGGCACTGAGGCTCTTGACGGTAGGAATGCTCTGAAAGTGATGTCTGGTCTTTGAGCTCCAGTGGCACGTTGAAGAACACAAACTTGAGCACCGTTCAGCTGGTCCGGCTCTGGACCTCTGCATCTGTGCCTTTCTAGCCTATTGACCCAACTTTTCCATGGGGGGAATGTCTTGTTGGCATTTGGTTTTTAAACGAAAGGAGCTATCATTATTCTTTTTATCAACAAAGAAGATAACTTTTACTGAATGCCTAGCTATATGCTGGGACATTCTTCTGTGTTATTGTATTGAAACAATAAGAAATTGAAAATAAAAGTTCAAGATGCCCTATAAACTGAACACGTATCTCTTTTTGACAGTATTAAAGACCTGAACTGAGTTCAAGCCCTTCAGCGTACTCATTCCAGTTAACAAGAGTGATGTTGTGGCCAGAAGATTAAGAGTCTCAGTCAAACTGGCGAAATATTTCATTTTTAGGTTATTATTAAGCAACAACAGGCCCATTCGTTAACAGGATAAATCTGAGAGGCCTTTGAAGAAGTAGTAAGGATAAAATTTTAAATGCTATTTGACAATATGCCTTTAATTATTAGATATACGTGCATTTTGGTAATTGTAAGCTTTAGAAATTCTCCAAAGTTCCTTGCACTCTGCTATGTTTTTAAGAAAAAAAAAAAAGAGTTTTGTATAAACAAGTTCTATGTTGGAACTTCACATTAAAAGTCTCACTGTGGGGGGGTCCAGGGCATGGTCCCTGGGGGCAGCAATGCAGGGCAGCTCTGGGCTTCCTGCTGGGTAATGAAGAATGCACACTTCATTTTAGGAATAGAAGGGTCCTTCTTCTTTATCCTAGAAGTTGACATTGCTGCAGGCTTTACCCTTGAAGAGAAATCCTTTGAAATATTACTCTTTAGTGTGAGAAAAACTGTTAAAGACTTGGTCGTTTAGGACATGGGGAAGAAAATCCTGATACATTTTCCTGGACTCTACTTACAAAAATATTGATATGCCAGCATTTGTGTTTGTGAAAGAGTAACTTTGATTTTCAAAAGCCTGTCTGATTTTAAAATGTTTATGATATTCACTACAAACAGAGATCTCCCTCTTCCGCAAATGCACACTCATTCATATTATGTCTTTGGCACACAGAGGTGGCTGAACCAAATAGTTAAGGACCCTCTATTGGACATGGTCAGATAGGGAATTTTAACTTGGGAACATGACATTTCATGAAACAGACCACCGCAGTCACTGTATTTAAACACCTGCACTCACACACCATCATAAAGTCCATCACAGAAATCAGAAAGTTTAACCTAGTAACTGAAAGAAGATGCTACAAAAGTCATTCTTTAACAAATCTTCCTTGTCTTGGAATGTTTTCCTGCAGAAATGCATTTCATACACAACAGAGTTCGTCACTGATTGAATAAAAAAATCACACCAACTGGGGAGGACTTCTGTGTCCATACAGTGATGGAGAAACCAGTGCTCAGCCCAGCCGCACTTGGATTTGGAAAGCACTAACGCTCAGAGAAGTAACTTGCTTAGAGTCTCAGGGTCAGAAGAGCCATATGAATCCTGCCCACTCTCAGGCCCCTGGGCATTTGCACGCCTCAATTCTTAATAATAATAGTTTTTCTGTAAATCAATTTATTTTACTCACTAACATTGGTTTCTAGGCATTAACTAATCTTCATTAATTTTCCCAGTAGGTCATTAGACAAGTAGATAGCAGGTACAATTCATGTTTTAAAGATGGGAAAAGAAAACAAGAGGAAGTGGAAGGCAATGTATACCCAACATCTCATTTATTCTTCCCAAAATCACATGAGATAAAGATTACCTCCCCCTTTGACTGATGAGGAAGCCAGCTCAGAGACGTCAATGTGCCCAAGGTCACTATCTATTTACATAGTGGAGCCAGGATGCAGACCCAGATTTGTCTGATTCCAAAAACCACGCTCCACTCAGTCCAAGATGTTTCTGTTTAAGTTACTCGTCCATGATTACATGATAAGGGATGGTAGAGCTGGACACAAAATTCTGCCAATGCATGGGATTGTGTTTGATCAGAATCCTCTTTGTAAAGCCCAACAGTGCAACTTCTAGCACTAATCAACAATGTCCTCACATTATTTTCTTTCTCTTATTGCTAGTCCTGGTTTATTCCACATACTCAATATCTTAACCAAATTAATTATAGGTTTGCTTTCTCTTGAAATCTGTAAACCACCTGAGAAGGGCAGTCCATATATCTCCGAGGAAATAAAATGTAAAACATTCCGAGCAAGGAGCGTCATTGAAATGTGCTTTTAAACCCAGCTACTCACCATGGCTATGGTCAGCAGGCTTCTGTGCACTCATCTTTTAATGCCCCAGTTTGAATGGGGCATTAAAAGGGAGTGTGGACGCAGAGCCCTCGTGCTGGCTCAGTGCTCCTGATGTCCTGTTTGCACTCTCTAGCTCATATTTCCCCCATTTCCCATCACTAATTTAAAATATCATTTCCAAAAGAGAACGGGAAATAAGAAAAACAAGAGTGCATTATACCCTGATGATTTTTATTATCAATTTATGTGAAGTTAATATTGCATCAACAAGTCTAGGGTCAACAAAGTCATATATTGAAAAATTCAATCTTTTGTTTATTCACCATGGGCCTCCATAGACTAAGGTAGTACTAATATTTCAAACAGATCTCAAAATGGAGGGAGCAGTGGGAAATAAACCTCTTTCCTAACCAGAAAGCCTTGTTTGTTTTTAACTTGATGATTGAGGCAGTTTCCACTCTGGTGTTTAAATGATGATCCTCAGTGTTTTGGAAAAGCATTAAGATCCTTCGTGGGGCCCATTCAGAGCCAGCCCTCATACTGCATCAGAGAGGGTGCTAAGGACACCAGCCCTTGGCCAGTCGACACGTATGGCCCAATGGCTACCATTTTGTTCTTGGGTGCGTGAAGAACGTGTGAACCGGAAGGAGTGGGAAGGAAAATCATTTCACAGGATTGCACAACTACTACTTACTACTTTCCACTGAGGAAATTTACAGAGTTTAAGGTAACCATCATTTTCAGTGCTCACTCATCAATTGGTCCTTTGAGGGATATTCAATTCTTCATAAAAATTCCAGCTGTTCTGACATAATGGAAGAGAATCTCGTATTCTTGTGTGTCTGCATATTCTCTGCAGGAGATGGGGCCTGACTCTGGCTCATCCCTTTGTCAAGTCCTTTGGTCATGAATGACCCGCAGCCCAGGTCACAGTCTGTGCATCACTCCCGAGGGCCGAGACTTCCGCAGCATGGCGGGTCCTCCCAGGCTGGCTGCAGAGCTGCTGTCGGGAGGCTCGCTGAACAGAGCCGGGGATTCCAAGTACCACCCATCTTCTGCTTGGTTTGGTCTGTAGTGTAAACACACTTCTATGTGCAGGTAAAGGAGAAAATAACCAACTGATGTTTCATTGACCAAAAAAAGGCAAGCTCGGCAACCTTCATGTGACAAAAAGAATCTAGGCTAGAAGGAAATGACTGACTTTTGCAAGGCTTTGCACTGACACTAAAGTCTATGTTTTGAAAAAACAATTAGGATCCTCACAATAGGAGCTTAAGGAGTTTGAAACCTATCAAGTTACCAGATGCCTGTTTTTCTGAATCATATCATAATATTTCAAAGCAAATTGGCCGACTTTCTACCTCCAACTGTTGTGAGACAATGCAAAACGCACCTCTCTCTCAGTTTTTGTTTTTGGAAAATGTTTGAATCAAAGTTTATGTTCAGCATGAGATTTTTTTTGTAATCAAATCTGAAGTTTTATTTATTTTTTATTGTTGTTCAATTATAGTTGTCCCCATTCCGTCCCCATCCCCGCCCCCCCGATTTCTGACACAAATCCCTGCCACGGTTCTTCACTGTCACAGTACTAGTTCATGATTTAAACATTAATAATACAATAATAGGACTAATAGTAATAGATTTTATCAATTTGTGTGGACCATCACTTTGCTGAGAATTTTATACACATTATTTAATTGAATCCTCACAACAGTAAGTAAGCAAATAAGGTTAATATCAAGTGATTGCTATGTGTGATGGTTAATTTTATGTGTGGATTTGGCTAGGCCAGGAAGGACCAGATATCTGGTTAAACATTATTTCTGGGTGTGTCTCCGAGAGCGTTTCCAGAGAAATTAGCATTTCACTGGTGAACAGAGTAAAGCAGATGGCCCTCACCAATGTGGGTGGGCAGTATCCAATCCACTGAGTGTCTGAATAGAACAAAAAAAGGCAGAGCAAAGGTGAATTAGTGAAAGTCATTTCTTTCTAGCCTTGATTTCTTTTTATTACGTGGAATTTTCAAGTTTCTAAGTTTTGCATTTGGACTATTGCATTAATTTCCAAAATGATGACAGTTTCACCTTCATAGACATCAGAGTCACAGTCTTCTTTTCCATCAGTGGTTTATCATTGCTTCTAGAGTGAATTCCAAACTCTGTAGCATGGCATTGGAGGTCCACAACATTTGGGTGGCCTCGATTCCTATCGATTTCTACCAGTGGCTGTAGATTGTATCTGCCTAATGTGGCATCTCTCAGCTCCATGGCATTCTTTGGTGCCTATGGCATGTGCTACATGGGGCACTTCTCCCCATCCTTACCTGCCACTACTACTCAGTCCTAGATACCTATGTCTCCTTTGAATTACTGTAGCCACCTTCCAACCGGTCTTCCTGCCTCTCTCCCTTTCTCCCCTCCAATTCATTTTTTACTTATTTGGCAGCAAGAGTAATCTTTCTCAAATGCAAAGATGAACATGGCATGCCCACCCACTGCCAGAGGAATAAAGTCCACATTTCTTCACAGGGCCCTTCATGACCTTGTCCCAGCTTACCTCTTTAGTCCTCATCTTTCACTGTCCTCCAAAAATGGGCCCTTTCACCCCCAGGCTTTTGCACAGAAAGGACCCTTTGCCCAGAATATTCTGCTTTAGTCCTCACTTGGCCTGTCACAAAATAGGGACTGTATAAATGTCCAGCAAAGAAAGTGTACAAATAAATGAATAACTGGAATAACTGCCCCATCCTCACTTTTTGTTGAAATACCTGCTTTCTTCAACATCTGGCTCTAACCTCAGTCCCCTTTGAAATCCGTTCCTGCCCTGGCCCCTCTGTGGAAGCAGCATGCCTTTCTTCGTGCTCTTCTGGAGATGTATTATTCATGCATTTGATACCTCTGGCAAGACTGTAATTATGGTCCTTTTAAATCGTGAGGTCCTTGAGAGTAGAAATTATGTTTTGTCCACTGCAAGCTTAGCTCCTGGCACAGGGTCTGGCACTTAGCAGACTGTCAATGAGTGCTCACCAAACTGAATACTCTAGTTCACGTTGCCTCTCCATCCACATCGGCTGAGGATTTTCATTAGGATTGCATCAACACAGATGAAAGGAAATGGGGTGTACAAAGAGAAAACAAATTAAGGAAAGCTGTAGCATTGTGATGAAACAAGGCACACCTCTTGCCAAGTAAACACCCATACTCTGCTCCTGGGGCCTTTTGCTCCCCACATCTGGGCACCTGGGACACCTGGTCTCATGAGCATCATCGTCCCCCTTTACTTTCTTCCCACCAATTGTTCCACAATGCCTAGCACATGGCTGGCCACTTAGAAAGCAAATCATATTTTTTTTCACCACGTTAACATTCACTGCTGAGCAGAAACTGTATGCAAACAGGGGATGAATGTTCAGAGGGCTAAAACCCGATGCCATGTGACACATAAGCCTGGGGCTCAACCATCCAAAGAGGTTTCCCCTCAAAAAGAGCCAGGTCTCCCCCATTCACCTTGAGTCTGTGTTCAGTCTAGTCTACACTGTCCCTACAGCTGGAAATCTCCTCTTGGTCACCCAAAGGCCAGTGTGGATTCGGCTCCACCCCAGGGACCACTTTCCACTCATGCATCACACCACTTCTGTCTGCTTGAAAACTTCCCTTCAACAGGTTTTCCTGGTTGCTGCTTTGGAAATTTTCAATATTCATTTATTAATCTGTTTTTCCTCACAACTCGGTTGTTTTAAGGATATTCCTTCTCTTCATCCGCGTGCCCACAGATCCACCCCTCCGGGTCTTCTGCAGGTGGTCTCTCAAGCCTCTAAGTCTGTTCCCCCTTCAATTTTCTTCAACAAGCATTTACAGAGGGTTTCCTGTTGCTAGGCACTGGGGGGTAAATAAGTACAAATAACAAATAGTGCTTGTCCTCAAAGGAGCTATCTGAGGCACACAGAAACAGATAAATATCACACAGAGCAATAACATGATAACGGACAGTCTGAATTTGGATTCTTCCAAGAAGCAGACCTGGTGATAAGGATTTGGGTGCAGTCCACTTATTTGTGAGCTGAGCCACAGCACAATGAGGGAGTGAGAGAGTGAACCAGTGAAACAGAGAGGGAGGAAAAGCCAGTCAAGACTGTGTTAATAAGCAGGCAAAGGCTGTGGGCAGTGGCGGCTCAGACCTACTAGGACCCCCCTGAGACTGAGTAGGGAGCATGCTTCAGGACTGTCCCATTGTAAAGTAAGGAAGCTGGGTATTTATCAGTGCATTCCTGCTCCTCAGCGGTTGCGGGTTGCTTCTGGGCATTAACTCCTTGGCACTTTTGATTACTCCATGTGGAGATGACATGCTCCTGTGCTCAGAGAAAGCCCTCCAATCCGGATGCTGGAGAAATAAAGCCATAGAGGTGTGCAGGAATTGGTAACAGAATCTCCCCAGGTGGCTTCTGGGGTGGTCCCAGCAGATATGAGTGAGGCACCAACATCTGCAGCAGGAACACAGAATTATGTAAGGACATGAAGAGAAGTGTATTGCAGGTCAGAAAAATCCCCGAAGAGGTCCTGAACATGGGAAGTTCTCCAGGTGGACAAGTAGGGAAGGTATTACGCATGAGGGTTCAGAAATGTGTTTCGGCATGCTGATGGGTATAGAAGAGTCAGGGGTCATGGTGGGAGGCAGGAGGCAGGGTGAGACTGGAGAGATTTAATAGCACTACAGCTTTTCAATGCCAAGAGAAAGAAAAAATCCACAACAAAATGGTGAAAGGATTTTGTCAGTGCTGGCCATGTGGCATGGTTGTCGGTTGTAGGGATAGTTTGATGGACAGGCAAAGGGGTGCAACTGTAGATTTAGGATAGCCTCCAGGTCTATGGAACATATGTAAACCCTCTACACATTTTAGCTTCTGGCGTCTTTTCCTCAGGTTTGTTTACTCCTTTCAATGGAGGGAGAGATTTCCTTTTCCCGAACTTCTCAGTTTTACTCTAGTCATTAGTAAAGTCATGTGGAATAAAGATCTCAAGAAAAATATGGCGTTTCGTCCCTCATGAGGAAGTGTAATTTGGGGCTTGAGGGGAACTGAGCCGGTGTTATTGACAGAAGAAATATGACCACTGCAGGGAAAATAGAACAATATGGATCGGCACATTCGTACTGCAAACATGTGCCACTGTGTCTAAACAAATAAACAACCCAGACATATCTACTGTGGGGAAAGCACAACGAACAAATTATGATGATCCTATTCCACCCACGCAATTTCCCTGCATTTGAGGTGTTTGCCTCTCTGAGCATTTCCCATAAATAAGGCATTTGCTTGCTTCTGTGAGTGACCGCTAAGCTTTCGCAGTGGTCTTCAATGATATTTTCTCCAATATATTGTGCTTTATTTCATCAGCAAAGAAAAAAGCCAATGACATAAACAAAAGGTATCTTGGGAGGTCGTTCTTTTATTTAATTTCCTTTTTTAAAAAAGGCAACTGGGAGCAGGGAAGGGAAAGGAGGGTGAGAGCATTTAAAAACTAATTACGGCACAACACCCATCCCACAGCTCCGTTCTAACCCCTGTCAGAGTCCCAGCTTTGTTCTTGCGGGTGAGTAAGAGCCACCCGGGGTCAAACTTGTGACAACCAAAAGCATTTTTGTGTTTGGTTATTTTTATTTTTGGAATATTGGGATGCAGTTAGTGCCAGTTCCACCCAATATATAGGGCAGGTTTCCCAGCCTCGGCCCTATTGACATTTGGGGCTTTGTCCTTGGATGTTTAGCAGCATCACTGGCCTCTGGAGACCCATAAGATGCCAGTAGACGACTCCTCTCCTAAAATGTGGCAATGCAAAATGCCTCTGGGAATTGCCAAATGTACCCTGAGGGGCGAAACTGCCCCCGTTTGAGAACCACTGGCCTAGGGCCACACCAAAAAAAAACCCCAGGTCTTCACCATTGTCACCTGCAGCCTGTAGCTGCTTTTCTGACTTCTAGAGTCTTTTTATGTCTGAAATGCATATTCCTCTATAAAACCTTGTTTGATTTCCTCAGGTCTTCCTCGCAGACTGTGGCTGCCATACAAAACCTAGAACCCCGTGGCTTGGGAACCTTAGCTAATAACAAAACATTTTCACACACTAAAAGGGCAAAGAATATTTTTGGATGTCCCTTATATTCAAAATACTCTAATGTAAATGATATTTTGATTTCCAGGAAAATCATCAAGGTTGTAATCTCCTTGATGTCAAGGATTACGCTTCATTTTTCTGAGTATAATTGTACAATTTTCCATAATGTTGGCTCATGGAAAATGCCAAATAAATGTATAACAAACCCTTCGATTGATTAAGATCAATCAATTAGCAGTAAGTTCTGGCAGCCTCCATCACAGGGAAACCAGAAACAAGCAAACAGACCTCTAGGTAGGTATCTTGATTTCAGTGATTCACTAGTGAAAGGGTAGTACTAAAAATCCACCTATCTTCTCAGCTGGGATCCATTCAGTAAACACTTGTTGAGTGCCTGGTGCAGTGGAGCTGGGACACAGAAGTAAAAAAGATGCAGTTCCTACTTTTGAGACACTTAAAGTCATTTAAAAGCACATCAGGGAATAATTTCAATACAATGTGATACTCTCTAAGATACAGGGGCTTAACCAGTACAGTGAGGGTCTGGCAGAGGGGCACCAACCCTGGCTTTGCTGGGAGGTAGGAGCGGAGTTGGAAGATGTGACACCTGAGTTGAGTGTCAGGGATAATCAAGGGGGTGGGCTATGGAAGGGTGAGGTAATAGCAAGGGAAGAGCATAAACAAAGCTACAGAAGCAAGAATTGGCGAGATGTGGGAGGGTATTACATATATTCTGATGTTGCTGGGACATGGAATGATGGGAGGTAAGTATGCGGCGATGAAGAGGCTAAGTCACGGGAGACCAAGGAGGGGGGATGCCACATGCAGACAGCTCTGAAGGGTAAGGTGGCCTGATCTGTGCTGCCGCATGAAGCACGCACTTAAAGAACAGAGGCCAGATGAGAGACTAATGTCACACTCAAGGGAAGAGGTGCTCTTGATAATGAAAGTAGGGGAGGCACAGAATCAAGAAATGGAAGCAGATGTCCCAGGATAGACTGAACTACAAGTGGAAGTCCATGGGTGGTTGGGTGCCCTTTGAGAGATGGGTCTGATCTGTTGAAATCTGGAAAGTATGTCTCCACCACCCCTGTGCTACTCTCGGGTCTGTACATGTGGATTATTTTTTGCTACGGAAGATAAGCTGTCTTGCAGATACTCCTTTTCAAGGACTTTATGTTTTTAAAGTTCTCTAAGCTCATCAAAGAAATAAAGTTGCGTATCAAAGAGAGAATGGCTGTTTGCCCCAAATGGTGGTGCTACAGGAATGGGAAGGAAAATGGATCCATATTTTAAAAGGAAAGGAGGCCTGGGTTTTCTAAGCTTTATTGCTTCTAAGATGGCAGAGGCTGGGAGGGGAATGGCTCAAGTCAGCAAATAATATTTGATTACCAGCAAACCCAGGAGTACTCATGAAGTTCAGGATAATGACAAGGTCTGGAGTGCAGGTGAAATTACCTGAAATTCAGGAGTCCAAAAAGGTGAAAGGATTAAGCAAAAAACAAACAAAAACCTCAGACAGACAACAGCCTGGTGATCACCAAAGGGGAAGAGGGGGTGGGGGGAGGTAGGAAAGGGTAAAGGGAGGATAAATGGTGTTGAAGGGAGACTTGACTTGGTGTGATGAACATACAATATACAGTTGATATATTATAGAATTGTATACCTGAAACTTATGTAATTTTATTAACCAATGTCACCTCAATGAGTTCAATTAGAAAGAAAGAAAGAAAGAAAGAAAGAAAGAAAGAAAGAAAATAGAATAAAGGAGGAATTTCATCCACCCCTAAGATTTGTGCAGGTTTGGCAAGAGTAGAAATGGAGGTGCTTCCTCTTCTTCCCAACTGCAGCCCTGATTCACTCTGAGATGGGTTGGAAGCTTGTTCTCATGTCTGTGTGACCTCAGCCTGCACATTCAAGCTCCACCTACATCCTTCCAACCAGAAGGAACATGGCTGCAGAAGGGCCAGAGCAGGGTCCTCTAAAAGATGGAGTTGACAGCAGAAACCCTGGTGGGCTGGCTCTGAAGGCAGTAATGACAGGGATCAGGATAGAGAGAAAAGCTGTGAGTCAGGGCTTTCATCTTCAGTGTGTGTATGTGTGTGTGTGTGTGTGTGTGTGTGTGTGTGTGTGTGTGTTTTGGGAAGGCGGTTGGCAGCAATGGCAAATAGAAGGCGAAGAGGAAGAACCATCCTTAGTCCAATTCTATTGCCTTAGAATCAAATGGAATATATGGACACTGCTCCAGCAGATTGATTTTCTCATTGTTTTCCTGTAACCTTTAGTTTCCACAGAGTTTAAAGACAAGCAAGCAGAGTGGGGGATGTTGGGAGATGACACACAGAGAAGTGGTAGCTGGCAGCAAAAAAAAAGAGTCCCCAAATAGAAAAACACATTAGTTGGGGGTCATTTAGTGCCAGGGCAAATACCCCAACATGCCTCAAAAGCTTCTTGGGACACAACTCCATTACAGCATGGAAGAATGATAAATGTGCTCTTTAGAAGTTTCCATTTTTGGGAAAAAAAAAAAAAAAAAAAACATTTGCTTTCAGTTGTCTAAAAAGAAAGCATTAATTTTGAGCTTCTCCTTCTCCAACAATTCAGAATAAATTGGGTATTACTGCTGGAGTTCCCATTTAGTCTGAGACTTTTTGTTGCCTCTCTCTCCTCTGCCTCTGAATAGTCTGGTCAAGCATCCTCATTGCTCTTCCTCCTTCTCTCCCCACTGGAGAATCCTGCCTGCCTCCGTACAGAGCTGTACTGCAGGGCTCATTTCCAGGTCAGGCAGCATAAAGTCAGCCTAACTAATGTAAGCCTGGAAATGAAGTGACAATTCTGCTGTTATGCCCTAATTAACAGCCACATCATTAAATTGTTCATCATAACCTCAGATGGGACATTTAATTTTCTTACAACAGCTGGCAAATGGCAGGAACAGATGCACCCACTCACTGAAGTGCTTCAGCAGGATAACGGGCAATATAAAAAAGGTCCAGTCATTCCCCTTCTCCCCAGCTCTCAACCCTGGCACTTCCGGGCTTCTACTTGGGGAGGCTTGGTGCAACTTTCCAGGAGTTGAGATATAGCACAACTCAAAGAGAGACATGGACCTCTGGGTTTTCTTCCAAACAGAGGCATGGGTGGATCTGCCTGGCCACCCAACCACTGTTCATAGTATTGCTTTTATGGAGAGTGGTTTTAAGTGGCGAACAGCTTCCTTACAAACATGAATAGTTTGGGGCCGTCTTGTCTTTATATGTGTGTGCATTTTGGTTTACATCTCCCCAACACTTATGTGCAAAATCAGAAGCCCAAGCTCTGGGGCCAGTCCTGTCCTACAAGGGTGAATGAGATGCCACGATGATGATGATGATTGTGGTGTTGGTAGGAGGAGAAGAGCTAACATGTTTCATAATCCTATTCTATAGTACCAATGCTTGAAAACAATCATGCCATGTTAAGTAATATCCCGTGACTGTTCTGTGGGTAGGACTTACTGATCCCCCCATTAGAGATAAGAAGCTGCACTGAGATTATCTAACTTTTCTGATAATGACTGAGTGCTGAGACCAAAATCCACAATTCTGATGTTCCTATGAGCATTAAAGAGCATGTCCTGTGGCTTCAGGTCCCTGTGGACGATGCCCTGCAAGGGCTGAACAGCACAGGGGATACTGGCTGTTACAAAGTGCCTTAGGCCTTACTCTTAGTCACGTGGTAGTCAGACACGTCCTCTCCACTAAAGTGCTCCATAACAAGGAATAATCTTTATTACTCAGGGTTAATTACCTTGAATAACTTGATAATATTTGGGTGATTTGATCCCTTTATGTATTCTATTTCCCTCAGTGGAAGTCTCTGGAGGCTGGAGGAGCTCTGCTGATGAGTGACTTCTGACAGCCACCTCTGTCTCAGTCAGCATGTGCCAGCCCAACCTCACCTCGGAGAAGCTGCCCTGGCCAGTGGTGGTCAGGAGCTTTTAATGGCCAATATGCTGGTCAATAGAGATGGCTGCAAGTTCATGGGACATGGTGACTTGCTAACTACATTACTAACAATACTAACAGTGGTAACTATGCTTACTAATGATGTTAACTAACAATACTATGTTAACTAATACTAGCACTAGCAATGCTAACTATGCTTACTACTTATGCTAATAAACAATAATTATACTAACTATGCTAATGATACTAACTACACAAATAATACTGACTATATTAACTATCCTAATTATACTAACTAAAAATGCTAACTAAAAAAATTGTTTTTTAATTAGAAAAGGGAAATAATTTCAAAAATGAGGAAAGAATGAGAAAATAAAAATATTGATAAAATGCCATATTTTTTAAATTAAAAATAAGAAATAAAGAACAAAAATGAGAAAAAGATAAAAACAAAAAATGGAAATAGAGGGCAAAGAAAAATAAGGAAAAAAGAAAATAACAATATAAAATGAAAAATGAGCAGAAGCAAAAGTAAAGAAAAGAGGGAAAAGTAATGTGGAAAAAAAAGAAAGAAAACAAGCTAAGAGGTCCAAGTCTGAAGGTTGCCACAAAGCAGCTTCTTGGTCTATAAGAACAAAAACCTCAGCCCTGCCAAATGCAGGAGTTGTTTGGGATTCTGTCACAATGGTGTTTTATGAGGTCAGAGCAAGAAATTGACCAGTCAGGGCTGGAGATACACCACCGTGGTTTTCTCACTTTCTGTTCTCAAAACTCCTTTACTATGAAAAATAAATAAATAAAAGGATCTCAAAGAGCTTTCTGTTTAGGGGGGATTTTAAAGGTTGATATTTACTTTATTAAAAATAAAAAATCTGTAGGATGCATCAGTGGCCTTTTTATTTATAATTTGAAAATCTGTAATAACCTTTGTCTTTTAAGGACTTTATAGCCTCTTCCATTAAAACATTCAATTCCTTTTCTTTAAATTCTAATTGGCCTCAAAACAATGCTGTGACTTAACTGATATCACGATACTCTGTTCTGTTGCAGGAGACATGATAAAGTACAACGAAAGCTATCTTCCTTAGAGGGCAGTGGGTTGATATATTCAAAGTACTGAAATAGAAAAGCTGTCAACCAAGAATCCTATTACTGGCAAAACTGTCCTTCAAAACTGAAGGAGAAATTAAGACCTTCCCAGGCCAACCAAAGAGGAGAAAGTTCTTTACCCCTAGTCCTGCCCTGTATGAAGAAAGCCCTTCAGGCTGGATGAAAGGTCCCTGGACAGTAACTCAAAGCCTTGTGAAGAAATAAATGTCTGCAGTAAAGTATGATTATAAAAGCTGGTAACTGGTTTGTAGCTCCACTTTTTATTTTCTACTTGATTTGAGACTAATGTATTTAAAAATCCAAATTGCTATCTATGTTTTTGGACACACAATGCATAAATGTGTGATTTTGTGATGTTAGCAACTGAAAGAGCTGAAGTCAGAGCTATATAGAAGCAGAGTTTTATGTGTCATTGAAGTTGGTATAAATATTCACATAAGAGTGTTAATAACATTAGGACCATATATATTTGGTCTTCATCCAGGGTTCCTTGCTCATAACACCCAAAGCCCTTGAGCAATGGAACTTCTCAGAATAATTAACAATCCTGAAAACTCAGAGGAGCACATAATGGGTGTTTAGTGAAGGTTGACTGCATAAATGAGGACCTTGCCAAGCTGAGAGTGGACCCCAAATTCTGTCTTCAAAACAGAGGTCTTGCTCCTTTTCAATATGACTTGGAAAGGGAAGATATGAGATTCTTTTGTAAACAGAAGGCGATAGGCTACAGGTAGAGAATATGAGGCCCATTTCTGGTCACTGCATTGCTTGTTATTCAATGCCCTCACATCAAATGCCCACCATTCCTAGGACTTCCATTTCTCTAGGAAACAATATTTGCCTTGATCTTTTAAGTACTGCCCATGAGTTCCAGATACTGGATGCGTCCCCCAATACCTTCTAGATTGATAGACAATTACTACTTTTTTGTTGCTACTGAGGGACCATCCTGTTGCTGACCACCTGCTTACCTGCACTATACTGCCTCTCTCTGACCTCCATATCCTGCTATATTCTAAGCACATTTGTAAGCTTTTGATTATCCCAGGTCACTAAATAATACCTCATCAACTTTTCCCATCTGTCCCCTAGGTTCAAACCATTGTAGGTGACACTGAAGCATTTGTAAGCAAGTTGTGAGCAAATCACAATTTTCCTAAAGGGGTGCCAGGGAGTCTGGACCACAGACACTGCTTCTGCAATAACCAGGGTCTTATCCAAGTTTTCCCTCAGAGGCTTGCCTTTTGGAAGCTTTGCCCACCCACTGGGTTGGCAACTAATGATTTTACCCAGCCTCTTAAGCCCCTTCTCACCACTTTCACTGACCCCAGGGGCTCACTTAGAAGCTTTTTCAAATGCATTTTTTCCATTCTTGATTAAATATGTAAAGGAGGAGAGTTTCATTTAATAGTTATTCTCCTCTGGACTTAATTGTAAGAAAAAAATTTAGAGCAGGCGAAGAATATATCCCCCAGGGTTTCTGCCAAATTTCCTCTGTGGGCAGCAAAAGAAGATAAGGGAGTGTGGCCATATAAGGTTTCTAAGCTTTCCTAGAGCAGCCTGGCAGGGGTGGTAACCTCTAGGGCAACTTCCAGTGAGATATCAAGGCAGAAATTCATGAGTGGAAAGAATCATGCATGAAGACCCACAGGATGGAAGTCAGGGAAAGTTTTGGAGAAGGTAGAGCTATGAAATAGCTGTTATGGAGTAGCTACGGAGTGAGAGAATTGGGGATGAGTGAAAATTTGACTGCATATTGTGTTGCCTAGGATTGGAAATCGTATCCCCATCTTAGAGAGATTTAAGCAACGACCAGTGTACTTTTAAAAATTGCTTTTACTTTCTGAAGTACATTTTCTTTGAATGTAATTTTGGGAAGAGACCGGGCCATGTGGGACCCCAGAAGCATAAGAAACCCATTTGGATATTGTCCCAGGCCACTGAAGAAATCACAATTATTTTTCACAAATCACCTGCCAAATCCTTAGAAAGGCACCGTTTCCATCTGGAGATGAAGTTTACCCCGTTCCATCATGTGTTTCAATGCCACAGTTCCCCTCCTCTGGGAATCTGTCCTGCTTCCTCCCTTGCCTCTCTATATCCCTGGTTCA
Source organism: Artibeus jamaicensis (assembly GCF_021234435.1). Classification (NCBI taxonomy): domain Eukaryota; kingdom Metazoa; phylum Chordata; class Mammalia; order Chiroptera; family Phyllostomidae; genus Artibeus; species Artibeus jamaicensis. The sequence goes on along the minus strand of NW_026522059.1, from coordinate 28,881,255 downwards.
AACAAAACACAGACAGTTTCCTATGGCAAATACCTTGAAGATCTCCACCAAGTCAGGCTGCCAGGAAAGCCCAACAGCTCCAAAGGAAAAAGGTGGGGAAATACACTCAGCATTGTTTAGGCACACTCACTGCCCACTGTCTTTTCTCTTGCCCTTGGCAAGTGACCTTGGTTTGTTTTCAAGAGTGGGGTAGACCAACTCAACTGGGAAAGCAATATGGCCGAAGTGGGAGATTGTGAGTAGGAAGTCTGGGATTCTTACCTTGTGCTATACCAGGTACTAAAATTTAGGGTACTAGAAATTTTGAATTGCATCTCTCAGGTCAAAAAAGGAAGCATACAACAAAACATGGGTCAAATATGTTGATATCCTCAGAAGCACAGATTAGAGTTGAAAGTCATAGGTATCAGTGAGAGTGTGGAAACTAGACTGTTTTCATTTAAAACCAAGTATTGCAAGTCACATAGCCTGAAGTGGTTTGAGGTCTATGAATACTGGATCCAGTGATATATGCCCAAACTCTCATCATGGAAAATACGAGCTCATACTTACTGAATAGAAGGAAATAAAGCAACTCTCCAGATACCAACACTGTTTCTTTACACCCAGCACCCACACTGAAGGCACTGCAACACCATCCAATGCTTTTCTTCTTTCATATGTGTAAGATATGTTTCCCAATTTTGGTCCAATGAAAGCTTTGCTAATAAGAAAGGGGCTTTTTCAAAATTGGACAGCAGATACAGAATTTCCAGAAAATCTTGGTGATGGTGGCATAGTTTTCAATCTGTCTGAATCCTTTCCAAAAGATAGACAGTGAAGCTAGACTACACAGAACAGCTGAAAACTCATGAACAACACTTAAATAAAACTAAGTGACAAATTACCTTCACCAACATCAAACACAAGCAGATGGAGACAAATCACCAGTGGCCACAAGACCTGCCTGGTGCTAGGATCTGTATGGGAGAAGGAAAAAAGAAGCAGCAGGGCAAGGTTTGATACACCCAAGAACAAATAGCCAATCGATACGCACTGGAAAGCATAGTGGGCTGATCTGAGAAGGGAGCTGAACCTGGGAGGGTACTGATGTTTCCAACACCAGGTGAATACAAGCGGCCTGTGTGAATGACTGAAGCAGCTGGATCTTCCCAGCCCTTTGAACTCTCAACAGTAATTCAGACTTCTTTTATAGGACAGAGCCACACAGTTAGGAGAAACTTATGGGAATGGAGTCAAATTCATTGTAACATAGACAATAAGAAAAGGATAAAGGGAAAAGTCTAGTCCAACGTGGAAACAGCAGAGCCTAGACGTGTCCGAAAACAAGCGCATGGGCTGATGAGGAACACTACCCAATGATGGAAGAGGGAGCTCTGAGTGGTTAGAAAAGCTTTCCTGCACCTCATTTCCTGCCTCAGTCCACTTGCCTGGGAAAACTGAGGTCACGTAAAGCAACAGCCAAATAAGCAAAGCAAAGCAAAATAAGCAACAGCCAAAGCCCATACAGTGTCACTACTTAAAAATAGGACACAACAAGAATACCATCCCTACAAATAAATTTAAAAAAACACCAGAAAGATGTGTTCACATAAACAGTCCAAAATTGTAACTTATTACTTCAAAATGAACTGAAAGACATTAAGGAAATAACTTAAGACTTGAAAGAACAACAAAAGTCAGAAATAGAAAAACTCAGAAATAAGCTGACAAAACTCAGGAAAGATGTAAAAATAAAAGAAAAAATACTTCAGAAACAAAGACTAACCTATAAGGAACAATGAGTGAAAATACAATAATGTCTTAAAACAAAAGTAACAGAAAAAATTTAAAAATAAAAAAGAGTGAAGAATGAGATAAAAAGAATTTGAGGAAAAAAAGAATAAATATGGAAGATGGGCAAAGAAAATTCAACCTACAGACAACAGGAATTCCTGAACATGAAAACTTAAAGCAGGAGAACAGAAAAAATACTAACATGTATAATTCAAGAAAACATCCCTGAAAAAAATTGAAATCACATATTGCAAAAGCGCATCGTTCCTCTATGTCAGGCCATGCTACAGTAACAGGAACTGGATTTCTTCTCCAATATAAAACAACCCCCAAAACTGGATGAAACATAAGAAACAATGGAGGACAGTGATCCCTGAGCCCTGGGAAACAATTCAGGTGAAACTTATGATTGCCCCAACTTGCTGTCTGGTGAGAGTTTCCAGGATGTGGTCCAGGAAAGGGAAACCCAGGAGGTTCCTAGCAGATTCTTCAAGTTGAGGAGACAAAGCTATGACTCCAGGAAGACTGAAAGTTTCTAGAGTTAGCATGCAGATTTCTGAGAAGAGAGCTGCAAGGAAAGAACTCCAGAAATCTGATGAGGGTCCCCTCAGGGTATTCCACAGAGTAATGGTCAGTACTACCCAAGGCTGGAGGAAGAACCACCTCAAAAGATTACAGGGAACAGTACGTGATGTTCACACAGGCCTGGGAACAATGCCGGTTCTGAATAGTCATGCAAAGAAGTAGGAAAACACAGCCCACAGGAGGAAAATAATCACTCAGCAGAAACCAACCCAGAGCGAACACCGATGTCAGAATTAACGAAGACATTGAAATAGTTTTTATAACTGTGTTCTGTGTATTCAAAATGTTCAGTAGAAATATGGAAACTATAAGAGATTTCAATTGAATTTCTAGAGATGAAAGCTGCAATGTCTAAGACTTTGAATAGTTTCTAAGACTTTAGAAACTATTCAAAATGAAACAGAGAGAAAAAACAATTGGAAAAAGTTAACCGAGCATCAGGAAGCTCTGGGACCACTTCAATAGCTCACTAAACATGGAATTGAAATTCCTGAAGGAAAGAGGAGGAAGAGGTCTGAAAAAAAATTTGAAAAAGCAATGTCCAATTTTTTCCAAATTTGATGGAAACTTATAAACTCACAGATCCAAGAAGTTCAATGAACCCCAAGTATAAGAAACATAAAGAAAACTATATGAATTCACACAAAAATCACATTGCTCAAAATAATTGATAAAGAGAAAATCATAAAATCAGCCAGAGATAAAAGATACTTAACATATAGAGGAACAAGATAAGGGTGATTGACAACAGAGTTCTTTTAGGGAGCGATGCAAGTGAGGTCACATCAATCTAGACTTCTATATTCACCATAAAAGATGTCTTACAAAGTGTGAAATAAACATTTTTTCAAACATCAAAAGTTGAAAGAATTTATCACCAGCAGACCTGCATTGTAGGAAATACTATAGAAAGTCTTAGGCAGAAGAAAATGACACCAGATAGAAATGAGGCCCTACACAAAGGAATGAAGAACACTGAAAATAGTAAGTACACATGTATATATACATATAATTTCTTATTATTTACATCTCCTTAAAATATAATTATCTGTTTAAATAAAGCAATAGCAATATATTTTAGGATTTATAACATATGTACAGTAAAATATATATCAACAATAGCACGAAGGCCAGAAAGGGAGGCTAGAAATAAGGGCTTTATAATACTCATAAGATGCTATATAAACCCTAAAGCAACAACCAAATAATAGATTTATAACTAATAAGTCAACAGGGCAGACAAAAGAGAATCATGAAAATATTCAACTAAAACACAGGAAGGCAGAAACAGAGACAATGAAATAAAATACAGATGGGACAAATAGAAAACAAATTATGGATTTAAATGTACTCATATGCATAATCAAATGGTTTAAACACCCTCCATTAAAAGTCAGAGATTGTCAGAATGCATAAAAAGAAGCAAATTTGGCTAATGGCAAAGCATGGAAAAATATATCGTACTGATAGTAATCACAAGAAAGCTGGACTTCTGTGCATCAAAGGGCACAGTGAACAGAGTGAAAATTCCCCCTATGGGATAGGAGAAAATATTTGCAAATCACGTATCTCATAAAGAGTTAATATACAGAATATATAAAGAACTTGCACAATTCAAACTCCTGCAACTCAAAACAAACCAAAAAACAAACTACCTGGTTAAAAAATGGGCAGAAGACTTGAAGAGACATCTCTCCAAACAACTTATACAAATGGCAAATATGCACGCACATGAAAAGACACTCAACATTACTAACCATTAGGAAATGCAAATCAAAATCACAAGATACCACCTTATAGCCACTAGGATAGCTACTATATTTAAAAAACCAGAAAATTAACAAATGTTGGTGAAGATGTGGAGAAACTGGAACCCTTCCTTACACACTACTGGTGGGCACATAAATGGTGCAGCCACTATGGGAAAACAGGCTGGTGGTTCCCCAAAAGATTAAATACAGAATTAGCATGCAATGTAGCAGTCTGACTTCTAGGTATATATCCAAAAGGTCTTGAAGAGGTATTTTTACATCTATTTTCATAACAGCATTATTTACAGTAGCCAAAAGATGGAAGCAACCCAAGAACCCATTGGTAGATTAACAGATAAACAAAATCTTGGTATATACGCAGATTTAAATGGGAAGGACATTGTGATACATGATTCAACATGGATGAACCTTGAGACTATTGTGATAAGTGCGATAAGCTAGTCATAGGAGAAAAATACGGTATGATTCCACTTCTATGAGGTATCTAGAGAAGTCAAATTAATAGAGAAAGTAGAGTGGGAGCTGCCAGGTGCCCTGGGGAGGCAAGAACAAAGAGTTTGTTCAGTGGGAATGAAGTTTCAGTTTTGCAAGATGAAAACAGTTTTGGAGGTTGGCTGCTCTACAGTCTGCATATACTTAACACTACTGAACTGTACACTTGAGCACGGTTAAGATGATAAATTTCATATTATGTATATATTTACCACAATGAAAAATAATGAGAAAGAAAGCTAGAGTTGATATATCAATGTCACACAAAGTAGCTTTCAAAACAAATAATAGTACCGGGAATGAAAGAGCTATTTTATCATAATAAAGTGATCAATTTAACATGAGGAAGACGTTTACCATGTACTTGGGAATAATATAGACTCAAATGACCACCTCCACAATACATTTTAATAAAATCGCAAGATTTTAAAGAAAAAAGAAAAATTCTATTTTGGGGCATCTAGAAAAAAAAGAACATGGGATGTAAAAGAGAAAAAAAGCTATCATCAGACTTTGACAGTGACATTTGATGCCAGAAGAAAGTGGAGTAACAAATTTAAGATATTTAAGGAAAGAAAATGCAAAACAAAGATTTGTGTTCAGCAAAACTGACTTGTAAAAAAAAAAACTGACTTGTAAGTGTAAAGGGTACAGGCATGCTGTTATCAACGTGCAACAATTTAGGGAAACTGGTCCCATAATCCCTTTCTAAGAAGTTTACTAGAGAATAAACTTTGAACAATCAAAATGGCTAGACACTATAGGACACATTAAATATATACTTACTCCTCACACTAAGGCTAAATGAAGGCTAAGAGGGAGAGTGAAGTATCTAACAGCTCTATGCTCTAAATATGTAGATATAGTATAACTACGTTTGAATTTTTTAAAAGATTTTATTTATTTATTTTTAGAGAAGGGAAAGAAGGGAGAAAGAGGGAGAGAAACATCAATGTGTGTCCACCTCTCGCATGCCTCCCACTGGGGACCTGGCCCACAACCCAGGCATGTACCCTGACTGGGAACTGAACTGGCAACCTGTTGGTTAGCAGACTGGCATGCAATCCACTGAGCCACACCAGCCAGGGCTGTATAATTATTTTTTTAATGAGAGTGGAAATGGTGAAATCATATACAAAATTTTTAAAAATGTCATTGGTCATCATAATGATGGTAGGACTGGTGGTGTTATTCTCAGACTGTTGTGTATGCAATTTGGGATAAAACAAATAAGTCATTGTGAGATATTCTATCATTCCCTGTGTCCTTGAGAACCATAATGCATCGTGGATGACAGGGGACACAGGTTTAAGAGGTTAATAAAAGCTCTGTAATCCTAAAGACTTCACCAAATAGCTACCTAACTTCTAAACGCATACACCATAAAGTGGCTGTGGCTGCTAATTATGTTAGGTGTTATCTTTTCCACGAGACTTGGTATCTGAACAGGAAACTTTCATACACTTAGTGCCTTTGACCTAAGTGATTACCTTCTGTGGTGGACACATACAACATTCATTCTCCCTTGCCAACCAAGCGCTGGTTTTATGCTAGAATCAAGTGTAGTACATAGGCTGAGATTCATTCTCTTTCTCTCTCTCACTCTCCATGTGGTTTCTTATATTTACTTCTCTCTCTATGTCTGACAGGTTCTTCTTATTCCATGGTTCAACTTGGTAAGTATCCATATGTATATGGTAGAAAATGCCTTTGCAAGAACTTCCAAAATCACATGCACCATACCAAGACTAGCTGTTTCTGAACTGCCATTCTGAGTTTCTGGGATAGAGAATCCTACTGGCTCAGGTTTGGTTAGGTGCACTCCTCTGATCCAATCAGTTGGATCTAGGGAGAGTTATACAGTACAATACCAACATCAGAGCAACTCCTGGAGCCACCCCTACACACCTATGAGTAGGTAGTTTGGGTGTAGCACTCAGAGAAGAGGTGTAGGGACTGGCCAGACACTGCAAGAAGGTATCCACTACAAGCCAGCCTGCAGCTGATGCATTTTGGCTTCCCAGAGCTGTACATGCGGGGCTGGGATCTGACTGGGGCCAGGGTCCAGGAGGGTTGCTATCTGATACTGACACTGCAGAAGGACCTCCACAGTTAGGTCCACATGTTGGATGTAATACCCACCGAAGCCACTCACCATGTCATTCCAGCTCTCTGTCTTCTGGGAAGGTACAATTTTATTTCTCGGCCCTCCCTGGGGTTGGATAGTGCCATGTGACAAGTTCTGGCCAATAAGGTGTGAGTATTTAATTACTTGTGCAAAGCCTCCCGAGATGGTCCTTTCCCTCTGCCATAAGCATTGACAATGTTTCATATGGTGGTTGTTCCATTAGTTGCATCCTGGTCTAAACACTACAATACAGTGGGAGTGTGGTGGACATGAATATAAGCAGAAGTAAGTCATTGAGGTCTGGGGCTGTTTGTTAGTGCAGTATGCCTTAACTGTTGTGGTTGTTACCATGTGAACTGCAGACCCCTTTCTCCTCCTCTGTTCTGGGCCTCCTACTACCCATCCTTTATCCTTACCTTAGAAAGAAAAGAAGTGATACTACCAAGAAATAATACAGTTAAGGGCTTCTTGCCTAGAAGTGGATGATGCCCAGGGTGTGCATATATGGACAGAGTTTGATTAGGGGATTTTGGCACTCACTTTAGACTCAAAAGGAGCAGCCCCTTTGTTGAGACTCAACTCAGCGTGATCTTCAGAAAGACAGGGCCCCAAGCAGGAGATGCAGCATAAACTCATGCTACCAGGTCAGGCTGCTGATGCTGTCTTCCTCCCTGCAAAATTCGTGGAAGAGAGGTTGAGGAGTCTGGAAAGCCATGCTTCAAGCCATGGGTGCTCCAGCACAGACGCAGATGCCAAATGTGGGAATGCTATGTGATGATTTTATGAAATATAAAAGTCAAATGAATTTTTTATGAAGAAGTTATCTTCCCAAGATGCAATAATGGAAAATTCCTTTCAAGAACTAGTGTTTAGACCTCACAAAAATGCGCAGCAAATTGCATTGTGATTTATTTGTCAATGTTTTTATAGGTTAGGCGTTACTTTTACCCCACAGCTGGAGTCAATTTTTAATATTTAAAAGTGGAAAGAAAGCAAAACCTAAACACATGCAGAGCTGTCTGTTTTAGATTGAGCTTTTCCCAAACAGTGCTGTTTAGAGCTGAACCCTGAGCGTGGTCGGTCAGCGGCCAGCTGGCACCTACTTCCCTGCAACATGGAATTAAAATATCTGGGACTGGGCAGATTACATATAAGACCTCCTAAATTGTAGTCGGTGGGTCTGGTGTTTATAACCACCTTCAAATGCATGTAGCCTGTCTGCCCTCTCGATTGAAGAAGGAAAGAGTCTTTGTGCTTTTTGTCTTGGGTTTCCCTTCATGCTCCAAGCTAAAGGTGCTGTGAACATAATTTTCAAGTCCAGTGGTTTCTGGCCCCCTTTGATGGCTGAGTTAGCAGGGATCCCATCAGTCTCCTTGGTGATTTCCAGAGCATCAACCAATTATGGAGAAGCAGCCAAGCCTCTCTAGATTTCGACTTCCACGGAGTCTAGTCTGGGAATTACCCAGGGCCCATCTTCCTGGGGCTCCAGGTAAAACCACAATGCTGGCCTTGAAGGTGGGTTCTCATAGCAAGGATTTAAATCACAACAGTGATGTAGCCTTGAAGGCTAATTCTGTTAATGATTCCTTCAGGCCAAGTCTCTGGGCTCAAATGGGGGCCTTGTTCTATCTGGTGACAAAGAGTTCACAAAGCAAAACCAGGTCTATGCTCTTAGGAACACTACCACATAGCATTCCCAGAAACACAGTATTGATACCTCAGTGCCCGGAACATCATACTTCATGCTCAGTCGCAGTCCCCGTTGTTGAAGCCTTCAGGCTGGCACTGGCTGCTGCTAAGGCTGCCATGTGTGTGCTGACAAGCAAAGGATCCTGTAACACACAACATCTGGAGGGAGGAAAAACAGCCTTAATTGTGACAGGCACAAGCCCTTTGGGTAAGGGTTGATACCTTTCCGACGGAGGAGATGTTTCTTTGCCCTCTCTTTCCTGCTCCCTCCTGATCATTCTATAGCCAAGACCTACATGAGGAATTGACCCATTTCCAAATGTGCGCATTGGTCCAGCTGAAGCAGCCAGAGGAGAGCCCCTTGAGGCTGATGACAATACCCGCTCCCTTCCTACCTCCCTACCCCCAATCAGGCATCGGGAAGCACTCAACCACTTGACAGACAGGCTTGGGGTTACAAGGAGCTTCAGTAACCATGGAAATATCAAATGGGCAAGCATTTTGGGCTCAGCTTCAGCTCTATGGCTTTTCCCCAGGAATCATGCTCAGGGTCTCCATCAGGAACACCAGCACCCAGAGAACCCCTTCAAGGAACCCCCAAATTCACATCATCAAAAATAAAGGGTTTGGGAAGGGCAATGATTATTACCCATTACAAAAGGATTTCTCACCTCACAAATAAGATTTTCCATGGATTTTCTTTCAGAAGGGCACACCCCGAGAACACTCACCATGTGATTTGATGTAATGCACAGATCTCCAGGAACACACCCAATACATAGAGGAGATACACAGGCAAATGGGGCAAAGACACAGAGGAGCTGCCCGCCAGGAGGGGGAGCCCTTTCCCTGGTTCAGACAGACATCGCAAGCCTCCAAATCACCCACTCTTTACCCAATAAAAAAACATGTGTCTGCCAAACCCCACTGTCCAGAAGAACACAGACAACCAGTGCGTTTGTGCTTTACCCTGAGAGCGGTGGGTAGCCACTGAAGGATTCTCACAGATAATGCAGTTATACTGAGTCATCCTCTCTCTCTCTCTCTCTCTCTCTCTCTCTCAATTTTTGCCCAATGTCTCTGATGCCTTTGGGGAACCCATTTTCATAAATGGTGTTCCTTGCATTTTCAACAACTCTTAAAATGCATTGCAGTGATGACCTATAAATCAAATATTTTTTTAGGAACCAAGGCTGGTTTAGGTTTAGGGGTGTTTCTCAGGGAGTATACAGCTTTGTTTTGGTGGGAACTAGGAGTCAGATAGGCAGAGTTTAGGGGAATGGGAAGGAGGCAGAGTCAGAAATGCTATTATTTCATATTCCAGTAGAGCTCCAAACCTTGAAACAAGCAACTTGGCACCAAAAATGGTGCTGTTTGAAAGCTAATGGGCAAGACATTCTGAGGAATGGGTTGTGGAGATAAGCATCAGAGGAATCGCGCCATCTGAAGTTCGCCTGCATCCAGAAACCAAGAAGAGCAGAGCCACCCATTAGCTGACTGCAGAGCACACATGCACTTGGTCATGGAATCCACACCCTGTCCAGACACAAGCATCTCACAGAAGTGAACGAAGGCTGGCTTTTCTGGAAAAAAAAAGAGATGGGGAAATAATATTTTCTTCCTATGCTAGTGGACAAAGTCACAATATTCTTGGGAAGAGATGTGAACTCTCAAAGGTGGAGACTGGGCACCGTCCCTGTATTCCTGTTGAAAAGTGACAGTAAAAGCAAAAGTCTTAACTTCAGAGAGCTCCAAAAGGCAGAGGAGCCCAAGGGGAGGTGATGAAAATTTGAAATGCGTGTTGTCTTGAATGAACACTTGACACCAGAATCAGGCCACTGTAATGGGTTTCCTCTCTCCGGCCTTGTTCTTCTTTCCCATTTACCCTCCATAGCGCTGTCAAAGGGTCTTTCTACGTTTGATCTGCCTAGAATCCCTCAGTGGCTCTCACTGTTCTCAGGATAAAGCCCCAACTCTGAAAGAAGTTATGAGGCCCTCCATACTCTCCTCTCTGAGAGTAGCCCTGAATCTCATCTCTTGTCCTTTCTGCTCTAGCTATTCAGAAAATCTTGTCGCTCCCTGGATGTGCTATGTTTTGAGCAGAACAGCAATGGTGCTGGGGCATTATAAAGTACCTTGGGTCCTTTCTCTTTACCATTGGCTAGAAGTTGCCCATACTCTTGTGGTTGAGAGGCCCCCATAGACTGGGTCATAGGCCTTCTCCTGTCCCTCTGTGCTCTGCTCCTATATAGGTCTCACTCTCCCCGTGGATCTTTGCACATATCTGGGGCTCCCTTTTCACCCCTCCACTTCTGTTTCATCCTTCAAAGGTTGAATTAGACATCATTTCATTAGGGAAGTCTTTCCTAATCTCCAGGACTAGGAGAGGGACCCCTGATGTCTCTCTTCCATGTTGCTCTGGGTTTATCTGTACTGCACCTTTGCACAGTGTGTCCCTGCCTGCTGACCTGTCCATTGATTCCTCTAGACTGTGAACTCCATGGAGGTGGGACTTTTCCCCTACTATGTCCCCATGGCTAGACCAGTGCCTGCCATAGTGTAAAAGCTAAAAAAATGCTATTGTCTTCTCTTGAGCTACCAAAGGCAACACTGGCTTTTTGGCCCATTTTTTTTCTGATCAAGTAAGATCTATTACTAAGGCTGCCACAGTTTAGCCTGTGAACAGGAGATCTTTTTGCAGATGGGTCTGGGTTCTCTGTGCTATAAGGAATATCCCTTCTTCCTCGAGAGCTCTCTTTTGCAGGTACTCCCACTACTTTAACATTCTGTTATGAAGTTATTTTTCAGGATCTAAGGACATCATCTCTATAGCTGAGTGTCAGAGTATAGGAGTCAAGGCCAATGGTTCAGTTGCCATTCCAGCAGTGAGGAAGCTTTGTTAACAGGCCTGTTGGGCTGAGGCTATGTGACTACATGTTCTCAACTGTACTTTCATGCAAAATGACATGTCAACAAATAGAGAGCAGGGATTGCTAAAACATTTTCCTGGGGTGTCAGAGGGTCACCAAAATAAGTGTCCGGTTTACTCTCTTACACTGTCTACACCTGCAGGACCCAAGCTCTGCAGACTTCCTAACCACAAGGACAGCATGAGATGTCATCAACCTGGTACACTGCTAACGTCAGATGCCTGTAGCCTCAGAAACCTGCAGGATGCATGCAGAGAATTAGATTATGCTAAAATGCCCCATTTCCAGCTGGAGTGGTCCACGGAGAGTACATGTTTGACTCTAATGAATGCTCATGAGCAACTGCTTACTGGGAGTTCAAGGCCCACACATCCTATAGCCTAGGCCCAGGCTCTGCCTCCTGCCCACACTGCTAGGGGCAGTGGTCCAGAGATGCAGCGTTTCTTTTTTAAACGAGGTATGATATACACAAGGCCTGTCCAGAAAGTATCCAAACACATACTATGAAAAATAGACATTTATTGAAGAAGATCCAAGATACAAGAAACACTGTGCACAGGACAATGATGCCTCAGTCCCCTTTAAAGTAGGCACTGTGGGACCTCACACAGCTCTCCCAATTGCCACCAGCTGGTCCAACACATTTTTCTGAATCTCATCAATGGTCTCAAATCTCTTTTCTTTCAAAGGTGATTTTAGTTTTGAGAAAAGCCAGAAGTTGCAGGTCACAAAATCTGGGCTGTCGTGGGGCTGAGTCACCTGGGTCATTTGATGTTTCATCAAAAAACTCTGCATAAGATGTGATGCATGAGCAGGCACATTGTCCTGATGAAGCTGCCAATCACCAGTTCCCCATAGCGGTGGACTTCTGAATCATCCAAATAGTTTCCATGGAGGAACAGGCAAGCTTAATGTAAAATTTGATGCAGATTCATTGCTCTAGTCGCTTAGTCATTTTGAATGCAATAGCTGTACAGTACACATGCTTACTCAGCAGTGTCTACCACCCCCACTGACTATTACAGTGAAGTTGTCATTGTTCACATGTACATTTCAGTCCACCCTCCTTGGCTACTAGGTTACATTGATGTCTTGCAAACCATTCTAATTATATTAACAATGGCTGGACTTTTCCTGGATATATATGTATATATACACACACACACATACACACATACATACATATACAGTCTATGGTGCTAAGCTACCTGCCACTTACTAACTTTGTGAACCTTGGGGGACCTCACTGTGCCCAATTTCCTCATCTGTAGAATGGAGACAGTAACAATACATTCTCAGGATTGAGAGGATTAGATTAGCTAATCAGGTGCTTAGAACAAAGGTAAGCATTCCAATAAATGTGAGCTATATTCATGATCTTAATAAGAAGAGTAGACAGACTTTAATATCTGTTTGGGTTGCCTTTAAGTCATAAGAGTTCAAAATGCCTACCTCCAGCTGCCCTGCTGCGTGAGCAATGATGAACAGCAAAGCAACATGTCTTGTGTAGATGGTGTATATTCCATTGGAACATTAGCTGTGTGTTGTCTGGCCTGCTGGCTTTCAAAAGAGACCTAGAAATGAAGTGGTTTTGCTGGTCTGATCAGGTGGGGTGAGCTGTGGAACAGGCTTTCTTTCACAAAGGAGCCACAGGCAAGTTCCGTTGTTTCTTGGCTCAGACAATAGAGTGTTTTGACTCAAACCCACCCCAAAGGCTGGGTGGACTTCAGTGTAGTCCTTGGTTCTGGCCTGAGTCCTTTGTAAACTGGAGCTGGCTTTGCACAGGCTGTGCAAGCTCCCTTTCAGGACCAGTTACGTTGGATTCCAGTGGCAAACATCCCTCTGGGGACGCTTGTGCAAAAAGTGTTCTTTTCCACAGGATGTTTGAAGGTAGGCTGACCCAGAAAGAGATACACTTAAGACTAAGAGCAAAGGAGGATGGTTTGAAGGGAATTAATTCAGAGCCCTTTTAACAGTCAAAAGGCACTTTTTTGGGAAACATTAAAGTGAATAGATGTAGCTCAGTGGAAAGACAGGAGGAAAAGCACAGTTTGGGGATCTTCATTAGAACCAGCACTGAAAGGACTTATTGACAGACTGGGTGGTTTGGGGGAAAGAGAGAGACTCCAGGGCTATTTTAGGGAAAATGAGTGGCCTGCAGGCTGAATTATGGTGGCTGTGATGGTCCTGCTGGTCCCTCCTCCATCATCCTACTCATCAAAGCTCCCCGGCCCACAGGTCACTACAGACTCCCTTTCCTTTAGAGAGTCCGGGGTGATAGGCAGATCACTTTGGGGCACCTTTGCTTGGAGTCAAGTCTGCATCCACCCAGCAAAATCTCTGGGCATCTCCAGCTGATTGCCCAGGTGGGTTGTTGGGAAAACATTCATCCCTTCTCAGATCTAGGGCAAAGGATGCTTACAGGGGATGAGCATCTGCTCTTTCCGCCTCCCACAGAGTGTTCTGCAGCGCAGTTTTAGAAATTGGGGCAAAGAGGAAAAAGAATGTGATGATCGCCCCTGAACTACTGTCACAGAATCACTGTTGAGCCCAGGGCCTCACGGGAGAGGATGTTCCCTTCGCTTTCTTAACTGCATCTCTTTCCTGTGCCTGCACTCTCGGCTAGGCACCTGGGTAACCAAGAAGGAGACTCTGTGGGCCTAATTTACAGAAAATCCTTTCAGATCTGAAGACTTAGCTACCTCTTTCTAGGAAGCTCCTACATAATCATTCTCTCTCTCTCTCTCTCTCTCTCTCTCACACACACACACACACACACACACAATTTTATTTATAGCCCAGGAAATGTCCATACATTCTGAATATATACTCCACCCTCCCCACAAACCACTGTAGAGTTCTAAAAACCTACACACGCTTGTAAATAGATCACCCTTAAATGGAGCGGGATCTCTGAATACCCCATGAGTCACGCAGTTAAAATGTCCCCTGGGGAGCCCGACTTGGCAGCACATATTTTCCTATAAAAAATGATTTCAGAGCTTTCCATGGCGCCCAGCTCCGTGCCAGGAAGAGACCATCTGTGTTTGGCGGGGAAGCAGCAGCCAGGAAACCTGTGAGGCCAAATGCTGAGTCCTTCACCAGGAAGTCCCTTAGCAGAACAATGGGTCCCACTGCCAGAGAAGCAGCAGTTGACAAGGAATGGGGGCGGGGTTCTAGCACGGGCCCTGTGTTCTTCTAGGGAATATAGACCAGGTTAAACCCAACAACCACTGCATGCCAGATATGTGCTGTGGGAAAGAAAATGTTTTTAAAAGGCAGAATTCAGCTTGGGTCCTCAAGGAGCATGTAGTCTTTAGAACAGATAATGATGCCCCTGCATGATTAGGATTTGGGGCTCCCAAGGAGGCTGAGAGCCACCCCTCACAGATTTTGGAAGCTGAAGTTCTCTGTCTCCCTGCCTAGGGCAGCCTCAGGTTGGAGTGAATAAAAGTGATGTCCCCACAGAAATGCCACAGCCACAGGAGGGCCAGTGGACTCCTCCTCTCCTGCCACTCCTGACCATGGCTAAGCTAGCAAGCTTCTAAATTCACACACCAGAAAAGTATGGGTGGGGACAGGGGAAGAATACAAAGGGCCCTGGCCTGAGCTGTCCCCCAGGGCTCGTCTCTTTGTCTCCAACAAGCCAAGCAGATTCTATCTGAGAAGGCAGAAGCTGAGAAAAATCTTCTTAAGGCGTCATTGGTTGATGTCACTTTACTGAAGGACCACTGAGGCAGGCAGCCAGCAGGGGATTTCTGGAGGTGTCTCCAGTTCCTGGAGGCTGGTTAGGGGGACCAGGACTGTTCCCCATGGGGCTTCAGGCAGCCTCAGGCTGGAGGGTGGTCTTGGCACTTCTTACATGCAGCTGCTGGGTCTCATACAGGCCCTTCTCCCTCCCACTCACCTATTTTCCATCAGCTACCTGCTTCCTTGCACATCTGTCCACTCAGCAACTATGGCTACCTATGAATTCCCACCTGAAGGAAACAGATGGGGCTTTATAGCCACTGCCTGCCAGCTCCCTCTGGTCCCACCTTGAAGCTCCTGCCCCTCCTCCTGCCCCCCACACTGGGACTAGTGAGGCCTGCCAGCCTCTTTTCCCAGAGCTCAGCAAAAGCCCAAATCCTAAGCTCTATTCCTCCTTCCTCTCTCATTTCTACTCAACGGTCACCTCTCTCCAAAGGCAGTGTGGTCTCCCCAGGTCTCTTTTTCTGTTCTTTCAAACTGGACTGTGTGACTATGACTTCCTAACTCCACGTCTGGGATTCTTTCAACCCTTAGGCTAGGCTGTTACCATTTGCTCAAACTCCCTACCCAGCTCTCCCTTACTCTGAGCCCAGGGGAACTGACCCCTGTGGACTGCATCTCCCAGAATCCTGTGCCACTGGCTTCTTGATGGGTTTAGCCAATGGGAGGCACTGGGGAAAAGGTTAGAAGCTGGGAGGAAAGATATCTAGGTGTGTTCTTAGCTATTCCCTACCCTCTCTCCTCTCTGGCTTTAGGTGAGGCCCTTGTAGGTTGTTTTCCCTGGGCCACAGTTACACTGTTCCTGCTCCTCCTCCACTCAGCCCTGTGGAGGTTAACTCAGGAGGTTAATGACCCCCACCTGTGCCTCGCCACCCAGTGTGTGCCCATAACCCTGCCTGCATGCCTGTGACAGTCTCCAGACTGTTCTGTGTCCAGTTGTGACCGCACTGATGCAGTAGACCTCTAGTTTCTCTTCCAGAGTCTGACTCACCAAACTTATAAAATTATATAATTTTCCTATAAATGTCACTAGAGTAGATGCTTTGCTTTTAACGTTATTCCTACCAGAACTCTAGACAGGTTAAATTTCTTGATAAATCCATGAGCCATAAGAAGAGAAGGACTCTCCTAGACACAAGATAAAAAGGTCCCCCCAAAATAACAAGAAGTGTCTCCCACGATTGACGGGACTCCTGGCTCTTACTCACTGATGGAAAGGAATGCAGGACATCTGAGCCCTGGAAGAAGAGAGGGAGGCAGAGTGATCCCAGATATGCTTATTTTTAAAAGGAAAAAAAAACCCCTGAAAGAATCCATGTGCCTGCCCCCCGAAATGAACAAATGCTTATTTTTAAAAAATTTACTTCTGATCTTTTAAAAAAGAAATTAAAGTTAAAATGCTACATGTCCTCACAGCAGACCAGTTCCCTTCCCCCTCTTCCCAAAGTGACCACTATGATGAATTCCTTGTGTTTTCAGTCCTTGTCTTTACATTTTAGTGTGCATCTGTGTATTGATGAACAGTGTTCCATGCTTTTAAACTTGGATGAAGAACATAATAGCCATCGACTTATATTTTTCACATTGTGCTAGATCTTGTCTAGATCCAGCTCTATGGCCACACATAAATGGGATCGATGCATTCCCATCGCTGTATAGTTTTCTATTATTTGGACATGGGTGCTCCACAGTTCATTCATTTTATCTGTGCTCTCCCTGGTAAGCATTGTGTGGCTTTCAAATTATTTAATTTCTATAAGAAATGTTCATGTAATGTGTACAAGAATTTCTCTAGGATATGTCCTAGAAGTGCAGTGCTCAGTTTATTGGGGATGTGTATTTGCAATCTTACTACGTTTGTCAAAATTGTCCTTCAAAATAACTTTACCTACCTTCTGAATTCTTGTTTCCCTGAATTCTCACCAACACTTTTTATTGTCATAAATTTCCATTTTTACCAAGCTAAAAACATAAAATTGAATTTTCTTGCTTAAATTGAATACCCCTGCTTGTCAGTCGAATATTCAGGGCTCTCCTGTGAATTTTTGGTTTATAGTCTTTACTCATTTTTATGTTGGTCTCTCTGTGCTTTTTCAAAGTTGACTTAAAAAATTCTTTTTTAAAAACATTTAATTAATTTATTTTTAGAGAGAGGAGAAGAGAAGCAGAAAGAGAGGGAAAGAAATATCAACCCCTTTCATGTGGTTGCCTCTCATGGGCCCCTCACTGGGGACCTGCCCTGAAACCCAGGTATATACCCTAACTGGGAATTGAACCAGCAACTCTTTGGTTCACAGGCCCAAAAATTTCTTTATGTATTTCAAATATTAATCCTTCTTTATGACTTGCCATTTACTTTATTTTTTCAGAAGTTTTAAGTTCTGACATCTCCCTTTTGATTTTTGACTTTCATGTGTTATACAACAAATCCTTCCCTATCTCCTTGTCACGAAAACGTTCTCTTGAGCATGCAGGTGGTCAAGCCATCTGGAGTTTATTTTTGGGTGTGGTGTGAGGTTGGGCTCTATTGTCAATTTTTCCCACCTAGGAAGCCAGTTATCCTAACATATTTATTAGCCTCAAACTTTCTCCTCTAACTTATAACGTTACTTGTATCATAGAGTCTAATTGATGTATTTATTTCTGGGTCTTCTATTCTGTTTTACCGATAATTGTTTCTATCCCTGCTCCTCCCCTCCCCAACTTGTGTTGAAAATGTTAGATAAAACCCTTAGCTTCCTACCTTTACTCCTCATGTCCAACATCTCCCTCTCAGTTTTGCCCTGCACTCATCGACTAGACATATCTTTAAAAGCATCATTACCATCATCTAGTTTGTGGAGAGCTTACTGTGTGCTAGGCTGTATGCGAACTACTCATACATTATTCATACATTCCTCAAAGCCTTAAAAGGCAACACCTGTTTTGCCCATCGGGACACTGAGGCTCAGAATTTGAGTAACTTGTTCATGTCTCACAGCCAATAAGAGACAAAACTGGGGCTAGAGCCCAGGGCTGTTTGTTCCCAGAGTGTTGATTTGGTGCTCAACGTCCACTTTCTAGCCTTCCGGACTTCGCAATCTGGTCCCCATCCCATCTCAGAATGCTTCCATCTATAAAACGGGGCTATTATTAGTCCTTTGTCGCAGGATTGTCAAAAGGATTGTGTGAGATTATAAAACGTGAAAGCATTTGGCACAGTGCCTAGCACGTAATAGGTACTCAGTAAACATCAGCTAAATTTGAATTAAAAGTACACAACAGTTGTCAAAGTTTAAGAAAATAAACAAATAAAGGTTTACCCCTGGCCCACTTACCCCTACTTTGCATCCCAGTGGGAGTTGGGCAAGAGAGCATGAGAGCACACGAGCAGGGGTAGAAGTCGTCTTTGGAGGGCTTCCCTTTCCACTCTGCTGCTTCCGGTTGGGGCTCCCAGGAGCAACGGGAAGACTAACAAGGTGAAGCTGACAAGGATTGAAAACTCTCCAAAATCTGATTTTATTGCTGCTGAGCCACCTCAGGGCTAAGGGTCAATAGCTGCTTTGTAGCACAGTGGGCTCCTGTATTAAATGACCACCATGACTCACATTTCACAGCTCCAGGCACCCAGAGCCAAAGGGGAGCATCTTCCTCTCTCTCCGGGATGCCTGGGCTTGGACTTCAGCCAGCCATCCCTTTAGTGATTACCATGACAACAAAGCAACTATAAGCCTCCCTCAGAGGAAGCAGGTGAAACAAGACAGCCTTTCCAGGCAGCTCTCTGCCTAATGGGAACCACATTGAGGAAGGAAGCTGATTGACTCGAAAAATCCAGTGCTAGCATGCAGGCTCCCTTTAATGCTGGAGGATTATAGTCACTTGCAATTTTCCTGCTAATTGAAGTTTTTGTAGGAAAAGCAAACACATATATACACACACGTATGTATTTCCATGCTGATCCAATTTCAGAAGCAGTCAGTTGGACACTTTGGTTACTGGCTTTCTCTGACTCCGCCACTCACATCTGCACTGTGTCATCCACAGCTCCAGCCATGGCCCCAGGACACTCCGCAGGCATCAGAATAGCAGGAAAACAACAGTGGGAAGAGTAGTGCCTTCTCTCACTTGTTTAACTTGGAAATCCTGCCTGAGTCTTATAAGAAGCAATTCCTTGGGTCTAAGAGGTGAAAACTCTATCAAATCTCAGAGAGAAACCCCCAAGGACTATAACCTATTATTCTTTGTTGCTGTTAGGGCAGGTGCTTACTCACTGCCACGAGATTCCTCTGAATATGACTGATTTGGAAAGGGCAAGCATTTTCCTTTAAACAGTCCTTACTATCCCCCCAAACCAAGAGGGACCCATAAAGCCCCATAACCTTTCTATATGGTTGAGAGGAAGGAGGAACATTCAATCTATGTTTAAAATTGCAGAGATTTGAAGAAGCTGTCCATTACAAGCGAACAAAGGTACTCCCATTCCTTGATATGCTAACATGGTAGCACACGGGTTCCCACCCTGTGTCTGTTGTCACACATGCCCACGCATACCCTTGAACAGGTTGCAATGTTCAAATGCACACCACACCTCTGTGGACATGTCCCAGGCGAGGCTAGGGAGCGGCATACCCACTTCTGCATTCACAAAAGCCTGTAATAACATGAATGAGCTCCGGTAATGTATGAGAAAAGGAGTCCACGTACAAAGATTGTTCTTGATTATAACAGGTTCGTTGTGATGCATCTCAATAACAATGGTGCCGTCTTGGAGACAGGAGAGGTGATTTCTAGTCCCGGTCTGGGTGCTGGCTCAGTGACCTTGGGTAGGGTATCCCTCGGAATGCCCATGTTCTTGGTTGTGAAAGTGTGAGGGTAGGCCGGTGGCCTCTGGGGGCCCTGGCGGCACTAACACTCTCTAGGTCAAACTCTTTTTGTGCTGTGTCTGAGGTCCCTGGAAATCAGGACTTGCCAGAATTTCCAGGCCTCTGACCATTCTTGCCCAGCCCTGTTACCTGTCTCCCATGGAGGTTTCTGTTTACTCGTAGAGTGTCAGACATCTCCTGGCCTCCATCCTTTCCCCATAAAAGTCTGCCCCAGGAAAGGACGTGATAACTGTGTGTGCACAGTGGGTATCAACTACAAAAGAGGAAGGGGAGTTGCCTTTGAATAGAAAATTGAAGCTTCAAACCAGAGGAGTGGAGCTCTAATTGTGGACTTTTAACTAGAGCATTGAAGGGCAAGACTTCTGGGAGTGAGGACCCTAACCACACCAGGATTTATCTTACTGCTGATGCCTAAAATTCCACAGTTAGCAAGTGAGTTCTTCGGCTAAAAACTACTGCCGGTCTCCTCCCCACAAAAGTAATATGTTGAAATTGAGAAGTCATTCAGGATTTGGTGGGAAGGCAGTATTTAGATTCCATTTTTTAAAGTGCCTTTTAAATAAGAATTAGGGATTAAAGCTAGGGAATTTAACAAGTGAGGGAAGACTTGAAACCCCAGAAAATAAACTCTAAGTACCACACAATTTTGATGAGGGCCAGCCCCATAATGGGAACTCCCAGGAAGGAGGAGGAGGGGCCCAGTGAAGGAGGAAGAAGTCATTCCAGATGAGTTAGAGCAGCGCGGGCCTTTAGAGAAAAACAAAGGAGACTGTGTTGAGTCACTCCATAAAGATGAGATGTACCCCCACCCAAAATCTGGTTCAGATGTCGAGACTGATGTCACCACACACGCACCAAGAGGGTATTAAAAAAGGTTTTACTCACATAATAAAACTTTCTGGAGGATCGGGGCAAACTCCTGGGAAGATCAGGAAATGGCTTGAGATTTTATGTTGGTTAGGGGGGTGGGGCTGGGGTGAGGGCTCCTGCCTGCTGCCAGGCGCCTGTGTGCCTTGAACTTCCAGCTGGTGCTGAGGGAAGGTGCCCTTGGGCATCCTCCCCGCCTTGCTTGGATGTGGGGCAGAGGGGGAAGGGGAGCAATAGGGTTGGAAAGCTGTTGGCAAACAGAAATCCAAAATGGAACTTTGAATTTTTTTTTACAGGCCAGGAAGGAGAAATTCATCCTGTTTGTCCCCATGGCCTATCAAGACTCTCCTGACACCACCGGCTCCCGGGACCCCTGGGCCTTCGCAGATCTTCAGTGTCAGTCTGGGACCGAAGCGACTTCAGCACTCTCTGCTTAGTGGACCAGGAACTTTCCTTCTTTTAAGAACTGAGAAGCCTACTAAGATATTTTCTGAGTCCACAGACCTCATGGCATGCAGCGTGTGAGTGTGAGTGTCAATATTTGTGTTCGTGCCTTTCGAGAACCCCATCTTTAACAATGACCCCAAGCTTCAGAATCTTGTACAATGCAATGACTGGGCCTCCTAATAAGAGCTGGCAGCTCCAAAGGTAAAGCTGACCATTCATAGCTACTCATCAAGTGCGTATCATTTGTAGTAGGAGTAGGGACGAAACCAAGAAGACGTGCCAGAATGCGAACTCAAACGTGCCCCGTCCTTCCAGGTGGGCTTGAGGAACCAACCACACATCATCCAGAAATGTTAACACTGCCTCTCTTGCTTTTGGAAACAGCTCCCCTTTGGCCAAGGTTGTAGATTCAGGTAAAAATAGCCTTCTTCTTTTAGGACCACAGTTTTCAAATTGTAAGTGGTTACTGTCAGGAGACAAGGTCTTTGGGTTCAGTCAGGCCCATTCCAACCCAAATGCATGATCTCTGGTTGTTTTCTTCCCATGTGAGCCTCAGTTCCTTGTCTGCATGTGGGGATGCTAAGACCACAAAGAAAATGAGGGGTGGCATAAGCGAAGGACCTGAATAGAGGAGGCACTTGATACCCACTTTATGTTTACTTGGCCGTGTGTTCCTACAGGCTAAGAATTGACGTTACAACAAGAACTGATGATACAACAAGAATTACTTGTTGTATCCCCAGAGTCCAGCACAAAGAAAAGTTATCTAGTATGTATCCAGTGCTCATTTATTGAATTGAACTAGTAAAGTGATAACTGGTATTTCCATCCTTCTGATTCCACCTATTAAGGGCAGGGGAGGAAGGAGGAGGAAATGAACACACCATTGAACATTGACTATGTACACTTACTACGTACACTTCCCTTTACATTATATCATTTCATTCTCACCCCCCCAAGTAAGTGTGGATGGTCTCATTTTGACAGATGAGGAAAAGCAAGGCTCCATGAGGTGAAATAATACTCCTAAGGTTAAACAGCCAGTGAGCGGCGGAGGAGGGCTTTCCCCCAAAGCCCGCCCGCTTCCCAAGCAGGCGGAACACAAGGGCGGTAGGAGGCAGGGGGAGAGCAGCGCATCAGGAATGTCGCACTGGTATGTTCTTCCGACGTCCAGCTCTCCTCCACAAAAACACTTCCCAGATGTTTCCAGGACCTGGCAAGTTTTCAGTCGCAAAGCCAGGGGTGGTCCCACACCTGCAGGAGAACGGAACTCTACAGTGACCTCTCTGGATTCTGCTTTTTAATTAGTCCAAGGGCCACCTGGCAGAACCCGTGTCTCAGCTGCACTGAGGGCTCCAAAGCAATACTTACTGGGAGGCACTGTATTTAACCCACCCAAGTCCTAGGTCATAAAGGGGGCTATGACTTGAATTGTGTCTTCCAGAAAGACACACGGAAGTCCTAACCCCCAGACCTGTGAATGTGACCCATTGGGAAATAAGGTGTTTGCTGGTGTAATTAAGACGAGATCGTGTTGAGTGAAGGCAGGCTCTTAATCCGATGTGACTTGTGCGCTTACGAGAGAAGGGGAATGTGGGCACAGAGATCAACGTGGGGGAGGAGGCCATGTGAAGACAGTGCAGAGGTTCTCGGGATCCAGCTGCAAAGCAAGGAATGCCACGGCTTGCCGGCTATCACCAGAAGCTGGGGAGCATGAGGCACAGACTGTACCCAGTCTCGGAGAGACATGACCCTACTGACCCCTCGATTTCGGACTTGCCCGCTCAGGAATTGTGAGCGGATACATTTCTGATGTTTTGAACCCAGTTTGTATTCCTTTGTTAAGGTGGCTTTGGGAAACTAGTAAAGAGGGCTCTTCTGGGCAGCCTCCAAGTTCCGCAGCCCTGCGCCTCCGCCAGCAGCTGTGGGGCTCACCAGCCTCTTCCAGCCATGCCTCTGAGACAAGACAGGCTTCAGCTCCTGGACACACGTCTCCCCTGTGCACTTTTTATTCAACTCTTAGCTCAGAACATGGTTCACGAATTTGAGAAATACAACTTTCTGTTAACATAAACTCCAATATTCTTGCTACTATTTATACACTTCCCCAGTGTGGGTGGAGGGTCTAGAACATTTGCTCTGCTCCAGGCTTGGAGAACAGAAGCACTTGAGACTTTGTGTGGTGCACAGGCAAGGGGAAGAGTAGGAAAATGAGAAAAGCACAGATTTCAGGGTCGGTTCAAATTCTAGCTCTGCTCCTGCTAGCTGTGTGCTGTTAGAAAGCCACTTGGTCTCAAAGCCTGGGTGTCCTCATCCACAAAATGAGAAAAATAATACCCACGGCGTGGGGATATTATGAGGATTAAATGAGATGATGCATATGAAGTGCCTGACACATAGCAAGTAACCAATAAATGTTACTACTGTTAATGTTATCATTGTTGTTGCTATATTTCATCTCTATTATTAACTGCCCTGAAACTGCACAGTCCACACCATGAACCTATGTTCACGAGCCAGCGTTGTATGACAGGGGAAACCTAGAGAGAGTGGAAATGAGGGGAAGGAAATTCACTGAGTTGCCCGCTCAGCTCATACTTCTATTCTCTGAGCACGACCCCTCCCGCCACAGTTGGTGCTCCACAAACAGCAGGTGTTATAATGACCCTTTTATTATTGATGCTTGTGAGGTCATGTATCTGAGCTGGATCAGTGCCCTGAACAGCTCCTCTGCCCCAGCCAGGGTCAAGGTCCCAGGTACTTGTGGTAAGTCAGGTTATAGCTGCCAATCTTCACTTCAATCTTCAATCTACAATCTTCACTGTAATAGGATTATATATCTATACCCTTTTCTATGCAAGGGACACTTCCTCCTACTGTGGGCTGAGAAGGCTTTCTGCATGACTTGTCTTGGTCAATGGGATGTCCACAGACACAACATCGACAGAGGGTCCACCTTATTCTCTTGCATTCCTGATAGTACACTTTGTGTATGCTAGACACTATTATTTTAATTTATTGAATTGTCACAACTCTGTAAGGTAGGTATGGTTATTTTTTAAGGTTTCTTTAATATTTTATGTATTTATTTTTAGAGAGAGGGGAAGCAAGGAAGAATGAGAGGGAGAGAAACATCAGTGTGTGGTTGTGTCTCCTGTGCCCCTCACCTGGGAGATGGCCCACAAACCAGGCATGTGCCCTGACTGAGAATTGAACTGGCGACCCTTTGGTTCACAGGCCAGCGCTCAATCCACTTAGCCACACCAGCCAGGGTAGGTGGGTATTATTTATTATCAGGCATATTTTCGCAGATAAGCAAATGGAGGCCAAGAGAGATTAAGTAGCTCACCCAAAGCTCCACCATTCTGAAGCAAGGACCCAACCCAGACAGTCTGGCGTGCTTGACCACTGTACTTTACCATGCCAGCACACTGCCAGAAGAGGTTGATAGAAATCCTCTGTCCAAAAACACCAAAAAACTTACTTTTTTCTTCTCTTTTTAAAACACCAACAACGTGCCATGCACCATGCCATGCCTATAAACCTGTCTCTCATCTGACAACTCCCTCACGGCCTTTATGGATGAGGAAACTGACACCCAGAAAACCTAACTAACCAAAGTCATGTGGGTAGTAAAGACAAAAACTAAAAGTTGACCTCAGATCTTGAATATCTAAGCCAAAACCTGTACACTCCATCTTCTTACTATACAACACTGTTTTCTGGCTCTACACATTACTCACTCAAGGGGCCTTCTGTCTTTCTAGGTATAAAATGGAATAATCAGTCTAGAATCTAGAATCAAGACCCTCCACCCTCATTGGAGGAGAGTAGTAGCAATCATATCTCGTCTCGATCAAGTTCCTGTTAGCCAAAAGTTTGTATTATTTTTCAAGTAAACGCATAGGGAACTTCCTGTGGAGTGTGATGAAGGGAATATATTACAAGTCTTAGAGCAGAAGGTTGAGGATCAGCAAAGACCAAACACTGGAACTGAGAAGCATCCAGGGAGGAGCGTGTTGGGGAGAGGTGGGTTGTCTGGTCTGACCAATTATGGGCAGGTGTTGGGGAGCCAAGGTGTCCTGGACAGGGGGAGGATACATTTGTCTAAGCCAGCGGTCCAGGCACCAGCGTCTGGTATTTGGTGGCTTTACAGAATGCACGGCCAGGGCCCAGGAATTGGATGGTGGTGCTTGAGCTCCCTCCCAACCACAGTAAAGTGAATCTGAATGTTTACTACTGGCAGTAACTTGCCCTTGGCCGTTGCAGAGGCCTGTCTGACCCATATACCTGGCTGGATATTTCAGTGAGTAGACCCTTCCTGCCCCTTGGGTGCTGTCAGTCCTGGAGAACAAAGCTTTCCTCCCTGAGAATTTTGTGTACAGCATGTGAAGACTGCCAGCTAAACCAAACCCCACACTGCAAAGTTAACCTTCTCCCCGAATTTAGGAGACAAAGCACAACCCCGTGCTGCTGATGGTGGGGGGAGCCCCAGAATATTATTCAGTAAAATAAATACAGGGCAAACCGTGTTACTATTGTGAAAAAGCAGAGGAAAACAAAAATGATATTTGTATTTGCTTGTATGTACATAAAGAAACTAGTAACAGGGATGGTCTCCAGAAGGGGCTGGGTAGGAATGGAGTAAAATAAAGGTGGCGATGGGAGGAACGCTTCATTACACACTCTTAAATTTCTTATTTTTAAATTATTATACCATGAAATTGACCCTTTTGAGACCTTTTATAGAGTTTTATCAATGTTAACATATGTATAGATTAATATAATACCACTATACTCAGAAGACCACACAACTCCATGATCCCCAAGCACTTCTGTGCTGTCCCTTTAATGGCACTGCTTCCCACTACCTTTAACCCTGGCAATGACTCATCCATTCTCTATCTTAATAATTTTGCCTTTTCAAGAATGTCATGTCAATGCAATCGTGTGGTATGTAACCTTTTGTTGCTGCTCCCCCCTTCACCCCATGAACATAATAACTTTGGAATTCATCCAAATTGTCACATGGGTCCCAAATCCATTTCTTGTTATTTCTGTGCACTAGTCCACGGAGAGATGCAACACAGATCCCAGTCCCCGCCCCTCGTTCACCCACTGAAGGATGTTTGCTTAGTTTCCAGCTTGGGGCAACCACAAATGGACCTGCTGTAAATATTCACGAATGGGTTTTTCATTTTTGTGTGGACATATATTTTCATTTTTCTAGTGTAGATATGCAGGTGTGGTATTATTGGGTCATAGCTATATGTTTCACTAAATAAAAACCTGAGTTTTTTTTTAACAGGCTGTACCATTTCCCACTCCTTCCAACAACGTATGAGTTTTGGTTGATCCATATCCTCGGCAGCAACTGGCGCTGTCAGTAGATAAACTTAAAGACAGTCTGACAGGTGGGTAGTGGTGTCTTATGGTGGTTTTTAATTGGCATTTTCATAATGACTAATGATGTTCAACATCTTCCTACTTGCTTATTTTACACCCCTACATCCACTTTGGTAAAATGTCTGTACATATTTTTTTACCCATTTAAAATCTGAATTGGTGATTTCCTTGGTGTTGAGTTCTGAGAATTCCTGATATATTCTGGCTATGAGACCTCTGTCTGATGTATGATTTGCAAATATTCTTTCCTGGTCTGCACTTTATCTTTTCATACTCTTATCAGTATTTCTCAGATACCGCTTTTAATTTTAATGAAGTCCCACTCATCATTTTTTTAAAGGATTGTTTTTGATACCCCACCTAAGTTCTGACTTATTGCCAAACCCAAGATCATATAAATTTTCTCTTATGTTCTCTTCTAAAAGTTTTATAGGTTTGTGTGTTATATTTAAATTCATGATCCATTTGAGTTCATTTTCTTTAAGTTCTGAGGTTCAGGAAATTTTTGCACATAAACACACAATTTGTTCTAACATCATTTTTTGAAAGGACTATCTTTTCACCATTGAATTATTTTTACACCATTATTAAAAATTAGTTGGCCTTTTCTGTGTGGGTCTATTTTTGGGTGTCCCGTTACATTGATCTATACATCCGTCCCTTTGCCAATACCACACTGTTTTTGGTTACTGTATAGTAAGCCCTAAAATCAGGGAGTGCAATTTCTCTAATTTTATGCTTCCTTTTCAAAAGTGTTTTGTCATTCCAATTTTATTGTCTTTCCATATAAATTTTAGTATTAGCTTGAATATATCTACAAAAATTCAGCTGAGCCCTGGCTGGGCGGCTTAGTTGGTCAGAGTGTCCTCCCATACACCAAAAGATTGTGGGTCCGATCCCCAGTGAGGGCACATACCTACGCTGCAGGTTCAAGCCCCAGCCAGCATGAGTATGGGAGGCAACCAATGGATGTTTCTCTTGCACATCAATGTTTCTCCCTCATTCTCCCTTCTTCTCTCTAAAATCAATAAGCATATCCTCGACTGAGAATTAAAAAATAACTTCTGCTGAGAGTTTTGTTGGAATTGCACTAAACAAAAAGATCAATTTGGGGAGAATCAATATCTTTGCTCTATTGAGTCTTCCCATACATGAACGTGACACGTTTTTCCATTTGTTTAGATTTTCTTTGATTCCTATCACCAGGATTCTGTAGTTTTCAGCATTATGATCCTGCATGTGTTTTGTTAGATTGACACCTAAGTGCTTCATTTATCGGAACTATTTTAAATGTTATTGTTCTCCAGTTATATGTTGCTAGTGTATTGATGTATCGTCTGCTCGTTTTTGTGTTGACTTGGCATCCTGGAACCTTGCTAAACACACGTATTCATTCTGGGAGATTTTGTACTGTAGGTTCCTTGCGATTTTCTAGGTAGATAATGATGCCATCTTCGAAGGATGAGAGCTGTGTTTCTCCCTTTCCAAACTGTGTGCCCTTTTAGCTCTTTTCCTATCTTGTGCTGGCTAACATTTCCAGGACTATGTCGAAAGGGAGGGGTGAGAGTGGAAACCCTCGCCTTGTTTCCACAGTTAGGGGGAAAGAATCAATCTTACACCATTAAGCACAATGTCAAACGGAGGTTTTTGTAGGCCCTTTATCAGATCGAGGAAGGTCCCTTCTGTTCCCTTCTGTTTGCATATTTTCGATGATTGGATATTGCATTTGGTGAACCGCTTACTTCACATCTGTTGATAGGATCACATGGTTTTTCTTATTTAGACTGCCAATATGGTGGATAATACAGAGAAAATGCCTTCCATTCCAAGGGAAAAACCTCGTGGTTGTGGTGCATTATTTATATCATATATTTCTAGATGTGATTTACTGACATTTTGCTGAGGATATTTGCATCCATGTTCATAAAAGATATTGGGTGTAGTTTTCCTCCTCGTCTGGTTTTGGTGCCAGAGTTATGCTGGTCTCATAAAATGAGTTAGGAATGTTCTTTTCTCTTCTCATTTTTTGGAAGCGAGTGTGCAGAATTGGTGTTATTGCTTCTTTAAATGTTTGGTAGAATTTCATAGTTAAATCTTCTATGCCTAGAGATTTATTTTTTTGAAAGTTTTAAAATAGATTCAATTTTTAAAATTGTTATAGTACCCTTCATGTTATCAATTTCTCTTTCAGTAAGTTTTAGTATTGAACTTTATGGCTTTGGGGGAATTACCCCATTTAATTTAAGTTGTGGAATTTGTGTGTGTAAGTGTTATGAACTATTTCATTATTATGTTTTTTAGGCATGAATGGTCTGTAGTGATATCCTTGCTTTCATTTCTGATATTTATAATTTGAGTCTTTTTTCTTTACTTGTTAAGTGTTACTAGAATTTCAACTATTTTTAATTTGGTAAAGTTTGTTTTATGACTCAGGATGTGCTCTATCTTGGTGACTGTTCTATGTGCACTTGAAAAAAATGTATATTTTACTGTTGTTGGGTGGAATGTTCTACAGGGTGGGGCAAAAGTAGATTTATAGTTATGAATACATGAAACAATTTATTACTGTGTTATTATTTATTAATTATTGTATTATTTTCCATGTGAATGACTGTAAACCTACTTTTGCCCCACCCTGCATAATGTCTATTAGGTTCATTTGGTTGATGTCATTGTTCAGTTTTGTATCCTTAGTGATCTTCTTTCTACTTGTTCTATTGATTACTGAGAAAAGAATATTGAAATCTCCAAGTATAGTAGATCATTTCTCCTTTAATCTCTATCAGTGTTTGCTGTGTTTATTTTACAGTTTTATCATTTGGTACATACACATTTAAGACTGTTATGTCTTCTTAATGAATTGACCGTTTATCATTATGTAATATCCTTCCTTTTTACGAAGGACGTTAACAAGACTAAAAGAAATATGCAATGGAAAAGTTTGATTCTTTTCTTTAATGTGATTACAGAAATAACTATTACCTTTACGACAGACTCTAATATATATGTGTGTGTATGTTCGTTTCTTTAATTGAACTTATTGGGGTGACATTGGTTAACAAAACCATACAGGTGTCAAGTGTACAACTCTAGAACACATCACCTGCACACCGCATAGTTCACTCATCACCCAAAGTCAAGTCTCTTTTCACCACCATTTATCACCACTTGGTGCTCTTCTGCCACCCTCACCCACTTGTCCCCCTGGCAATCACCATACTGTTGTCTGTTTATCCTTGGTAATTTTCTTTGCTGTAAAATTACTTTGTCTGATATTAATATGGCCACTACAGTTTTCCTTAAAAACTAATAAAGCTTTCTTTTTGTGTGTTTAAGCAATTTGCATTTAATGTAATTATTGATATATTTAGATTTAGGCCTACCAATTTTTATTTATTTTTGGTTATTCCTCCTTGTTTTTCTCTTGTTTTCCCAGTTTTTAAAATTATGATAAGATATACATAACAAATTTATCATCTTACTTACTTTAAGTGTTTAGTTCAGTGGGATTAATTAATTCATGGTGTTGTGCTACTATTACCACCATGCATCTGCAGAATTCTTATCATTTTATAATACTGAAACTCTATATTCATTAAATAATAATTCCCTTTCCTACAGATCCTGGCAACCACATTTCTACCTCTTGTCTCTATGAATTATACCCCATGTAAGTGAAATCATATAATTTTTGTCTTTTTTTGTGATTGGCTTATTTCCCTTAGCATAATGTTCTCGAGGTTCATCCACATGGTAACATGTGTCAGAAGTTCCTTCCTTCCCAAGACTGAACACTATTCCATTGTATGTATATACCACACTTTGTTTATCCATTTATTCATCGACAGACATGGGTTATTGCCATGTTTTAGTTATTGTGAACAGTGCTGTTATGAAGATGGGTACAAATATCTATCTCCTCAAAACCCTGCTTCCATTTCTTTGGGGTATACACCCAGAAACAAAATTGCTAGTTTATATGGTAATTCTATTTTTAATTTTTGAGGACCTCCCGTACTGTTTTCCATAGGAGCTTTGCATTTCGTACTCCCACCTACAGTGAACAAAGTTCCCAATTTCTTCACGTCCCCACCAACACTTACTTTTCCTGTTTTATTTTATAATAGTAGCTATCCTAATTGGTGTGTGGTGATATTTTATTTTAGTTTTCATTTTCATTTTCCTGATGGTTAATGATGTTGAGCATCTTGTCATGTGCTTATTGGTCATCTGTGTATTTTCTTTAGAGAAATGTCTATTAAAATAATTTTCCCATTTTTGAATCAACTTGTTTCTTCTTTTGCTGCTGAGTTTTAGGAGTTCTTTATATATTCTGGATATATTAATCCCTTATCAGATATCTGACCTGCAAATATTTTCTCCCATTCTGTGGGTTGCCTTTTTTAAGTGTCTCTGATGCACAATTAAAAAAAATTTTTTTGTGAAGTCTAATTTGTCTTTTTCTGTTGTTCTTGTTGCCTGTGCCTTTGGAGTCATATCCAAGAAATCATTGCCAAATTCAGTGTCATGAACTCTTTGTGCTATGTTTATTTCTAAGAGTTTTATAGTGTTAGTTCTTACATTTAGGTCTTTGATTTTGAGTTAATTTTTGTATACAGTTTAGATAAGGGTCCAACTTCATTCTTTTGCATGTGAATATCCATTTTTCCCATCATTATTTGCTGAAGAGTCCTTTTCCCCGTTGAAGATTCTTGGCACCCTTTCCAAAAATCACTTGACCATATATGTGGGGGTTTATTTCTGTCTATCTATTCTATTTCATTGGCCTGTATGTCTGTTTTCGTGCCTGTACCTGTAGCTTTGAAGTAAGTTTTGAAATCAGGAAGTGTGAGTCTTCCAGCTTTGTTCTTGTTTAAAATTGTTTTGGCTATTCGACATTCCTTCAGATTCCATATGAATATCAGGATGGATTTTGCAATTTCTGTAAAACAGGATTTGGGATTTTGATACGGCTTGCATTTGATCTGTAGATCACTCTGAGTAGTACTGACATCTTAACAATATTAAGTCTTTTAATTCATGAACATGGAGTGTGTTTCCACTTATCTATGTCCTTTTTAATTTTTTTCAGAAATGTTTTATAGTTTTCATTTACAAGTCTTTCACCTCCTTGGTTAAGTTAATTCTTAAGTATTTTATTCTTTTTGATGCCATTATAAATGGAATTGACTTCCTAATTTCCTTTTCATATTATTCATTGTTAGTGCATGAAGATGGAACTGATTTTTGTGTATTGACTTTATATCCTGCTACTCTGCTAAATTTGTTTATTAGTTCTAACAATTTTTTTGTGTGTAAAATCTTCAGGGTTTTCTATATATAAGATCATGTCATTTGCAAACAGGTATTCTTTACTTTTTCCTTTTCAATTTGGATGGCTTTTGTTTCTTCTTCTTCTTCTTCTTCTTCTTCTTCTTCTTCTTCTTCTTCTTTTTTTTTTTTTTTTTACCTAATAGCTCTGGCTATAACTTCTAGTATTATTTGAATAGAAGTGGCAAAATCAGTCTTCCCTGCCTTGTTCCTTATCTTAGAAGAAAAGCTTTCAGCCTTTTATCATTCCTTGTGGGTTTTTCATAAGTGGCTTTCATTATATTGAGGTAGTGTCCTTTACTCCTACTTTCTTAAGTGTTGTTTATTTTTAATCATGAAAGGGTGTTGAATTTTGTCAAATGTTTTTCCTGCATCAACTTAGATGATCACAGTTTTTTTCCTTCCTTTTGT
The DNA here is from genome assembly GCF_021234435.1 of Artibeus jamaicensis. Taxonomy (NCBI): domain Eukaryota; kingdom Metazoa; phylum Chordata; class Mammalia; order Chiroptera; family Phyllostomidae; genus Artibeus; species Artibeus jamaicensis. The sequence goes on along the minus strand of NW_026522059.1, from coordinate 28,848,809 downwards.
TAATGTGGTATATGACCATTGATTTTCATGTACTTAAGCATCTTTACATGCCAGGAATAAATCCCACTTAGTCATAATGTATAATCCTTTTCATATGTTGCTCAATTTAGTTTGCTAGTCCCTCTGTTTTTGTTTGTTTCTCCTTTCTACCTTCTTTTGGGTTATTTTAAACTTTTTAGCATTCCATCTTAATTTATCTATTTGATTTTGATGATATCTCTTTGTATGATTGTTTTAGCAGTTACTGTAGGGATTGCAAATAGCACACTTAATTTTGTACAGTCTACTTAGAACTGATATTTTACCATTTCATTTGGAATATGGAAACCTTAATACCTAATAAGTCCTTTTACCTTTCCCCCATTATGCCAGAGTTGCATTATCTATTACATCTACATATATTGAAAGCTCCATTAGAAAATATCCTAATTTTCCCTTTCAGCTGTCAAATATAAAGAACATAAAAGGAGAAGACTAGTATTTTATATTTATTTAGATGTTTACCATTTCTATTTTTTCTTCATTCTTGTTATTTCCATTTTTCCTTTGTGGTGTCATTGCTCTTCTGCCCAAAGACCTTTCTTTAACAATTATTTTTAAATGTTTGCTGACAATTAATTTTTAACTTTTCTTCATCTGTGAATGCCTTTATTTTGCCCATATTTCTGAAGAATATTTTTGCTGAATACAGAATTCAGGCTTGACACATGTTTTTTTCAGCATTTAAAAAAATGTTATGAGAATTCCTTTTGGCCTCTATGATTTCTTATGAGAAATCTGCAGTCATTCACATTGTTTCTGTATGAGTAATATATCATTTGTCTTTGTCTGTTTTTAAGATCTTTTTGTTTTTAGCACTTTAAACACAAAGTGTTTAGATATGAATTTCTTTAGAATTTTGCTTGGTTTCTTGAATTTCTAGATTTATGTCTTTTACTTAATTTAGGAAGTTTCCAGCCATTTTTTTCACACATTTTTCAGCACTGTTCTCTTTTCCTTATGAGACTCACATGACATGAATATCAGACCTTTTGTTAATGTTCCACAGATCTTCAAGGCACTGTTCATTTAAAAAATTTGTTCCGATTTGATAATTTTTATAGATCTATGTTCAAGTTCACTGACTGTTTCCTGTTATTTCTGTTCTACTATTCAGATAGCAGAGATTTTTACTTGCCATTACATTTTTTATTTCCATTTGGTTCTTCTTTGTGTCTTCTATTTTTTTGCTCAGACTCCCTGTTTTAACATTTGTTACAAGAGTATTGGTGATTGCTTATTAGAGTACTTTCATCATAGCTGTCATAAAATCTTTGTCAGATAATTCTAATAACTGTATAATCTCAACATTGGTGTTTGTTGGTTGTCTTTTCCCATCCAAGTTGAGATTTTCCTTGTTATTCACATGCCGTATACTTTGGGATTATATACTGGACATTTTGAACACCATGCTTTTAGGTTCTGGGTCTTATTTAAGTTCAACAGAGAATGTTGATGTTTTTGTTTTAATACACAATTAACCTGGTTAATTTCAGGTTGCAATTTACAATCCATCCTCTATAGCTATGGTTTCAATGTAAGTTCAGTTCTCAGAATTCTCTGTATTGTTCTATGGCTCTGTCCCAGATATGTACCATCCAGTGGTCACTCTGGGACCAAGACAGTGGTTTATCAACTCAGTTTTCAAAGACTTCGGTATGCTAACAAGAATCAGAGTCACACTGTGTAGGTCAAGGGTGAGCTCTGGAGTTCAAAAACACCTTTATTGGCTCTATTTTTTTCCTGCTCCACAATCTCTCGGATACTTTTCAGTTCCATGGGGCTCTCTTTTTTGGTTCTCCTGCCAGAACTTGGGACCCTAGTTACTCTGTTTTGTCATACTTTGTCACACACTTCCTCAATTGGCCCCTATCTTGGTAGGACAGAAAGAAGGATAAAAACAACAGGGGTCTGCCTCATTCTCCTGGAACTGTAGCTCTACCAAAGAGGAAGGTTCCCTGCCCTTAGAGTGTCGAATCTTATGGGTTCTCATGGGTTGCCATTGCCATTGCTGCTACCACATTGCCTGGTGGCTGGGACACAAAAAGGAGTGGACACAAGAGAAAATTAAATGAAATATTTCCCCACTGTCTGGAACACCAGAAATTCCTTTGGTTGGTCCTTGAGCTTGTTGACCAAAAAATTTCACCTAGGTGTTTACCACTGAAAAGGATTTATTCCAGAAAAAGGAAAGATGTTGCAAATCGGTCCATGCAGACATGACAATCCACATGTACACACTGCAGGGTGAGCCAAGATGAAGTATAAATAGGAGGGAAAAGGGAGTTAAGGGGACTAGCAGTTACAACCATGGAGCTTTATTGTCAGAACAGTTCTTCCTGTAAGGATCTTGAAATAATAGGGTGCAAGAACTTCTCCCATAGGCCCCAACTTTTTCCACAAACCCATATGTGCTTAACATCTCTGCCATAACCTTTATGAAGCTAGAGCTAGAGCTAGAGCTCTCTCTGCTCAACAGTGCTTACTTTTGGGTTACAGGTCACTAGTTACTGCAGGGAAAAAATATGGTGAACTCACCACCAGTAAATTGCAGTGGTATTTTGACTCCTGATGCTCTTCCTCAATCTTCTGCAATTTGCTTTTCAGAGTCTTCAAATCATCCTCCATGTGTTTGCTTCAGGCTTTATAGTGGCAGGCAGTGGGAGAGACAGGTTGCAATACTTCTCCTCACATGCAACTGGAGCTCAATGTGTTTATATTTATGTACTGTATGAATGTGCCATATGCAAAATTTGAATCTAATAAGTAGCATAATCACTTTAAGAGGGAAAAACACTTAAAATATGAACCTAGGTGATTTGAAAGAATATGGAAGAAGGTGATTTGAGGCACCTCCTTTTTTGGGCCAAGAGGTTTAAAGGGTGACACCCAACCCTACTGTCCTGAGTTGGCTTCCCCTTTCCTTCGTGGGTAGAAAGGAGTTTCAGCCTCTTGAGCATGGGTAATCGGTAGGCACACTGACTAGGTTTGCACCTCGGGGTACTTCCAGCCTCAGCCACTCCCTCAGTTGAAGCTTGCCAAATGTAGACACTGCAGACCTTGGGGAGGGGAGGGGAGAGGGGGGGTATGGGATGAGGGGGAGGGTTTTTTAAGCAGCTGGTAAGGTTGAAGTTCCCCTAACTCCTGCCTCTTGTAGGGAAGTTGTTAATTTAGGGCCATAAGGGTCAAGCCAGTGATCACCCTTGCCAGGTGCCCAGCTTAGTTCCTACGAGGAACCTTTCACAGTAGGACTACGTGAAGTCACCCAGGTCCTTCGCTGGAGGAGAGCTGAGAAGTGGAGAACTGCCCCAAAGTAGACCGGATACAAGAATGGAGGAACTGTGCTTCACTGAGCACTACCAGTTCAGGAAAAGAAACAAAATGTAGTATTTAGAGGGCAGCAGCTATAGCAGGACTGGGGAGCTGACCCCCAAATCCCTAATCACATCCACCCTGAAGTCTGTTGACTTGCGAAGGGATTCATCTTTCTCTGCAGTCAGGAGCTGAACAAAGACCTCCAGCACTTGGTTTCCTGAAGAGTTACTTTTGTCATTTAAAAAAAATGTGCCCTGGCTGGTGTGGCTCAGTGGGTTGAGTGCCCACCTGCAAACTGAAGGGTTGCCTGTTCAATTCCTGGTCAGAGCACATGCCTGGGTTGTGGATCACATTCGCAGTGGGGGGCTGGTGTGAGAGGCAGCCAGTCAATATTTCTCTCCCTCTCTTTCTCTCTCTTTTCCCCTGTCTCTAAAATAAATAAATAAATTTAAAAAAAAATAAAAATCAACATGTCAGAGCACTCTCTGCTTGTCTCTTCTTTCTTGTTGACCTCTTCTGTATGTTTCAAGGTCAATATCACTAGGGGGCTAAATTCTGGGTCCCAGAGTCAAGACAGCCCTAGGTTCATATTTTAACGGCCACTTACTAGCTGTGACTTAGGCAAGCTATTTACATTTCTCAAGCCTTGGTTTCCTCATCCCCGGGTGGACATAAGAAGTGGTGTATAAGAACTCAGATTGGTAGAATAATATGAGGTATTACCTGTAAAGAATGTAACCTACTGCCTGACACAGTGTATGTGCTCAATGAATGGTAGTTAGTCCTCTTCAACATATTCCTCCCTTCCTCCTCCTCCTCATCATTATGATTATAATTGTGATTGTGATTGTGATTATGAAGATGCCACTTCCTTCTATGGGCCCAGGCAGCCCAGGTTGGAAATACCACTGACTGAGCATCACCTGCAAACAACTATTCTACCTGCAAAAAAAGCTCCCCGTAGCTGTCTCTCTCCTCAGGACGGGCATTTCTCCACCAGGTGGGTGTTGGAGTCCTTGACCTCAAACACCTTTTGTAATCTTTTCATACCTCAGAGATAGGTATGAAAATCCTGTATTGTTTTGGGGTAGGGTATATAGGAAGAGGAAGTTTGGGTATAACTAAGGTCCCAGGATGCTTTAAGTCCTGATTGCTGGAGGCATCACTGGGCCCAGGTATTTGTCTCAGCTGGTATGCATCTCACCTTGCTTGGGTAGGGCCATGGGGAAAGCATGGTTTGTGTAAGCCAAGTAACTCAGGGGTTAACATCTGAGGGGCCTCCAGAATCATTAGAAGGTCTGGATACTCAGCTGCTGAAAAATTCTTGCAAGGAAAAATAACCTTCATGAAAATATGCTAAACTCAAAAGTTGATTTGGTATTCCCAAACAAAGGGGTTGACCTGCTTGCATAAGTTCCCTAACTGTAGCCACTAAGGAACATAAGCATTCTCTGATCTTTAGGGAATAATCAGCTGACAACAGTTATTAGCAGGTTTCTTCTCAGACCCTGCAGTATTAGATAATACAATCATTCTACTCTAAAACTTTGTTCTTTGTTATCGTTGCTTCAAGTCAGCCAAATGCTGCAGAAACCTGTGCCAGGCCTGGCGAGCTCCTCCCACACCGCTCTGGCCACCTCGGGGAGCGATGACTTGTGTTGCAGCTGGAAATCTGCCTCCACCCTCTTTCCTCCTTCAAGTGCCCTGAGACTAGAGGGCTGGACACAACAGCTCCAAGAGCCACAGGTGCAGGGTCACCCACACCACACTCTCCTACTCCCCAGGATAATCAGACTGTCAAGTTCCTTCATTCTTAAAACAAATTTTTTAATAAGAAGAAACATGTGTTCACTGCAGAAAATTTAAAATATACTGAAAAGCAAAGAGCAGAAAATACAACTCACAATTTTATCATCCAGAGATAACTACCATTAATACTTAGATGTTGTCTTTCTATTACAATATTGACTACATCCTCTAGGCTGTAGTTTACATCCCTGTGACTATTCTGTAACTATCAAGCAGTACTTCTCAATCCCTTCTCCTTTTTCCCCCAGTTCTCCCACAACTCTCCCCTTTGGCAACTATCAGTCTGCTCTCTGTGTCTATGAGCCTGTTTCAATTTTGTTTATTTATTTTGTTTCTTAGGTTCCACATATAAGTAAAACAATGCGATACTCCTCCCGAATGAATTTGAGGTAGGTATTTGTGATGGTGAATTTTATATATAGCAACTTGACTGGGCCACAGAGTGCCCAGATGTGTGGTTAAACCTTATTTCTGCATGTGTCTGTGAGTGTGTCCCTGGGTGAGATTAACATTTGGATCCACAGACCGAGTGAAGCAGATTGTCCTTCTCAGTGTGTTAGGCCTCATATGTTAAAGGCCTGACAACAATAAAAGACTGAGTAAGAAAGACTTCTCTTTCTGCTTGACTGTCTCTGTGACACCAGAAGTCAACAAGCAAGTCAGCCTCGGTGCCCCAGGTGGTCTGCCTGCAACTGAGTCAGTATCTGAACCATTGTGCTCCAGGGAGGGAACGCCTGTAGTGCAGAGAAAGACTTGTTGATCTGCAGGGAAAGAAATACGAGGAAAACTGCAGCTGGACTGCAACTCTTATCCAATTAACCTTCTTTCCAAACCCCTTACCTACACTTTTTTCTCCTTATAAAAAGGTTGTCTTGAGATGAAATGTTAAGATGGTTTTTGAGGGCATGTAACCCACTGTCTTCTCAGATTGCTGGCATCTGAATTAAAAAAGCGCCCATAAAGATTCAATCCTTGTCTCTACATATTGGTTCTGGTAGTGACAGGGAGTGTGAATGCCAACTTTTCCAGTTTCAGTTGTCTCACTTACTGTACCCTAAATGGGCATGACCTCCATCCTTTTCAAGAAATAAAGGTGGGGACCTGGGGAGGGGTGAGGTTAGTGAACTGAGTGCAGACTGGGGTCAGGAGAACTGGGTTTGGACATGGTTCCCATGGTGAATGTCTGTGTGGCTCTGAGTGGCATGCTTGGGCTTTCTGTACCTCTGGGTCTATTAGTAACACATCTGCTTCTCTCTACCTCCGAAGCAGGGCTGGAAAAATAAATGCGGTGCTCAATGTTCTCATTCTTTAGAAGAAAGATGTTGCGTAAAAATGCACAGATTTTGACATCTGGCAATGACTAGCATTATCTCAGTGAGCCTATCATTTTGTTTAAAAGGCATACTTCTTTCTCAGCTCAGGTAGGGGAAGTCAGACTAGCTGGTGCCAGGCCTAGGGTGGTGGGAGAAAAAGGCCTCCAAGCTCAGGCTGCCTCTTCCACCTCGGAACATGCCTTCTCGGGACTTATCAGTGTTTCTGAGATGTGAGCAGGGCAGGGCCTGGTTGGGGAGAAGCCACTGTAGTTCTCTGACCTGAGAAACCTGCCCAGGTTACTCAGTGAGGTGGAGACTGCCCAGTTCACTCAGGACACGCACATTTTCCACACACCTTTTGACCGTTCTCCCCTCTGAGACCCATTTCCAGTCCCGCTGCCTGGAAGGCGGCCTGACAGCTAATCCCATTCCCGCCCACTTTGTCCACTCCAGCGGCCACATGACTGAGGAGAAATGGCAAGAAACTCACTCCTGAAACTGGGCCCAACTGATAGGGCCCAGTTCCTGGAATCATAGCAGAGAGGGCGGGGGCCAGCCTTCCCAGGGCTTGGGCTCCGTCCTGCATGGCAGGGTTTCAAAGTCCATGCAGGCCCCAGCTGGGCTGCCTGCCTTCCATAGAAGAAGAAACACATCCAGGCCCCATGGCTCCCCCCTCACTCAGGAGCCTTTTCTATCCCACAGCCTGAGGGGCTTTGCCTCTTCTTAACCTCCCTGGTACAGCCATCCCCTTCCTCAGGGCAACTTCAGGCTGTTACTTGGCTCAGAGGGGCAGAATTTGGTGGGGGCAGGGAATTTATCTCGCTAAGCAGCTGCTACATGTGCGTCATCTTCTTTGCTCCTCACCCTGGGAGGTCAGCACTAGGCACCCTCATTGTCAGGATTGTGCGGATGGGGAAACTGAGGCTTCAAGGGGTAAAGTAACTTGCCCGAGGTTATCGGCAGGTGACCCTATCAAGAGTTAAGACTGCGTCTGTTTATTACCAAAGCCCTGTGCATTGACTCAACAAGCCGGGGGTTTCAGACACCAAGGACCCCAGGAGTCAGACTGGAAGTATAAATGAGAGACAAGGAACAGGTTAAGATGGTATGGGCTGGGCGGGGGGTGTCTGTCTGAGGGAGGAGGTGCCCCACTCCTCTACCTGATGGTCCCACGTGCAAATGCATGCCCACTGTGGCCTAACGCATTTTTCAAACAGCTTGAAATTTACATTTTTTAGGTGAAACATCTTGATTTTTAAATTCTGGCAACTCATTAAAAATCAAAGCAAAATACACCCTGGCCAGTGTGGCTCAGTGGGTTGGAGCATTGTTCCCCATACCAAAAGTTTGCAGGTTCGAGTCTCAGTCAGGACACATACCTAGGTTGCGGGTTTGATCCCGAGTTGGAGCACATGTGGGAAGCAACCAATCATTGTTACTCTCTCACATCCATGTTTCTCTCTCTCTTCTCCCGCTCCCTTGTTCTCTCTCTAAATTAATAAGCATATTTTTAAAAATAAAAACAAAGAACATAACTTAAAAAAATAAAAGTAAAACAAACAAACAATATTCAGGCTAAACAATAGAAGTCCTTGGGTCAGATATGCCCATGAGCTAGCAGTTTGCAACTTTTGTTCTGAAAAATTGCAACTTACTGTGCCTGAATTTAACATTTGTTACATTAAGTGGAGAGTAAACCAGCTCCATGCAGTGGGTAAAAGATACAATTTCATGTATTCCTAAGGATGCATAACTTTAAAGGGTGGGGTGCTGCCTGCTGGGAGAACAAACAGATGGACAGTCAGAGACATGCACAGACTAGGCTAGTACATTTATCAGACACTCTGAAATGAATCCTCAGTATCTATGGATTTGACTGTTACTGCTACACCTCACCCAAGCCTAAAGCCAAGTTCACTATCTTTCTCCCAGAATCAAGATGCCCACCCTCCAAATGGCCTCATTCCATCACATGTACTACCATTTTTCAGTTTGGGCAGCTCCAAATCCCAGCCTCATTCCTGAATCTTTAGTCCTTCCCTCCTCCATCAATCAGCCCCAAACTCTTAGCCAATGTCTCGTTTCACCTCTCATCGAGTCATACCTGGCCACTGCTACATGCTCTCAACTGATGTAAGCAGCATACTATTTTGATGATTTCAACTGGGGTTCTAACCCTGTTTCTTTTTTTCCCTGTGGCCTTCCCACATTCAGACTAGAGTGTGAGGCATCATCTGTTGCGTCAGGAGAGGGTTGTTGGAGTTTAACAAAGCCATCAAGTTCCATTTGAAATTCAAAAGCCAGTAATGAGGCTTGAGGACCAGAAGCTCAGTCAGAGAAAGTCCCCTATCACAACGTGATAAATATTCCCCATACCAGAGTTGGGAAAGGTGTAGAAGAAGGTGTGGAGAACAGCCAAATTTCCTTAGGGCCAATCAAAAAAGGCCCTTTGGATAAAGATGAAGGAGGCCAAACACAGCTGCCAGCTCCCTGGCTCAATGACTGAGGGCCTTTTAGGAGAAGGGGTGCCTAAGCAGGTGCTGAGGTGGGCAAATGATGACCAAGGTCCTGGTTCCCATTCCCAGCACTTCTCCCATCCCCCACCTTCACCATTGTAGCAATGCCCAAGACCCTGGAATTCATACAGTCTTGGGGTGGGGGGGTGCACAAAATCTGAACAAACAGAGATTATTAAATCTATGCCCTCACAACCAGATGCGGGAAAATGCACAATAAGAATTGTAGAAAAATAAAATTGTATTTAAGATGAGCATGTGTTCTGAAATCCATGTGTTCCTTGTCTCCATGTCTATTCCGTATTCTGCAGCTAAATTATTCTTCCCAAAATGCCATTTCATACTTTCATGGATTCAAAGAGTAATTATTGAATGGCTACAATCAACCAGGACCTATGCTAAGGGGATTAAAAATCTTGACTAGTGTTTTGTAAATCATAAACAAATATTACACCGAGATGCCATTTTTCAAGCAAAAAGCCGAAAGTTTGACAACACACTCTGGTGGGAAGGCTGTGGAGAAGCAAGAGCTCATAAGTTGTAATTGGCAACATAAAATGGCACACCCCTTATGGAAGGGAATTTGGCAATATCTAGAAAAATGACACATGCGTGTGCCCTTTGAAGAACCTACCCCACTTACGAGAATCTATACCAAGGAAATATTGGCAAAAGTATGAAAGGATATGTGCTCAAGAGTGATTAATTGCAGCACTATTTATATTAGCAAAGAATTGGAAGCAACTCAAATGGCTATCAATGGGGACTGATTCAGTAAATCATGGACTTCATGAATATTAAAATACACAATGACTTACCACACAGCTTTAAAGGGGAATGAGAAATATTCCTACATTCTCTTGTGGAATGATCCTTAGACCATATTAATAAATAGGAAAAAAGGTACAAAATACTATGCATAATGTGTTAAAATTTATCAGATAAAGAGAAGATTATTTGTATATACACACATCACTTATATATTTTTAAATGCAAAATAACATAAAACAATAATGGTTACTTATAGATGGGAGTGAAAATAAAATGAAGACAGAGATAAAAGCAAGACTTTCCTGCATGTACCTTGTTTTATAGATTTTTTTACCTTGGAACAATGGAATTATGTATGTAATTATAAAGCAAAATCAAATAGAAAAATACAGTCCTTAAAAATTGAAAGTAAATAAAGCAGTTAAGCCTGTGTATCAAAACTTGGTGGCTTAATTACATAAGGAAGAATTATTCAAATAACTTTACAGCACACTAATTTGATTATACAACTCCAGTGAGATACAAACTAACAATTTTTAAAAATCTGAACAGAAATATTAAGCAATTTTTCAGTAATTAGATTGTTAATAATATTTTCTGTTATTCTCAAATATACATATAGTAAGACAAAACAAGTCACTTCAGGGTATAAATATAAAATTAAAGAAGTTAAGTGAAAACCATAGGGTTTTATATCTGAATTGGAAATCTCAGTGCAAGTCCAGGGTATACTGCTGTTTAAAAAAAAAAACAAAAAAAACCCTATTTCCCTTTCCTGTGTGCTGAAAAGACATAGAGACAGTAAACTACCCAGAAGTAATGGGGTCCCTAGGGGCCAGATGGGTGCCTCGAAACACAGTTTTCCAGTAGAAGGAATCAGAGCTCTTTGTGAAACAGCTGAGTTCATGCCCCGAACTGGAAATGTGCGAGATGAGCCTGGAAAGCAAGGGCGATATCAAAGCTTGTTGAGATCATGCAGAAAGGACCCAGAAGTGAACTTGAAGGGGCTCTCACTGACCAAAGATGAGACAATCTGAGCACCAGAGTGAATAGTAGTTGCAATGGATTGAAATGAGAATATTTAAAAGAGTAAGTTCATAATAATAAAAAACCTTTGGTCACCTTTGGCGTATGCTATGGAACTAACTAGTAATTTCAAAAACATGAATAAAGAATTAAACATTTATTCTATCTTCTCAGGTTTCTAAATAGTTGATGTGGGAAAGGTCTTTATAGAAGAATTCTAGTCTATAAAGAAGGAATTACAGGATCAGAATATTGCCGCTGTGTAGCTCCCAGTGTTATACAGGGTCTAGGCAACATCAATGGTACTGTCCCATTATACTATGTCAATATCAACAGCAGCTAAAACACTTAGGTGAAACTTCAGAATGAATGAATCAGGCTGATAGTACCTGAACTCAATGATCAACATTAGGATGACAAAAAGAGAGATGAGCACCCATTGCCCATGCCTGCTGTTGTGATGCGCTCAGAAGCACACACCGTCACCATTTTCTCCAAAAATGAACGGAAATCTAATCAAGCCTCAAGATCTAACCACAGTTTCCAAGGTACAAAGGGGACAAAGTAGGATGTTAATCAACACCATCAGCATAGTCTGCAAAATCCAGAAGGCTGCAAATAAATTGCAAAAAAAAAAAGAGGGAAGGAAATCCATATGATTTTTAAAAAATAGGTGGATTTTAAGAATTTGCTTGTTAAGACTAACTTTAATATCACAATAAAAATGCACATTTATATTTCATTTTAGTTGGCTAACTTTTACTTATGGTAAAAGACCTATAAGACCTATTGACTAAATTCATTTTGTGAACCATGTTTGAATATTGATTGAATTGTGGTTCAAACACATCAGAAAATTTAAAAAGACATTAAGGAAAATTTACCAACTATTTAACATTAGGAAATTGTTCTTGAATATTAACTGATGCCTTTTGGCCATTACAGATTTACTCTCTGCCCTGTCATTTGGTGCCTTCCACTTGAACCAAAAGATTCAGTTTACATTCTAGATGCACCATTTAGTAGGCTATGTATGCTTGAAGGGGCCATCGAATGCCGCAGAGCCATCTGTGAAATGGATACATCATAATATACTGGATTTGAGTGAAAATGAGACAATGCAAGAGCACTTTATAAAACATATCGCCATCTTCTATGACTAAGTCACATGATTCCTTCGTACAAACCTGAGTCTTTCTCTTTGTTCATGTAATTTCTCTCTACCCAAAATATTTTCCTCTCTCTTGTCTGCTCATGAATGTTTTATCGTTCCTTCCACCCCCAGCCCAATCTTCACCTTCTCCATGAAACCTTTTCTAATCACTGCAGCCCACAGGGATTTTGCTCTCTTCTCATAGACCACATTGTCCATAACGCTCATTTGGCACTCTGAAATGACTTTTCTGTGTACATCTGTCTTTCCAACTCAATAGTGACTCTATCTCATCCATCCAGTCTTCTCCCTACCACAGATCCTAGCACCGTGTTTACATACAAGAACGTATTTTCTGCTGTTGAAGATTCGAGTAAACTGTATTTTCCAGAACTTTTTTTTTGAAGTGACAGAACCCAACTCAATGTAGCTTGAGCAAGAAGAAATGGACAAACTCACACAATTACAGGGAGGTTTTGTTTGACAAGTCCCTAAGTTTCTGTTCACTTTTCCAGCACTTTTTCTGCCGTTCAGATTAGATCATTTTTACTGATCTCTCTTTAAGTTCACTGATTCCTCTGTCACTTTCATTCTGATACTGAGTCCATCTACTGAGTTTATCTGTTTTTATTAATCATGATAATTTTGTCATTTGTAAAACGTGCACTTGGTTCTTCTTCACATCTTCTAATCCTTTGTGGAGACTTTCTAGCACTCCATTCATGTCTACAGAACATGCCTCTCTACTTAAAAAGCTTAGTGTCATGCCAGACGACCAAAGAAAAATATTTGTGAGGACCATATACATTACCACAGAGCAGGCCAAAAAAGGGTGAATCAGGAGCCAAGAGGCAATAAATTGGTAAGAAGGAAAGGCTGAGGCTTCTTTAGCAGATGCGATTTCTGGTTTAATGCAGTTAAATGGTACTTCTGCAGCCCCCACATCAACAACAATTTTGTGTAAATTACACGTCCTTCATCGACTTTGTTGAGAAATGGAAATTCAGTACTTAATTTTTTAATGAAATTATGCACCTTTTAAGGTTGATGCTAGTAGTTTTTTAATTAAAAAGTATTACTGAATAATAAAATTAATGAAATATAATCAGTTTAATGAGAGAGAGAATATAAATTTGCCTTCACTTTTGGATCATTATTTATCATGGCTCCTCTAAAGTGTTTGCCAGCTAATTCCAACAGCTGTGTCATTTACCATGGGCATTTATCATCCGTCTTTCCCCATGCAAGTTGATGTTTGTCTGGTTCTTTATGCATCCTGAACATTTTGATTACTGTGTTATGAGACTTTGGATCTTGTTTAAATCCTGTGAAGCATGTTGCTATTTTTGTCATAGCAGATGATAAAACTGATTAAGTTCAGGCCTCGAGTTCCAGCCTGTCTTCTGTGGGCTATGGCTCCAATATTGGTTCAGTTTTCAACGCCTTTGCAATATATTTAGGTCTGTCCATATACTCACCATGTGTTGGCTAGTCTGGGAGCTGGGCAGTGGTCAATGTGTTAACATTCGGTCTTCTGTTTAAGTTCAGATCCATACATGTGCAGCCAAGGGGTGAGCCCTTCAGTCCATAAACAAGTTTATCTAGTTACTTTCCCAAATTGTCACTTTCTCCACTATCTCTCTGATACTGTTCAACTACCCGGAATTCCCCTTTCAGTTTCCTGGTCAGAAATCTGAGGCTCTGCTCACCTTACTCCGCTGTGCACCTCCCATAACTGCACTCACCTTTAAATCCACACCCTGAGATGATCAGAGGGAACAGTGGTAAACTCACCGCCACTTCGATGGTACATCAACTTCTGGTCTTCTTTCCCAGTCTGCCCATGGTTGTTTTCAGAGTTCTCCAATGCCATTGCATGAATTCTGCCCAATTTTTATGCTGCATTTCACTGGGAGAGACAGGGTGGGGTGAGCTCCCTCCATCTAACCTGGAACAAGGACACAAAGCTGTTTTAGAAGCTGTTCTTCAGTGCGTTCCTGGCTGTGCCTTACATAAAGATTCATCTCAGAGCTCGGGCTCAGAAAAACTTAGTGATGAATGTATGCAGACTGATTTGATTACATTGTTAATTCCCCTCTTTTATCTCGGTGACTGAACTGCCTAGAAAAAATGATCTGGCCCCCATAACCCACCTGCAGTGTGTGGCACCCAGATCCCACTCAGCAAACACTAGCGACCTCCGTACCTGTCTGTCTATCTGATTATCTTCTAAGAGCTAAATTTTTTGCTTAGCAGAAAAAATCTTTCTCAATCTGGTTTTTGGATATAATTTTCCTTGTTCCCATGCCTTTTATTACTTGTCTTTCTCTTGCAGTTCTGGGGTAGTATTGGATAGTTTGGGGACTTATTTTCACCATATTAATCTTATGAGCTGCCTCAAATTCTGCTTGAAAGTAGTCAAGGAACAAAACAATGAAAAAATATTGTATTTATGGAATGCTTTATATTTGCAAAGCTGCTTTCACACCTATTTCCAGAGTTCATACTAAAAAACACCCCATATGAGTGAAGAAGGAGAGGGAACAAGAGCTTCGTCTACAGAAGAGAAACCTGGCCCACAGCCAGGGCAGGCTGGCTTGAGGCTTCTTTCCACAACCCTCTGGCTCAAGCAAAGATGAACTATTTTACATTTTTGTCCTTTTTTGAATGCTGTACCAAGGCTAAAAGCAGTTTGGAAGCCACACTGCAGAAATCCAGGCATTCTCTGGGACCTCATGCCCTAGGAATTCCAAGCACAGGACTTCCCCACCAAGCTCTCTTTCTCAGAGTGCCCCGTAATAGATTTATTCACCCCCATTGAATCCAGGGACCTCTAGAGATGTTGGAGGCTTTAGGTCAATTGAGGAGCATAATCAAGGTGTTACCACTTCCGATCTAACTTAGAATAGGCACTCATCTACCAAACAGTAGTTTTATCTGCTCAGTGGGCTCTGCACTCCAGTTGCCGTCCTTGAAGCCCAGTCTCTCCTCCTGGGTTGGCACTGAGAGGGGAGGCACCGAAACTGGCCTCAGCAAGCATATATGAAGGATGATCACTGCAACTCTTTCTGGTTACTTGTCTACATCCTGGGGTTCGCCTTTTCAGTCAAGCAGAGGGGGAAGATTGAGCCTTGATCACAGCAAGGCCTGAGGAATTCCACAAACTTTCTTCTTTTTCCATGCCCTCCCTCAGTCATATTTAAGGAGCAGAGATTGCAGCCATCTTCCTCTGAGAAAGAATCAACCCTAGAGTGACTCGCTGGCCTTCAGCAGTGCTGGGAGGGAGTTCCCCAGTTTGTGGTGAGCTTTGGCTATCATAGCCAGGCCCTTCTCATGTTCACTGGGCTCGGCATAAGCTATGGTATTGTCCTGTCTGAACAGGATCAAGGTCAAAAGAACAATGCTGGGAGCAGGGGTCATTCTGAATAAGTCTGTGCTGTCATGCATTTGTCCTCTGGCTTGATCCTTAGGGACCCCCCTCCATTCTAAGGGGAGACTGTGCAGTATTACAAAGATGGAAACAGTCCTTTATCCCTGCTGTGTCCCTGCCATTTGCAGCAGAACTATTCAGCTCTCCCCACTAAGAGGCGATGTCTATCTTCTATCTTCTTGATTCCAGATTCATCCTATAACTTTCTTTGGCCAATAGAATCTAGTATAAGAAATGTTTACCAAGTTCTGAGCCCAGGCCTTGAGAGGCTTTATACATTTTTGCTCGTTCTGTTGGGACTTCTGCCTCATTCATGTGCACAGCCTGAGCCAACCCACTGGAGGATGAGAGACCATGTGCATGAGAGTTATGCAGCCCAACAATTTTAGTCAAGATCATGAGCATGTGGAACAGCCCAAGTTGACACACAGCTGACCACAGACAAAAGGAAGCCCAGGCAAGACCAGAAGAGTGTTGCTCATTTAATTCCAGACTAAATTGTCA
Organism: Artibeus jamaicensis; assembly: GCF_021234435.1. NCBI lineage: Eukaryota > Metazoa > Chordata > Mammalia > Chiroptera > Phyllostomidae > Artibeus > Artibeus jamaicensis. The sequence continues at coordinate 28,832,933 of NW_026522059.1, read as the reverse complement.
ACCTATAGCCTCATGAGCAAAAGAAACACCTATTTTTTTAGGCCACTGAATTTTGGGGTGCTAGCTAACAATGCAGAGGCTGAGCACTAGAAGAGTTAGTTCTTTGCCATTTCTTGGGAGCACTAGGCTTTAGTGGCGCTGGTCAGCCTACCCACAGACAGGAAAGGATGCATATGGTGATTAGTAGCAGGGCAAGGTGTGTCTTTGGGGATATTGCTGCTGTCTCAGCACTCAGCAATAACAGGAGGAGCCAGCGCAGGGGGCAGAAGGGAATAAATAGGAGCCTAGGGGATCAGTCCAAGAAGGGCTCTTCACACTATCTCCAGGGACTGCCAGAAATGGTGGGAGAAATATAAAGGGGCTGAAGGGTTCACAGAATAGAAGTGGCTGGAGCCAGAGACACCACACAATTCAAATATTTCCTATGAAGATACACTTGCTGAAATGTTGTTTACCTTAAGTAAGAAATTTTAACTTCCCCAAAGACATTACAAATAGGAGATTTTCATAAATTTATTCCACATAAATTCTTTCAAATAATGAAAAACATCACTGGACCACGGTTTCTTTATTCTTCCTCAAAGGAGTTTGTATTTTTTGTCTTTGTGTGTAGCTAAGAATGAAACGTGAGAAATGGGTACAAAGACTGGCAACATTTATCACCATTCTCTGAAAACACAAATGAAATAAAATGCACAACAATAAGCATGAGGAATGGACATCTCTGCTGTCCTTGATGTCAGGAGAGGCCACGTGACTAGATCTGGCCAATGGATGGTGGCCAGCAGAGATCCTGTCCTTTCTGAGCTGAAGTGTTTGATTGTTGTTCAAAGACCCTCCATCATTCTTGCCGGCCACACTGACTGAGGTGGTCACTTGTCCCAGATGGTAAAGCTGCAGAACGGTTCCTTCTCTTTGTGCCTGGATCACTGAGTCATAACAGGGAGGGCAGCAACCCTAGGAGACACCTGGACCTCCAGTTGGTGTTGCATGACTGGGAAACCAGCTTCAGTGGTGTCAAGCCACTGAAGCATTGCTTGTTCCAAGAGCATTCCCAGTAAATAAATTACAAAAATGAGGAAAAAATTGTTGTGTTATTGTCAAATGCAGATTATACTATGGTTTAATTTTTGGCAAGCAAGGTCTAGTGTTCAGAGGAGTGTCCAAGAAACTTTATGAGTATGAACATGATAATGGGAATTTTATTCATTTGGCAGAAGTCAGAGTAAAATTTGATCATATTATGGCAGAATGTTTATGAATTATGTAAATATTGACACCAAATAATGTTGCACCTTTTCAGGGGGTAAAATACAAAGCTAAATAATTAAAATTGTAGCAGATGCAAGGAATGAAATCAGTCTGAATATGGTAAGAAGAACTAAACATTGCTCATTATTTTGGCTACAAAACTCAGTGTTGTTGTATTCCAGACACAATCCCTGCTGAATGAACTTGAAAAGACAACAGTTTTTGTTGGACTTGTAGATTCCCAAAATGCAAATGTTTCTGTATGTAAACAAGTTTGGGGATTTTTTTCCTCAGGAGATGACACAACTGGATAAGGACCACAGACATGTCACTAGGCCATTTACAAAAACAATGAAGAATAAAATCACCATACTGCAAACATACACAGAACATGAGGCAGACTGAAACAGATGATTCTAAGAAATGGTTTTAGGGCATTTTCCAGTCCTGGGCTGTAGATATTTTAATCCTGGTAGTGAATGGTGCAATAAAAATCTCTCTGACACCACTGAATGTTTTATACCATCTAGGATCCATCCAACTGCTCTTCAGCATCAGTGAAACATTGCGTATTAAAAACACATTTACCAAACATCAGTTTGAGGCACTGTCAAATGCATGCTGGGAAAGTTGAGTTTATGCCCTTATGGCACTAAACATTCAGAGACTCTAAGCATTTGTTGTTTAGAAAATGTTGGTCTATTAATAAAGACATAGGTTATAGAATTCAAGCCAAAGGTGACCTTTCAAAAATGTTGTATTTATTTGCTCAAGATTAATTTGGCAAGATGCTTTAAGTGAAATTAGTGCAATACCCAAAATACTACAGGAGCTGAATTCAACATATTGCCCTAAGAGGCATCCCTGCAGATAGGTGCTGGGTGCAGGGGAAAATGTATGAGTTTCTTCCTGCTGGAGCCTAAAGCAGGCTGTTGTATCAGGACTTGGGTGGCAGGGTGTGGCTGAAGCTATCTTCTGGGAGAAGACAAGCCTTCCTTGAGGCATAGTAGGCAGGAGACTGACCGGGAGGGGACTCTTCTGTAAGGCCTTTGCCATTGAGGTCCTGGAATTTTTAGGTGTTTTGGCCAGTGGTCCGGGATCATCTTTGCTCAGATCTCTGTGAACCCAGGCCTTTGGTAAAACTTTGTCAAGCTCTACAGCTTCAATTCCAATTCCCACTCAAAGCAGAAAGTGCAGTGTGTCCACACCAACCTAGGAGACAGTGACCAGGCAGCAAGAGAGCATGAGGGATGCAGTGATAAGCAGTGCGGACAGCTGGCAGAGGTGACGAGCCACTGGGCACAGCTTCCCACTGGGGCACAATTGTGGCGACAAAAGACAACTTTTTCACTACCGTACAGGGTGATTGGTCATGTTTGACTCAGCCATTTCAGTCCGGTTTCATAGATTTTTTTTTGAGTAATTTCTATGTGCCAGGCTCTAGCGTACATTCAATGTGTACACGAATAAATTTAATTCTCACAGTTATCCTATCAGTATGCCTATTTTATAGAGTAGGAGACTCAGGCCCAGAGAGGTTATATTATTCACCTGAGGTCAAATTAAATAGCACTCAGAACCTTAATCCCAGCAGGTTAGCTCTAGAGTCCACGCTCTTAATCAGGGTGCAATGGAATATGGGTGCTACCTTTGTAAGCAAAGGGCTCACCACAGTGTTTGCATTTTTACCCCTAAAAGAAAAAAAGAAAAACCACAAGTTTTCCCCCCAACAGATAAATCCAGAACCTGCCACCAGCTTGAAATTGACTTGTAACTGCTTCAGGCCATCAGAGTTTCAGGAATGTTGGCATCCAGCCTGACACCCTGCCCCCCGCGAGTCACACCGCCTTTCCAATGACAGCTGTGTCTTCTCATCTGTCTCCCTGTGCAGACTGTGGGCTTCTCTACCTCTCAGGGTGGGCTGAGAGCCTGGCAATGCCCCACAGCTGGCAGGAGAACCTGCTGCCACCCCTCAACAGAGGGGCAAGGGCCTACAGACCTGGGTAATCCCTGGGGGAAAAACCTGGGAAACTGGGCAGGGCTGTGGCCACACTCTCACCTCACAATGGTGGAGGGGTGGGGGGTGAGGTGGGGTGGGATGGGGACTCAGCTCGCCCAGAGCCTGAGGCCCTGCGGCAGCCACTTGAAGAGGAAAGATTTACCCTTTATTTCAACCAAAGCTCTGGCTATCTTAAAGCCTTACTTATCAAAGTCAAGGGAAACCAAAATTAGGGTGACCAGCTTGTGCCAGTTTTCCCAGAACATTGGTGGCTTTAGCACTGACAGTCTCACATCCTGGGAACTTCTCGGTTCCACACAAACCTAGGTGGCTGGCACCCTGATCAAAGTAGATTCAATCCAGGGCATCTCTTTTTCCCATGGCCTCAAACTTGAAAGGCCTGCACTCCACATTTCTCCTGATCCATGGAAGCCAGGAGGTCCCCAAACTGTCAACGTCAAGCTATAGACTGGTCCTTTCTGTTCTCCATACAAGGGGATGTGACATCCCCGTGTAGCACTAGAAAAAGGCACCGAGGACACAGCCCCCAGATCCCTTCTGCACATTCCCATCTTCCCAGAGGCTGCAGAAACTTGGACCTGGGGAGATGGAGATGCTTGGTGGCTGCAGTCATTGCCGGCCACAGGCAAATTGTCCAGGATTTTACATCTTTGCATGAGATGGCACTATTCCCCTTTCCTTCCTGAACCACGTGGCCCAGGGCCAGGGCCACGAAGCATTGGCCAAAACTCTCTTCTCTGTGATAAAAAGACCATAAGGTTAAATCAGTGACTTAATGGACAGGTGACAAAACCATTGGCATGATATGGCCAAGACCAACAAGAAGCTGTGACCGTCTCCAAGGTCTTCTCTGTCCCTAGTGATTTTCCAGAGAGGACTTGGTCCTCAACACAACTACAGATACTCATTGTATATGATTCAGATTCCATCTAACAACATACATAAATAAACTCTGGACCTTCAGAGAAAACAAATCACCAGTCCATCAGAATCCTTAGGGTAAATTAGTTCAGCAGACTGGACTAGAGACACATTATGTGACTCACCCTCACCCGGAGTAAATAAGGGAAGATTAAGCACAACTTGATTGAATCATGCTGAAGCTTGGCACGCTCCACAAACAGATCAGCCTGCAATCTCACATTAGGAACACATAATCTCGTAAAATTTATGACTGCTATTGCTCACCACATATGTTTCTGGGTTACTGTATGTTGGGCTTTGAGGAAATCGCATCGCTGGGGTCTCGAGGAGCCGTCTGCTGCTCCATGTCTTTCAAGAACGAAGACGCCTTCCTGGTTGACACTCTGGCAGCATCCTCAGCACGGCCTGGCCACTGCAGGAACGGGGAACGGATGGGATGTTGGCAAAGGGGGAAAAGCCTGGCACTGCACTATGCCCTGAGCAGGCCCCTTTGCAAAGTCTGTTTGACATGCTGATTGGGGACTGGCAGGCAAATCTTTGTCCTGTTGAGAAAGATTCCTCATCTGTAAAAGGAGGTGGCAGAATCAGATGATCTCTAAGGTCTTTTGAAGACTTATGCTCTTCTGGTCTACAAAACAGAGATTGAAGGGACAACTAAATTGAAGAGAAATCAGAACCAAAATGTCAGCAACTGAGAGCCATAGAGGAGAGGGGTGCAGGAGTGTGGGTGTGGTTTTCTGAAGGTGCAGATGCATACAGGAGGCTATAAATGCAGGTCCTGAAAATCTGGGAGGAAAAGAGGGATGGCCAACGGCTTTAAGATGTATCTGCTGCCCAAACCTAAAACAGTCAGGAAATGATTTCCGAATGTGTATCACCACTCCACCTTCCACTGCCCATTGAGCCAGTGAGGCCTCTTTCCCCTCTGAGTCCAAATGCAAACTCAAGATTCTTCCCAATGTGAGAGCTGAGGACCACCCATCAGATTCGCAGGTGAGAGAGAGCTACTTTCCAATCTGAATGGCCCCGGGGCTCCTCCAGGTCCAGGATCGGAGATTCCAGGTCTGACTACAGAGATTCAGAATGAAGCCAGTGAGAAGCAGAGCACAAGAGAAGGAGTGATTTCCCTGTGGCGAAGAGCCCTCACCTGGTAAGAGATGGTCACTGGTGCAGGGACTCCAGTGATAAAGAGGTTGGGCCCCGTAGCCCTTGACTCACTTGCTAGAGCCCCAGCATGGAGCAGGAGATTCCGGGCCCCCAAGGCCTTGCCCCCAGATGTCCCCGCCAGGGAAGCCCTCATGTAGAAGAAGCAGGTGCCTGCCGTACTGAGGTTCCCCTCAACTCCTCCCTCCCCGCACCCGCCCCAGGCTCTGTCCTGCACATTTTGTCTCAGCAATCTCTCCCGTGCTCTTCCACGCACTGCCTGCCAACAGCCAGGCCTGACCCTTCTGACCCGCAGGCCCTCTTCCAGGCTTTCCCCGTTCAATTTCCAGCACCACTAGCTCCATCCAGAAAGAGTTTTGAACAAGAGAGCAACATTATTCTTTCTGGCTTGTTCATTTGCATTATGATTTTCACAGCCAATTCCAGTAAATCTGCTACACTAAAAGTCCCTCTTCATCATCCATGTTCTTCCAAATAACCTTAGGTTTAATTTGAAGTCTACTTCTATTAATATTTGCCTCTAAAAAAATAGTTGTGCTTTTTCCTGATTGGAACTCAGATATTGCCGGAGACCACTGTGTTCCTAACACCTGTGAAATGTCTCGTGGCAGACTCTGCTTTCCAAAATGGCCACAATAGTATTTTCTTTGAAGGGGGGGCTTTCTTTAATGAATTAATCTATTTATATTGAATTTACTGGGGTGACAATGGTAAATAACATTGTACAGGTATCAGGGGTACAGTTCTATATAACACATCATCTGCATATTGTATTGTGCTCACCACCCCAAGTCAAGGCTCCTTCCATCACCATTTATCCTGCTATACCCTACTCTTCCTCCCTCTACCCCCTTTGTTCTTCTTTGTTTAATTCCTTCACCCTGTCACCCAGCCCTCAGCCCTACAATCATATTTTCACCCCACATGCGCATCCTAAAACTTTGCAAATCCTCCACCAAGAAATGGAGACTGTTTTCTTTGTACCTGGGTGGGCCTTTTGGCTGCTTTGACCAACAGAGTGCAATAGAGGTGACCGTGACTTCCAAACCTGGGTCACGAAGGCGATACAGCTTCCACCTGGCTCTCTCGTCTCTCAGGACACATGCCTTTGGAGCCATGAGCAGCCATGGAAGAAGTCCGGCCCCTCTGTAGATGCCCGGGCAGAGGCCCCAGATGGGGCGACCACAGAGAGATAGAGAGGAATTCCTGAGGAGCCCCAGCTGTTCCAGCCCAGGCGCCCGACACACGGACGGGGAAGCCTTCGCAAAGACTCCGGCTGCAGTGCCCTCTGAATGCAACTGCCGGAGGGACCCCAAGCGAGACCCACCCAGCTGAGTGCAGTCAACGCCCAGAACTCGGAGAGATAATAATAGTAAATCATTGTTGGTGCTTTACGCCAGGAAGTTTGGAATGGTCTGTTGTGCAGCAGTCAATAACCAGGACAATTCAGCTCAAGTCTGAGCAATTCTATGCTCCACGGAGCTCAGGAGCCTTGTTGATATTTCTGCTGACTCACTGTGGATTGTTTCCCCAGACGCTGCCTCTGATCTACCCCGCGCACACGAACTCTTACGGGAAGTCCAGCCCCGTGTCAGTTCACGTGACAAAAGTCGCTCACATCAAGCATTTGAGTGAGTACTGGGCTTCAGGGAAAATCTACGGTCACGTTGCTGACCACATGGGCTTCTGCCACCTTGCCACCTCTTTCCCCCCCCCTTCCCATTCCCGCCCATTTCTCAGGGGGCTCTGGGAAACCAAAGCCTTCTCTTGCTCTGAGGAGTAACTCAGTAAACCCCAAGCGCCTAGTCCCAAACCTCTACATGCAAGAGCATTAAGGATCCAGCCTTTACTGGACACTGTTGAGTTACATACAGGCAATTTTCCTTATGTTCGTGTGCAGAGCAAAACAAACATTGAAGAACAAGCAGATAAAAGGAAATTAAAGGTCATCTTCCAAACCTATTACCCAGAGATAACTACTGGTGGTGTTTTTGATAAGCATTCTGTCAGTGCACCACCACAATTTTATAAAAATGGGAACACACCGTTCTTGCCATTCTATATTTTCCTGAGGCATCGTTAGTATTAATAATGGCTTTACCATTTATTTAGTTCCTGGTATGTACTTAGCGGTTACAGAAATGTAACATCATTGAAACCTACTGCAGCAATAAGGTGTGGGCTCATTACCAGCACCTTTTTCCCTAAGAACATTATCACAGGCAGAGCTGGGGTTGAATCCCAGGTTTCCCTAACCCTAGGGCCTGTGCTCTTTCCACTGAACTACAGGCCCTGATCTGAATCCTTTCCCAAAACCTAAGTACAGCTGTGGAGAGACTCTCTGGCCCGGTATGTCTTGAGCCAGATCTGGTGTCCTGACAAACTTCTGTCTCCTCCTTCAGGGAGCCAAAGGGATCTGGGGTCCGAGGTTGGCTCATGCGCCTGGAGCGCTGAGCCCCTGAGAGGAGGGAAGGTCTGGGACCCGCAGGAGGGCCCTGACAGGAGGCCCCTCTGCCTCCACATTCGCATGACCAAGAGGGCCCTGAGAGTCGGAGGGTGGCCGCCAGGGAGTTCAGCATGTGTCATCTGCCTCCTCCCACTGGGGAATGTTTATCCTGAGTGGTGGAGGCTGCATCTGTGCAGGGCCAGCTGGGTGCAGAGGACCTGCCTCGCGGAGGCAGTCTGTTCTGTCCCCAGCCCTAGAAGCAGTGTGTTCTCTGTCAGCCTTCCCTGATCAGCACATTTTCCAAGCAGAGCTCCGGGAGACCAGCATCTATCTGATCTGTCAGGAGTACCCTTCCAGAGGAACCCAGGGTGGGGGCCGGGGTAGGAGACCCCACACTGAGTTATCCTGGCCTCAGAAGAGGGAGGGACTGCCTCCAGGGAGGGCTTGACCTTTCCTTTGACAGCTTCCCTGAGCTAACTGGGAAAGAGAATTTAAACCCGAGTTATCAGTCTGTCATCCAGCTGTTCCCGCAGCTGCTGACACTCCAGGGCGGCCAAGGGCAGCTGGGTCCTCTCCCAGCTCCATCCCCACACTCACGAGCCTCCACTTGAGGGTAGGCCTTACCTCATTGGAGGCCCCTTCGCTGCCAGAGCTGTCAAACAGTTATAGCTGGGGGAGGAGTTCAAAGTCAGGCTTGGAATCTGTAAGCTCCAGGTTTGAATCCTCGCTGCCCATTTGTTAACTGGCCACCCTGGACAAGTTGCTTAACCTCTCTGATCATGAACTCTGCCATCACGTTGGTTTGCTTTCCCCTGCAGAAGCAGACATGGAGAAAGTGTTTCTACTGCGGGTAGCTTCACTGGGAGGCGGTCCCAAGAGGCACCAGCAGGCAAGTGGGCAGGAAGGACAGCAAGTCCACAAAGATGCCTTATCAAGCCAGTGGGCAAAATTGAAGACTGAGACTCGGGGAGAGTGTAGAGGTGACCTGGAATTACCCATCCACTTCCCCCAGCCCCAGGGGCCAGGGAACTGGGATATTGATCACCCAAAACATCAGTCATTATTTGACTAAGGGCTGCCCCGGGGGAGGGGGAGGGAGAGGGGGAGGGGTGGTCATAGGTCCCTCAGGCTGCCCCAAGCACAGGCAGAGCTGGCTTCTGCAGCCAGAGGGGACCTTCAGCAGTCACAGTGTAGACCAAGGAGAAGAAAGAAGTTTGCTAGCAAGGCCCCTCCCTCTTGCCTTCTCCTTCCTGGACGATACACAGACATACTCCTGGAGGTACAGCAGCCCACGTGAGACTGTGGAGAAGACTGAGGAAAAGACTGGGACAACCACACAGAAGCCGGACCTGGAGTCCCTGAGCCACAGACTGGGGTCTCTGGACGGCTCCTTCCGGGCTATTTGTTAAAATGGCTCCTGCTGAGTCTTCTGCAGCTTGATGGAGAATGAGGCTCCTCACGGGAACCAGGTGGGGGCCTTTAATTCTCCCCTGAGGAGGCTGCTGATGGGTGAATAAGACATGGCTTATCCAGTTACCCTGTCACCAGTGAAAGAAACATCTATCCTGGGTAGCTGAAGCCCAGAGTTAAGCCCAGAACTCCCCTTCTGTGAAAGGAGAGGGTTGGACCAGGTGACAGCTAAGGCAGGTTCCAGCCCTGGAGTCCAGCATGGAAGAGGAGGTCAAAGTGCTAACGTCTTATGAGCCCCAGCTGCTCCCGAGGTCCTAAGGAGGTGTGAGGCCCAAACAGAGACCATCTTAGGCTATTGTTACATGTTTCAGTAAACTTTTGGGCAAAAGGACCAGCAGACAAGGAGTAAGGACACCCCCAGCAGAGGCTTCTGGACTGACGGAGGCCAAAGGCATCGGTCAGAAGGTGGCGTAAGGCCCGACGGACAGTGAGAGTTGAGATCCGAAGAGTGGGTTGCCATGAGCATACGTGCAGTGTTTATGTGGCAGGGGGCTATTCATGGGGCTGATTTTAGAGACTAGAACAGTAGATGAGGAAGGCTACCCTCCCCTTAACCTGCTGTAGACTTGAAATTCAGAGAGGAGCTCTTCTACTAGTGCATGCGTGTGTCACGTGTGCATGTGTGTATAGGAATGTGGTATGACTGCTGGCCCCTTAGCCTCATGGCTTTAGGCTCTCACATCCCAGTCCTGGTGGGTCTCAGGGCCTCTGGACGGCACCTGCAAGCACTTGGAGATGGGAGGGGGAGGGAACGATGAACCGCACCTGCGCTGGTCCCCCGCCCCTGCCTCACACTCACAGCCTGCCAGGTAGAGACGATCAAACCCACTTGACAGACACTGCAGATAGGGCCCGTTGAGGATGGGAACTCGGGCCTGGCAGAGCCCCCCACCCACCCTGGCTTCCGTTCCTGCTTCCACAGCTTATACCCGCATGGCTGGAGGCAAGTCACCTCACCTCTTGGAGCCTTGTCCTACCACTTGGGACCCAGGGGCAGTTTGTACTTGGAGACACCCCTCTGCTCAGTCCTCCATGACAGAGGGAGGATGGAATTAAATATGATTTGTCATTTTTAAAAAAAAATTGCCGAGTGCCATGACAATTAAAGGATTATAATTATTTTCCACAACAATAATAATAAACTAAATCTGATTCTGGCACAAAAATGCAAATACCCGAAATTCAGTGATGTAGAACAAATCAATTTGGGGAACATTAGACTCCATCTGCATTTCACAAAGCGAGTGAAACTGCACACAGCCGTGGGGGGGACCAGAGGAAGAGAAAGGTTCATTAATTCAGTGTCTGTCCAATTCCTGTTGACTCAAAGGCACAACAATGTATTCATGAATAACTCTGCTGGGCTTAGGAAAGGCTCAATGATTAAAATATATTCTTACAGCCTTTAAGAGAGTCTAAGCAATCATCTGTATTCTAAATGGGTCTCACTGTCACAACCTCCTTAAAATGCTGGATCACAAAACAAGCCAAAGGCAGCGGCGGGCGGGCAGGCGGCGGGTGGGCTGGCAGCGCTCCCGCTGCTTTATCAAGTCAACCGTGGGCTCCCAGTCGGCTGGGACAATAGGCTGGGTTGGAAAGCGCACACAACCGGAGTTTAGGGATCTAATCAAATGGATCCCTCTGTCAAGTTCATCTAATACTACTCTGGTGGTTTTTTCTGGGTAGACCCTGAATTCTTATTGTTTATCCTGTGATCCAACTGTGCCTCCCACCATATGATGCAATTTGCATTTGGAAGAAAATGTCCCCTCTTGCTCCGTGGTCTTCTCTCGTATCTGGAATGCAGCTTGCCTTCTGTAAGCCTCATAAATATCTGTGACCCAGAGTTCCTCCACTGCCCCTACTTTCTCACTCAGGACCTCTTACCCCTCAACTGACTACTAAGCCCTAGGCTCCCAGCCACTCAGCTGAAGCTTTGTGGGAATCAGAGCTGGTGGTGCCTTTTGGAGAATGCTGACTATTTTGGATGAAGAGGAAGAGCTATCTCTTGGGGCATCTGAAGTTACCAACCCATGTGACACAAGAGCAGCACTGAGTTGCACTCAGAGTGAGGAGAACAGCATCTCTCACGTGTTGAACGCGAACCCTAAAGTGGCCCTGCTTGGACCCAAGGTGCCCTCAACTTCCTCAGGAAAACACCCCCATCGGTGTTTCCTATAAGCCCCCTGTCCAAATGGGGAGCTGGTTAGGAACTGACCCTCTGCCATCCCCTCCATCCTGCAGTCTCTGCCTCTCTTCCTTCTTAATGCAACTCTGCTGCAACTCCACCCACACTCCCCAGCCAGCTACAGCCCTGTGCGTGTCCCTCCAGGTAAACAGGTACATGGGGGTTGACTGATGGGCCATCAGTTCGACTTATACGATCCCTCCAAATCCCATTTTGGACTCAGCTACAACATTCTGCAATGTGAATTTTCTAATTCCAGATTTTTTTTGTCCTATTGTAATTCATGTGTCAAACCATGTGTTTCAATTTTAAGACTTGAAAAATATGGTCAGCGTGGATCTGAGGCCTTGTACTGGCCTTAGGTCCCTTCTGACTCATTCACAGCTGTCTCCAAGCTCTGGACAATCTATGCCGTTTCTGCCAAATGCCTTTGAGGCCAGGCCTGGTGATGGAGTGAAAGCCTGTGTCTCTCAGACACCCTCACTGGTCCCCTCCTTGCCCCCAAGAATGCCGCATGGCCAGGAGGAAAGAACTGACCCAAGTCAGATTTTGTTTAGGACATAAGGCGGTTGAATCAGTTTTATTTTCTCTGAACTTGTGTTTCCTAAGTTTTTCCACATTATTTCTAATTTGGACTGGTAGAAAAGGGGAAAAAAAACCCATTGATCTAGAGATAATAGAATATCTTGGTGGTTATTGCATTAAAAACCAGCCAGCTAAAATGGGTTTGGAAGATCTTAGAAGGGGACCGCTGACTCAACTGTATGAGTCAAGGTGGGGAGAGTCCGCAGGCCAGGGAGGTGCTGAGGCGCTGAGGGATCAGCCTCCCTCCCCCGGGAAGACACACTTCGAGACATGTGAGTGCTGTGCCCTCACGTCCGCTCCTGGAAATGAGGGGATAGAGAGATGAGAATTACCTTTTGAATCGGGGACCCTCAGGCATCCCTCACATGTGAACCTTACCCACAGTGTGGCCTAAGGCCCTGTAGTCATGTCTTCCTCAATGTTGTATTTTCACAAGTACGTGAGCCTCAGTGAATACTTGTTGGACACATGAATAAATGAAGAAAAGAGAACTGGAATGGAAAGTATTTTGGCTGCCTCACATGCTCTTGTGGGGAGATATAGGTACGCATGTATGAATAGGTGAATATGTGGATGAATAAATAAATGAACAATCATTGTCACTCACCGAGAGATGGGTTGATGGGAGCACCCATGCCACTTACATTTCTCTCTTTCCCGACGATCTATAATTCAATTAGCAGTACGAAATGTGTCTCTATCTGACCCCACTCATACTCTTTCCTACCACCCCTCTTACACCTTTACCTTCTCCACATATACACACAAACTCACATCTACTGAAACAAAACAAATCAGAAATGGTGCAACTTCTACAAGGAAGAAGAAAGTCGGGGAGCAAAGTCTAAGTGCTTCTTTCCACTTCATAATTTACACTCAGATCTGTAGAAGCTTTGCTACATATCAAGGTCCTGAGGCTGGGAGCAGAATTTCAGCAGCATAATCTTCATAATGACATTTTATTACCATGATGAATTATAGACTAACCAAGTATTCATTACCGTCTCCCAAAAGCTTGGCCGGTTGGTTTTAATATTTAGGTGAGGCTTCTTTTCAAATGGCCATATTCATTTTAATGTGCCTTTTAAGTGGGACCCACATAAATCGGAGTGCCCTCACGGCACTTTCAGCTCTTTCACAGTCAAAAGAAGTACATGTTCAACTCTTAAATCCCTGGAGGACAATGGAGATTTGAGAATGGGTTTCCGGGTACAGGTAGCAGAAGGATTTTGCGTTGTTCTAACAGCTTGTCCCATGAGAAGACACCAACTTATATTCCACAACCTTTGAATGCAGTGCAATAAAATCCTTCATCTCATTATAACTTTTCCAGAGCTAACAAATAAATTGCATAACTCCATTTCAGAAGTACACAGTCGTGGTCACAGTATAATAGTGACTTGCGGTCAACGCATGCCCTCATTCAACTCAGATTCTCCTTTCTTCTCCTATGCAGTTTGGAGACCTGGGGATTTAAGGTGGTGGCATGCCTCCTCTCCAGCCTATACCCACTCACTTATTGCATTACTGATATTTGAGCCCACCCACCCAGCCTGCCCCCGGGTAGTATCTATCGACCACATTTTCTCTCAGTAACAAGTTCAAATGCTGTTTCTTGCCACAAATAAAACACATATGTCACTTACTCCAACATTTAGGGCAGCCTGAGGGTGACACCATCTCCCTCAACCTGGGATCTGAGAAGTGCCTTTTATGTAACCAATAGTCCCCCAACTGGGAGCAAGGTCAGTGGTACTGTGTTCAACCAAAGTCCTGGGTTGAATCTGGGGTGTCTCCTGCCTGGGATTAATGAAGCTGCTGTCTGATCCATCTTGCTTCTCAAATTGAGCTGCCCTGGTCCCTGCACCACCCTGACTGCCCCACTCTGAATTCCATGATTTCAACTTGCTCCCAGGAGCTGCCATCTTACCCACATTTATTCCCCAGGCTCGATTATCCATACCAGCAGAGGGAATTCAGGAAGTCCCTCCAAGTTTAAGATCAGAGCTCAAATTGCTCAGCCACTCTTTCTTAAAAGTTGCTGGTCTTTCTCCCACAAGGATTGATCCAAGTGCTTCTCATTATCCAAGCCAGCTTCTATGGCTCCCTCAGGGGTGCCTTGCTATGGTAGCTCCTCCTGCTGCAGCAGAGGGAAACATTTGTGCTGGTGGTAGGTTCCTAAGGATGAACTCAGTACATAAATCCAAGCTTCCCTCCGCTCCACCCTCTACTCCCATTAGGGCAGTGAAGTGGTCAGCCACTAAACCAAACGCCTGGTGGCTTGAGAGTTGCAAATAATCTCTGCTGTTCGCTTAGTTATCTAAAAATGCATTTTCTGCCTTCAGCGCTTACCATCCCTGAAACCTTCTGAGAACCACTCACACAACTCAGAATCCCTTTTCCTGGTTCCTTGCATGGAACTTCCTGTGAATTTCCTATGTTTCTATAAGTAATCAGCTTGCATAAACAGTTCAAAGCTGAAGGCACTGCAAGCCTCACAGTAGCAGAGTCGCGCTCCAGGAGAGTGGGTCCGAACCAGAGCAAGGTGACAACTGTGAACTAGTCCAAATGTGCTTCCTCACTCCTTGCACATAAGTCTCTCATGTCTTGAGACAGAGTTGGGTGCATATAAGGACTAGATTAAATGCTAATGTTCAATTTGTGATGTTGATGGAGAGTTCTTGCAGGCATCCTCCATTTAACTAATTCACCGGGCCCTGCGTTCATTTAATTTCCATGGTACAACCTGTTCCTCTCCGACAGTATAATGTTAACGTCAGAATACTTTTCATTATTTCTCTACCTTCCTGTACTATAGTACTTGTACCCAATTCACCTGCACTTGTTTATACTATAATTCCAACAAGTTGGCAATCCCAGAAGGTTTATTTGTGGCTGAGGCCTAGGATTAGTATTTAATCTAAAAAGTAGAAAACTGTGCCTTAGGCAAAATCCCACTCATGCCTTCAAAATAGAACCTGTACAAAGTTGGGTCCACTTATGGCTTTATCTACATGGGGTTACATTCTCAAAGAATGCTCAAATCCAAGTTTGAAAGAATGGAGACCTTCTGTTACTGCCTAGGTCTTCCCCACACATGATTCCTCTTCCTCCTTGCTGCACAGCTAAATAACATTACCCAGGCTCCCTTGCAATTAGAGGCAGTCATATGACTGGGTTCTGACCAGTGAAATACCAGTGGATGTGATGTGCACCACTCGAGGCATTAGCTATGAAAAGGCCCACATCCGTGTGCACCCTCTCCCGTTCTCCTGGCTGGGTACGGATGTGCTCTGCAGCATGGGAAGGATGTGTTGAAGATGGGAAGGAGCCAGGTCCCTGAATCACCATTTGTATAGGGACTGTCCACCAATTTAGAACAAATATTTTGGACTTTATGTGAATACGAAGTAAGCTTCAATCATATACATTTATTTATTACACCAGTTGGCATTACCATAACTGAGGCATCTTGGTGGGGCAGCCCATCAAAAGGGAAACTTCTTAAAATTCTTCTCCAGACATCTTCTCACCTTCTTCTGCCCAACCACTCCATCAGTACACCCTTCTAGAGTCAGCATTTTCCATTCAGAACCTGCCCACAACCACAGTTCTCTGAGACACGAATCCACCTCCCACTCCAACCACTTTTATTTTCAGGGGCATTTGGGTAAATTTAAAAGCCTTCCCGATGACACATACACTTCACCTAACAAGCTAAATATGTTCTCCAGCAATCTTATTTAGTCCTGGCAAAAGAAAACTTCACCCCATTCCAGACCAAACAGGACAAATGATTTTTGAAATTCCAAAATAATCTAATATAAAATAATCAAAACAATGTGATCTTATTCTACAACTGTCATTAGAGAAGCATTATTTATTGTACTAAATAAGATAGGAGAGACTCTGCTGCAGGAAACGACCAACTCTCCTCAAAGCTCAGCAATAAAACCCAACCAGAATGCATCTCTCAACCACACGAAATCTGCCTCACATCTAGGAGCCTCGGGCGCCTGCGCTCCGCAGGGACCCAGGCAGCTCAGGGATCCAGGTTGCTTCGCTCCCGTGGCAGCAGCATCTCAGTATGTGTTTCCACGGCAGCAGCAGAGAACACTGCAGAGTCTTACACTGGCAGCTAAGTGCCTTGACCCTCATATGACGCTTTATGTCCTGGCGCAGCTCACGGGCCTGTAACAAGTCACACGGTTCCTCCAAACTTGGAAACAAGTTGTGAAATGTGGTCCTTCCATGAGCTCAAGGACAGGAGAACTGACGTGGGTGAGGGGTATGCACTAGAAGACTCTACTTTTGAAACTTCTGATTATGGTTTCTTATTATTTAATTCTCATCTTAGTATATGTTTGTTGATTTTAGAAAGAGAGGAAGGGAGGGGGAGGGGGAGAGATGTGAGAGAGAAACATCAGTCAGTTGCCTCCCGTAAGTGCCCAAATTGGGGATCAAACCTGCACCCTGGGTGTGTGCCCTGACCAGGAATCAAACCCACAGTGTTTTCGGTGTGTGAGATGATGCTCTAACCAACTGAGCCACCCTTCTGGGGCTATGGTTTCTTAATGTTTATACTAGGATCTTCCAGTAAGTCTAACTTTGCTCTCAAAAACAATCCTGTAATTTCAACTTTTTTTGCTAAGTCATTTGGATCTTCCAACTCCAAGTTTGTTAGAGGAAACAAGAACTCCAAGAGGACTGCACCTTTCCCCAGGAGGCACCCCCGGTGGGGCAGGCTGGGGAGGCCAGTGCGGGGCAGGAGGTGGCCCGGGAGGAGGCGTCCTGTTCCCTGCGTCTCCTCTCCCCAAATCACACAGCTTCCTCCCATGATGAAAATAGCCAGAGCCTCCATCGTTTTAGCAAGGTTTAATTAAAAACTGCCCTAAATTAAGAAAATCTAGTCATTGTTTGCATTCCTAGATGCCTATATTTAGTTGAGTCACACATAAGTAGAGAAATGAAAAATTAGCTTAATTTTTTGGCTGCAAGGAAGAGTGTGAATTGGTTTTCTTTCACTTGTGGGGAACATCTTGCGTCTTCCCTCAGCTGGCTTTCTCTGATGAGATCGCTTCTTCCCCCCACCTCCACCCCCAAAGGCCTCTGAGGACAAGCTGCAGCTTGGCCGTGACCTGAGGAAACCTCTAGATCCCACAGGCAGACCAGCTCAGGGTGGGTAGGGTCAGGGAGCTCCTGAAAACGGAGGTGACCGAACTGGACTGCTGAGCAGCTGAGAGCGTCTGCCAAGAGTAGGAAGGAAAAGGGTTCTCACATATGGGCCCTTGTCATCCCCAGAGAGGAGCTGGGTGCTGCGGAGGTGTTCAGAAACCTCCCCTCTGTCTTAAAAAAAAGGATCAGCGAAACTTCCAGGATCCCCAGGTGGGAAGGAAGGGCTGTGGAGAGGCTGTGAATACAGCATGTGAAAGCAAATCTCCAGAGTCTGCCTGACTTCCTCGGAATTCCAGTTCCATCCCCAGTTACCTCTGCAACCTTGAACATGTAGCTCAACCCTTCTGTGCTTGTTTCCTCTCAGATAATGGTAACACGTACCCCACAGTGTGAGGTGTGAGGATTAACCTAGGTCATAGTCATAAAAATCCTTAGAATTGTGCCTGGCTGATAGTAAAGGACTAATAAATGTTGGCCTTTGTTATTAGTCCCAGGGGCACCATCTACCTCTGGGAACTCCCGCCTGTTCCCTGCGGCAGCTCCCCTGACACCCTCCTTCCAGGAGCACCTCTCCATCCCAGCACCGGAGAGCTTTTAAATTAATTTTAAATCCAGGAAGCTCCTCACCTTGATGGACCAATGCACAAGCAATGTGTGATATTTGGGATGGGAGCTGTAAGAAAGGTGAGACTCCACAGGCAATTCAGAATCTGAGTCCAGAAGTAAGGCTGTTGTGGGAACAGCCTAGAGTGGAGAATCTCTCAGCAAACCCAGAGTAGACTCAGGCCCTGGAGTAACCATGGAAACAGGAGCCCAGAGAGGCATCCAGGGTGTGGGATGGGGAAGTGGGTGGATGGATGGATCGATGGGAGATGGATGGGTAATTGGGTGGGTGGGTGTCACTTTCACAGAAGAGTGAGGGCCTGGGGGCAGCCTCTGTAAGCACCTCTGACCTGGGGTAGGCTTGGAGAGCTGGGGCTGTGTCTGAGGGTAGTCAGGCATGATAAAGAACAAGCAGGTCAGGTCCGAAAGGGAATCTTCCCCTGAGAGATTTCTGCTGGGCTGGGAGAAGGAGCGCTCCAAGGAGGGGGGTGTGGGAGTGCATTTTCAGCTTCTGTAGCGTCCAAGTCTCGTTTCTGGCTGGAGAGTCTGACACCATTCTTCAGATGTGAGGTGCGGACACGTTCAGAACTGGAAATTTTGTTCCAACAAAAGGGAAACACGGTCCTGCCTGAGACTGAGAGACTTTCTCGGGAGCCAGCTCAGAAGTCCCAGAGACACAGGGCACCCTGGGCCTGCACCCTAGAGCAACACCCTTCAGCTAGGGAAGCTTCAGCCGCCTTGTGGTGAGCAGTGTGGGGGCACTGTCCTGTGCACCCTCGCCACCTCAGGGGAAATGGACGCAAGGTGTGCACCAGCTTCTGCTCACCCCGCCATGGCGGAGACGGCTGCTGTCTCAGCGTCTCTTCCTCCTGTATCTCCTCCACCGCTCCCAGTTATATGGGGCCATAGGGTTGTGCTTTGGCCAAAGGAAAGTGGACAGAAGTGAAGCCTGCCACTTCCAGACGTGGCTGTGAAAACCTCTCGTGGACAGCATGGATTTCAAGGCCTGAGAAGCTGGCAGAGCTCTTGATGGAAGGAGCCTGGCTTCTGGAATCACCATGTGGAAGGCCACTCCCAAACAGCCCATTGGACTGGAACATGGGAGAGAAATGATTCTTTTATTATGTTAAGCCACTGGAATGGGAGGATTTTACAATTAGCTAACACTAATTAATCCTGCACCTAGTTGAGATCATTAAGAGGGGCAGAGTTTGGAACCAGGGAGCCATGTTTGAGTCTTAAACACCCCACTTACTGGGCACCAGTAAAAGGAGGTTAATAACAGCGCCCCAGAGAGGGCAGGAGGTAAGCAGAGAGCTTAGTGCAGGGCCGACCACAGCATCAGCACTCAGTAATTGGTACCAGCGTGATTAGTGTTTGAAGGACGTGCTGTGTACCGGGCCTGCAATTTAATTCTCACAATAACCCCACAAGTTAGGGACTGTCATGGGTTTTACAGAAAAGGGCCAGGAGGCGTGAAGAGGGTCAATGTTGAGTCCAAGGATGCCTGGTTGGAAGGGATGGACAGCGGCCCAGGCAGCCTAGTTCCAGGGCATGTGCCTCACTCAGCCAGTGGCTGCTCTCTATACCTGCCTTCCTCATCATCACTCTCAGCGTCACCATCTCCTCTCTCTTCATCTTTTCGGCCACCTGCTGTGGGGAATGGCTGGGGAGACACCTCCACTCCCTGAACATAGGCGAGGGCCTTATGCTAAACTGTTGTGATCTGGTGTCCCCCTGGGCCATTAGAGCGGGTCCGGGGGTGGGGCTGGGGGCCTCAGTCCAGACGTCACTCACGCAGGAGGGATGGCAGATGGAAATCCCACTCCGTGGCCTTTCAGGAGGCCTGGAATGGAGGGGAAAGACAGCCAGGCCCTGGAAGCAGGTGAGAGTGAGGCTGAGCCCCCATGTGGGGCTTATGCTGTCCCCTTGTTAATTTCCCTTGGGGCAACCTTCAGTCTAAAGCGATCAAGTTTATCTTAGGCACCCCGGGATGTTCTGGGGAATTCAGCAAGGGGTCCCAATGGAGCTGTACCCTGGGGGCTCTAGGGAAAGCCTCCCAAGGAAAAGGGCCTTGAGACTAGAGGTGCAAGAGGCAGGACCTCAGGGCCCCAGGCCCTCAGGAGCAGGCCCTGTGTGCGCCAGCATGCATCGGATTTCTGGCCCCCTTTTTACTAAAGGACTCAGAAAGTGTACCTTCAGAAACAACCCTCTCTCTTTTGCCATCCAACCTGCAGGAGCACCTAGGGGTAGGGGGCTGCAGGGGGAGAGGAGGGTGGTCCTGGGGAAATGGCCTCGGCCAGGACTCTCAGGTGGTAGATTCAGTCTGGTGTCCAGAGAGAATGCACAAGCTACATAATATTTGCTGTTGTCTCTTGTGATAACACTTAATAAGGGACTGCATTCATAATGCAGCAAAGCTTCTGAAAACCCGGTGCTCCCCAACTTTGCTCTCATCTCCCCCCCCCGTGTGTTCTTCCCCTCCCCCATGCCTCCTCCCTAAAGCTGAGACCCCACTTCCTTAGCTCAGGGTCTTCCCTGCCTGCACCCCTCTCCTCTCTGGCCTGCCCCCACCCGTGTCTCCATGCCTTTTCATTGCAAACTCACCCAGACAGGCCTGCCAGCAGCGCTGTTTCTGATCCCCATGCCTGCTGGCAGCATAATACAGGCCCAGGAATGGGTTCTATTCCAGGGAGGGGAAGAACTATTCCTAATCACACATTGCCTCCCAGGTAAATGATTCTGAGGGGCACAGGCTCAGGGAGAGCTGCAGGGTTTGGGACTTGGGGGAGGCGGTGACAAAGACCCGGACCTTTATGGTCCCCTGGCTCCTGGCAGGCACTGCCCAGGAGGTGGACGGGGCGGGTGTTCCCTGCTGACCACAGCCCAGCCCTGCTGACCACGGGGCTGCTCTCAAGCACACAGCTCTGAGTCTACTCCCCCAGAGACAAGGCTGCTCGGACTCTTAACCGAGACTAACTATTGCCTCAGGGGTTTTAAGAGGACGCTGATTCCCAGAGCCCTGCACCAGGGATTCTGATTTAATTGATTTGGGGCAAGGCCCAAGGCATTCAGGGGCACCTGCTATTTTAAAAGCTTCCCAAGTGACTCAAATGTGCAGCCAGGGATGAGATCCATTGAGCTAAGCAATTGCTCTGGGGAACACCCAGAGCTCGGGGGGTTCCAAGCCACAGCCCCAGGGCACAGTTCCCCTCCCCCCCCCACCTACACGGGGGGTTGAAGAGGTGGCCCAAGGCTCTGGCTGGCACAGAATAACGCAGGATAAGAGTTGGAGCCTCATTCACTCATCACTGAATCGCACATTCAGTAACTAATACAAGTGCTGTGGGAAAAATGAGGGAACTAACAGAGGGACCCCGTTGTTGGGCAGCTAGGGCTTTCTGAGGAGGTGACATTTGAATTGAGACCCAAGTGACAAAGAGAAGCCTGCAGTGTGAAGCTGCCACGACAAGCAGAGAGAGAAGCTTTGGGAGGGCCCTGGGAGGGGGCAGAGGGGCCCTCAGCTGCAGAGAAGTGGGTGGGGATGCGTATGGAGGGCCTGGGAGCCCTGGTGGGGAGTGGTTTTCCCTCTCAGTTCCACAGGAGCCCCTGGAAGGTGGTCGGGGGTGAATGACACGAGCTGGCTGGCGTGTTGAAGAGCCACTCTGGCTGTGACGGGAGGATGGTTTGTAGAGAGCAGGATGGACACAGGTGAATGGTCCAGCCAGCAGGACGGTGGGCACCCCAGGTCCCCACTTCAGGGAGAGGATGGGTGCTTAGCTCCTCCAGTGGGGAATGTAGGTCAGACTCCCTCAGCCAGGCCGCCAGTACAGCCCCCTTGCCTGGCAGAGAAAAAAGCCATCTCCGAGATGTGTGGGCTCGGCGGAGAGAGCACTGTCGGCAGGGAAGGTGGAGATAATAGGATTCCAGGGGCCAGAATGTGGGCCGCTGCCTGAGGTCTGTGTGTCCCCCTTCCTGGGTCACCTCTCCCCCTGGCAGGCCGGCCCAGGGGCAGGCCTTGATGTGTGCCTGGAGCAGGCAGCCGTATTTTCAGATCAGGGCTCAGACCTCTAAATAAACCACAAACACAGCCAGCCTCCCCGGCACAGAAGGAGAGAGAGACGGCTCCATTTCTCTTCAGCACAGCGACTGGGAAATAAACAAGTGCCTCTGCCTGTCACATACACTTAGCCCTCTGCAAAGGCATCTGTCAGACCCGCAGAGCTCCTGTCTCAGCCCTTCCAAGAAATAACTGATGAGCTCTGAACTAGGGGTTCTTCCTGTGGCCTCCAAGTTCACCAGCCTGTTCAAGGAAAGGTGGGCATGGGGCCTTGTTCTTGACCCAGGAAAAGCAGACAAGCGGCGGGTAAGCACACTGGGCCCCTGAGTGGCTCGGGGCATGTTGGCACAGCTCTGTCAGGTATGGAAGGGGTGAGGGAGGGTGAGGGAAAGGAGGGAGGTAGAGGGGCACTGGCAGGAGGAGGGGGCAGAGCTGAGGGGGTGCAGACTGAGCCCTAGTAGAAGGGTGAGAGCCCAGGGGCCTGGTGGTCTGCAGATGGGGTGGCCATGAGTGTGAGAAAAACAAAGAGACACAGAAGGCAGAGAGGGCTCTCTCTCCAGGGGTGAAATCTCGCACAACCACAGAGGAAGAAGGAATGAGCTAGAACAAAACCAGACAGAAACAGAAGGACGCAGGCAGATTAAATGCAGCAGGGGAAGGAAGACAACGCCAAAATCATCAAACCCAAGATATTTGGGGGTAGGGACTTTCTAAGCATGGTTGGAAAAGGTGATGTATGTGCTGAGCTGAAGCAGGAGAAGATTCTGGAGCAAGGCCAAGGGATGGGAGTGGCTGGGAAAGGGGGGCCGTGCAGCAGGAGCCACAACAGGCACACGGTGATGGAGCAGACAGGGGCTGTGAACTTTGGGTGGTCAGAAGTCAGGCAGTGAGAGGCTGGGCGGAGGACTAGACTGAGCCTCAGGGCCTGCCATGCCCACCCCACAGGTGCTACTGCTGAAGGCACTTGCGGCAGGGAGACCTCACAGCCAGCCCCACCCCTGTGGTGTGGTAGGGGGGCTGCAAAAGAGGGAAAGACGCAGCAACACAGTGGCTACACACGCATTAATCGTCATCATCAATAAAGGTTGGCACGGTCTCAGCCGCACTCCCATGGGGATAAAGGAGACTCAGGGGCCTCCAGACCCCGGGAAAAACGAACAAAAGGCAGATACAGACACTTGGCTCGGCTGGGCGTGAGGCAAGCTAGACTTGAAGTGACAGATTCAGCAGACCCAGGTAGGAGATTAGATGAGCATACTCTGAACACAGACTGCGGAAGAAACAGAGACAGGAGACAAAGACAACAAATACGAGCCCTTCTCTCTCTGTCTCGCTCTCTTTCTCCCTCTCTCTTTCACACATGCACTCACGCACACACCCACCCCTCTCTGAAAGCATCAGACACAAAAGAAGGGAAACAATGCATAGCTGTCACCACCGTATTTTCCCCTCCCACGTGTGCCTATGTCCCCTGGAGTCCCCTGCACTTGCAGAGGCCTGCAGGAATGTGGGTGTGAAGCCTTCTCAGCAGGCAACACACCTGCACACAGTCCCACACACATATGCAGAAGCTGGTGCCTGGTACAGGGATGGGTCTCCCTCCCAAGCCAGGCTTGGGTTCAAGAAGCCCCACATGAAGCCCAATCAAGGGTCTTTTCCAGGCCCTCCAAAGAATGCCACAGCACTTGAACTCCACAAAACATCTTAGTTAGAATGACAGTGCTGAAAAAAAGGGTGTGCTTTCCACTGCGGCTCTGGTGGTTGCTGCCCTGTGAGTCCAGAGCCACACCATAAGGGCTGTCCTGGGACTTCTGACTGAGACCGGTGGCCCACCAGCTCCCTGCCAGCTCATGTGGTGCTCTAGTCTTTGCAAATAAGGCCCATGCAAAAGGACTGAGAAACCAAGAGGAGGAGGCTCCCCAGACACTGTGGGTCCATTTCTGACCTTGAGCCCACCTTAAAGAACAAGCCAAGAGCTTAGATCAGGGCCACAGTTTCTTGGGGAATGGAGATGCAGGTACTGAGGGCATCTACGCTGGACTCACACCCCACAATGTGTTAGCACACCCACCCACTGAATACTACTCTGTATACAGCACGCTGTACACACAGCTCACAGTCCCCGGATGTGTGTGCACACTGCACACATTTCCCCATTCTTCAGAGGTCCCATTTTTACCAACGCTGCATGCACAGACGCTAAAAGTCCTCCTGTCCTCAGACACCACACACACACACACACACACACCACAGCTCCCTGCACTCCTAGAAAGCCCACACACCACACCAGCCTGTGCACATACAGCGCCCACACAGAGCTCCCAAACAGAACTCCGTGACTCCTCCCCACGCAGGAGAGGCCTGCGCTCTCGCCCCTGGTAAGCTCAGCTGAGCTGACCTCAAGCTTCCCTGCCCCCTCTTCTGCTGTCACGCTGCCTTTCTCTAACGCCCCATCCGACCCTCAGTTTCAGAAAACTTTTCATCAGGTCCCTTAAGGGGGAAACCCAGAGTTTCTGCAATCTTGGCCTCCCCACCCTCACCACTCCCCCGACTCAGCAAGCCGCCCCTCATTTTCCAGCTGGGCTCCCGCCTTGGACCAAGTAGGGAAAGGTCACCGTAGGCAGTCCCCTGCCTGCGTCCTGGAAGGAGGGAGGGTGGAAATAACCGCTGTCACCAGAAGATGAGTGAGGGCATAGGGAAGGTGTCGGCCCTGAGGGGAGCCGGGGGCGCAAAGGGGTGGCCGTGACGTGACCGGAGGAGAGCAGAGAAGCTGCGGTCGGCGACATCTTCGGAGTATGGGGCGGCGGCCGCGCCTGGGACTGAGCGTGTGGAGCTGTCCGTTCAGCACCACTGTGAGGGGCGCGGGTCCGCTCCCGCTCCCGCTCCTGCGGGCGCCCGCGGCACCGGCTCTAGTCTCTCTCGGGGGCTGAAGGGCGCGCAGATCGTGAGAGGTGGCCCTGCGAGTGTCGGTGCCAGCAGCCACCTGTGAGCCTCCTGCGGGCGGCGGCATCTCCGGCCGGAGACAGTAGGAGACGCTCGGCGGACTCCGCCCGCCCGCCCGCCCGCCCGCTCGCCCGCTGGGCGCATACACAGGCGCACACACACCAGCATCCGCGCGCACCCGTACAGCCGGCCCGCAGCGGCGGCCACAGCGATGCTCGGCAGCAGGTCGGGGAAGTTTCCCGCCCGCCCTGGCCACGGGCCCCAGCGCTCTCAGGTAAGCGCTTCCAGAACACTCAGGGCGAGCCCTGGCAGCTCGGCTGGGTAAGGCGCGGCGCACGCGGCTCCGTGGCACCGCGCCTGGTGAGCAGCAAGGCCCGGAGCGGGGGGCGAGGGGGCCCAGTCGTGGGAGCTGGATACAGGGGATGCCAGCCCGGCCCCCCTACCCCGGCCCGCGTTTACAGCCCCCGTGCTGTGAATTTCCCCGCCTCCCTCCCGAAGCTGCGTGCCCCCATCTCGGCCCAGCCCTGCCCGTGCGCATCCCAGCTCCCAGCTCCGGTCCCGCCTGTCTGCGGCGAGCGGGCGGGGGCGTCTCCTCCACCAGCCCACGGGCAAGGTCAGTTCGCAGCCCCCATCTCGCAGAGCTGCGGGGTCGCAAGCATAAAGCAACCGACAAGACCCCCCGGATAGGGGTGGAGGCGCGACTATGCCGGTGGAAATCTCCCCCAACCCCAAGCCTTTCTTTGGGAGGGGTCCAAACCCCACAGAACCATTTCTCTTATTTCAGTGCCCTTCAGCCCCCAGAGACCTGCCTGGAGAGGACTGGGCCCGCCAGAGATGGGTAGGGAAAAAGAGAAGGGCTCCGGGACTCTAAACACCCCACGCTCACCGCGTGCGGTTCCCTCTGCTTCCAGGTGTAGCGCCCCCGCGCGGCGCGGGCGGCTGGGCGTGTCCAGCATGACCCGCAGGAGCCTGTGGGACCTGTCGGAGGCCAACGTCGAGGACGGAGATATCCGCATCAACGTGGGAGGCTTCAAGAGGCGGCTGCGCTCTCACACGCTGCTGCGCTTCCCCGAGACTCGCCTGGGCCGCCTGCTGCTCTGCCACTCGCGCGAGGCCATTCTGGAGCTCTGCGACGACTACGACGACGTCCAGCGGGAGTTCTACTTTGACCGCAACCCCGAGCTCTTCCCCTACGTGCTGCATTTCTACCACACAGGCAAGCTTCACGTCATGGCGGAGCTGTGCGTCTTCTCCTTCAGCCAGGAGATTGAGTACTGGGGCATCAACGAGTTCTTCATCGACTCGTGCTGCAGCTACAGCTACCATGGCCGCAAAGTGGAGCCTGAGCAGGAGAAGTGGGACGAGCAGAGCGACCAGGAGAGCACCACGTCCTCCTTTGACGAAATTCTGGCCTTCTACAACGACGCCTCCAAGTTCGATGGGCAGCCCCTGGGCAACTTCCGCAGGCAGCTGTGGCTGGCCCTGGACAACCCTGGTTACTCAGTTCTGAGCCGGGTCTTCAGCGTCCTGTCCATCCTGGTGGTGCTGGGGTCCATCATCACCATGTGCCTCAACAGTCTGCCGGACTTCCAAATCCCGGACAGCCAGGGCAGCCCCGGGGAGGACCCCAGGTTCGAAATCGTGGAGCACTTCGGCATCGCCTGGTTCACTTTTGAGCTGGTGGCCAGGTTTGCTGTGGCCCCTGACTTCCTCAAGTTTTTCAAGAATGCCCTAAACCTCATTGACCTCATGTCCATCGTCCCCTTTTATATCACTCTGGTGGTGAACCTGGTGGTGGAGAGCACACCAACCTTGGCCAACTTGGGCAGAGTGGCCCAGGTCCTGAGGCTGATGCGAATTTTTCGCATCTTGAAGCTGGCCAGACACTCCACTGGCCTCCGCTCCCTGGGGGCCACCCTCAAATACAGCTATAAAGAAGTAGGGCTGCTTCTGCTCTACCTGTCCGTGGGGATTTCCATCTTCTCGGTCGTGGCCTACACCATCGAAAAGGAGGAGAACGAGGGGCTGGCCACCATCCCTGCCTGCTGGTGGTGGGCCACCGTCAGCATGACCACTGTGGGGTATGGGGATGTGGTCCCAGGAACCACAGCAGGGAAGCTGACTGCCTCTGCCTGCATCCTGGCAGGTATCCTGGTGGTGGTACTGCCCATCACCTTGATCTTCAATAAGTTCTCCCACTTCTATCGGCGCCAAAAGCAACTTGAGAGTGCTATGCGAAGTTGTGACTTTGGAGACGGAATGAAGGAGGTCCCTTCAGTCAACTTAAGGGACTACTATGCACATAAAGTTAAATCCCTCATGGCAAGCCTGACAAACATGAGCAGGAGCTCACCAAGCGAATTAAGTTTAAACGATTCCCTACAGTAGCAGAGAGGACTTGTTGTCCTCAAACACATGGCTGAGCTGCCTCTAGTGCCTCTGGCACAGGCCGGGCACCCTAGGGTTATGGCGTAAGGAGTATGGCCAGGCCCAAAGGGGGGAGATGCATGGGATATGCGCCCCAGGTTGCCGTTACAGTATTTAGAATCCTTTCTAAAGGGTGGTGTGTCTGACACCATGCCTTTGCGCCTTTCAGTGAAATGACACTCACTGGTGTTTGCATCTTGGGCATAAAACGTCCACATTTCTGCTGGATGAGTACCGCTGAGAATGCTAACTTTTCTGTTCACTGTGTACTCTACTCTAGTGCTTGTGGCCCAGTACTGTCTGTGAGTTTCTTGTGCTTCTTTTTCTGAGGTTGTCATGTGAGTTCTGTACAAAAAGCCCCTATATGTCTGTCCAGGGGAAACACATCCATGGGGTCAGCAAGGCTATGATGGGATTTTGCTCATGTCATGTGAAAACAAAATCTCAGGTTTCTATTCATTGCTCTCATTTAGTTTTAATACTGAAACAAAGAGAATGTGCAGCGATGCACAAGGCCAGTGCAAGTCCGTGAGTTGTTTCATACATGCTCTGTGTTCTGCGACTTGCATGGGTGCCCTGGTCACCTTTACAGCCATGCGTGCTGATGTTCACCTTGTAAATGTTGCTCGTTAGAGAATGTTACTCAGTTAAACATGTAGTGACGATAGAAATATATTTCCTAGAACAGATGCTTTAGGGAGAGGGGCTTCAGCTAAGCATAGGCCAAATTATAGGATGCTCCAAGACTTTTCCAAGTCAGGCCTGTTTTTCCTTAGATGACCATGGAGACATTCATTTCTGGCTGAGGTTCCTGGTCTAGGTCATTTGACCAAACTTTGCTGTGTCGTAGATAGTAGCATGTTTTTGAAATATTTATTTTTTTAAATGTTTAGAAATAAGGTTGTGTCGTCTTTCTCGACTGAAACGAGGTTTACTGTTGCGTTGTTTTCCTGAGGTGAACGTTGTCGGGTTGCTAGCAGAGGGCAGTAGCTTAGGAACTGTGTTGCCTGCTCTGCAAGCTTATAAAATGAGAGCCCTTTCATTTCCCAGCAGGATTTACTTAGATAATTTTGCTTCTAGGACATAGTATGTTATATGCAATGCTGTAATTGCCCCAGAGTTCCTGTATGACATGGAAACCTGGAGGTGCGGAAGTGTGTACTCAAAAATACAGAAATGCATGAAGGCTGCGCTGCATACCCAGGAGGGAAATACTACAGTTTGTTTATATATACATATATTTCTTGTTTCTGTTTCAATTGCCTTTTGCTGGGGAAGGGTGGGTAGAGGGTGGGCACAGAAAAAAAGGAAAGAGCTGTGAAACAAAACAGGGCTACGGGCACGAATAATTGGAAACTTCTTGAAAAGCTTAATGCTATAACTCTTTCCTTCTCCAAAACGCCTTCCCTCTTCTTCAGTTAACTAGCATAGAACGTTGTGAAGGGGACCCTGGGTCTCTTTGTAAGTTGGCTCTCCATTATCTTCTAGGTGACCAGGTGGTTTTACAGTTGGCTTCCAGTATGGTTTGGTCTTTGGAAAAGGCTGCAGAGTCCAGGGAGCTAAGCATGGAGTTAGGCAGGCTTTTATCCATGGCGTGGGCCTTCCTCAAATGGGCCCATTATGAGTCTTTAGTTGAAAGTAACACATACCTCATGGTGATGATCTTGTCAGAAGGCTTTGTGTACTTGTAGTTGCCATGGCCACTACAGAGCAGGCAATTTGTTGGATGAATGCACTAGCTATGTATGGTCTTGAGTCCCCAGTTCAAATCCTTTCATCAGACGGCAGCCCCATGGGGGGTGGGGAGGTGACCACGTCCTAGTGCCCGATGCTCTGCCATCTTTGTCTGTTTCTCGGAAGCATTAGGAAAAGCTGAGATGACTTAGGGGCAATGGGCCACTGAATTAGAAGACCAGGGTTATTTTTTCAGAATTTGCATGTGGAGCATTTGGCTTTGGCTGATGTTGCCAGCACTGGAAGCCAGAGAATTTACAAAACCAGCCCTAGTTGCAATGAAGACAGGTGATGGTACCGAGTTGTAAGAACTGTTCCATTTGCCAGAACTGATGGTATCAGGTCAATGAGTGTGGTATCCTGGTCATTGACCATAGAACATGTGAAAAGTGGAGACAAGGAAGAAGGCAGAATAACTCAGTCACTCTCATGGGTATTTTTCTAAACAGGTATGTTTTACCACCAAAAAAGAAATACCCCTAGTACTTACTCTTTGCAGATGTGAAAGCTGGAATACTTGACTTTTCATTTTGGTAATGACTTGCATTTATCTGGTGCCTTTCATTAGGGGAATCCCAAAGTGCTTTAGAGACTGTCTTTTTAACATCTCGTGTACATATATATACTTGTATAAAATTTTACTTTGCCCATCCTGGAACTTCAGTCACTTCTGAGGATGAGATGTCCTAATAGCAGCAAGTTCTCCAAGTGATGGTTTCAGATGAGAGGGAAAGAGAACAACGCAGTGGCCCAGAACATGAGTTAATTCCCACAAAAGATGGAGACTGAACTATAACCCAGGAATAAATACCCTTCCTCTCCCCTGAAGTACCACCAAGGTATGAACTTCATAAGTGCTCACGACTGGGCTGTGATGGATCTTGCTAGATAACATCTCATGTAGCAGTTTCTTCTGGCCCCTGGAGCTAATCAGGGAGGGTCAGGTTAATTTTCTGGTCTGTTTCTGGAGTTAAGAATATACGTGTGAAATGACGTCACTGGCCACCGGGCTGTAAGACTGACCCATAAACCTCCTTTAGGGGCCACGGTAGAAGCCTCAGGTCGCTTATTGCCAGCCGATGGCTTGACAGCAGCTTCACTTCCAGAACATTTGGAGGTCATTCTTTTCGATGCTGTTAGGATGAATGTATGTGCCAGGCTCTTCTCATGGTATATGTGATGAGCATTGTGGAAGTGCAGCTTCAGAAGTGATATTATGTCTTTACTGCATAGATGCTCATTTGTGATAGGTTTGTGTTTCCTGTCAAACCCCAACGTGTCCCGGGTTTGCTACTGAGGGTGGCATGTTGTAATGCCGGGCTGATTTGTAGCTCCTAAGGTAGTAATTGGTGTTTAATATTTGGAGTTGTTATTTCTACTTATCTTAGTCCTCAAATAATTGAACTACCTGCTAATTCTTGCCTCGTTTCAAGGAAAATGATTTGTTATGCATTTTGGGACAGCCGCGATCTGTACAGCTGTGTGTTATCTACTTGAAGGCTTAACTGGTGTTTCTTGTATGTTTTAACAGCATGACTTGTTACAGAGTTGTAATTTAAAAATCGAGAACGCTGTATTTGCCATGTCAGTTTTCACACTCATTAACACACTCCCGCGCGAGCACTGGCGCGGCCCACTGCATTGCTTCGTCTCCTGACTGCACTTCAGTCCAGGGACCTCCGCTCAGAATGCAGCGCAACACTCACGCACTCGGGACTCCGCCCCTGAAAGTATGCAGATTCAATAGAAAAAACTTACTTACGCTTCTGCAAGGCACTTCAGTGACGAGTGGAGTGGCAAACACAGCGCGCTCAATGCGGGGGACTGCCTTCAGGAGAAAGGCTGGGCTTTGGGAGCATTTGTTGGGAAGGAGAAGCTCTTGTTTACTCCTCACAGGCATAGAGAGCTGGGCCCCCAGGTTTCCCAGGACCTGCAGCCGCTGACCTGCCTTGTAGAATGAATGGTCATTTACTCTTGGAGCTTGTGGGGAGTAGACACTCCCTGAAGGATTTTCCCTTCCACACTGGGTAACAACCCCACCCCCTCCTGGGTGCTGTTCCCCCTGTTGCTGTAGTTCCTTCCCGATGGTGATTTGGGTGCTGGGTAACCTGAATGTCCTGGCTGGTTTGGCGTGGATATTGCTGGGGGATACAAAGAACCAGCCCCCAGCACCCACCTAACCTGGTAGTGACTTGGACTCCAAGCTGTTCCAAAGGCCATGGTGGACCTGTGGGAACAGCTCTGGCCAACTGGGCCCTGCTCCCAGCTGTGCCTTCAATTCCATGAGCTTAGGTGCATCACTTGGCCTCTCTGAGCCTTGTATCTCCTTCCCGCAAAATGAGAAGTTTGGAGTAGCTCATCCTTAAAGTCCTGCCCAGTTCACAGCTCAATGTAAAGGCACAATTCTGCACAGCCCTCCACATCCTCATGACTACAGGGAGCAGATCCCTAATCCTAAAGGTACCTTTAAACAGAGCAGAGGGACTGCTCACAAACAACCTTCTGTTTGCTCTGGTTTCTCCTTCAGTAGCCAACCACAATCGACAACAGTTCCAGGGGCAACGATGCCAGAGAAAGGCTTGGACTGGTGTCTGTGCCAGGTGGAATCAAGCTTTAAAATAATCAGCGAGTGTCTCCTTTGGGCTTTACGCCATTTACACCTAGGCCAAGTTCCTGTTACTCAAAGTATTTAGAGAGGAAAATTGAATCGATCCCATTTGCCTTCAGGACTAACTCTTCACCCATTTATGTTTGTTCCCATAGCGAGGATTGGCGGGTCCCCAACCCCTGTCCCCATGAGGCTACTGGGCTCCAACCAGAGCCCCTAAGTGCACAAATTCAGATGGATCTCTTCCCAACCAGAATCAAATTCTCACTGAGGAGTAGTGACATCTGCCAAAGGGCATGGCGACTTGTGTTAGCCTTGTCCCCAGCCTCATGGCAGCTGGGAAAGGGCAGCCTGGGACCTCTGTGCAGCCTGAGAAGGCACACGAGGTTGCCATCTTCATGTTGCCACCAAGCGGGGTGGAGCGTGTCCTCTCCTCCCAGCAGGGTATAAATGGATGTTCAGGGATATTTTGGGGCCAGGATGCCCAGCGTCTTAAAGGGAAAAACAAACACCTCCTCTCGAGGGAAAAACTTAAATACCGCACTCACATGGTTATTATCTCCTATTATTTTTAGGAAGACTTTTAACTAGCATTTCTACCCAAGGACTTTATCTGGGTATTACATCCAATTGATACTGTAGCTCTGAAAATCTGCAACATTTGCTTCTTTCTGTTACCTCATTTGTCAATATCACCATCCTCCTGGAGAAAGTCTCCAAAGTAAGTGACAGCGTCTGCAGGTGACAAGCTGACGCTCTCAGAACGTAGACACAAACAAGGCCTCAAGGACATGGCCAAGGGGGAAGGGACACAGCAGAGGAGGGAGAGGGCAGCTGTGCCTGGGAGCTGCTGTAAGTTCCTAAGAAAATTAAAGGGGATAGGAAGAAGCTGGAAAAAGAAGAAGAGAGGGAAAAAGGGCACAGAAGGAGACAGTAAAGAAAAGGCAGAAAGGAGCTAAGACAATACATTCAGGAGAATAAGAGACAGTATGTTTAATGAAGTTATTTTAGGCCTTTTGTTGAATTCATTTTCTTTTCAGTCAACACAGCATGCTCTCAGTCCACCAGAGGCCTCCTGGGAGGCAACGATTGCTGGAGTCAACCCCAACCCCGGCTGCTCTTCCCCCGAGTCCCCCACCTCCTCCCCCAGCAGAGTGTTTACAGTCTGGGAGAACAGACATGTGGAAACTATTAACAGCCTTTTGGATACAGAGGGCAGTAAGGGCACAAAGAAAGGAAGGGTGAATGCTTCTTCTTGAAGAGGAGACTTCAGGACTTGAAACAGAAAGAGGACCAGGTGTTGGCCAGACAGAGGTGGTGTTGGGAGTCAGGAACAGAGAGAGGGAAGGAGGGAAGGGAAAGGGAGGAGATGGCTGTGAGCAGGGACCTACACAAGCAGAGACTAGGAGGCCCAGGCAGCCTAGCATGTGCGAGGCACATGTCAGTCCGTGTGGCTGAAAAGAAGCAGGGCACAGCCCATCCAGAGGAAAGCTATGGAAAGGGCCCGAGCTTAGTTCTTTTGTTGCTGGGGTGGGCGGGTAGGGGCATCCTGACCGCATTACTGCTGTTGGAATGTGATTCTGGCAGCAACTTGGAGGCGTGGGAGCAGCCTAGCAGACCTGTTTCAGGTCACGGCCATAGTGCAGGCTGGACAG
This sequence comes from Artibeus jamaicensis, assembly GCF_021234435.1. NCBI lineage: Eukaryota > Metazoa > Chordata > Mammalia > Chiroptera > Phyllostomidae > Artibeus > Artibeus jamaicensis. Next base: position 28,799,680 of record NW_026522059.1, on the reverse strand, counting down.
AAGGGAGCTGGTTGCCAAGGAGAGAGACTCTACAGGACTCCATCAATGACTGCAGTGGGGATGAGGAAGAGGGAGTCCTGGGGTGGCTTCTGGGTGTCTGGCTGAATTGGTGGCTGGGCGGCTGCGTGGATGGTGGTGCCACCAAGAGAGATAGAGAATACTTGGCTCCGCCCCCAGGGCCCAGTAGTTGCCCGAGTGTCTGGAGGACCCAGATGGAGGTGTGTGCAGGCAGGGGGATTCTGGGACCAAATCATCCACTGAGCGATGAACTTGAGACCAAGAGTGAGGTGGTCCGGGAAGGGGACAGAGAAACAAAAGAAAAGAAAGAGGGGCCTCTGCGGGAGACGGGCTTCTGAGGGGCAGCCAGAGGGATGAGTGAGGTCCTGGCGTTTCTCTGCTGGCCCATTCTCCTATTTCTCAACTCCCCCTGAGAAGTGCCCATTGGGAGAGCTCTACTGGCGGCCCCAGCTCTCCTCTTTGCCCCATTCCCTACTTCGTCAGTGTGATCGGCTTCCGTCCCTACCGCTCTTTTCACACTCCTCTCCTGAAGATCATCAGTGCTTTCCTAATTCCTAAGAGCTACATTCAGTGGCCCTTCCTCAAATTCTCTGACCTGACAGATCAGCTTCTAAATTCTGTGCACCTCCTCCTCTCTGACTTTTGAACACTGTGCACTGCTGATTCTCCCCTGGGCTCTGCTTCTCCCTCTCAACATCCCCACTGGGTCTTCGTCCTCCTGACTCTCTTCACCGTGCATTTCCCCAAAACTTCTGTGCTTGGCAGCCTGCAGCAGTCTTTACCCAAGCCACAGCCTCAACTAGGATGCAAGTGATGCACTGTCTCCTTGTCTGACCCCACGTCACTCCTGAGCCCCATACGCATCTCCGTGTGCATTGAGAAGTCACCGTGTCTAAAACGGACGTACCGTCACTCCAGACTTGCTGCTCCTCCGATCTTCTTCACTGCTGTTCATGGAACCACAGCGCTCTCAGCCACTAGGGTTAAATTTCCGTCATCTTTGGATCCTTTCCACTTATCTGTCCATTTACTCGCCATAGCAATCATTTTTTTAAATGTGACCAGTCCATTTTAATTTTTAAAATCAATTTTCTAAGATTTTATGTATTCACTTTTTTAAATATATTTTATTAATTATGCCATTACAGTTGTTCTATTCCCCCCCATTCCTCTCCACCCTGCACCCTCCGCCCCCACCATTCCCACCCCCTTTAGTTTATGACCATGTGTCTCAAGTTCTTTAGATTCTATATTTCCCATACTATTCTTGCCCTCCCCCCATCTATTTTCTACCTATCATCTATGCTACTTATTTTCTGTACCTTCTCCCCCCTTCTCCTTCTCCCACTCCCCTGTTGCTAACCCTCCATGTGATCTTCGTTTCTATGGTTCTGCTCCTGATCTAGCTGTCCTCTTAGTTTGCTTTTGTTTTAGGTGTGGTTGTTAATAACCGTATTCACTTTTAGAGAAAGGGAGAAAGATAGGGAGAGAAACATCAATGTGCAAGAAATACATGGATTATTTATCTCTCGCACCCCCCCTACTGGAGACCTGGCCTGCAACCCAGGCACGTGCCCTGACTGAGAATCGAGCCCGCGACCTTCCGGTTCGCAGACCAGCACTCAGTCCACTGATCCACGCCAACCAGGGCAGCAAGCATTTCTTGACAACTGACTAATTGCCAAGAACCAAATTAGACGTAAGGGAACTAAATTTAAAAGGTATTGCTCATAGCTCTCAAGCAGTATAGATTTTGCAGCCACTTTATTGTGTATTGAAATCATCTGGGAGAAAATGTAGATTTCTGGGCATCACTCCATTAACACAGTCAGACCCTTGGGGGTGGGCCCCAGGAATCTGCACTCGCCGAAGGCTCCCAGGTGACTCTGATACAAGTTACAGTCCTCTCACTGTGTTCATTCCTCCACTCAGTAGGACAGCAGGTTTTATCATTGCTTCCTTCACAGAACCTCACACAATGGGGCCTTTGCATCCAGGCTAAAGGCTCCCACGCCCCTTCAGTCCCAATCAACTCCCATTTTGTTAATTACCAACAGGCCCATGCCAGGCTCCCCTCCTCCGATCCATCCTTTTCTTCAACCCCCACCCCACCAGCTTCATTTTCCCCCTCCGGTTACCTCAGACCTACTGGTGGCTTCTGTGGCAACTGCTGGTGCTTATGTCGAACACAACGGCAGCCACACAGGGTCACACCTGAGGACGTGAAAAGTTTAGCTTTAATGGGCTCATTAAAGCTAAAAAGACAGGGAAAAGGGCTCATTTGGGAAGGGGTCGCCTTTCAGTGGGGTAACCAGGGATGGGCCACAGGGGCATAAGAGACTTATAACAAGGGGTACACAAAGCTGACAACACAAAGGGCCTGGGTGTTGTGTGGGCAGGCTCACCGCCTGTCCAGGGGTGGCCAGTCCTCAGTCCTAGACTCGTTGTCTCCCGGAGAGACTTGGGGTCTGTCCAGGACCACGTCGTCTCGGGACGTTCAGGGATCTGGTGTGAGGCAGAATATGGTAGAAACAGACTAGAGGGATCTCGGGCAGGTTTTTCCACCCAAAACTCTTTGTTGCGTACCTCTCCAGACATTTAAAGAATCCTGAGATATTTTCGGACCTGCTATGAAAAGAGCTGAGGCGTCAGCAGTCAGACGCCCATCTAACCATTTCCCAGGAGGAGAGCTGGCACGACTCACTTCTGATCTGACAGCTTCGTATTGATTTTTTTTGCCGACTTTGTGGGTCTGCTGGGCTGACTCTACCAGGAGCGGCTGCACTGTAACCCGCTGTGTTCAGGGCCAGCGACTGTGAAGGCCACCCTCGGAGTGTTCCAGCCTGCACGTCTCTCTGTGGATGGTGAGGGAGCAATGGAGGCAGACCGCAGGGCGCAGAACCAAGGGCCCTCTGGGCTTTCACGCCGCCTGCCGGAGAGAAGGCAGCGGCTTCCTCTGTGCACGTCCCAGATCTGAGACCCGGCGCTGCTGTTGGGATGACGTGCTGGTGGGGACCGGTGGGGACCGGTGGGGCCCCGAAAGTGACTCTGGGCTCTTTCTCATGGCAGAGAAGTCTCTTCCACTCTGCTCTTCACTCTGCCTGGAACCAGGGGAAGAACGACTGAAGATGTTTAAATATATGACTATGTAATTTGTCCATTTTAAAACACGAGACCACTGTAACCAGTGGGAAAATCCTTCTCGTGTTAAAAAATAAAAGTAAAAATCCCAGTCAGATCAAAATGTCCTCCTGACTGCTGCGTTCACCTGAGTTTCTGCCTCCCCAGGGGAACATGTACACGAGTAACCACGCTTTAAACTGCAAGGTGCCCCGAGCCCCGATGCTGAGGGACTCGTTCGTGCTGACATTTCAGGGGTGATTTCAGGGGTGCGCTCGAGGCCTGCACACTGGGATGTGCAGATGTCGCAGATTCAGGGAGACGGGGGCGCGGCCTCTGCAGACAACGCCAGAAGAGGAAGCAAGAGGCAGAATTCAATGAACCGGAGGCAGGATCCAGGGTGCAAAGCCCTGCCAGCCAGGCCCTGTGCTGAGTGGAACGGGAACGACTTGTCTGTGTGTCCTTGGCCCCCAACACTTTCAGGGGTGAGGCATTGGCTGAAAAGCCGCTTTGAATGGCCCCTCAGGGGCAGCGTGAAATGTCACAGAGGGGCGTACACACCTGTGTGTCTGTGTACGAGTATATGTGTATATGTGTCTGTGAGTACCTGCACAAGTGTCTGTGGATCTGTGTGTGTCTGTTTGCTTAGGTGTTTGTACGCCTGGTTCTGTCTGCCTGTTTGTGTGAGTTTGTCTGTGTGTGTGTGTAAGGTGGGCCTGTTTGTGTCTCTCTGTGTGTCCGTGAATGTGGTGAGTTGAGAGAGAGTGGTCTCGCCCTTTAGGACAAATGGGCAGAGACGGCTGCTCCCCAGGGCTCCCACTAGTCGTGACTCCACAGAAAGGCTTTCTCTGCACTGCCCCCGAGTTAAATTACCTTTTCTTACACCCAGTGTCGGTCTCTCTCTTATGTCTCACAGAAGGTAGTACATTTCCTTCTTAGCTCTCATTGTGGTTTGTGATTTGTCATTTTTGTTTATTGGGTGATATTCATCTCCATATCCATGTGAGCAGGGATATTTATCACCTGACTCGGTGCCTGGCAGAGAGCAAACGCTGACACGTAACACACGAACCACGGGCAGAGGGTCTGGGTGCAGAACGGGGTTAAGGTCCTCCTCTTGCAGGTGATGATGCTAGAGAAATCACAGGCCTTGGGGGGCTGATTTGACCTGCTGTTTTACTGAGGCGAAGGTTGGGAGGCCCTGTGGGGGCGACTTTCCTTGCAAGTCCCCCCAGCTGCCACAGATGAGAGTAAACATGACTGAGACATGATGTGATCTGCTTGGGGAGTAGAGGTGGCTAGTTTCCCAGAGGAGAAAGGCCTTGAGCCCCTCCTTCCAAGGGCTTTTACTGGGTTCTAATACACAGGAATACAGGGCGGCAAGCATCAAACAGTAGATAACATTTCAAAGAAATCTGAGGGCTTAGTCTGAGTCAGAGTCTGTCAGGAACAAAGTTTTAGGGTTTCCTGCTTGAACCCTTAACATATGAATGAAAGCATTCTTAGCCGAGCAGATTTCACAGGTTTATCAGCAAGTCTTTGTGATGCCAGATTTCTCCCCAGGACACGCTCTAGCAAGGCAAGGAGCTGCGCCTCTCCCCATCAGGTATTCAGGCTTAAGGGGATTAGAGCCAGGAAGCACTTCTCCCAGAGAACATGGGGACTCCGGCTATGTCAAACCCCGGGGGGGGGGGTGAGAGTCCATTGCTTTGTTGCAGTCCTCCCCCCAGTCCTTCCATGAAGGCCTCCCACGTGATGGAGTCTGGCTTAGGTTTCCCCCCACTGTGAGGGGTCTTACCCGTCATTGACTTCCGACCAAGCTTTGGGGGCAGGGAGAGGAAACTGAGGCAGCAGCATTTGCTACCAAAGACAAGCTTTGTCTCCCGTGGCTCGCATTCCAAAGGTCGTCCCTTGCCCTTAGCCACAAGGGGTAGAGTCTACAGCAGGCCCCCATAAAGGGCTTTCGCAGCGATGTGCTTAGCGAGCTTCCCAGGCTGGAGACCTGTGCCCTGCTGGTCAGGCAGTGGCACCGACAACGCGACTGGAAGGGACAGCCTCCCTGTAATACACATTTCTGAATGAGCCTCAGAACTGAGAGAGGGCTGCCAAGACATCCCCTCAAGTAATGACGAATGCGTGAACCAGTTTGCAGGTGCGTAATGTCACATGGATCACTGCATCAGCACCCTGATCCTTGGGGCAGGGTCCAGCAGAGACCACCCACGTGGTTAGCCAATGGCGAGCACTTTGCCCGCTGTTGGGAAGGCACGATCACTTTGTACTGGTTAGAGGGGCAGCAAAAACCCAAAGCTGGATCCCCAAATGTGAGCCCACTTTAGAAGTGTGTCTTCGTTGTGGCTGGCTAAGCAAAACACCATCCACAGATGGATTGGACCCTGTACATCCCGCGCTGGACCACAGATGAAGCTAGTGGGGGAGGGGGGACTTGGTGGGAGGTGTGTGCTGGTGTGGGAGAAGGAACCACCCAGGGTGAGCTTGTCTGACTGTACTAGCTGAGATGCTGGGCATGCAATGGCCCCTTTCTGGCCTTCAGAGAAGAGGTGACATCAGAGCTGGGACTTGCAGTGTGAGGAGGGGCGCCAAAGAGAAGAGCCTGTGTCCAGGTTCCTGGAGGGCAGGACCCTGAAGGTACAGAGGCAGCCAGCATCGAACTTGCTCCCTCCCCTGGGCCAGGGCAGGATGAAGGGGGTGGAGGGAGTAGAGGAAGGCTGCTCAGGGTGGTGGGGAGCCTGGGAAGCATCTGGATGGGCCTGTGGGAGGCCGTGGCCAGTGGCTCTGAGAGCCCAGACATATATAACTCTGTGTGTGTGTGTGTGTGTGTGTGTGTGTGTGCGCGCGCGCGCGTGTGCATGTGCAGGGCCTTTGGCTACAAGCTCCAGCTTCTACACTGGCAGTCTAAAGGCAAATGTATCCAATATTGGGTTTTTTAAAGTTAATTAATTACAATTTTGGTAAAATATACATAAATAAAATTTACCATTTTAAGTGTGCGCGTAATGGCATTAAGTACATTCACAGTGTTCTACAACCATCTGCACCATCTATCTCTAGAAGATTTTTCCTTTTGCAAAACTAAAACCCTGTGCACATTAAACAGTGATTCCCCACCCATACCTCCCCCCAGCCCCTGGTCCATAGTCAGTTTTATTTGGGTTTCATTATACCTGCACATATGTGTGATTTCTTAGCGGGTACTCCCCCCAAGGTGGATTGGGAAAAAACCTATGTAGATCTGAGTTAATATTCTAGGTCAGATATTTCCTAGCTGTGAGAACTTGGTTAAGTAACATCGTTTTTTTGGGCATTTGTTTTCTCAGCCAGACCAGCCAGCTGCCTGACGGTGTTAATATATAACACCCACTAAGCACTGGGCTGAGAGCTTGACATCTATTCATGCGCCTAATTTTCCCAATGACCCTGTAAAATGGACTCTGTTTTTGTTGTCACTCTGTACGTGTGAGCATGCTAAAGCAGAGAGGGGTTAAATAACTAAGGAGCCTGAGGCCACACAAAGCATTCACCTCGTAGAGAGGTCCCCTAAAGAAAGTGACAAGCACAGAATTGGTGCGCAGCAATGTTGGTGGCGCTGCCTTCTTCAGGAGTTCTCCCCAGGTGTGGTGTGGAGGGTCCCCCTGGCCAGAGCTTCCTTCGTGCCACGGAATGTGTTTTATAGACATTATCTCATTGTGGTCTTCACCACAACACTAGAAGATAATTCGCACATGTATTCGTAAGTGAATTTGTAATTATACTAGTAATGGCCAAATACGTTTGTCATAAAAAATATCAGACCTGAGAGGGAGAATTCAAAACCCCAACCCGCAGGACCCTCTAACCTCAGTGCCCGCCACAGCAGAATTGCAGGGGGGCGTACCTTTCGAGAACTCCCTATTTATGTTCAGAACGTTATACTTGGAGAATTGAAGAGTAGTGTTGTAGATTGCCGTCTTCTGGGAATGCTCAATATCACGCAGAGACTATTTTCCATGTCAGTTCATAAAAATTAACCTTACTCTATGTAGCTGCTCCTAGCATTCCTCCGATGGGTTATACCAGAGTTTATTTAGCCATCCCTCTCTGGTGATCAATTAGTGAGACAAGGGATACTCTTTTCATTTGGAACCTGGGTACGTTGTCCAAGGCCATGCAACTGGGAAGTGGCAGAGCTGGGCTCTACCCCACTTCTCTCTGGCACCAAAGCCGACAGAGGCAGCATAAATCAGTGGGTTCAGCCAGTGTACCCCAAGGGCTTTTACAATAGGCAGCACTGACCTCTTTCCCCTTAGATCGTCAAATAAAAATATGACAACAGCCAACGTAACAGTAGCCATCCAGTGTGAAGGAATCAAAATTATACTTATTTTTGTCAGCTCAGCAAAAAAACCCCCATGTTTTTGGTGTGCTACAGAATTTTAGCAATTAGTTTATGTGCGCCATGAGGTGAAAAATGTTGAAAATCGTTGGTATGAATTAACACAAAGATTCGCTTTAAAGTCTGAGGGAAACCCAATAGTTACCAACTACATTTACTTGTTCAACCCACATTTATGAAGCATCTACCATGTGTCACACAGTGGTGGGGAACCTCCTTCGCCCTGATTCTCCTGGCTTCTGCTCCCCTTCACGCCTCCCTGCCTACTATAGAATCTGTTGGACCTGCCTCTTGCTTTGCCTGTCCTCAGGGTTTTATCCTGGCTCCGCCCCTTTTCCCCCTTCACGAGGCACAATCTTTGTGAGATTTCCCCCCCTACTCCCTTACCTGACAACAGAAGTCTTCATTTCCAGGCCTATGTCTTCCATCCAGCTCTGGATTCAACTTTCCAGCTGCCTCCAGGATGCCTACGCCCGGCTCTGCCGTAGGGCTCTAAAATTCAACATGTCTAAATCTGAATGCAAATCCTACCCCTCAGATCCACTCCGGTTCTAATGAGCTGCATGACTGATTTGGGCTGGCCCACGCCGAGCTCCACAGTGCCATCTCTCACCCCTCACTCCCCTGTGCCTACCCCCCTCCCCCGAATCCACTTAGTGGCCCAGCCCCACTGCTTCAGTGTCTTCACAGTTCTCAGATTTGCCCTTTGCTCTCCATTGCCGGTCCCCTGCCATGATTCCAGCCCGCAGCCCCTTTTCCTGGACCAGCACCTCTGCCCCGCAGTTCTCCAAGCTCCCAAAGCACCGATCCGTTCCTGCATTAGCCCTCTGCAGCGCTGACACTACAGGTCTCTCTAGTGGAGGCACGGACTATGTTCCAATCATCTGAACATTTCTGGCACAAACGTGTCTCAGACTCCCTGAAGGTTTGCTGAACGTATGTTAGCACCAGTGACGTTTCCAGGGGTGCTGGGTTGAACCACCACAGCGCTTTGTTTAAGGTCCTCCACTTTTAGGTCACAGTTTTCATGAAAAGGGTAGGAGTAAGGACAAAGCAGGATTCCAGGCTCCTATGCCTAAATGTGTCGGCTGACTGAGAATTCTTACCACGAAACTCTATCCCCCAATTCTGCACTTACAAGAGCATTACGAAAAATATGATTTTCACTTCCTTCACATGGTGATGCTTGCGGAGCTGATACCAGTCCTTGGATTCTGCATGTTAATTACACATATAATGAGTTTACAAAATAAAAAATACAACTGGTAGCAAGCTACCTAGCATTGCTCATCCACTGAATATTTTATTTTGCAAAGCACTGCGGTTGGTTCCTCGAGATGCAGGGACCCCTAAGACTATTCTCAAAAATAGAAATCCTTAACTCTCATCCAGACTTCTGTACCCTTAGCAAAAGAATTACAGGAACAAAAATTAAACTGTTTCACAGCTAAAGCAAAAAAAAAGAATATTCCCTTTTTAACATTTTGGTGAAGCTGGTATGATGGATCAGTCTGTTTTGTATGGTGTAAAACTGCAGAGATATAACCATTTTTACTACGAAATGACAACGAAGAAGCTCATGTCTCCTTTAGATACCGGGGCATATTCTTTCAGGCCTTATGTAGTTGGATGCATGAAGTGCAGCAGTATTTTCACATCCAATGTAATACTCATTTATTCAGGGGCAGACCAAACGTTTCCCCAGGTTCCGAAGTCCTGGATCCCGAGTAGTCTAACTCAGGTGCGGGAGATGACACCCCTGCCCAAACGTTGTGACTGTCAGGCCTGTCCTCAGGGAAGCGGTGTTTTCAGTTCATTGCTCCGCCTGCATCTTTGTTCCTTCACTCGGTATCTTCCCATCCCCCACCCAGCAAACACAATGACACTGGAAACAGCGATGAGCAAAGCAGGCAATCTATGTCTTCACGGCGACAGGCCAGGGCATGAAGCATTTAAAAAGTGGGCTTTTAAGATTTCTTAGCCGTTTGCCTAAATCTGAAGCTTAAATCACATTTCTGCGCCGATACTACAGACAGGAGGAAAACATGCCGAGGCCGGCCCTCCCCAGAGAGGAGAGACAGAGATGAGGAGGTGCTGCAGGGCAGCAGGGCGGGTGGGGTGATAGTGCCCGGCGTGCGGGCAGGCGCGGGAGGCAGCCTTGAGCTGAGTGGGGCAGATGAGTGGCATCCGCCACTTTGATGCCTCAAGGTATGGGCAGGAGCGGGCAGAGGTCACCTGAAGGGAAGCCGAGAGCCGAGGGGGCCGCGTTTGCTTTAATGAACGTGATGCTGCGGGCGGTGAAAATCCAAGGCATTCTGGATTGATAGTGTCAGCAGATGGGGGTGGGTGTTCTGAGGACGAGGAGCCTGGAGCAGAGACCAGGCTGTGATGGGCCAGACAGGGGATGAAGAGAGCCTGAAGGGCCGTGCAGAAAGAATATACATGTAGCCCTGGCTGGTGTAGCTCAGTGGATTGAGCATGGGCCTGTGAAGCAAAGGGTCGCTGGTTCGATTCCCAGTCAGGGCACACGAGAGGCAACCACACATTGATGTTTCTCTCACACTCTTTCTCCTTCCCTTCCCCTTTCTCTCTAAAAATAAATAAAATATTTTTTAAAAAAGATTATACATGTGAGATCGCAGGTGCCAGAACGCTTTGGAAGCCTGAACCGCTAGAGGGATGGGGTGGCGTAAAAGACAACCAAGATGCACGGATTCCCAGGTTTCTAGTGTGGTCACTAGACTGTAGGCGAGAGCACCAGCCGGGCACAAAGTGCGAGCGGAATCGCGCTCGGTCCTTGAACTGAACGTGAGGTTTGTGGGTGACCCTAAGAATGTCTGGGTGTGGAGCTTTAGGAAGTCTGGGCTGAAGGCAGGAGTTGGGGAGACGTCAGCACGTAGGTGTTGACTGAATTGACTGTGACATCACTGACAGACACCGAAACCCGTTAAGACAGGCCTGCGAAAATCATCCCTGAGCCTACTCAGAGAATATTGATCGTGAGCATCGCTGTTGAATTGAATATTGATGGCGTACTTTCCCATGCATCCTCTTAAAGAGATACCCCATTTTGCTGTGTATCATGCACACTTTTTGCCCAAATTTTTGAAGGAAAAATAAGGATGCACATTATACATGGGCAGTACCCAGTAATACCTTGTATTTGTTCTTGTGTTTTGTAATTATGTTACATAAAATTCTTGTACCATAATGTTAAAAATAAATCCTAAAATTCCTTCATAATACAAAGAACGAGTATCTAACTATAAATTAATAAAAAATTGAGTTAAAAAATTAAAACAGAATTTTTTTACTGAAAGGTTGGGCCCAAAATGTGGGTGTGCATTATACATGGCAAAATACGGTACTTCTTATCTAGGTTTATTCTGAGCCACAGAGTGTGCTTTTGTGTTTTTTGTCCCCCTAAGTCTCAGAAACTTTTATTTTATGACCACAACATAAATATATATAATATATTCATTTTTAGCATTAACAATGCAATGGTTTTTAACATAATCATGGAGGCCTACAACCGTCACCACAATCAAGCTGAGAACATTATCATCACCCCACAAAAGGAACTCTGTACCCGGTATTTCATTCTTTTTTTATTGCTGAACCATATTTCCTGGCATGGATATATCACACTTTATTTGTCCCTTTATCAGCCGATGAAAACTTTTGTCCTACAGACTGACGCTGTCCAGTGGATTTATAACGCACAACACAAATGCGCATCACATAAGTAATTTTAAATTTTCTGGTAGCTACCAGAGAAAAAGTAAAAGCAAAGAGAAATAGGTAAAATTAATTTTAATAAGATATTTAAACCAATATCCAAAATATCATTTTTATGTCATGTTTTAAATGGTTCAGATGGTCCACATTTTATTTCCGCTCTGTCTTCCAAATACGATGTGCATTTTGTACTCAGTGCTCATCTCAGTGTGAGCCACGTTCCAGTGCCGGTGGCTGCCCTGTGAGGCAGCACAGACAATGTAAACTCTTTCTGGTTCCCTTTTTTTCTTTGGCTTCCAGGAAGCTCTGGACCAATTCCATGGTAAGTAACACTTCCAATTAATATGATTCATGGCTCCGGACTGGTTCTGTACCTTTGTTTTCCCTTTGATTTATCTTTACTCATTTAGCCTTCATTTATGCTACTTGGTTACACTTCATGCCTTGCCCTTTGTAAATCGCCTCAATTGGAAGGTCTTGGAGAAGAGGAACCGCTGATGGAGGAGGATGGATGTCTCCACTCAAGGTGAAGAGCTGGTGAACAGACTTGAGCAAGTGAGTTTAAGCCTTTTCCTTAGACGCTGCTGCTAACCTCCTACCCACCTCTCTCTGGCCCCCCTACCCCAACACCCAACCTCAGCAAGGCCCTGTACACGTCATTTATTCATACTCTCAAGTAACAGAAACGAGCACAGCTCAGTGTGACTGGTAGAGAGACAGACACCAGGAAATAGGCCAGGTACCGCTAGGAATTAATTTATCTAGAAGACAGTCAGTCATGTGGGAAAACAAAAACAAAGACAAGACAGACCACATTAATTCTGTGACCTCCCAAACCGCCAGATAAAGAAAGTGAGCAACACAAATGCTTGTCGCATTTTCACTAAATGCTTTCATTGTGTGATGAGATTTCTTAGACACTGAAATGTTGACCAAATATTCTTTCTCATCTCTCTGGATTTCTATCGGCTTTGCCCTCTCCCACAATGCCCCTCTCCCTCTCCTGCCTTTCCAAGCCTCAAGGCCCACCCAGTTCACATGTCCCTTCAGGGAAGCCTACCGCAATTCTTACAAACATCGGGCTCTGTAGATATCTTTTCAAGTATACGCACCACACTTGTGTGTGTCTGCCCTGCACCCAGCAGTCGACACCAGCTCTTGGCCAGGAACCATGTCACCTTCCTTTCTGTGTTTGCACACTGAACACGGGCACTGGCATGCAGCTGCCGTTCTGTCAGTGTTTGTTGGTGAGTAAAGAATGTGTGTGTCCAGTCCTTGGGGCTCACAGGGGCCGAGCACTGTGCCCAGGGCTCTATGCTCATCGCACCCACTCTTCACACCCTCTGAGGCTGCCTCCTGTCTGACAAAGACGGTGGTGAGACTTATGCGGAGGTTCAATAACTCACCCAAAGTCACACACCATGTTCGTGGCAGAGCTCCAAAGATACCTATATCTGAGGAGTTCCAGTCTGTAAAAGATGTAAGGTTTCTTGTTTTTTCTAGAACCACCTCAGTATCTAAAGAAACGAATTTGCTTTAGATTGTACAGAGTAAGGACAGCTTTTCCTGCCAAAAGCAGCTTTTGTTCCCTTTCAGCCAAATTAGAAACAGTTATTGTAGGCCCTGGCTGGGTACTCAGTTGGTCAAGAGCACTGTCTTGATACGCCAAGGTTGCGGGTTCAATCTCCAGTCAGGGCACATACAAGAATCAACCAATGAATGCACAAATAACTGGAACAAATCAATGTGTCTCTCTCTGTCACAGTCTCCAAAAATCAATAAAATAAGAAGTTACTATAGACACCTTTTGTATGTATTGTATGTATTTGCTCTTATTGCTTTGAGTAAATGTCAAGGGATCTGGCAAGACTTTTAGAGTTCATTGAATGAGACTAAGAAACTAGCAATCCATCACATTTTTATGAAACTGAAATAATTTTGCATATTAAGAACTTGAAAAACAGTGTTTGGACCTCTGTAATTGCCTGCCAGATTCAAAATCTGAATCATATCCCCAATCACTACTGAACTTGTTAAAGCAATTAATTTAACTTCGGAATCAAAAAGCCTTGCTGGAACTCGCTAAGGCCCAGGTTCATTAGTCCATTAATATCAAGTATAATTTTCAAAGAACACATTCTAAGCATGTAAACTGATTTATGGTCATCAGCTGGTGTGCTTTTAAAATAAACTTCTTTATACTTTATGAAAGGTCCGCAGAGAATGGACTCATGAGTTTGCATATGCATTCATTAGTAATGAAATAGTTCTGTATTTAAGATTCCGCAGCGCTGCTTGTTTTTAACATGAAAGACTTCGGTTGCAAGTACTGTTATGTCTTCTCATTTGAATATATTTGCTTAGAATATTTTCTTTCTAAGTAGGAACGAAAGCTGTCGTGGAATAAGTGGAAAGAAATGCACAGCTGTGGGGCTGCCCCCACCAGCACGCCCTGCACAGGCTGGAACATTAGAAAGAGAATATTTTAAAGCTGACAGCTTCAGTATCAGGTTTTATTTAGCTTCCACTCAACTAATTACAGTTCACCTTGGAAAATTCTCTAAAAATTTAAGAAACCACCAGAAGCTTGGTTTAAACCTGGGCAGATACTGCATTTTCTACTAGAAAAAAAAAAAACACAAAAAACCTCATTAGCTTTTAGTGCTTTCTCATAAAATGGAATAGACTTGTTTTTCTATTGAGGAAATGTCAGTTATGACACTATTTTGTAATTTGTGGTTACCGTCGTCATTTCTGTCCTGCCAAAAAAACAACCCCTATTTCCCTTTGCTCCCCTCCATTTATTTTCTTCATCCTTCTCTTTTCCTTTGGAATGTGCAGTGGCTTCTGAATAGAACAATAAAAATGGAAAAATACTGAGAGGTCAATGGCTCTTTTAGGGATTCTGACCTGGTGGCTGACCTAGTGAACCAGTTTTTTTGCATAAATGTGATTTGAATAGGTTGCTGAGGGCAGAAGATATGAAGGCCAAGGGCATTCTTGTGGTCCCTGTCTTAGCTCATCCCCAAGAGTTCTGACAGGGCTTACCTCAGTCTCCAGGAACCTCGGATCCTGGAGCTGCCTTTCCTCCCTGGCAGTAGCACTCAGGTGGGGAAGGTCTCAGCAGGGCTCTAGGTTCAGGACCTGAACAGCAACCCCCTTAACACATGTTACCTAATCTGACACACATGAGAACCCTGTGAGGGGATAAAAAAATTACATGAGGGGGAACCAGAACCCACTTAGTGGAAAGGCTTATACCTTCAGATATTTACTTTCTTTTGAAACATTTTTTTTTTTTTATAAACATAGAATCAGGGAAGTGTAGGTATGAGCATAGAATCCTGTAAAGCCATTTATTACCTATAAATTTGATTTTGAGCTTCCCCAGGAACAAAGCAAAATTAGGGCACATGCAGAAGGCAGCGGATCAATGTTTCTCTCTCACATCGATGTTTCTCTCCTCATTCTCCCTTCCTTCCCCTCTTTCTAAAATAAAAAATAAAAGTGTAAACAATTTGAACCCAGTTAAATTAGCTTCTGAGGCCATGCAGCTTCCACTGTGCTAATTAGCATTTCTGTAAAGCACTCATTATCAAAGACAGACTTTGGTAAGGGAGACAATAGAACATATTTTACTTTACAAAAACATAGTTCTCAAAGCAAAGGAATGCCAAATATATCTTAATAATGGAGGGAAAAATTTTTTTGTATACTTCATTTTGGAAATGTAAGTAACTGCACCCTGCTCCCCGCCCCCCACGTGTAGAAAGGATGCCATTTTAGAAAGTGTACGTTCCACTGAAATGTAGAAAAGGTACGAATCCGCTGACCAAGGTCCTCTCCTAAATTTACACAAAAAAGCTCCTCCTTTTAAGACAGATTAGCAGGTGAGCTTAGCAACCCTAACATTCTAAAGCCAGCCAGACCTCCTGTGTTCTAGGCAATGAGGTCTAGAGGAAAAGTGAAGATTTTGGAGCCATGCAAACCGGGAGTTAAGCTCATGCTGCTATTGATTAGCTTTGTAACTTCATTTAATCGCTGATCCTTTCTTTTCTGAGTAAACAAACTATACATCTTGTTGTGAAGGTTTGAGATAATATGCTCAACACCTGGTTGATTTTATTGTTATGATTCCCTGGATGTAATGAAATAAAGAGATCAGCTTATAGGAGACAATTTTGTTGTTTGAGCTAATGTCATTCAGTGAAACTTTATTTACTTCGAATTACATTTCATATCCTGGCAAGCACGGAGGAGAAATAAGATGGTTAAACACCAAGTGTCTGCTTTCGGGAGTCTTATAATCCAGTCGGAAGATAAATAACTGTAACAGGGCTTGGAAGCGGTTCAGTTTGGTGGAAGACAGGACTCAAGAAAGACAATAATGTGGGGTAAGGTCACGTCAGTTGGAGCAAGGCGCAGGTCTTGACTGTCAGGAGGCAGAGTTCATTCTTCACTTGCTAGGTCGAGTTCAGTGAGAAGAGTGACCCAAAATCGGAACTTTAATGTAAGGAGCTTATTGAGGGTGTTGTCTGTGGACGTGAGACAGGGAGAAGCTGACCGACTCCCGGGAGGTTAAGCATCTGTGGCCTCGGACTACCCAGCCAGGGCACACAGACACGCTTGGGCCCAGATCTGACCATGATGCTCAGAAGGCACAGCAGTGCTCTCATTAGATCCCAGGTTCCTGGGTGTCGGGGCCAAAAGGAGAACATCTAGTACTCCAAAACAAAAACACCAAATTAAATGTCTGTGCCTAATAACAGTTTAGCAATGAAATACAACTCCGTTTTTTTTAAAAAAGATGTTCTATTTAGAATGTTGTATCATTAGTCATATCAGTATTTATTTTAATCATTAATCTTTAACATATAGGATAGGAAAGGAAAATAGCATTCCTACTGAATGCTAATGTGTCAATAATTTGGAAAGATTTCCTGTGACTAAGTTAAAAACACCTTATTAATATACAATTTCCACTAAAGAAGCTACATATCCTTCAGTGAGTGGAAAGTGAATTTAAACCTTGGGTATGTGATTCAGTAGAAAAGCAGAGGAAAGAAATACAAAAGCATGTAAGAAATATATGTAAGGTTGTTCAGCATAGTGCCAGACACAAAGTAAGTATCCAAATAGCAGGTGTTATTATTCTGAAATCCGTTTAAGTAAATGCATTTTCTTCTCTGGTTTATATTAGCAAAATTGGCTCCTATTTGGAACATAAAACTATTCATGCTATTCAAGGTAAATGTATTGTAAGTCTGTAGAAATGAGTCATCTAAGTTCATTAAATCAAAGAAAAAACTATTTCATTTATAGAACAACATATTCAATCAGGCTGACTTTTCAGCAAGATGAAACCCTCACTCACGAGCTTCAGTTGCAGTTACAATACTGTATTTATTAAAGAATGGGGGTGTGCAGAAGGTACCTATTTTTGGAACATTCTCAGCAACCAAGGTTAAAATAATAAGTTTCTTCTCTTTTTTTTCTACTTACCCTGATTTTTTTAAATTAAATTTATTGGAGTGACATTGGTTAGAAAGTTCATACAGGTTGTAAGTGTACAATTCTATGACACATGATTGTGTATTACATTGTGTGCCCTCCACCCAAAGTCAAATCACTTTCTGTCACCATGTATCTGGCCCCCTTTACCCTTCACTATGGCCCCCACCCCGCTTCTCTCTGGTGACACCATACTGTTGTCTGTGCATGAGTTTGTCCTGTATCTCATGTATGAGTGGAATCACATGGGTCTTGGCTTTTTATGACTGATTTCACTTAGCATAATATTCTCAAGGTCATCCGTGTTCTTGCAGATGGCGGTATTTCATCTTTTCTTATGCCTGAGTAGTGTTCCATTGTATCCAGCCATCTACCATTCACTAGTGAAGCCATCTGGCCCTGGGCTTTCATTTTGGGGGAGGATGTTGATGGCTGCTTTCAGCTCCTCACTGTTGATCGGTCTATTTGGATTTTTCCAATTCTTCATGATTCAGTCTAAGTAGGTTGCCCATTTCTATGACCTTATCCGTTTCTTCTAAATTATTGAAGTTGGTGGCATACAGTCTTCTTAAGTATCCTAGTATGACCCTTTGTATTTCTGTGATGTCTGTGGTAACTTCTCTTTCATTTGTGCTTTTGTTTATGTGAGTCTTTTCTTTACTTAGTGATTCTGGCCAGGGTTTTGTCAATTTTATTATGTCTTTAAAAAACAAGCTCTTTGTTGTATTATTTTTAAACATTTTTTGTTCTCTATTTCATTCAATTCTGCTCCAATTTTTATTACTTTTATTATATATTCCTGATATATAATAAAAATATAATTCCTATTATTTTCATTGCCGATGTTAGGCTGCTTTTGTTCTTTTAAGATGTAAGGTTAGATTGCTTACTTGAGCTTTTTCTGTTTCTTGAGATAGGGCTGTAATGATATAAACTCCCCCCTGACCTTACTGACTTCACTGCAACCCAGAAGTTTTGATAGTCACACTGTCATTCTCATTTGTCTCTCTATACCTTTTGATCTTACCTTTTATTTCTTCTTTGATCCATTTTTGGTAGTATGCCGTGTAATCTCCACATATTTGTGTGGTTTATGTTTACTTCCTTTTTGCAGCTGATTTCTAATTTCAAAGCACTGGGCTTGCAGAATATGCTTGGTATGACTGCAATCTTCTTGAATCTGCTGAGGCTAGTTTTGTAATTCAGCATCTGGTCTGTCCTTGAGAATGTTCTATGTGCACTGGAGAGGAATGTATAATCTGATGTTCTGGGATGAAAGGCTCTGTAAATGCCCTTTATGTCCATTTGGCCTAATGTGTCAGTCAAGGCTGATATTTATCGATTTTCTGTTTGGATGATCTACCTAGAACTGTTGATGGAGTATTGAGGTCCCCTATGATGATTGTGTTTTTTGCCAGTTTCTGCCTGTAAGTGCTATTAGTAATTGTTTTATATATATTGGTGCTTCCTGGCTTGGTGCATATGTGTGTAAAGAAGTACTATGTCTTCGTGATGTAGTGTCCCCTTTATCATTATATAATGTCCATCTGTGTCTCTTGTTACCTTTGTTATCTTGAAATCTTTTTTCCAGATATAAGCATGGCCACACCTCCTTTTCTGTGGATGCCATTTGCTTGGGGAATAATTTTTCCACCCATTCACTTTCAGTCTGTATTTTTGCAGCTTAGCTGCATCTTCTGAAGGCAGCATATGGTAGGAGTTTGTTTTTTGATCCCATCTGCTACTCGGTGTCTATTGGTGAATTAAGTCCATTTACACTTAGAAAAATCACTCATGTATAAGGATTTCCTGTAGCCATTCTGTCTTTTGTTTTCTGGTGGCTCTGTGCCTACAGTGGTTTTTTTCCTTCGTGTCCCTGTCTGTTGTTTTTATTTGCTGGTATTCTATACATTTCCCCTGTTTTGTCCTAAAGTTATGTGTCTCAGTTTTGGAACTGTGTGTGCATGTGTGTGTGGGGGGGTTACCATTAGGTTTATGAAAAAGAAAATTTCATACATAACAGCCCTTGTTCTTCTAAATGCATCTTATCTCCATCCTCCTCTGCACATTCAGACCATTACCTCTTCTGCTTTTACATTTTATGCCAAAAATTATCTGTTTATGCTGTAAGTGTATTGGTGATCTTGCTCACAGTTTTATGACCTTTTGTTCTTTGTTTCAGGTAGAATAACCTGCTTGATTATTTCCTGCAATGGAGGTCTCCTGGTGATAAATTCCCTCAACTTCTTCTGTATGCCTGAAAAAGTCTTTATTTCTCCTTCATATCTAAAGGATATCTTTGCTGGGTACATTATTTTTGGCTGGTAATTTCTCTTTCAGTAGTTTGAAAATTTGGTCCCACTCTCTTGTTTCTGCTGAGAAGTCTGATGATAACCTAATGGACTTTCCTTTATAGGTTACTTTCTTCTTTCCTTGGCTACCTTGAGAACTGTCATTAATTCTGACAGTTTTAATACAATGTGCCTTGGAGAAGGCCTTTTCAGATCAAGGTAATTAGGTGTTCTGTTTACTTCTTGGTGTTGAGAATCTGGCTCTTTCCGCAGGTTTGGGAATTCCTCGTCAACTATTAGTTTGAACAGGCTCTCCATTCCCCTGCCCGTCTTCCTCTTCTGGTTTGCTTATTATTCTTACACTGCTCTTTCTGATGGAGTCAGTTCTCATAGAGCTCTTTCATTTTTTTTTTTAATGCTCAAGTCTCTCCTTCCCTCTATGTCATTGCTAGATTTTCATCTTGGATATTACTCTTTCCTCCATCTGATCAACTCTATTTCCTGTTGTTGCTAGTTCATTCTTGATCTCTTTTATTGAGTCCTTCATCTCCAAAATGTCTATTTCATTATTTTTTAAAGTTTTAAAATCCTTGGTAAAGTAGTCATTCTGTTTGTTGACTTGGTTCTGGAGTTCATAAAATTGCCTATGTGTTTTCTTGCATCTTGAGTTTTTTCAGAGTTGCAATCCTGAATTCTGTCATTTAAACCACCTATATCCATCTTTATTTTATGAAGATTTTTCATTTTCTTTCTGAGCTGCCTCATTATTTTGGTTATTCATGGTATTTGATGGATTCTTTACTTGTCCAGGCATCTATGCATGAGTGACACTTCTCTAGTTTATTGGTAAGAAGTATTTGTTGTTTTCCATCAGGTGGTAAACAACTTCTCTGGCTTTTCATACCTAGGCGGGGTGGTAAAACGTGGCTTGTATTCCCTGGGAAGGTGGGTGCCTCCCCTGTGATTTGGTTTCCCTGTTCCCAGGGGCCAACCCTTCAGGGGAATGCAGTGCGCAATGGGGCTCGAAATCCATGAAATCCCAGTGCTGTTCCCTGGGCACATCTGGCTGCAGCCAGATGCTGTCAGTAGTGATGTGTGGGAGTGGGGTGAGCTGGGGAAACCTGCTGCCTCCTTTGTTGCTTTGCCCTCCCAGCAGACCTCCATGGTGTGCCCCCTGCTCTCCACCTGGCCCTGGGATTAGTAACAGAATGCATCCTTTGCTCAGGAAGGTGTTTCTGTACTACCAGTTCTCAGGTTTGCAGATAATGTGCTTGTGCCCTGCAACCCATGAAGAGTAAGTGGTGGTGAGCTCTGGGAGGTTAAGAGAAGTCTCCGTGGCTTTGTTTCTCTGGGATGCTGATTGCCAGACAAGTGTGGTCCTACCTCTGTGCGTCATTCCCGCCCAGGTCACTGGGCTCAGTGCAGCTTGTACTGCCCACTCCTGTAGGAATATTCACGAAATCCCTCTGCTTCTCCTGGCTGAAGCCCCCCAGTGAGCTCCAGGCTGCAGGGCTGCGTCCGTGGTGCTACGAGTCCTCCCTTCTTAAACTCAATAAAATAGCTTGAAAACTCTCTTTCCTAAGCATCATGATTAATCAAGTCTTACCTGGACTTGAAGGTTTTTCCTGGCTTTTGGTTCTTGAAAATGTAAATTCTTGTTTTTCCTTATTGGTGGGGAGCGGAGAGTGAGAAGGTAGGAAAAATTTTAACACAGATTTTATCCTAAAATGTTCTGAAGCTTCCTAAAGGCTCTACAATGAAACAATGTCCATTATTTTTAATTCTCTTATATGTGTGTGTTGTGTGTTTAAGAAACATAGGTATAATGATAAGGCATGAAGTCTATTTACATAAAAATTACAATGCATTGGGAACATTTGATAGTTAATATTAAAAGAAGCATCCTTATTGAGACTCATTTAGTAACAGTTGTTAACAGGCCTCATTGACTTAATTTGCACACACTTTCTAATTTAGCAAATGGGAGAGAAATCATCTTCATAGGTTTCTGGTCATTTCATGGAGGTAGTTTTGCTCAGAGGATAGCAAACCAGTCATCTGATCCCATCAAATTAGGCAAGGTGTTAGCCAAGTTATTGAAAAGAAAACAACGAAGAAAGGAAAAACAAGGTCGTTGTCCTGAGCTGACTCAGACTGTCCTGAACAGACTCCAGTAAAGATGCAGCTGATGCATATTTTTAAATTCAGTCTTCATTCTTAAAAATTTATAAAAATTTCACTAGTTACCACTATTTTCAAAATCTTATCATTTATATCCAATTGTACATACAATTTACTATCTTAAGGATTCAATAGAGCAGAGGGAAATGTTACTCCAAGGCATTAGCTGGAACACAAATGCCATTTTGAAAAGTAGACATTTTCCAGAGATGAAGTACCTTCTGAGGCTGTCATTAGTGAACTTGTCAGCATTTCCCTTGTCTTGATCCCAAGCAGACAGTAAGGTTGCATTTCCCCGCTCCCGGGAAATTAGCAGTGGCCATGTGACTAGTTCTGAACACTGGCTGTGGATGACCTGACGTGTCACTGCCGCTGGAGCCTGTGTGAGACTTGCCAGCTCCTTCCCTTGCTGTGGTGACCCCCAATTTTGCAGATGGCAGAGGCTCCACCAGAAGCGACCCTGGGTGTGAGTGACAGGAGCAGGGCACCTTGCCGGCCTGGGGTGGGCGTGGAGCACCAGGGAGACACAGTCTGTTATGTTAAAGCACGGAGGGTGCAGGGTGGTTACTTCTGCATAATCTTGCCTGTCCTGATTAATAATATACCTTCTTCACCTGGAAAAGACAATCCCGGTGATGAGTTAACAAACAAACAAACAAACATAGAGATGAAGTGTGCTGGGTGTCACAGTAAAATTTATTTGTCTTTATGATTTATACAAAAGGACAAACACTGTCTAGATGGCCAGATGTCGCTCAGAAAATGACTGGTCCCAGTTCAATCACACAAATGTAGATTCAGCTTGGAAATGCGTTTCTTTATGATGATTTTAATCTTTTTTTCAGTTCCCAAGGCTTGCACAGTTTGATGCAAATGGTTTTTCTACTTTGTTATTATCAGGCACATGATGTTTACCAATTCCCAGGAAATAAAAAGAATCAACAAAAATGTTCCATGACAATTGAATACACATTCACAGAAATAAATCTGATGAGCTTATTAGAGTTTCACACAGTTCAGTTATAAAACCTACATATGAAATGCAAAACAATACTAAGAAATTACATTTGTCTTAAGGATTTATTTCTTTAAAAATATTTACCATATCTTTCTTTTGTGCAAGGGTCCCATTGATTTCTTTGGTATTAAACAGTACAGTTCCGTCTGACTAAATATATATAGCTCTATTTGTACCAAACATCAAGAATTAAAAAGTTAAAATTTCAGGAGGTAAAAAATGGAATTAATGCTTCAGTATAAAAAATGCCTGGCCCATGTGGGCACCACTGCTATTGTTGCTTTGCTTCTATTGGAAAACTGTCCTGGAAATCAAGGAGTGCACCCCACAGCTCTCTGCTTAAAGTATAATTTGGCTGAACATTATTACCTATTACTGTATCCTGACCTTCACCAAAGCTATGCTGATCCTGTTTTTAAAAAAACAAAACAAAGTGAAATGGCATAAATAAATAAGTTTACCAAATGGGATATAATAAATAGGCTACTAGAGGAGAATAAAGAATATTGTAACATAAAGCCCTTCAGTGCTGTACAATTAAACAACAGCTTTGGATTTTGAAAATCTCTAAACACAGCTTTCATTTCATCACATGGTTATGGTGTTGGTACGCAGCTGACAGTTATAGAAAATACATGTCTGCTGTTTTCATCATTTGAAAATGAAAACATAATAGATACACTTGTAACTTGTGCCTTTTGGGAATTTACCTGGGTATGTACTAATCACTTGTTGACTACTGCCTAGTTGTAGAGCACAAATCTTAGGGATTAAAAAAAAAACAACACACACTATCCCTTCAATTCTTAGTGGTTTCTTGGTCTCCAGAATAGTTATAGAAACAAAGAGAGAAGAAGTTAGACTCAAAAGTTTTGCTGCCTTCTTTTCTTTGCATCCATTGCGTCCAGAATAGGCTGCCTCTTTGCAGTGTACCTTTGACGAAGCTCTTCTATTTCTCGTTCCATCATGGGGTCCAGAGCTTTTAGCCGCATCTGTAGTTCTTCTAAACTTAGATTTTTCAACTGGATATAGAAATAAAACGAAGATATCAATATAGCAAAATTATCTGCAGTAGGTTAAAATCTGATAAGTTTTAGCATAACTATTTCAGCAGACTTGTTACATTATCATTGAAATATAGCTCAACAATTAAAATAGGAATCCTTCCATGAAGAACTAAGAAGCCACCTCTTGCAGGAACCTCAAGTAATTTGCAACACAATTAGAAAAGAGCAAATGAGAAAAATAAGCTGGTAAAATACAAGTTTTTGAAAAAAGGCAGAAAGACAAATCCACTGTTGTCAACAGACTTTCAGGTTATGCTCTGGATATTTATGTAAGTTCCATCAGGAAAAAGCCCAACCACTGTTAATGTCATGGGGATGGTTTGCATGACATCGGTGTAACCCGGAAGCCAAGGAGGGTGGGCTGGAACGTGCCCGTGTGAACAATGATGACCTCACTCGACCAGTCAGTGGGTGCAATAGACGCTGTTGAGTGAGCACATGTAGTGTGTGGCCATTGCATTCAAAGTAATTGAGCGAGTAGAGC
This sequence comes from Artibeus jamaicensis, assembly GCF_021234435.1. Taxonomy (NCBI): domain Eukaryota; kingdom Metazoa; phylum Chordata; class Mammalia; order Chiroptera; family Phyllostomidae; genus Artibeus; species Artibeus jamaicensis. The sequence goes on along the minus strand of NW_026522059.1, from coordinate 28,775,859 downwards.
AACAAATCTGCACCAAACTTTGCATTAAGCTTGAACATTCATCCACAGAAACTATTCAGATAATTCAGAAGGTCACAGCTGGGGGCAACTGGTGACTGGCAGCTTCATCACAACACTGTGTCCACTCACGCATCACGTCTCATGCAGAGTTTTTTGAGAAACATCAAGTCACCTGGGCGGCACAGCCCTCCTGAAGCCCAGATTTGGCGCCCTGTGACTTCTGGCTTTTCCCAAAACTAGAAATATCTTTGAAAGGGAAGAAATTTTAGACCATCAGTAAGATTCAGGAAAATATGATGGGGCAGCTGATGGTGACTGGGAGAACTATGTGAGGTCCCAAGGTGCCTACTTTGAAGGGGACTGAGGTGTCATTGTCCTGTGTACAATGTTTCTTGTATCTTCTTCAATAAATGTCTCTGTTTTTCTTATTACATGGCTGGATACCTTCTGGACAGACTTCATATGTGCTCTCTAATCTCACATCCTCCCCAGCTATGGAGTGTTAAGATAATCATGAATACCTGTAGAGAGCACCCAAATGCTTAAATGTTAAGCAAGAAAGTTAATCAGAAAATTAAATTACTTAGAATTATTTTATCCCAAACATTTTCATAAAATAGGGTTTTTAATTTATAATTTGAAATATCCCAAACCTTCTAAGTGTAATGTAAATTCTGACATAGGTGTGACCAATTTGAAAATCAAGTGCTTGTCAGAGTTTCAATGTATACATTATAGTTTGACAATAATATTATAATTTGACTAAATCAGTGACTTCCAATCATTTTCATCTCATGGCACACATAATTACTAAACTTCTGTGGCATACCAAAAAATACATTTTTTTGCTGATCTGACAAAAAAGATAGGCATAATTTTGATTCGTTCAACTGGATGGCTACTGTCATGTTTTTATTTGATAATCTAAGGGAAAAGAGGTCAGTGCCCTGATTATACAGTCAGGTACCACATATGTTAAAAATTCTTGTGGCACAACAGTGCGCCTCTTGCAGTACAATGACTGAAAATCGCTGTACTAAATGATACACTTGATGATGATGATTTAGTTTGACTACGATGGCTCCTGGGGACAACACGAGCATGTTTTCCTGGTTTCCTGTGTAGCAGTAGGAGAGAGCTGTCATGTGACATGCATGTGGTGGATAAAAATCTGTTGTATATCAGGATCTATGGCATCTTAAAATTTATTTATATGTCACAACAGTAAAAAAATGAGGTTATCTCCAAAGAAACATATTTTAGGGATATCGTCTCTGGGTTTAGAAGGGATGTCCTGAGATATATAACCAAACACTTGTGTTCTTATTCTACTAACATTAAAAAAAAATCTAAAACTCTGCTTCTTTTAGAAACTGACTCTCAAAGCAATGTTGGCAGGCAGGTGGTTTAAAAAACCTGTTAAACCATAATGAGTTACAGAATGCTGTTACATACTCAGCATCTCGGTAGGTACTCTACGGAACGCGAGTTATTATCGAGCTATTTCCTTGCCTTGGGGAACCTATAAATTAGTTGGAAAGGAAGGCAGAGATTAGCAACTATAAACATTTAGGGGTTGATGCAAGATCCTATAAAATTAAACCCTATTGTGTATGGTACAAATTATAGCGAGAGGTTCTTAACTCAAGTCCAGGAATAAACTTCTCATGTGCAGAATTCTGCACATTCGTGTGCACGTTTTCCTGGAAAGAGCAGCCATTTTTATTTTTTAAACTGATTGCCAACAAAGAAAGGAGCCTCACTCCAAGTCTGTGGAGGGAAGATTCTCTTTGGCGAGCAGGGGCTGTGCTGCTCCTTGAACAGGAGGCTGAGCGGGGCCCTGAGGAGGCCCTGCCACGCTGAGAAGGACTAAGGACATCGCGAGCTCAGGCAGGCGGGCCCAGGACATAGACGAAGCACGGATGCGCTTCTGGAAGCCCCCATCAGCTCTGGGGCAGGAAGATTATGTGACAGGAACCCAGACTTGGTTTTAAAATGATAAAAATTGCAACTTATTTTTTATTTTAAGAAGATAACTTTCTTCAGTTATTTTATGAGCCAAGCCAGAAAACACTGTCATTACTTTACAGTCATGTGTCAATTTTAAGTAAAAACAGCATTTTTCAGCTTAATCCTCCACTTTATTCACTATACCTGGCCCTAAGAGACTTGTTTCCAAACATAAAATCCACTCATCACCACCAAAGATATGAACAAAAGAATGAGTTACGGACCCTGAAGGAAACTCGGAGGAGGAGCCCCCACCCCCCAGGCGTGGCAGGCGGTGTGGTGGGAAAGAGGCTCTGGGGGGCTGGGGGGGGGACGTCTCTCCCACAACACCACGCGCCTTGGGGTCTGCGAAGTTCTGCTCTCTGTAAAACAGGCCATATTTTTTACTCATGTATCCCCTAACAGTCGAGGTTAATGTATTATACTATTCTATATTTACATATAATGTATGGTATTACAGACTGTCTTCGTTAATTTTGAATTGAAATATTATTAATCCTGCATCTGTTACATGGTCAGCATTGTTCAAATCCCCACGGGGAGAGAGAATAAGCCAACGAGAGAACCTGGAAACCACCTGAACAGCAAGACCAAGTGACGGTGAATTAAAGGGCCGACAAAGACCACGCGCAGCCACACTTCCCTGAGAAACACACGCCTAAGGTCCACCTAAGGCCCACTGCGCGCGCTTTGGCTCTATTTCAGCCCATCTTCTACATCACATCCATGTTTTGTATAACACCTACATTATACAAAAATTTACCATTTGATTCTAAAGTCATGTATTACTTTATTATTAATTTTTATGCCAGAGTTTCATGCCTCTACTCCAGATTTTCCAAAAAAAATATTTATTTATTTCTAAAGAGGGGCAGGGAGGGAGAAAGAGAGGGAGAGAAACATCCGTGTGTGGTTGCTTCTTGTGTACCCCCTACTGGGAACCTGGCTGGTGACCCAGGCATGTGCCCTGTCTGGGAATTGAACTGGTGACCCTTTGGTTCACAGGCCAGTGCTCAATCCACTGGGCCACACCAACCAGGGCCAAAAAAGGTATTTAAACTTTGGAGATTGTACTCACACAGCTGGAAACTACTAACCTATACTGCTAAATATCATGATACGCAGGTGGGTAGATAAATGAGAACACAGAGTAAATGACTCAAAGGAATGGGTTACTTGAAGATTAGGAGACATAACATCATACTAAGCAAACAGTTATCATTACTTAAAAATTTCTGTGTTAAGATATTCTTGTAAAATATCTTATACTACCTTTACTAGGGCAAACTACCAATAGTTCATAAACATATTACAGTAATAAACGGAACTCAGGGGAAGAAGCTACTTAGAAGAAAAAATTTCCTTCCCTAACACTTTTATTTTCATTATGTAAAATTAGCAAAACACAAGCCTGCGGTATTGGAGAGCTGTTGCCCCTGGCATTATTAGGGAATTAGGTGCTGCCTCATAAGTAAGTTCAGGAAGTATCCAAATCTTAGTTCTTTAAGTGACAAAACTTTTCTCATCCACTATGAACAGAAACTCTTTACAAAGTACCTTACAGGATTATACTGCTTTCTGAGGCAGAGGAACCAGGACCTAAGACAGCCTCTCCTTGATGATGATGACCGTCCTTAACAGCTATTACTAACCTGAGCCATGTCATAATTTTCTCTTTCATTTTTGGCTTTTTATCTTCATTTTGGGGAGATCTATCAGCTCCTTTTCATGGCCGTTATTTGGCATATATCCTCTCTCTACTTCAGATTTGTTAATCTACTGGGGACTGAGAAAACTACTAAACAAACAGTCTTCAAGGGCACCGCACGGGATAAGAACAGACTCTGAGTGGAAGCCCAAGGCTGTATAGGAAAGGCGGAGCATGGCTTTAAGCACTAATGGCTACTGTTGTTGTTTTTCTAATCCAATTTCAGATTTATGGCTGTGCAAGGTTGAGGCTGCAGGAAATCTGACTTCCATGTACGCTACATTTATAGCTATGTTTTCGGGTGGGCTGTCAGAGAGCTTCAGGTTGACTCATTTATTAAAATATTCATTGATATTTTCTGTGGACCAAGCACTGCAGATACAGAGATGAATAAAATATTCTACCTCTCACACAGAGCTTGCAATCTAGCTGGCAAGACAGGCCCCATGAACCGCTAGTTCACTGACGGAAAAGCGAGCCGAGAAGGCGAGAAGGCGTGCAGGGAGAAGGGAAGCGGCATGGCATGCGCCGGGAAGCACAAGGCTCACACACGCCTGGCCCCTTTGCAGACATCACCTGACTGCTGTGGTGTGGGAGGCTCCGGGGGGCAGAGGAGGAGGCAGAAAGGGAGGGGCCCCATCGCTAAGGGCCTTCAGCATGTTGCTGCAAACTTTCTGTCAATAAAAAAGAAATTCGAGGTACATTTGAGCACAAATGGTGACAAGATCATTTATGAATGAGCTTTAGAAAAATAACTCCAATAGCAGGTGTGGCACACAGACTGCCATGGGGCAAACGGGGAAGGGAGACCTGTCAGCAGGCTGCTTTACAGGTCTAGGGAGAAGATGAGGCTTGAGTCAGGCAAATGAGCAAATGGAAGTGACAGATTGAGAAGAGAGGGATTTGAGACTGGAAAGTGGAATCAGCAGGGCTTTTGTTGACTGATTATGCAGGTTCGGGAAGACGGGAGGGTTAAACTGATTCCTGCCTCAAAGGTGGATGACAGGGTAGACTGACAGCATTGAGAAGGCAGGGCAGTCAATGAAACTGACTTTAGTCTTGTTGAGTTTGAGACAGACGCAAGGGGTTAGGCATGGATTGTAACTGGGGATCTGGAGCTCAGGCACAGAGTGAGGCTGAGGGCGCAGACTGAGGGAATGAGTCATCAGCATATCCTGAAGCCCCGTGATGGGAAGCTCCTCCAAGAAAAGGTTTCCTCCCTGATCTTACGTTCTGCCTGTGGTTTTCAGGAGAAAATAATCCCCAAACCTAAGCAGTTGTGGTCAGAGATTTTCTCATTTTGTTAGTGAAACAAATATCAGCATGTTTCTAAATAATTCTAGATGGCAGTGTTATCTAGGCCAAAAGAAAAAAAAAGGAAAACGTGACCTAAAGTGGCAGAATTGTTTTAGAAGTGGCAGAATCATACCCACTTTTTATACAGTGGGTATGATTTATACATGAGCTTCTCACTGGGATTTGACTTCTAATTAAACCCTAATAACATATATTTAGCACCTGTTTCTATAGCTATGAAGCCTCCCACAGGCATGAAGCTGGTTTGGGGAGGAAAACGGGGCAGAAGCAGCTTTTTCCATTTTCTGGAAAACGGTACTGCTCAACAGGCCTTGGTAGTAAAAAGACTCACAGGCCAGATAAAATTTTATGGAGACTTGTAATGATTAATTGGCCCTATATTATCATACAATCTACTGTTGCCCTTTTAAAATGCTCATCCAAATTATAATAATTTTGAGGGCTAATAAGGATAACAGCAGAAGGAAAAGTTGACCTTCCAGAATAAATATCAATTATTATTGTGAGAAAAGTGCCCTTTACTATAATCAGGTTTCCTGAACATCTTTATAAGAAGGAAGGGAGATTACTTCAGAGTTGCTATGCGTGTGGATCGACAGAGCTTGTGGCAAATTAACCTGAATTTACATTTTTTTAAAATACAGAAATGCTGCTTATGAGCCACCTTCCTACAGTCCACAGAACACAATGTACCTATGTTAGCACGGCTCTGTGCCAGTTGACTAATTCCAGAATAAATGCCCGGTAGGCCAGAGCTGAACAGTCTTGGATTTGCCTTTGCCAGAACCTGGAATTCGCTAAGTCAAACCAGTGAAGAAAAGATTTAGAAAACACATACCTTGTGGTTTTTATTGTAAATGAAAAAAATGTACAAAAATAACTCATCTGGTAGAAGATCTTATGTTTTAAGCTAATTTTATTTAATACAATTTAGTATTTTTAAAATTTAATCTTTATTGTATTTTTTCCCATTACTATTTAGTCCCAGAATGTAGTGTTGAGTTCAGTGATAAACTAGAACTTGCACAACTGATGATGGTTCTTAAATCGCCAGGCCTTAGCACTATGAGGAAACACTAAGGACATGTAACTGGGTAAGAGAATAACTGAGCTGACAGGCAGTGAGAGGAGGAGCCTCAAAGAAAAGACAGAAGCAGGACCCACAACTTCAAGGACAGAGCGACAGAAAAAGAAATGAGTTTCGAAATGGTACTGTTTCGTCACATGAGGCATTTTTTTTCTATTCACAATTTTTTGACTTTCTTAGATATTTGAAACAACAAATACCAGGGGGAAAAACATATTAGTAAAGGTAGATAATAAAATCCACTCCATAAAAGAGTTTAAACTGACAGCAGGTAACCTGAATCACGAACCTGAGAGAACTACATTTCCAGATATGGGATTATTAAAGCCTTTGAGATTATCCGGGATTACCAAATCACTTATTTAACAGAAGCACAAGATATGAAGTTGGTTTATTAGTTAAACTTTAAGAACCTCATTCCAAGAGGACCTCAGAGACGATCTACCCCAATCCCCTTGTTTCAGGTGAGGGAACAAGGGCTGGCTTGCTCAGTTATACTCCTGACTAACAGCAGGGATGTGACCTGTCCTCTGGGTCAATGTTTTTCATTACATCACGTTTGATTTTTTTAAAGATTTAATTAATTTATTTTTAGAGAGAGGGAGAGACATATAGTTGTGAGAGAGAAACATTGATTGGTTGCCTCTTCAATGTGCCCCGACTAGGGACCAAACCTGCAATCCAGGCATGTGCCCTGACTAGGAACCAGGCGACCTTTTGCTTTGCAGGACGATGCTCAATCCACTGAGCCACATGGGGCAGGGCCCAAGTCTGATGTTCTTAATCCAGCACCGTGGAGACTTCAAAGTGTCGGGTTACCACAAACGGCAGGTGAGCTGCTGAGACAGTCCCAGGGTCTTCACCTTGAGCTGAAAGGTTTTCAAGCATTCAGCTGCACAGGCCACAGGGAATGAGATACCTCATACAGGACATTTTATAGAGCAGTCTTCTGAAAAGGAATAAACTGCAGAAGCTCAGCACAAGGCAGAACTCCCATCTTCTCTGAACTTTGGGCCAACCGGTAGATTAGCACATCCTAGATCTTTTTTTTTAAAAGAAGTGAAGGACTTTAAAACACTTGAACTCTTGAAAATAACAGTTAGATGGCATAATAACTAGATGTTTGTAAGTAAAGTGAAAGAGTTAAAACTACTTTCGACAGGAGTCAACACTTTGTTTGAAAACTGTACAGTTCGGATCATGACCGACAGCCTGAATAAAGAGCTCATTTGGTTAATGATGGCCCTGGATGATCACATTTCATCCAGGAACATTACAAATTAGTATGTAAAAATATTATATTTCTCAATATCTCTTAAAAAATCCAAGTAAAAGACATGCAAGTTAATAACCTCCCAGTTCTTGCATAAAAAAGGCGCACAATTCAATGACATGAAAAGATGGAAAATAAGACAATTAGACCCACTAATAATTCTGACAGTTCAAAATTTTAATAATTAGAATTATTTCTGAACTTTCTGAGTATCGAAAGGCTGCTTATTACTGATCAGGAAGAACTGTCAGTAAAATCTGAACTTTCTTCAAGTTTGTAAACCCTGTCTCCTATAAAAACCTAAAACATCACATTCAAGTGATAAGAGTCACTCTCTAAAATAATTTTCCATCTTAAGAGCTCTAGGGGAAACACTTAGATTTTTATAATAATTGTATTTTGTCAAAAATAGTTTCAGTCACATGAGTGTTTTTCTGCACATGTGACGACATGTGAAGACTTTCCATGGGCCTGTAGGCTGCTGGAGCCCAGTGAAGCGAACGGCCTTACATGTCAATGTTAACACAGTCAGTCAAGTGGTCGATCAAGAAAATCCTGTACAAGGTTTGCTGTGTTTACTGGGAAAACAAAGTCTTCTTAGCAACTGTTTAAGTAACTCTCACAGACGCAATAGACCTTATTACTGGCCCATGATTAAAAAAATATGTATTGCTAATACTGTATCCTGACTCATCTATTTTCCCATCTGCTAGCAATTCTAACAATACCAAATCTCAACAGAATGGCCAACAACAATAATTTTTTATGGCAATTTTGACGCTGCATTGCCTATAGCGTTTTGTAAGACCTGCCTGTGCCTGCCTCAGACTGGTTTGAGTTGTATGTGGCCTGGAGCAACATACCCTCCCCCCAATAGTCCATTTTAGCTCATGTTTTTACTGTGCTGAACACAGTCTGGTTTGGTTTCACCGAAGACCGTTCTCGGAGGCGGCTGCACTCACTCTACGAACGACAAGAGTGGGAGACGCAACCAAGTCCCAGCGAAAATCCAGTGAGGCCCACGGACGGGTTTAGATGTATGTAAGTAGATGAGGGGCCTCCTGAAGAAAAGACTGGGCAACAGGACTAGTAGGCAGTAAAGTGAGTAAATAAATGCATACTAAACATAAAATAAATAAAACATGTTAAGGCGTTTCCTGATTTCATCAGCGTCACTGAAAATGATACAATGAAATAGCTCTCAAGTTGGCTGAAACTATTATGAAACCCTTACATACACATTCATGATAGGTATTAATAAAATAGTGATCATTGCTGATACCTTATACAATAAAAGCTGAATTCCTCACTGTGTACTCCTTATAAAACGTGCTCCTAAAAGCGGCATTAACAGTAAGTGTACCAGCACAGCCTTCTTCCCCAAAGAGGCACCGTGTACCTATCTGCACGGAGTTACGTCCACATGTGACTCCGTCCTGCGCCGAGTGGCCCCTGCTTTCTGACTGAATCGCTGTGACTATTCTCAGAGTGTAACCGGGAATGGCCACAGAGCATCTGTTTTGGTTGTTTAACCTCAGAGCATCTGCAGTACATTTACAGCATTTAGATTCTATTTTCATTCCCAAACAAAAGGGAAAAAACATTTCTTAGAGATATCAATGGAAGGAGGGAAAAGTGCCAATTATCGATCATTTACAATGAGTTACACACTATCCCAGATCCTAGCAGGCGCGCACTGCCGGCCCCACTTGGCAGGTGAGGGAGCTCAGAGAGACGGAGTGGCCTGGGCTAGGCCACCGAGCTGGAGGAGCCAGTGCAGGCGCTCAGAGGCGACATCAAACCCACGAACGAGGTTTGGCCTGGAGAACACTGCAGGCTGCTTCTTGGGCCTCCCGCGAACTACAGAAGCACTTCAAAACCTAATTATCACATGAAAGTTTTTTTTAGAACAGATTCTCTTTTTAGTAGATCAAAAACCCAGAACCATTACTTAAAAAAAAAAATCTCACTTTTCCTCCCAGTTTGTACCTGGTGAAGTATATTACTTATAAGATATTAATGTTTTAGTTATAGTTGGCCTTATGAAGTAAGCACGTATTTCCTATTTAATCAGCTCTCTAGCAAAATAAACACATTTCTACGCAGTGCTTTGAAGCAGCTGTGATAATCTTATCAATAAAAAGAGCTATGCGGAGACAAAACCAACAAGATACGTCCCCTCGACAACACAAGCGAGACTCGGCCTGGGCCCGCTGACTGTCCCCGGTGCTCAGCTTGGGCAGGGCAGCGACAGGCTGAGGCATTCCTGCAACGATCTCGCCCTGCGGAAATCAGAGCCACCCACCCGTGTGAAGAAGGAATGGGGAGATTTTATCGTGCTCCTCAATGGCAGACGAACACTCATTCCTTTCATGCTTTTCAGTTATTCTAGTAAGCAGTTTTGCCTGCTAAAAATATCAGGAAAAAGTTAATTCACGCATAGCTCTGCTATGTTGTAAACAGCTCTAAAATTCTGAGTAACTTGAAACCGACTAGTAATTAAATCTCTCCAGATCTATTAAGAGGCAGATGAAGAAGTTATATTAGCTTTGACTGATATTTTATTTGTTATTATGAACACTTTGTTTGAATAATTTAAAGCATTGATAAGGCCATAAATGAGGGAATAACAAATTTAGTGGTAACTGCTGAAGTTCACATATGGTTTCTTTAAAAATTAACTATAGCAAAAATAAATAAATAGATAAAAATAAAGATTAACTACAGCAGGACCTTGGAAAACATTACAGTCAATGTCTTTTTGTTATAACATTGATCAGGGAGAAAAAATCGACTGCCGGCCAGGACCACTGTCTGTGTGGTCCCTCCTCCCCTGTCCCACCTGCAGATGAGGTGGGCTGGCGCCCACACTGGTGGGGTCTGAGTGACAGTGGGTGTGTCTGCGACTGGTCCTGCAATGGGGGGGGTCCTGCCCCAGGCTGGTTCCCCCAGTGCCCTGAGCTGCAGGAGGAGACTCCAGCCACCCATGAATCTGAACTGGAAGAAGCGGGTTGGAAAGAATTCCCTGGTTTTTATTAATCTTTTAAATGTATGTAGAGCTCACGTTTATTTTGAAGTTTAATATTAGAAACATTTGGGGTCTTTATTTAGAAGTTTGGTGATGTTTTGTGACCAGAATTTTGCTGTAGAAACTTAACTCTTAGTTATATCAATTAGCATATAGTAAAATTGGTTTCGTTATACGTAGTTTCACATAAAGTTGCAGTTTCCAAGAACCTACTGATATAGTTAAGTAAGGACTTGTACATGATTAGTTATGGAAGATCATAAACATTTTTTAAAAAGTCCTCCAAATATATCTGTAATTAGCTTATTGAGCAGTCAAAGCTCTGTGTGACTATTATATAAACTTTAAAAAGTTTCATTTTTTGCCCCAATCAGTTTTGCAGCTGCGCCATGCCAATTTCTTTGATACACCCCTTAAGGAATCTTAGGCAGATCTCACTGATTTCTCATCACTTTTAGTTAGTAAAAGTCCAGATCAATTACAAACTTCAATTTCATATTTAATATAGGAGGGGGACACACAAAATGCTAAGATTATCTTCTGCAAGGTGGGCCCCTTGTAGTGCAGACTTCCTCTGCTAGGTGAGTATTCTAGGAACCCATCTGTATCAGTGCACCAGCTGGCATTGTTGTGAGAGGCTGCGTTTGGCTTCAGTGAATTCCTTCAAAGACCCTGTAATGTGTTTCCCCGCCCATTTCAGGACGGGTGATTCACAAGTGCACCTGCCCACACTGGCTGAGTGTTCAGCAGTTTTTGACCAAAGACAGCATGACGCCCATGACCCACCCTCCCTATTCACTGGATCTCTCCCCAGGTGAGAGATCTTTCTTTTTTGTTTCTTGGGATGAAAAAAGTCTTCCAAGAGAAACATTTTGCCAATGTGAAATGGTTGAGGCACTAAAAGGCCTCAAAACTGACAAATTCACAAACTGTTCTGAACAGTGGAAAAAACGTCTTGATAGGTGTATTGCATCAAACGGAGAGTACTTTGAAGGTGACTGGAGTTTAAAGATGTAAGATTAAAGAGACAATTTTTTATAAATAAATTCTCATTTTGGGGCATTCCCCCTCATAGATCTTGTCCTGCAGTGGGAAGGGATGATGTTTGTGTCCAGAACCTTCTCCCAAATCTCTTCAAGGTCTAGCTCCTCTGCTGCTGGGAGCTGCGAGGGAGACAGGGCTCTTTTGATGTGAATGGTTACTTGTTATTAGCCAGGCAGGTTTCCCTGGTCTTGCCAGTGGTCTACCCTGGTTGATTACTAGTGGTCCATGTGCAAAGGTGTGTGTGTGTGTGCGTGCACGTGCGTGTGGATTTCCCACAGTGGTAGTGGGTTTTATCCTAATGCTCACTCCTCTTGGAGTGGGGCAGCCCTCCGGGTTGGGGACACTGTCTCTTTTGTCCTAGAAGTCCTGCTGCCAGCCTATGACTTCTGATCTCCGTTTCAGACCCACAGAGATGGCAGAGGTTCTTCCCCACACTTTCCAGGGACCATGAAGATGCAAGGTGCGTTAAGTCCCAGGCTCTTCTTTGTTAGCACACTGGTCCTATGCCATGGTCCTTGGTTATCCTGCAGACCGTGCTACTACCTGTACAAGTCTCCTACCTATAGAGCTCTTTAGAAGAGAAGAAGAAATTTTCTACATCTGTCAATAGATCCTCCAGATTTCCAGGAACTTACTCACTGAGCTCTGTTCTAAGGGCAATGTCAACGTGTTTGCAGGTTCAACCAGCTCAGCCAGCAGCTGGCTGGGACCCAAGAGGCCAGTCTCCCAGGAAGGAGCACCAGTCTCTGTGAACAGCTGTCTGGAAGCCCACTCCCTCCCCTTTCTGACTTTAATCTAAGCAAGGAGCCAGCTACTTTATTCCCCTTCCACTAGACCACTAGAATGTGAATTCCATCAGGAGAGGAACTTTTGTAAACTGATGCATCCCCTATTCCTGGACACTGCCTGCAACATAGCAGGTACCCAATACATATTTACTGAATGAATGAAAAACAGTGGGGCTCTCAGGAAACCCTGGAAGGAGGAATCTGGCTTCAAAGGCTCGTGGCTCTTTAGAATACAGGGCACTCAGCACCTGCTGTGTCCAGCTGGACTTCAGTGCCAGTGTGTGGCAACAGGACACATCCCTTTTGACACCCTGGTATGCACCTGTGGACTCTAAAGAAAAAAGGGCACACACACGTGTGTATGTGTTGCCAAGTAAGTGCATTTGCAACTGAAGTAAAAAAAAACAAAAAAAAGTATCTGGGAAAATCAGGGTATTATCCAGGATACTTCACTGATTTCACTGCAGAGCAGCCCCAGGCCTACTATATGTTTATTCTGCATTCTCGATAATACATGGATATTTTAATCTCTACTCACTTAAAAAAAAAACAGCTTCTGTCAAAACACTCTTTAAAATGGTAATGGATATCCCAGCTCACTCCTTCCGTAAACAGGCAGGAAGGGAGGGCTCTGGGAGGGCAAGTTTCTTCCTCATACCACTGAGCACCGCCGTTCACACAACTGTCTACTGCAGCAATGTCACAACACTTATTCCGACAGTTTAAACTGTGATGATCACACAGATGAGCTACAATTTACATGCCATAAGAATGCAAAATTTACTTTGCCAGATTTATAAAAAAGAGTTTTGAAATAAAATGGAAGTCAACTGAAAGCCAAAAATCATGGAACTCAGATTATAATATATATATATTTTTTGTGAAGCAACCACTACAAATAAATAGGATTCCTAATGCTTTAGGTTTGAGGGATCTAATTCTGTAGTTCTTTCAAAACATCACAGAATAAGAATCATGGGAGTTATTTATAAAGTGATATGAACTCAAAATATAGCAAATGTTCTTAAAAAGCAATAATAAATTTTGATCAAAGTTCTTCATCCTTACTTGCCTCGTTGAGTCTTAGAAAAGAAAATTTACCCAAAAGGAAACATTTTAACATTCTCATTAACTTTAGAATGGCTTAAGTTGTGGCTGAAACAGTATTTTTAATTTCCCAGATATTAGTAGACAAATGTACAAAATCAATGAAAAGCCCATGAAGAGGCTCAGGAATTAAAAGGCTGGGAGGGAAAAGGAAGGGCGGGAGGCGCCTTGCCCCCTTCGATAACAGCCAGTTTCATGGAAACTCAAAACTAAAAGTATCAACTGAGTAAAAAAACGAAAGCGGACAGCTTCTGCCCTTGTCCTTTCATTAGTAATTGTTTTAAAATATATGCACAAATGCTAGTAATCTAAGGTAAAATCAATAGAAAATGAGACTAAGTGAACATAATACTGGCTTATTATTAACTTGTGGAGAAGGCCTCAACTTTCAAATATAAATAGCTCATACTTTCTGGTTTAAGAAGACAATACTGTTTGTGGGTCATATTACCTTGACCGAACAACCAACATACTGTACAAATCACTGAAAATAAAGGTGAGAAGTGTGCTAGTGTCATTTGCAAACCAAAGAGCCTAAAAGTAAAAATTTATTACAAACTGAAATTTTCACACTTAGATGACTATGGTAAATGACCTTTTTAAAAGTCCACAAATGACACCAAAGTGAATTTTTAAAAATTGTTTTTGATGTCAACTAGTTTAATAGGGAACAAGGCATCAAAATTTTATCTAAAATATTGCCTTGTAAAATGAGTATGTTCCCAAATATTCCCAGAATTTTTCAGCACTGAGCTGCCCAAGCTGCCATCTCTCTCGGGGGCAGTAAGACTTTTGGCTTGATCTTCCCTTGAGCCAAACGCCTGCTTTCCGACTGGCTTCAGTGCACTGTGGGCCTGGAGCAGAGGCAGAGAGCGGTGCTTGACAAAGAGCAGCCGAGCTCACTCTGCGTCTACTGGGAAGCAGGAGACTGTGGTCACTAGTGGAAACTTAGGGATCAGAATTTGAGCTCTAGTTTGAATAATATACATTAATACAAAATAGTTCTGCTGGTAAGTCTTTACATTTTATTTTTCGGGATGAAATTTCAGCTCGGCCTTTAAAAAGCCTGATTTTAATAAGATTAAAAAGAAAAATGCATCTTTAATTACTGCCTAAATGAAAGACATATTGTTGGTTTACCTCCTGTGGAAAAGTAACAAAAATGCTATGCGGCTGTTAAATTCAATGTGCTCTTGAGGAACTTTTCCTAAAATGGTGTTGGCAAGTAACTGATACGTGCTGCTATTCAGAGCAGCTATCCACTGGATAATTACTCTGAAACTATTCTGTATTAACATACAATGGCATGCAACTCCCAATCCTGAATAAATGACCAAACAGACCTATAACTAGTACCTGGTGCTGATAGATGCTGGAATTCTCCAAAGCATTCTTAAGCAAGAATATTGTGAGTGAAATTTCCTTTGCCTAATTAGATTCAAAGTAAGATGCAATACCGCAAAGGATAAAGTAATTTTGAAAACTATTGCAGGCAAAGAAATTACCTTCGCACTGACTCATATACTGCAAGCGGGCCCACACAACACCGCCCATTTCCGGTTCCCGTGACATCCCGCCTACTTTCCGTAGGAGCCTCCATCTGAACGCACTTCTTCCTGCTATCGTTCTTCGTTCTTATAACCAACGGGCGTGATCTTGTGATTGCCAGGTCCACCCCCAGCTCTGCTGCCGCCAACCCATACATCTCTTCTGGTCACCCCCAGCTGCTCCCAGATGTGTTCCCTGCCCTCTCTCACCCGACACAGTGGGAGGCCCTTAAGGTACACCACCTTCACTCTCAGGGGCCACCTGCCTGTCAGAGCAGCCAGCTGTGCTGGGCCGTGCTACAAAGGAAGGAAGAGAAGACAATTATGGAAGTTTTGTTTTTAATGAGTAGCCCTTAATGAGTGCCATCCTCAATTACACCACCTAATCTTAAAGAGGGCAGATTTCCTAGGCGGTTTTGCTAGGTTGACAGCAATGGAAGCTTTCCCATTTTCTGCCAAATCTCTGCTCTGAGTACTATTCAAAAATATCATTTGTTGATTATTAAGAAGTGGTGGAGTTTTAATCTTTCAGAGTGACCAAATATTGAATAACTGGTAACTGTGTTACGAAGTCTCTTAAATCCCATTAAGAAATTAACTTGAGCGACAGCAGCAAAAGTGGAAGCTCTATAGAATGAAATAAAGTTAATCCCAAATGCACTGAATTGTAACCCAAGTGACTTCTACATGGGCAGGCCTCTTCTGGAAAGGGCAGGGAGTGAAGGAAAACGCTTTGTTGGCTTCAGGAGTCTAAAGGTTTCTAAAGGAGGGGAACTGGTCCCTAAGTAAGGAGGTGGGCCACTACCAGATCCATGGTACTGGGAACTGAAAACATGAGGCCCTGGGCTCCACCAATAGGATTAGTGGTGCTCCCGAACTCCTCTCACTGGGGCACGAGAGTTTTGCCTCCAAGTGAAGGCAGGGTCATTGGCTATCCAGCACCCTCTGCTGGCCATATTTGGCACCACATATTTTCTTCCTTTTAAGAGCACATAACCTGCTTTCCTTAAAAACAACAACAACAGTACAGTTATTTCAAAACCTTCTTTAGTCAAGGGAGGAAATAGCACTAGGAGTGCTGGGCTACGGCTAGGTGTAAATTTGGCACCTCCGAAAGTACTCTATAAAATGATTCAAAGAGAGAAAATGCTCCTCGGAATAATGTGTTTAAAACCTGAAGCTACTTAAATGAAAAGATCTAGTCAGTACTTAGCTATTTAAAATTTAATTCTTTGAAGCAGTACTTTGCATGCAATATTCTTTTAAATTGTGTTCATATTGTTGTAAATATTATGCACATAATAACTAACATGTTTTAAGTGCTTAGCACTGGCTGGCACTATCCTGTCACCTCATTTAACGGGACATAGTCCTATGAAATGGTTCCATTAATAACACAACTTTTCAGAGCTTAAAATTTCAGAGGTACTAAGAGTTTAAACTTACCCAAGACACTGAGCTACTAAAAGGTGTGGCCAGGATTTGAATCCAAGGTAATCTAATTTCAGAGTTGGCACTTCTAAACATTGTAAGTAGAGGTACACAGGTTATCAGCTATAATAATTTCTTCCCAGAAAAGGAAGGATTTCTTAGAAAGGATTTCTCAGATATTTTAAACTGGACTTAGATCAACATAGAGATGTGTAGGTTAATGATGCTTAAAAGTTAACTAAAACCCTATGCCAATTGAGTATTTATTTCTTAGAATATTTCTTCATATATACCTTATAGCCAGAAGGGGAGTATATAACTGACCACAAGAGCCTGAGATCTAGTATTTTTTAAATCATAATATAATATACTTTACAATTTACAAAGCATGTTTATATATATTGTATCAGATTGACCTCATAATAATTCTGTGAAATGAGACAGATAATTCTGTAAACAGGCATTATTCTTACTTTACAGATAAGATTAATGAGGTTTAGAATGATTAAGTAACTTCATTAAGTAACACCATTTCGTCAAAATCTAAGCTGTCCCAAATGACTGAAAGTAGACTACATTAGCCTGTCTATAATCTTTACCCTCTGTCACACAGAAAATAAAAACGAGAATTTTCATAAGGCAAAATAAAATTTACTTATTCTAGATAATCTGGTTTCACTTTCTCTCTGCATTCTCTACAACAAATAATGCAGCAGTAATTACTACTGCTGAACAGGCAAACATCCACAGGAGGAGGAAATAAAAGTGAGAAAGTGAAAAGTGAGAAAGTGAGAAAACAGTAACAGGCATGAGGTTAAGATGACTATACAAAGTACTCAGCATTTTATAATTCTTTAACTTTGTACAATGCCTTAAAAATTTGTTACTTTTTATAACCTCTAAGAGATAAATGAGAGGCACAATAACCTTTACATGGCAGATCGAGGACATTGCAAAAGTACTTAGAAAGTAAGCCATTACTTTTGTTTAAAAGAAAATAGCCTGTGATTTCAATTACAAGGCAAAGCTTCAATTTCCTTCTGAACACAAAGCACTGCCATTTAGAAACTTCCTGTGGCACCCACCTGCCACACCCGCTGTTCTGGAGGACCCCTGCCTCCCTCCCACGCAGCCCCAGATCGCCCTGGATTGGTCTCAGAAACCCAGCTAGAAAACACGGGACCTACCTTTTCTTACACACCTTCAAATTCTCTCATTTAGCCTTTAGCATCAACACTGAAATACTTTTAAACATCTTGTATCTTAAGCAAACAAACTAAGGAATATAACCCTGCCTTCACTTCCACCTACCCCTCTGGCTGTTACATTTTCATTCTCTTCTCCTGTTGAAAGTCGGCCTGTCAGTCGGGGGTGGAGAACAGTCTCTCCTTCCTAAACTGGTCACCAGGCTTCGCTCACTCCATGCTGCTTCCGAGATGCCCCTCCCCCACGCTCTCCAAACTGCTCTGTTGAGTCATAAAAGTCAATAAATTCTTTTTCCTTTATGTCTTACTTGACCCTCCAAGCTGCACTTTACACTTTGTCCACTCCTTCCTTCTTATTCTTCAGCTCATAGCATTTCACAAGTGCCTAACCAATGCTTGTTGAATAAAGACAGAAATCAGCGTTAGCATACATCCTCAGTCTAACAGCTACTCCTGCCTACCCTTGAAAATCTCCAGTGCTTTTCAGGATCTATAGTTCATCTTGATTCTGTCTAGTTTTGAGGTGGAATTTTGTCTTGGCCAGACACTGTAAAGCTTGAATTCTTAAAAATCAATGGGCAATTTTTTTTTTAAAAAAGAGCTGGCTATCAAGGGTAAAAGAAGAGATATGACTACTTTAGTAGTATCTGCTAATATTAAATATTAACAAAACATGGCTCATCATCACCCAGTCTGTGAACCATCAATAATACATTAATAATAAGAGCCATCTTACATTTCAAAAACCACCATGGAAGCCTGGCTGGTATAGCTCAGTGGATTGAGTGCGGGCCTGCGAACCACAAGATCGCGGTTCGATACCCAGTCAGGGCACATGCCTGGGTTGCAGGCCAGTTCCCAGCAGGGGACACAAGAGGCAACCACACATTGATATTTCTCTCCCTCTCTCCTTCCCTCCCCCTCTAAAGATAAATAAATAAAACCTTTAAAAAAAAACCACCATGGAAGATTCTGTTCACTAATTTATCAGTGTTTATGATCACTATGGCATACTTAAAGAAAAACTTTAATATTATTCATTAAAGATATTACTGTGTTGAAATTCCCTGAAATCAGAGATCATCTATATATCCACATTGGACGAGCAAAAATGTCCTAAGTAGTGTATTAATTAGCTCAATTCTCCAGCTGTAGTAGGGACCTCAGTCCAAATGGCTGGCATCTTACTGTTGGGTAGAGGCTGGAACACTGACCGACTCGCCGGTCCGCCTGCCTGAAAGGCTGTGCTGAGGTGCCAGCATGACGCTGGCCAAAAGCACCACGAACGTGGGCCAGAGGGGAGGCAGAATGCGGAACCCTCACTTGCAGAGAAAAATATGCGGGAGGAGACGGATGGCAGAGACGGCCTGTCTCAGCTGCCCCCAAAAGCCTTTCACTTCTCAAGCACAATGAAGCAGTTATTAGAGGTGACAGCAACAGATCTTTCACCAGATTGCTCTGAAGGCTGCTATTTTTTGGAAAGCAAAAATCAAATGATCAGAAACATTATTCCACAATAAGATGAAATGCCATTTGTTAAAGAACAGACTCCATGTAACATAACACAAATGAAGTCTGAGAAGAAACACCATGCACTTGAAATATTTAAAAATAAAAACAGACAAACCTCTTAAGGAGGTCTTTTAAAACATCATCAGACATCAACATTATGATAAAAATCAGCACCCAGTAGGAAGAAGAGAGGCAAAACGAAACTTTAAGAATCTTGTAAACAGCAGATTCGATAATACCCACCCCCAGCTTATGTCAAATTTGAAACAATGTTCCCGCTCCCCTAGACTTTCTTCCACTTTGTGCCGTCCCCAAGTGGCACCATGGAGGTGGTACTGACTGAATTAACCATGACATCTGGTCATGATTAAGTGTGGTGAGCAGAGCAGCGCCATGTTTTAGCTCATTTAAAGTGAACCATCTAAGACTGTAACGACTATCTGCCCATTAGCTACATGTCAAGGCAAAGGCAGATGAAAACGTCAAAATGTGACAATTATTCCAACATGTACTTAATGTAAGTCAAAAGTTTTTATTAAAAGCATTGGGGGAGAAAAGTCTTACCTCTCACGTGTATTGAACATAACAACACCCTCTATTTTTTCCAGGTAACTTGTCAAAACTAGAAATATGGGGGAAGGTGGGATCCCTGCACTGATTTTCTAGCGGCCATGAGGACTTGGGAGCACCGCAGTCCAGTGCAGAGAGCTTTCCTGCCCCACCAACTCTGATACTGGGCAGATGTGGGGTTACATTGGTTAGGGGATGAAAGGTCAAGGTGAGTGTTGGGAGTAATTACAATTGCAGAGGGCAGTGACAAGAGGTCATTGTAACAGAGCCATACTATATATTTATCAGCAGTCTTAGGGGCAAATATTCTGGTTGTGTTGCCCCCTTATAACTAGGACTTTCATTCCAATAGGAAAGGGGAAAATGGCTGATTCCAGGTGGGAGCAGTGCTGCCTGCCCTCCACCCCCAAACTGAGAACCGACAATCACGTTACTGGCAAGTGCAAAAACACATGAACAGATTTTAGTGTTGCAATAAAACAAAACTCACCCTCAACCCTAATCAATGTGGCAGTTTTAATGACATGAATAATAGATTATGAGTCAAATGATAATTATTCAAAATTGATTTCATTTAAAAAATAACCACAATCAAGACTATTTTTATACAGTCGCCCCCCAAATTTTCTAAGTTCCCTAAACATCTTTAAATTTTATCACTGTTGATGACTTCCCCATCACCCTCCCCACGCATACGCGTCCTTTAGAAGACACGTCTTTGCCCCGCTCCCTGGCAGCCCAGGCCTACCCTAAATGCCTGTGACTGAGGGCGGAGGGTTCCTGTGCTCCTCTCTACAAACTCCTCTCACTGATTCCTCCCCACGAGTCCATTAGTGGCTCATTCCGCTATTTTCCATCCCTGCTCTCCACCAGAAGAACTACTACTCTTGCAGCTCCGACTGCTGGACAGGCTTGGGGAAACTGATCTGGGGGGCGGGTATCAAGTTGCAATGGCTACCTGAGCAAAATGATTACACCAGGGAGAGTGGCCCTAATGAAGGAAGGGAAAAGACACAGGGAAAAGGCTCTAGGAGTCTGTTCCAGGGATTCTCAACCTTGACAATAATGACATTTTGGGTTGGAAGTTCTTCGTGGTGGGTGGCTGTCCTGTACATGGCAGAAGGTTTAACAGCAGCCCTGGCTTCTGCTCCCTGGATACCAGTCGCTGTCCTTAGCTGTGAGAACCAAAAATGTCTCCTGACATTATCAAATGGTTCTTGGAGGGTAAAACCATCTCTGGCTGAGACCCAGTGGTCTACTTGGAGTGTCTCAGGCATAGAGAGTGTAAGAAAACATTAAAGACAGAAAAGGACCTGAATTCAGACCCTTGAGCTATGTGGCAGGGTGAGTTAATGTGAGTTAATTCAATCAGCACCACTTATATGGTGCCACTTGGGGACAGGCACAAAGTGGAAGAAATTCTAGGGGAACAATGAACATTGTTTCGAATTTGACATAAGGTGGGGGGGGTACTGCTGCTGTTTACAAGATTCTAAAGTTTTGTTTGTCTCTCTTCTTCGTATTTGAGGCTGAAAGTGAAATGAGCGTATGTGCAAGAAGCTGGTGGCTCCTGGCAACATGATGCTCCGCTCTCTCTGAACATTACTCAGTGTAGCAGTTAGTTGGGAGTGGGCACAAGGACAAGGGCACTCACTAGAGGTGAGAAGTAAGAGAAATTCAAAAGGAAGATTCCAACCTCAAGGTGCTCCCCACCTGCCTTCTGAAGAGCATTCCAACTTTTACTTGAGGCTCCGGTTTACACAGCCCATCAGGAAGCAGACTGAGATTGGGGCGGGGGCGGGGTGGGGCACTGAGAAGTGGGGAGGCTGCCCCGTAGCTAATCCAAGCTGCAGGCCGACCAGGCTTGTCTTCTGATCAGAGTCAAGAGCTGGAGCAAGAAAGGGCCACGGCCCACCTTTCCAGCTGGCAGAATCCAGAAAGACTCACACGCTCCCCAAAGTTTCCAGAGAGACTTCAGATGACTAAAACAAACCTTAGAAAAGCAAAAGAACGCTTTATTTCTTGACTAGTCATTTATTAAGTTTTGTGACTTGGAGAAAACCATCTGAGTTCTTTCAGTTTCTAAGCCTCTTAAGTAACACGAAAGATTATGCCTCCTTTCACAGGGCTGTTCCGAAGATCACACGAGGCCACTGACACTAACGGCCAAGCGCGAAGGTCGGCACTGCTGGCTCTTGCCCTCCTAACTCTCTTTCTCAGCTCACACGTGTGCACACACCTGTGCCCGCCGCCAGCAGCAGGGCTTTCCTCCCTCTGCTCTCACACCTTCTATTTCCCAGCTTCTGTTACCATCTTGCTCTGGGGCCTTGCTCTCCCGGGTGCTCCTTACCAGGTGGCTGTGGTACCTGCTCCCAGATGCCTCTCAATCCTCTCAGCTCTGGTGACCAAACAGCATGTCAGGGCAGCAATGGGGAGAATGCAGAAGAAAGGATGCCCGTTAGGAAGATGACAAATTTCCTCCTTGTCACTCACTGGTTTACCCTTGGCAGCTCTGGCTGCATCCCCTTGGGTGAAGACATAAAGGAATTTATTTCTGTGTGGTAGTGGAGGCATGCAGTTTGCAGGAAACTTGAGAGGCAGTGAAAGGATTAAAAGGGACATCAGGAGTTCAGCTTTTGGCATGTCAGAGTAAGCTCCTAACAGACTAGGTCCTTCACAGATAACAGCTTTAAACTGTGGACAAAATACAAAACCGACTTCTTGAGGGCTCTGAAGGGTAAACAAAACCACACTTCACCCTCCACGACAGACATGTACAACACTGGGATGTAATCCGAACATTACTTGACTTATCAAGAATCAGGAAAATGTGATCCCATCTCAAAGGAAAACCACTCCACACAGACCAGCTTTGACTCACCCACCCAGAGAAACTGACGGGACTTTAAAGCCGCTGTAATCACTCTCAGTGAGGGGGAGGGAAATCAGCTCACAATGAACGGAAAAATGGGAAATCTCAGCAGAGAAATGGGAAATATAACAAAAAAATCAGGTGGAAAGTTTAAAACCGAAAAGTTAAGTACCTGAGTAAATCTACTGGCTATGCTCGAAAGCAGAATGGAGACGACTAAAACTCTATTGGAAAAGGTCAACAGAAACCATTCAATCTAAAGAAGAGAGGGAAAAGACTGAAAAAATGCATAGAGCTTCAGGGGCCCTTGGAACATTAAATGTTAGATGTTAAAAGGTCTTATAGGAATACTACATCTGGAGTCCCAAAAGGTGGAGGATGAGAAAATGCCGGGGTGGGGGTGGGGGGAGGAGGAATCTGAAGAAACAATAATTGAATATATTACCAAACATTGTAAAAATTTACAGGTTCAGAAAACTTGGCAAGTTCCTAAGGAAGATTAAAACAGCATCAATCACAAAAACCTATACCTATGTTTGCTGAAAACCCAAAATAAAGAAAAAAACTTAAAAGTAGCCAGAGTAAAATGACATAATATATCCCAACTTGTATCATCATAGACTTCTCCTTAGAAAATATGGAGACCAAAGACAAGTGGAAGAACATTTTAAATGTTCTGGAGGGCTGGGGAGTGGGAGGCACACTTCACTTTAAATAAAAAGGCACAGACAGACTAAAACAAATGGATGTAGAAAGATACAGCATGCAAACGGTACACGCAAGAAGGCTGGAGTGGCTATATTAATACTGGTGGAGGAACATACCAACTGTCTAGAAAATAATATAATTTTTAGGAAGAAAACAAAAACACTCACCAAGAACAAGTAAAAATGCTTCTGCAAATGTACCACGGTGATGCACTGGTGAGTAGCTGATAATCTAGGTCACAGGTGGCAAACACGAGGCCCATGGGCCGAATCCGGCCCTCCACCTTGTTTTACCCGGCCCAGTACTTTGTTTCTGCCTGTGGCAGCACTGAGCTCCTTGCCCCTAGTTAAGGAGTAGTTACATTTACAGTCCTAAAATTACATTTGGCCCTTTGAAGGCAACCTTGAGACTGATGCGGTCCCAGTTTGACACCCCTGCTCTAAATGACAACGTCTCCCTGTAACAATCCTGACCAGCACACACAGTTGCTGCAGAGACCACCATGAAATAATCCAACCCTGGCATGCTCTTCACAACTGTCTGCCCATCTGCACAACCTACTAAGTTAGAGATTCTCAATCTGGGAGAAGGATTCAAATTGTTTTTGCATCATAATTGGCTGTGAGAAAAATATATACATGCAAAATTAGGCAAACATGGCAAAATGTTAATATTTGTTGAAACTAGGTGGTAAATGTGTGTTTATTTTGCAGCTTTTAAAAACTTTCCACAATGAAAAAAAGTTGAAAGAAAATTAGCTGGAAGAGCTTTATCTAAAATACTCTCCTTCTCTTTCCTCCATATTTTGATATATTCTTTTCGGGGTAGGGAGATGTCAAAGTACCAGCTATATATTCTGAAAAAGAACCTCACATGGTTTTGATATACATCAACCACTGCTAGAAAAGCCACGTGGATTAAAAAACATCAGAATTTATATTAAAATGTCTATCTTGAGATCATAAATTGTGGGAGTCCTATCAAGTTCTTAAACATCCAAGATAGTGACTTGTCATTCATTCAACAGCTACTCCTTGAAAACCTAGATGACAGATGCAGTGGCAGACAAACTAAGAGAAGTCTCAGCCCACAACCAGCGAAGAGAGACCATAAGCAGTAATACACAGTATCTTGTTGGTGTGGTAGGTGCTAATCAAAACAAAGTAGGGTAAGGAACAGAGTGAGTGGAAAGTGACCTGAAGGAAGTAAGGGGGTATCTGTGAGAAGGAGAGCGTTCCTGACAGTGTCAGCCAAAGCTCTGTCTGCAGAAAAGGGGTAAACTTGACTTGACTTAAAGATCAACAGCAGGACAGCAGAGCTGAAGCTAAGTGAGCAAAGGCAGTGGTAGGAGATGAGGTCAGAGGCATGGCTGGGTGCCAGAACAGGAATGGTCCCACAGACCGTACTAATGACCTCAGGCTTTACTCTGTGTTGGAGAGGTCCTGGTATGTTTTGAGTAGGAGAGTGACAGAGTTTGATCTATATTTAAAGTGAGTCAGCCTGGCTCCAGACCAAAGGACAGCGTATAAGGAGGTAAGAGTGGAAGCGGACAGAACAATCAGATCACTTGGTTGTTGCTGAGTACAACCCACCATGAAGGAAAATACACAGAAAGTGTCTTTTAACTACCCTCTCCCCTTTTCAAGGTCAGGAAAGCACAGAAGGGTAGGGAGTAAATGAATAATTGTCACTAATTACTGAGTCTTAGTTCCCAGTCTCTGTCAGTTTAAGTAACTAAGGGAAATCATTTGGAAAAACTGTTGGCCTGAATACATTTGTATTTTTTTATATAATGAAATAAATTTTATAATCATGTTTCTCCTGTACCTGTTACCTTGTCTTTCCTTACTAAAAAAAAAAATTAAAGTCACTGAAGTGTAACATTTATTCACTTGAAGTTAGTTCCACACATTCCTCACACTTCCCTTGAACTAGCATCAAAGATGAACTTAAAAGGTCACTAAGGAGTTCAAAGTCAAGGCTTCTCCTGCCTGCCCCATCTCAACACTTAAACTGGACGTAAACACATACTGGTGTCGCTCCATCTACAGCATTCACCTTTCCAAGGAGCTCTGAAGGAAAATGCCCGGCAGGAGGATTTTGACATGTGAAGCTTGCAGCTACAATAATACAGCAGTCTTACAGCTCAGTTACTGCTCCCTCAATACAAATAAATTAGGAGAGTTTGAATCCTAAGAGCAATTAAGGTCAAGACTAACCGTTCTCAAGACAATTTTACACAGCTCTTTTAAAATGTTCTTCATTAAATTTAAAATAAGAATGACAAATAAAGAGATAGGTGTTTTTACGAATCCTGTAAAGAAATTATTTAAAGATACAAATGAGGTATACATATAAAATATAACAACTTCTAAATGAGGGCAGGACTGGCAATGCCTATAATGGGGGAGGACTCTTCTGGCATCCCGGTCACTGCATCCCCTTCTGAGATGGCCCTCAGGGGTTAGGTCTCAACATTTGCTGACTCAATGACCAATATTCCAACAGTGCCCCTTTGAGACTCTGCTCACGGCCTCTGACTGCCTGGTGCCTGACTCTGCACAGATGTCACACAGAGAGAAGAATAACTGCCAGCCGCCTCTCGGCAATTCTAGAAGACTTAATGAGCCAAGGGAGCCAGACCTCCATGGTGAGTCAGTCACTCCCTGGGTGGAAGTTATGTTGTTTGTGAGGTGCTGTAACTCAAAGGGTAACAGACTGCTGTACAGCAGTACAAATGGCTATTTCTCGATTCTCCCAAGTGTTTACATTAAAGCTTTCAGGATGACGTACTCACCAAGTAATGAATGGGTCCAATGTTTTACTAAAAGGTTTGAATTTGTTGGAATGAAATTATCAGACAGATATTATGTTACTGCTCTTCTGACTATTAATAGGAGAAAACACTGGTCTTCGAGTACAAATGAGTTCAAGGGAACAGACAGATAAGGAGGGAGCACCCTGACTGAGTCCAGACCTACTACAGTGGCCTGGCCCCATGAACTCCGTGTCTCACTGAGTCTAGTCCAGAGTCTGCTAACTTCAGTTTGCCCAAGCAACGTTAGAATACTGCTCTGGAATGAAAAAATATGAATCTGCTGATGAAATACAATTCAATTCTCAAAAAAATGTGGGGCAATATTAGTTAACATCATTAATATAATATATACGATAACAAACACTTAAATGGATTAGTGAAGTCACAGGCTCTTTAAATAGTTCACACAGGATGGTCATGCTCTCATAAGTTAAAATGGATAAAATTGATTTTTTACACTAGATTAGCTACACAATATTAATCATATAAAATATTTCCCTGTAAGTCTTGGCACAAAAATAGGCCAATGTGTTCTGTTGGGGAGATTTTTTCCCCCAAAGTAAATTTAGATCAGGAAGGAAAACTTTAGAAAGCAATCACAAATTTCAAAATCAATGAATTCAAATTGTTTTTCAGGCAGTGCAGACACAGGCTTGCCAAATGCTGCAGGAAACTGATGTTCAATCTGTCTGGCAGCTGGAACATGTGAGAAAAATTTAGGAACCTTAAAATAACCTAGACTCTGAAGCGTCAACAAACCTTGTCTTAGCAAGACCATTTTCCAGGTTCATAAAAAGGATAAGGAAGTAAGGGGTGGGATAGCCAACTTAATTAAGGGTGTGGTTCATTGGGTATCTTTGACTGGCACTTTCATTTGGGCCTGGGCTCAGAAGAAAGAGTTGACCATCATCAAGACCAGCTGCTCCGTGGCATGGGATTAAATTATCCAAGAAAGACCTCGGGGGTTTGAAAACAGGGTGTGAGGCGGCTCCCAAAAAACTAAGATTCTGGTCAGTGAAAACTAGTCGGTTTCTTACTACCTGTTGAAAACTGCTTCTACTGATATGGCCTTGAACATGAACACAAATGAGAAGATTCAGTTTCCCAAAGCATGTGCCACCATGGCTCAAAGATTTAATACAGTCCACTTTATTCCAACTGCTACATTTTTTCAAAAGGCCCAGGAAACACTTAAAACAAAGAAAATAATTTCTTTTCTACAAAAATTGAGGGTGTGGAGTAAACGCCAAACTTCGCCTTTAAAAATAGTTTCAGGTTGTTGCTAAAGTATCATTAGCACTTTGAACAGAAGCACTAAAATATTTCATGTTACTGTTCATTTAAAAGTACAAAATAGCGCACATTTAATAAAAATTTCAAAAAATTCCAATACGGAAATGTAGCAGTGGAAGTCCACTTCTGACTCTCCATCGCCAGACATACAACTCACCATGGAACACCCATGTCGCACACCTTCTCCAGCACACACGTGTGCACACACGTGCACACAGAGTTTTATAAAAATAGAAGCATTTTTCTGTCCTGCAACCGGTTTTTATTTCACTAGAGAATGCTCTCCATAAAAAGCCTGTGTATCTGTACATACAAACCTATTTTTAATTGCTAAGTTCTTTCATTTGTTTATTCACTCTGCATGTTTCAGGTGTGGCGCTAGGCTGGGCAGGACAACTGCCAGAGAGGAACGGAAGCAACTGCAGGAGCTGCTAATACCGACGGGGAAGGGGACATGTCTGGGGGAGGGAGACTGAAGGTTAGTCGTACAGGGTAGAAAACAGCCAGGCAAAGAGCGAACAGTCCATATCGAATTGGGAATATAAAGACACAAGATTATGAATTTTTTATACCAACATATGTGCTTCCATGTGAATGAACTATTTCATCATATTATACTGTTTGCTTTTTTAAAAACATAAGTATAAAGAAAACAATACTGGAACTAGATTTTCACTGGTATAATAAAGATCAATTAAAAATACTTCACATAGTGGAAAATATAAAATTAAAAAATTTTAGATCTTTTCTTCATATCTGCATATATATACAACACATATATGTGTACAAACTCACATACACAAACAATATACTATAGCATACAGAATACTGCAGGATAAAATACATCTAATCTTTTCTGGTATTCTTGGCAAAAGGAAGCTTAGTCATTTGATTTATGTAGAAGGATTTTATGAACAAATCCAATGCTTTAATGGCAGGCCCGGAGACAACCCACATTCAACTAGTCAATGTGAATTTTACAGAGAACCATTACTGTTGCCCTAGAAGCCAGACTCATCCAGTCTTATGGAGTATTTCTATAAATAAATCATTGCGCAAAGCTCATGAAAATGGTGAGCGGAAGACACGGTCCTTACTTTCAAGGGTTCCAATGTTATCACGGGGACCTATACAGTCACAGACAAGCATAACCCAGAAGCGGAGAACAGAATACACAGAAGAACGAGATTAATTCCAAGGGGAAATCGGACAACATTTAATGGAAGGGACAGGGTTAAGCCGGGTGGAATGTCAACTAGCAAACCAGCCCCACAGAAGCTGGATGCTGCCATGGCCACGTGGACGAGAGTGAAGTGGCAGGATGAGGCTAGAGTTCAGGGTGCACCGTGAAAGCAGGAGTGGAAATAGGCCGGAGAGGTAATGGGGGCAGATTATCAAGTGGAGCAGTTACATACCACACAGTTCGGGTTTTGTCCTACAGGACGGGAGGAGCCATCAAAGATTTCTCAAAGGACCGTGAGATGCTCAGATAATGAAGTATGAGCAGGAATGAAAAAGAAGACACGAACAGGGAGACTGAACAGAGGACTATAAAAGAACTCTAAGGAAGAGGGAATAAATTGTTGATTAAGGACTGTAGCAGTGGAAAGGGGAAGGCACATTTTGGAGGCAGAATGAAAAGGTAAAGAACTTGGGATCCAAAAAGCCCTGGATATGAATTCTGGTTCCTCCACCTACTTGTTTTCTGGCATTAGGCAAGGCTGACTCCTTTAAACTATAGGTTCTCCAATCATGAAGAAGGAATAATGCATCTACCTGTGTAAAAAAAAACTATAAGAGAAACTCTGGAAGTTGAGTAGATAAACCACATCCACACGTTTATTTATTCAACAATGTATAACAATACAAAGAAGAATAAAATGTAGCCCCTATCCGTTTGGGGAAATAGATATATAAACTAAAATTACAATAATATAATGTACTAGAAGGAAGATCAAACACAGGAATACAAAGAAGACAGACTGTGTAAAGGCATTAAAGACTGTGTCAAAAACGGTTGAGAGATTCAAGAAAGTTTTTACAGAGGTGATGTCTGAACCTGGCTACTTACAACTTGGCACTGTTTTATTTTTACCCTGAATCACCAGGTTCTCCACTTTACTGTGTCATACTGTGTATGACACAACTCCTAGGACACTGCGTTATTTGCATTTTAGAGGGTGGACACCAGGAGAAAGTGGTAAAAAAAAAGGTGGGGCAAAGAGAGGAAGGAGAAAGGAAGAAAGGCTGGGGAATATAAAATAGTTTTAGGCAAAGTAACTTTTCAGGAAACAATATTTGAAAGAAAGCCAGATACTATTTAGATTCCCAGTGTGATATAATGTCAAGGGAGCAAAATGCAAATAAGCGAATCTAACGAGTTCTAGGTGGCAGATCAGCAGTTTGTTTTTTCCAGGTGAAGCTGAGTGGAGGTGGCTACTGCCAGCGTCATCGCCCCGCCTGAACGAGCGGTGATTTCACTTCAAGCCACAAATATACACTTTTGTTTAGACTGTTTGCATGCATTTGTCTACTGTGAATCAAAGTAACCTTTCCAGATAAAGAGAAAAACATGGTTGCAAAGATCTGTCCTCAATTCTTTCCTGTATCAGGTAGTTTTTTCTAACTTACTCAACAAAGGTTAACTGAACACTGTAAGGTCCAGTGGGGGGATACAACAGTGAACAGATACAGATCTTGCCAAAGAGAATCTCATCAGAAGGTTCACTACAAGGTAGAAAGTGACACATTCCATGAGAAGTACAGCTAAAACACTACACAGTGTAAAGCAGGGGAAGACTGGGAAGATGAAGGACGTGGCACTGGCAGAGCACAGAGGGGACTGTGCTATGCTATTCATTTGACAAATGCTAATGAGCACATACAACATAAAAGCCACTCACCTAAAACGCAACGAGACTGAGGTGATTCAGCCCAACTCCTTCATTTAATTCACCAGGAGAGGAAAGCCTAGAGATTCAAATGGCTAACTCGTGCACATAAACAGAGCTAAACTTAGAGCTGATATCTCCAAGCTGCAAGTCCAGCCCTTTCTACTATTTTACTGTCTCCTTCAAAATACAACACATTCCCATCCATTTCTGAATGAAGTCTTGTTTGCTGTGAAATGCCTCCTCTACCATTTAGTTTTTTAAATTTGCCTTTACTTTAACCAGTGGCCTTCTCCAGAGATACACAGAACACAGGAAATCCTGTGGCCATATGATCATCATTCACATATACAAAGACAGTCCTCACGTCTCCACTACAATCATTATTTGGGATTCAGTACATCACTACAGTTGGGGAACAGACACTGGAATTAGGTGATTAGTGGATATCAGACCCATGTCCAAAGGTCTTTAGTATTAGGTCCTGTCAAAAGAATCCCTGGGCTCAAAGAGCCAATACTGTTTATTTATACTTTTGGTTTATAGAATTAATAAATAAAAATACTAGCATATTTCACTGGTCCAGTAACTGTGTTCTGGCTGTGTATTGCCAATAATAACCATCCTGACCTTGGTGGCCTAGCAGGGAATGGGATAAGATCGATAGGTCAGGGTTTAAATATTGCAGAAAAGCAGGACTTTAAAATCAAGGACATTTTGGTGTAGACCAATTGACCTGCGAGGGAAATAGGTAGACCCGGGTTTGAACCCCAGCTCAGCACTCACTAGGGGTGTGACCATGGACAAAGTCACTGAATTTATACAGTGTGTGTGCTTGTTTAGAGAAGGGGACAGTTATGTCCTTCATGCCTTCCACAGAATGCGATAGCTAACAATTATGATGGAGAACTGGTATGACTTTGGGTGTAATTATTGAAATACTGGAGTTTCTGTATGTACAAGTAAGCTAGCACTGAATCATTTGAGGGAAAAGTTACAAAACTGAAAAAGATGAGTGTGTGCCCCCCCCAATTTCTCTCCATCTCTGGCACAGACCAGTCAATGAGTGACAGCTGTGAAATACTAAAGACAAGCTAGATAACTGCAGTGTTACTGAGATACAATATGGAAAAACAGTTCCCTATCGTATAAGGCACAAACATGCCTAAAAAAACTAGAGAGACTGTCAACAGTGGAATGCATATACAGTTTATAAATTGTACTGTGTCTTAAATGCATTAAAAGACAGAAAATGGTATAAGGATGACTTTTCTCTGTTCTGAAGTTTTCCTAAACAATGCAGTACAAAGCTGACAGTGTTTCCTAGTTACTCGGGTAGGGTGGGAGGGAGTGGAAAGGAAGAACAGAAGAATTAGAGTTGATTCTTTTCCTACTTCCAAATGTTACAAACCAGCTGGTAATGTTTAGTGGCAATAACCTCATCTGCTAGGCACTGCAACTAATTTCCCATATTTGGGTAGGAAAAACGCATCACGTCTCAAAGAATGATATACTGACAGGGAATTTAATGACGGACTAAAAGGTAGACGTAGAGCTCCCGGACATGAGAAAAAGAGTTAAAACTCACCTAGATGATCCACAGATTGCATACACAGTTTGTGGGAGCAGAGACAGAATGAGTCAGTGCTCTCCAAATAAGGGCCACACTAAGAAATGGAAGATGCAAATGCGGAGAGGTAGGCAGTGCGGTGGACTGGTAGCTGTCTGCCAAAACCTCTTCTATCTAACCATTTGCTCCACAGAAATGACACTTTCGGCTGGGCACATGGCCATGCAGAATACAGGCAACATTTTCTGGTCCCTCTTGCAGCTAGGTGTAGCCATGACACTGCGTATTGGGCAGTTTCCATTCGGCAGCTTCCGGGTACCTTCCTCAAAAGATGGCTGGGGCACGCCCTCTTTCATCCTTCCCTCCATCCTGCTGCCTGGGAGGGAGAGGCCCTGCCTTCAGCCATGAAAGGAGAGCAGCACCCTGGGAATGGTGAGTTTCAAGGAGGGGGTCTCTAGACATGTAAATTCTTTTCAATTTTACTTAATGCTATAAAGAGTACCCTTAAAATTATCTTTTGCACATATTTACTTGCTTAGATTACATTCCTACAGGCAGGTGAAGGACTTAAAAACATTCTAAAGTTTTTGATACATATGGCCAAACTATTCTTCTGAAAGTTTAAATTTACATGTGCTCAGCCCAATATTAGGAGTTACGGTAATCTTAGCATTACCTGGGAAGAAAGCTCTTTTTATATTAAGGGTGTGGATACCGTATTATAAATACTTCTTCCCAATTTATTTACCTTTCAATTTAGTTAATTTTGCTGTTGGGCAAAAACTTCAAATCCTTATGTAGTCAGATGAAACCCCATGAAAGAAGTGGTTCCTGCCTTTACTGTCATACATTTAAAAGCCTTCCCCCATCAAGATTGTACATATATTCCACTAATTTTTCCTATTACGTTTTTACTTTCAGTTGATCTTTAATCCATATGGCATTTCCCCCCACACATTTGGTCTAATTGTACCTATACCAGCTTCAACACATTAGTAACATATCATTAAATATCTCTTTTCCTAATAATTAAACATTCTTTTATTTTATATCGATCTTTAAAAACTAGTATCACCCACTGATTATTGTCATTTTGGAAACTGTTAATACCTGCTCATGAAAGTAATTGATATTACTTTATTTACCTATTTATTTTGCAAAAGTCTGTTTGGTTTATTCCTCCAAGTGAAATTTAGATATGTATTGTCGGGCATCACAAAGAGACAAAAGTACAAATGAAATTTTTGTTGGAATTTTATTAAATGATAGAGAGCAAGTGGGGGGATGTCTGACTTTAAAACATTAATTCTTTCCATCCGCAAATATGAAATGTTTTTCTATTTATTAAATTGTTTTGATGTTCTTTAGTTAGGTTCTATAGTTTGTATAGTTTTATAGTTCACATAAGTTCTATAATTTACTTCATTAGGCAAATTTCTTAAGTATGGCTGTAGATCTTATTTTATATTTGTGTTGTTATAAGTAGGGTCTTTAAAAACACATTTCTCTATTGGTGCTGATATAGAGAAAACACTGATTTTTACATTTATTTTGTAACTGACAATGTTACTCGTATGCTTTTAATAGTGTTCATAAATGTTAACTGATTATCTTGGTTTTTGTAGGTAGGCAGTAATATTTCAATAATATAACAATGGTATTTCTCACTTCTTTCGCATTACTTATACTTGACTTCTTTTTTTGTCATTGCATTAGTTAAAACTTTCAAAAGACTCTAAAATCCTAGTTAATAGAGGAAATGGCTGACACTCTCATCTTTTACTTTCTCAACTTTTTAAAAATATATATTTTATTGATTATGCCATTACAGTTGTCCCATTTCCCCCCTTCATTCCCCTCCACCCTGCACACCCCTCCCCCACCATTCCCCCCCTTTAGTTTATGACCATGTGTCTCAAGTTCTTTAGATTCTATACTTCCCATACTATTCTTGCCCTCCCTCCTATCTATTTTCTACCTACCCTCTATGCTACTTATTTTCTGTACCTTCTCCCCCCTTCTCCTTCTCCCACTCCCCTGTTGCTAACCCTCTGTGTGATCTTCATTTCTATGGTTCTGCTCCTGATCTAGCTGTCCTCTTAGTTTGCTTTTGTTTTAGGTGTGGTTCTTAATAACTGTGAGTTGGCTGTCCTTTCACTATTCATTTTTTTAATCTTCTTTTTCTTAGATCTAAGTCCCTTTAACATTTCATATAATAAGGGCTTGGTGACGATGAACTCCTTGAATTTGATCTTATCTGAGAAGCACTTTATCTGCCCTTCCATTCTAAATGAAAGCTTTGCTGGATAGAGCAATTTTGGTTGTAGGTCTTTGGTTTTCATGACTTGGAATACCTCTTTCCAGCCCCTTCTTGCCTGTAGGGTCTCTTTTGAGAAATCCGTTGCCAGTCAGATGGGAACTCCTTTGTAGGTGACTGTCCCCTTATCTTTTGCTGCTTCTAGGATTCTTTCCTTCATTTTAATCTTGGCTAATGTAATTATAGTGTGCCTTGGTGTGTTCCTTCTTGGGTCCAACTTCTTTGGGACTCTCTGAGCTTCCTGGATTTCCTGGAAGTCTATTTCCTTTGCCAGGCTGGGGAAGTTCTCCTTTATTATTTGTTCAAATAGTAAGTTTCCCACTTGTTGTTCTTCCTCTTCCCCTTTTGGTACCCCTATAATTCAGATGTTGGAATGTTTAAAGATGTCCTGAAGGTTCCTAAGCCTCTCCTCATTTTTTTAAATTCTTGTTTCTAAATCTTTTTCTGTTTGGTCATTTTTTTTCTTCCTTCTGGTCCACTCCCTTGATTTGAGTCCCAGTTTCCTTTCCATCACTATTGGTTTCCTGTCCATTTCTCTTCATTTCAATTAGTTTGGCCTTCATATGTTCCTCTAATTTGTGACTAAAATCAACCAGTTCTGTGAGCATCCTGATCACCAGTGTTTTGAACTGTGCATCTGAAATTTTGGCTATTTCTTGGTCGCTTAGAGTTATTGGCTCTGGGGCTTTGAGTTCTTCTTGAGCCATAATGTTTTGCTCTGTTTGCACCTGTTACGTAGGAGGAGCAGAGCCTTAAGTGTTCACCAGGGTGGGGCCACCCAGGTTGATGGGTTGTGATGCTATATGGGGGGGTGGGGTCAGAGAGGGACAATAGCGTCCCCTCTGCTGCTTCCCGCCGCTGGGGCCTGCAAGGTCCGTCTCACTGCTCTATCCGTCTCACTGCTCGCTCCTTCACCGGTTTATCTGCCCGAGAATGTGCGACTGCGGTCAGCCCTCAGTGAGTCCACCGCCTTGCACCCTCAGTGGGTCTGCCCGCTGCTGCTCCACACCTGGGATCTGCCCACGGCTGCCTGCGCGCCTGGGTTGCATGCCCGAATCAGTCTGGTGGATCTTTCCTGCCCCACCCGGCTCTGCTGCTGGCTTCGCCCCTCTTACCGGTCTGGCTGAAAGGTTCGTTGTTGTCAGACTTCCGTACAGTTCAATTTCCTGTGGTTTGGCTGCGTTTTTGTTGCTAAAACTTTATTGTTTTTAAACTTGGTTGTGTGAGAAGGCACAGTGTTTCCACCTACACCTCCATCTTGGTGGAAGTCCGACTTTCTCAACTTTTTATCTTAGGACATTTTTCTCTTGTGCTGTCTGTAACAGCAGCTGCTATGTGTCAGTTTTTCCACCCCTTTTTATATTCCCCACTACCTCCAATTAGATTATAAATTCCTTGAAGGCAAATACTGTGTTTTAATAATCTTTCAAAAAACTGTAACATCCAGCACAGTGTCTTGCAAAGAGGAAATAAAGCATTCAAATAAAGCACTCAAACCTGCTGGATCACTGGAATCATGTGGGAACTGCTAAAAAAACTGACTGCAAGTTCCACGAACTATTTACAGACTCCAATTCCCTGTTCACGGGGAAAGGGACCTAGATGTTTTAAATGCTTCAGAGGGGAATCTGATGATCCACCAGGTTTGAGAACCACTAGTCTAATATTTCTATCACTCTTTGAGGTTCTATTTCAGAGTCAGCAGTCTGACTTTTAATAAATCTCACTAGATGATTCAGATGCAGGTGGGTTTGGAAATTACCAATCTACACAGTGATTCAGAAAAGGGAAAGGAGTTTTATTTTTTCTTCATGTTTTCCGTAGAGCAATCACTGCCGATAACCACCTGGTGTGTCGTGTTACAACTTCTGTCTTGCTTACATAATAAAACAAACACGAGAGCGTGTGTCTGTGTGTGTGTAGTCTTGTTTGTTTTTTACCAAAACAAGATAATAGCCAACCTATTATTCTGTAATCTGGTAGTTTATTTCTATTTATTTATTTATTTATTTACTTACTTACTTACTTATTAAATTTATGAAGGTGACACTGGTGGTAGCATATTGAAAATGTTACTGCGAAAATTATAATAAATGCTCTCAGGACCACTCAGTATACTTACTGAAAATGAAAACCAAAGATCTGTTTTCTCGTCTATTAAAGACCTAAAAATAGCAATATAAAGATAAATACCATATGATCTCACCTATAAGTGGAACCTAACCAACAAAACAAGCAAGCAAAATATAGAACCAGAAACACTGAAATAAAGAACAAACTGACAGTAAGCAGGGGGCGGGGATAACAGGAGAAAGAAGGGGAAAGGTTGTCAAGGAACGTGTATGAAGGACCCCTGGACAAAGCAAACACTGGGGTGGCACTGAGGGTGGGGGTGGGTAGAAAAATGGAAACAACTGTACTAGAACAATAAAAAATAAAAATGAACAAGTATAGGAACAATTTTGGAAAACTCATTTAGGAGGTTCAAAAACTAGAAGTAAAGCTACCACACCAAAGGACAGATTCATAAACCAAAATAGCATCTCAGAAACTGTGAGAATAATATTAATAGAGGAAGGCTAAAAATGACACATAAAGCCTTCTTTTTTGCACAGCTAATAAACTAATTAAAAACTACCTAAGGAAATCTTGTTACAGATGTTACTTATACTTAGCTATTATTACTCATCTTTTAGATAAAAGCTATTTTTAATACTCATGCAAAATTAAGGCTCAACTGATCTCTGCTTAAGCTTTGACAAAACATAAAAGGGAACACTCAAATGTATCCCTGAAATAAAAACTAACATCAAACTGCTAATAAAAGGGGGAAAAATCAAATTACTAGCTAAGACAGAAAGATTATATTCTAAAAGACTAAGTTATGACTTTGGTAAAATCACAGTACCCATTTGTTATCACTAAAGTTTTGTAAAGTTCCTTCTCCAAAAAGCTTGATAAAACACACTAATGATTATTAAATAGTTCAAATAAATAATTCCAAATTTTCTAATACTGAAAATAAGAAGACACTGTGGGAATGGCAGAGAAGAAAGAAAAGTAAAAATAAAAGCAACAAGCAAAAATAAAATATCTTGCTCTATCAAAAGTGAATCAAACTGCAATTTCTGATGCATTCCACAAGGATCTTTTTATAAAAGCAGGATTCATCAAGAGTTTTAGGTAAATTATGTATTTCTTGCTGTCATGAGTTTGTTAGAAATATATTGAATTCTGTAAAGTTGGAATGAAAGAAAGAACACTGTGAACTAAGTTAATCGAAAAGAGGTGTGAAATTGGAGAAAGACCTAAAAACCAAGTGTAAATAGATGGAAAATAATAATAATTCACAGAGGAATTAGTTTGGAGAAAGGGAACACAACATTCAGTGTGGGTTAAGGGAAGGGATCCTAAAAATAGTGTTTTGTTTCTCTGGTGGAAATGGAATGGATTTTGCGGGTAGGGAAATCAGGAAGACCTATGACAGGGTCTTAGGTCTGAAATTGCTAGATCTCTGGCAAGAGGATTAATAAATGGGAAGGGGAGTAACCTTTAGGTGCTGTCCCCAACTAGACTCCTCTCCCCATCACCAGGCCAGCACCCACCCTTCTGCCCCAGTTTCTCTGACCCAGAATTACACTTCTCCTCCTTCCCATTGAGACTTGGCTTGTCTACCAATGTTCTGGGTCTCATCGACCTTCTTTCCTCAGGGACTTCATTCCACTGATTATCTTTACTCGGTCTTCAAACTCCTGCCATTAGTGCTTTCTTTTCAGCATGTAAAAATCCTGAGTTTGTCATATCTAGTGCTAAAACAAAGTAGAAAGTTTCCTTAACTTTATATTCCCCTTTATCACCTCACAGCTCTCCTTCTGACAAGCCACTCCTAGAAGGATGTCAACTTCTTTCCCTTGATTCACTCCTCAGCCTGAAGCAATCTGGCTTCAGGCCTCACGGTCTCTCTGGGGCTGCTTCACTTAAAAGCAACACTGACCTTCTAAATGTCAAACCCAATCTCCAGTTTTTAGCTCTCATAATTTAATTTTGCAGAAGCTTTTTACACATTCACCTCCTCTTTTCTTTGAAAAGCTTCCATCCTCAATATCTAAAATTTCACGTTCCTTCTTCTGTTGATATTCCACAGGGACATATCTCAGTCCCTCTGTTATTATTCTCCCTCTATATTCATGACTTCTATTACACTGGTTAAAAAATGACCCACAGTTCCAAATCTCTAGTCCAGATAGATGTTTCTGTGGCACTCCCTTTGTGGTTATGTCTAAAAAAACAGGTATTTCTGAATAGTTAGCTAAGGGCTAAGTCATCACATTCCCCCTTAAGTCACTATTCCTTAATGCAGCGAATGGAACCATCACTCACCTAGTTGTTCAAATAAAACATCTGGAAATCATCTGAGATTCTTTCCTCTCCTCCCAGATCTAATCATGAAGGACTAGAGATCCTTTCAAACTGTCCCTTTTCCACCCATTCCAGTGCCTTCATTCATCTTTCATTTGGACTATGTTACACTGCAACTATCTCCTTAAAGATGGCTCTACCTCTAATAGCAAACCCTTGCTATCTAGTTTCTACAGATCAGTTTATTGTACTTTTTCAGGGGTTCTCAGTTACCCAGCTAAACTCTCAACTTGTCTGTATGGCACAAATGTACCCACCCCTCTCCTTACGCATTCCCAGCACTTCCCGACTTAACGTTAGGCTCCAGTTAACACTGAACATGCCATCCCACGCCCGATTCTTCTTGTCCACACTATGACATTATCTTTTCACTTGTCTGCTTGGTACGTTCTTACCCATTTCTAGGCATCTGTTCAAATGTTAACTCTTAAAACAGCAGCCCCTTTATCAGATAGACTCTGGTGGTCTTTGTACATTCTCAATTGCAGTTTTGAAGATTCTTCCACTATACAATGACCTTATCGCATTGTAATTGTTTGCATGGGCATCTTAACTACCTAACTGGCTTAGATTAGGAAATTAAAAATAGGTCTTATACCTCAGATCAATAGTTACTGAACTATTCTCCTAACTTAAAAATTTTTATAACAACATATGCCCAGAAAAAAGGTTTTTAAATTAATTTACACTATTTCAGAATAAAGAATAAGAGATTACTTATTATTTTTGTTTTACCATTGCCTAGTACAGTGTCCAGGAAGAGATTAGATTTTTAATACATGTATTATTTTGATTTCAATCTATTTTAAATTATAGATCTGTAGCATTTACCTAGCAACTATTTCACTGAACAAATATTGTTTGAGCAACTATTATTAGTCCAACCACCCGTGCTGCTAGGATACAGCGCTGAGCCCAGCAGTCGTGACGGGCGGTGATGCTGGAGCTGGGGGAACTGAGAGCAGAGAGCTGGAGAGGCACCAGGAGCCACATTGTGAAGGGATTTCCAAACCAAGTTTAGGGTCAGTGCTTCCAGTAACCAATTCTAGTTTTCTCCATAAATCAAACCACAAAATAAAACACCTGTTTTCTAAAAGCACCACATTCCTGAATCACAAAAAGAAAAACCATTCTAACTAAAACTCTTCCCAGACTTCCCATCCCATGGCTCCACGGTGACTAAGCTATGAGGAAATAGATTGAACCAGAGATGTTTTCCTTGCACATCTCCAGGGTGTGTGAACATGAAAACAACTGAGACTCAGAACTCTCAAAAGTTATCAACGGTTTAATTGTGAACTCAGTATGCCAAGCAACATAATAAATGTTCACTTTTGAAGCCGAAGGATTATGGTTTACCTTTTTATTTGGGATAGAAGATTAGATTCTAATCTTTTTTTGGTTTTCCATTTAGATGAGCACAGGTACCTTTTTCTGAAAGTCTGTGAATACTTTCATTTAAAAGCCACGGACGAACCTAGAGCAGCTCTGACCATGCAAAACGTTTTATAAATAGTTCCATGTGCTCTGCTCATCTGGAGTCTCACTGGAGATGGATAATGACCCTGTATTTTGTACTCATTTACTGAGAATTAGCCAAACCTTCTGTTTTTAATTACATACTTAATTCACCTAGCATGGTCTAATTACAGAAAACAAAACATCATTTAAACAAAAGGTGGCCTTGAACTTAATCTATCAAAACACCAGTTAGTTTTAAAGTTTTCAGTTCTCAACAAACTGCCAAGACATGCAATAGCAATTTTCCAAATGTGATCATATGCTTTTATAGCAACAGATTTACTACAAAATCAAACATCTGTATATACTAGTACTTTGAAAACTCAAATTGTTGTCTCACTATTAATGCAAATCTGCTTAAACTTTGATAGACCTAAAAATCTTAAAGCTAAAGCACTACACAATGATTTTTAAGTATCCAAGATCACTGTGGCCTTGAAATGACAAGTTAACATAACTGTGGCTACTTATCTACAAAGTAGTCCAAACTCTAAACACTCATGTGTGGAACTTTTCCCAACTCCCCCCAGAGTAGTTAGTCCTTCTCCTCTGTGCTACCATAGCACCTTACGTATCTCCCTATCACAGTATTGATGATGTCCGATTGTGTGGCTGGTTTAAAGATCTGTCCCCTAACTAGACAGCAAAGCTTCGTGAAGGTGAGTTCCTGGTTTTTCTCTCTGTACCCCCAACACGGGGCACAGTGCCAGGCACAGGGCCGAGTCCTGTGTACATGGTGCATGTCTGCTGAATTGATTTAAACACAATATAGTAAAACTATCTCTGTTTGTGAACAACATGATCTTATACGTGGAAAATCCTAAGAAATCCACAAAATGCTACAACTAAGGAATGAGTTCAAAGGTTTGCAGAATACAAGGTCAATATACATAATGAATTGCGTTTCCATATGGTAGCAATGAGAAAACCAAAAATGAAATCGAGAAAAACAATTCCATTTACAATAACATCAAAAAATAAAATATTGGGGGATAAATTTCACAAAAGTAGTATAAAACTTATACTATGAAAACTACGAAACATTACTGAAAGAAATTAAAGAAGATATCCCATGTTTATAGGCTGGAAGACTTAATACTGTTAACATGTAGCTATTGTTAACATGTAACATGTAAATACTCCCCAAATTGGTCTACAGAATCTAGAGATTCAATCCTTACCAAATCTCAGCTGACTTCTTTGCAAAAACTGACAAGGTAATCCTAAAATTCATTTGGAAATTCAGGAAATTCAAAAAAGCCAAAACATACCATGGAATATTATTCAGCTTTTGAAAGGAAGGGCATCCTGTCACAAGCTACAATAGTGATGAACGCTGAGGACATTGTGCTAAGTGAAGCGAGGCAGTCACACAAAGACAAATACTCTATGACTGAGGAACTGTCAAGCTGTTTCCCAAAGCCTCTGCACTTATACACGGTATCTGCAGTAGTGGAATTTGCAGAAACAGAAAGTAGACTAGTGGTAACTGGGAGCTACGAAGAGTGAGGAATAGAAGTCGTTTAATGGGTGTAGAGTTTCAGTTTTGCGAGGGGAAAAGAGTTCTAGAGGTGGGCTGCACAACAATCAAATGGGCTGAACACTACCGATCCGCACATTTACCAGTGGTTAAGATGCTATTTTTTTACCGAAATTTTTTAAAAAGCCAAAACAATCTTGGAAAAGAACAATTAAGTGGAAGGACAAACCACACTTCCTGATTTTAAAACTTACTACAGAGCTACCGTAATCAAGATAGTACCGTGGCACTGGCGGGAGAACAGGCGTATGCAGGCTGGGGCAGAAGTACGTTCACAGTTGTGAGTATGGGAGACACAGAGTTTATTCCTGTACTACTGTTTATCAATTATTGTATTATTTTTCATATGTACAACTACAAAAACCTACTTTTGCACCCCACCTCCCACATTTTTTATTACGGCCGCCCTAGTGGATGTCAAGCGGCATCTCAGTACGATTTTTGTCTGTATTTCTCCAATGGCTACTGATTATCTTTTCGCTTGCTTATTTCCCATTTGCATATATTCTTTGGAGAAATATCTACTCAGATCCTTTGCCAAATTTTTAACTGGGCTCTTAGTATTTTTACTGAGTTATAAATATGAGTTCTTTACATACTCTACATCAAGTTGCACATCAGATGTATGGTTTGCAGGTATCTTCTTCCATCCTGCGGTTGTCTTTTCACTGTTGTTCTGGGGTCCTTTGAAGTAAAAAAGCTTCTAATTTTGATAAGGTCCAGGTTTGTCACTGGTCTGGGTTTTGTAGTGTTGTTGTTGCTGTTTTGCTTGTGCTTTTGGTGACACATCTAAGAAACTATTGCCTCATCCAAGGTCATGTAGGTTCACACTTAGGTTTACTTCTAAGAGCCTTATAGTTCTGGCTCTGACATTTAGGTCTCTGATGCATTTGAATTAATTTTTACATAAAACCTACTTCTGTCCCACCTGCATGGAAAACAGCAAGTGAAAGGAGGATGTGGATAAACTGGAACCATCATACACTGATGGTTCTTCAAAAGGTTAAACCTACCACTACCATATGACCCAGCAATTCCATTCCTAGTTATATTCCGAGAGAAATGAAGCCATGTGTCTATTCAAACATTTGTACAAAATTTTTCACAGAAGCATTATTTGTAATTAAAAGGCGGAGTGATCTAACTGCCCATCAATTGATAAATGGATTAACAAAATGTGGCAGATTAGAATATTTTTACAAATATCCTATTTGTAAAATACAGTATTATTCAACTATAAACAAGAATGAAGGTCTGATACATGCTATAATGTGGATGGACCTAGAAAACATGCTAACTAAAGACACCAGACACAAAAATCCTCCTATCACATTTCCATTTAGATGAAATGCCTAGAATAGGCAAATTTGTAGATTTAAGATTAAAGGTAAAATTAGTGATTGCCTACACGTGGGGCTAGGGGTGCTGGTTTCTTTTTAGGGTAAGTAAAAGTGTCCTAAAATTGCGGTGATGGATGTCTAACTCTGTGAATACACTAAATGTCATTGAATTATACACTTTAAATGAGTGAATTGTGAATTAGATCTCAATAAAGCTGTTAAAAACACACAATGTTTAGAATATTATATGACTAAAACGTGTTTCAGGGAAAGCAGCAAAAGATGATGTGAAAGTACATGAAACAAATCACAACAACAGAATATGCAAAATGCTCACAGAGAAAATGGTAGCAG
This sequence comes from Artibeus jamaicensis, assembly GCF_021234435.1. Taxonomy (NCBI): domain Eukaryota; kingdom Metazoa; phylum Chordata; class Mammalia; order Chiroptera; family Phyllostomidae; genus Artibeus; species Artibeus jamaicensis. The sequence continues at coordinate 28,732,589 of NW_026522059.1, read as the reverse complement.
CAACTACAAAGAAAAGTAGCCACTGAATAGGAGAGGCCACAAGACTGTCATGAGGTACTCTCAGCTTAGTGAAATGAAAAACCAGGTGTGATTCCAGTAAAGAGAAAGCTAGAGAACTAAAAGAGAATTCACAAAAGAGTAAGCCTAGCAGTAGGTAAAAAAGATGAGAAGGAACAGCCATAAGAGCTAAGGTGTAGAAAGGCAATTAGGGAGAGCTATGGCTTAAATGGTATTTTTAAAAATATATTTCAAAATTTCCCAAATCTTATTCTTCTATAATTCCTGTGTGAAGATCCCATCTGAATCAGGGACAGAGAAAATGCCTGTTATCACGTTCTAGCGTGGCTTGGGCAGGAAGAGAAGAGGCAACCTCTAAGTTAAATGCAAATAAGAAGAGATTCCAGAAACTATTGGGTTGGCCAAAAAGTTCATTGATTTTTTTTTTTATATTATGGTGCTAGTAGTGCTTAGTTGTCTTTAACTTCATCTGAAACAATTTTGTCAGATTGTATTGTGACAGCTGTCATATCAGCATGTATTAAAAATTATCAAAATTGGTGAATTTTTGTGTAGCCATTCTAATATTCAAAATGAAAGAAAATATGCAACACTTTTGGCACATTATGCTTTATTATTTCAAGAAAGGTAAAAATGCACCTGAACTGCAGAAAGATTTGTGCAGTATATGGAGAAGGTGCTGCGACTGACTGAATGTGTCAAAAGTGGTTTGCAAAGTTTTGTGGTGCTATTGACATTCTTGGCCAAAGAATTCTCTGCTGTGGGGCTGTCTTATGCACTGGAAGGTGTTCAGCAGCACCCCGGCCTCAACCCACTAGGAGCCAATAGCAGCAGACAGCCAACATACTCAAAATATCCAAATCAATAAAGCTATTGGTGAAAATGAAAATGTGTCTTTTATGGAAAAAACCAACCGGACTTTTAGGCCAACCCAAGAGTACTTACGTTCCATTCTGGAGTCACATGGCACCTCCATTGCGAGTGATAAACAGGAGAAGTGAAAACCCTCACTGAGGTCAGTACCACACAAAGCATGACATGGCCCTGCTTATCAAGAGATTTTGTTCATAAATTATTATGTCATATTGCTGTAATTTTTCTTTATCATCATTTGGACCACTGGGAAGAGACGAGGAACATTTTATTGGAAGCTGGAGGAAAGATGATTCTTGTTATATAGTGGCAGAAAATTTAGCTGAATTGTGTCCTGCAGTTATGCGGAAAGCAGAACTTGTAAGTGATGTTATTTAGCTGAGGAAATTTCCAAGCAAAGTACTGAAGGTATACTCTGATTCCTTTTGCAGCTTATAATAAATTGTAAGAAGAAAGAGACTGGGGAAAAGAACTGAACAAAAATCTAAGCACAAAACAAAACAAAACAAAGCAAAACGATAAACCCAGTACTTGATGATTTGGGAAATTCTCAGCCTATGCAGGTTTCAAAAGATGTTCAAATTAGGAGATGCACATTAGGAAAGCATACTCTAGCAAGAAGATCAAGGGTGTGTGCCTGGACATTCTGCTATTGCTGAAGAGCTTAGGTGCGTGACATGGATCTCCTCAACTGTCTTACCATATGGGCCATGAATAGAGAGGAAGGATTGTCTAGGACAGATCTGTGGAGAACCTTCTTTTCTAATGGTGTAGATCCCTGTAACGTACACAGGAGACCTACAAGGTTTTTGAGAATGCTGTATGAGCACAAGCACTGCCTACTCAGACTGAAAGTGACAAGGATAGGATAAAATAAAGGAATGCTGTGGACTCCCCAGATCTACTACTTAGCTACAAATATGTGTTACCCTTCAAGAAAAGAAAGGGTGACTCAAAGGGTGGAGTATTCAAGCCAGATGGCAGAGCCTCAAACCAGAGAAGCGTAATGGAATTTTCATTACTAGATTTCAAAGTCGCTTGGCACCAGTTGACTGATTCTTTCCTTCTATCCATCTTCTCCATTTTGTAGTATCTCTAACTATTATACTCTTCCTGTCCCACTATTGTATTTTGGGGGTAGATACCTTGTTTTCTTACTTAATAGTTCCTCAATGGAGTTACTAGATCTAGATGATGAGATTCTGGATTTATGAACTGATAATATTTAGATGAGATTCTTAACTTTCACTTGATGCTGCAGTGGGTTGAGACTTTGGGAGATGTTGGGCTAGGGTCGCTGTATTTACACGTAAAATCTGACCCACTCTTCTACCTCCAGTGCTATCTGTGTGGACGACTGTAACAGCTTTCTAAGTAGTCTCTCTGCTTCCACTCCTGTTCCACTAGATTGATTCTCAAATGTGGCCAGAGGAAACTCTTTAAAGTCAGTCAGTTACCAATCAAATATTTCTCTTAGAATGAATGCCAAAACCCTCACAATTCCTTCAAGAACCTACCATTGGCCCACCACCCCCACTTCCCCACCCTGTTCTCTGATTTTATCTTCTTAGGATAAGATCTTCGTTCACTCAGCTTCCCCAAACAAGTGTGTCACTGTGCTGTTCCCCAACACACCAAAGGAGGCTTTTATTTCAGAGTCTTTGCAATGGCTGGTCACTCTACTTGGAATGTTCTTCCAAATATTCCTGTGGCTCACTCCCTGCTTGGTCCTTTACCTCTTTCAAGTCTTTACTCAAATGTCACTTTCTCAATGAAGCTTTCCCCAACAATTTTATTCAAAATTACATACACCGCCCCCCCCACCCCCCCAGTCCAACACTGGCCTCATCTCTTAGCTGGCTTATTTGTCTTCTATCACACTCTATAATTTACAGATTCATTGTGGTCATTGACTGTTTCCTCCATTACAATGTAAGCTCTGTGAGAGTAGAGATTTTTGTCTGCTGTATTGATTGATTTATAAATAGTATCTAGAACAATATCAGGCACATACTAGTCATTTTTGGCTATTCTTAATCCCTTGCAGTCCCATATAAAATTTAGAATCAACATGTCAAATTCTACAAAAGTCACTGTGATATTTATGAATGAATGACCAATTGTAAAAAGTGGATCAGCACCACCACCTACCAAAAAATAAAGACAAAACATAGCCAAGTAGTTCCATATCCTTGGAAGCTTTTCACTGCTTATAAATATATACCCTAATTCCATATCCCTATATTTTGAACTGTGAGGCTCCATTTACATGAGAACTTTTTCAATTAACCACAGTTCAACTGATCAAGCCCTCATTGTTTGTCAACTTGATAGTTGGAAATCCACTATACAGAGGGTGGACTATATTTATAGTATGTGAATTACAGCTCAATAAAGTTGTTATAAAATTTAAAAAATAGTTGTGGCTGATAGTTTTAGATTAATTAAGAACAAAATAATTTAGAAAAAATATTATGAGAAAATGAATTTAAAATAAAGTCCTCAAGACTAAGAATTACTATCACAATTGGACAGAAATTAGGTAAGAAAAATTAGTGGTACACATATTCTAAAAAGCTTTCCAATAAATATTTTAACCATATGGTCATGATCTCTTTTAAAATGCAAAAGAATCAGTCAAGTTCAAGTAAAAAAACTAGTGATGTATTCTTATATGCTTTATAAAATGAGTAAACAAAAGCTCAGGGAAATTGGTCTAAAAAAATAAAAACCTTCCCAAAACCCATCCCAAATTTGCCCAATCAAGTCTTTTCCTAATCACCTACCTTAGACTTTTTTTAATCTTAGAAGTTTGTTTAACGATCTAACCTGAAATTTAGCCTATGATGAAAGGGAACTTGGAAAAAAGTAAAATAATTACAGGAACAAAATACTTTTCCTTCTCTTCATTTGGATAAAATATGTTTAGACAGGATTCTATAGCAATTTCTTAGGCTGTTTTCTAAGGTTTTTCCTAAGTACTCACTCGTAAGGCTGGCACATCAATATAAATTTTATTTTAGTTTTAAGCCTTTTTAAATGACACATATAATTTAGGACCATATTTTCAAATTGAGGTTAGGGGTGTGTGTGTGTATAAAATGTATATTCATTTAAAAATCTAATTCATAGCATTTACAATATTTAGGCTATTTAAGCTACGCTGTGAATCTTGTGTTCACTTAGGTGGTATGTTTCTTGAAAGCCTCATCTTACATAGTTACCACTTCTTTTTAGATTTATTGTGACAATGAATTCAGGAAGTATATTCGTATGTAAATACCATCCACTTTCCCTGTGATATATTATCAATCTAAACACAGAAATAGAACCTGATTAGAAAAGTCCAATTGTTTTAAAAGTACTTCTCCTGTCATTGAAGGCTGGTTTTATTTTGTTGATACTTATTTTAAATATTAAAATAAATCAAGTTATAAAATAAAGGTGACTTTACAGAAATATGCATTTAACTTAGAGAATATGCATTAATTACATTGTTAAAGCAAAACTGATACACATGAAATGTTTAAGCATTTAGTTATGAAACAGAAACTTTTAAAAAAACCTATGTATTTATTTTAAAATAGTGTATAGCTTTCAAAGTGGATGCATTTTTTAACCTTTCAGAATAATAACCATAAATAGAGATGCTATTGTTTTGCCTAATTTTTCTAAGCTCCTTCATATGAATTTTGTTCATTTTCATAGTTAAACCTTGAGACTCAACTTTTGTGAAGTGACAAATTGAGAAATATTAGTATTACCTTGGAGACAAAAGGTAAGTATAATCTTTGAAGTCTCACAGAATTCTAGATGGTATGAACTAGAGCTAAATAAATACGTGCCATATGTGGTCAGTATCCACTTAATATTTTATTAGCATAAAGCTAAAAACTTCACAGCAAAAGTTGGTAAAAGAAGACTTGAGTTTACCTTATTTAAATTCCTCTCAAAGAAACTTAAAACTAAATCTTCAAGTATATGATCTATAAGAATTATCAGCCTGGTCCACGATTCATTGGTTCTATGTAACTGAGGCCACCAGAAATTCTGTAATCAGAGATAGCATGAATTCTGAATATTGGCCAAACATTGCTGTGTAGTCAAAAATAACTTCACTTAAAATTTCCCATTTTCAGTTTTATGTTGTTATTTTTGAGCCACTGATTCTACAACAATCAGATTTTTCAGATCAGTGGGTCTGGTCAATTTATGTACGGGTGGAATAATTAAGTGTTCATATGCGGTCTGGGGGCTCCTCTGGGGCAGCAACTTGTTAAAATATGAGTGCACAGCATGTATGCAATTATAAGAGCATGGCATATAGCAAGGACATAAAAAATGTTCCCTGGATAAATGATGAAGGAACTAAAATATTTCTATAGATAGGAACATGAAATGCTCTAAAATAAGAATGCTGATTGGGAGTTTCTGGCTGCCCCTGAATTGAAGACTAATTCAGAAAAGACAAAGACACACAAGCACCCCTACCCTCCAAACAGCCACGCACCAAATGGTGCCAAACCACTGCGCCTCAGTTTACTAAGGATTGTAGAAGGAGCCCCAGGTCTCCCAGTCAGGAGACGGTGAATCAGGAGCACAGGTGCAGTGTTTATGAGAGTTTCCTCACTCACACCAAGCTGGGAAGCACCAAGATATTCCATCATAGACATTGTGGGTCCCTGCAAGAAGGGAAGATGGGCCCTTCACTCCCAGCTGACTGAGTACTAAACAGGGGACCTGCAAACTTGTGTGGTGCTGCCACCAGAAAAGAATTTAGCCGGGTGAAAATGTTCTTACAAGACCTAACAAATGCCCTGGAAGTGTGTAAGGGTGGGGAAAAACTATTTCTGTCCATGGGAGGCTCGACGGAGCAGCCTGCACCTGCAGACATAAATGGGCCACAGAAATAATAAAATAAATGGGAAGGAGAGAATGGGAAATACCTCTCACCTACCCACTCATTCCCTGAGGCCCTACAAACAGAACATCATCAATTCCCATGGCTCCATGTAAGAAAACACAGATTAAAGGAAGAAAGCAGGCTGATGGTCAAGTGCATCCAATGACCTACCTGGAGAGGAGTTTAAATTGTTGGAAGAGAAAGGAGATGAGCTGTCCATTTCTAAAGGAGGGTTCAGTGAGAAAGGAAGTCAGGATACGGCAAACTGTCCCAGAAAACCACACATACTGTCCATATGAGAACCACATCAGCCCAGACATTCTGCAGCAGTTGGAACCGGAGTGTGCCAGAGCAGGACGCACCGTCTTCAGATGGCCAGACTCAGAAGATGAGCTCCGTCTCTCCTGTAACCTACCCCTCACCCCGGCCCACTCCCCGTCCCCACCTTTTAGACCCAGGAGAGGGAACTACCCTCTCCCAACTACCTTAAACTACGTAGGTGGCCTTCCCTGAGATGTAGGGTAGGGAATAATCAGGTGAGATTTAAGTAAAAGTTGAGATTAAAATGTTAAACTTGTCACTAAGGAAAAGTGACCAGAAAGACGTAGCATTTATCCATAGTTAAGGGACAGAAATGGGAGCTTGGAGACTGCATGGTTCAAAATGGGTTTGGAGGAAAGGTTTCAGGTTTATCCCCAAAGAGTTCTGGCAGTTTAAACAGTGCTTACATACTTATATAGCCGATACACACCCAATTTTTAAAAAACCAAAATGTCACCCATAGTAAATTCTCAAGTGACAGCTGCTACTTGCCTGCCGAAGCCTGATTCAACTGACACCCACAGCTAGATAAAGCCAGTCTCCTCTGTCCACAGCTCCTCTGTCCACCTTAAGTTTGGAATTCCCTGTCTCTCTGGGTGATCGCTTGCATCCTTTTCAAGCCAAATATTCGCAATTTCATTGCATCATCCTATGTTTTAGGTTACTTAGTAGATTTTTATGTCCCACAGACATCACAGACTTAATACACCCCCTCCATACCTTACCTCCAAACCTTTTTTTCTCTTCCTTTTCTATTTCGTATCTTATTCAATGGCAACACCATCCATCTAATCCTCTAAATCAATAAACTTCTTCACCCTAATCCCCTGCTCAGAACTGGTTATTATATCTAATGTACTCTACGGGACTTCTTAAACAGAGGTAGCCTCTCTTCCCTAATTCCACTATCTTTGCCTTATCAGCTCAGATAATGTCAATAGTCTTTAGTCTAGTCCTCCTAGGTCTCCATTCCCTCCAATTCCAGTCTATGCTTCCCTTGGACACTAAAAAGTCTGATAAGCTACTTTCCTGATAAAAATGTTGCACTAGCTATCTGCTGACCACAGGATTAAGGCTAAACTTCAGCTTGACAATCAAGGCCTTCACAAACTAGCTCACTCTTGGACCAGAATCAGTATTACTCTGTTCAGTGGGCATTATCTCCTTTAGGACCTATTCTCAGGGGAGGTGTGCAGAAAAGCCTTCCATGTGGGCTTCGTCAGCTCACCTTGATCCTGCATATCTGCCTGGCCCATGTTTGAACCCCTATTTTATTCTAATGGTTCCAGTTTGGGTTCTGTGCCATGATTTACCTGTCTCCTCTTTCTCTGGATTTAATAGCTTTATCTCATGACTCAGACTAACCTCTTCACTAAAGGCTTAGTACAGTAAGTTGTTAAATTACAGGGCAAACTCTAAAGTTTTATTTCCTAGGTTCGAATTTGGCTCTGCCACCTTGAAGCTAGGAGACTTTGACCCCCAAACTTAATCTTTCTGTGCCTTAGTTTCCTCAGTTGTAAAAAAAGAAGGGGGTGGTGGTGTGGAGTAATAATATGATCATCAAAGAATCTTCGTGGAAAGAAAGCTTTGAGATGTACTGAGCATGCAGTGAGCTCTCAATATGTAGTAGCTGCTGTTTGTTTCTACCAATATTTAGTTTATTAGCCAGAAGTAAAATGACAGAAAAATTCTGAGTAGTAAAATTATACCTGCAAACAAAAATGTACACACCTTTAAGAAATGGCTAGTTGGAAAACCATGCTGAAGTTTAAACTTCACACAGCTGCCTATCATGAGTCACGGCACAGTACCAAAATGAATGGAGGGTTGATCCTTTTAGTGTGGAGTCAAGAGGGAAAAAAAGTGAATGAATACAGAGCAAGAAAACATGCTTCTAAGTGAGGGCAACCGATGTAAAAAAAGGAGCTCATGGTTGACTAAATTCTAAAAAAAAGTGCTCTAAAAATGACAATAATAGTGTATCTAAAGAGCTGCTGTTAAATGATAACTACTGGACTGCTAAGGGTTACATCATAATAATTTCTGTAACTGAGCCATTTAAAGAATATTTTTTAGAAGATTATACCTACAATTCTATACAGAAGGAAAATGGAAAAATGACTTGTCTGCAGCCATTAGCTGCAATTCACTGATTTCTGCAAACCGAGGGGGACTTATCTGCATCTTGTTTCTACTGCGCCTCATACAGACCCGCTGAGGGAGGCCTTGCAGTGCGCACAGTCAAGGCCGGATGATGGATGTTTAAAATCAACAGTAAGGCAATTTCAGATATTCTGCACCACCGACGAAGTTCTAATGAGTTAAAGACAGTACATTTCTTTTCACTGAAGAATATAATCACTAAAATGACTATCTGGTTTGGATTTTCCTTTAGCAATGACAATCCACAACTGACTACTCCTTGCATTTGACCACTTAGTAAAGGACTACAGCTGGTTATGAGCCTTTTACATATTTGTATATTTGCCTCCTTGGCTATTATGTAGCTTCGCCTGCAGTCTCACATTATGATAGACAGTGAAAAACTAAACCGAAGGACTACAGATTACACCTGATACTCTAACCCAGGTTACTGAGCCTTTTCTAAGACACCTTAATAATTAACAGTAGCTTTACTTGCAAGAGTCTACTATCAAATTAAACATGTACCATGCCTTAATGCATAAAGAAAAAAATAGTTCCTTTGTTAAGAACCATGAACATATATCTTCAAAATAAATTAATTATCTGTTCTCCGAAATTTCTTTACCTATTACTAAACATTAGTTTGATAGCCTTTCACATATCTCCTTATTATCTGTCTATATTCCTGGAAAGAAGATGTTTTCTGCTACTGATGGACAAAATTACAAACCAAGACTAGTTTGGTGCTTTTAAAAAAAATTAATATAAAAAAAATTAATATAAAGATATTATTTACCGGAAAGTCTTCCAACATGATGAATCCAACCTAATGAAAGTTGGATTAATGAATGAGTGTAAATGGAAAAAGCTGCCATTTGCTAATGTCAGCACAGGAGAGAAAGGTGTCGGTAGTAGTTTTTAACCAGGCCAACAAATCCCAGTCCTCCAGGCCCCCAGAGGACTAGGTATTTCATCCTCAAAGACACATGTCAGGAAGTGGGATGGAAGTTAGTTGTGGGAAGGGTTCTGACACTCCACCACTGTGTGTTCTGAAAACCTGAACTCAGTTTGAAAGTGCAAAAATCATTTCAGATTCAAAACACTTATTTAGGACAGTGAAAGTAAAAAAGAACTATTATCAACATAACTTGTACATGCATCACCAGTAACTTCAATCAATCCTAACAGCATACTTGAAATCGAATGGTTTATTTAAGAAAGCAAACATCTTGGGGTGTCAGTCTAAGAGCAAAAGGTAATAAATCACACAGGAACTAGTATAAAGGACACAGGGACAAAAACTAACGGGTGGAAATGGGAGGGAGGTGGGGAGCACTGGGGGGTGGGCTGGGATAGGAGTAAAAGACAGAAAATTATACTTGAACAATAATTAAATTTTAAAAAATTAAGAAAAAAGGTAATAAATCACAATGTCCGCTCTTTGATCCTGGAATCCACTCTTGGTTCTTAATATTGCTTTTGATGTAATCCCCCACTGATTACTGACTGAACATTCGAAATGAGGTTATGAACAGAAAGTCCACACAGTCAAAACAACTCCCGCAGACACCAACATCAGTCATAACATACGCTTGGAGTGCAGTATCTTCATTGTAAAGTAGCCAATTTTTCAAAACAACCTTCTAAATAAATGGCATTTTCCCCCTCTTCGTTTGTTGCTTTGTATTAATGGCATTTAAAAAAATCAGTATGAGCAAAGTTTATGCTTTGTAGAACTCTTTTTGGTAGGCCATTTTTCTTTTTGCCATGTGCTTTAAATATCTTCATAAATTCCAACAGGGTGACAGGAAACCACGTACTGCACCTGTGCTTTCTCTTAATTAATCGAGTAAGTACAGGCCTGCTCACTTTAATTTGTAAAGGAAATGATGATGTTGTGCATTTTAACTTAAGGTATTAATTACCTATATAAGCAGAATTAGCTTAATGTTTCAGTAGATGACGTAAGTAAAAATTTCTGGAATTATGGAAGACAAACAGCACATTTAGGAATAAGAAAGCAAAATGCTCATTCTACCTCAGGTGGCCAAATGGACCAAGTGATACTTAGGGGGAGGAAAAACAGGGTAGAAGTTCAGAGACACTAACGTTTCTGTGTTTAACTACTACAATCAATTAAATCCAGCTTAGTTGCCCAGTGACTGACTAACTTATAACATTTTTTTCCTTCTTGTAGATAAGCGCATTTGAAGGAGACACCCTCCTTTCAAAACAAAGCTTATGAGTGTCTCCAATGCCTCAGCAGATTGGTGGTCAGAGCGTTATAAATATTCTGCGTGGACGAGACAGTCACATGACGTGCTGTGCACACGCCGCACCATCTGTGGGACACGGCTGCCAGTACGGATTTCGTGAGCTGGCAAAGGACTGAATAGTCAGGAATTCTGCAAGTATTCCAAAGAGCAGGCTTCTCATTAATTTTAATTTCCTGTTGGCTCTACAAGGAGAGTGAGTTGTGAAAGCACAATGCGCCACATACACTCAAGTTCATGCCACATGTACACCTGTAATCATAAACTTCCATCCAAGGCTCTCCACTAAAGCATTCGAGATGCTGCGTTTATTTCTTTTTTGCCCCAGAAGAAATAAACCTGAACTATCTCTAGTTATCTTTTAATACTTTATCACTCTTGCAAACATCTGGAAATACTTGACAATAATCATTTAATTAATGCAAAGCTAATTGATGACAATACGCTTAAATACTTCACTCGATGAAGTGGTTTCCTCAGTTCACACAATGCGGGGCTGAAGAGAACAAGAAGCTCTTTGACCACGGAGCATGCTATAAGGGAAGCCTCTAACCGACATGTCTTTGCAAAGCAAAAAACATTATTGCATTTAAGTAACTAATGCAGTTGGTAGCATACAGCTGCACTGGAAAACCCTGACAGAGGCTGCTGGCTCACGTTTTCCTCTCAAGGCTTCCCACAGAGGCTGAGCTGCTGAGGGCTTTCCACCGGGCTGGCGTCGCTGCGGGGTGTTTTGGGCCCTTGTACTCCACCACGGTCTCCACTTTATTACCCTGCACCACTGTTGGCTGCTCCATGAGGGTGAAGAGACCCTGAGAAAACATTCCTCCAGAACTAGGGACGGTTCCTAAAATGCCCACCGTGGCTCCAGCAGCAGGGCTGGGACTTTTTCTGGATTTACTGCTTTCTGCATTTTGTAGCGGTGAGGATTTTGTTGTTGTTGTTCGCATGTGTTTTTGTTGTTGTTTTTGGTTTTGGTTTCCCTACAACCACACTGACTTGCCAATCTGGGAATCAGAGTAAGATTGTAAAAAAAAAAAAAGAAAAGTCCAAGACAAATTTACACTTGGAGGAGAGGACTTTTTCCTTCTGACACAATGATTGAGTCTTTTTATCCAATGCTGCCCTGGAAAATTGTGTCCCTCCGCTCAAAAGAATGCTGCCAATTAAATAAATATTTAAGAATCACAGTAACGAAGAAATGTTAACTTACAATTTAGTTTGAGTCAAAAACAAACAATGGTTAATTTACTGAATTCCTCTTATACTAGTAATTATTGTCAATCTGATTTCTTTTATTTTTAATTTGGAACAAATATAGTGGGTTAACAGATGGCTTTTAAAAAATTTCTGTTCTTTTTCCAAAATCTTTATGTTACCCAAAATATATCTATTTAAGAACAGATACTGCAAAACATGATCGACACACTCTCTGTTTAACACTAACCAATCTGGAGGCTAAGGCTGTTTGGAAATAATTCTGACAAAAACTGAAACATTAGACTAGTGCTATAATAAACAGAATTGCCTTTTATATTTGTTTTATAAATCTTCACAGCCACACCCAAAACAGAACTTTCTTAGTAGCGTTCAAATAATTGATCCAATTAGCTCCGATACAGTTTCTCCTATCTTTATAATACCCCCGAATTGGTAAACATAAATTAATTTTCCTATGACCTCATTACATGCAGGAACATAATATGAAACAAGAGTTCAGAGAAAGTCCGAAGGACACGTGCTACAAACCACACACACTATGTTTGAGAGAGGCTTTAGGTAAAGAATGTTTCCCACTCTGCACATCTGTCCAGCAGGTGCCTCGGGAAAGTTCTGTCCTTTTGGAATCTGCTCTGAATATGACAAAAGACAATGAAGTGTTCTCTTTCATTTTTCTTTCTTAAGACCTATTTTCCTCAGTGCAAAAGGATAAGATTTCTACATCTTGGAATATGGTCAGAACAACTTAGGGTTATTTTAAGCAACTTTTATTTACTAGACGTGGGAACTGCATAAAGCTCAGTGGTTTTGGAAGGTAGCCCTGAATACATCACATAGAAGGAAGATAAATCCATAAACCTTAGTACACTGTTTACTTTGATGAGTCAATTTTTTAAACATTATACATCTACTGTATGATGGAATGAGTGAGACCAGACTTCCCTTATCATTACCGGCTGGTGTCTTAAGTGGAAATCTGTCTTTGCTTTTACTGCATTTCCTTACTTTGCTTTTTTAAAAATATATATTTTTATTTTATTGATTATGCCATTACATTTGTTCTATTTCCCCTCTCTGTTCCCCTTCACCCTGCACACCCCTCCTCCACCATTCCCCCCCTTTAATTCATGAATGTGTGTCTCAAGTTCTTTAGATTCTATATTTCCCCTACTATTCTTGCCCTCCCCCCTATCTATTTTCTGTCTACTATCTATGCTACTTATTTTCTGTACCTTCTCCCCCCTTCTCCTTCTCCCACTCCCCTCTTGCTAACCCTCCATGGGATCTTCATTTCTATGGTTCACTCCTGATCTAGCTGTCCTCTTAGTTTGCTTTTGTTTTAGGTGTGGTTGTTAATAACTGTGAGTTTGCTGTCCTTTCACTGTTCATCTTTTTTTATCTTCTTTTTCTTAGGTAAGTCCCTTTAACATTTCATATAATAAGGGCTTGGTGATGATGAACTCCTTCAATTTGGTCTTATCTGAGAAGCACTTTATCTGTCCTTCCATTCTAAATGAAAGCTTTGCTGGATAGAGCAATCTTGGTTGTAGGTCTTTGGATTTCATGACTTGGAACACTTCTTTCCAGCCCCTTCTTGCCTGTAAGGTCTCTTTTGAGAAATCTGCTGACAGTCTGATGGGCACTCCTTTGTATTTTACCACACTCACTGCTACTTCTAGTAATTCTTTACTCATCTGGCACTCCTTCCTTTATTCATCTCCTGTTTATTCCCATTTACACTATCCTCAGGAGCTAGTTCAAACATTCTCCACTTTCCACAGAGTGATGAGAGGGCCGGGCCATTCCTGTTGGCAGGTGTAGTAAATGCTGGAGAAGGGAGGACAGCTCTAGTCCAGTCCCTCCCCTCTTCTAAGGCTCCATGCCCTGTATAAGTCGGACAAGAAATAATCCTGCAAGCATGGGGTCCAGTCCCAGGATCTCTTGAAGCCTTGTTCCTTCCATATTTCTTTTTTTTTCTTTCACTTTTTATTATTTCATTCCTCACCTTAACCAAAATAGTACTCTTTAGTAAGTCAACTATTTCTGTTGATTTGCCTCTGGTAGCGCATCCTACGTCTACCCCTGCTGTGGTTTCTTTGTCTCCACTTTATTACTACAGCTGCTCCTTGACTTGCAATGGACTTGTGTCCCAATAAACCCGTGGTAAGTGAAAACACCAAATCAATACACATATGCATTTAACACACCTAACCTCCCGAACAGCGCAGCTTAGCCTAGCGTGCCTTAAACGTGCTCAGAACACAGTATCCCAGAGACACAGCATGGCGTAAAGTACCCGCTGTCGGCCCTCATCAGCGCGTGTCCGACTGGGAGCTGCAGCTCACTGCCACTGTCCAGCACTGTGAGAGAGCACCTCACTGCGTACTGCCAGCCCAGGAAAAGGTCAACATTCCAAATTCAACGTACGGGTTATGATGAATGTGAAAGGTATCACTTTCACATCATCTAAAGCTGAAAGTCATACGTCAAACCACTGTTAAGCCAAGTCTATTTCGCATAACAGGTCTCTCCTACCTCCAGTTTTTCCCTATCAATCAAATCCTGCACGCTGCCATCGACATTAATATCCTAAACACTTCATCATGTCATTCTCCAACTTGAAAACCTTCAGTGGCTTTCCATTATAAAATAAAATTCAGACTCTGCCATCTTGCACTCAAGGTCCACACCATCTGGCCCATTCTACTTCACTGCCTTGATTGTTCCAAACTCCATTTCACTGGCACCCGATACGACTTGTGGTTTCTAGTCTAAGCTTCTCAATCACACGCATCATTCTTCATAGTGCCTGCGTTCCCGCCTTCTGCTGTCCCTCCTCCAGTGCTTAGACAAAGCCCCCGTCCCAACAGTGTGATTTCATTAACTACCCCAGCCTTTAGGGAGTCCCCTTCTTATGCAGAACCCCGTGACATCAGAATTATTGTTCTAATAACTTATACCTTGCCTTCTTGACTTGATAGATATTTTAAGTGTGTGTATATATATATATTCCATAGTGCCTACCATAATCTAAAGCATAAAGCAGAACATGGGTTAAATTAGTGTTTTCTAACAAGTTTTGGAATTTTCAGATAGGAGGACTCCAAAATCTTGAATCTTGACTGTCTTTGTGATGGATTTTGACTAACAAAATATGGCAGAAGTGACACTATGCATATTCTTTTTCCCACATCTTATTTTTTAGTGTGGTACAATATACCTAAGTTAAAATCCACCATTTTAACCACTTTTAAGTGCACAGTTCAGTGGCATTAAGTGCATTCACACTGCTGTGCCACAATCATGACCATCCATCCCTTTTTTCATCTTGTGACACTGGAACTCTGTACCCACTAAATAGTAACTCCCCATCTCCTTTCTACCCTGGCCCCCGGCAACCACCATTCTATATCCTATATCCCCTGGATCTGACTGCTCTACGTACTTCAGGTGAGTACAGTTACATAGCATTTGTTTTTGTGTGACTGTTTCACCTAGCATAACACCTGCAAGGTTCGTCCCTATCACTGACATGTGTCGGAATTTCCTTCCTTTTTTAGGCTGAATAATATTCCATTGTATGTATATATAACATTTTGTTGATTCATTAATCAATGGACACTGTTGGTTACTGTGAATGATATTGCGATGAACATGGATGTACAAATATCTGTTTGAGTCCTTGCTTTCACTTCTTTTGTGTATCTGCCCAGAAGTGGAATTGCTGGAACACACGGTAATTCTGTTTCATTTTTTTGAAGGAATGCCATACTGTTTACCCAAGAGCTAAAGCATTTTACATTCCCGACTACAGTGTACAAGAAAGGCTTCCAATTCCTCCAAATCCTCACCAACACCTGTTATTATAGATTTATGACTCATTTCCAGCTACTTTTTGCATATGGTGGAAAGTAAAGACCCAATATTATTCCTTTGCACATGGATATTCAGTTTTCCTAGCATCAACTGTTGATAAGACCATCCTTTCCCCATTGAATGGTCTTGGTACTACTGTCAAAAATCATGGGCTCTGTATATTTATTTCTGGGCTTTCTATTCTAATCCATTGGTCTGTAAAACTGTGTGTTTTAATTACTGTAGTTTTTTTATTTTGATTAGTGTAGCTTTGTAGGAAGTTTTGAAATCTAGAAGTAGGAGACCTCCAACTTTGTTTCTCCTTTTCAAGATTGTTTGACTATTTGAATCTGTTGAAATTCCATATGAGTTTTAGGATGGATTTTTTATTTCTGCAAAAAAAAAAGTCAACAGGATTTTTATGAAAATTATATTAAATCTATAGATTGCTTTGGAGAATACTGACATTTTAATAATACTGCTTTCCAATCCATGCACATGTGATATCTTTCCATGTTTTGGTGTTTTTAATTTCTTTCACTGTTTTATAGTTTTTAGTGTACAAGTCTTTCACCTCCTTGGTTAAGATTTCCCTAAGTGTTCATTCTTTTTGATGCTATTATAAATGGACACATGCAGATCCTAAGTAGGTTTCCACAGGCCTTACACCTTCTGCTACTATTAGCTTAGCAGGTTACTGTCACCACCTAAAAGCCCCAGGCTTACCTAATAGGACCACATGGCCTACCTAACTGTTGGCACAACTGCCAGACACAAGAGTGAGGCAATTTTAGATCACTCAGCTCCAGTCAAGCTGTCAGATGACCACAGCCACTTGTGACATACCAGGTGAGACCAGCAAAAGGACCACTCTGCAGAACCAAGTCAAACTGCTTACCCACAAAACTGTGAGCAAATAAAAGCTGTTATTTTAAGCCAGTAAGTTTTTGGGGTAGTAGCAAAACCCAACTGAAACAATTAAGTAATTGTAGTTAATATTTCTTAACTATGGTAATTTATTCATTACTTTGTAGCCTCTTTCAAACTGTTTCTCAGAGGTTATTAAGATTTATTCTAACTCAGACAAGACAGTTACTTTGATGCTAAATACTCTACATAATTCATCATGTTCATGAATGATTTAAAGTCTGAATGTCAGCATTCTAAATAATTTATAATTTTTAACAAGTAGATAGCTTAAAATTTTATAAGAACTGTAGAAGTAAACATTTTATTTTTCTTATTTGTAACTTGAAAACTGAAAAAAAAACAGTAAGTAAATATTATAAATAATGTTTTCAAGCTAACCTGTGCTATTGCTAATATTTGCTAGCAATTAGTTCTAAATTTATTGAGGACAGACCTTGAAATTATATTATCTGATTATTTAAAAAACTTAGATAATCATAATATTTAGGAAGAAAGTATTTAACATTAAAAATATTTATAATTCCAAAGCATTTAGAGGCATGTTGACTAAGCAGAATGCCTTAAAATTACTTAAAAATTTTATTTGCTTACAAATAATGTTATTTATTAATGAATACAGCTATGAAACATTATAGTTCATGTAGAAAAAATAATCCCACAGAATAATATCCAAAAGTAACATACTATTTAAAACATGCTAAAGCTAAAATCTACTCTATAAAAATTTCTACTGCATTAAAAAATTCATTTTGAGTCCTTGGCTGGTGTGGCTCAGTGGATTGAACACCAGCCTGCAAACCAAAGGGTCACTGGTTTGATTCCCAGTCAGGTTACATGCCTGGGTTGCAGGTCGGGTTGCTGGTGGGAGGTGCATGAAAGGCAGCCACACACTGATGTTTCTTTCCCTCTCTTTCGCCCTCCCTTCCCCTCTGCCTAAAAACTTCCCCAAAACAAAAAACAATAATGACAACCAAAAAATTCATTTTGAGAATTTACTCTCTCTGGTGTTGAAATAGTTGATTTAGAATTGTTTATTTGTATTATATGCATGCTTTAAAAGAAATATAAAGAAGCAGGACAGAAGGAATAGAGAGAAAATGTAATAAAAGAGGTATTAAGGTACAGTTTTATATGCTAACTAGATAAAAAATAGGATAATTATTTCTGACAAACCAACTGGAATTAATGCTTACTGAAGTAGAAACAAATTTAGTTAACTTTTAAGGTTGAGGCAAATTTCTCCAAGTCTATGTCCTAAATGTCTTTGTATCATTTGTTTTGGAAACTGAATTTACTGTCAGAATTATCTCATATTTGCATTATTAAAAACATCTTTTGAGATGGTTGTTATTTTAATTTTAAAGAGTCCTAAATATTTCTCTAAGTGTGGGCTATGATTTATTTAACTATAATCAATTATTTACATTTCTCTGCAAGTACATTTCTATAAGGAATACTACAACTGCACCATTTCCCTACACACATTTATGGCTATATACTGAATATCAAAATATAGCCTATAATTTTATATATATACAAAACTGTGCTTCTCAATCTAACAATAAAATAAAGGAGGAAATACAAGTGAGAGAATTAAAATGTACTCACAAAGTCGAAGTCTCCATCTTGAGGAACTTTCCAGTTGTCAGGAAAAACATTTTTGGACATGGGGAAGGGTTCATGCATGTTCTGATTACAGTTTTCATGACTCTTATTCTTGAAGTCCTGCTTATCAAAGTAGTCCATGAAAGACGGTCTTTGTACTTGTGGGGACGTTGCATTTCCTTTGGTAAACAAAGAACAAGAGGAGTGCCTAAGTTCTCACATTTCAAGAAGCACAATTTTTATTGAAGTGTAATTTTTTATTGAACTATATAATAAATTTTCACTGGTTAGATTTAAGGCCAACATAGTCAATTTAATGGAGAACAAAGTAAAATAAAATAACACAAGAATGAAGAAACAAATATATTCAGGCCAAATAAAAATTCAAATGACTAGGCAGAGATCTACAATATTCTTAGGTTGCAGAAACCTTGTAGGATTTTGGCAGATCTTTACACAATTTTATTTAAGATCATTTCAGATGTGTTTGAAATCTGCCAGAGAAGGCCAATTTTTAAAACCTGTTTCATTTTGAACAGTGAGGCCTGAACTGTCCTTGTCACTGTGCACCACTATCAGCTACAGAAGGTGTGAGGGCTTGCCCAGGTCCCTCCTTTATCTCTTCGCTTCCTTTTAGTCTTTCTTTTTTATAGATTTTTCTTGTTTTTTTAAAGTATATTTCATTGATTATGCTATTACAGTTGTCCCAATTTTTCTCCCTTTTATCCTCCTCCGCCCTGCATTTCCTCCTCCCTCCAAAATTCACCCCCCCACCACCTTAGTTCATACCCATGGGTTGTACATATAAGTTCTTCGGCTTCTCCATTTCCTAAACCATTCTCAACCTCCCTCTATCTATTTTGTGCCTACCAATTATTCTTCTAATTCCCTGTACCTTTTCCCCCATTCTCCCCATCCTCCTCCCCACTGATAACCCTCCATGTGATGTCCATTTCTATAGTCTTTCTACCTAATTCCATCTCCCCGTGGACTCCCATGGTGTCACCTCTTACAGTGTTTGTATCTGTGACTTCTGGCTCTATTTCTCCAGCCCAGATCTTGCTTCTAAGTTCTATACCTGACCTCCTACTGCTTACTATTAGACTACTGGACCTGAGGTGAGTTAGTTAGCCCAGACTTCCCAGCTCTAAAGTTAAATTCAAGGTCTTTCTCTTCAAGCTTACTGCTAATCTAATAAAGTCAACATTATTTATCCCCAAAGTGATGAAGTTGAGAAATAACCCAGATTCCTCTCTTCCCATCACACCACACTAATCATTGGGTCTTTTTAATTCTACTTTGCAAGACAGCTGTTTAAACCTAGTCCTTTTTCTCTATCCACCATTGCTGGCCTCAGAGTTCAGCTTCTCATCATTTCTTGCCTAGGCCACTGCGGCAGCCTCCAAACTGGTCTCACTGGTTCATCCAGTTTTGATTTTAGTTTCACACTGGTAACACAGTGACATTTCTAATGCAAATCAAACCGTGTCATTCCTCTTCTCAGGACCTTTCAATGGCTCCTCATTTCTACACTGAATGATTAAAGTGGAAAATACACATTCAAAATAACTAGATTTTAAAATCCAGACAGTATGGTCTTGATTAGTGGTTTTCAAGCTGGATTCTGTAAAGCCCTAGAATTCCAAAAGAACTTCCCAGTTACCACCACAAAGACATTCCGCCACAGTTCTCCAGACAGTAAGTTTCCTTCCTCCGTCGTAAACAGTTCCTGCGCTGGGAAGGCCACCTCCCCACAAGGAAGCGTGTTGGGCATCTCTGAGGTACAAAAAGTATTTTTAAATATGAACCTGAAATTTGGCCTTCTATAATTTATACTCATGTTCCAAGTAAATTCTTCTTGTAAATACCAGTACATCACATATCTGAAGACACAGTTAATAGCTCCTGTCTTGGTGGTCTGTTTTTCATATGAACCGTCCCTGGTTCCTTTCCATAGGACATGTTTTTCAGATTCATCATCACCTTGTGTACTTGCCTATGGACACACTCCAGTTGCTCCAAGATCCTCTAATATCAGGTGTAATATTGCTAATAGCACTCTGGCCAATGTAGAATGCATTTGCAATAGTAGTGACCATTATGACACCTAAGTAACATTGTTGGCTCATAAATTTGGTCAAAAGAATATGATGGTAAAAAAACCCCTATTTTTACCCTTTAGGAATATGAGGTAAAAGTGAATTGATTGATACCTGCTCTAAATGGTGAATCAGCAAGTCTGGAGTTCTTTAAATTAAAAGGGAGGGGAGAGGGAGGAGGTAAGCACTCTTCTCCATTTTCCTTTCCCCAGCTTTTAGATCTCAGTGTGCATTATTTGGTCATTTGGGAATTTAGATGAGTTGCTCGGGTAAAGATAGTGAAAGGCTGGAAATGACAGTATTTATTTATTTAAAATTTCCATCACGTTACCTTAAAATGACATAATTTTCCCTGTCAAAACTAAGTTTTTATTGACTTCTCATTATGCATTTTTTAAAAACTATGGTTAAATACACATAACATAAAACCAATCTTCTTAACCATTTTAAAAGGGGCAGTCCACCAGTGTTAAGTATATTCACACCATTGTGCAATCGATCTCCATCTTGCAAGGCTAAAGTTCTATACCCATTACACGACCTCCCCATTCCTTCTTCTCTGCCCTCCCCAGAAACTACCATTCTATTTTCAATATCTATGAATTAGATTACTCTAGATATCTCATATAAGTGGAATTATTATAATATTTGTCTTTCTTATGACTGGCTCACTTCACTTAGCTTGATGTCCTCAAGGATATGGTATCATGTGTCAGAATTCCCTTCCTTCTGAAGTGAAATAATATTCCACTGTATGTGTATGCCATATTTGCTTATCCATTCATCTGTCAATGGATCCTAGGGTTACCTCTGTCTTTTGGCTACTCTGAATGATGCTATTATGAATACGGGTGTACAAATCTCTCTCCAAGATGCTGCTGACCATGTTTTTAAGTTAACTATCCTTAGTCTTTCTCTATACACATGCAAAGTGATCTTATTTTTTAATACTGACACAGAGGACTTTTTCATTTTCTTATGGGTGTTTTGATGGTTGAGCCTAATTTATAATCAGGTAAATCATTATAATACATTGTAAGTAAATACGAATATTAGTAAAAGTAATATATTTATTTCTTTTTTCAGTTCATGTGTTTTTTATGTGTGTTTATCTTTTCTTTTCCTTATACTCTAAGTTCCCTAACACAGGAACCCAAATACTGTACTCAAATCATTTCATAAACAACTATGACCATCAGTGAGTGGTTTTGACTGCAGCCAGATGTTCAACATCGATGGCCATGAGGAGGAGCTCATAGGTGGTATGTGGTTTTTCAACATCATTACTTTTGAATTAGTAGAGGCTACTAGTATTTCATTATTAGCAACTGTGTATTGGCACAATAAATTTAAAAAAATCATATGACTACTACAATTTTAAAATGATCTGTCCCAGTAGAATCAGAAGGAATCTGATATTCAGAATATGCATGTATTCGTGGAAAAACAGCAAAAAAAAAAGCTGTTTATCTGAAGACTTGTTCTTCAATTAGAGCTGCTCAGGCTTTTAGGAGATTTAAAAATAAGCATGACAAAACATCTGGGACCCAAATGATACCCACTGAAAAAATATTAGACATTCCATCTAAATTAGAATAGAATAAAACCGCAGTATTCATAGTAAACCTTCAGAACTCAGAACACTCTCAGCCCACATACAAAACTCAAGAAAAAGAAACTCCTTAGGGAGTTTAACAAGATACCAGCCAAAGCTGCCTTTAGATTCCCTGTCAGACTAGACTTCACTAGTAATATTATAAATGAATAAAATAAATAGGAGAAAAGTCTAATGTTTTAATGATCAATAAATGTTATATAAAGATTCTGGGTTTCTTCTGGTCTTTTATCTTCAACTTCTTCCCTAAAATCGCCTATTGTTTATAAAAAAAGGAACTGGTTAATTTGACAAGGCTACATTACTGACATCTGGACTGGACACATTCATTCCATTAACATTTTCAACAGATTTTAAGAACCCATGATTTATCTCTGGGCTTCATCGTTATAAGAGATTTTATCATCAGAATTGAAATTTGGTTCCTAGGCAATCTTTTATTCCATAACAGAGTCCAGGAATTTAACCTCAATTACTTTCCACCTCTGACCTTTTTATGAAGATAAATAATAAAATGTTACAAGTGTAGTTCACTCAACAACTTTTCTTTAAATTGAGCAAATCAAATCATGTGGCAGGGTCGGATAATCCCATAATGGAAGACTTTGCTCAATATTCTTTTTTTTAAAGAGATGAATAATTTTATAATAGAACTGCATATTTATTTATATTGTGAGTTCTCATTTTAATCAGCTAGTCTTAAGACGCGTCTAAAAATCTTAGCACTCAGTACAAGGGTTATCAATTTCTACATAGTAAAATAAGGATCAGAGAGGAGAGTTTCTTTGGGAAATCACTACTGCAAAAAACCCCCCCATGTATTTCACCATTATCAACTGCATTTGACAAACCTATAGAGAAGGTCTCATTGAAGCAAGTTTCTATATAGCATTCTTTTAAAAATAAATGTAGCTTATGTAGGTGCTTTGGTAAAAACAGCCCTGGCTGGTGTGGCTCAGTGGATTGAGTGCCAGCCTGCGAACAAAGGGTCACCGGTTCGATTCCCAATCAGGGAACACGCCTGGGTTGCGGGCCAGGTCCCTGTTAGGGGGCCACGTGAGAGACAACCACACATTGATGCTTTTCTCCCTCTCTCTCTTTCTCCCTCCCTTCTTCTCCGTCTAAAAATAAATAAAATCTTAAAAGAAAGAAACCCCACATTATGGCACTGAAGAACACAGCACTTACTGACCACTGCCCCTCCCCAAACGTTCCTCCCCCCAAGCACCCTCACCAGGCCAGGCCTGAACTGCTCTTTCTTTTTTTTTTTTAAGTATATTTTATTGATTATGTTATTATAGTTGTCTCATTTTTTCCCTCCCTTTTATCCCCCTCCATCCAGTAACCCCACTCCTTCCCACCATTCCCCGCCTTAGTTCACGTCCACGGGTCAGGCATATAAGGTCTTTGGCCTGTCCATTCCCTATACTGTTCTCTAACCTCCCTCTGTCGACTTTGTGTTACTCCTCCTCCAGCCAGCACTGGCTTCACTGCAGAGACTAGTTACAGTATTTTTTTTCTCAACTAGGGGGTGTGGAACTCTTCCCTCTGAAGCTTTATGAATACTCTGGTGCTATAACAAAATAGTCCGTGGTATTTTGATTTACCAGTGACTCTTAATTCAGACCTCTGTATTCGAGTAAATGGAAATTAACATTTATAAAGCAGCCCCTCTAACACAGCCTACATTTCAAGAGCAGCAAC
Source organism: Artibeus jamaicensis (assembly GCF_021234435.1). Classification (NCBI taxonomy): domain Eukaryota; kingdom Metazoa; phylum Chordata; class Mammalia; order Chiroptera; family Phyllostomidae; genus Artibeus; species Artibeus jamaicensis. The sequence continues at coordinate 28,709,027 of NW_026522059.1, read as the reverse complement.
ATACATAAAACAGGAAGAGAAAAATAAAACCTCAAAAGGTGCTTTTCTACTACAGAGAATAAAGTGGGGAAAACTAATCTTTTACAAAAAGTAAGATGGGTTGAATATGCACTTCCTTTAGCAATAGGGAGAGCAGGGAAAGGCTGGAAAACAGGTAAGTACTCTTTTCTGCAATGAGTCAGAGATATACAAGTCCAGTTGGAAATAAGTAGTGGCAGTAGAAAGGGATGAGGCTAACCAATTCTGGATTGACTTTTTAAAAAGAGGAAATTAGTACGAATTTCATTCCAGGAATCTACTCACACATCTCCGACAGTCTTATGCTGTTCCCAACTCTGCCGCTCTCAGGAGCGGCCCGTTAGTGGGTCCCGGTGTCTCACCGGGAAAAGCTGCCCCTCCCTCACCTGAGGTGACAAGATGTTTCTATTATAGGGAGGAGTGGCTTCGTAACACATTTCTGGCCAATAACAAAAAACAAGGGTTTCTAGGAAAGCTCTATTTTCTTGATATAGGTACCCTCCGCTTCTTGCTCTTTCCTCTTGCCGGGAACGCAGATTTAATGGCTAAAGATCTAGCAATTATGCTGCAAGCAGGATGGCAAATAAAAATAATGCCCTAAAGACCATGTCGAAGAGAGAATCTCTGTCTAGTGACATGAAATCACTTTGCCCATTCAGGACACTCTGCTGCGGGACTTCTTACTAAATGAGAAAAGAAATTAATCCTATTCTGTTTCATCACTGTTATTTGGATTTTCTGGGATATACAGCTACATTCAGTCCCTAACTGATACATTTTTTGCTCACAAGTGGAGGATGCAGGAAGAGGTAGGAGCAGCTATCTCCAATTTCACTATAGGAACACCCCAATCTGAAACCTGAACTCCACTGTTAGATAGTGGTTTAATCACCTCCACATTTCAGGTGCACTGTAGTTATAAGGGCTTTTTATAAGCTGACCTAATATAAGAATCTATGGCAAAATGCCTGCTGGGTTCTACACTCAAAACTTGGAAAACAACCCATTCCTAGGTTAGAAATAAACATTTTGTTATTTAAAATAAAAGAATAAAAAATCAACAAATTAAGGCAGTCTGTTTCATTATATTTTTCTTTTCAGATGACTTTAGAGCAAGACACGCTGGCACATAATTTTTATTTGCTGGCTTATACCTACAAATATTTTCTAGTGTTTATTCTAAAACAGTATTAAAATTTAGAGTATATCTTTCTTACTCACAAAGAATTAAAAAAAACACCTTTTTGTAAAAATTTCTAAGGCGGAATATAGGTTACATTTGTTTTAAAAGGTAATGGCAATGGGAAGTGGTGAATGCCCAGGAATATTTAACCACACAGTATTAACCACGCAGTCCAGTCTCCAGGGAGATAGATGTGTATCCACAGGAGTAGAATGGAGAAGGATTTTTTCTGACTTACAATTTAGTTTTTAAAAAGGAGAAAAAGAAATAGGAGGCCCTTCAACAGGAGAGTGAAGCAAGAAATCTCAAGACAGCAATCACTGTCATATGTGATTGTGGTTACTATAGCAAACTCTTTTTCTTTAAACAGAGAAAGAGTAATCACAAAAAAATTAGCATCAATTTCTCCAGCTGCAGTGAAATTCTGACTCTAGCTTATAAAATATATTTTTATTTTAATAATAAATTTAATGTTCAAAATTACCTCATTTATCAATTTTATTCCCAAATCTTTCAACCACTTGCTATAGAACTAAAACCCCACTAGCAATAAAGAATAAAATAATCACAATGCAATTCTTTGTGTATATGAAATTCTAAAGAAAAGGATTGTTTTCCCCTTCCTTCACACATTCCCCCACACATACAGGGAAGACTAAGCTGAGTGACTGTAACACTGTCAGAAAATACGGCAGTCTGCCCACAGCTGTAAACATTCCAGATCTGCAGGTCTTCTACGCAGGTGAAAAGTCTTCACGGAAATTCAAATGTATAAAAGAAGTTTTAAAAAATACTTTAACAAAATACAATTTGTTTAAATTTTAATTTCTTAGCATGACTATCACCAAGATAGTCAAGTGTAGGGAATGAAGTAACAATCATCATTTTAGCATAAAATATTTAGACATCAAGGGGATTTATGAATATTACCTAATTTGTTCTTCTAAAAATATTTTAAGATGTGGGTGATCCACCTGATTAATGATCTTGGAAATTTGTCCTTTCATTTGTTGCCAAGAGGGTAATGAATATATATAAAAAAAACAGAATGTTAATACAGAAGCTACTGACATCAGCTTTTCCTTAACTTCATCACACTGTATTTTAAAACAGAGGAGGATAGAGACAACATGGAGAAGATCCAGAGGCTACTCATAAAAAAGATTAAAAGCTTAGAAAATAATACCTGTACAAAGGTTAAAGGGATTGAAATTGTGCAGCCAGGAAAAGCCCAAGGATATAATTTAGTAAGTATCCAAGTATATCTGAAGGGTTCTCCCACAGAAAATAGTGACCAGCTGTTTTCCATCTCCAATGAGGGCAGAATGAAAGGAAACACAAATTGAAGCCCAGGGATTTTAGTTAAGTAAAAGGAATGATTTCCTGTGTGAGTAATGAGTAGTATAGTGGCCACTGTGTGTCTGTGGTAACCCTTTCTTCAGAAGCCTTTACAAGAAAGTCAAATTTTCACTTGTACAAGGAAGACATACTTACATACTTGTCTGTGCTAGTAAAACAGGTACCCTAAGACCACAATAATCTACACTAACAGACCCGAGCTGGGTCGCAACATCATTAAACATTCCACAGACCAGGGGAAGGCAGGCGGGCAGACCAGATTCAGTACCCACAAGTGACTCCAAACCACAGCAGCCACGGATTAGCACCTCTGTAAAGAAGATGAAGGGCTTCTGATTACGTGGTAATCCTGCGGGTATTGGCACCCAGCTGCAAGTGGGGCCTGTAGTTTACATACTGTTCTCACCTTTATCGTTACGTGGGCAAGATAACATTACCAATTAAAGACACACAACAGTGTTTCATGAAGCAGTGGTAAGATCTCAGGAGAAACAGGAGTGTTTCTCCCTACATACTCAGCTATCCTGCTTGTTTCTTAGCATTTCAAGTTCTATCCTTATTGATTTACTCCTTTGTCTCAAAGTTTTATAATTAAAAAAATGTAAATATTTCATGAACATTAAACATTATTAAGCATTTTACACCTGTAATGCCGATCCTTTTCTGAAAGAGACTTTGGGAGAAAGAAAGAAAAAGATCTGAAGCAGAGCTGTGAGAGACATTACTAAGCACAGAATGGAGCACAAAAGGTAGGTGTTGATCAGAGTAAATGGTCTCATACTTATTTGTCCAGGGACATCAGATGAACTAGGGAGCAGGGGTATCTAATGGTTTGTCTTACCTCCTTGCTTATCTCTCCCAAGCCCTTTTAAAATCAATCTAGAATCTATTTTCAGGATGATCTAAAAATCTAAAGCTGATCTTAATTTGCCTTCTCTTACTAATTAAGTGAAATTACTTATATGTACTGTCCAAAACCAAACAAACTAAAATATTTTTTAAAATCACTGTTACAGGCATGTGCAAAGAAGAAACTTTATAAATATGTATTCAACTTAAATTATTTAACCCAATATCTAATCAATGGAAAACACAGTTATGAAAGGTGAACAGAAGTACACAATAGGAAACTTAAGCACGATCCACTTATTCCTACACCATTCGTGATCCACCACGATTTCCACCGACTTCACCAGCCAGCTCACTCTCTGATAACTTCGCTCCACCGTCTCTCCCTCCTTTCTAAATACTCCAGGTTCGTTCCAGGCAGCGAGTAAAGCTGCTTACTTCCCTGTTCCAAAAAGTGGTTATCAGTCCTAGCTCCACTTCAGAAGTACTTGCAGACATTTTTGTTTTGATTTTCGAATTAGTTTTAAAAATACAGATGCAAAGCCCTTCTCTGATCTGCAGAACCATCATCTCCAAGGGGCTGCTGCTGTGATGTACATTTGTGAAGTTAGTTCCACAAACCCAAAACTGGGATTTTCCTTATAAATCAAGCCTGCTGCTCCAGCCTGTGGAGATCTTTAAAGATCCTGATTCTATCTCAGAAGGTATTTTTATTTTGCTGCACTTCATGTCGTTTGCAATTCTAATGGACTTCCATTCTATAGCTTCATTAGGTTTCTATAAAAAATGTTGAACTAGCCAGAGCTGAGGCCTATGCCCTATAGCACACCATGAGAACACTGCCGTTGACGACGAGTTATTACTTCTTAACCCTGTGCCACTGCCTCTGGTGAGCCTTCTTTTCGTAGAGGCTGGGAAGCTCAACCCTGCATTTCCCAGAATGCCTTGCACCTCATCCTGGGTAAGTGCACTTCTCCACAACCAGGAAAGCAGGAAAGGAGGGGGAGGTCCTGAGGCTGCTTCCTCAGTTATTTCCTTCTGCCAAGCACAGTTATGGAGACATGGAGTTTTCTTTTCTTTTTTTTCCCCAACAGCAGCATTCCGGCTGCCAGTCACTAGCCTCGCAGGTGCTACACCGTGGCAGTGGTAGCTTCCTAATCCCTGCACAGCAACGGGGATTGAGATCACTGAGCTCAACAGTGCCAACGGCAGCCTCTAGAGTCACTGTCCTCCTGATTGTAGCCCTAAGTAGTTACATTTAGGTCACTCTGGGGGATTGGGGGAAGTCATTCCTGGAGGACTAGCTTATACAGCCCTCTCCTGCAACCTTTCCACTGATTTTACTGATATTTGCATTTCTGACTTAAATCTCTGTATGTTTCAAATACCTAGAGTCGTTTCTGTTTCCTCCAATAATCCCTGACTGACACAAGCCCATTTGGGTATAACCATTCAATGCTCAGAACTATCAACTAGGTCATACTACATCGTGTGCACAAGGGTACCATCGAAGGCCTTGTCAAAGGCTTTTCCAAAATCCTAAAACATAAAATTCAAACCCTGCATTTCCTCTAATCTAGATGTTCAGCGATGCTGTCAAGAAAAGGAAATTACATTATTCTGACATGATTTGTTCCCACTAACCTAAGCTGACTTATAATGATCCAGGTCTCCTTTCCTAAAGAACTCACAGATGTTCTGGTTCCACCGCTTGCTATGAAATCTCCAACAAGTCATTTATCATTCCCCAGTCTCAGTTTCCTTAGCAGTAAATGGTAGTGACAATCCTACTTTGTAGAGTCCTTGTAAGGAGTCAAGAAATTATGAATGGGAATCTCTGAGCACAACATTTGGCCCATACTAGACCCTCAATTACTGACAGTTATAACCTAAAAAATTCACCTTTTCTCTCTATTCCAAAAAAAAAAGGTAAAATAAAATTTACTCTTTCATGCTTCCATTGTACTTTCCCCATTTTCTCAGAGAGAGATCAAATTTCACATATAATAGTTCTCTCACCTGCAACTTATCACAATATACATTATTGATCATACTCCTAGTCAGGAGATACCAGATCAGCTGACTGCTCCCTTACTGTCTCCTCTTCTTGCCATTCGAATCACTCATATTTATGCTTGTGCTACTCTGCTCATTTTGGAGATAGTTATTCTGTACAGAATCCCCTATGGCTATCCTACTGAGTAAAGAGACATGAAACAAGGTCTTGGAGAAGGCAGGGGAAGGCTGGAATAAGAGTTTGCCTTGGGAAAAAAAAGAACAGAGTTTTTTGACAGCTCAGCATCTCCAGGCCCAGGAAGACCAGGCCTCCCTTGTCGTGTGGGAGGCAGGGCCAGGCTCTCCAGATGCTCCAGCTTTCCAAGCTGCTGGAGGACAAACCGAGAGAGTAGGCAGGGAAAGAGTCATCTTTACCGATTATCTACTCTATTTAGAGCACTATGCTAAGGTGCTTTATGTACTTACCTAAACTAATCCACACTTACTTATGCAGACAAATATACATCACTGAAGCTCCGAAAAGATTAAGTAACACAATTAAAAGTGGCCTGACTTTTAATCTCATGCCGTTTAAATTATATCACATCATTTGTTCAGGAAACATTTAATGAACCCTTATTACCGTGCTAGGTACTATGTATTGAGCCAGCGATTTTCAACCACTTTTACCTCATGGCACACATAAACTAATAACTAAAAATCTGCGGCACCCCCAAAAGTGTATTTTTTGCCAAAAAAGTAGGTATAATTTTGACTTACAAAATCAATCAAAGTGACTTAAAAAAATAGTTTTGAAACAATTTATTCTGATACTTTGTAATAAAAATAATACTCAAAATTATTTAAAACAATTTTTACTTATTATTTTCCTCTAATTTACTTGCATTTAATATTTAATGAGATATCTGAGCTTGACATTGTTTTAGGATGTCTTTTGTGTGAGGTCAAATTTTGGACAGGCACACTCTTAAACCTGAGCTTCCAGAGTTTCCAGCCATGGTCTATTTTTGTTGCTAGCACTATTCACTGCAGAAATGCTCGATTCACACAAATATGACGTGGAGAAAGGAAGCAGTGCTTCTACTGCTCTTTTTGTAATACTGGCAAATTCACTTTTAAGAGATAACAAAAATGAAGTAGTATCTGTTATTGAATGTTTAAGTTTTAATCCTCTGTCACTTCTTATCTCTGTTAACTTGTCCTCTTGTGCAATCTTTAATTTTGCCAATTGGCATGCACTTAAGACAAACAGATCTCTTATACAATCCAGGGACAATGTGTCAGGTGAGGGAAAATATTTTTCAATATTTCTCCCAAGTAATCTTGAAGTTCATAAAATTGAATTTCCATCCAGTTTGCACCTTTTTGTTAGCTCCAACATTTCAACTACATTTTCTCTTTTGAATATTTCTTCCCAAAGCAGTGCTTTTTCTTTGAAAGTGTTAATTTTGTAGGTGCAAATAAGAATATTTTCACAGTCTCCTTGCAAACTTTTATAAAAGTGTGTTCAAAGATTAAAACAAATCAGCAAGAAGTGCAACCTTACTGAACCAGAGCATAATTATCACTGAGAAAACCAGCTAACTCGGAGTGCTGAGTGGTCAAAAAAGTTAGAACTTCCTCTCTTAGTTCAGGAAATCTTGATAGAACCCGACCACGAGATAACCACCTAATGCCTTTCTGGAGTACCAACTGTGTGGGAGAAGTTCCTTGCACTGAGGAACACGGTGCTGCAGACAACCGTGACTGTGAAGCCTGCTTTTGCTACTGTCGAAAATTGGGATAGTCTCATCCAGTCCTTTTTTCAGCTCAGGTACCAATGATTTTGACATGAATACTTCTCTGTAGAGAAAACAATGAGTAAAAATAATTCTAAGATTCTTTTCTTGAGCCAGTGTAACAAATCCTTTTACACTTCCTGACACAAAGCAGGCAGGCACTCTCTGTACAAATAAATACTGATGCAGGACTCCCAAGACAAGTTACAACAATTACAGTAATTACCAACAACATCAAAAATACCTTGGCCTTTCATGGCTTTTGGGAGTGGCCGACAAAATAAAAACTGTAATCTCTTCTTCATCAATTAATCTACTGACTGCTGGAAGCTGAGTTTTGCCAGTGACATTTGTCGATTCATTCGGCTGAGTAGCCAACATGTCTATTTTTTTGGCGTGAGATGTCACTTGCAACTCAACATCCTGAATACGTTGACAAATGGTATTATCTGACATTGAAATTTTTAAAACCTCCTTTCATATTCTTCACCAAACATGATTTTTACAAATTTACAGCATATGGGTAAAATTACAGATTCTGCAATGACGTGAGAGTTCATTTTTTATCAACAATTTGTGATTGTGTGACTCGCTTCTTGCACTTTTTCTGATACCATTAAACATTTAGTTTATCTTTTTGCTTTACTAGTCTTATCCAGCATAAATCTTTTAATATATTCAACTGGCCTTTCACACAAGTGAGAATGTTTAGACTGCAAATGTCTTTTGCATGTACTTGGAGCCAAAGCTTGGTTTGCTCATTTTTCATCGCGACTACACACGTGGAGCATGGCAAATTTTCTCCAGTGGATATAAAGCCAAATGACAGATAATTTTTGTCCTGTTGGCAAACATAGTTTCTGATTTAGCTTCAGAAGGACCAGTGCCAATGAAGGTAGTAGACAAGGTACCAGCTGCTGACGTGCGCTGGGCCGAGCAACACGCGACATACCAGCATCACATTTTCACTGTCTTCTAAGTTTCATTCTTTTCTTAGAAATTCGCCCATGTTAAATGGAATGCTATTGCCTAAAACTAAAAATATATATATATATAAAAACTCATACGAGTTGGAAAAAATATGGGCATTACTCAAAATTATTTGTGAATACACTTCTCAGAAGTTCAAAACTAAACCACTGAAATGAAATAAACCTTACACAATTTAAACTGTTTCACCATCTATAAATTTCTATGCATATAGGCTGAAAACTTCAGACATGCAATAAATCTTGGCACTGATAATGCTACATGCTTAGAAAAACTCATGGCAGGGAGGGGTGGGGATCCCACCTGGCCAAGCACCGGGCCTCCGTGGGAACTTTCAGACTAGAGCTCAGACCTGGGGAAGGGAGAGAGCCCTGGCCACATGTCCAAGTGGCTGCAATGTCCCAAGCCCTGCCACAGAGGTTGTGTTTTAGACAGAGAACACAGCTGAGCCATAAAATGTGTCATTTACAAAGAAAAAAAATTCTGCGGCACGCCAGTTGAAAATAGATGTATTAAGCACTGAGAATGCAGTGGGGAATAAACAGATAATAACACAGAAATAAGCAATTATAATACAGTGTGACAATTGCTATTCAGAACAAAAGCTTGAAGTAAGATGGTTGCCTACGGGGTCAGTAGAGGAAGCAAACGCTTAACTGAACCTAAGAAGATAAATATCAATTAGCTCAGGAAGCAGGAATCTAAACAGAGGGAGGTACTGGGCAGTATGAAACTGATGGGTTTAGGCAGTACAAAAGCCCAAAGGTAAGGATGAGTATTTTAAGAGCTGAGCAGCTAGAGGAAGGAATAGTGAGAGCTGAGAACAGAAAGGTAAGCAGAGACCAGAGAATATACCGCCTTTTATTCCACGTTGGGCTCCACACTAAGAGCAATGGGGAGTCACTGGAGGGCCAACAGCAAAGAGAGAGATGATGAGGTCCACGTGGAGGGTAGGGGACCAAGACTGAAGGCAGGGCGTCAATTAGGAAGCCTGAGACCCGATGTTAATTCAGTGGAGGTGAGGGGAGAGAGAGAAGTTAAGATTAACTCTAATTTCCCTGTTTTACTCCAAATTCCATATTTCAAACACCTATACAGCTTCTCCCATTCTCACATAACATTTAATTCTTTTCCTGGAAGTAGGAAGCAAGGCCCTCTACTGAAACTGGGGGGCGAGGTGGCAAGAAGCAATTTAGCAGTGGGTTAGAGTAGCCACTCTGTAGAATGAGAAGTTGCTGAGCAGAGAAACAGGCCTGCGGGAAAGTTCTGAGGGCCCAGACCGGGCCGACAGACCTGAACTGGAGGGCCTCATCTGCACATGTGCAAGACTGTCTCCATCAGCAATCAGCAGCCACAGCAAAGATGCAGAGCAGATGGACAAACAGATTGATCCACAGTCACATTTTGCCAGGAGAGGGAGAAAAGAAGGCCAATAAGGAAGAGGAAGTGAGGATATAAAAGCCAAGCTAAAGCCAAGAAACACAGCTTCTAACCTGACTGGAGGGTGCAGCTCATCTGAAAGCAACAAAAGACAGCCCCTCTCCGGACAATGAGCACTACCAAACCAGCTGCAGCTCTGCAAGACTGGAAAAGTGCTCCTCAGAGACAGAGCGGAGCAGACCTGAGCTGAACAAGGCAGAAGGCTCCAATCTTCTCTTTGCTGAAAGAACTGTTCTCCGAGAGTCACCCACAAAGAAGTAATTTCTATTGCCTCATCAATTCGATGACCAACCTACTTATACCCACTGTCAACCATTCACAATTCCAAGCGACATACACCAATCTGGATAAAGTAGAGATCTGCATGTATCAATATTTGCGGTTGCTGGACTGTGAAAGATCTTGGCTAGACAGCTGAATTCTGGCCACAGATGGACAATGAAGAGCCTGAGAGAGATGTGAATGGAAAGAATGGAAGGCAGAGGGAAAAAGTCATGCTACAACTGCTGAAAACAGACTGGAGAGTTCTTCTTGGGACATGCCCTCAGGGCCGAGGCCATTGTTTTTTAAACAGATCAAATTAAAAAAAAATTGTCACTTTTCTCCACTTTCCTTCAAAAGATTTTTAAAAATAATTTTGCTTCCTACAGTCAAATCAACATACTTCCAGAAGTAAAGAAAATAGGTTTATAGTTTCTACCTTCATGGATAACAGTATAAAGACTATGAAAACAGCTTATATTGACAGGAATATTGAATCAGGCAATGCATCTGAAACTGTGATAAAAAAGGTGATGGCAATCAGAACCCTCAACACACAATACAACATTTTAGACATTTAAAAAATTAAGAATATATTGGTATAACCTCTCTAGGGAACAAAATCACTAAAGACACATTGAAGCTTTGACTGATGTGACATAACCTGAGAGCTCATGCCAACGAATCTAAGAAGTTTTAAAAAAGATTTTAAAGATATGAGAGATACGAAGAAGCACTCAATGACCTAAATAGTCTGCTAAGAGTCATACCTAAAAGAATGCTATCGCTTGTGGAAAAATGATCTGTCTTATGATAGGGCCTTCTTATGTACAGAGCACATGACTGGTGCCACAAAACTAGCTGGCTTTGGAGGCCACAGCACCATCCAGTGCAAGTGGGTAAGTATGTTGGGGGGGCAGGAAGCCGATCCTAGTCGGGAGCCTCGCCAGAAATCAGGAAATCCAAGTCTTGGGCTGTTTTCCAGAGCAAAGTCTCAGAACACACACCAGTTGTGGGATATAGAAAAATCCATTCCCTCCCACCACCCTGGGGTTAACTATATGGCAATCTGTCTGCATTTTGGGTTTCATGACCTTCCCTTTCAAAAACACACAACTGTGATGGGCTATATGCTAGGAAATGTAAAGAACGCAACAGCAGTGAGCCAAATGACTTAATACTACGGAGGTAAAGATGTACCAAGCAGTCTAACAGGATGAGTAGAAAAAAGAAAGAGATAGGCAAAAACAACGACAACACAAACAAAACATAAACAAAAACCCCAGAAACATCAGAGAAGAAATTCCTACCTATGTCCATTTTACAATACCAGCAAATTGATAACTTGCTAGGCTCTACAATGCAAAAAGCCACGCGGTATGCTTCTGTACCGCTTAGAAGCAGTCCTATGCAGCAGAAAATTGCCTAGTGCTGGGACTCCAACGTTCACCACACGTGACTAGAGTGGTGGGGGAACAGAAAGGTCAGTAGGCATGAGGAGGTGATTCATCTGTTTTTGCCTATACCGAAATCACAATGTCCTACATCATTAACTACGATCTCAGAAAGATATATATATCTATACCTACATGCGCTTGTCTGTGAGACTCTATCTCCATCACTCTGTAAGCAATGGACATCAGAGAGAATGTCTTCACTGGCTTTCTGGCCCCTGCAGCAGCCCTGGCACTGTACCTCACACATGACAGGCAGTAGTCAATATGCACTAACATGAAGTTTATGCATGAGTATCTTTGTCTCTTGATCCTTATTTCTGATGTTTCTTTTGGTCCCACCTCAGCCCTTATTTTCTCTCACCTGCACCCCTGTGTTGCAGTAGCATAACTGATAATTTAGACAACATGAAAAAATATTACCGGTATGTTGCATTTCCTGAAACAAAACTTTAGGTTCACCTTTTCATTGGAAAAGCAAATGTTAGAAACACTATCTTTTTATCTGTAAAATATTTTACAAATTAAGTTATGGGTTAGTATCCTTTATCAAAAAAAGTTCCATAACCCTAAGTTAGAGATGTGCTGCTTTTTACCATATTAAAAATATTTTTAAGTTTATTTGTGCTGTATTCTTTTTATGGTTAAACAAAGCAAAGAAACAAAAATATAGAACTACCCTGGTTTCTATAGAAGTACAATTTTAAAATAGCAAGTTAATATTCAGTGGGAAAAGCCACGTACTTTTCATAGTTCCATCTTCTTCTTCTTCATCCTCGCTGTTTATCACCATGGTCCCCAGGTCGGACTCTAACATTGTGCTGTTGTGTTCGATCATGGTCTGGGCCCCTTCGCTCATCGTGCTCGTGGCCCGCATCGTGCCCACACTTTCCGAGCTCGTCTTCACCATGGTATGGGAATCCAGTTCATCTTCGTCCTGCAAGCAAAACACGGCGATGAAGGAAGACTATTCCAAGACAGCTGGATTTCTTAACTCTTAACCATCACACTAGCGTACGGGAGGAGGAGGCCCAAAAACCCCCAGAACTTATTTATAAAAAAATTGCGCATTCATTCTTACATGTTTAAATTCCAGACACTTTCAAAGTACCCCATTTAATGCAATGCACCTATAAAGACATTTTCCACTGCTCAAAACAGTTTTCGAACTTGCCGATTTTAATGCCTTTTATTGCATCTGCCATTTTTTGTTTCACCTCTTCAACGTTGGCAAAATGTTTTTCTTTGAGTTCTGGGGGTTTTCGTCCCCCTACCCATATGCTAGTGCAATGGTTAAGAGTTTAAAAATCCAGCTATCTTTTTTCATCCAGGGAAACAAACAAACAAACAAAAAATCACTTGGGGAGCGATCAGGTGAATAGGGAGGGTGGGACACAGGGTCGTGCTGTTTTTGGTCAAAAACTGCTGAACACTCAGTAGGGTGTGGGCAGGTGTGCTGATAAATCACCCATCATGCAATGGGTAAACATGTTGAAAGAGTGTTCAAAAAATATATTTACTGAAGAGGAACACAGCCTCTCACAACAGCACCACTCATACAGCTGGGTTCCTAGAACACTCACCCAGTGGGGGAAGCCTGTATTATAGGGGTTCTGCCCTCCAGAAGATAATTCCAGTTTTTTGGGGTCCTCTCTCATATTATATATTTTTATTATATTTTAATAATGAAAAATACTACTATTACCACCAGTTTTAATATAAGGATACACATACAAATATTATCATAAGAGCTAAAATGATCTCAAATAGCCTGAAACTTTAGATAATTAAAGTTAAAGCAACAGAAATTGATGAAATGGAAGGCTGCTGGCTATTTTTAAAATAAGAATTAAATTATCAACAAATACAAAACAAAGAATATAGTGCGAAAATACACAAGTAAAGGCACATTAAAGTTAGCACATGTTGGCACTATTCCAACAGCCATAAGATAACCTTACACAAAGGCCATTAGCTTTTATTTAAAAAATGTGATAAATATACATAACATACAATCTAATATTTTAACCACTTTTCAGTATATAGTTCTATGACACTGAGCACATTCAGTGTCGTGTAGCCATCACCTACACCCATCTCAGTGCACCCAGAACTATTTCATCACCTGAGACAGAAACTCAGTGCCCTTTGAAAAATAACTCCTCAGTCCTCCCCTGCCCAATGCCTGGTAACTTCTACTCTACTTTCTCTCACTATGAATTGGCTATTTTAAGTACCTACATGATTCTATAAGTGGAATCATATAACATACAGCCTTTCGTGTCTGGCTTATTTCACTTAGCACAATGCTTTCAAGGCTCATCCATGTTGTAGCATGTACCAGCATTTTTTCCTTTTTAAGATTGAATAATATTCCATTGTATATATTTATACCACATTCTGTGTATCCACTCACTTTTTGATGAATATTAGGTTGTTTATACCTTTTAGTTATTGTAAGTAATCTGTTATTTACAATAACAGATTACTGTAAATAAATTGTTCTTATAAATAGTGCTGTTATGAATACTGGTATACAAGTATCTATTCTGAGTCCTTGCTTTCAATTCCGTGGGGTCTATACCTAGAATTGCAATTCTGTACCCCATGGTTAATTCTAGTTTTAATTTTTTGAGGAATTGCCTAATTGTTTTCCACAAGGCTACACCACTTTACACTTCTACCACCAGCGCACAGTGCTACTATTTCTCCACATCTTTGTCAACACTTATTACATTCCGTTTTTTTAAATAATAGCCATCCTGATGAATACGTGGATTATGTGCATTTCCATAATGATAAGTGATGTTCAGCACCTTCTTATATAGAGAAGTGTCTATTCGAGTCCTTTGCCCATTTTTGATATAGGTTGGTTTTTGTCATTGTTGAGTTGCAGGAGTTCATTATATAGTCTGGATATTAATCTTGTAAGTATTTCTCCCCATTTTATGGGTTTCTGTTCATTCTTTGATAGTTCCTTTAATACACAAAAGTTTTTAATTTTGATGAAACCCCATTTATCTGTTTTTCTTTTCCTGTTTACACTTGTCTTGTCAAATCCTAGCCATTAGATTGTCCATGCAAATTCACAGAACAATCAAGTCAGTAATATAAATATGAACACAAGATAGTCTTTAGAATGTTCACCAAAAGATAAAGTAGAATGGGACAAAAAGATAAACTAACAAACGTTTGGGACCAAACAATCCACTATTTTGAAAAGTTTGATCGGGAACCGAAATTCATTTATATCTATTCCTAGTCTGACAGAGGTCAACACGCAAATATGGAGAATAGGACCTTCCACGTTGCTCTCAGCTGCCTGATAGTGCTCTTCCTAATCCTACATGACAAATCCAGCGTTGTATCTCTAAGTCTTCTGCTCTTCTTTCACGAGCTTCTCTCTTTCAGAAAGAAAATTTCTTCATTCTTATGCCTTTGACTAATATGAGGACACTCAAATCCTGGAATATTCCGACTTTACTATCTAAATACTTAATGATGTTTAAAACTCAACATTCCCAAATCAGATATCATTTTTCCCATCCCTTTAAACCCTCCTGTCTGTCTCTATCCCTAACAACCACTGCCACAAAGAACAGTAATCTCCATTAGCTATCCGAGAGAAAATGTTCAATGTCGTCTTAGGTTTATTCTCTTTTATCTCCTATATGTAGTCAAAAAATTCACCTTTAAAAAATTCTCAGTTCCATCACTTCTTTTCCATTCCCACTGCTATTGAGTAAATTCCCTATTACCTCATGCCTGGCTTACTGCTGCTAAAGCTTCCTGAAAGAGTCTTTCCCACCTTGACCTTCTAGAGTAAGAACCAGATAGGTTTTAGTTCAGATCCTGGCTCCAATCACTTACTATGCATAATACCTTTCAGGCAATCTATTTAAACTCTCTGAACTTTAGTTTCTTTCATTGATGTTTCCATGATTAAGTGAGAAAAGGTATGTGAAATGCCTGCATACTACTAGGGACATGGCAATTTCATGCCTACTTCACAGTACACATATTATACCAATCTTTCTAGAAAACTATGTGTATTTTAATATGTCCTTCTACTGAAGAATCTTTAATACTCCCACTTCTTGCCCTGGTTGGTGTGGCTCTGTGGATTGTGAGCTGGCCTGCAAACCAAATGGTGGTGGGTTCAGCTCCCAGTCAAGGCACCTGCCTGGGTTATGGGCCAGGTCCCCAGTTAAGGAGGGGTGTGAGAGGCAAGCACACACTGATATTTCTCTCCTTCTTTATCTCCTTCTCTTCTCCTCTAAAAATAAATTAATAAAATATTAAAAAAAATACTCCCAGTTCTTGCCTGGATTAAAAGTGAAAACACTTCTGACTAAATTTTATTGACTTCTATGTTATTTTATCTGGCACATCCTGTTTACCCATTGTTCACATACCTTGCAATATAGTCAGGCTGACTTTACCTGAGTCTCTAGCTACAAAAAACCCACATCATGCTATGTTCCTTAAGCCCTTCTCTTTGCTCATGTCTTCTCTACCCAGAATGCTTTTTCCTCTAAATTTGTTTTAACTAAATCATACTTAGTCCCAGATCAAGTATACAAGGCCTGTCCAGAAAGTATCCAGCCAGTAATATGGAAAATAGAAGCATTTATTGAAGAAGATACAAGATGCAATAAACATGGTACATAGGACAGTGACTCCTCAGTCCCCTTCAAAGTAGCACCTTGGGACCTCACACAGTTCTCCCAGTTGCCATGAGCAGCTCTGTCATATTTTCCTGAATCTCATCAACGGTCTCAAACCTCTTCCCTTTCAAAGGTGATTTTAGTTTTCGGAAAAACCAGAAGTTGCAGCGCCCCAAATCTGGGCTGTGAGACCTGGGTAGTTTGATGTTTCACGAAAAAACGCTGCACAAGATGTGAAGCATAAGCAGGCGCATTGTTGTGATGAAGCTGCCAATCACCAGCTGCCCATAGCTGAGGCCTTCTGAATCATCCGAATAGTTTCCATGGAGGAATGGTCAAGCTTAATGTAAAATCTGATGTAGATTCACTGCTCTACTTGCTCAGTCATTTTTAATGCAACAGCCACATAGTACACAGGCTCACTCAATGTCATCTACTGCCCCCACTGGCAATTACAGTAAAGTCATCGTTGTTCACTCATGTGCATTCCAGTGCACTCTCCTTGGCTGCCAGGTTACATCGATGTCACACAAACTGTTCTCAGTATATTAACAATGGTCAGACTTTTTCCAGACAGATCTCATATATTACCTTCATGGCTAATTCAGTTTTTATTCATTGTCCTCTTTTTCAAACTTTTGTAGAATTTATAATCTGCATTACATACTTTTGCATTTAAATTTATGATCTTATATTGTAACTGTTTTGTAAAATCTTTTATAAATGTGAGTACCTTATGGATAAGAATGCCTTCCAGCACTTCTGAATCGACAAATGTGTTTCATTCAGTAGCCCATCATAAAGTAAACATTCGTTATATATTTCCTTTTTTACAGTATTATAAAATCAGGGACCTTTAGTAATTCAAACTCTCATTTTTTTCCTGAAAAAAACTGGAGCACACAGAAAGTAACAGACTTTCTCCAAGTTACACACCTACTTAAAAGTAGAGCTGGAAAAACAAAACAAAAACTATACAACTGGGACTCAGAAACTAGTCAGCTTTCTTAGTCCATTATCCCACTAAACACATGCACTTACTTACATTTAAATTTTTATCTACTTGAATGCTTAAGTTAGAGGTTCAAGCTCACAATTTTAACAGCTTATGTCACCAGCTCCTACTCCCAGAGTCCTGTACAAATTATTAGGTCCATTCTAGTCAAAGCCACTATCTTCTCTCAGTTGGTCTATTAAAACAGCCTCCTAACAGTTTTCACTGCTTCCAACTCTTGCCCCTCTTTAGTCTCCCACACAAAAGGCAGATTGATCCTTTCAAAAGACAAATCACATCGTGTTACTCTCCTGCACTTGGCCTCCCATCACACTTACAATAAAACCCAAAATCTGTATCCCGGCCAAATGTGATCTGGCCCAGCAATATCTGCCAACCCCATCTCCTATCACATTCCTTCCCACTCATCGGGTCCCAGCCGTGCTGGCCTCCTTTGCTAGTTCTTGAGCATTCTAAGCATGTTCCTCCTCGAGCTTTTAAATTGGCTAATCTCTCGGCCTGGAACACTCTCAATCAGCTTCATCCTTTTCTTAAATCAAGTGTCTCCTTAGATGTCACCTCCTTAGTGGAGCTTTTCCTGACCATCAATCTAAAGTTGAAGTCTCCGTCATTCTTTTATCCTTCTGTATTCTTTATAGCCTGTGTCTGGCCTTCTCCACTACTAGAATGTAAGCTTCATAAAAGCCAAAGACTTCTTTTTCACTGAAGAATCCACAATGTTTACAATATCTGGCACATAGTAGGTACTTGACAAAAATTTATTTAATGAATCAATTTATATTTTTACTTATTAATTCATTTAATGAACACTTATTGCACACTTACGTGTTAAGTAATGAACCAGGCACTGAGCTACAAAGACAAATTAGAAACAGTTTTGCTCATTTTGCTTTTTTAAGGAGTTTGAGGTCAAAGAGAAACTGACTGGCAGGTGAATGGTAAATTATAAGGTATTTTGTTAAGTGCTGTAAGAAAAGTGTTGGCAAGTATAATGGAGCAGCAGGCGTAGAGACTCTGGCTCTGCCTTTAAAAAGTGAAGAAAGCTTCACAGACGAGGTTAACCTTAAATTAGGTCTTGAAGGATGAGTAGACTAGGTATGTAACACATACACATAATTTTGGGAGGGTGCTCTACAGTAAAAGTTCTTTGTATTACAGAGCTACACTAGACATCCCTTCTCAGCTCAGAAACAAAAGGCTGAATTAGGTGGCATACTTTTACACTGCCATAGCACCTTGTGTTTTATGCTAATCATATACTTATACTGTAACTGTCTATGTATCTGACTTGTCCAAATCCCCCATTAGTCTCTAGAACCTGTATGGGCACTAAGCAGATCTTGTTAACACTTACATTCCTGGTACTCATTCCAAGCCTTATTCTCGTGACATCAGCTATTAAACAAATGTTAGAGCCCCATTAGGAGGTGGTGTCTAAGCACAGAACTAAGGACAGTGTCATCCAAGGTTCTATTGTAGAACTTCATTTAAACCAAAATATTTAAAAATGTACAATGGCTAATTGAAGACACTTTGGGAGGAAAATAACGCTATTAACTATAGTTACAGTTCACCACTCATCAAATAATGATAAAAAATTATTACCACAGTGTGACAACAATGCTAAGGATTTATTGTAGGCTATTCATGTTTTATCCTCTTATTAATCCTGTGAGATATTACAATCCCCATTGTACAAATGATACACCTGAAGTTCAAATGGGCTTAACAATTTGTCCAAGGTCATACCACAAATAAGTGGAGGAGCAGGGATTCTAACTCAGTCATTCTAATTCTAAAGCCCAAGAGCTAACTTCCAGTTGGATGAGGCTTTTAAATCACCAAAAGCACTTCTCAAGTCTAATTTAATTTATATTGTAGATTATCTAGAGCATGTCTCATTTTGTTAAGTTAAAAGATGAAGAAAGCCCTGGCTGGTGTAGCTCAGTGAATTGAGCACGGGCCTGCGAACCAGACAATCGCGGTTCGATTCCCAGTCAGGGCACATGCCTGGGTTGCAGACCAGTTCCCTGCAGGCCAATTCCCAGCAGGGGATGCATGAAAGGCAACCATACATTGATGTTTCTCTCCCTCTCTCCTTCCCTTCCCCTCTAAAGATAAATAAATAAAATCTTAAAAAAAAAAGATGAAGAAGCTGATGTACGTAAATAAACTGATTTCTACTTGGTCAAAGAGTTAATTTTAAAAAAGATGGGATTCTTTCTTTCCAGCAGATCCCACTGAAGTGGAAGGGGGGAGGGAAGTTGGTTTTCTATTTGTTCTTTTTAAAAATCTTCTGGTTTCATATCTTATTTTATCGTGGTTACAACCAGTTTATTCCCAAAACACTAAATCTATTTTTATATGTGTGAGTCATTGTCTTTCATCCTTGTGAGATTCAGTGCTGTGACCACTAAACTTAACAAGAAACATACATCTGGTTGGTGTGAAATAATATTTTAAGTTTTCTATATTCTATGTTGGAGTTGAGTCTACAAAGGGATAATGAAGCCTGTACCTCTGGGTCACACAATTGGGCTTGGTTGTCTGTAAAATTGTAAAAACATTGAATCAAGTTTGGAAAGGATCACTTTTACTGTTTATTATTTTACTTCCATAGTCACTTTGTTAATGGATGCTAACCTAATTTACAAATTGACGGTTTTAAAAAAAGGCTATGAAAAAAGTAGTGAGCACTCAATTCACCAATGAGAGGATGGCACCCAAACAGTAATTAATGAAGTATAGGTGGAATGAGAACTAGTTTGTATGAAATTAGAAAATTCATTTGGTGATGTTATTAAAAACTCTTCAGCGACACTTTTTACCTTTTAAAAATCATTAACTGTGAAAATCTTGCTATTTTACATTATTGTTAAAATTTCAGTTGATGCTTCTTACATTTTTATAATAAAACAGAAATTTACAATGTTTTTTTAAAGCTATACTTCATTGTACTGTTGTCCCTCACAGAAGAGCAGAAGGAAAACACGTTGACACTTTATAGAAAAGGTCTGCAGAACAGATGCTTCCCACTGCAGAAAGCAGCCCATTCCAGTAAGGAATACAACAGCACTTGCAATCAATGCTCATCATTTGCCAGGAATGCAAAACAGAGCACTGATGATAATCCAGGTTATGAATCATAAAATCCACATGGAATACAAATATTTGAAAACATTATTAGGAAATCCTACTCCATTGCTAAGACAGATTTATGCTTATGATAGTCTTAGAAATAATCAGAGATTTATACTAGGTATCTTTACATTTGCAATAACTACTACCTTAAAATACTGGCAGCTACTATTTGTCTAATTTTAAGGATAATTACACAAACATTTTAGAAAGCATTTGTCATTTGAGATTGTGCAACTATTCCTTAAATCATTATCTTTCTAATTGGAAATATCTTAATCATTTTATTTCTCTTCTTGAAATAATAAATACACTTTTACTGCTAATACAATTACATAACAGTACATTATCAGTACAGAGCAGTGATTTTTCAACCAATGAGAGAATTTTTAAAACATGCAATATCTGACTATTGAGTCAGGGGCACTGATTTCTTTTTCCTTAAGCTGTCAAATAGAAATAAATTACAACAGCCAACATAACGACAGCCATCAGGTGTGAATGCCCTATCCTGAACCATAAATATTAAGGCTGTATAACAGAGTTGCATCTTACTGGTCATGTTGTATAATAAAGGTGTATCTGGTTGGTTAATTCTTGATACCAGAAGATTTTGTACATAAGCACAGGCACTCAACTTTTTTAAAAAGTCACTTTTCAGCAAAAGGGATAGGTAATTGCTATTATTATTTTTGTCTTTGTAACTCAATCAAGATTATACCTAATTTTTGGTCAGATAGGCAAAAGTGTATTTTTTGGTATACCACAGAATTTTAGTAGTTTCTGCGTGCCACGAGATGAAAAAGATTGAAAATTGCTGGTATACGGCACTGATCTTAATGGCTCTGATTCAACTAGACAATTCTATTGAGTCTGCTACAGCATAAAAAATCTTTCAGTAGAAAAATGAATGTGTAAGATATAAGTGAACCAGTCACACAAAAATTTGCGATATTACAGTGGTCTAGATGATTCAGAACCTCTTAAAAGACGCCAATCAGGGATGGCACGGACAGCAAACAATAACATATACGCTATAAATGCGTAACTGAGCTTTCCGTGTAAGAAGGGAAATCTGCAAGGGCCCTCAATAGAGCTGAGAACCAGAGTGAAAATAAGCTCACCCTGGCCTTAGGGCTGCCTGAGAGGCATGTGATAATGGGGTATCTATTTTAGTGGACAGAGGGGAACAAGAGACCCATTTGGGGTTCTCTCCAAAGCAGCACCGAAACCCCTACATAATGCTGGGGATCTTGAGGTCTGTATCTGCCTCACCTGGGGCTACAAAAGATGAAGGGTGCTCCCCTTCAGAATGCACAGACATGGGTTTGGGTGCTCTAACATGACTCACAGCCTGGGGAACCCCGTGCTGAGAAATGAGCCTGACGCAGGCCCATTATAGAAGCACCCCGTGCCTGACATAAACAAATAAAAATCCACCCTAGAGGGACTCAACCTTTACCCAGAACCCACATCACTTGGGAGACAAAATACAGCTAAACTTAAGCTCACAGTCCGAAAGATAAACAAGCTACCGAGAAAGGGCAGAAACAAGAAAACAGAATTAAGATTCCCTTGCTCCTTAAAATTAAGTTAGTCCCCTTAGAAAGCTGGATCTTTCTAAGATAAAGATTTCTAACAGACAAATAGGAAACAATAGACAGTGGCGTTCTAGATTAAAAAAAATAAGCACCAGGCTAGAAACATTCTGGGTAGAATGGAAAGCAGTGAGTTTGACCGAATTAAGGGATGACCTTCCCGAGAGCTTTAGAAAGTGGGAGGCAGCATAAACTGCTTGGCAGAAGAGTGGCAGGTACCGCGGAACTGAAGGATGAATCAGAGAAGAAGACCAGAGACAGAAAGACTGGCATCAGAAGGTCGTTACTGAAATCCACACGTGAGGTAATTAAAGCCTATATTAAAAAGGGTCCTACAGAAACCGGAATGCCAAGTCAAATGTGAAAGAAACCATGACGGAAGAAACAAACTGTTCTAGGAACTTGCTGGACAAATGTAATGAATCAAAGATAATTCCAGTGTTATGACCCTAAAGAGACCAAACTGACTCTAAAGAGAAAATGATCAAAGATTCTAATTTTAGATGATGATGACAAAAGAAAATAGATAATGCCAATTATTTATAACCAAAAAAATTACTTAATGAAATTTGCTTCTTCAGCATACAATAAAGGCAATTGAAATCTAATTATTAATTTGTGATGAAAGAGTCAAAGAAGAAATTGACAAAGCATATGCAATGTAACTTTAAGGAAACGAGCATAAAACTAGAGAAAACTGTGGCAGGAACTGTTTACTTTTCTCCCTGCGCATCACCAAATTAAGGGTTGCTAATTATGCTACCGTGCTAACCCGTGTCAACAAGTAAATCTTAATTATTACTTGAAATAAAAAAGGCAAAAATCAAAGGGTACTACTGCACATTTGCTTGTATTTCTCACACCATGGAAGAGGCCTATGTGCCATTATGCTAATAATGCTCTTGTAAAGAACGGTGAAACTGCTGGCATGACCAGCTTTAGTCTACTCCCACAGAAGGTGAGGAGGGCATCTCCCCCACTGCACAGCTGTCACACACCCTGCAGTGTCCACTGTTTCTCTGTTACAAGTGAAAGGCCAACAGGAGGATCAATGAGTTAACTCTGGTCTCCGTACCACATTCAACCCAACTGAGCTCAGAACTACTAAGAAAACACCAAAAATATTCTCCTTCAAATAGCTGCTCGAATAGCTGCTCCTTCAAAGTACTGCTTCAATGTCCGACAGGCTGAAAATTGTAATAAATTACCCAAGAATTAAAAATTACTGAGATTTGCAATATCTGAAAATCTGTACGAAGAATGAACTCTTCTCCTTGTTTTAAGTAGGTGGTCCTTCTGTCTCACTGCAAAAGCAGCAGGCGAGCTCACACAGCTGCTGACTTTGACGTACCTGTCCCTAACTAACAGAAACTTCTGCCTCCAGAGACCCTAAGTTTTTGCATGTCCACAGGCATGTTTTAAAATTACATCAAAGCTTTCAGGATCCCCGAAAGTCATAAAAGACTCGTTCATTAGTACGACAGGCCGGAATGGTGAGAAGGTGTGTGGGCAGCACTTCAGAGGCTCCACAGGCAAGACTGCACATGCTCTTGACGCTCTTGGCGTTATGTTAAAAGCCTCCAAACAAAAGATTATCTTACACCCTGTGTGCACAATACCGATGACAATAGAGTAAGTCAAAAGTAAAAGCAACCTTAACCATGGCTTTTCTTTCTTCTCTCACAGCCAAAAGCATGTCAAAAGATGAACAAAATATAAAGATCATAAAATCAGATATTTTAAAATAAAAGTAACACCTTTAAAAACTGTGTCCTGCAAGAAGTTTATAAAAAATCCACAAGAGGGCACCAAAGACAAAAGACTAGAACAAGTAAATCGGAGCCTTACAGAGATCAAACAGGTTCCTAAAACAGGTTTACTAACACATTATCAATGCCTTTCAGAAACATACTAGTGGATGCTGACTTTAAAAAAATTGATACATTTTAAAATACCATAACCACTGTCATGTCATAAGCTGCACTTTTAGAGAAGCAGTATTTAAGTTTCCAGGAGCACGTTGCCCATATTCAGTTACTTCCCCAGTGACTTGCATGTAACAGGAACTCGATGACCAGCTGTGGATCCCACAAAACTGACAGGGACTGACAAGAGGAAATATCAAATGTTCACATTACTTTTTCATTGCATTCTAAAGTGATTTTATATAAAAAGATTTATAATTATAATCCTATGTTCCTAGAACAAATAAAACTAAGGGCTAATTTGTCTTTGAAAAGAATCTTTTCCTTATCCTTTCTTTTTCTTACTACTCTTCTGTTCCACCATGATGGTTATTAATAACAAGCAGAAACTTTATTATGTACTTTAGCAAAAGAAATACTACTTGTAAAAGCCCAGAAATGATAATATTATAAAGTTACTTTTAGAAGCTTTCAAAACATACAATTCAGAAGGAGACTGCTTGAAGCACAATAAAATAACAATATTAATTATAACATGTAGTTCACACTATTGAAACTTCTGACACCAACAAAATCCTGGGCACAAGAGTGTGTCGGGGCAGTGAAAACCAAGCAATTCCTCCCCTAGACCAAATATTCATCACATGTTTGACATAAGCATTGCTAATCAAATACTTCATGTACCATAATGTACCTTATTATTTTAAATTGCAAACACATTCCATGTTGATGATACTCTTATGGCATTCTGCTAAATAAATAAGAGGTAAAACCTATTGTACAGCAACTTTATACATATATTCACTGATTCAATAGATATCAATTAAATATTTATACAGAAAACACTGTATGCCAGGCAGTGTGCTAAGATACAGTCTTTGTCCCTGAGAAAGGTACGGTTTGGTGAAATTAGAAAGCAGAGAAACAGTGAGATCGACATTCTCACAGAGCTAAACAGGAGCCTGTGGTGGGAGGGAGCAGGTAGGAGCACTGGCCTAAATGGAGCCTGGAGGAGCATCGTGAAGGTTTCCCTTCCCAGAGCGATCAGGGGCTAAGATGACTCCTGAAGAATAAGGAGTTAATCGGGCAAGTGAGGGTGAAGTAAGAAGTAGTCTAGGAAAATGCAGCAACCTATGTTTTTCTCTACACGCTTTCTGAGCAATCTCATCTTTGTGTATGGTTTCACTATCAACTGCAGAAAGCCTGCTGATTCCCTAATTGCCCGAGTTCTGCCTTGGGATCCAAACTTGCATATCCAACTGCCTGCTACACAAAATGACCTGGATGACCCATGGGCATCTCAAATTAAACAAATTCTGATGTGATCTCATCTTACTCAGAAAGCTGCCTTGGAAACAGGCCGGCTGGAAAATATTTCAGCCACAGTATAAGTGCAGAGAGAATGTGGTGATGTGAAGAAACAAAGGTTCTGAACTTTGGGTGGGAATATATTGTCTCTGACTTCTTTCCTTTTTGTTTAATGCTCAAAACATAACTACAGTCTTAGGCTGACAGGAAGGGCTCTAGAAGAAGGGGGATTACACTCCTGACTGCAAAGGCAAGTAGGGAAGGGTCCTTCGAAGGGAGGAAGAGGATTTGAAAATTGGGCAATAAGACGATTCCTATTCTTTACGTGTATCTCCATCACAGTACTTGTCTCCATACTGCATTTTGATCTGGTATCAGTTAATTTGTAGCCTTCCCCACTACACTTCAGTCTTTTTGTAAGTAAATGCCATGTCTTATTTTTCTTCTATGCAATTTTTTATAACTAGAAAAAAATATATCCTCTGAAACAGGGAGACGGAAACATTTAGTGAGGATACAGAAACACTGAAGTTAAAAGAAAACTGAGGTCCAGTTAGTGCAGTAAAACAAGAAAAAATAAAAGTTACAAAAATTAGAAAGAAATAAAACTACCTTTATTCACATATGACTGTAGAAAAGTTCAAAGAACCTACAGAAAACCTCCTGGAAATAATGAGATTGGAGAGTGATGTGAGAGGGTACAAGGGAGATAGAAAAAAAATAAATTGTTTCCTATATGCCAGCAACAAATAATTAGCATTTGGAATTTTTTAAAAAAGGCATTTTTAACATCACTAAAAGAAAAAGGAACACTTAGGTCTAACAAAATATGTACAGAATCTCTGTGCACTGATGAAGGGCATCAAAGCTCTGCATAAACAGACATTCCATGTTCATGGACTAGAATACTCAGGATCATTTCTTCCTAACTTAATGTACAGATTCAACTCAATCCCAATAAAAATCCCAGCAAGTTAACTGGTAAATGTTAAAAAAAAAATAACTCTAAAGTTTATATGGGAAGGCAAAATACCTAGAAGAGTCAACACAATACTGCATGAGAAAAATAAGGTTTGGAGAATCACAGTGTGCACTGTTAGGCTTCTATAAACTACTGTAGTCGAGAGTGCAGTTGCCCAAAGAGCACAGACACGTAGATCAGTGATGCACCGGTGGAACATGACAGAGAATCCAGAAACAAACCCAGGCAAATGTGGTCGATTAATCTTGAAAAGGGCATGAAGGCAACTCAATGGAGAAATGACAGTCTTTTAAACAAGAGGTGCTAGAGCAACTGGACATTCACATGCCAAACAAACGAAAAAACCCAAAATATTAGCCTAGACACAAATCTCACAGCTTTTACACAAATAAACACAGAATGTAGACTTTAACATAAATGCAAACCTAGAAAATTTCTGGAATAAAACATAAAATAAAATCTAACCTTGAGTTTGGTGGTGAGTTCAGAGATAAAACACTAAAAGCAAGATCCATGAAAAAAGAAATGGAGAGGTGATATTAAAACAAAAACCTCCTGCTCTGTGCAACACTGCAGTGAAGGGAATAGAAAGACAAGCCCCGAACAAAAGAAAATATCTGCAAAACACATGTCTAATAAAGGTCTCGTGTCCAAATACACAAAAAAACTCTTAAAAATCCATAATAAAAAATGAACATGAATTTAAAAATGTGGAAAAGTACTGAACAGATACCTTGTAAAAAGATATATAAATGGAAAATAAGCATAAAAAAAGATGCCCCAAATCTCTGTCATTTGGAATTGCAAATTAAACCAACAATGAGACACCACTAAACACTTAAATAAAATGGCTAAAATGTAAAAACAAAGACAAAAAAAAATCGACCCTGACAATATACATTGCTGGTGAAGATACTTAATAACAGACGTTCTCATTCACTGTTGGTGTGAATGCAGAATGGTAGAATACTAGAAGAGAGTCTGGCAGTTAAATATACTGTAAGATCCAATTATGGTCCTAGATATTTACCCAACTGATATGAAAACTTTTACATCCACAAAACATCTGGTATGCAAATCTTTATAGAATTTTATTCATAATTGCCCCAAACTAGAAGTAACTAAGATGTCCTTCAGTAAGCAGATGAATAAATTAAACTGTGGTACATCCAAATTGTATAATAATAATCAGTGGGAAAAAATGAGCTAATAAGCCACAAAAAGACATGGATGAAACTTAAATGTATATTTTTAAGTGAAAGAAGTGAGTCTGAAAAGACTACCTGTGGATGACTCCAATGATACGACGCTATGGAAAAGGCAAAACTACAGCTGGCATACAGACGAGTGACTGAAAGGGTTTGGGGCAGAGGGAGAGTTGAGTAAGGGAAGCACAGTAATCTCTGAGGGTGGTGAAACTGTTCTGTACGATACTGCAATGGTGGGTACATGATACCATGCGTTTGTCAAAACCCACAGAACTTTATAGCATAAAGAGTGAACCTTAACGAATGCATACTTTTAACAATCACTTAGGTCAGGACATTCCAAAATGGAATGCAGAATGTGGCACACACACACACACACACACACACACACACACACACACACACAAAACTCTAACTGCATTATTACCAATGTGTGAAAGAACTTCATGGAAGGAGGTGGGGAGAAAACGTGCTAACCTTGGAGGAGAATGGAGTCTGAAAGTCTAAAAATATAAAGAACTGTACACAAGTGCCGTGCTGTAGGCAGGTTTTTTCCCACGGGAACGTGGGTTAACAATTCTGAAACCACAATACATACATACTCGACCAGGACATTGAGTAAACAGGCGGTGAATGGTGGGAGCCAGGCTTCACACCACTGCGGTGGGGAGTTACAAACAAGCAAGGGGAGACAGAATGGTCCGTGTGGTGATGAATCGGAGGCAGAGACAGCAGTATGAACTGACGTGTAGCTTCCTATAGATACAGAGGAAGGCACACACATGTGCACAGTTACAAACGTGGGTGATACACAAGTTGGCACACACGCATCTCATTTCTGTGTCAGCTGAGAGCATCTGTGTCATCCCATGACACACCACATGTGCAGTCCAGATCTTAGCTTCTAATACCGTTACCTAAGGAAAGGAACTGGGCTCCTAGAGTTCTAGAACTGTGGCGGGAAACATACGAGCGGAGCGCAGTGTCTCACTGTGTTGGAGAGTAAGAAAATACAAACAAAAAAAAAGAAATCCCAACAATGATAGAGGTATGTCAAAGGTACAGAGATGCCAATTAAGAGACTCTCGACAGCTAAAGCTGGAAGAATTTGAGCAACAAAAATAAATCAAGTAGTATAGGACTATAGCCCCAAGTGTAAACTAAATAACCATGTGTCATTACAGATATGTGTGACTGAATAAATGATAAAGTGGTGCAAGTACAGAAATTTGTAAGCAGACTTCCAAATAATGTACCCAGGTGCCCTGCCCTGGAGGAAGCAGAGCCTAACTCCTGACGCCTTTAGTGAGGGCTATGCACCGTGATGCCTTCCAAAAGGTACAGTGTGGCGAGGAGGGAAGAGCCATTTTACTGTGAAGAAGCCTGTCAAACACTGCCTCAGCCAGCTCACCACAGGAACATCAACAGTAAGTCATGTTTAAACAAAAAATATATCTGTTCTTTATTCTCCAATTCTCGGCACAGAGCTTCTGGAAACCCTTATAATTTCCTGATGGGGTGGGAAGGGCATCTATTGTTACCCACAATAAGCCCCTTCAGTCACACTGAAGTGACATCTGGAGGAAGGGGGCCGGTTGCCAGAGGATCCAACCGAGCAGTTAGGGGTCTAGAACTTTTAGACCCAGCTCGGTGACTCTGAGGGACAAGAGACAGGCTAGGGATTGAGCTAATCACCAATGTCTAATGACTTAATCAATGTCTATGTAATGGGACCACCATAAAAACTATAAAACGAGTCTGGAGAGCTTCTAGGTTGGTGAAAAAATCGGAGCACTAGGAGGGCTGCATGCCCAGAGAGGAAATGGAAGCTCTATGCCCCTTGCCCATACCTTGTCCTATGCATCTCTTCCACTTGGCTGTTCCTGAGTGATGGCGTTTAAATACACTAGTAACAGTAAACAGAGTATTTTCCTTAGCTTCTAAGGAAGCTATTCTAGAAGATTACTGGACCTGAGGAGGGTGTTGTGGAACCTCCTATTTATAGACACTTGGTCACAAGTACAGGAAGCACAGACTTGTGATGAGTGCCTGAAGTGGGGGGCAATTCTGTGGTCCTGTGGGGTCTGGGCTAACTCCTGGTGTTACTGTCAGAATGAATTAACTTGAAGGACTATCAGCTGGTATCCACAACACTTGGAGGACCAAAGTCCACCCATTTGGTGTTAGACATGTAATGAGTGGAGGAAACAAGTTTCCCTTTAGTAGTCCTCCTCTGACGTGGTGAGACTAGCCTTCACCTCTGTGCTCCTCCTCCCCAAAACCAATAACCCCAGTGTCCTCACAAGAAACACAAATCCAACAATTCCCAATTGAGAGACATTCTACAAAAACCTGCCCAGCCCTTCTCAAAGTTCTCAAGGACATCAAAGACAAGGACAATCTAAGAAACAGTGGCATGAAAAGGAATCTAAGGAGACACGATCACCAAATGCAATATGGTGTCCTGGATGGATCCGGAAACAGGAGGAGGACATTAGGGAAAACTAACTAAATCTGGATGTGAATGGACTTTAGTTTACAATTTGTATCAGCACTGCCTCATTCATCGTGACACAGGCACCATGCTAATGTCAGGGGTCACCACCAGGGGGACCTGAACGTGGGGAACGTGAAACGCTCTGTGTGGCTTTTTCAACTCTATAAATCTAACACTGCTCAAAATTATGAGTTAATTTGGAAAAAATCCTTTACTTTTTAATTTGAATTTTAATAATTCAAATAATAAAATTATAGAAATAAAATTTTATTTCAGAATAAGTATTTGTCATGAAGCCCAGTGCTGGAACCTCCTGGTTACTGGTTTTCATCCACATGAGAATCAGCGAGAGAGATTTTTAAAATTCTGATGCCTGGGCCTCCGCTTGTATCAACTGTATCAGAAATTTCTCACAGTAAAAAACCAAACGCTATTGTTTTTTCCCTTTGGAAATACCCAGGTAGTTCAAATGTACAAAGAGGGAGCTCAAATGACCTAGCCATTTGCAGAATGTTCTACATATTATATCTAATATCGCAAATCCCAAGGAGTAAGTTTTCCACTAGAGGTAAAGTACAGACTTTATGTGACTCATGTACACAATTTGTTGCACTGAAAGAACAGAAGTCTGTAATCCATTACTTAACCAGATAATTTGTTGGATTCTCTTTTCAGATTTATTTCAAAATATTTAGCAAGTATTTAGTAAATATCAACATGTACATACTTAAAAAAAAAGGATGACCTGAAGCATATTTAATTTTTAAAAAGGCATCCTTTATTAGATACTATATATAAAAGTTATACATTATAGAATTCACAGATTTGCTTTACACCCTACTATGAATATTTCTTGTTAACAATGAAATTGTAACTTAAAGTTGTATTGAGTAGAAAGAGCAACTCAGTAGATAATCTTTAAAAAGTGGACTTTCTATAGGCAATTCAGGTATTCACAGTAAATATGAACAAGTATAGTTAGGTTGCTTAATTGACTCATACTAAAAATTTGGGAATATCTTCCAGTAATATCCAGAACACAAATTACTCCTTACTATGTAATACAATTGACTCATCTCAGCACAAAATCTATATTGCATGCTCTGAAATGCCAAAAAAAATTTTTGTCATGTTTAGCAATGCTTAAACTAACACAAAAACCTTGATATTGGGATTAACCTGCTGCAGAAATCTCTGTTTGCAATTAATTTGTCTAATTTTAAAAATCTGTACAATTACCTCAGCACCTATCAAAACATGTTAGTTTGTCAAGATGTATTCTCATCAGACAAGCTTTTTCTACAACAGGTATAAAAATCAGACTCATAGGCACTATTTCCAATCATGTCCTGTACCTTTCTTGAATAAAAATGTACTTAAAGAGGTTTGTTTATAATAGTTATCCAGGACACAGGTGTATAGCACTAAATTTTTTTTAAAACAATGCATCTTGAAATGGTTATCATATACAGTGTTTCCTTTTCAAAAGTCACATTAAGAGTTGATAGAAATGTCAATTTAATTTTAGGCCACAGATTTTTCTCCAACTTTAATAAGCTAAACTATGTAGAATTAAATTAAATTTGGAAAAAAATGTAAGTTGATATTGGTATAACCCACAAATTCTCTGAAAATTACACTCCCTCAAAATGGAAAAAGCGGGATCTACAAAAAGCTCAAGAATTAATACTGGATATCAAATACGAAGCTCTTATAATGTGGCAACTCAATATGGTGCATTTCACAGCTCTAGAATTTTGAAATCAGGGAAAGAGTTTAATTCACATTATTTCAAATTTTAACTTCATGAAAACTTTCAGACGAGATCGGGCGCGTTCAGGGTGGTATAGCCGTAGTACTTCATGACAACTTTCAATGTTCCAGTAACAAATGGGCTCAGTAACTGACAAGCAAATTCGGGCTCCAGAGCAGTGAACCCCAACATCCTCCACAAGTCAGGTCCACAAGTCAGGGAGCCTGGTCACTGGGCAAGGACCCAACTGGGGTCGAGACTAGAGACAGCTACTTACTATAAAGGCTGTCAGAAAATACAGATCCTCTGAGCTAAAAATAAAAGTGGAAGTAAAACTCACAGATCTCCCACTGTGCTGAAAAAAACATTCATCTTTGAAATAATCCAAAAAAAGAATGGGGAAAAATCTTGGTGAAAACAACTAGCATATAAAAATATTCACCCAAATTTTCTGTCATACCCTAAAAGATGGCCAGTCTTCAGTACCATATGTACCAGTTGTTGGCCAAATGAAACCCCCTCCAAAAATCAAAAAAAGTTCCATGGGCCAAACGAATTGTGAGTGAAAATAAGGAGAGATTACAAAGCAACAACCTTGAGACTTCAGAGATATGAATGTTAAGGCAAGCACAGAATCAGTCAGATAATGGCTCATAATTCCACAGCTGTTCTCACATGGTGAAGGCTAGAACGTCCAAAACTGTACCTTTGTTCTACCACCTCAAGAAAATTATTTTGTAAAAGACAGTAGTTCAGAAAAAAGGCAATATCCACTTGCTTGTGTTCTTATACTACTAATGTGGTCTGACTTGCCTTAGGCTGCCTCGCTTTCATGTAATGCTGTCTTTTAGAAGTTCCCCTCCCTCCTTGGATTGCTTTGTTTTACAAATTATCCAGAATAAACCAGAACTGAACAGACTATGGTTTTTCTACAAATTGTGCTAATTTATGGATATTCAAGGATTTCATAATCATTATAATATAGGAAGAGTTTTATAAATTTATTTACGAAGGGTTTTATAAATTTATCTATAAATATATTAAATATCATCACATTAAAAACTCAGTATTTAAAATTATAATTTAGAACATCCAAGAAATGACATGAGTTTCCATTAAAATGCTTACCCCTCCCAAAACCCTCTCAAAATTACAAAAAAAAAGGCACAGAAAAGGAATGAACTCACAAAGACAAAAAGCACGGGGAGAAGACAAGGACAAAACGCAGGACACAAGCTTCAAGGAGAGAAGTCACAAGGAGCAACAAATTCAAGGTCCAAAGCAGTGACTCCGAACACTTTTTACAGAAAGGTTCACAAGGCTACTAGCTCTGCTTGTTAACAAAGAGTTTTTGGGAAGCAACTTCAGTGCTTCTCTTAGACATAACCACTAGATACCTGACAAAAACCCGGGAAGTATACAGTCAGAGATCAAAGCTCACTATAAAAAAAGGGAAGAAAGGAAGCAAAAGAAAACTCAAGGTGAAGGTGATAACAATGAGGGAGAATAGGAGCTCTTGGGAATTAAATACTTCATATGAAAAAAATACAGAAATGTTAGAAGATAAAATTGAGAAGACCTCCAAGAAAGAACAAGAAAAAAAAAACAGAAAAAAAGATCATGAAAAATAAATCTAAGAGGTCCACCAATCAAGTAAAAGGAGTTCCAGAGAGAGAAAATTATTAAGCAATAGCAAAAATAAAATTGCACAGAACTAAAGTATTATTTCCAAAAATATTTGGCTTTCAATAATAATAGTAATAATGTACCTACTGAACTGGTTAGTCTTAGCTAAGGAGATTTCTAGGCAGAGTGTTTCAGGTGCTGCCTTATAATAAGCAGCAAGTTTCTTGCTGCTTATAATAAAATGCAAAAGGAGAGAGAAAAGCTTAAGATAGGAAAACTAAACAAAATAGGAATCAGGATGTAATGATTTTGTAAATCCCCAACCTTTATCAACAGCAAACAATGCTACAGTTACAAAAAAGCTTCCAAACAAACATCGAGTCCAAGAAAGTGAGCCCTGCAACTTTGTTATTCTTTTCCAATATTGTTCTAGTTATTTGGGGCCCTTGTTTCGTATGAGTAAGGCAGGGACGTCCAACCCCGTGGCCCAGGATGGCTACAAACGCAGTCTGACACAAATTATAAATTTACTTACAATCTTTTTTTGCTCATCAATTTTTATTAGTGTTTACATATTTAATGTGTGGCCCAAGACGACTCTTCTTCCACTGTGTCCCAGAGACACCAAAAGGACACCCCTGACAGAGGACTGACTTTCCGTTTTGCAAAAAGATCACTGGAATTTTGATGGGGATTGGATGGTTCTGAGTTGCTCTGGAAGTACTGCCTTTTAACAATATTAAGTCTTCCAATCCATAAACATGAAATATCCTTCCAGTGGTTTAGGTATTCTTTAATTTCTTTCAGCAATGTTTTGTTCTTTTCGCTGTACAAGTCTTTCATTTCCTCGGCTAAATTTATTCTTAGGTATTTCATTCTTTTGGACGCTATTATAATGTAATTGTTTTCTTCATTTCCTTTATGCATCATTCATTACTGGTATATAAAAACATAACTGATTTTTGTGTGTTGACTTTATAATCTGCAACATTGTTAAACTTATTTATTAGCTCTAGAAGATTCAGATGTTTTTGACAGACTCCATCCAGGAAGCTGCTCCAGCTCAAAGGGAGCAAAAGAAAAAAAAAAAAGGCAAACCTCTGCACTGGTCCCTGAGGGAGCTGCCAGACCTTTCAGAATACAATAAGCACTTTTGGGGGGGGGCTGGGAGGTGGGGACAAAGTTCTTATTCCTCTTCCCTGCTCCCAACCTCTGCCCTGCTCCTCTGGCTGCCACTAAGCTAGAAAATAGGGGATGGCAGGCACATAAGCAAAAATGCCACAGCACTCTTACTAAGATTAAGCAGCCTCTTTCTTCATTAAGCACTTCCCTGGTTGCTATAAATATTTTGTTCTATTCAGTGTTTCTGCAGAGGCACCAGTTCTTAGAGCTCTACACCATCATTTCCTGTGACAAGTAGCTTTTCTTAACAAACAGAATGTGGAACAGTGTACAACTTCTGAGACTGTCACAAAAGGCACTGAAACTGAGACTTCCTCCTTGTTTTCTTTCCACCACTTGCTCTGAAGGACGCCAGTGGCCATGCTGTGAAGACTCCCTCGTAGCCCTATGGAGATTCCCGGGCGGCACGGACCGGAGGCAGCCTGCCAACAGCCGCGTGTGTGAGTGAGCATGTCGGACTCCAGTCCCTGTCCAGCCTTAGGGTGACTGACTGCAGGCCCAACTGCCATTTGGAATACAACCTCATGAGAGACCCTGAGCCACTCTTGAAATAATAATTGACAGACACCATGAAATAATAAATGCATGGTTATTCTAAGCTGCTAAGTTTGGGGTTATATAACATTTAAAGCTCAGGCCCCAAATAAAAGAAGACCCTCATCGATCAATGAGTTCTTGGGAAAAAGAGTGCTTCAAGCAGAGAGAACAGCACTTATAAAGGCCCTAAGTAAGGAAAGGTCTTGTGTATGTTAAAAACATTAAAAATTTGAAATAAGATCACTGTGGCTGGAGCCCAGTGAAGGGGAGCAAAGCAGGGAAAAAGGTGTCATCAAGGTAGCAGAAAGTAACCAAAGTGGCTGTATAACAATATTTTAAAAATGGTAAAACCTGGTAAATTCCCAAAGAGTCAATGGTTCCCTATCCATCAGAAATAGAAACCAGACTACAATTAAGAACAGAAAGATGAGAGCAAACCAAACATGAAGGCAGTTCACCAGCCCAGCATTAAGTGTGCACAGGTGAAGCAAAGGCAGACGAGTTACCCGCAGCAGAAGGACAATGACTAGACTTTACTGAGGACATAACCTCATAAGCAGCTGTGTAACTCTGATAAAGCCAATGTTATTCGTTTTTAAAAGTACAAATAGATATTTGACTGGAAAGTGAGCATAAAATACTCACCTTTATAAAAGGAATATGAAAACTTAAAAGTAAATATCCTAGTTTTAATCTTGCTTCCTCACAAGTTTTGCTAATTGGAGAGAAATCAAAAACTACTTACCCAAAGCAATCTAAAGATTCACTGCAATTTTTATTAAAATACCAATGACATATTATACAGATCTAGGACAAATATTTTTAAAAATGTATATGAAACCAAAAAATACCCCAAGTAGCCTCAGCAATCTTGAGAAAAAAAAGAACAAAGTTGGAAGGAATCACAATACCTAATATCACACTATACTATAAGGCCACTATAACCAGAAAAGTCTGCTACTGGCATAAGAACAGACACACAGACCAATGGAACAGAATACACTGCATAAAAATAAACCCTTATCTCTATGGCCAATTAATATTTGACACAAGGAGCATGAGCAGACAAATGGAATAAAAATAGTCTCTTCAATAAACAGTGTTGGGAGAACTGGACTGGCACATGCAAAAAAAAGGAAACTAGACCACCAGCTTACACCATACACCAGAATAAACTCTACATGGATAAAAGACTTAAGTACAAGCCCTGACACCATAAAAGTGCTCGTGGAAAACACAGGCAGTAAAATTTCAGATATCCCACATAGCAACATTTTTGCCAATATTGCTCGGGCAAGGGAAATAAAGAAAAAAAATAAACAAATGGGACATCAAATTTAAAAGTTTCTGCATGGCTAAAGATTCCATCATCAAAATGAAAAGGGAACTGACTGTGTGGGAGAACGTATTTGCCAATAATATATTGGACAAGGGTTTAATGTCCAAAATATAGAAAGAATTCATACAACTCAAAAACAGGAAAACAATCCAATGGCAAAGGGCTTGAATAATACTTCACCAAGGAGAACACACAGAGGGCCCACAGACTATGAAAAAGATGCTCAAATCACTAGCCATCAGAGATGCAAATTAGAACCATAATGAGCTATCACCTCACACCTGTCAGACGGCTGTCATTAATAAGCCGACAATGAGTGCTGGTGAGGATGTAGAGGAAAGGGAACCCTAGCGCACTGCTGGTGGGAATGCAGGCTGGTGCAGCCACTGTGGAAAACAGTATGGAATTTTCTCAAAAAATCAAAAATGGAACTGCCTTATGACTAGATTCCACTGCAGTAATATATCCTAAGAACCCTGAAACACCAGTTCGAAAGAACTTATGCACCCCAATGTTCATAGCAGCATCATTTACAATAGTCAAGTGTCAGAAACAGCCTGAGAGCCCATTAGGAGAGGAGTGGATTAAAAAGCTGTGGTACTTTTACACAATGGAATACTATGCAGCAGAAAGAAGAAATTTCTACCTTTTGTGACAGCATGGATGGAACTGGAGAGCATTATGCTAAGTGAAATAAGCCAGTCAGTGAAAGACAAATGCCATATGATCCCACTTATAACTGTGATCTAATGAACAAAATAAACTAATGAGCATAATAGAACCAGAGACATGGAAACATGGAACAACAGACTGGCATCTGTAAGAGGGGAGAAGGCGGGGGAGAAATGGTAGAAATAATGGGAAAGGATTATTTAGTCAAAGAACATGTATGAACGACCCCTGGACACAAACAATGGAGTGGGGACTGACTGAGGGAGTGAGGGGTGGGCTGATTGCGGGTGGGGGGGCAACAGGGAAAAACTGGGACAAATGTAATAAATAAACACTAATTTAAAAAAGAAATCAAAAACTAACTTCATCATCAAATAGGAACCCAGGGTGGGAACTATGAAACCCTTTGAGTGCAAGAACCAAATTCTTTACACCATCCCATATCGCTTAGCTTTATATAATTAATATGCAATTGCAAACTTAGGAAAAAAATCTTTATGAGGATGCTATTTAAAATTCTGAATGGTGACTTCATTGGTAAAAACGTAATGTCTAGAATATAGGCATAAAGCATCTGTCTACCAGGCAGTCCACAGTCACTGCCAAATGAGTAAGTGATGTAGCGCAGCACCCACAGGAAACGACTGTAAATCAGTTTGGCGGAGAGCCACGCTTGTCTTTAGCATGGGCCGCCACAAGTAACAAGGTTGAACAACTGGCGAAGAGGGTAAAAGAATTTCAGTAGAAATCTCAACTGGATAAACTAAACGTGAATTAGCAAAATAAGACTATTTGTATATAAAACTGTAAGTAAAAAAACACTTCTATGGACAAATATTGATGATGTTATCAAAGACATTTTCAATCAGTTAAAAATAAAATAATCTGTTTTCAGATTTTATGACTATCTGAATACCAAGATATATCCATCTCTGTACCTTTAACCAGAAAAAGATTTGAAATAAGAAGAAAAGTTAGTGAAGAACAAGAGCATCAAACATCATAAAATGAGACAGATATAATTATTTTATTTTGTTATTCAAATGCACTGATGCATGAGTATAAAGTAAATGGAATACTAGGTCCTTAAATGTCCCTCCTAGTAGCCCACCATCTCCGTGGTATCCTTGACACTGTACAAACCTTACATTCTACTAATTGCTAATTATTAAGACATCAGAAAAATAGCAAACATTTAATGCAAACAAAATATATTTTGAGATTTAATGAACAAATATACCTTATCTGTACAATAAAACAGTAAGTGCTATTGACATATTTAAAGAAAAAAATCAAAATCATAGAAAAATGACTCAGAAAAAAAATCAATGTTTTGAGGGTAATTACGAACCGAATTTTCTTCCTCCTCTTCCAATTCTCGTTGCTGTTCTTCATGTCTTTTTGCTTTGATCTCCATCGCTTCCGCAATCAGGTCTCTTAAAATTGATACAGGTTTTGCATTCTTGATAAAAGGATGCTAAAAAAGTAAAATTCAATGGTATAATTTTGAAAGATTTTTAAAAACTGTACCTCAAAAATGTTAAGATGACGTGTAAATGTAAACCAGGATCTTAGGCTTAAATGATTTGTTATTTTATCCAGAAGTTAGACCAGAGAATATTTCAGCTGCTTTACAAATAAAGAGTTTGCTTTTTGGCTTAGTTGTTTTTACAAACTATTAAAACACAGACACAAAAATGTAATCCTGTTAATAAAAATACATTAATGAAAACTACCTTAAAGATATGTGTCCACAGAAGTGTAGATTAGGTAAGAAAAAGATACAATTAAAAAAAACAGATGAATGATTATATTGCATATAAAAATAGATATTTGGTATCGGTGACAAATTTTAATTAATCTTAACAAGCTGACAGACTGAATCAGTGGACAAAAGAAGGGCAAATATTGTGTTACTTCTTTTACATATTTTCTATTTTATTAGGGCTTAAAAGTGTAATAATTTCGCTCTACTCCAATGGAGAAATACAAAATGGCCAATAAAAATTTTTCAGAACATAAATATTGCTTTATTTCTATAATGCACATACATAAAATAATTTTTCACTTCTTTTTCATTCTACCCTGATCTAGCTGAAATATATGAGTTTGTTGAAAATGTGATAAACAAAATGGAAACCACCAGAACAGACCTGGGTTGCTGATAATTTTTTCTACTGAGGGAAGGGTGTGAGAGAAGTAGAGGTAAGATTAAAAGTATAATTTGGGATACATAACCTTATACTGAGGCAGCAATACAGCTTCAAGATGTGATTTTCATAATTAAATGTCAATAGACAGACTCAGGTAAAAGGTGAGTTACTTTAATAAAGAACACAAAAATATTCTTAAAGACAAAAAAGTTTTAGTGCTAAAGAAGAAATTTCAGACATTTGGAAAAAGCTTTAAAACGATAAACATACACCATTTAGGAAAAGAATGAGTGAGAATTTTACCAGATTACAGAAATAATAGGATCAATAGTGAAGAAACAATAATAAATTCTTTTGTATCACCAGATAAATTATGTTCTATTAACATAGCTGTGGTGGAGACTCCTGGTTCCACCAGAATAGAACTGTGGCTAGATGCACAGCGGCCCAGCTAGATTCTACCGTCCTTAGTCTCCCTTTCAGCTGGATGTGACTAGGAGACTAAGTTCTGTCGATGAAATGGAAAGAACAGAATAGAATGAAATGAGAGTGTCTTATGTTTTCTTCTATTTCCTGATCTGGGCCTTAAAACATTAAATGTTGCCCTGGCTGGTGTGGCTCAGTGGGTTGAGCACTAGCCTGTGAACCAAAGGGTTGCCAGTTCCATTCTCAGTCAGGGCACATGCCTGGGTGTAGGCCAAGTCTCCGGTTGGGGCCATGCAAAAAGCAATAGATCAATATTTCTCTCACACATCAATGTTTGTCTCTTTATTTGTCCCTTCTCCTCTCTCTAAACAAATAAATGAAATATTAAAAAGAAAACAAAAACACCACGCGTGCATTTTTCCATGACTTCTACTCTTTCTACTAATCTGGAAAACAAAGATCGTGCCCTGGAGAATGGTGGAAAAACAAAGAAGAAACTCCAGTCCTACACTGATAATTTTTGAGAAACATTGGTGGAAAGCCACCTTCCCGCCTCCAAAAAAAAAAAAAATAACAATTGAAGACATGCTCTTTGCCCTTAAAGAACTTATCTAGAATAAAGAATAAAACTCAAACACATACAAAAAATTACAACGTGGCATATAAATTACAGTGATGGTGGTTTAGCACAGCCTATATGATTAAGAGATGTGAAAGTAGAAGAATGGGTGAGGTCATCTTGGGTGCCTCATACAGAACAGACCATTTTAGGGGCAGTTAAAGTACGAACAGTATGAACAAGCACACCACGATGGGGAATGTATGTCAGAACCCAGCAGAAAGATCCGCCATGCCAAGACAGAAACACTACTTAGAGAAAGGGTGTTCTGTGAGTTTAGGGATGAGTACAAGCATCAGGGGGGCAGGAAGGATACATGCTTAGGATGACATGCCTGAATTTTGTCTGGGAGCCACTTTGATTACATAGACAAGAGAATAAGGCAAAGAATGCCTTTGATAGCATAATCTTGCACTAGAATGTAGAAAGAAATGAAATTAGAGTGCGGAGGAATGGTAATAATAAAGGTATGAATTATTAAGAACCTGGATTTTAAAAGAACAGCTGCCACAATCGAGAAAAGTGAATCTGATGAAAAGTACTCTTTGGAGGGAATTAGTGACTACATATTAAAAGAATAAAAGAAGACCAACACTGCAAAAACTGGGAACCAACAGAATCATATCTCTCTTAAAGAGCATAGAAATCTCAAGTTGTATTATACTTTATCTTTTCAGGAAAAATGATGAGCAAATCTTCCAAGCCACAGTTTTACCAGTAAGAAATGCCCCAATACATATATGGTTCATCCAGTCTACTGCAAACTTACTTTCATGCAATTAATTGTGAACTGACTACCCAGTGTTTGCTATCATTAATCTACAGAGCTTAACGTACTTAGTCTCAAAATCCCAATGTCTGATTTCATTTGTAGTCGTGTTTTTTTTCTCTACATAACCATGACAGGACAGATGTTATCTGACCAAGAAAGAGGAACTGGCTAACAAAGTTAAAAGGCTACTTGAAGAACAAGGCCATAGTATTTGAGCATTCTTGAGAGTCAGGAGAGAAGTACTATTGGAAATACTGGCAGATTCTTAAAGAATAGTTTAAAGTCATTTTTAAAATAGCAAGTGATAAAATTAAAAATGCAAAGCAGCATAAAAAACAGAACAAAACCAGAGAAAACAAGTTGGCAAAAAAAACTGTGATTAAAATATTATTAGCATATACAAATTAAAGAAATGGGTTGACTTTCCATTTATTAAATAATATTTTAGTTCCTAAAAGACACTTAGTTCATAAGATAAATTCAGCTACATGCTTTCTACATGAGATATACTTAAATAAATCCAACTTGTGTTTCCCCAAGAGGCATACTGAAAAGAACCTGGGTTAAAAGTCAAAGACAAGCAATGAAATCTTAGTCAAACATAAAAAAACACCAAGAATAACACAATTTAAAAAGTAGGACTGAAGGCAAAGAAAAGTGAATGAAGAATGTTATTTAATATCAATAAGGGACATAATATAAAGGTGTACTTGTAAACTAGGTATATTAGTATAGCATTATGATATGTAAGAGAAACTACAGAGAACAAGAAGTTGATCTAGTAAAACATAAAAATATTAAGATTCCTTTTCTAGTCACTGAGAAGTGAAATAGGTAAAAATAAAGATAAAAATCTAAATAATACAGACTGAATTAACAGAAAATCAATGAACAAAAGTTACATCTTTTTGTTTAATGCCTATCAAAGCATGTGGCCCCAGTATAGGAATAGAAAGAACAATAAAACAATATAATGGCCAGAAACAGAATATAATACACAAAATAAACTGGCATATTATAAAATACCATTTCCAGTCATTGAGAGAAAAATTACTTATATAAAAACTGGTGTTGAAATAATAGGGGGGAATTAAACTAGGTCTTTACCACGAAAACACCAAAATAAATTCCAGATAGATTAAAAAATGAAAGTCTAAAAATAAATAGGAGAATGTTTATATTTAACCCAATACCATAAAAAGAAAAGAAACAAAACAGTATAAATACATACAAATTAAGTATGTATGAATGACAATAAAAAATGAATACACTAAAATCTACATTTGTAACATTTATGTCAGACAGAAGGTGATTAAATGAAGTTTTCTACAAGAATATCAATAAGAAAAAGATTAACACACCATATTCTTAAAGGCAATGAATTTTCACTATTTCTAAATGAATCTACAGTAAAATCTAAACTAAAATAGGGTGAGCATTCTGAAATCACCTAAATAAAAAAAAATCTAAAATATCCTAATCAACTTATGACACTTTTGATCATGTATTTTAAAAATTAAGATCACTTGATAATTTATTCTTTTAAAATCTGAAACAGTTCCCCTTAAATTCTGTTCATGTTCTAAATTATCACTGTCTAAATTGATAGAGTTCAAATTAATGATTTATTCAAAAAACTTCAGAGGAAACAAGAATTTGAAATCATCTGAAGAAGAGACTTAATGCTTCCCAGTAGACTGAGTTGTCACACTTTTTCCTATACCTCTCCATTTAAGTGCAGCTAAAACCCCTGAACATTATATACGAAACAAACATAGGGCAATTCTGAAAAACAGAAAGAAGGCAGCAAACTGGTTAGGGACTGGAGGGACTTGAGGAAGGGCTTCACTGTGAGTTCCCAGGGTTTTCTTTTCATCTCATTTATCCCAGACTGGGTACTGGAGGAGCCGGCAACCCAGAAACACCAGGGGACACCAACGACAACCACTCCTACAAAAGCCTATTCTCTTGATCAAAAAGATTGGGAAAAGGACGGCTAGTGAGACAAAACTTCTAGACAAGAACCATCCTGCACCAGCCTAACACCACAGAGAACACATTGGCCCCAACCCTGCCAACAATGGCTGAGTGGGGAAGCTGTAACTTCTACCCCCTGGAAGGTATTCGATCCTTCTACTGAGAAGGTGCCAGAGAAGACCAAGGGTTGAGCTAGGACATTCTTCTCCACCAGTAGAATAAAAGGCCCCCTCTAGTAGGGAGTGTTGGCAAAAACTATGCGGGAGCCTGGGCTTATATCCCTACCAGACAGTAATAAAGAAACCCTGCCCCCTCCCGGCTAGAGCAGAATGAGAGAAGACCTAGTTGGATCAGAACTCTCATCATCACCCAGCTATAATGAGGCTCTGTAGTGCCACTGAAGGCATCTTGAGAGCCTGAGCTCTCACCCCTGTCCAGTCGTAGTAAGAAACCCCTCATTACCATACATGTCAAAGGAGACCAAGCTAGGGACCTGGACTTCTGCTAGCTGGCAAAAACTAGCTGGTGCTCCTTTCCCCCACTGCAATATTGTCAGAGGATGCCTCTTATAACAGTATATATTAGATTCAGAGTCTCATAATATAATACTGAAAATACCTAGGGTTCAGATGAAAATCACTCACCATATCAAGAAGCAGGAAAATCTCAACTGGGAGAGATAATAAATAGGCACCAACATCAAGATAACACAGATATCAGAATTATCTGACAAAGATTTTAAAGCAGCCATCATAAAAATGTTTCAATGAGCAATTACAAGCATGCTTGTAGAAAATAAAAATCAGACCATTTGAACAAAGAAAAATAAATAGAAAAAAAAAACCATGAAAATTTTAGAACTAAAAAATTGCCAAAATTTAAAATATGATCAATGGGCTTAAAAGCAGAATGAAGACAGAGGAAAGACTCAGTGAACTGGAATACAGAACAGTAGAAGGTACTCAATACACACCAAAAAGAAACCAGACTGGAATAAAAGTGAACAGAACCTCAGAGGCCTGAAGGTTCTCGAAACTAAAGACAACTAAAGAGACTAGTTGTTTTGTTTTAGACAACTAAAACAAAAGATCTAACATTTGCATCAACAAAGTCATAGAAAGAGAAGAGAAAGACAGCAGGGCTGAAAAAAAGTGTATGAAAAAATAATGGCTGAAGACTTCCCCCAACTTGGCAAGACATATAAACCTATTGATTCAAGAAGCTGAACAAATCCCCTAAAGAATAAATCTAAAGAAATCCATACTAAGACACATCATAATTAAATTTCTGAAAATTAAGACAGAAAAATAATCTTGAAAAGAACAAGGAGTAAAACAACTCAGATGACAATAGATTTTTTTTTCTTTTTTTAAAATATATTTTATTGATTATGCCTTTACAGTTCTATTCCCCCCTTCATTCCCCTCCACCCTGCACACCCCTTCCCCCACCATTCCCCCCCCTTTAGTTTATGACCACGTGTCTCAAGTTCTTTAGATTCTATATTTCCCCTACTATTCTTGCCCTCCCCCCCATCTATTTTCTACCTACCATCTATGCTACTTATTTTCTGTACCTTCTCCCCCCTTCTCCTCCTCCCACTCCCCTGTTGCAAACCCTCCATGTGATCTTCATTTCTATGGTTCTGCTCCTGATCTAGCTGTCCTCTTAGTTTGTTTTTGTTTTAGGTGTGGTTCTTAGTAACTGTGAGTTTGCTGTCCTTTCACTGTTCATCTTTTTTATCTTCTTGGACAATAGATTTTTCTTAAGAAACCGTGGATCTGAGAAGGAAGTGCCACAACATTTAAGTGCTGAAAGAAAAGAACTACCAACTAAGAATTCTATAGCCAGTGATAATGTCCTTCAGGAATAAAGAGGAATAAAGACATTCTCAGATGAAGGAAAATTAACAGAATTTGTTACACACACTTATCCTAAAAGAATATAAGGAAGTCCTCTAAACAGAAGGGAAGTAATAAAAGAAGAAACTTGGGAACATTGGGAGAAAGAGACAAAGAGCAAAACTGGGTAAATACAATAGATTTCCCTTAGTTTCTTTAGTTTTCTCAAATGTTTAAAGGTTAAAGCAAATACTACCACAGTATTTGATATGGATATCAGTATGTGAAAAGAAAGTATTTAGGATAATTATACGATAAATGAGAGGGATGACAAGTTAGATACAGTTTCCACTCCTCATTTGAACTGGTAAAATGAAGAGTAAGTCACACGCCATGGGAGCTC
Source organism: Artibeus jamaicensis (assembly GCF_021234435.1). Taxonomy (NCBI): domain Eukaryota; kingdom Metazoa; phylum Chordata; class Mammalia; order Chiroptera; family Phyllostomidae; genus Artibeus; species Artibeus jamaicensis. Next base: position 28,664,041 of record NW_026522059.1, on the reverse strand, counting down.
ACAGAGTAACCCATGGCACCAGCTGTTCGAGCCACACACAGAGTCAGCCCAGAGAACAGCAGATCTCAGTCAACCGAACATTCTTACAGGAGGCCAGCCTGGGCGGCAGCTGACTTTCAGGTTCTAAACTGTCCACACGCAGTATAAGGATCCCCTTCAGATCAGGACCTCTACCACCACCAGGCTAAACTTGAACCTGATCCTTTAAATATCTCTGGGGTTTCAATTTCTTCATCTTTTAAAAACTACTAAGAGTTCAACTGAACAATCTCAAAGCATCTTTTCAGTCTGATTTTTTGAACTTACACAATTATCTATCCTGCACCATAGAAAATAAACCACTATTAAAAAAACTTAGCATATATCATGGTCTACCAATCAATATGGTATAATCTGTACATGTAAGCTACAAACATGTGTCCACTAAAACATAATAGTAAGACTTTCTGCTGAGAGTTACACTATAATTTAACTCATAACATATAAGACGCATAAAAACTCCTTTAAGAGACTGACTGGCTTCTAAGAGTCCAGCAAAGTAAGACTGTAATGAGTCTAATAAGACTCTAATGAGAGTAAAGATAACTATCCTATCTAAAAAAGTCTTTTTAAGTCAGAAGTTTGTTGTGCTAAATTTTGAATTCAATTTACAAAGTATTATAACCAATGAATACTAAGAGTGAAAAAGCAGTCCCCTCCCAAAAGTCACAGCCCCCTAACTGTGAATCAGTTACAACCTAGGACGATGACAAAGAACTAAGTTATTTTATCTAACATGGGGAATGACATGCCCAGGGTGCTTCCGGGAACATACGGGAACAACTGCCGTAAACAGAGATGAAGGGAAGGCTTTCTGAAGCAAAGGCAATGATTAAGGAGGAGCCTGTTGGTGAAGGGGAGTCTTCAAACTGGTGAACATGGTGGAGGGGGACAGCATGAGAAAAGGCACAGAGGACTGAAAAAGCACGGTCTGTGTAAGAAACGGCAAGTCTATTATTTCAGTATTTATACAGAAAAAAATGGGAGGTAGTAAGGGGTAAATTATGAAGCCAGATAAGAACACCAAATTGTAACAGAAGACCTTGAATGATCAACAATAGTACAATTTTTTTAAAAGCAAGACAGTAAATATTGGCTCATAAGCACTATATATAAGTAACACATAAAACAGGAAGCATTGTTTGTCCTTTATATCAAAAAGGATGCTTGGGCCAAACCCCACTCAAAGACAGAGAACAACAGAGCTTGCTAAATGTCTACTCAGGTCACGTTCTGGGCAGAAAGCAGAGTAGAAAAAGGATGAAGATTGGGACTAGGGACAAATGGAATAAACCTGAACAATGATTTAATCACTGTGTGATCTTCAGTGTCATGCAACCTTTGTGGGCTTCTGTGTCCGCACCCACAAAATTAGGGGGTTATACTAGAATACTTCTTAAATACTTTTCAATCCTAAAAACTCTAAGTTAAAAACTGAAGAATTTCTTTTCTTAGAAAGATTAGAAAAGATTATGCAAGAAAGACTAGAAAGAAACACTGGTTAAAGTATCCAAAAATCAGTTATCAGATATGTTTGGATTTATTTTCACCATCATATTTTATGCAATTTGTCTGTTTTGGGGTTTTTTTTCCCTTCTCTCCTTTCTTGTCTTCTTTTGGGTTGAATAATTTGGATATTCAATACAATAACAATGCCAATAGGCTTTTGATTTATGTGTTCAAAATTCCTTTGACATGATGACAATATTTCAAAATAAATGTTTCAATTAATTACTTCTTAAAAGCATTTGCATATAACAAGGAACTCAAAAGGCTCAAAAACAGCCTTCAGCAAAAAGTAAGTTTCGATTCCACTCCTGCTTCTCAGTTGATTACCTTCTCCGAGGGCCAGTTTCTTGCTTATTTTTGCATGGCTACTCCACGGTAACCACTGACACATGCATGTATGCGTGTACACATGTACAGGTGTGTGTGTTCTGTCAATCGCTCCTCTTCATGGACCTTAATTTGTTTCCAACTTGTTGACAGTTATTTAGGTTGTTTCCAATCTTTTGCCATTAAAATGTCCTATGCATCTTTTTATACACATTTTATTTCACACATGGTTAAGTTTTTCTGTAGAGTAGGTTTCTACGAGTGTAATTACTGGGTCAAAGAATACTGAACAATTTATTTTAGACAGATGTTGCTAAACTGCTTTCCATGGAGAATGAGTACTAAGTTATATTTTCATAGCAATGAACATTATACTTAAAGAGCCTATTTCTTATACCCCTCAAAAAATACTTTTGTTTAAATAGTACTTTGGAAAAAGATCACTTTTTCTAAGCACCATGTTTTGAATCATTTTGTCGTTTAATAAAAAGAATTCTTTTCCAAATACCAAGTTCTATTAATGGGAGACACATTTATTATTAGCTCAAAGGTCTCAGCCAATTCTGTTGGAAATAGGAAGACTTGCAAATACTTACTGAAGTATTAAATTATTTCGATTTGCACTAAATTTTAAGCAGATTTTAAAACTTCCTGACACTCTAGATACAGTCTATTTGTAGCAGGGATACTGAAACTCTTCATTTAGGTAATCTTCTAACCAGTATTTACAATATATAATCTTTTCAAGGAGCTCAGGAATCTATTTACACATCTTAAAGTAGAGCAGAAAACCAAGAAGAAATGCTGAGTCAAAGAATAATGTCTGGAAAAAAACATGAGAAGTAGTAACAACAGAGGAAAGAGTTCATTTCTGAAATGAGAACGCTTTGGAGTTTTGTTTCAAAACAACTTTAGGGGGAAAGAGTTGACAACAACCAAAAGAAAAACAAAACAAAACAAAACACCAAAACATAAAAAAGGGAAAAGAGAATGCTGAACTTGGAAAAGGGAGAAAATGAGACACAGAGAACATACAGAAGAAGAACGGAGGGGTGGGTGTGAGTGTGAGGATGGTGTCTACGTATGAACCCATATTTCCTGGGAGGTTTATACCCTTAGAAATCAGTTAAGGAAACTTGCAGTAACCCTAGTTGATGTCAGGAAGCTAAAAGATGTAAAGAGAATATTCTTCCCTTAGAAGCACAAGCACTGACCTGTAAAAGTTGTGTTGCGGTAGCTCTCTGCTCAGGATTCTTCACTAGGCACTTTTTAACAAAATCGGTGAAATCATCAGACCAGAGTTCTGGCTTCCTGAATGTTGGTGGTGGATTTGTGGGAATCATAAAAATAGCCTAATAAAAATGAAACATCCAAAAGACAGAGTAAGAATCACAACAGCACACCAGATAAACAAATCTCTTTATCTATCTCTCTATCAGACTCTCAATCTGAAAAACAAATTCAAGCAGTTCTAGGATTTCCAGTAAAATTGCATTCAGGAAGCAAGTCCATCTGCTACTAATGTAATCATTTCCCATTAAATTTCCTCTATTTGAATTGTAGCTCATTGAGCACATCATTCTTTATTTTATCTATTATTTTTAATCAGTCTCCAAAGACGATTGCATTTCTAACCCTTTTACCAAACTGAGGACGTTCTCTAGTTAAACAGATGCATCCCCGAAGTCCTGCCAGTGCGGGCCAGATGTAGGTCCTATTTCAGTTTCACAGAAGCACTGCTGCTCAAAGTGGCCAGCAGCAGTCCCATTCACCTCTGCAATCCAGAATATTTACATACAAACAAAATTACTGCTGCTATTCGAAATAATGGTTGATAGAGCCAAGACATTTTTTTCTGTTTCTGAATATGGGTCAGGGTTCCAAATGAAAAGTATTAAAGCTAATATACCACTTTGATTTATTACTAATGATTTAACTTAGTATTACCAATTTAGTACTAATGACATTACATCCAGAAAGTTCACAATTCGAAATCTCTGAAACGTTTCCATCATCCCTGTCCTCCTAGCTATCAAGTCACCCTTCTTTCAACCATGAGAATCAATCCCTAATGTTCTTAGCAAATCACTGTATGTAACGAATTAACTTTTCTCATGGGTATCTAGACTAGTCCCTGATAAAATGCCATCGCTAAAACATCATTCTCTTTGAAAAGACAATGAAAACAATAAATTTAAACCAAATGTATCAAACACCCAATAAATACTATTATCATTTTCATTTCCACACAATATTACAAAAAAGACAAGAGTCAGACATAACAATGGCAAAAATTTTACAAAGTAAAATGAATGCAGCCATGTTATAATTAACTGTAGTTTAATAGGTAAGTTTATATAATTACACGATCAGAACAAGATGTGCGATGAGGAAAAATGGCTTTTTGGCAACATTAATATGTGCACGTGAGGCCTGCAAATGTGGGCCCCACACAGACGTGTTCGGGGCTGAAGCACATAAAACTCCCGTCCTAAACCAGAGAATCTCTGCCTTCCCAAGAGAGCTGTCTGTCTGTGTTCTATACTCAGTGTTTCCACCTGGCTTTTAGTGATCTTCTCTCTTCACATGCAAGCAAACTTCATGTACATGTCCATCCCTTCTCCTTAATGCATAAAGAAAATTAAAGTGGTAATACTACAAACTACAATACTTAGAGACGTAATTTTTACCATTGAAAGACACTAACCATACCTATGTTTAAAACTTCTATTCGGATATGAAGAGAACATCAAAATTCTAGATTAATATCTTCCAAAATATAATATTTTGGGAGATATCAATTTTTATGTATTCCTTTGATTTAATAAAATTATTCTACTCTCCATTAGATTTGTATTAATTGTTCAAAAGTAATTCACAAGTTCTTAGAATCAGATAATTTGCACAGTAAAGATATAGGACAGATCATCTGGCTCAACCTTGTCATTTAACAGAGAAGAAATCAAAGCCCAGAGGGGCTAAAAAGAGTATATATAAATACTTAAAAACAGTATTTCAGTGGGGGCTGCTGGGGATGGGGAGGGAAATTTTGGGGGGGAAATGGAGACAACTACACTTGAACAATAAAAAATAACTTTAAAAAATAAGTAAAAATAAATAAATAAATTTAAAAAATAAAAGCTTTCAGTATTCTCTAAATAAAAAACTGATTAGGAAATAATTCGACATAAAAAAAAAATCCCAGTATTTCAGACTTACAAGACAGCCTTCATTTAAAAAATTAGCAAAGCTTTCTAAAGCATATATTGATACCATGTTTCGATAAGCAAGAAAGTGAAGTACAAAGCAGGTTACTAAATCTAAACAAATAGCTAGTAAGAGGATAAAGAAGTGATAAATGAAGATTCTGTTTCCAATTTACAGGTTTTCCCAGGTCCTCTCTTATTTCCAAGTGGGGAAGAAAGCATAAGCAAGATTTATGCCCTAAAATAGTGAGAAGAAACATCTTAAAACTTACTACCCTCACAACTGTGACAGTCAATATAGTTGAAGATTATTCAATCAAATATGAGTAAGAAAAAGAACTATTCAGTAGAGAAAACATAGTCTTTTCAGCAAGTGGTGTTAGGCACTATGTTAGGAATTCACAGACGCAACAGAAAATACAGTCACTACCTAACCTAGTCTGGTAATCACAGAACAGCAGTAAAACAATTAAAGAATAGTACAGTAAGAGAAGAAATGATAGTAGGCATAAAGAGGAGAGGTCACTTCCCTTAAGAAATAGCATGAGGAAGAGCAAGTGCATAGAATAGGGCTATTGGGAGGAGCACAGAACAAGCTGATTATTACCCGGTGAGGGACTAGGGAATGATAACATCTAAGGGGAGCAGAAGACACACAGTTTGGTCAGCAAGAAAGTACACAACTGAAAGGGTTTTGGGGTTTTTTTCCCAGTATGTGTGTATGTGTTTGTTTTTGTTTTTGCTTTTTGCTGTTAATTAGATTTGTCTATACCTAAGAGGTAGATTAAAAAACAAACAAACAAACAAAAGCCTAGACATACTCTAAATATGGGACAGAGAAGGCAGTTGGTCTAGTATAGATGTCCCAAGATGACTAATAAAGAATTCGACTAAGATAGTATCTACAGTGATGAAATGGAAGCAATTGGGTGTGAGATACTACAAAGGAAGAACCAAGAGTACATCCTGGGGGACTTCCGGCCAAGATAGAGGCGTAGGTGGAAACACTGTACCTCCTCGCACAACCAAATTTAAGGACAACAAAGATTTGGAGAGGGGTCCGGGCAGGAAAAGGCGGTGGTGGGCTACCTGGGCATGTGCAGGGATGGAAACCCAGTAAGACTCACAAGCCAGCTGGCTGACCACGGACACACATTTGTGCACAGAGAAACGAGGCAGGTTTTAAAATGGTCAGTGAGACAGACCGTACAACCCAGGGCCTCAGCAATGGGAAATAAAGCTTAAAAGCACCAATTGAAAAAACTTTCGGGGCTTGAGGTGCCAAGAGAGGTTCCTAGGCTCACAGAGAGTTTGATGGAAAGACCCACAGGGTCCTGGAACGTACACAAGCCCACACACCCAGGAACCAGCACCAGAAGGGCCCAATTTGCTTGTGGGAAGCAGCAGAGGGGACCGAAATCTGAGAAAGGAAAAAGTGCCATCGCTCCCTCTGACCCCACCCCCACATACAGCGTTACAACCCAGTCTTTGGGTTGCCTGCACTGGTGAACACCTAAGGCTCCTCCCCTCATACGTAACAAGTGTGACCGGACCAAAAAAGGGGCTCAAATGGAAGAACAGATCAAAGCCTCAGAGCCTGTACGTCTAAGCGACCAAGAGATAGCCAAGCTATCAGATGCACAGTTCAAAGCACTGGTGATCAGGATGCTCACAGAATTAGTTGATTTTGGTTGCAAATTAGATGAAAAAAATGAAGGCAACACTAAGTGAAATGAAGAAAAATGCACAAGGAACCAATACTGATGGAAAGAGAACTGGGACTCAAATCAATGGAATGTACCAGAAGGAAGAAAGAAAAAACCAAACAGAAAAGCATGAAGAAACAAGAATTCGAAAAAATGAGGAAAGGCTTAGGAACCTTCAGGACATCTTTAAACATTTCAACATCTGAATTACAGGGGTACCAGAAGGAGAAGAGGAAGAGCAACAAGTGGAAAACTTATTTGAACAAATAATAAAGGAGAACTTCCCCAATCTGGCAAAGGAAATAGACTTCCAGGAAATCCAGGAAGCTCAGAGAGTCCCAAAGAAGTGGGACCCAAAGAGGAACACACCAAGGCACATCATAATTACATTAGCCAAGATTAAAATGAAGGAGAGAATCCTAGAAGCAGCAAGAGATAAGGGGACAGTCACCTATAAAGGAGTTCCCATCAGACTGTCAGCGGATTTCTCAAAAGAGACCTTACAGGCAAGAAGGGGCTGGAAAGAAGTATTCCAAGTCATGAAATGCAAGGACCTACATCCAAGATTGCTCTATCCAGGAAAGCTTTCATTTAGAATAGAAAGGCAGGTAAAGTGCTTCTCAGATAAGATCAAATTCAAGGAGTTCATCATCACCAAGCCCTTATTATATGAAATGTTAAAGGGACTTATCTAAGAAAAAGAAGATAAAAATATGAACAGTGAAAGGACAGCAAACTCACAGTTATTAACAACCACACCTAAAACAAAAGCAAACTAAGCAGACAGCTAGATCAGGAGTGGAGCCATAGAAATGAAGATCACACAGAGGGTTAGCAACAGGGGAGTAGGAGGAGGAGGAGGGGGGAGAAGGTACAGAGAATAAGTAGCATGGACGGTAGGTAGAAAATAGATAGGGGGGAGGGTAAGAATAGTAGGGGAAATATAGAATCTAAAGAACTTGTGGCACATGGACATAAACTAAAAGGGGGAATGTGGGGGAGGGGGTGTGCAGGGTGGAGGGGAATGAAGGGGGAGAAATGGGACAACTGTAATGGCATAATCAATTAAAAAAAGAGTACATCCTAAGAACCTTGTTTGAGAGGGGTGGAAAAAGAACAACAAAGATTACTTCAGAATTCAAGAAGTAAAAAAAGACACCCTCACTGCAAAAGGTTCTCAGGGTATTCTAACAAAGCAGAGAAGATTCAATATTCAAGTCTTTTGATTCTAGGATAAGACCTAACCTGTTTAGTTCTGTATGCATCTTCTTTCGAAAAGGGAAATTCCTTTAATGGAAAAGAACATTCTTACACACCTTATTACATCTAAGATAGTCCTTCAAAAGCAGTGAAGCCAGTTTTATGACACAATAAGCATCTATCAAATGAGAAGTACATATCAAGTATTTCCTGTGTGTCCAGACCATGTTCTAATAAAGAAGTAGCAAACTCATAAGCCACAGGCCAAATGGTGTTAGTGGATATATTTTGTTTGGGTAACATCAAGCTAATATTCCCACAACGTATAAGAATCTGCTGGAATTAGACTGATTGTAGTACCCAGGATGTATGGTCTCCTTGATGGCCCACTTAAGTATCTAACTATGTAAACCCTACTATTACAGACTTTAAAATAAGATACTTTAGGTCAGCTGGGGGTGGGCGGGGCAGTGACGACGAACACATATGGAACACTTAGCAAAATAAATAAAAAGAGTGCTAGAAAATAAAACTCTTCTGTAAATAACCTAATTAACTTCACACAGCTCTATAGTTGAAGCAGAACCTAATCTGGCTTTAAGAATGGGAGAAAAAGGGGTTAATGTTGGCTGCTTGAAAAGGCATACAAAGCCACCTGCTACATCAAATTAAAGAATAAAAATAAATTTGAACTCTCATCTTTGCAAAACAGTTCAAAGCACCTGCATAAGCCGCTATATAGACTGACCTCAAACTGCAGTAAATGATACTAGATTGTCCAGATAAATGTTGTTCATCTGCACTTCTGTTACAAATTGATGGATAACGACTCAGTGATTTATGTCCTTGAAGCTAATGCTCTCCTTTGAACTTTGAGACAATGAGTTGCAGCCTTATCTTCAGATAATCTCAACATATAAGGCTCACCTCAGCAGTAGCTATTACAAACCCAAGGATAAAAAGCTTAACTCCAACTCTTATTTACCCAGTACTATCATAAAATGATCCTAAAATGCTTACATCTTATTCTCAAACAAGCACTAAACTGCATCCAGCTACAAAATATAGACTTTAAAGTCTCCACCAAAACCACTATACCATTTATTTCCATTTCTTTATGTTAGATCATCAATAACAAATGGACAGATTTTTGTCACAGACTTGACTTTGTTCATTCAACTAGTTTAACCTAATCACGAATCAGAGGAGATGCTCTGAAGAACCTCCGGGTGTTTGTCCGAGCTGATTAGGTCACAGGCCTCTGCTGTGGAAAGTTTTGGCAATCAGTGGCCAGCCTTGGACCAACAATTCACTCCCATCCTTGCCATCAACCAAATGGCATGAACACACACAACAGCCATATAATTTATCTTATCTCTAACACTATTGTGATTGAAGAATGTTAGTACAATAAACCACACGATTATCCTTGCGTTTGTTTTTACACAATGTGTTGCTTAACTACATATTGAACCTCTGATTAAGTTTTAAAAAGAACTTCCCAGGTCACAAGTAGTCTTCAGCAGCCAAGAAATATAAGTACCTCAAAACAAGGAATTATCTTCATGCCTGGAATTTCACGCCCTAGGCTCCTGGAGCACCCAGAAGATGTGGAAAGAGCTGAAAGCTGGGGAACTGCAATGCAGGCAGTTTACAGTCTCAGTGCAGGGAGTCAACACGTACGTCTGAAGACAAGGGAGCTGGATTTGTGTATGTCCAGAAGCGATGAATATGCCAGAACAACAAAGCAATCTATGCCACTATTCAAGAATCTCAAGTATACAAGCAAAAGGTTATCTGCCTAACAAATAAATGAGATGAAAGATGAGAAAGCACTTTAAAAAACTGCACAGAACTAAGCAAATGTAGCTGTTCCCTGATAGTAAAGCTTGCTACCTATTATGTCTGCTAAGTCAAATAAAAACGCATAATTCCTGAAATGAATACATAGTAATAGTATTATTAAAAGACTACTACAAATAACAGCAAACAGTACAATGGAATAAAGCAACACTGGACCCAGGTCAGAGTAACAGGCTGAAGTTCCACATCATGCTCTAACTGATTGTGCAGCCTCAGTTTTTTTCAGGTCCTTTTTTGGGTCTAAAAGACTCTGGCACTATAACATCCTAGCAATCTAGGCGTTAAATACTAGTTAGAGAAGTATTATATTGTTAATTAGAAAGGAGGTGGATGTGGAGGAGAGGGAAGGATGTCAAAAGGCCTACCAATGGCTTCTTGGCCTTTTGGCGAAGATCAAGTATAAAAGGCCTACTAGATGTCAACATAAAAATGCAAATCTAAATTTATAACATCAATCCCTCGAAAGCAAATTTGAAATAGAGCTTTTGAAGAGAATACTAAAATCCAGAGTAGACCCTACTCTTAGACTGCAGTTTCCACATATAAGCACAGGGTCAAAGTATTGCAAGCATGACCTGACAATTCACTCCAGCTCCAGTTACGGGACCTTCAGTAATCATTAATCTGGTCAATAAAGGCCAATGTGCCCTCTGTGAACCAAATTAAGGGATAGAGTGCAGCTGGTGCCCTGACAGAACTAAGTGAAGAAGAGAACCAGCTCTAAAGGTTTGAGCCAGCTCTGGATGACGCCGGATATGTCACCAATATAATAGTGTCACCATTATGAGCAGCAATCTAACCTATTTTAATTCTATGCCCTCTTTACACATTTGAAACATGGGAATAATAATAGTACCTATCTCACAGGGCTGTTCAGAACTATATATAAGTTATTATACATGTAAAATACTTAGTGAAAATTAGAAAATAAAATAACAGTACAGAACATTTGCTTCCCATAAAAAATGACACATTGGAATTACTTGGGAAACATAAAAAATACTGTGCCTGGGCCTGACCAGGTAGCTCAGTTGCTTGGAATGTCATCCCATACACCAAAAGGTTGTGGGTTCCATCCTTAGTCAGGGCACATACCTAGGTTGTGGGTCAGATCACCAGTCATGGTGTGAATGGGAGGCAACCTATTGATGCTTCTCTCTCACATTTGTGTCTGTCTCTCTCTTACATTCTCTCTCTCCCCCAACCCCTCTCCCTTCCAATCTCTCTAAAATCAATAAACATATCCTCAGGCAAGGATCAAGAAAGAATTATTATAAAAGCCAGTGTATATTCAACTTCTAAAAATTATATTTAATTGAACAAAGGCTTCATTTGAAAGCACTGCTTAAGTTGCTGCCTATCCTAGTCTGTCCCCACAGCCACCTCTCACACAAGCACAATCCAACCCTGGTACCTTTGATTGCATCCAGTTAAATCAACCATCTATGAAAACTGAAATCTAATGTCCCTTTAAGACAATTCAAAAATATCCATGAAACAGGAAGAAACCAGAGTGAACATGAGCCAGCACTTCAGGTACTTTATCACTGCACTCTCAGATCCCCCCAATTAGAATTCCTGTGTGTGAGCTGTTCAACGACCTCTTCTGAGCACATAAAATGTATCCATACCGGTGAAAGAATTTCTTCAGAAAGCTTAGAACCTAATGGGACAGGACAAGACATACCAGATCATTTCAATAAAACAGTGTAAATGCTAAAATGGAAATGAACAATGGGCATTATGGCTCAGCTCAAAATGATGTCAAAAGAAAAATTAGACTTGAGCTTAGTCCTAAAGAATGACTGAGTTAAGAAGGCACAGAAAACAGAGTAGCATGCCCAAAGGTGTGAGGTCTGAAATACCATGGGGTGCTACAGGTAAATTGACTTGTTTCAGGTATGGGGTACGGAAATTACAAGGTAAGACCGGAGCATCTTACTGGCCCTTAAAGAAAGGAACCACTCAAAGATTAATCAAGTCATCTCAAAAGAAGTTTAGAGCCTGCAGAACTTAACCAACCACAGAAGATTATGATTCAGTTGATCTGAAGTGAGGACCAGGTACAGTATTTTTTTAAATCCTTACCCAAGGATATGTTTATTGATTGCAGAGAGAGGGAGAAAGAGAGAGAGAGAAATATGCACACTGACTGGGGAACAAACCCACAACCTAGGTACGTGCCCTGACCAGGAATCAAACCTGTGCAACCTTCAGGTGTACAGGGTGATACTCCAACCAACTTAGCCACCTGGCCAGGGCCAGGCATGGTATTTTTTATGTCTTCCAAGTAATTCTATTATGCAGCTGACAGTGGGAACCACTATTCTAGATCATATAAAGCAAATATTACCACTCCATATACTCAATTTCAGCATCTTCCATATTTTAACTTGTACTCTGACTAGTTATAAACTCACTCTGAACGCCCTAGATAACATGGAAACTCCCTGAAGATACCCCATAGCATTAAGCATTGTTACCTGTGCAACAGTAAAATCTAAATGTATATTGAGAGTGTTGACATAAATTCTCCCAGTTAAATATGGTGACATGAACGTATTGATTAACCTCAATTCCATTCTAAAAAGTCTACTAAAGGACAGTAAGATTTCTTAAAAGGCCTAAACTGCAAAGAGAGAGGGATAGTGGCATATGTGGGACAGTCATAAAATTTTGGAAACATAAAAGTAGAGGGATGAGTCATAACTGGCTCAAAAGATCTGAGAAATCGATGGAAAGCAATCAATTTCCACTAGAGAAGGGAGGGAGGGAGGGAGGGAGGGAAACTGGAAGCACGGAGGCGTTGAGACGGGGGGACGTCTACAGCAACGAGCACACGTGGCACGCAGCTCTTAGTTTGTGAATAAGGCAACTTGGCATAAAGCGTGTGCTCCTTGAAGAAACCTTAAAATTACCATTTGGCATAAAAGTCACTCTGACTAGAGTGACAAAATAATGTCACAATTTACCACCAAAGTGCAAAGACGGGGTTATCATAGAATCTATATGATACTTAATCAAATAATCAAAATGTAGCAAAATGTAAAAGGGTAATACCAACTATAAACATGTCACTCAATCCTCAGTCTTACCTAATGGTGATCACAAAACTAAAGCAGATGCTTACCCAAAGGCCTAGGAACCCAAACTGATTCTAAGAACTAGGTAAAAGCTAAACAGGCAAAGGTCACCACAGGACTCCCATGACTGAACTAGGATGAAACAATAAGCTAGTCCCAAGGTAACAAGAGTGTCACACAGTGTATGAGGCTCTGGGCTAAGAACAGTACTATGCCCAGTACAAACCAAATTAACAACAAGAATAAAAAAAGATTCCACCTAGCCCTGGCTGGTGTAGCTCAGTGGATTGAGCGCGGGCCTGCAAACCAGACAATCGAGGTTCGATTCCCAGTCAGGGCACATGCCTGGGTTGCAGGCTGGTTCCCTGAAGGCCAGTTCCCAGCAGGGGCACGAAAGGCAACCATACATTGATGTTTCTCTCCCTCTCTCCTTCCCTTCCCCTCTAAAGATAAATAAATAAAATCTTTAAAAAAAAGATACCACCTAATAAAATCAATATAAATCACAGTTACAAAAAACTAAAATTAATTATCAACAAAGGATACATGAAGAACAAAAAAGACACTACTGAAAATGCAGAAAGTCTATAATCAGAAAGAAGTAACACATCTTAGGAATTCAGTTTGACAACTTAGGAATTAAATAGTAAGTTTTAGAAAAGAAAATCTGTCCTTCATTCTTGCCTAGAGAAAAGAATGCTTTCATCTAGTGCCTGGGTCAAGCATGAGAGCCAAATAAATCAATCAATAACTCATCAGGGCCTACCAAAAATTATCAGTTTCTGGCTCCATATTCTTTAAGAAAATGAAATTTACAAGCAACTACCAATTCCAAATACTTAGCCAATGGTTCTCAACACTGGCTACATATTAGGTCATAATCACATAGGGACCTTGTGAAATTTCTAATCCCCTGGGTCTAGCCCAAAGAATCTGATCTGGTGGGAATCTACGTATATATTTTTAAACTCTCTAGATGAGTCTAACATGTAGCCAGGGACAAAAACCACTATATGAAGCAAAGGATATAGACTCACGGTATTTACTTCCAAAGCCCCATAACTTTGGGACTAGTGTGAATATACTATTTTTAGAGACTGAGAGTTCATAAATAGAGGAAGGGAGGGAACTATGAAAACTAATTCAAGAGCCAGCTCTCGGCAACCACCACCAAACTGTTTCCCTTGCTACACGTATACAGGCATAGATATTTACTTATATCACTGTTTCGTATTTTACCTAAAATTCCATCAACTTGACAGTCATTGCCCTTTAAAAACTACATGTAATTTCTGCTTCCAGGAAGATGGAGTAGATATACCTCATTCCATCCATTAAGTTCAACTAAAAAACCATGGGCATTACGTATAAGAAAACCCCTAAGACTCTGAAAGGTTGAAAGAAAGCAGACCAGTCAGGGAGACCCAAGGAACATCAGTGTTGAGTTCCCGAGTTTTCTTTTGCTTCATATACTGCAGACATGGAGCCGCAGAAGCCAACACAGAAAAAGCCAATGGGTACAAACGAAAGAAGCCTCACAGAAGCCTGCTGTCTCTCAGGACTAAAAACAAGAATGTGGTCAAGTGACGCGGTGAGTCTCAGCTAAGGAAGTGAAGCCATGAGGAGACACACAAGCTAGAAAATGAGAGGGAAAGAAGTAAATGGCCTGAGGCTGGAGATCAGTTGAATTTTAGCCAAGCAAGTGAGAAGATGGAAAAATGGGGATTTAGAATTTAGAATCAAAACCTTTTAAAAAGATCGTTAAGACTGGAAATCAGTAGTTACTTCTTGTTAACGCAACAGGGAAACATGAAACAAAAGAGCAGACTGACTGGTCCTGGCTTTGTCACTAGCTAACAGTGCACCACTGGAGAAGTCAAACTGTCTGGGCCCTACCGCTACTTTGCGGATTACTGACAAACTACCTACCTCTGGTTTTTCCTTTACCCTCTTCCCTCGTCCACCCCCCCCGCCAGTAGCCCATTCCCAAACACACAAGCTTAAAGGTAGCAAAAAAGGCAAAGATCTGAAAAACAGGCAGATTTTCAAGCTGACATCTGTCCTGAGCACCTTCCCAGTTCTCTTCTCTCTCCCAACCCCACCTCTGCAAGCTCTAAAACCCCACCTGTTTGCTGGCTATCCTCCCAGAAAAAGCCCCAGATTCCATGTTTCACTCTCCTTCCTAACCTTTCTTCTCTCTTCCACTCATCAAAACTTCTGTTGAGTGTATCTCAGTTTAATCATACAAAGGCAACCTGATTAAGTCATTTCATAAGAAGGCGATGATGAATGGTAACTCTCTTACCTATGCATAAACTTCCCAAGGTGTTTTGCAAAATTCCAGGCCGAGTGGAAGAGGATAATTTGGGGCAAGGAAGTCTGCTTTTACTCCTATTTCAGGGTTCTGAGGGAGAAACACTAGTATTTGTAGTCATTTTCCCACAAAGACCTCCTTTTAAGTACATCTCCTTAGGGAGAAGCCCATCATTCCTCTAACTTTCCTCAGGCAGACAGTGAACCACAGAAAAAGATACCCAAAGCAGCTAAGAATGGCACTTTTTTTAGAAGCGTAGGCCTGATGGCTTGCAAAAGTGGGAGACTGGACAGCAGAATGATGATGTAAGGAAACTACCCTGGAAACATCAGCTCACACCGGTCTCCTAGGTCAAGGGCATTCTATCAATAGAATCCTTCAGCTTTGGTTACACTTCCTGTGAGAAGTGGGGAAAGAGGGCCTGTAATCTCAAAGCCTTAGAGAAGCCTTAATATAAAGTGAGAAAATAGTCATGGACAGAACCACATTAAGAAGTGACTATAGGGAGAGGTGCCATTAATTAAGAGATAAGGGGGAAAAGTATCACTGAAGAAGAGACACTCACCCTCACCCACACACACGCATGCACAACAAACAAACAAAAACTAAATGCTTTAGAGCAGGAATCAGCACAATGTTGGCTCACATGCCAGATCTGGCCAGCCATCTGTTTTGGTGAATAAACCCTCTTTATATTGGGTGAAGAGCCCTTTACTACCCTCCCCAACTCCCATATCCATCTGGTAATCACTATACTTTGTCTGGGTCTATGAGCTTTTGTTTGTTTGTTTGTCTTATTTGTTCATTTGTGTTCGTTTTATATGCTACATATGAATGAAATCACGTGGTTCTTGACTTTTTCCATCTAACTTATTTCACTTAGCATGCTACTCTCAAGATCCATCCATGTTATTACCTGTGGCAGTATTTCATCAACAAAACAAAAAGGCAACCAACCCAATGGGAGAAGACACTTGCAAACAACACTTCCAATAAAAAGGTTAATATCCTGCTTTATTTTTCTTGCACACCAGTTTTCAGCACCTAATTAGTTCAGGTTTTTGTGTGCAATTTATCCTCTCCTTCACTGTAACAGAAATACCCAAAATGCTGAAACCTTGTTTCATTTACTGCTACATCCCAGTGCTTCAAAGGCTATTGGGGCAGTCACTGAACAAATGTGGGATGAATTAACACATAACCAACTCAGTTTCTCTCAGCCTCACCACGACTTTCAATTTCCAAAAGGAGAGATTTATATGTAATGACCCCCAAGACACCTGTACAACTTTAAAATGTATAAACCAGCGAAGACGCGGACCCACATTGCTAATGGTGAGGGATAAAAATGTAAGCTGGCCTCCTCAGAAAGAAGGAAGACTTGACAGAAAATGATTAACTACCATCAGAATAAAGTATATATGAAAGGCACCTCCAAATAAACATGTGAAAAACTTTATAATAAAACTATATAATTAAGCACAGAGAACAAGACTATCTTGCCAAGATTTGCTATCATTGGCAAAAATCCATGTTAAACTCAGCTTCCCCAATTCCAGATACAAATGGAATTGTGAATTTGGCAAATCACTCGAGAGAAGGACTGAAGTACAATCTGGGTTCACATTAAAGTTACCTCATTCTTCTCAACTTAGATCTGACCCAGAAGAAAATTTTTAACAGACTGTGTTGGACTGGTGCCATACTACACTCAGTAAGGTTCAAAATTAGCATGTTAGACACTAACCTAAAGGATCTCTATTGTTTCCCAAAAACTAAAGTGGACTAAAAATAAAACATGATGAATTATGAGTATAAAATGGATTATTTAGAGAAACATTTTGTCAAAGAAAAAGAAAATTATAACACCAGTCCTTCCCTCTAATTTCTTTTGATTTCATTCATGCAGTGTCTTACCCAGGCCAAACACGTGCTAGCACTCAAGTTGTTACCTGGTGACAGGGAGCAAATGCTCTTCCTTCCTTCCTTTCAAGCTTTTTCCAACTTTAGTGATATACTGTATAGATGTGTCCACCTCAACCTTCCCAGTTATTACACAGTGCAAGTAAAATTTATGTACTCAAAACACTTACATATATGCATTAACCATTTACTTTATACCTACTATGTCACAGAGCATTGTATTAGACACAGGAAATACAAAATAGAAGTTACACATGTTGATCTCAAAAAAATTCATCATCTGGTAAAAAAGTCAGACAAGCTATAATAGAGTGAGGTCAATTTTATAATCTTGGGGTGCACAGGGTGCTAAGGGAGCCCAGAGGAAAAGTGGCCCAGATTTGACTGTGCAGAAAACAGATGGGAGAAAATGCAGGCAGAGAGAACACTGAGCAGAGGGCAGCAGTAGGAACCCAACTACCTGCAGGTGCTCGTCTGGCTAAAGGAAAGAGGGTAGGACTACAGAGGGGGCAGAGGCCGAGGCTTTACATGACATTCTTAAAAATCTGGTTCTTAACATAGAGAAAAATGAATAAATGCTTTTTAATTCGATGATTTTTAAGTAAGAAAGTACTATTATGTGTTTCATTTTAAAATGATCAATCCAGAAATGTTATGAAGGCAACAAATACTTCAAAATACTTTCAAAAGGAAGGGGATGGAAATGAACACTATTACAACAGTTATGAGACTGTAGAAATCTACACAAAAAAATTATGAGGTCTCAAATAAGGGGATAAAGAAATAAAAAATAAACACTAAAAACGGAATAATGGAAAGAAGGGGATATGATACGTCAGAGAGATAGTAAGGAAGTAACATGGTTAGAGAACCGATGAATGAGAAACCGAATTAGCTCAGTGGCAGAGCGGTCGGGCAGGAAGGAAAGTAAGTGCAAGAAATTCAGGAGGCAGCATCAACAGGACTTGATGGCTGATTAATGGTACAGATTGGACAGAAGGAGGATGCTGTCCAGATTTTCAACGTGGAAACTGGTTGGAGAGCGGTGCCATTAACCAAGACATAAAATACAATGGTGAAACAAGTCTGATGAAAAAACAATGAAACCAGATTAGAAGACACTGGATTTGAGGTGACTAATAACAGCAGGGAAAAGATAATTATCTAAGCAGGTAACAAGAAATGAGTCCAGAGCTCAAGACAGATCAAAGGAAAGTCAGGAGAGATATCCTAGATATCAAATGAGGAGGAAGATTTAAGGAGAAGAAGATAGTTTCTAATGCCAAATAGAATAAAAATGAACAATTTCAGCAGAGTGAGGAGGAAGAAACAGCCAAGGTCTGTTCAGGGAGAAAAGTGAGGGAATGGAGGCAGCAAGTATCCATTAGCCTTTTCACCCGTGGCAGGAAGCTGTGAGGCAGGGCGGCAAGAGCAGTGTGAGCCCAGAGGAAATGTTCCTTTAGTTCTTTTAGAGAACCCGAGCCTGTCAAGGTCCACAACAGGAAGGAAATAAGCAACAGGGAGAGGATGGAAGACAAGGGAAGGAACAAACCAAGAGAGACTATATGAGCCCTTAAAGTTGAGGCACATAATAGCCATTTAACCAATACTTTTTTTTAATGATAAAATCCTGTGCTTAGGCCGTCTTAGCACTATTTTAAAATATTTTGTTATATAATTTCTGATGCATTTACATATTACAGTAATAATTGTTGTGAGTATTATAGCTATTTTGTATGGCAAGTACTAAGTAGCTTTACAACATTATTTCTTTTAATCCTCACAAAAATCACAAGGAGGCATTATTACTCCATTTTATATATAAGAAAACAGAGGCATGGTGAAGTTAAACAATTTGCCCTTGAATATTCAGCAAATGAAGAACAGAGTTGGAAAATGAATCTAGATAGTGTAGTTCCAAAGCTAATGATCTTGACCATTAAGCTCTATTGCTTCTCTCCAGATAAATATAGAATACTTTTGGTTCATTAAATTTACCTAAAGACAATATATTTCCTATCAAAATATTTGATTTTAGAAGTAGGAGAAAACTGGAGTTTACTGATCAGAAACTTGCTAAACTACTTTTGATATATTAAGTAAGAAAACCTAGATAATTAACAGTATATCATTAAGACATCTTACCCTTTTAACACTACTAAATACAGATTTTTTTTTAACCTGTATCAATACATACATATAACAATGGTTCTTAACTTTTACCATGTATCAGAATTCCTTGGAGGGCTTGTTAAAAATGCAGATTGCTGAACCTGACCCAGAGAGTTCAAATTCAACATGCAGAAACAGGGCCCAAGAATTTGTATTTCTGACAAATGCTCAGAAGATACTGATGCTGCTGGTCGAGGGACTACCCTTGAAGACTGCTACCTTACCACAACTCAAGATAAATCTGAAAATACACAGCATATGGCAAGCAATAAGTGCTCTATACAATTATTAATAGTAAATACGATGATGACCATTACCATTATCTATATAATTACTTAGATTTTTATATCAATTTTACTCAAAGACAGTACAAAATTGACATATTTTAGGATCACAATAATCTGCCTGTGCCAGCCCTATCTGCCTCTGGTGTCTTTCCTCCATTACTGCTTGCAAAACAGCCTTTCTAAAATGTCAATCTGCACATCATCCCCTACTCCAAACCAATTTTCCCCCTTAACTTACAAAATCAAGTGCAAACTCCTTGGCATGGCTTACAGATAGAACCCTGTGCCCATGAGCCACAGTCTAATTACACACCTTTCAGTATGGTTTTAGAACATTGCCTATTCTTTGCAGCTTTCCCTAGTATAACTCTAATAAAGCTACTCATTCCTTCCATGATTCCAAAGTATCTCTAAAATAATGAGAGAGAAAATAACAATGATAAAATACCCATCAACATTTGTGGGATATTTCTCAACCACTTTATATTAATTATTTCATTTAATCCTCATAACAACTCAGGACGAAGACTGTAACTATTCTCACGTTACATGTGGAAAAAAATGAGGTATAGAGAGGTCAAGTTTGCCGTTGGTGATAAAACCAGCAAGTGCGGAGGCAGGATTCCACTGAGAGCCAGGCAATTACACTGTACCAACTTACTAGACAGCTTTGAATTAAATGCTAACATAAATAATGTCTCATTCATTTTTACATTATTTAACTGGTATTATTGCCCATTATATGTGAGGCCTTGGGTCAGGCACTGGAGAACGCCAGATACCAAAGGGAAGCCCCAGTGCCTGCACCCTTGACGTGGGCAATCCAGTGGGGAAGACAGACATTAACAAACAAACAAAAGTCACAAACAGTTCAAAATATTTAAGACAAAAGTGTACAAGGGTCTCTGAAACTGTAAGAGGAAGACCTACCCTGTCTATCGCTACTTTTCTTTACCTCCGTCTCCTGATAAAACAGTGTAAGTTATGTAGGGTAGGAATTTCAGAAGGCCAAATAGCTCCATTTTTTGACACTTTAAAAATCAAATTAAGTGATTAAATTATATGATCAAAGTCACATAGTTAAAATGTTAAACATTACTTAAAATAGCATTAAAATTCTTTAGTTCTTCATTCCCTTGGTAAATATAGCTATTATCTCTCTGAAACTGAATGTAATAAATATAAACTAGAAGAAAGCAATATACTGGTATTTGAAAGGGCCTTGCAGTATCAGTTATGATAAAGGTAAAATAATACACCAAGTTTCTGACAAACCTACTGTTGCAGGGAAGTACTTTCTTTTTTGACAATGCTAACTTTCTAAGATGGAAGAGGAATTAGATGCATGACTAAATATATTTCATTTGTAACATTAAAAATTTTTTTGCAGCAAATTTCAAAGAGAAACTACTATTTTTTTTTATAGAGGAAAATGCCTAAAAGTCCAAATACTGACCTTACAAAGAGACGTGAAAGGTAAAATCAAGTAGGAACCAGGCCTGGATGCCCGTATCTTCAGTTTCTATTTACCAAACAGAAAAACCTTTCCAACTTTCTCCTTTCCTGTATAAGACCAAAACTATGTGATATTCTGTTTGTATTACAATTACACTAATTCAATGCAGGTCACTTGCTTTTTACTGAGTCCAGATGACATTCAGTAAACTAAACATGGGCCAATTAGAGAGGAAAGAGAAGGGAAAAGAAGGGAAGGAAAAAGGAAGAGAAAAAGGGAAGGCAAGGGAAGAAAAGGGGCTGAACTTCACGCTGGCCAACACCAACCACCTACCATAAAGATGAATATTTTTCACTCCTTTTAGGCTTCTCACATTGGTAAATTCTAACTTAAGTGCATTCTGCGGTGAAAGTGAGGACCATGCTCCCACACAGACAGCACTGGTCTCCCCTCCAACTCAACGGAGCTACTAACATGCGATCTGCACGCTCTCTAATCTAAAGATGTGCAGCTCTTAAAATCGACTGTTTTGAAGTTATCACAATTATAAGTGAGTAAGTAAATAAAACTTGATTTAGCCAACATGCAAAAAAAGATGCTCCAAGGTTATGAACTTTCAACATCAGTATTTGTAATCTTAAATCAACCTAAACAACTACATAATTAGACATATGAGCAACTGGGTAATAGAAAGAAATATTTATAACTAAAGAAGCAATATTTTTAATACCTTATCAGGAGTTAGCACTCAACATTTTCTTATAATCTATTACATAAAAAAATTCAGTTTACTATTCCTTTTCAACTCTGCTCACTAATATGTATATATATTATTTAAAAAATAAAAAGCTTCAAGAAGCCCCTGGCTGGGTTGGTTAAAGCGCTGTGCCCCACGCCAAAAGGTTGAGGCACATGCCTAGATTGAAGGTTCGCTCCCTGGTCGATGTTTCTCTCTCTCAGATCAATAAACATCCTCAGGTAAGGATTAAAAAAAATAAAAAGTTTTAAAAAGTCATAACATAAAAATGTACCTAAAATCCTAATTTTAAATCAGACTGCATTCCTACAGAAACTACACTAATTCCTCCCTATACTTATACTTTATCAATAGTCGGCATTTTAAGTTAAAAACTATTCACTCACTCTTATTACAAAAATACAAGCCTCTAAATGTTTAAATTAGCTTGATTTTTAAATTTTTATTTATTTTTAGCTGATTTTTTAACTTCTATAAATTTATCTGAAGAATATTATGTTCCTTCAAGTGGTCATGAATACGAAGATAGAGTAACGGAGATGGAAATTATTTACTCTGAAAATCCTGACTGCGTGACTGTTAAATCACTTACATACGGCCAAATGATCTACAAGGAAGCAGGGAGGTCCTGAAATTGTGTACTCGTATCCATTTTCAACTACTGCACAGGTGACACAATCAATCAAGTCAGTGCTGAGACGGAATGGGAACAGAAGGCACTTGGTGAGTAAAGGTGACTTCTTTGGACAAAGTGAAATAACAGACTGTCACCATCTCATATTAAAAAGTAGCCAACAGCTATAGATTGAAGGGCATTTTTTACTTTCCATGGTATTCAGTAATGTGGATCCAACTTCAAATACTATCTACATTACATTCAACATATAGAATAATGTAGAAAAAGCCAGTATCTCTATATAAAATAATTCAGTAACAACAATTCCCCC
The DNA here is from genome assembly GCF_021234435.1 of Artibeus jamaicensis. Taxonomy (NCBI): domain Eukaryota; kingdom Metazoa; phylum Chordata; class Mammalia; order Chiroptera; family Phyllostomidae; genus Artibeus; species Artibeus jamaicensis. Next base: position 28,641,252 of record NW_026522059.1, on the reverse strand, counting down.
AATAAAGCTTCCTTAACAAAGCTGATATTCTCTGCAGAGGTCAGCTGGTAGTCAAAGAGGAAGAAAGAGCGGTACTATCTCTGGCACAGACCTATGGAAGCCAGGCAAGGGACAAGCCCACCCACGGAAAGAAAGAGTTCAGCCAAACCATGGGTACTCTGTCGGTAGAGGAGGCATCTGTGGCCCTGTGTTCAGGTAAATGAAGCGGCAGCCAATGAGTACGATAAAAAAGGATCGGGAAGTCCATCCTACCTACCTAGAGAAGCACGAGAAAAGAAATACCCTGTAATGAACTACATAAAAAGGAATTTATATTCTAGAACATATCTTTAAAGCTCCTAGCTTTTTTAAAACTCCTGACAATAGAGTATGTTATCAAAAATTTCAATACAAGTGCTTCCTATTCCAAAGAAATGTGCTTTTGAGTGCCTGGAGCATAAACACAAAATAGGTCTACAATGTTTATTCATTCCCTTTTTGTGTCAGTAAGTCAACCCTACATGTCACCCCCACAAAAAAATAACAGTATGTTACAAGCAAACCTAGATCACATCATGTTTCTGCACAGAGAATTCACTATGACCCCAAACTCCGAAATGCTTTTTATATCGCAGATGCTAACCCATGGCCCGCAGATGCAGGCCATGCCCAGGCCTGACCTTCCTGCCTATCCTCCTCTATTAGGAGAAGGGTGGGAGAATATTCAAACCTAACATATGTTTAATCTTATTTCTTGGATTCAACATATTACTTCATCCTGCAAGGTTTTCTAGATCCTGATTCTGCCCTTTATAATACTTACTATCCCTCCTTTCTTCTTCACATCTGTTTGAAAACATGCTTTCTTTATCTTAAGTCATTTATTTTTAAAATGTTCAACCTCTGAAAGGAACAATTAGAAACTCAATAGCTTGCATCTTGAACCTTCTTACAACAGGTGAGGAAAAGATTTCATAATGCAGCACATTATGAACTAAACTTGAGACACTGGTTAAATACTGGCACTGAGGCAAGAAATTAGTAGTTCAAACATAGTAGCAGCAGACACCTACTACTGTGGCTATTCATATTAATATGAAATTAAGATAATCAAGAAGCAAGAGAGTAAAGGAAAACAATACCAGCAAAGACAGAGAGAAAGCAGTCATTCTAGAGTGTGAAAACAGCCTGATTTTTTCTTAGAACACCAGCATGGATAAATTAGGCAAGACACAGCTGTACCTTTAATTGAAACATTTCAAACTTTATGAAATTGCCAAAATAGCTGAATATGAAGCACAGAATGGGTAGGAAAAAAATGTCAGTTTTACTCAAATATTTGTAGGAGAGTATTCGTTCATTAAATCCATAAGCTCTATTACCAAAATGATGGAAATAATATACAGTGAAATACCGGTTGTGTGAAATCGTATTTAAAGTAGTCCAGCAGTTCCTCCTTAGCCATGGGAGGTAAGTTCCAAGACCCCCAGCAGATGCCTGCAGCCTCAGTTCCAAACCCTCTAGAGCAGACCCTTGAGCAACACAGATCTGGAGTGCAAGGGTCTGTCTACCTGTACATGTTTTTTCAACAAATAGCTGTATTCTTTTCAATTCATGGTTGGGAGTCCAAGGATATGGAGGACTGACTGTATGCATTCATATACAACCTTTTATACAGGAGACGTAAACGTCTATGGATTTTTTGCATCTGCTGGAGTCCTGGAACCAATCTCCCATGGATAACGAGGAACAACCACAGTAAAGTTTTTGGGGAGTAAAAAGTTATACATGGGTTTTAGATTGTGCAGGGTATTGGCACCCCTGACTTCCATGTTGTACAAGGGTCAGCTATATATACTATGTTTTTCCCATACACACCTGGGATAAAGTTTAGTTTATATAACTAGGCACAGTAAGAGATTAACAACAACTAGTAATAAAATAGAATGATACACTGTGATAAAAGTTATGTGCACGTGGTATGTTAGTCTGTGTGTCTGATAACTAGGCACAGTAAGAGATTAACAACAACTAGTAATAAAATAGAATGATACACTGTGATAAAAGTTATGTGCACGTGGTATGTCAGTCTGTGTGTCTGTTTGTTATTCCCCTCTTCACCCCCTCATACAGGGGACAGAGGAACATACGTCCCCAGTGGGGCAAGGTTTCAAGGCAGGTATTCCTTTGTAGTTCCATTATCTAGTAAAAAGTATGTAATATTAACAAATGTAGCATTTAATGATACACTAATGAAGAGTCCTAGTATTCATTTCTACAAATTAGATTTATTCTCAGTCTATTTTATAATACCATTCTTCCTATGAAAATATTATCTTCCACATTTTCATTATTGCCAAGAAATAACATTATAATCCACCACCTGCATTTATTATTAAAGTATCATATTAAAAACCCCAAAAACACTTCCTTGAAAGGCATATTCCAATAGAATTCCCTTCAGTTAATTATTCTGGGTCAATTGTTCATGTTTCCTGCTCTAGAAACATACTATACCTAACAAACTCCTATATAAACATAACATTCAAATTATCAAGCTTTTATTCTCGGAAAGAAAACATATGTGCTCTAATAAAGTTTAACCATAAAATATATTTCTAGCTCACTGAAAAAAACGTGAAACAAAAAGGATAATTAATCCTTAACCAATCTTAAATATTTAAGAGCAATACTATAAATTTAGTCTGGTGACTTTCCAAATATATTTCCGAACGTCTTTACTTACTACTTTAACTTTGTTATTTACAATTCCCAGGGCTCCACCTTCCTACAGAAGCATTTCCCTTACTAGTGACTACCAACACAAAATGTTTATATATGGCTTAACCATAGACGGTTACTGGGTTTGTGAAATACCTAAGTCTTTATGTCCATTCTTCTCTCCTACTTACTGATTTTTGACCATTGCACTGTTTATTAAGCTAAAGATCCAAACTAGGTTCCTGTCCTCCCAACCTGGAGCTACACTAAAGCCGAATGTCAGCCGACCGCGAGGTCTGCCAAAGCTCACCTACTAACTTCAGCGTCAGTTCTAGGCCATTCTGCCAAATCTGACCCAATCTAATACCAGAAGAATATTCTTAAATATTAAAGGTTGTATCTTTAGTACAAGATTCATTTGTTCAACAAATGTTTATTGAGTACCCAAGTACTATGTGCGAAGCACTGTTAAGAGTATTTAACGTACATTAGTGAATGAGAGAAATAAAAACTTCCGGCCTCATGGAGCTTCCACTAGTGGTACAGACTTACTATCCCTGAGGTCCACACCAAGAATACAAAGAGGAGGACGTTATCCCTTCTTAAAGAATATTTAATCTGATATGGGAGCAACAACAAACCCCCAGTAAATTTCATCATATAGTGCTAAAATACAAACATGTAAATGGTGGCAAAGGCAAACGCGAAGTGCCATGTGCCGCAGAGAAGATGCCACTGTGCAGAAGTAGTGAGTACCCCGCCACAGAGACTGCAGCACTCTGTCTGCAGCAGCCAAATCCAGGCGTCCCACCTTGAGAACAGGACTCCCTGGGAAAACCACACAGTTTTACAGCCCTATGAATGATGTCTCTTCCCCAGGTTCATCAAAATGCTGCTTCACCTGGTCTTCATAATCTATGTCCAACTGGCATCTTCAATAGTAAACGAGAAGAGTGAGAAAATTCAAGTACCTCCATTTGCCACTTGTTAGTTCCCAAGAAAAAGGCTGTCTCAGAATGACAACTGAAACAGCTTCCATAAAATGTCTTCATTAACTGTGGGCCTCTATAATCCATACCATCTTATTACATCCACATGATGTAATTTACCATATTAGGTGTAATTTACATGCCTCCAGCAAAACACCAACCACGAGCCCCTTTACATACATTGGTTCCAAGGCTTAAATCTCCAGAAGGTAGGCAGTGTCATTACCCTATTTCTCAGATAAGAAAACTGAGCGTCAGCAAGATTAAGTATTTATCGAAAGTGGTTCTGAGTTGGGCTGGAACATAAACCGAATCTGTCTGAACCCAGAATCAGGGGCCTAAACAGGATATCAGATATCTTTTCATCGTATTTCACAGCCTCTCTCTCCCACAGAGAGACTAATATCAAGAGAAACATCAATTCCTCTTTGATGGTTATTTTTAACAGCTCTCTATATAGATATATATGTAAACTAATCTAAAACAGTCTGTGTCCCCACCGAAATCAGAACTATGAAAGATTAACAAGGGAGAGGAGAAAAGAGAAAGAACAAAAATCTCAATTATAATGTTATCTGAAAAATTTTTTTCCATTTACAGCTTACATTCAATATAATTTTGTATTAGTTTCAAGACAAAGTGGTCCTTCAGATAGTGCAGGTACCTACCTGGTACAATACACAGTTATTACAATATTATTGACTATGTTCCCTATATTGTACTGTACATCCCCATGACATTTTCTGACTACCAATTTGTACTTCTTAATCCCTAAACGTTTTTCATCCAGCCCCCCAACCCATCCCCTCTGGCAACCATCAGTCTGATCTAGGTATCTATCCATGTTTCTATTTTCTTTTTATGTTTATTTTGCTCTTTTGATTGCACAGGTAAGTGAAATCACATGGCACTGGACCTTCTCTGACTTATTTTACAATACCCACTAGTTCTAGCCATACTGTAGAAAATGGGAAGATTTCAATTTTCTTATGGCTGAGCAATATTTCTATATACAAGGTCTGTCTAGAAGGTACCCACCATGTAATATGAAAAACAGAAATGTTTATTGAAGAAGATACAAGATAAAAGAAACATGGTACATAGGGCAATGATGCCTCAGTTCCCTTCAAAGTAGGCACCTTGGGACCTCACGCAGTTCCAATCACCATCAGCTGCCCCGTCGAATTTTCCCAAATCTCACTGATGGTTTGAAATCTCTTCTCTTTCAAAGGTGATTTTAGTTTTGGGAAAAACCAGAAGTTGTAGGGTGACAAATCTGGGCTATAGGGGGACTGAGTCACCTGGGTGATTTGATGTTTCTCAAAAGAACTCTGCATGAGACATGAAGCATGAGTGGGTGCACTGTTGTGAAAAAGCTGGCAATCACCTGTGGCCCATAGCTATGGCCTTCTGAGTCATGAGGATAGTTTCCGTGGAGGAATGTTCAAGCTGAAGGCAAAACTGGATACAGATTCATTGCTCTACTCACTCAGTCATTTTTAATGCAACAGCCACACGGTACACATGCTCACTCAATTGTGTCTACCACCCCCACTGCCTAGTACATTGAAGTCACCATTGTTCACACATGCACATTCCAGTCCACTTTCCTTGGCTGCCAGGTTACATCAATGTTGCACAAACTGTTCTCAGTATATAATAGCTCTCAACTTTTTCCAGACAGAAAATATATGTAAATAAATATATATAAATATGTAAAAATATGTGATATGTATATCACAACTATTTTTACCCACTTGTTGATTGATGGGCAACTGGGTAGCTCCCATAGGTTGGCTATTGTAAATAACACTAGAATGAACATAGGGGTGCATATATTCTTTCAAATTAGTGTCTTGGGTTTCCTGAGACATATCCCCAGAAGTGGAATTGCTGGGTCATAAGGCAGATCCATTTTTAATATTTTGAGGATACTCCATACTGTTTTCCATTGCAGCTGCGTCAATCTGCATTCCCACCAACGGTGCATGAGGGTTCCCCTTTCGCCACATTCTTACCAGCACTTGTTGTTTGTTGTCTTATTGATTACAGCCATTGTGACAGGCGTGAAGTGGTATTATATTGTAGTTTTAATTTGCATTTCTCTGATGATCAGTGACTTTAAGCAACATTTTATTTGTCTACTGGCCATCTGTATGTCTTCTTTGGAAAAGTGTCTATTTAGGTCCTCCATTTTTTAATTGGGTCGTCTGTTTGGTGGTGAGTTGTAGAAGTTCTTTATGAATCTTAAATTTTATCCCCTTATTGGATGTATCATTGGTGAATATCTTCTCCCATTCAGTAGATTGTCTTTTCATTTTGTTGATGGTTTTCTTTGCTGTTCAAAAACTTTTTAGTTTGATGCAGTCCCATTTATTTATTTTTTCTCTGGTTTCCTTTGCCCTAGGAGTTATATCAGAAAAAAATATTGCTAAGAGAACTGTCAAAGATCTTACTGCCAATGTTTTCTTCTAAGAGTTTTATGGTTTCATGTCTTACATTTAAGTCTTTAATCATTTTGAGTTTATTCTTGTATATGGTATAAAAGAATGGTTTAGTTTTATTTTTTGAACATATCTGTCCAGTTTTCCCAACACCATTTATTGAATACACTGTCTTTACCATATTGTAGGTTCTAGCCTCCTTTGTCATATATATATTTTTCCTTTGTCATATATTAATTGACCATATAAGTTTACTTCTGGACTCTTTATTCTATTCTCTTAATCTACATGTCTGTTTTTAGGCCAGTACCATACTATTTTGATTACTATAGCCATACAGTATAGTTTGATATCAGATAGCATACCTCCTCCAACTTTGATCTTCTTTCTTAAGACTGATGTGGCTATTCAGGGTCTTTTGTGATACCATATAAATTTTTGGATTATTTGTTCTAGTTTTGTGAAAAATGCCATTGGTATTTTGATAGGAATTGCATTAAATCTATAGGGTTTTTTGGGTAGTATGGACATTTTAACTATACAAATTCTTTCTATCCATGAACACAGTATATGCTTCCATTTATTTGTATCTTCGCTTTCTTTACTCAGTATCTTATAATTTTCCAAGCACAGGTCTTTTACTTCTTTGCTTAAATTTACTCCTAGGTATTATTATTTTTTTTATGAAACTGTATATACGATTGTTTCTTCATTTTCCTTTCTGACGGTTTATTATTGGGTCCTCTTTCTTTTCATCTTGATGAGTGTTGTTAAAGGTGTATCAACCTCATTTATCCTTTCAAAGAACCCACTCTTGATTTCATCGATCGTTTGTTTTGTTCTTTTAGACTCTGTTTTGTTTATTTCCACTCTGATCTTCATTATTTCCTCCCTTCTGCTCACTTTGGGTTTTGTTTCTTGTTCTTTTTCTAGTTCTGTTAGGTATAAGGTTAGATTGTTTATTTGAGATTTTTCTTGTTTTTGAAAAAAGATTCCATCTATTTATTTAGTTTTAGAGAGAGGACAAGGGAGGGAGAAAGGGAAAAAAAAACACAGATCAGTTGCCTCTTGCACCCCCCCACTGCCAGGGACCAAGCCCACAACCCAGGCATGTGCCCTGACTGGGAAGCAAACTGACAGTCCCCTGCTTTGTGGAATGACACCCAACCAAGCCACACCAGTCAGTGCAAAGTTTTTGTTTCTTGAGGTGAGCTCGAAATGCTATAAATTTTCCTTTTAGGATTGCTTTAACTATGTTCAATAAATTTTCTGATATTGTGATTTCATTTTCATGTGTCTCGGAGTATCTTTTGATTTTTTCCTTGATCTCACTGCCAACCCATTCATTGTTCAGTAACATGTTATTTAGCCTCCATTTGTGTTTCTCAGTTTTTTTTCCTTGTAATTGATTTCTAGTTTCATGCCATTATGGTCAGAGAAGATGCTTGATATTATATGAATCTTAATAAATTTACTGAGACATGTTTTATATCCTAACAGGTGGTCTATCCCAGAAATATCCCATGTGCACTTGAAAAAAATGTATATTCTGGTGCTTTGAAATAAAATGCTTCAAAATTATTAAATTCATCTGGTCTAGTGTATCATTTAAGGCCACTGTGTTCTTGTTGATTTTGTGTCTGGAAGATCTATTCCCCTGGTGTTAACGGGGTGTTAAAATCCCCTATTATGACTGTGTTACTGTCAGTCTCTCCCTTTACGTCCATCAACATTTGCTTTATGAATTGAGGCGTTCCTATCTTCATTACATAAAAGTATACTATGGTTATATCCTCCGCTGGACTGATTCGTCTATCATTATGTAGTGTCCTCCTTTACCTCTTACTATAGCCCTTGCTTTAAAGTCTATATTGTGCCCTGGCTGGTGTAGCTCAGTGGATTGAGCACGGGCCTGTGAACCAAAAGATCACGGTTCAATTCCCAGTCAGGGCACATGCCTGGGTTGCAGGCCAGTTCCCAGCAGGGGCCAGTTCCCAGCAGGGGAGGCACCAGAAGCAACCATACATTGATATTTCTCTCCTCTCTCCTTCCCTTCCCTTCCCTTCTAAAGATAAATAAATAAAATAAAAAAATATCTATTTATAAAGTCTATATTGTCTGATATAATTATTGTTACCCCAGCTTTTTTTACATTTACATTTCCATGGAATACCTTTTTACAAACCTTTACTTTCAATGTCTGTGTCTTTCATTCTGAGGTGGGTTTTTTATAAATATCATATATATGAGTCTTGTTTTCTTATCCACTCAGATAACTTATGTCTTTTGATTGAAGCATTTAAGTCATGTACATTTAAAGTGATTAATGATAGGTATATGTTTATTACCATTTTTAAAAATGATGTTCCTCTTTTTTTCTTTTTAAAGAAATCCCTGTAACATTTCTTATAGTTCTGGTTTGGTGGTAATAAACTCCTTTAGCTCTATCTTGTCTAGGAAGCTCTTTACTTCTGCTTCCCATTTTAAATGATAGCCTTGCTGGGTAGAGTAGTGTTGTCTGTAGGTACTTACTTTTCATCATTTTTAATATTTCATGCCAAACCCTTCTGGCCTGAAGTGTTTCTGTTGAGAAACCAACTGACAGTTTTATGGGTGCTCCCTTGTAAGCAACTATCTTTCTCTAGCTGATTTTAAGATTGTCTTTAACCTTTGCCATTTTAATTATGATGTGTCTTGGTGTAGGCCTCTTTGGGTTCATTTCATTTATGCCTCTCTGTGCTTCATGGATTTGTGTGTGTTTTTCCTTTATCCAGTTAGAAAAGTTTTCAGTCATTGTTTCTTCAAATATGTTCTCAATCCCTTGCTCTCTTCTTCTTCTGGTCCCCTATGATATAGATGCTGCCCCAGAGGTCCCTTCAACTATCCTCATTTTCTTCCTTTTTTCTTTTTGCTGCTCTAATTGGTTGTTTTCTGCTACCTTGTCTTCCAAATTGCTGATTCAATTTCTGCTTTGTGTAGTCTACTGTTGCTTCCTTCTCACATATGTTTCATTTTAGATATTTTATTCACTTCTGACTGGTTCATTGTTATGGTTTCTATGTCCTTTATTATGCTGATGAAATTCTCAGTAAGCTTCTTGAGCATCCTTATAATCATTGTTTTGAACTCTTATATCTGGTAGATTGCTTGCCTCCATTTCATCTAGTTCTTTTTCTGGGGATTTCTCCTTTTCTTTCATTTGGGATGTTTCTTTGTCTCCTCATTTTGGCCACCTCTCTTGTGGCCTTCCAGCCACACTGGACTCCCATTTAAAACTCAAAGTCCCAGGTGTCCTTTTTCATAGACTGTACTCTGCTCCCTCAGCCCAGATATGCACATGGCTCAATGCGTTGTGTCCTTCAGGCCTTTGCATCCATGTCTTCATCTTACAAGGTTTCCCCTATCATACTTGAAAGTGCAACCAGGTCTTCACATACCCATCAGCCTTTTTTCAAAGTGCTAGACACTGTCTAATATTATATATTGTACTTGTTTCATTTATTGTATGTCTAATCCAACTGGAATGTAAATACCATAAAGGCAGGAAATCTTGCTTTACTCAGTGCTACATCCCATGTCCAGAGAACACTATGTGACACTCAATAAATATTTACTGACTAAATGAACTTTATTATTTACAACCTAAAGAAGAACTGAGTTAGACTTTATCACTGGCATAGAATTAAATTATAGCCTCTTCAAAAGTATAGTTCTATATTTATATTCATTGCTTTTTAGAAGTTTAACACATAGAGAAATCTAAATCTTTGAGTATCAAAGTCAAAGTCTGAATAAAAACTTGTTCAGACTCCTCTATTAGCTCTCATTTCCAAAAACTGTTATTAATAAACACAGTCTTTTGAAAGAGACTCACAAATTAAGAACTAAAATTAAGATTTTTTGATAGCATCCTTTATATTAAATGAACACCAATATGCATTGTACTAAATGTCTTTAATATTAGTAAGTCACCAGAAAAGCTTCTGCAAAAACTGGGGCTCCTGGTGTTGCAGAGAAACCTGTGACCAAATATTTTATTATAAGACATCCACATGAATTAAATGTTCTAAATGCAACAGAAATTACAATGTCACATCATACTTAAGCTTTAAACTGTCCATGTCATTTATATTTAACACAGAATCTCTTATTCAAGACTATTACTTAAAAATATTTTTTCTAAACAATAACCCTTCTCTCCTAAGGTACATGAAGGCATGGGACATACTTCCCCCCAGCCGTTATATAATTTTTTATTGTATCAATAAAATAATTAACTGACACCAGCAACTTTTAACAGCATCCCTACACACTTAGAAAAAGTAAATAACTGAGAGATCAAAACACACAGTAAAACCATAGGAACAGCAGTTTTTCATTGCCAGCTCTCCCCCTATAAACACGGAGTGCAACTCTATGGCAGTGCGGCTCCACGTACTAAGATGAGGAATATGTCTGTTTACACGTGTCTCTTTCCTGCTCCACGTACACTGAAACCTGTGTGTGCTTCTGTGGTTAAGATTTACTGCACGTTCACATTAAAGTCCCATTTCAAAAATTTAAACATACAGCCAGAAAGACCAATTACAATAGTTATTAGCACAACTCTTGGTGTACTGAAGGTTTGAAAGTTCATAAAATTAGAATTGATTGTTTATGGACAATTACAGATATTGAGATTATTTCAAACATTTCAATTTTTGTTTTGCCCTGTTGAACCAGTCTCATTTAAACAACAAAATCAGATGCAGAGACTTAGATATTAACTTCTAGTAAAAAATCACCACTAATGTCTTAGCAGGGTGGCCATTCTCTTGGCCATTAGAGAGTCTTTCGAAGGTGAGGTGACCCTAAAAGCATGGTTTTATTAGGTTCAAAACAGTTTTAGAATGAACAAAAATATATCAAAAGAAAAATATTTTGCCTAGCAAAAATACATCAAACCTGGACTTTCGGCTTAGAGCAATATGTAATGTCAGAGAAATAACTGCATATTTCAGATATTATGGAGCAAATTAAGAGTATAAAGCTGCTAAAGGCTAATTGACATATATAATATATTAGAAGCACTTTCTTGCTAATCATAAAATTATATATTAAACTATAATAAAGGTAAAATAAATCTATTAGAAAAATTCAAATGGATATTTCCAAGTAGCCACATAATGTCATAACTGTGAGTTACATTCAGACAGTGTATGTCCGATTTGTTGTTCCACTTACTTATGCACTCATTGGTTATTTCTTTATGTGCCCTGACTGGGGATAGAACCCGCAGTTTGGACATATGCAGACATTCTAACCAACTGAGCTACCTGGGCGAGGGCCTGAATTTTTAAAAAAATTTTCTTAGTCAACAAACATTAACATAATTTTACCCAGTTCCGACATAAATCCTGATGGAATTTTGGTTAGAAGTACAATAAATGTTTTTTATTAATTTTAGGCAAAAAGGAATCATGATATACAGTTGACCCTTGAACAACATGAAATACAAACACCCTGCACAGTCGAAAACCCACCTGTAACTTTTGACTCACCCAAAACCAACTACTAATAGCCTACTGCTGACCAGAAACCTTACCGAAAATATAGACGTTTAACTCATATTTTGTATGTTATATGTATTATATACGATATTCTTACAATAAAGTAAGCTAAATGAAACAAAATGTTAAGAAAAATCACAAGGAAAAGAAAATACATTCACAGTATTTACTGAAAATGAACCCACATATGAGCAGACCCACACAGTTCAAACTCGTGCTGTTCAAGGGTCCATCGTATTCCTAGATGGCAACATACCATCATAAGAACTGGAAATGTATTTTACAAAGCCAGTATGCTTTTTCCTTTCTTTCAGTTCCTGTATTCCATCGTTCAATAAGATTTTATAACGTTTTTCATACAGAATTGTGCTTCTGCTACTGAATTCATTCATAAGTATTATGTTTAAAACTACTTTAAGTAGGTTAGTTTTTTAATTTTTCTTTTAAAAATTATTATCAACATCAAGAAAGGCTACTGACTCCTGAGGACATATATATCATAACAAAAAAACAAAATATATTTTGTTCTCTTCTAATATTATACTGAGTTTTCCACTATTTAACCTTACTGAACATAACAGAACATACAAAACAGTGAATAATAATGATAATAGAGTGCATACCTGTGATTAAAAATAGCTTTAACATTTCACTGTTAAATGTTTGTTTTTCTTTATTTTCTATATAAATATTTACATAGCCATGTACTCAGAAAAACTGTTGAGTTTTATCAAATGCTTTTTCAGCATCTGTTGATATAACCACCTAATTTTCTTCTTTCAGTTTGATGAGCTCTATGTTCAGTTTTAACTCATTCAGAGTAAATTATTTTTGGTTAAACACTATTACTGTGTCCTATCCATTTCAAGAATTCTTAGCATGCTTTCAGTCACTCTACCACTGGTCATCTGAATGGAGCAGCATATACTGAAAGGTTCATTGTTTATCACTGTTTCCCCCCCTCAAGATCTAGGTTTCTGTTTAGGTAGAATTTGTTCAAGTATTTTCCTCAAATGGGGCAAATTAAAGTTACATTCTATGAATATCTGAATATAGAAAAAGTATCTTTTACTCTGAGAGTTGAATGGAATATTGGTTGTCATTTATTCATTCATTAATTTATTTTTAAAAATAAAATACACTATATAATACACCCTGTTTTAGGCACTGAACATACATCAATCATAAAGAAAATGGAGTCCTTGCCTTTAAAGAATGCATACTCCAGTTGAGGGAAACAAATAAGCACATAAGTGAATAAATAAAATATAGAGTAGGTATTAAAAACTAAGAGACACGGTAAGGCAGGAAAAGAAAACAATGGAAGCACAGAAGTGTTCTGTTCTACATACATACGAGCACATATATAAGATGTATGGGAATGATGACATGATGATAATGCTAACAGCCCACATACAGTGTTCCCCGAGTGCCAGCTGCGGTGCTAAGCACTGAACGTACATCTAGTCTACAGCCGTACACCCCGACCTCATCTGAACATACACCTAGTCCCAAACAACTGGGTAAGGGAGTTAGTATTAAAATATAAATTGCATTACATATTTATGCAACCTTAGAATATGTGGCTGAAACAACTCCTCACATCTGTAGAAAAATGTTTTAATTAAAATGTATCATCTTACCAGTCAAGAAATGATCATAGCATTCAGAATTTAAATGCTAAAAAAATAGGTACTGAAAGTATGCTAATCTGACTAAATGGAAGATTTCTTTTTAAAACTGAACTCTAGAGTTACATACAAAATGAAGAAACAGACCATTCTCAATGAAAATGTAAATAAGACTGGGATGCCTGCATACCACCCCTCTGTACTAGCACCTACTGAATCCTTTATATATAAGCTCTCATTTAATTTTTCCAACCTGTCAGTCCATTAAGTCTATTATGCCCATTTTAAATATGAGGAAAGTGAACTTTAAGAGAATTAATATATTACCTAAAGTTACATTATAAGAAAAATAGGGGAAGAAATAAAAGTAGGAATTGGTGCAAATGGTATGTATTCTATCGAAGAACATCAACTTACTACTAATAATAAATGAATTCAGCAAAGCTGTAGGAGGATATAGGGTAAATCCAGAAAAGTGCTTCCCTGTTGAACATACAGTGCAGTGGGAAACAAATGGGCTTTGGAGCCAAATATATCTGAGTCAGGTCAAGCAGACTAGCCCAGGAGTTAACTGAACACTGTGTGTTGCTCCAATTAGCGCCTGGAGGGTTACTTCTGCGATAACCCTCGGGGATGCACTAGTGACAAAGTTGCTCGGCAACAACAGCCATGTAAAGCAATCTTCAAATACCTGATCAAACACCTCCACTCCTGGTTCAAAGAGATCAAGGGCAACCATCTCAACTGCTAGGAACTTAAGAACCCTAATACCCTCTAAGCTCCCATTCCCTTCTTCTTTTCTCAATAAAGCTACCTTCACTCTCTGTTAACTACCTCACTCTTCTTTCTTCCTTGACTGCTTCTGATTCTTCCCTACTACGTCTCTTCTATTTTCTATTACCCCAACCAAGCACCCCTTTGAACTGCTTTCTTCTTTCCCACACCAGAGTGTGGTTTCCTGAGCATTCATATATATACCTTCATTACTTCCAAATAAATTTTTATCTCAAAGGCCATATCTCTCTTCCAATAGTAACTTAAGAAACTTTAAACAACTCAGCTTACGATATAGAGTGCAAAATGGACTGAAAACCTGTGTACATTAAAATATTATGTAGCTTTAGAAAAATTATGTGCTAAATATATTAAAAACCCTTTCATTTTTTATTACTTTGCAAAATTCATGGAGTAAAATGTAACTTATTTAAAACATTGAATGGGTAATCTAAGAATATTAGCGTAAAAAAAGACACTCAGTTACTGCTGCGTCCCTCAGTACCACGTCTCTTTTCCATTTGGACTTAATAACACCTCACATATAATAAATGATTCACAAAGGAAATACAGGCATTGGCAGTTTACTATCACAGGAATCAGAAACCAGCGATCACACAATGCTTTTAATTCTTATCACATTACTAAATTGTATCAGAAACAGATGTCAGCAGCACAATTTTGATGGAATTAACTTTTCTTTAACTTTCATAACAAATTGAGCATCACTCAGTTGAAAAGTTACAATGTCACCAGCCTTGAGGCAATGTTAGGTGATGTCATTTAAAACAGTGCAGTGCCGGGTCTGCATGCAACTGGAAAATAATTTATTAGCCTCATTATTGATAATTATTTAACTGATAAAGTCCCAAGTTCTTTTAAAACTTCCAATCAGTTAACTAAGTAAATAATGAAATACTCAAAGATCACTTTGAATATTAATGTAGCTTTATAAATCAGCCGTGTAGCAGCAAAACAAGTAGAAAATACAACCATTAATATGAATTCCAAGGAACAAGTCAGGTAAATGGTCTAACATCTGTAAATGAGCTAAAATCTACAGATAAAAAATCTTAGTAAGTGAAACGGAAACATAATCTATACTTGAAAAATAAATGAAGAGGATGACTGAATAAACAAAATGTGCTATGAACATACAATGGAATATTATTCATCCTGAAAAAGGAAATCTTCTCATATGTTACAATATGGATGAACCTTGAGGACATTATGCTAAGTAACATCAGCCAGTCACAAAAAGAAAAGACTGCATGATTCCACTTATATAGCTATCTAAAGTAGTCAAAAGTATAGAGACAGAAACTAGAATTGTGGTCACTAAGAACAGGGGTGCACGGGAGAAGTGAGGAGTTGTTTAATGGGTACAGTGTTCCAGTTATGTAAGATAAAAAAAGTTCTCAAGATCCACTGCACAACAAAGTGAATATACTTAACACTAAAAATGGTGAAAATGGTAAATTTAGTGTTATGTGCTTTTTAGTTACCACAATTTTAATAGTTTAAATAATGGAGAGTGAAAAATAAAAGATTTGTAGCAAAATTTTTCTTACAGGCAAAGAAATCTTGCAGGTTAAACACATTCATTGTGTTACAACTTTAAGAAAGCCAGAAGGTTTTAATATCTGATGAACAATGCATACGATGTAGTGACTTTCCCTATATCCGTGCTGACAAGTGCGACCGAATTTACAGCTTAGAACTAGTCCCTTAGCCACATTCATCCACCCTGCCTCTCCTCCAAATTCTAGGATCCCAAAAGAGGGTCTTTCCTTTAAAGCCCTTCACCAATATAAAGAGTCCCCAATAAACAACTTGCCATCCAGGACTGGTCAGCCGAGACCCCTTAGGTTTTTTCCTTCCCATTATCACTAAAAAGCCACTGCTGCTCAGAACTTTCCCTCCCTCCTCAAAAATGAAGAATAATTTAAGACATGATTAGATAAATAAAATCAGAGAGCATTCACTGCTAGAACACCTGCTCTGTAAGACATCCCAAAGGGAGCCTTTCAGGCTGAAATGAAAGGGCAGTACACAATACCTCAAATCCACACTGAAATAAAGAGCGAAGTAAAGGTAACTATATAGCTCATCTAAAAGACAGCACACATTTTATTTTTTGTTTGTAACTCTATATAGCTCTTCTACCGTGAATTTAAATCACAACCTCCCCCCACCCCCACGAAAGTAAGAATACAACAGGTCAGTAGTAGACCTGTCTGGGAAGTCAGGTTTCCTACGGCATGTCTGGTATGCAGACAGTGCGGAGGTAAAGAAAACTTAACAGAGGCATCTCTGATAAGAAAACGCTGCAAATCAAACCTGTGGTGGATGAACCATACACTTCTTCATGTCACAGACACACAGTTTTAACCTGATGGTTTGGCTCAATGTGGGTTTAAAACACTAACCTTATCTTGTTTGTGTTACCTCTTTTATATCTCTTGAATCCCTTTCCTTCTATCTTCTCAGCTAATATTTTAATTGAGGTTGCCATTAATTCTCATCCGGATTATTGGGAGCTTCCTGATGGGTCTTCCTACTTTTCATTCCTAATCCATTTATTCTACTGCTGCCATTTAGTGATGTAACAAAACAGAACAAAACAAAAAAACAAGAAGCAAGTAAAAAATCAAATCCCATCATTCTGCTTTACTTTTTTCAGTGGCTTTCCACAATCTTCGGGGGAAGTTAATTAGAATGCTCGGGGTAAAATGCAGGGTCTCAGGACACAACTACTGCTCTCCTCTGCTGCACTGGCACCACCATACACACTCCGTGCTACTGCCCCAGGAGTCCTTCAGGGTCCCACCCAGAATGTTCTACGTCTCCCTTTAATACATCCTCCTTTCTCTAATTCTTAACCACATCTCTACTCCCAAAAAGACTTCTTTTTCTTCAGGACTCAATAATCTATGCCTACACGCACCCCTACTCCCAATAACACTGAGTTTTTGTTTTTTTCTTTAATAAAGATTTTATTTATTTATCTTTTAGAGGGGAAGGGAAGGAGAGAGGGAGAGAAACATCAATGTATGGTTGCCTTTCGTGCGTCCCCTGCTGGGAACTGGCCTGCAGGGAACCAGCCTGCAACCTAGGCATGTGCCCTGACTGGGAATCGAACCGCGAATGTCTGGTTCGCAGGCCCGCGCTCAATCCACTGAGCTACACCAGCCAGGCTCAACACTGAGTTTTATCATTATCTAGACCTAAGTACCATAGTACTTATCAAAATACAACACAGACACTTGCTCGCCAATGTACCTCTCCCACAGACTAAGCTATCGAAGCACAAGGATCACTTACATTGCTACATTTCATCCCCACACACACAGAGTGCCTGGATGGAGTTGGTGGTTAATGTTTTTAAAATGCATTAAAGGATGAAACAAGTTGTACATTAGTAGACCTATGGAGAAGCCTTTCAATTTTTACTTTCTATAACCAAGTCAATAATCTAATGAAACTGAAATACCAATGTTAATAACCTTTATCAATTCCATAATCAGTAAACATAAGTAAATAAACAATATAATGTAGTTCTTATAATTGCTTATAATCACTATTTTGTTAGTTTTTCAAGATGTATAAAGGTCTGCAATATTTTATTTTTTAATTTTTATTGAGGTATAATTAATATATAACATTTAATTCAGGTATAAGATATAATTCAATATTTGTATAATAGTTCTTCATATTTGTAGCACATTCTTCAAACATTTCTTCAATTATAAGAAAGTGGGACCCAGCAAAAATATGAAGACTTACCCAAAATTTTTACAATTATAAAAATGAGTTTCTATCAAATTCTGATCCAGAATCCCCAAGAAACCTTACAGTATGTTGAACATGACCTATGATTTATATCTAGAACTTTATAAGTGGAAGAGAGAGAGATAACTCACTTGCTTATCTCATGATATGAATACTAGAGGAATTTCTTTAATGCTATGAATGAAAAAGTGAAAACTTGAAATTTTAAAACTGGCAATGCAAGCTTAGGTAACACAATTATCAACAGCTTACAAATGTGTTAAAAAGCCTTTGAAGCCACAAAATTTCCAGCAGGCCTAAAAATATATAATGTGCTGTATCTCAGGTTGTATTCTAAGATAGAAGAAAGATCCCATTGTCTTCAGTACTTTCTCCTTTAGGTTCAACTTTTCCTGGCATATAAAATAGGGTTAACAGTAGTACCTCCCCTCATAATATTGTTGAAAGGTCTAGAATTCATGTATCACACTGAAAATAGTGCCTACTATCTAATAAAAACTCAGTAAATGTCTAGGTATTATTATTACTATAATTCTTACGAAATGCCCAAGTCCCCAAAAGTTACTAGTAGACTGTTCTTCATAGGGAAAGACAGCACACTGCTCAGATCAACCTGCACTTGGTAATGTAACCACTGCATCTGTCCCCGCTGCTATCTACTGATTTTCATGTAACTTAAAACAGACCTTATTCATACTCTGCCATAAACTCACTCTTACATAACTAACTTCACAAGTAAAGTACTATGAAAATATAACACCCCCCCCCAAAAAAAAAGAGGATCAGTGCTTAACCACAATCCTGGACTCCAGTGGAACTGATTCAATGCTACAACAAGCTGCCTCCGCTTTCTTCACTGGTCCAATGGTGACCATAATACCTATCCAATCTCATAGGGTTAATTGTGAAGATTGAAGAAAATAATTCATAATAGAACCATCTTCTGAAGAGACATAATTTTTATTGTTTATGAAAACTCTTCATGAATATAGGTTAATAATAGCATTGCTATAAAAAGGTCAGAAAATATATATTGCACATGTTAAGCACAGATTTGTCCTTCCATTTTTCAAAACAAAGCTTTGACTTCTTTAGGTCCAACTTTACTCGTTTTTGGTGCACACATGAACACTTCAGAAGGTATTTCCTTCTTGCCCTGCCTGGTGAGCACAGGCCTGAGAACCAAAGGGTCACTGGTTCAATTCCCACTCAGGGCACACATCTGGGTTGCAGGCCAGGTCCCTGGTAGAAAGGCATGAGAGGCAACCACACACGGATGTTTCTCCCCCTCTCTTTCTCCTTCCCTTCCCCTCTCTCTAAAAATAAATAAATAAAATCTTTAAAACAAAGAATATTTTCTATTACTATGCATAAGAAATGTTTTCCTTAGAGATGAAAAGGACTAAAAACTTCAAAAGCATAAATGATGAACAGGTGAGAAAGAATAATCTCTGGCTTTTGGGATTTCTCTTTGAAGTGTTCAGGCAAACTAAATAGTTGAACTAAAAACAGTACTCAAAACATGGATCCCAAGTCCTATCCAAAAATCTTACCAGAATGCAACCGTTTTGCAATTACATGTATTTTCTTGCGGGGGCACTCCCCACTAAGAACGTAAACTCATGTAAAGAATGAAAGTGTAAGGATGAGTGTGCAAGGCGCCTTTATCTGGTTTCCCATATAACTCTCACCACACCCTTGAGAGGTATTATCATTTGCTTTTTTACAGATGATAACACTGAGGCTCAAAGAGGTTGTTACTTGCTTATGTCACAGAGATAGAACACAGCTTAGAGAGATTAGAAAGCTAAACAGAAAAGTCTGACTTCAACGGCAGTTCTTTCCATTTCATCACATTATTAACCAATGAAGAAGCGAAATTTTTAAAATGCCACCAGGATTTACATGTCACTGAAGGAGCTGGTTATATAAGGCATCAAGATGTACAGGGAATGTCAACACAAGTTTTTCCACTCCCTTCAAAATGAATGAACAGAGTAAAGAAGTGAATTTCTCCTAATAACTGGTTTACACATGATGAAAATGTATCCCTCATTCAAATAACATTCTATTACACCAGAATCATCTCCTAACCCTGACACAATGGTTTTGGTAAATGTCAAAAAAAGTATACTAAGAAACTCTGATCCATCCAAGGTACATTTTCTATAATAACTTAGTAATATAGAAAATATTACTAGGGAGAGAGATGATTACTCAGGCACATGCTTCTCATTAAGAAAAACAGAAAAATTATTCATATAAGGAAAAGTAATCTTATAGTAAAAAAAGAATGGCAGAATATACCTTTAAAAGATGTCAAATATTTTAGCACCTCTGCTGGTTCTATATAAAGCTCTACCTAATCAGGTCAGGTTTAGGGACTCAGCCTCCCACATATAAGCTTCATGGCAGGAGAGAGAACCTGTATGAAAAGGGATGGTCAAATATAAGTAAAACAAAGGTTCTCCGATTTACACACCCAGTTTTTCAAAGCAGACCAATATTTTCCCCTATGAATTTTCCTTTGGAAAACACAGAAATAAATCTCATTTGATCAAGAAAATTACTAAAAGAATACAAGTTAATATAACATGGCCGGCTTAGTTTGCCTATTACAAGACAGTCAAGTCTGATCTGTGGACAGGGAAAATTAAGTATTTTCAGCCCCTTATTTTACTTCATGTAAGTCTAAATTACCCAGAACTAAAAGAGATAGAATAATGACATTTCATGATGCCCCAAACATATGAATCAACAGTGAAGCAGGAAGAAAATGCACACCCCATGAGAAAAGATAAAATTTGTGCCGGCTTTCTCTCTCTCCCATAGGAGTCTCAAGAATGTGACTTAATTCACACACCTTGACTCCCTGGTCCCTTCCAGAAAATAAAGGCCGTGGTGCCTTAAAAAAAAAAACAAACCTCAATTATCGGAAATGAAAGAAAGGAAGCATAGTTTTCCAAGATGACTTTCTAAGTCCACATACTTTTTTCTTGATGCTGTCAGTTACTTTTCTAATTTCTAATTCTAATAAAAATTTTAGCATAACTAAGAAAGACAAATTAAAATTACTTGGAGATTTTTATGCAAAACTTCCAATTCTGTGTCCTAAACTCTTTTACTCTAAAGTGAGTTCACAAACTTTGACAGATGTTTTATAACTCTGTTTAAACATTTAGTCAGTAAAAGGATGAAATTTAAAAAAAAAACTCAGAATGATTTCATTCTTCTCAAAAACCAGGGTGGTCTATGGGCAATTTAGGTACCAGTGTTGTTGCCGGGGGAACAAAATGAAAACAGGTGCCATCAAATTCAAATTAAAGATTTAGTTCTATTTTAAACCACCTTAAACAATGTTTCCATAAACTTTCTAACTGATACTACTATAAATTTGACAATATTTTATAACAAGAAAAGGATTATAAATTGTCTGTAGACCATCAAATTTTAACTGTAACAAATTTAGACTGATTGGCAACACTTCCTTTTAAAAAAAACTTTCTTTCATTAAATATGCAGCATCATTTAAAAAATGGAATGAATATATAATAAAAGGCAGGTCAAAATAAGGGAACAGAACAAGTATAAACTTTGACAGTCTTTTCAATAAGATTTTAATTTGTTTTGAATCTATGCAGTTTTAAAATTACAAATCAAGCACAAAATAATCTAAATTCATAACATATAAGGAAAAAGTTATGTAATTAATAACATTACGAAAAGCTTATCCATTCCTCATAAACCTAACTGTGGTATAAGCTTTATTTTTAAGAACTGAATGAAGTTTCCACTATAAAATATCCAATAAATTTTATTTTATTAGTATTACTATTTAGTATTGAAAAGAATGTAAGTACCTGGCTTCTACCATTAAACAGTACTTTTTTTAATTCCTAAAAGAGATGAAGCAAGTGCCTCTTAAAAAATGCATTACACTATCAAACACCTTCCTACTTATTTTATATGTCATCAGTTATAAAACACACTTTATTCTGTTAAGAGTTTTATTCTAAGAAATGAGCTTAAAAGAAATTTTTAGATAGGTAATACTGCAGATAAACTGATACTTTGGATAAGACTATCCGTCTTTCAGAAAGAGTTAAGAACTTTGCTACCAATGAAGATTCTACACATAAAGGTAAAATGAGACACACATTCTGCAGCTTTATTAATTTAATTAGAAAATAATTTCTCTGTTAATCAGTTTTTAAACTTGAAAAAATTTTGATCTTGTGGGGGCATTTCATCTCATACAGATTAAAGTCCTTTTATTCTGATCATAAATAATCAAATTCTGTTGTCATTTCAAATCTTTCAGACAATTCAAAGTTTTGTTTTTAGCAGTACTCTGGGGAAACACAAGCTGATTCATTAGAGTGGAATCATAACTTAAGTCAACTCGTTAGTTGGATTCTTTCCAATACTTAACTACACTGAGGATTTCATCAGCTAGTTTTCCAAAAAAGTAAAAGTTTTCAGTATTAATAGATAAATATCTTTGAAACTAATATTTCTAGTTTAAAATTTTCTCCCATTAAATTTTATTTGCAAAAATAATAGAATCTCTTTTCAGATTAGCACTTATATTTGAATGACAAAAGAAAAATACACAGTATTACATAAAGTTGACCAATGTAAAACTTCCTTTACAGTTACATTAGTTAAAGTTTCAAATAATCTCACTTGTGTATAATTATAACATTACTGTACTGGTCTACTGCTTACTTTGAAAGTGATTAATCAAAGTCAGAGAAAGCCAACCATCAACTGAAGTGTGTTTTGAATTTCCTACTCAAAGAAATGTCAAAAAAAGATGAGCCAATTTTACTTTAATTAAAACCTCATTTATCAATATGAAATAAATGTTTTCTATTTAATTCCAATTATATTTCAATTGTGTCCAGCTTTCAAACTGCTTCTGCTACTTGATTACACGTGCCAAATTAATCTTTTTCTTATGCTTCATATAAACAGACTTAAAATCAAAAGATTTGAACGTCTGATTATCTAGTAGGTATCCAGTATTCTATATCTTACTGTAAATCAATGAGCTCATTAACAAACAAGTTAACTATAAACAAATTAGCCCCAACTCATTAATAGCTTACTTATCTCTTAAGGCTTAAGCAATGTGTTACCTAACAATAAATACTTAAATATCACTCTTAAAATTTTAGAAATTCTATTTTTCTTACATTTTCCATTATCTCACAGAAGCACAACAGATTTATTGGCCTAGAAGTCTAACTTTGAATTGCTTTCACAGAAAAAGTAACTCATACTGCAGAACCAGGGTATGTTTTACCGATGCAATCCTTCGAGTCCTGTGATCCAGGAAAGCCTCCTCTAATGTCAAACCCACTAAGTTTCAGATGTGTGTATCTGGTTGGCTCAAACACAGTAAGTCTTGTCCTTTGTACATTCTAATACACTTGTACAGCCTTTCAAAGAATAAAAAGGCAGGGGAAATAGATCCATATAAATTATTTGTTTTAATAAGCAGAAATCTTTCAAAAACCAAAAGTGGAAATTTTAGAACAAAAGACATTTCTATCATGTCTTATTAGGGTGTTTCATCTACATCGTCAAGGAACTACCCCCAAAATCATGGAATAAGCAGGGAAATACAGAGCCTACAAAAGAGTCAATAGCATGGTGAACAACTGAAGGTGACACAGTACCATTCCCCGTGACACATAAGCCAAACAAATGTCCTGGTCCTCCTCTTCCTTCACTTCCTTCCTTCCTCCTGTTCCATTCTAACCTCCTAGTCCTTCAAAGGTACCTGAAGGCAGAGGAGATTCTGGATGCCTTTCATGAGAGAAGAAACAATCCACTGATGAAATTGAGAGACAGTCAGAGAAGGCTCTAGTTCCCAGCATCCTTCAACTATAAACTCTACCATCTGTACCTCTAGTGGATAAGTATACTTACAGATAACTTTTCAAGGGTTTCATCTTGACAAATATTTAAAATTAGCACTTACCTCAATGTATAAAAAGTGAACAGATGTCCTAGCCGGGTGGCTCAGTTGGCTGGAGCATCATCCCATACACCAAAAAGGCTGCAGGCTCAATTCCTGGTCCGAATACATCTCTACATTGTGGGTTTAATTCCCTATTGGGGTGCATACAGCAGGCAACCAACTGATGTTTTTCTCTCACACTTATGTCTCTGCCTCTCACCTTTCCCTCTCTCTCCCCTCTTCCCCTAGAAGATCAATATACATATCCTAAGTGAATATTTAAAAAAACGAATAGAAAAGAAATACTGACACATGCAAAGAAGTAACAATCTAGAGGTACAGAGAAGTCATTAGATTTAACATCAGATCATTAGGCTCAATTAGAGGCTCATTAAATCCCATATAGTCAACAATGTGTTTAAATGCGAAAGAGTCAATATTAAAGAACAAGTATAAAATACTAGAAATATATTATTGACTGTATTTCTAGTCAAATACAGTCAATAATGGCTGTATTCAAGGCAAATGAAATTAGAGATCACAGAATAAAGTTCTCCAGGCTGAGAACCTTCTCTTATTTCTGTCAACTGACTTTCAGAAACATACCCATCGAAACAGAGGGCAGCTTGTATGAATAGAAGGGCTAACTCCCTACCTGAAGACTTGCCCCTAGAATCTGTCTAAATCCATCTGAGGAAAAAAAAAACACTTCCCTCTAGAAGAAGCAAAGCGTAGATACTGTTAATTATAATTACAAACAGATTAAAATGCCATAAATTTAATAAATGGTCCATATGAAATAGAAATTAACAATGTGGTTATTTGTATACATATAAAGATAGCAAATAAAATCTTCTTTCATATTATGAAAAACAAAATGCTTAAGAACTTATTGATAAACTTATCTGAGATAAGTGTTGAGATTTGGGGTTATAAATTCTTTACTGCCCTGAGGGAAACATTTTCTATAATATGATGTATCTGGCATTATAATAAAATTATGGCTCAAAAATCTGTTTTCCATAACATCTCTCATCTACATGTCATCAAGCTAATTATCTGGACAACATCACCATCTCCTCCGCTGGCTCTAGGAGATTTAGAAGAGAAAGAGCTTTGTATTTTGTTCTGTCTTCTGGTACTCAAGGTTCAGTTAAGAGAAAAAGCCTGTAACAGAAATCTTTATTTCCCTAAAGGTTTCAAAGCAATTGCTTCAGTAAATCAAAAGGATGCTTTTTCTGTTTCCAAACAGAGTCATCCATATAATTTAAGAGCAAAGGATTATTTGAGATGATTTAACTTTTCTCAAAAAAAGAAGTGGGGAAAAAAAGAGGTGGTAACAAGGTTAGTGATCAGAATTCTAGGAAACTGCCAAGTTCTGGCACGTTGTGATCATCAAGCTATTAATTGCAGGGAGGGGTGACCTTGAAGAATTTTTGATGCAGGCTTAAATTTTACATAAGAAAAAGCCATACAATTGTCGTGAAATGCTTCAAATCTCCAAGAAACAGCTACCACACTTTGCTGTGTTCTCAAAGAAAATAACACACTGTAAATTTGGGGAGGTATTTAGCTCCAAAAATACCAAAGTATCAAAAAGATAATGCTCATAGTTAATAAATATTTTGGTCTTACATATTTTATGAATGGTCTGTAAACTTTCTAACTGCCCAGACATCAAGCTACACCACGTAAATTTTTCCAAGTTCTTCCTTGTCACAGAACTCCCTTTCCAATCTAGTTCAGCAAATAGTTAGGATCTACATTACAAAAGGATAAATACAATACTATATTATATTTAGATTAAAACGAGAGGTCCTAGGGTCCACTGCCTGGATTCTAATCCTGATTCTTCCAGTTACTAGCTATACGACCTCTCTATACATTACTTGTATTATCTATAAACTACAGATAATAGTAGTAACACCTACTTTACAGGGTTGTTGTGAGGATTAAAATAAATTAACACACACAAAATACATAGGGCACAACCACAGAAAAAAAAAGTACTGATACATGCTACAACATGGATAAACCTTGAAAATATAAGGCCAAGTAAAAGAAGCCAGTGACAAAAGACCACATAATGCATGCTTCTATCTGTATGAAATGTAGTCCACAGTGAACAGAATGCAGAAGAGGCAAGTACAAAGTGATAGAATGCAGATTGGTGGCTGTCAGAGTCTGGCAAAAGGAATGAATAAGAACAAAATGCTTAACAAGTACTGGGCTTTATTTTGGAATGATGGAAATATATTAGAAATAGACAGAGGCAATAGTTACATAATATTGTAAATATATTAAATGCCACCAAAATGTTCACTTTAGAATGGTTAATTGCACTAACTTCATCTCAGTAAATTTAAATTAAAAAGAAGTAATAAACTATTTATTGACACTCAAAAATATTTAGAGCAATGGCAGGCATACAGAAAAGGTTCAGTAAAATCAGCTATAATTATTATTTCTGAATATATTTTATTGATTATGCTACATAATCAATATAGCACCTCTTCGCCCACCCCTGTCCTTCAGCCCCTACTTTGCCATGAGTCCTCTCTGCCCCAGCTGCCCACCTCCACCCCTCCTACTGGTCTGAATGAATGTTTCTTCTTTAATTCCTTGGTTGTCGGACTTCCATACAGTATGATTTTTCTGGCAGTTCTGGTTATATTTTGTTTTTAAATCTGTTGTCCTTTTGGCTGTGTGAGGAGGTAAAGTTTATCTACCTATGCCTCCATCTTGGCTGGAAGTCTATTCTTCTATTATCATTATCTATACCATAAAACACTAGTAAATGCACAGGATATTGTTTATTCATCCAAAAATTCAAATGATATACAAAGGTTTACAGTTTTATGTTGACTTTTAAGTATACATTTTAACAATTTGTATTTTTTACATTTATCATAAAAATTAAATAATTTATCTACCAGGAACTCATTTCCCCTCAAAAAGATACTCATACAGGAAATATATATGTAAAATGGCAACTAAAAAATTACTTGGTATATTTATTATTCCATGTTGACCATGCCATAAATGTAATTTTGACATACATTACTTATATATTTAACTATCTGGAAAAAGGAACTAAATTATTTTCTTAAGATTTTATTTATTTATTTTTAGAGAGAGGGGAAGGTAGAGAGAAAAGAAGGAGAGAACCATTGATGCACAAGGGAAACACTGATGGGCTGCCTTTCATGTGCCCCCGAGTGGGGACATGGCCCCCATCCCAGGCATGTGCCCTGACCAGGAGTCAAACCAGCAACCTTTTGGTTTGTAGGTCGATGCCCAACCAACTGGGACACAACAGTCAGGGCAAGAACTAAATTATTAAGAAAATACACATAAACCCCTGGCTGGTGTAGCTCAGTGGATTGAGCATGGGCCTGCAAATCAGAGGATCGCGGTTCGATTCCCAGTCAGGGCACATGCCTGGGTTGCAGGCCAGTTCCCAGCAGGGGACCCACAAGAGGAAACCATACATTGATATTCTCTCCCTCTCTCTTTCCCTTCCCCCTCTAAAGATAAATAACTTTTAAAAAATCTAAAAAAAAACCCATATAAAATAACTAAAGAACTATTTTGTATATTTAAGCCCATAAATCATAAATATATAGTTATACTCAAATATTAAAATAATGTAATATGTATAGCACTACCAAAAGAATTACACATATATTTACAAAGTGAATAAAAGTTTCAATTTGTGATGAATTAGAAAAATTCTTCATAATAGAAGACAAAATGGGAATCAAGAGCTAGGCCAGCCCAGGGAAAACAAAGAAAGAAAGGGTATAAAATCATAAGGCTATATTTATAGATATCGGAGATCATAACTTCATTTTCCTGTTTTAAGATTTAAAAAGACTTAAGCACAAAAAAGTATTCCATACTTCAAACTTGAATCTCTTATCCACAGTTTACGGAAAATGGCAATAAACAAGGAGATCACAGCTCCCAAACGATCTCTTATAACAGCCAAGATATCAAATCTAAAAATACTTCACACCTCAAATAAAAAGCTACTAGAAGAAACTATGTGGCACTTCCAACATCTCCAAAGAACAGCCATGGAATATTCCAAAAGTAAGAGAATAGTTAGTATTTTCCATTTCTTGGCCTCACATACTTGTTTTACTATTAGCAGAATTTTTGTTTTCTTTCTCATGTCTAATGTTTATCTTACAAATTTCCATTAAATGTGGTTTAAAAGGTTCCTATTGGGAATGATAACCATATTTTAAGTACACATTTATAAACAACAAATAAAACTGTCGTTAATAATTTTAATATGAAATTAAATTACTGAAATAAACTTTCAAATATTTTATGTTGACATAAGTCAAGAATTGGAGCATGATGCATGCAACCTCTTAGTGGTTCAAAAGTACAGAGTTTAGGTCAAGCTTTTAAAACAGAAAAATGTTTAACAATTAAAGAAAAATACACATTGAGTGCTTTATATATAAAAATAGATCAAATGAACGAGGTTTATGGGAAATAAAACATTCTACATCACACGTCAACAAATTCATGTGCTATGAGAAAGAACTTTACAAGTATAAAGATTATTTTTGAAATGTTATCTTTTTCTCTGAAGATCTTTAAGAAGTCAGCTAACTTCCTAGAATTATTTTAATGTAATTCACCCTAAACAAAGATACAATTTTCTTGCATCTCATGAGCTCCATAAATTTCTAAATTTAAATATTATGCATTCTCTATAACCCCTCTGATCTGTATGTCGAATATCAATGGAGCTGGGTGAGCTGTGTTAAACAGTATAGTAGATCCCCCCAAATTAGCCATAGGATTATCATATAACAATTGCAGTTCTAAGTATATATCCAAAAGATTTAAAAGCAGGAAATCATGAGTTCAGGCCAACATGGAGGTATAGGGAGAAACACTTCACTTCCTTGCACGACCAAAAGGAGGTTAACAACCAATTAAAAAGAAAAAAAAGAAGCCCAGAACTGCCAGAAACTCCAATAACCAAGGAGTTAAAGAAACATTCATCCAGAATGGTAGGGAAGTCAGAGACGCGGAGACAGGCAGTCGGGCACATACCCGCAGAAGGCAGAGAGGAAGTGCGGCAAGGTGGAGGACCTTGCAGGCGATGCAGGGGCTGGCACAGCCGGCCATCCTGCACTTGTACCCTGAGAAGCTGGCAGGAACTACAGGGGAGGGAGACAGACAGGGAAACCCAGGTTTCAGTGCAGGAAACTAAAGACTTAAAATCTCTGGCTGTAAAATGCTGTAGGGGACGCCGTGCAGGACAAACTCGCAGTCTCACAAGAGAGTCTGTTGGAGAGGCCCATGGGGTCCTAGAGTAAACAAATCCACCAACCTGGGAATCAGCACCTGAAAGGGCACAATCCACTTGTAAGGGGCGAGGGAAGTGAGGGAAAGTGGGTAAGAGTGGAGCATGCGACACTGCTCCCTCTCTGACCCCTCCCCCACATAGAGTGCCACAATGGAGCAATGTGGGTTACCCCACCCTGGTGAACACCCAAGGCTCCGCCCCCTCACAACATAACAGGTGCGCCAAGACAAAGACACAGGGCCCAAATGAAAGGACAGATCAAAACTCAAAAAGAGAACTAAGTGATGAGGAGATAGCCAACCTACCTAATGCAGAGTTCAAAACACTGGTAATCAGGATGCTCACTGAAATTATTTGAGTTTGTTGCAAAATGAAGGAAGAAATGAAGGATATACAAAGTGAAATTAAGGAAAATACAGAGGGAACCACCAGTGACTGAAAGGAAACCAGGACTCAAATCAACAGTTTGGAACACAAGGAATAAACACAATGAAGAAATAAGAATTCAAAAACATGAGGAGAGGTTTAGGAACCCATGGGACAACTTTAAGTGCTCTAACATTGGAATCATAGGGGTGCCAGAAGGGAAAGAGGAAGAGCAAGAAACTGAACAACTTATTTGAACAAATAATGAAGGAAACCTTCCCCAATCTGGCAAAGGAAATAAACTTCTAGGAAGTCCCGGAAGCTCAAAGAATCCCAAAGAAACTGGATCCAAGAAGAAACACACCAAGACACATCATAATTACACTGCCCAAGATTAAAGATAAAGAGAGAATCTTAAAAGCAGCAACAGAAAAGGAGAGAGTTACCTACCAAGGAATGCCCATAAGACTATCAGCTGATTTCTCAAAAGAAACCTTACAGACAAGAAGGGGCTGGAAAGAAGTATTTGAAATCATGAAAGGCAAGGACCTACATCTAAGATCACTCTATCCAGCAAAGCTATCACTTAGAATGGAAAGGCAGATGAAGTGCTTCTTCCCATATAAGGTCAAGTTAAAAGAGTTCATCCTCACCAAGTACATATTATATGAAATGTTAAAAAGGACTTATCTAAGAAATAGAAGAATATCAAAGACTATGAACAGTAAAATGACAACAAACTCACAACTATCAACAGCCAAACCTAAAAAACTGAACCTAAAAAAAACAAAAACAAAAACAAACTTAGGAAACAAGTAGAACAGGAACAGAATCACAGATATGGAGATCACATGGAGGGGGGTGGAGGAGGTGGGAAATCAGGGGGAAAAGTACAAGGAATAAGAAGTATTATTGGAAGGCATATAATAGACAGGCAGAGATTAAGAATAGTATAGGAAATGGAGAAGCCAAAGAACTTACATATACAAGCCATGGACATGAACTAAAGGGGGTAAGGCTGGAGGGTGAGGGGGTACAGGTAGGATGGGAATAAAGGGGAAAAATTGAGATAACTGTAATAGTATAATTAATAAAATATACCTTAAAAGAAATAAATAAAAGCAGGAAATCAGATATTGTACACCCATGTTCATAGAAGCAGTATTTACAATAGCCAAAAGGTGGAAATAACCCAAAAGTGCATCAACAGATAAATGAACAAACAAAACAAGGAATACATATACAATGGAGTATTATTCAGCCTTAAAAAGGAATAAAAATTTGACAGATGCTATGACATGGATCATCCTTGAAGACATTATGTAAGTGAAATAAGCCAGGCAAGAAATAACATTATTGAAGGATCCCACTATCTGAGGTGCATGGAACCGTCAAACTCAGAGAACCAGAATGGTGGTTACTTGGGGCTGGGGAAAGGGAGTAATGAATGGAAAGTTCTGTTTAATATATAGAGTTTTAGTCTGAAATAATAAAAAAATTCTAGAGGTGAATAGTGGTTATGGCTGCAGAATATTATTAATATATTTAATGTCACTTAAAATGGCTAAAATGGTTAATTTCATTATGTATATTTTACCAAATTTTTTAAAAAGGAAAAAAACCATTAAAGTTCTGAAAAATGGAATGCAGTAATGGCTGTAAAACAATGTGAATGAATATGCCATTGACCTGTACACTTAAAAATGGTTAAAATGGTAAATTTTATGTTACGTGTATTTTCCAACAACTGTTTTTTTTAAAGTTGGTAAAATCTTTCAGTAGTTAGTTTTACTCGAATTACTTATTTTTAGAGCAGGTCAAAAATACAGTTGCTCAGAGGTTCTGAATACTTTTTAGGCAACTGAACCACCACTACAACTAACCAGTACTCCTAAACCAAGCACTGCTTAGCAAAAGTTTTACTGCCCTTCAGCCTAGTGGCTCTGTTGAAATCTGGCAACCATATAAAATGCTTTACACTGATTCTGCAGTAGTAAGTGACATTCAAGGCGTGAGCATGTTCTAAACAGAACTCACTTTAAATCCATCTTCACCATAACTAATGACTGCTCTTAGACCCTCAATTACACTCCCTCCTACCTCAACTAAGGCCCTGCTTCATTGCTTATCATTATTGGCTCCACTCCTTCCATCTTTAAATCCTCTCCCTAGACCCTTCATCTCTTGCAAAAATTATATTAAGTCCTCTCTTTTTATTAAAACCTTTCCTCAACCTTGATCCCTTCAATTTTTCCCCCAACTTCTCTCCTTTTCTTGGCTGTCAAACAGTCTACTAATGCTGCTTCCACTTCCCTCCTTTCCATTCATTCCTTGATTCCTCCTGCTTCACCACTCAAGTGAATTCCACTCCTAAAAGTTAACCATGACCTCCAATCTGATAACCTCTTCATACTATCCCATTTAAAGGCAGAAAGGAAGATAAACATTTGTATAAGGTCATCCAGCACCTCCTTCTTAAAAATCTTTTTTTTTTTTGCCTGAAATACCACATTCTCCTAATTTTTCCCTTACTCTCTAGCCTCTTTTTCCTCCCTCCTCCAAATCCCAAATATAGGTACTTGTAATTCTGTCCTTCATCTTTTTCCTCCCTCTCCTAGGAACTTTTCAGAAGTTTTCTTCTTGAAACTGTGCAAAATATTTTATATATGCATAATACCAGCAGTACAAAAGATATTAGAAGGAGTCAGGTAGTTGGAGAACAACTCCACTTACCCCGATAACTAATTAGCTGGCAATTGTCGGAATGCTTCCCTACTACACATGCATGTATCAGTGTTCAAGGTTAAGAAAACCACATTTGTATTTTTTGGCAGGTGAAATACATTTTAAATGAAAAAAACATTTAGAATGTTTTCTTTTGTAAATGACTGTACTGCTGAAGGAAGTATCTAACAATCTGTTCGTTATTAATTGCATGCTTTCTGATATGGTTAATTATTTAGGCTTGATGCAATCATTCAGCTGGTTAAGACTGCTTACTGATACAAAGTAAAAGATACGATGTATAAATTGAAATGTAAATATCAGTTTCTTTAGGCTCAAAAACAATTTTCTCTGGAAGAGAGTTTTAAAATTTTTATATAAAAATAACATTTGAAGAAAAGAAATAAATAAAATCCACCGAAAATTGATATATTATATCTTAATGTAAAAGTTGTCAGAATATCCCCTGGCTAGTATGGCTCAGTAGATTGAGCACTGGCCTGCGAGACTGAGCACTGGCCTGCAAACAACAGGGTCACCGCAGGTTTGATTCTCAGTCAGGGCACATGCCTGGATTGTGGGCCAGGTCCCGGTGGCAGGGGTGCATGTGAAGCAAACACACATGGATGCTTCTCTCCCTCTCTACCTCCCTACTCCTCTGTCTATAAATAAACAAATGATCT
The DNA here is from genome assembly GCF_021234435.1 of Artibeus jamaicensis. Classification (NCBI taxonomy): domain Eukaryota; kingdom Metazoa; phylum Chordata; class Mammalia; order Chiroptera; family Phyllostomidae; genus Artibeus; species Artibeus jamaicensis. The sequence goes on along the minus strand of NW_026522059.1, from coordinate 28,608,297 downwards.
TTAAAAATTATTTTTTAAAAAAGTCAGATTACTTATATTCTTTCCTTTAAAAGTCTAATTTGTGATAGTTAATGAGTGGTAATTTATTGGTATGAAATGTTAATACCAAGGACATTTTAAAACTTTTTAAGATTGTTGACTAGCAATGGCTTCTTTATTTCAGTTGTTCCCTTTTGCAAAAAAAAAGTTACTCATTTTAAAGCTTAATCATAAAAGCAAAATACATATAAAATTACTTCATTTAAGAAATTTAAAAATATAATCCCATAATTCCAATTATGATGAAAATGTTATATCCTCATGATTTATATATATGTGTGTATATATATATATAAAATGTGTATATATACATAGATTCATTATTCATACTCCAGCAAACAGGAGTATCATATATAAAATGTTAACTGTAAATCTATACATTGTACAAGTGCAAGTGATTTTTATTTTCTTCTTTATACTTTGTTTTCTTTATACCTTCCTTCCTTTCTGCAATAAACATTACACTTGTAGTTGGGCTTTCTGGGAGAATAAACTCTACATTCCATTTAATTTTCTGCCGCATATTTTCATAGAGTGGAGAAAACCATCTTCCAAAGCTCTTCAACTTTTTATCATGGACAATGTTCTCATGTACCTGACCCATCAACAAATTCTGTTAATCCACTTTCAAAATATACCAGAAACCAACTATTTTTCATTATTTTCACTGATTCTGACATTCTCATCCTAGTCACTATCATTGCTCACTTGGTTTATGCAAGTCTCCTACACTAATTTATTTGATTCCACCCTTAAAACTCTTCAGGCTATTCTCGTGTAACTTTGCTACTCAGAAATCCTCAGTGACTTCTCATCTCATTGAAAATAAAAGCCTAAGTATTTACTGTAAACTCCAAGCCTCCATGATCTGTACCAGGAGTTGCCATGCATACTCCAACTTCAAGACCACCAAAAATTGTAATCAATTGCCTCTATCAAGAATATTCTGCCCCCAGATATCCACATCCACAAGTTTTTATAGAAGTGTCTGTTCTCAGTGAGGCCTTCACTGGTAGTCCAATGTGTCAACCGCTCCATCCCACCCCTGAGATTTCCTGTCTCGCTTCCCTACTTTTATTTTTTCTTCTGTAGGACTTACTACTATCTAACACGGTATTATCTCTCTCCCTTATTAGAATATAAGCTCAATAAAAGATTTTTTTTTACTGCTGCCTCCTTAGCACCTGAAGTAGCCCCTAATACACTGTAGGTGCTCAGTGATATCTGTTGAATGAGTGAATATGTGCATTGCTGGGTAAGGCCAAAGCTGCCTGGTCACAGTAGTATTTGACTCACTGAATGTCATAAAGTAAAATCAACTCATTTTTTCCTCTTCCAAAGACTAATACGTAAAATGACTTTAACAAAGGGCTAAAACATTGTGGTAAACAATAATGAGTCATATTTTTTCAAGCCTAAAAGGAGGAAGCATTTAGGATCTTCTGTCCAAAATTTAGGAGTAAAACTTATGACCTGGTTTTATACATCAAAGGGACTCTAGGAGATCAGTCACACTGCTCTTATTGTTGATATTAAAAAGTAAGCAATACTCTTCTAAGTTTTCCACTAAAATATTTACTTCCAGTCAATGAAGCTGGATATAAAACTTTGCTTACGTATAAACAAAAAACAAGCTGAATATCATACTACTATACACCTGAGTGTCTGCTATCTAAGAGATCTTGGAGATAATTTATAAACATCAATCAATGCTGTGCAAAGAAAGTGAAGAGGGACTAGGCAATCGGATACTGTGAAAAAATGAAGGCAATCAGAAGAAATACGGTCCATGGTGGCAGTGACACAAGCTAAGCAGGAGGTATGGATAATCTGGGTAAGTGCCATGGAAAAATAAATATCATGATTGGACTTGAGGCAAATGGAAACAGTTCAAATTGGCTTCATACAGTACTCTGTGGAACATATGATGTCCATATGTCCATTACCAACAAACTAAAACATGGAAAATAACAAAAGCCAGTGCTGTGATGGCTATAAGAACACACCCAATGCCAGTCTCTACCACACCACAGCAACATAACTTACTACAGCTGCCAGGTAAGCTGGCAAAGGAGTCAGAAGCAATAAGAAAAAGGGAAAGGCCTAAATATAAACTGTTCTCTTTCCCTACAGAAAAAAGCTGGGATCTACACTAGAAAGTACAATAGAATGTGGCCACAATAAAGACTGAAAAGTAAAGTGCTTTTTTTTGACAGTTTCCAAAACTATAAAGTACTTTAGAATTAAAGAGGTCAGAATTTTATCCAAAACTACGAATGATTTAAGATCCAAAGAACTAAATCACGTAAGAAGAGTGGAATAGAATGGACTAACGTCCAAGTTTAAAAGAATTGCAAACGTGACCTTTTAAAGTTTGAAATATATAATGAGAGAACAAAAACAAACTGACCATCTTTTGGGAAGACTAGGAATGCATTACATTTTATGTCAAGATTAACAAGTCTACATATCTTCTTTCCATATTCTCTAATTCCCAAAGTGATTTGCTCTCAGGACACTACCACAGTTGATGTAAAAAAAGTAGCACTTAGGCAAAGGTCATGAAGGACCAATTTACACAGCAAAGCCAAAACTATTTTTTAAAAACAAAATGTACAAAAACCAACACTATCATTTTAGAGTCTATCTGGTAGTCCTGACCTTTTCAACCAATCAAAATCAGATATTCCCAGTCAGGTGAACTACATATAAATAACTTCTCTCTAATTCAGAAATATATTGGTTGTCACTCACTGAAACCGTATGTAATAAAACCCAGCAGTTAAAAATACATAACTATTTTATAGTAAATATCAATGTCATTCTTGTTTCAACCTGACTTCCCATTCTACCCCCAAACCCCCAAACTTGAAAGCAAGTACAATTTCTTGAGTAGCTGGAGTGTGGTTAAGGAAAGGAAGCTATGCTTGTTTGTATGGAATCTACCATTTCCTCCCTGCCAAAACACTTGTTTAAAAAGTCATGTAATATTTCTATTAAATTGTAAATGCAGCCGACAAGGAAATGGCCTACTGGCAGTGTATTACCTTTGTGGCAATGCCAACAGGCCTGCAGCAAAATAGTGCACATGATAATTTCAACATGCATTCCCAAGTAACAAAATTGTGCTTTACATAAATACCACAGAACCTGAGCAAGATCCAGAAAAAGCAATGGGAAAATTTGCCCAAGCTTTCATGCTTGCCTATATCAATTGTATGTCATAACTACAACAAAATAGAAAAGCATCTACATATGTCCAAGAAGCTTGTGAAGTTAGATCATATAACCCTGGGAAAACTATTGCAACTTAAATCTGTGTATTCCTTGTTAACCACTGTAACAACTCACTAATAAAAATTAAGAAAAACTGTGGGTATCAAATGAACCAAAATGTACTAACTACATACAATTCCTTAAACACTATAATGCAACTTATTAACAGGAACATATGTTCAGTGTAAGCCACAATTGTTATGTTAAATTACTTCTTGCTTTGATATCATTCATTTGATTACAGAATTTAAGAGATTCACAAACCTTCCAATTAAGATGGTGACCTTCAGTTTATAAGTCACTTACTGCAATGCTTATAGTCACCTCTGATCACTTATCCCTTACCTTTCATTACACAGCACAACTACATTATAATTATGCTATTTAAATGATCCCAGATGTAATAAAGATGATTCTATTTATGTAAGAGTTTACTGGAAACAAAGTTAACATAATCAAATCATTAATCTGTGATTAATATAGTCCGCTAAGAAGGCTAAAAAATTCTACTCTGCAGGAATTTAACTAAAAGACAATTTTTTAAAATCAGGTATGGCGTATCTATTGTCATATTTTTAAAGCCCTGGAACACCAATCCAAAAGAACCTATGCACCCCAATGTTCAGAGCAGCACAATTTACAATAGCCAAGAGCTGGAAGCAGCCTATGAGCCCATCAGCAAATGAGTGGATCAAAAAACTATTGTCATTTTTTTAAATGTCTGTCCAGCCATAATTTCAAAAGTCACTTTTACTGTAGATACCATTTCCTCTAAAAACACCATAAAGCTGTCGATGTTGTACACTTGAAATTCCAGAGTCGGTGAGTGTCCTCAGGTACCTCTCCACCTCCCAACACACATACTCCCAGGTGTATGTCTCTAAACTTAAATGTCAGCTCAAGTCTGTAGTGTAAAAAGTTTCTATAGCTAGTGTAAAAACAAAACAAAACTTATCTGAGGTCAATATAGTAAGTCTATACAATTGCTTTTAAAACAGAAGTCTTCAACAAGGCTTAGCAGTTCTATCCCCATTAGCAAATCAAAGCTATAAGGTCAACACTATAATGGTGCTCACACTAGTCTGTCTGATCTTCTGCAACAGGGAACAGGATCTAAAGTACAAAAAAAGGTACATGAATTATATCACTTTAAAATTTAAATTGTAATAAATAAACTGTGCTTAGTACAAATTTGAAAGACAAGCAGAAAGTGACAACAGGCCTTTCAAGTTGTATTTGATTATCATTTACTCACACTTTCATTTCTTAGTTTATTTCACTCTTACTCTGACATAAGCATAAAATTTATTATTTTAAGAAAGATGATTGTGAGCTTGCCGGATTTCAGTATTAACACACAGCCTTGACTGGGTGGTTCAGTTGGTTAGGGCATCAGCCCCATGTGCCCAGGCTGCGGGCTCGATCCCCAATGAGGACACGTACACACATACTAAAACATCACTGAATAAATGCATGAACAAGCGGACCAACAAATCTACCTCTCTCTCCCCCTTTCTCTCCCCCTCCCCCGCTCTCACTCTCTGCTGCCCCTTCCTCTCTCTCTCTGAAATTAATAAAAAATTTCAAAAATATATTAATACCCAAGAAGTATCTTTGGGATAGGAAAGGCAATCAAGCACATATTGAACAAAAATATTTATTGATGCTCTTAGGTGTAAGTCACTCTGCTAGGTTCAATTAGACACACAAAGATGAAATTAAACACACTTGCATTTAAAACTTAGATCTAGTAGGAGAAATAAGACCACATAATAACTATGAGAATACACAGTAAGTTAAGAAGTGGTATGAGAATTCAGAGAAAGACTTTTTTTAAATCAGTGGAATGCAAAAGTTTGGACAGTAACTAGACAAACCTAAAATTATCCCCTTGCTAGAAGTAAAAGACTATTGGGGGGGGAGGAGAATCACATAGATGCCATATACATACATATTTAAAACACAGAACAGTGATACGCTGTTATAAAGTAAACAAAAAACAAAACTATACTCTAAATATACAATATGATTTAAAACTCCCAAGGGGCATCCATTTTGAGAGCCACAGTTCTCAGTCTTTTTGGGTCAAGAAACCCTTGTTTCAAGGAGTCCCTTTTTTCATCTGATGAAAATTATGAGCTCTATCACCAGAAAAATGCACATCTGCACAAACACCAAAACTTAAATACAATTTCTGGGGTTCCACTGACTGAATTCTCTGCCCCAGAGAAAGCTCCTTCACCTGCCCTGTGAATCACAGTTTCCATGCCTGGGCCAGTGTACAGTGAAAATGCAGTAGAAAACACCTGCATATCACTGTCTGACCTGCGGCTAGAAAAGACAGAGTCCATGTGTATCTCTGTGCTCATGGGCTCATTATTTCCACACATTTTTCAGTAAAGGCTGTAGAAGTCATCTCAGCGGCCATAAGAAGGGTTTAAAAGCATCCAGCAGCCTCTCCTGGTTGGCAGAAAACTCCTCTGGGTACCTGTCAAGTCCCAGTACCTTCAGCTCTACTTGATAACCTAAAACAACATTAAGGCGGCTGTCTGGTCCTTTCCATAGTCAAAAGCTCCTTAAGTGATGATAGTAAATATTAATTATTAGGAACCCTCTTGCAAGAATTTGAATGTACTATCTCAATGTGAGACTTCAAAAGTAACTTAATAATGCTCCCTAATATTTTTATAGTACTTAGCATTTTACAAATACTGCTCATTTACATACCTCTCTGAAATGGACATAGAATGCTTTAAAACTGATTTGTAGATAGATAACAAAATTGTTTCAGGACTCAAAATCTCAAACACGAGGTCACACCACTACTATATGGCAACAACGGAAGCATAGGGACTCGGAGAATTCAGACTTCCAAAGCCTAGCTCAGTGATTTTTTTTCTTTACAAATGCAAGTTGTGAACTAATTCTGGTCATGAAATCAATTTAACAGCTTTGAACCACCTACATTTTGTAATGAAAGGATGAAGGAGAATGAAAGGAGTGTAGGAATACAAATACATGACTGGTAAGACAGAAATTAGAATCGATCACAAACAGCAAAGACAAGCCCTGCTTTACATGTACATGCACGAAATGGGTCACAGTGTGAAATATATTTCACACTGTAAATCACAGTCAGAAAAGCCGGAAATGAAATGCCACCTTTCAGTCACTGCCAAATCAGTTTAAATTCTCTCCTTTAAATGCTCCCACACAAATACAGAGAAATACTGCCACATTTCTGTCAGTATCCCACATTAAAATCCTAAAAAGATGGATTCCAATATAATTCTTTCTCAATGATTCTTACTGTGATACTTGATAAAAATGTCTCCAATACCACGATTCATATTCATGTAATTTGTATGTCAGCGGGAAAATGATGACTGTTTCCTCAATAGTTACCAAAATAACAAGGCTTACAGAACACTTGGCCACACCCATAGTCAGGTCTGAATATAAATTAACGGTGGGAATGTGACTTCCCTGCAGAACCCTCTGGGGTGACCCCGTCAGGCTTAACCAAGAGAAGTGGAGATCTGCTCATTGTGTTCTCCTTGCTTGTTCATCTCTTCAAAAATAATAACTCCAACTGGACAAAAAATGTTGAAACTGTCATTGTAATAAACCTTAATCCCCAATTTAGGGGTTGGAATGCTTGCTACTCCCTCATGTATTAGGACCACAGGGCAGAAAAACTCTTTAACTTTCAAACAGAGTTAAAAACCATATGCTCTGGAAGCAGTTCTGAAATTCTCCAGTGATCCAATTTGCCCTGCTCCTCTGGACCCTTGGCTGTTTCTGATCTGAAAATGTGATTAATAGAATCAGACTATCACCTAAAATAATCAGGCAGAAAAATGTAGGGCATAGACAGGGAAGAAAAAAGGCAACATGAAAAGAAACCAAAGCACAAGGAAAGAACGGCAGAGGTGGTAAAGGGAGCATGTAAGCATTCAGGTACATGTGTGGTCAGGGCACAGGGGACAAAAGAAGTACAAGAGGGAACAAGAAGGAGAGAAGCCCTCGGCTGGTGTGGCTCAGTGGATTGAAGGCTGGCCTGCGAACCAAAGGGCCGCTGCTTCAATTCCCAATCCAGGCGCGACTGGGTTGCAGGCCAGGTCCCCGGGGGGCACGTGTGCGGCAATCACACATTGTTGTTTCTCTCCCTCTCTCTCCCCCTTCCTTCTCCTCTTTCTAGAGATAAATAAATATTTTTTAAAAAGGAAGAAAGAAAAGGTAGATGAGAAGTTCAAGGGGAAAAAGTGATCTATGAAATGAAAAAGCAACAAAATTCTCACCTGTAGCCCTCTGACCCTAATCTGTAACATACATACATAAAATTGAATAAATGTTGTTAACAGTGTATGGTCTTATATTCCAAATAACTGAACATATATCCCCCCTACTAACCCACATAAAAGGAAAGCTAAATAATTCTAACGTTAGAGTTCTAATTTCCACTGGACTTGAAGCTCCAAAGAGAACAGGAAAAGGCAACACAGCTGTTGTGCTTGCCACTGCGCCCTCCAAGTCCAGCTGGGTCTTGACAAATGTGCACTAAATACTTGTAGAGAGAAATAAAGGAAAGAAGAACAGACATAAAAGAAAACAGAAAAAAAATCCCAGGTTCCTGTCTTCAAAAATCAAACATCCATAATTAAAAGACATTAGTTTCTCTGATGTAAAATAAGCAGTGAAGGACAGCGGAAACACTCTCCAACTGACCCAGAGTTTGACTTCCCTGCCTCCACATTAGAAGATGCATTTCTTCCACTTTGAGATTAATGCTAAATCTAAAATAGTTTAATATTAATCATTAAATTGTATAGCCATGGTAACACAGTCATATCCCACCAAAGAAATACATACAATTACATGGCATGTAAGTTTCAAGAGTGTCAGGTCTTATTACTAAGATGTCATTAAAAATTATTTTTTACATTATTTTTATTCTATTTTTCCACTATTATTTATCCCCCCATACCCTCTTCCACCTCCACCAACCCCTCCCCCTGCAATCACCACAGGTTTCCATGTTCATAAGTTCTTTTTTCATTTTTGCTCCATCCCTCCACCCTCTTAACCGCCCCCCCCCCCAGAGCTGCCAGCCTGCTATCTAGAAGTCTGTGTCTATTTTGCTTGTCAGTTCACTTTGTTCATTAGATTCCACATATGTGTGAAACTGTATGGTCCTTGTCTTTCTCTGACTGGCTTATTTCACTTAGCATAATGTTCTCCAGGTCCATCCATGCTGTTACAAATGGTAAAATATTCTTTTTATGGCCGAGTAGTATTCTGTTGTATAAATGTACCATAGTAGTTTTATCCACTTATCTGCTGATGGACACTTGGGCTGCTTCCCAATCTCAGCTATTGTAAATAACGTGGCAATGAACACAGAAGTGCTTATGTTCTGTCAAATTAGTGTTCCAGGTTTCTTTGGATAAAATCCCAGAAGTGAAATTGCTGGGTCATAAGGCAGTTCCATTTTTAACTTTTTGAGGAAACTCATACTGCTTTCCACAGTGGCTGCACCAGTCTGCATTCCCACCAACAGTGCACAAGGGTTCTATTTTTACCACATCCTCATCAACACTTGATTGATGATAGCCATTCTGACAGGTGTGAGGTGACACCTCATTACGGTTTTAATTTGTATGTCTCTGATGATTCGTGATGTTGCTTATCTTTTCACATATCTACTGGTCATCTGTATGTCGTATTTGGAGAACTATCTATTCTGGTCTTTTGCCCATTTTTAAAATGGTTTGAGGGAAAGTGTTGAGTTTAAAAGTTCTTTATAAATTTTGGATATTAACCTCTTATCAGATGTACCAGTGAATATGTTCTCCCATTTCAATTTGTTGATGGTTTCCTTTGCTATGAACAAACTTTTTAGTTTGATGTAGTCCTATTTGTTTACTTTTATTTTTGTTTTCCTTGCCTGAGAAGATATATCAGGAAAAAAAAATGGTGCTACAAGAAATGTCTGAGATTTTACTGTTTTCTTCTACAATTTTTATGATTTCAAGCCTAACATTTAAGTGTTTAATCCATTTTTAGTTTATTCTTGTGTGTAGCGTAAGAAAGTGGTCTAGTTCTTTTTTTTCATGTATCTGTCAAATTTTCCCAACACCAGATAGTAAATAAACTATCTTTACCCCATTGTATGTTTTTGCCTCCTTTGTCAAATATTAATTGACTATAAAGGCATGGGCTCCTTTCCAGCTCTCTACTCTGTTCCATTGGTCTATGAGTCTGTTTTTATGCCAGTTCCAGGCTGTTTTGATTACTAGGGCCTTGGAGTATAGTTCAATACTGGATAGTATGATTCCTCCTACTTCTTTCTTTTCTCTCAAGATCACTACTACTATTCAGGACCTTTTGTGTTCCATATAAACTTTAGAATATTTGTTCTAGTTCAGTGAAATATGCCATTGGTATCTTAATAGGAATTGCACTGAATCTATAGATTATCTTGGGTAGTATGAACATTTTAATGTTCATATACCAGGTTCATGGGTTGGATGTTAATTCTTCCAACCCATGAACCTGGTATGTGCTTCCCCTTATTTGTATCTTCTTCAATTTCTTTCTTCAGTGTCTTATAATTTTCCAAGTACAGATCTTTTACATTCTTGGTTAAATTGTTCCCAGGTATTTTTTTTAAGCAATTGTGAATGGAACTGTTTTCTTAATTTCCCTTTCTAATAGTTCATTATTGGCATATAAAAATGCAACTGATTCTGGATATTAATTTTGTATCCTGCTACTTTACTGAATTCATCTGTCAGTTCTACAAAAATAATAGCCAAATAATTTACAATGATGACTTACAACTATTAAATACTTATATAACTTCAGAATACATCCATTGTATTAAGAAAGTAATATACTGGGTGGGCAAAAGTTGCTTTACAGTTGTTCTTGTGGAAAAATATATATAACAAGAAAAAATAATAATACAAGAATAAATTTTTTCACATACTCACAACTGTAAACCTACTTTTGCCCACCGCTGTATGTAATTAACTACAAATGAGCAATCCTCTACTTGTAGACCTGCGAGTTACTTGCACATAAATAGGGAGTAAAAATCATTTGACTCAAAGGCCTCCCAAAGGAGTGATTACAAAGGAAGAATTACAAGTTACTCAGTATTAGAATTGGCATACAAAAAATGATAGAGTGACAGCTGAAAGGACAATAGACAGAAGCAGCGAAAAGTCTAAGGACTAGGGCCTCAACCGGCAAAAAGAAAAAGGCAGATCAATACTGTAGAAGAGTCAAGAAAAATGAGACCAGAAACTCAAGGACAAGAAACAACCCAATTCAAAAATGGGTAAAGGAGCTGAATACACAAATGGACAATAAACCACATTAAAAAGATGCTCAACATCACTAGTTATTAGGAAAATGCAAGTCAAAACCACAATGAGATACCACTTCACACCCATTAGGATGGCTACTACGAAAAAGGCTGAAGAGCTGGCAAGACTATGGAAAAACCAGAACCCTGTGCCCTGTTGCTATGAAAAATAGTTTGGAGGGTCCTAAAAAAATAAATATAAAATTACCATATGGTAATATGGAGCCAAGCGGGGGTGGGATTGAGGATGGGAGGTGGGTGCGGGTAGGGTGGAGGGAAGTAGTGGTGAGAAAATGAGACAACTATATTCGAACATTAATAAAAAAATTTAAAAGAAAAATGAAAAAAATTACCATATGAACCAGCAATCTAAGTTCTGGGTATATACAGCCCTAAGAATTGAAAGCAGAGTCTCAAAGAGATCACTGTACACTCATGTTCATAGTAGTATTATTCGCAGCAACCCAAGTGTGCATGGATGGATGAATGGATAAACAAAATACAATGGAGTATTATTCAGGCTTAAAAAGAATGAAATTCTGATGTATATACCACATGGATAAAACTCGAAAACATTATGCTTAGTGAAAAAAGCCAGACACATGAAGACAGATACTGTATGATTCCACCTACAAGAGGTGCTTAGAGTAGTCAAATTCAGAGATAGAAAGTAGAATACGGCTATGAGGTATTGAGAAAGAATAACGGAAAGTTATCGTTTAATGAGTTCAGAGTTTCGGTTTGAGATATTTAACATTTCTGAAAATGGTTGGTACAATCATTGAACAACAATATGAATGTACTTAATGCCAATGAATTGTATTAGGTTGGCCAAAAAGTTTGTTTGATTTCTTCTGTAAGATGGCTCTAGTGGAACTCAGCTGTCTTTTAACATCATTTGAAACAATTCTGTTAATTATATTGTGACAGATGTCATATACGCATTCACTTAAAAATAACTTATCAAAACTGGTGAATTTTTGTGTAGCCATTTTAGTATTTAAGATGGAAGAAAATACCCAACATTTTTGGTGTAGCATGCTTTATTATTTCAAGAAAGGTAAAAATGTGACTGAAATGCAAAAAAAAAAAATTTGTGCAGTGTATGGAGAAGGTGCTGTGACTGACAAAGCATGTCAAAAGTGTTTGGCAAAGTTTCATGCTAGAGATTTCTCACTGGATGATGCTCCAGAGTCGGGCAGAGCAGTTGAACTCAATAACAATCAAATAGATACATTAATTGAGAATAATCATCATTATACCACATAAGATATAGCTAACATATTCAAAGTACCCAAATCAATTAAGTCCTTGGTGAAAATGAAAAATGTGTCTTTTATTTTATGGAAAAAATGTGACAGACTTTTTGGCTAACCTAATATATTTAAAAATGGTTAAAAAGGCTAGTTTTTACTTTATGTATATTTTACCACAATAAAAATGACAATGAAAGCAAGGAGATATGTCCTGAAATCAGTCATTATTAATCTTAAAATATATGTAACTTAGAAGAAAACAGATTATAAGAAGTATACTGAGTTGAACAATGGTCACCCCCAAAATATGTCCACATCCCAATCCCCAGAACATCTGAATATGACCTCATTTGAAATAAAGGGATCTTTGTAGATGTAATTAAGTTAAGGATCTTTTTAAAAAATATATATATTTTATTAATTATGCCATTACAGTTGTTCTATTTCCCCCTTAATTTCCCTCCACCCTGCACACCCCCTCCCCCACCATTCCCCCCTTTAGTTTATGACCACATGTCTCAAGTTCTTTAGATTCTATATTTCCCATACTATTCTTACCCTCCCCCTATCTATTTTCTACCTACCATCTATGCTACTTATTTTCTGTACCTTCTCCCCCCTTCTCCTTCTCCCACTTCCCTGTTGCTAACCCTCCATGTGATCTTCATTTCTATGGTTCTGCTCCTGATTTAGCTGTCCTCTTAGTTTGCTTTTGCTTCAGGTGTGGTTCTTAATAACTGTGAGTTTGCTGTCCTTTCACTGTTCATCTTTTTTATCTTCTTTTTATTAGGCACAGTTCAAAACACTGGTGATCAGGATGCTCAAAGAACTGGTTGATTTTAGTCACAAATTAGAGGAACATATGGAAGCTAAACTAATTGAAATGAAGGGAAATACACAGGAAAGCAATAGTGATGGAAAGGAAACTGGGACTCAGATCAAAGGAGTGGACCAGAAGGAGGAAAAAAATGACCAAACAGAAAAGGATGAAGAAACAAGAATTCAAAAAAATGAGAGGCTAAGGAACCTCCAGGACATCTTTAAACGCTCCAACATCTGAATTATAGGGGTACCAGAAGGGGGAAAGGAACAGCCACCAGTGGAAAACTTATTTGAACAAATAATAAAGGAGAAGTTAAGGATCTTAAAAGAAGAATATCATCCTGGATTATCCAAATGCCCTTTTAAGAGAAAAGCACAAGAAAATTTGAGACAGACAAAAGGAGAAAAGACACATAGAATAGAAGGTAATACGAAGATGTAAGCAGAGAGCAAAGCGATGCCACTACAGTCTAAGCGTGCCAAGGATGCCAGCAGCCACCACAAGTTGAAAGAGACAAAAAATGGATTCTCCCTCAGAACCTCTGCAGAGAGTGCAGCCCCATAAACACCTTGATTTTTGGACTTCTGGCTTACCAAACTATAAGAATATTATTCTGTTGTTTTAAGCCACCAAATTTGTGGTATTTGTTATAGTAGCCCTAGGAAATTACCATGAGGGGTAAAACAATAAAACAGAAAGCAAAAAATGGACCTCATAAGCATGAAACATGTCATTTGAGCCAAAATTTAACAGAAACAACAACAAAAACCGATGAAAACCTACAGTCCCTGACAATACCATGTCCATAAGCATGAGTGCTGAAGGCAAAGTCCTGAAGTCCCCATGCATGCCGGGTGGGGCAGAAGTGTGCTTTGCTCACATGCTCCTGGCCTGGGGTCTTGGGAATCCAGTGCAGCTCCCCCACAGGGGGTGTCAGACCACAGAGAAAGGCTGGCCTTGCTATCTCCAGCTTTAGGAGAGAGATCTTCATCCAGGCCATTTCCGCCAGCAAACCTGAAGTCTGTGACTTAATACATCCATATTCCTTCATTCATTTCCCAGTAAAATAAAGATTCTGAATGGTATTGAATACCTATTAGGAATCTTCCAATGGCCATGCACACACTGAGACGGCCCAGGTGTCTACTGGGCCATATACACCAGGGATTGGGAGACGGAAGATCTGTAGGGGTGCTGGGTGTGGCTCAACTCCCACCCTGACCCAAGCCCAGTCTCCTGGAATTTCTCAGTCACATTTTATTAATTGTACAAGAAGGAGGTCATGGATTTTCTTTTAACTAAAAAGTGGTTAACTCAGTTATTACTCCTTAGTTGTGGATATACCATATTTTTTGAACTATAAGATGCACTTTTCCCCCCCAAATTTGGGAGGAATAATGGTTGTTAATGCTGCTATTGAGTTCTGTTTACAGCTACACTGGTGAAATGGTATGTTATTTATGTTATTAAATATTTTACGTTTTTTGCTTCAAAATTTATTTTCTTATTTTCCTCCTCTAAAACCTGCGTGTGTCTTATGGTCCAAAAAATACAGTAACTACTCTTGTATGTCTTTTTTTTTTTTTTAAGAAATCATGTTGGGCTAGGAGTATACTTGGTTATGAAAAGAGTAATGCCATGTGATTTGTAATGGAAGAAAGCTATTCTGTGTTTTACTTTTCAATGTCCACTACAAAGAGTGGCATTTTTGTCTAATGTCTTTCCTACCTTGCATGTACCAGAGCATTTATTTCACTGCATTTCTCAAACAAAAAGGAGAGGGGGACCTGGGGTGAGAGGCTAGTTAGAAAAAAAATCAAGATTAAGGAAAAGATTCTTCAAGAAAGAAAAGTAACATCATTTTCAAAAACATCATTCATCTAAAACAACTTTTCCATGTTGCAGGTATCTACAGAGTTCCTTTCTTCATCAGCAAGTGGTACGAGGACATGTATAAACACATGCACACACAGACATTTTTCGGTCTAAAAGAATTCCAAATTTACTCTTGAACAGAAATGGCCATGCTGTACATTAGTTGAATTTCCAGAAGATTGCCGTTTCAGTGCCCCCAGGCCCCCATCACACACACACAACCTGCACTCGTGCATGGGGAGCACCAATAAGAAGCACCGAGCTTTGAGGCTGGACGTGGGCAGCTTGGCCTGTGGCTCAAGAGTGCTGTCCGTGCAAAACAAGGATTACTGATGTTGTCTACAACGCATCCAGCCACAAGCTGGTCCTCACCAAGACCCTAGTAAACAACTGCATTGTTCTCACTGACAGCATACCCTTCCGACAGTAGCAGGAATCCCCAGTGGGGGATTGTGAGAAGGGGGGGCCAAGCTGACCCCTGAGAAGGAAGAGACTTTAAACAAAAACAAAGAAAATTCAGAAACAGTAGGATGAAAGGGAAAATCAGCTGTCTTCTAGAGGAGCAATTCCAGCAGAGCGAGAGTGCTGCATGCCTTGCTTCAAGACCAGGCCAATGTGGCCGAGCCTATGGTCATGTGCTAGAAGGGTAAGGAGCTGGGAGTTCCAACTGAGAAACTCAAGGCCTGGAAAGGTAAATAAGTCCTCCTCCCTCCTATCTCAGCTCATGTAATAAAGCTGTTTATTGTTCTCAAGCAAACAAATATAAATAAGTAAATAAATACATAAATAAACAAAATACCTCTAATGGTCTCAAGTCACATTTGACATAAATCCCCCTAAGGTATACTATATATTTGTACAACTTATTTTTGAAAGGTATTAATACACACTCAGTATCACATTGCACAGAAGTAAAGTTCTTAGTTTGATTTTTTTCTTCCCTTTAATTGATGTCAGATCTCAGTAGTCCCTTTGCCTGCTGTGCTTAGTTTGACTCAAACAGTTCATTCCTGACCCGTAGCTATGCTGAGTAACTGGTGACCAAACACACAGGTGTGTAAAACGAAACAAAGCAGAGCAAAGCTGTGTTGATAATCATTAGGGTCTTAGCGATGTCTATGAAAAAGTGCTTGGGTTTGGGGGAGGGGAATAGTGATCGATATCCAGAAGAATGACCTTTCACTCATTTCCTGATTCTTTTATAATTATAGTTCCCAAAGGGCTGAGAAGACTGCTTTCCACAGAAGTACGTGGTTAACGGAATTCAAAATTAAATTGTTTTAATATTTTATTTATTTAACTTAACAAAATTAATTCGGTAACTTCACATCTAACTTTTTAAAATAAACTTGAGTTTTAATAAAATTTGTTTCACTTAACATTTTGAGCAGCTTTACTTCCATTTGCCATTACTTATTAATTTTAATCTAACAGCTGGATCTAAATTTATAAGCACATTTTCATTCTCCTGTTTAGAAAGCTGTACATGTTTTAATGTGAATTTCATTGGTGTCCTTTACTACACAGATAAGTTTTATTATCTACACAGTACAGGTTCAATTTGTATACACTCCAAGTTTCTCATTTAAAGAAAGAGAGAGTTATACCAAAACTAACAAATTCAGTTCATCCCTTGCCATCAAACAAATACAATGTTTTTAACAGCTCTTTGTATTAGGAAATTCCTTCTTGAATATCTATATTCAAAAAACCTCTTATTATCTCTCAGGAATGATTGAAGTACCAATTTTTGATAAGATGGTAAACTAAAAGCAGTTAAAACAAATGACCTCACCCCTAACACTTTCAAAAGACCAGTTCTCGATTAACTGCCAAGTTCCAATTTATTATAATTACTTTCATTTTCTAATTTAGTAACATCTTGAGTTCTTTACAACCCTAAGGCTATAAACGCTCAAAACACATGTCTTTCAAAAAGTTTAGTTGGTAACAAAGCACTATATTAACTTGTGACTATTTAGGCCGGAGCAATTCCATTTAAAATAATCCAAGCTTGATGCACCTCTCCTTGTCCCTAATGCTTCCTGGCCTAAGCAAGCATGGGTCTCAAGTGGGCCTGGAGAATGGGCATATTCAAAGGGTGGTCAAGTGATATTTCAAGGCCCTGGAAGGTAGGGGCCACATATAATTCTTTGCTATCTGCTAGAGAGACTGCTTGAAGAGAAAAGTAAGATTTACACAAGGTGGAAGCAGACAGTAATAATCTAAGTACTGGGTTAAATTCCAGCTCTCATACTTAGCTAGGTTGCCTTGGATATCGAAGTTTACCTCTCTAGGTCAAACTGAAATACACCCAGCTTGAGGATTACCCAAAAGCGATTTAACTAAAAGTACCAAAGATAACTAATGAGATAACATCATCTAATAAGAAATGAAAATTTGTGTTGCTGATTTTATGCTGACCTTGTATATATTTTTCATGTTATTTTCAAACACATAATTCATGTTATTTTTATTTTCACTTGGGAAAAAAATTCATATGCACAAGAAAAATAATACATATTACACACAACTGTATTACTCAATGAATTCTCTTTAAAGTGGCAAGCAGATTTTTTAACATTTTAGGTAGAGTGCACTGTTATCTTTATTACTGAAACTTAATCCATGACAACATTGTAACACCAGAAATAATTCCAATATATTCTTCTTCAGATATTCTAAAATACAGCATTATTTTTTTTCTCCCAACTATACTGGACGCAAATTTCTCCAGTCACACTGACACCATCTTCTCTTCTTTATACACATGTGCACACACACTCTTCTCTTTCTTCTCCCTTTCCCTATATCCCTTCTTCTTGAGGTGACTACAGCCACTAGAGGGCAACAAGTTTACAAAGATAAATATACATATCTCTAATGAATTGAGATTCACATACTAATAAACGTAAAAACTATATCATCACAAACCCTACAGCACAGACAATTAGACTTAAATATGCAAGATATATAGTACTTTAAATTCAAAAATTATCCTGGAAAAGGAGTTTACAAACCATATAACAATGTTCAAGAAAAAAAAACCAGTACATTTTCAACCAAAATAAAACCAAAGGCATGAGTGCATGGAACAGACTGATAGATCTTGGGGGGGGGGGGGGTGCAGCACAAGAAGAGATTAGCCAAAGAACGTGTACATGCACGTATGCATAACCTATGGACACAGATAATAATGTGGTGAGAGCTGGGGTGGGGGGCGGGTGGAGGGGGACAAAGGGGAGAAGAAAAAGGGAAGAAACAAAAACACAGAAAGGCAGAATGTGCTGGGCGAGTAGAACAGAACTGTTTTCTTCCAACGCCTCTACTGCCCCATTGAGAAAACAATGAACTGAAGAATGTAGTGAACTTATAAACCCTTTCTTCTATTGAAAAGCAAGGGAAGTTTTTACAGGTATATCTTTTGGGGAGGAAAACACTGACTGTAGAGAGAAATATAGCCTTCACTTCTTTGTTCACAATTAAGGATGGGGGTGGGGTGGGAAAAGTTACCAGTCACTAATCTTTGACAGATAATTTTACCATTTTTTGCACAGAACATAAACTCAAATGAACTTACTTAATTTACTTTATATTTACGTACACTGACATTTTTAGGAAAGCATCATTTTCTTACCCTCATTGGATGAATATCAGCATAAGGAGGTTTTCCTTCCGCCATCTCTATAGAAGTAATGCCCAGGGACCAGATGTCGGCCACACAGTTGTAGCCTATTTCTTGAATGACCTCAGGAGCCATCCAAAACGGAGTTCCTATCACGGTGTTGCGTTTTGCCATTGTGTCCTGCAAAAGCATTACACTGACATAAATAATAGTACAAAAACACTAAGGAATCTGTTTGCCAACATATTCTTAAAAATATATATGTGAAACTCTCAACTACTACATGTTATAAATGAAACTATTTTCCTAAAATTTCAACTAGTTATGGCATGACATATTTAGGAATTCTGGAACATGTATGAAGGACACAGGGATGAGGACGGGGGGGGGATGGGAGGGAGGTAGGGAGCACGGGGTGGGAGGGGCTGGGATGGGAGAAATAGACAAAAAACTGTACTTGAAAAATAACTAAATAAAATTGAAAAAAAATAAAATAAAAATAAAAACCAGCCACAAAAGTGAAAAAAATAGCCAGGAGCCCACAAGTAACTTATTTCCACTATCGTCATGAAAGACAGTCATGAAAGACAGTATTGTAACAATGAAAGATACACAAATGAATGAATGCAGCTTTCCTTTTCAAACATTTAAGCATTTTAATGATATACATTTTCATATTCACTCAATGTCTCTTAAACTGTAAATAAAAGCAATACATAACACTCAAATTATGGCTCCTTCTACCCAAGAACAATGAAGTTATACAAGGTCTGTCCAGAATACGAAAAATAGAGACATCTATTGAAGAAGATATAAGGTACAAAAAACATTGTACATAGGATAGGACGATGATGCTTCAGTCCCCATCAAAGCAGGCACCTTGAGACCTCTCACAGTTCCCCAATTGCCATCAGCTGCCCCATCGTATTTTCCTGAATCTCATCAATGGTCTGAAATCTCTTCCCTTTCAAAGGTGATTCTAGTTTGGGGAAAAGCCAGAAGTCACAGGGTGCCAAATATGAGCTTTAGGGGTCTGAGTCACCTGGGAAATTTGATGTTTTGCCAAAAAGCAGTGCACTAGATGTGATGAGTGGGCACGTTATCACGGTGAAGCTTCCAATCACCAGTCACCCACAGCTGTGGTCTTCTGAATCATCCAAATGGTTTCCATGGGGGAATGTTCAAGTTAATGCAAAATCTGATGCAGATTTGTTCTCCACTCAGTCATTTAGAATGCCACAGCCAAAGAGTACCCATGATCTCTCAACAGTGTATACCCCAATGACTAGTACAGTGAAGTTGTCATTGTTCACATGTGTGCACTCCAGTCCACTCTCCTTGGCTGCCAGGTTAAATCCATCTCATGCAAACCATTCTCATTATATTAACAATGGTTGGAGTTTTTCCAGACAGACCTTGTACAGTTTTTCTATACCTCCCAAAAGTTATTAAAGTTTAGTTGCAAGCAAACCTGAACATATAAGCCAAAGTATTTCTGAAATTATTACACTTACTGTTAACTGACCAGCCACACCAAAATCTGCCAATTTTGCATGTCCTTCTGTATTGAGAAGAATATTTCCAGCTTTTATATCTCTGTGGATTTTTCTCATAAAATGTAAATATTCTAGTCCTTTCAAAGTCGATTTAAGAATAGTTGCAATTTCATCTTCTGTTAACTGAAAAGAAATATTTTTAAAACTTGACAGGTATACCATATTAGAGGAAGTCTTACAAGAGAACATGATAACAAGCACTTCTAACAAACATCGAACCTCTAGGAAGAGGCTAAAAGGTAAAACCTGAAAACTTCTTTTCCCCCATATGTACTGCCCCCGTCCATATTGCCATTTAAACTTTGTTAATGAAAAAACTTTCATCATTAAATTTCTCCTTTCTTTAAAATTATAAACATCATTCCTAAAGCACATAACATATTCCAAGAACAAGAGCCCTAAAAAATAAGCATTTCCCACATCTTCTAGCAAGGAGGTAGCAATATTGCAGTTATCTGTTCCCAAAAAGTAACTTCAGATACTTCCCTATGGTGCCTCCCATTCTCCATAAAAATCAAAACCAACAGTTTCACATACAACAAAGGAAAGGAGAAAGGGTGGATTGCCCAGAGGCTTCTGCGCGAAGCACCAGTAACACTCCTCCTGCTCCCACCAGGCTATTCCTCACCCACCCACGCCATGAATTTCTGCCCTAATACCAAGAGCTGAAAACAAAAATATCACAGAAAGACTAGGAGAATGAAAGAAAAAAAACCACTGGAAGTTACTGCAAAGTTGTTCAGTAACTTCCTTCTTTTCACAAATCGTGTGAGCCAAGATGTGACTCCTTATATGATCATAATCTATGCTTTAACCACTATGCAATACAGCCTCTCTTGACGAATCTTGATTAAGTGCAACCTGTTAAAGCTAATTTTTTTATATTTTATTTATTTATTTTTTGAGGGAAGGGAAGGAGAGAGAGAAAGAGAGAGAATAATAACAATGTGTGGTTGCTTCTCATTCACACCCTACTGGGGACCTGCCTGCAACCCAGGCATGTGCCCTGACTGGGAATCGAACTGGCAATCCTTTGGTTCGCAGGCCTGCATTCGAACCACTGAGCCCTGTCACTCAGGGCTGTTAAAGCTATTTTTATTGAAAACATCATCTGAGGTTTTAAATACATCAAGTGATATCAAAGTCTCTGAATAATAAAACTTACTTCTCACTGTAACACAACCACAAAAACCTAAAATATAAGTTAAGAGGGAACACAATATCAATTTATACAAAGATAAAAAGCACTGCTCTATATGAGAAAAAAGTAAAAAACTTAAATGCCCGACAATGAGAAAATAAAAAGATACTGCAGAAATTAAAAAGATAAAAGTATAAAAACCAGGTAGAATGTGAAAATAACTACTGGAAGGAGCTCCTACTGCCCCTACCTCCACAGAAGTTCATGCCTTAATGAATCAACTTGGGGGGACAACTGAAATTTGATATGCAAAAAAAATTTTAAAAATGAAGTAGGACCCCATCTCGAAATGTACTCAAAACAAATCAACAACATAAATATGAGTCAAAACCAAAGTATTTCTACCTACATCCCCATCTTGATTCTTAAAATAAAACATAAGGGTAAATATTCATGACCTTGAGTTTGGCAATGGATCATTAGCTATGACATCAAAGACACAAGTGTGAAAATTGATAAATTGGACTTCATCAAATTTTTTAAGTATATTTTATTGATTATATACTATTACAGTTTTCCTAAATTTTTTCTCCCCTTTATCTCCCCTCTGCCCTACACTATCTGCCCTTCAGCATTCCCTCCGTCCCCTTAATTCATGTCAATGGGTTGTACATATAAGTTCTCTGTCTCCTCCTTTTCCTATACTATTCTTAACCTCTTCCCATCTATTTTATGCCTGCCAATTATGTTTCTTATTCCCTATACCACCACCCCCATTCTTCCCCTCTCCCTCCCCCTCCCCACTGAAAACCCTCCATGTGATCTCCATTTCTCTAGTTCTTTTCCTGTTCCAGTTTGCTTAGCTTCTGTTTTTGTTTTTTAGGTTCAGTTGTTGATAGTTATGAGTTTGTTGTCATTTTACTGTTCATAGTTTTTTATCTTCTTTTTCTTAGATAAGTACCTTTAACATTTCATATAATAAGGGCTTGAAAATGATGAACTCCTTTAACTTGACCTTATCTGGGAAGCATTTTATCTGCCCCTCACTGTAAATACCTTTGCTGGATAGAGTAATCTTGGATGTAGGTCCTTGCCTTTCATGACTTCAAACACTTCTTTCCAGCTCCTTCTTGTCTGTAAGGTTACTTCTGAGAAATCAGCTGACTGCCTTATGTGCATTCCTTGGTAGGTAACTCTCTCCTTTCCTCCTGCTGCTTTTAAGATTCTCTCCTGATCTTTAATCTTGGGTCACTTAATTATGATGTGTCTTGGTGTATTCCTCTTTGGGTCCAATTTCTTTGAGATTCTTTGAGCTTCTTGGACTTCCGGGAAGTCTATTTCCTTTGCCAGATTGGGGAAGTTTTCCTTCATTATTTGTTCAAGTAAGTTTTCAATTTCTTGCTCATACTCTTCTTCTTCTGGCAGCCCTATGATTTGGATGTTAGAGTGCTTACAGTTGTCCCAGAAGTTCCTAAGCCTCTCCTCATTTTTTTGAATTGTTTCTTCATTCTGTTCCAGTTGGAAGATTATTTCTTTCTTTTGTTCTGAATCACTGATTTTGAGTCCTGGTTTCCTCCCCTCATTGATGGTTCCCTATATATTTTGCTTTCTTTCACTTTGGGTAGCCTTCATTTCTTCCTTCATTTTTGCATCAAGCTTAATCAGTTCTGTGAGCATCCCGATTACCAGTGTTTTGAACTCTGCATCAGATAGGTTGTCTATCTCATCGTCACTTAGCTCTTTTTCTGGAGTTTTGATCTGTTCTTTCATTTGAGCAACATTTCTTTGTCACAGCACACCTGTTATGTTGTAAGGAGCGGAGCCTTAATTATTTGCAGAGGCAGGGCAACCAACCCTCTTTGCTGCCTTGTGGTGCTGCCTGTGGGGGAGGGGTCAGAGAGGGAACAATGCTGCTCACCTCACTCCACTCTGGTCCCACTTTCAAATGAACTCTCCTGTGAGACTGGGAGTCTCTCCCCTCACCACAACCACCTGCAATGTTCTACAGCAAGCTTTGAGCCTTTGGTTTCCGATTCAGTCAGCCGCACCTCTCCCGCGAAGTCTGCCACCTTACTGCAAGTCCTCTCCACTGGGCTGCCCGTCTTTCCTTTCTTGGCCCCTCCTATTGGTCTGGGTTAATGCTTAACTCCTTGGTTGTCAGATTTCCATGCAGTTTGATTTTCTGGCATTTCTGGTTGTTTACTGTTTTGAAATTGGTTGTTATCCTTCTTTTTGTAGTGCAAGGAAGCAAAGTGTTTCTACCTACATCTCCATCTTGGTCAGAACTCCCAAAATTAAAAAATTTTATGTGTTAGAATGGGGGGGTAGGCTGGGTTGGGGGTAAAGGGAAGAAAACTATACTTGAACAATTAAAATTTGTTTTAAAATGTCAGTCAAAAATTTTTGCTTGTTAAAGAACACTACTAAGAAAGTGAAATGACTACCCACAGAATGCAAGAAAATGTTTGAAAATACTATATCTGATAAGGGTCTAATACCTATAGAGTATATAAGGACCTATTCTAACTCAACAACAAAAAAGCCAAACAATGCTATATAAACATAGGCAAAGGACTTGAATAGACATTCCTCCAAAGAATATATACCGATGGCCACACATGAGAACGAATCAGCATCATCTATCACTAAGAAATGCAAATCAAAACTACAGCAAGGTACCACTTCACACCCACTAGGACGGCTATAGTAATGAAACATAGAAACAACTGGGTTAGCAATGATATGAAGAAATTAGAACTCTAATACATTGCTGGTGGGAATGTAAAATGGTGCAATTCTGTGGAAAACAATATTTAGTTCTTAAAATGTTAAAAAAAAAAAAGTTAATCAAAGAATTACCATTTGACCCAGCAATTCTATTCCTATGTATACACTCAAAAGAACTGAAAACTATTACAACAAATCTATTTACATGAATGTTCATGGCAGTACTATTCACAATGGCCGAAGGGTTGAAATAACTGAAATATCTACCAGTGAATGAATGGGTAAATATACATATGGTGGAATACTATTCAGCCAAATAAAAAAAAAGAAATAAAGTACTGACATGTGCTTCAATCTGGATGGACCTTAAAAACATTATCCTAAATGAAAGGAGCCAGATACAAAAAGGCATGTGTTGTATGATTCTATTTACATGAAATACTCAGAACAGATAAGTCCATAGAAAATAGACCAGAGTGGTGATGGCCAGAATGCCAAAATTGGAAGTAGCTGCTTAAAGGGTATGGGGTGATGAAAATATTTTGGAACTAGATAGATGTGATGACGATGCAACAAGGTAAAAACACTAATATTACTGAAATATTCACTTTTAAATGGTTAATTTTATGTTACGTGAATTTCACCTCAATTTTTTAAATGACCTAACCATGTTAAAATTCCTGAGCAAAATGTAAGATGGCTTATATTTGCATGTGACATCAATATATAATGTCATAAATGTATTGTACATGTCTATTTGTATGAAGTAATTTTGAATAATGGTTTAATTTGGATAAATTTGCTTTCTTCATAAAACAAACAACCTGAACCTCCTGCTATTAACCTCTAAAGTGCCAACTTTCCCTAAACCTTTCTAAATTCAATGATCCTAAGACTATTCTAAGCCATTTCTCAATCATATACTCTTCAGTGGTCATCTAAGAACCTTACTTGATAACTCCATTCTACTGCAAGATAACTGATCCAGAATGCCATTTACCCATCCAACAAACATTTATCAAACACATTCCAAGAATTACAATAGTTGCTGGGGATATAGTAGTGAATAAAACAAGAAGTGTCCTTGTTCTCATGGAGCTTATATTCAATAGAGGAAAGGATAATTTGACAAAAAAAAATTGATAGAAAAGAGTTAAATACAAGAAAATGCCAGCTTCCGGTTAAAATGCCGGAGTAGGTGGACATGGTATTCACATCCTCCCACAACCACATCAAAATTACGACTAAACTGAGAACCTTCACTGAGAACCGCCTGAAGTCTAGCTAAACACAGAAGTCCTACAACTAAGGATATAAAAAGGAAGCCACAATGAGAGTGGTAGGAGGGGCAGAGACACAACCAGGCTGGTCCCACACTCACATGTGGTGGTTAAAAATCAAGAGGGCTATCTCAGCCATAGAAGTCAACATGAGAGTGAGGGGTCCAGACCCACACCAGGCCCCCAGCCCAGGGTTCCAGTGCCAGGAAGAGACATCCCTGTAACTCCTGACTGTGCAAGCCAGCAGACACTATGGCTGAGTGAGAGAGAGGACTGCTAGAGTCATAGGCGTGCCTCTTTCTAAGGCCTGCACACGGACTTTCTCGGACGCATTCTCTCTGAGTTCCAGCACTGAGGCAGCATCTGGGAAGGCAGCAGAGACATATGAAAGGAACTGAATTGTCTGGCTTCAAGATGAGGGCTGGCAGGACAGCTTTATCCCAGACAGAGGTGTTAAGAGAGGCAATTGTCCCTTTGCTGAACTCTCCCCCTACTGAGCCAGCAGTTGAGTCTCCATCAAACTGGCTAACAATGTTAGCACTGCTCTGGAGATTCCCAGAGACCCCAACCCACCAAATGTGCTTGACCATCCAAGATGCTTCCAGTGGCATTTCCATACAAATGGCCTGTCTTGGCTTATCCTGCCATCAACATTCTCAAAATTTCTCAAAGGTCCACAAACCCCAAACAAGCAGCATCTGGTCTCAGAGTACCATGTACCTCTGGCTAAACAACCTTCCCAAGCCTGGCACTAGTGGCAGCTAGCTTCAGTTCAAAGCATGAACTGGGCACCCCCAAGACCCACACAACTGGCATCCATCTGAAGACTGCTTTCTAGATCATGCTGGGTGGCCCTGGGCAGGGCAGAGGCAGAAGCTGACCTTGGCCTGTACCTCCCATGAGGCCCCAGTGCCAGCACGACCAGTAGGCAACTTTGGACCTCGCTGGAGCACCAGCCAACCACTTCCAACAGCAAAACATTCAAAAGCCAAACTCAGACTTCCAGTCAAGATAGAAGCACAGGTAAATAAGACTCATCTCCTCACATAACCACACCAAATTACAAATAAACTATAAAACAACCATCACTTAGAACAGTCAGAAATCAAGTTGAATGGAAGTCCAACAACTACAGAATTAAAGAAACCACATCCATTCCACCTGCTAGGATGGACAGAGACCTGGAGATGCAAAACAGGCTGGTCCCACACCCACACCTATATGTGGTAGATAAAAAAATGAAGGGATTATCTCAGGAGTGAGGGGTCCCAGCGCCATACCAGCTGCCCCAGCCCAGGGTTCCAATGCCAGGAAGATAAGTCCTCATAACTTCTGGCTGTAAAAACCAGCAGGGATTGAGTCAGTGGAAGAAAATTCTTGAGTCTCAAGCAGTTCCTCTTAAAGAGCCCACACACAGACTTACTCAGACTCACTCCCTCAGAGCTTCAGCACCAAGGTACAGCTTGAAAGGCACCAGCAGCATCCGGGAAGGAACTGAAGTGTCTGGCATCAGGGAAAAAGCTGGGGGACAGCTTTCTCCCAAACACAACTGCAGGCAGAGGCCATTGTTCCTTTTCTGAACCCTCCCCTGACAAAGCCACAAGGCCAGTGGGCAGGTGCCACATCTGAGCCTCCATGAACCTGACTCACGCTCTTTACTCACCCTGGTAATTCCCTGAGGTTCTGCCCCACCGTACTTATGGGTATCTCCCAAGCTGTAAACAGTGGCCTTTCCATATGAATGGCTTGTCTTGGCTCATGCTTCAGACCTTTCTAAATCCTCTCAAAAAGCAACAGCCAAACTCAGGGAACCAAGAGCCTCCCAATACCTTCTGTTAAGTGATCCCAGGCCTGAAATTAGCAACAGCTCATCATAGTTCGCAGTTCACAGCCTGGCACTGTGGGGGCACCTCCAAGCCCAGCATGAGTAGCAGCCATCTTCAGATCACTTTACAGCTTATGCCAAGTGGCTCCAGACAGACAAGCAGTGGCTGATACTGGCCAACACCATTTGGGAAACCCCAAAGCCTGTGCACCAAGTGATCAGCTATAGACCACATCGGAGCACCATCATCCAATCACCTCTACAAGCGATACACTCAAGAGGTGGAATCAGTGGGCTCTAGAGCCCTGCTGAAGTAGGTCCTGCTCTGTGGAGTGGGCTCCTTCCTACACAGCTGATCCTCCATGGTGGACAGAGGTTGGTGGTCAATGGTCACAGACAGTCCTTGCAATGGACTGGTCTGTATAAATCCTTCCCATTGACCAGCCAACAGCAATCAAGACTCAACCACAAGAGCAGGGTGTACTCAGCCCAAACAAAGGGTTCATGTCAAGTAACCATACCCAGATTTGGTAAGAGGAAAGGCTGTGCCACTGAACCCTACAGGACACCTACTACATTAGGCCATGCTACCAAGAGAGGGAATCATAGCAGCTCCACCTAATACATAGAAACAAACACAGGGGGGCTGAAGACACAAAGAAATGACCCACATGAAAGAACAGATAAAAACTCCAGAAAAAGAACTAAACAAAATGGAGATAAGCAATCTAGCAGATACAGAATTCAAAATACTCATAGAGTGAAGGATATCCAAGGAACTTAGTGAGGACCTCAACAACACACACACCAAAAAAAAATCCAGTCAAAAATAAAGAACAAATACTGGCAAACAACAGTACAGTGGATGAAACCAAGAATCAAATTAATGATTTGGAACATAAGGAAGTAAAAAAACAACCAATCAAAACAACAAGAAGAAAAAAATATCCCCAAAATACATAAATAAATAGATGAGGAAAGTGTAAGGACCTCTGGGACAACTTCAAGGTACCAACATTCTCCTCACAGGGGTGCCAGAAGAAGGAGAAGAAAGAGCAAGAAACTGGAAATCTATTTGAAAAACGAAGGAAAGAAAACTTCCCTAATTTGGTAAAGGAAACAGATATGCAAATCCAGAAAGCACAGAGTCCAAAACAGGATGGACTAAAGAGGCCCACTCCAAGGCATATCATATTAAAATGCCAAAGGTTAAAGATAAAGAGAGAATCTTAAAAGCAGCAAGAGAAAAGCAGTTAGTTATATACAGAAGAGTCCCCATAAGACAGTCAGCTTATTTCTAAAAAGAAACTTTGTGGCCTAGAAGGGACTGGAAAGAAATATTCAGTGATGAAAAGCCAGGACCTACGGCCAAATTACTCTACCCAGAAAAGCCGTCATTTAGAATCAAAGGACAGATAAAGAACTTCCCCAACAAGAAAAAGCTAAAAGAGTTATTATATAAAAGGTTAAAGGAATGTAAGAAAAAGATCAACACTATGAACAATAAAGTGGCAATAAATACACATTATCAACAACTGAGTCTAAGAAAGCATAGCAAACAAAAACAGAGACAGAATTATGGATACAAAGAGCATTTTGATGGTTGCCAGATGGGAGGCGGGTATGGTGTAACGGACAAAGAGGTGAGGGTATTTAGAAGTACATCTTGGTTAAGAATAGACATGGAGATGTAAAAGTACAGTATAGAAGTGAAGTTGCGAATGAATTTATATGCATGACCCATGGACATGAGAATTGCCTGAGGGGTTATAGGGTGCTGAGTGGAGGGGTGCCAAGGAGGAAAAAATGGGACAACTGTAATAACATAACCAATAAAATATAAATTTAAAAAAACACCAAACTCAGTGGGCACTAGAGCCCATCTAAAGCAACTTCTACTCCATGGGGTTGTCCCCCGACACTGCAGCTCCTCCACTATAGTCGACACTGGTCCTTGCAGCCAACTTGCCTGGACCCTCCAGGCAAGCGATCCAGAAATAAAGGGATCTTTGGAAGGAAACAACGGTCACCCCCAAAATACGTCCACATCCCAATCCCCAGAACATCTGAATGTGACCTCATTTGAAATAAAGGGATCTTTGTAGATGTAATTAAGTTAAGGATCTTAAAAGAAGAACATCATCCTGGACTATTCAAATGCCCTTTTAAGAGAAAAGCACAAGAAAACTGGAGACAGACAAAAGGAGAAAAGACACAGACACACAGAGTAGAAGGTAATATGAAGATGCAAGCAGAGAGCAGAGTGATGTTGCTACAATCCAGTGATGCTGCTCCAGAAATAGAGACAAGCAATCCATCAGACGCAGAGATCAAAACAAGGTTATCAGAATGCTTAACAAACTTTGTAGAACTCATCAACTCAGTGAGAATAGGTAACATAAAAATGGACATACAAACCACAGAAGAGGACCAGTCAGAAATTAAGACTACAATAACTGAAATGAAGAACACTCTAAAAGAAATCAATAGTAGACTACATATAGCAGAGGATGGAATCAGCAATTTGGAAGACAACGTAGCAGCAATACCCAATCAGAACAGCAAAAAGAAAAAAGAATTTAAAAAAATGAGGACAGTTTAAGGGGCCTCTGAGACAACATCCAAAACAGAAGAGACAGAGCAAGGAATTAAAAACCTACTTGGAAAAATAAGAACTGAAAACTTTCACAACTTGGTGAAGGAAACGGACACACAAATCCAGGAAGCACTGAGTGGCTTTTGTTTGGCTTCCCAAACAAAATCAATTCAAAGAGGCTCACACCAGGACACACAATAATTAAAATGGCACAGGTTATAGACAAAGATGGAATCCTAAAAGAAGTCAGAGAAAAGCAGCTAGTTACCTATAAAGGAGCTCCCATAAGACTGTCACCTGATTTTTCCACAAATACACTGCAGGCCAGAAGGGACTGGCAGGAAATATTCAAAGTGATGAAAAGCAAGGATCTGTAAGACAACTCTATCCAGCAACGCTATCACTTAGAATCAAAGGATTAGATAAAGAGCCTCACAGACAAGAAAAAGCTAAAGGACTTCATTACTACCAAACCAGTAAGTATTACAAGAAATGTTAAAGGATCTTCTTTAAGAACAACAACAAAAAAATACGAGTAAAATGGCATTAAATACATATCTATCAACAATTACCGTAAATGCAAATGGTTACATGCTGGCTGAATGGGTAAGAAAACAAGACCCATATAAATGCTGTCTACAAGAGACTCACTTCAGATCAAAAGACACCCAGAGTGAAAGGGATGGAAAAAGATATTTTATGAAAATGGAAATAACTAACAACAAAAAAGGCTGACGTAACAACACTGATACTATACAAAATAGACTGTAAAACAAAAGCTATAACAAGAGTCAAAGAAGAAGCCAGTTATTCCACTCCTGGGTATTTTTCCGAAGAAACCCCAAACACTAATTCAAAAAGATACAAGCATTCATATGTTCACTGCAGCAAATTTACAGTACCCAGATATGGAGGCAACCTGAGTGCCCATCAACAAACAAATGTATAAAGAAGTTGTGGTACATATATACAATGAAATATTACTCAGCCATAAAAAAGAACAAAATCTTACCATTTACAACAGCATGAATGGACCTAGAGGGTATTGTGATAAGTAAGTCAGAGAAAAACAAATACCATATGACTTCACTTACATGCAGAATCCAAAGAAAATATACAAATTAACAAAACAGAAATAGACCCATAGATACAGAAAAGATTCTGATGGTTGCCAGAGGAGGTGGGGGTTGGGCTGGGTGAAAATGGTGAAGAGATTAAGAAACACAAATTGGTAGTTATGAAATAGTCACCAGGATGTAAAGGACAGCATATCATCAATAATATTCTAGTAAGTATGTATACTGTCGATGGACTTATTAGACTTATTGGGGTGATCACTTCACAAGGTATACCAATGTCTAATCACTGAGCTGTATACCTGAAATTAATATAAGATACATCAACTGTAACTGGAAAATAAATAACATTAAAAAATTGTTTCAATGTCAGTGACAATTGTTATGAGTACAATAAAATAAAGAACTATTGATAAAGAATGATTGAAGAAGACTCTTTAGACTAGAAATTGAAAAAACCCAAGCCATTTTTGCTGTAATCTAAATGACCAGCTGTCTGGAAACATAACATACCACACAAAGGAAACAAAAAATAAAAACACTGTAGTTTAATAAAAAGCCTCCCACATTTGCACTCAAGAAAGAAGGCTGAAGTTTAGGGATTCGGGAGGACACTAGTTCTAGATGCAATACGAGAGATGCTAGTTCTAGATGCAAGGGTGAGCGCAAGGTCGTGAATGTGGAGTTTAAATTATGTAAAATTCTGCTACTTTCAAAATTTATTCTCCACCTTCTATCAGATGGTCTGACTTGATGGTGCACAGAAAGCAAGCCCTGTGCCCTCACGTTGCACCATCCTTCTGAGTAGCTCCCAAGCATCTGAAACATGACCAGCCCAAACTGAGATATGTTATAAATGTAAGATATACTACAAAGTTCAAGGCTTAGTACAAAAAGCAAAATGTAAGAAATCTGATTAATAATTAACTCATTGATTATACTTTTCAATATTTATATTTAATCTAAAATGTGTTCATGTTTCACTAATTCATAGTAATAAAATACTGCTATTAGCAATATAATCCTATTTAAAAGAATTTGTTTTTAAATGTGGTTAGCAGGAAATTTAAAATTATATATTATGTTTATAATAGTATACATTATTTTATGCTTCCACTCCTTTTATGTTTCTATTGGATGGCACTGAACTAAGAAAAGGGTCCACAAGAGCAGGGATCTTTGTTTTGTTCACTGATGTATCTGCAATGCTTGGGACCAGGCCTGGCATCTAGTTAACACTAGAAAAATAATGAATGAAAGGATACTAACTTATAGTTATGAAAGAAAGAAGATGCCACACGTGATGTTCCCAATCTTTCTAAATTAATGGTTTGCAATCAAGGAGAGGGAAAGAGAGAGGACTGTGGTTTAGGGCCACCGCACTGCACCACTGTGCAAGGGGTGATACTGTCACGTATGCCCTGGTTTTCTCTCCTCTCTCCACCCCCAACTTCTGGTGTAAAGATTAAAGTGCTTGGGGCATCACCAGTCTGTAAAATTGTGTTTACTTACTTCAATGCCGACCTCTTCAGTTACCTAAACTTCAAATTTTATCGACTTCAAGTTCCACTCTTTCCAACCAAGAAGTCACTAATCCTGTATTAACTCTGATTTACCTCCAGTACTCTACACACTGTATTTCAGAGCTACATTAGAGAAATTTCAGAATTAAATAGACCCACTATATTTCAAGGTCTCAGGATCTACTGATTTCAATGCTATAAAGCATGTGCCACTGGACAGATCCACAGCAAGGCCAAAGGCAGATCTGTCAGAAATGTTATACTGATTTATAAACTCTGGCTTTGCTAGATGATTTCAAAGACTCAATCCAACTCCATGATTCTATAACATATTAACAAAAAATCCTCACAGACAGTCTTTACAACTAAATGAATTCACATTAATGTGCACATCATTTTTTTAATCTTTCAGCAAATACCTACCCACATCTCACTACCTCCCTCATACAGATTCTGCTGAGTATACAGTGGTGAAGAAACTGACAGCCCCAGACCTTATGAAACTTACAAGAATACTCCAGGGCAGAGCCTGTATCTGGCCCTGAATTATTAAAGGTAGAGAGGGCATATTTGAAGCCAATATGTAAAATTTATAAAGTCCCATCACTTCATATCCTGCCCTAATCAAAAAATGATGCAATATCCAGACATTCATAATGATACCTGAATACATCTTAATTTAAAATTACTTGTGCTATAGTACTATTTTAATAATCCATTTGAATAGTAAGGCTCAAATGTGGTATCTGCACTTTCAGCTTTTAACTTCAATTATGAAATAAAAAGTTTCTATCCCTCAAAAAATCAACTAAACAACAATAATCAAGTGAAGAAATATTTTCTACAACACAGAAGTATAATATCTCAAATCTTTATATCAAGTTACCATTATAAAGGGTATTTTATGTGACACTAACAACAACTCAATTAAGTAAACAGCAACATATTATCATCCCTTTTTATAGATAAGGGAACAAATTCAGATAAATTAAAGGGTCTATCAGATGTAACACACTGTTATGTAGCAAAGCCTTTCATGTTTTCTGGCTCTACAATGCATACCTCTATCTGCCAGATGTCACACACATAAATGTATAAATGCATTGCAAAAAAGAAAATAGGGGAGTTGCAAGGCTTGTTCCAAAGGTGACAGTCAAAAATATGTCACAATCAGTGAAGGCAATGTCCAATAAAGACAGTCACCAGCCATCATCCCAATTAATCAGAACAGCTACCACTGATTAACAACCGGAAAAATGCATACCAGCCACAAACAATCAGGAAAACAATGTCAGGCAGGGTGCCTACCTCATGGCAGCATTCAAATTTACATTATTTTAAATTGTGTGCCAGTCAAACAAAGCAAGTATACCTGTTAATGAACTCTGCAAGTAAGCAGACTCACCTGGCCCAAGAAGTAACCTTAACTAAGGATGTTATAGGTGGTTTTCTGAGTACTTTATTGAAAACAGATGTTTCATCCCACTAAAACATATTTCAATGATATAAACATTTTAAAAATATTTAAATATAAGTAGAAGAAAATTAAAGTATCAAATCAGTAGACAGGAAGAACAGTTTCTAATAAAAAATGCAAACAAAGAATTATAAGGATTTATTAGCTCTGTCTACTTAAAAATTATAAACTAAGAAAACTTAGAAAAATATTCAGAGCGAACATAGTTAGGTATTTAGTGTATAGAATTATTTATAATATAAAGAGTTCACATAAGTCTTCAGAAAATAATTAAACCCCAATAAATAAACAGCAAAAAATGAATACACAATTCAAAAAACTAAAAATAGAGCTGGGTAACATAAATGGAAAATATTAAACTGCACTAATTAGCAAAGAAAAGCAAATTAAAACAATGAGGCATCAATTATAAAATTATACCATATGGGTAACAACATTGCTGAATATTAACAGCACATGTGTGGCAGAAAGGACGAGTATAAACCACGTGTAAAAATGATCTAAGAATGCAGAATTATTTTCAAAAAAGCTCTAGATAACATTCATTCACTGAAAAAAAAGAAACATTTATTGAGCACCTGTTCTACACTGAATTTAAAAATAAATCTCTGCTAAACTATTATGAAAAGCACTTTCAAAGTGAAATGGAACCACAGCTGAGAGCAATTAATTCACGAAAGAGGAAATGGCTTTATAATTAGGCTTTAAATAAGAAAAGTAGTTCACTGTCCAGAAAAAGGAAAGATGTTCAATAAAGTAATTCAAATAATTAACCAAAAAATACAAATAAAAGTTATGAAACAGTACTCACAAATCAAGTACTATCCCATTTTTCTTTTTTCTCTTTTTTTTGATTTTTTAAAAATTTATTTAATTATTGTTCAAGTACAGTATTGTCTTTTACTCCCATCCCAGCCCAGCCCCCCGCCCCGTGCTCCCCACCTCCCTCCCATTTCCACCCCCTTAGTTGTTGTCCATGTGTCCTTTATACTAGTTTCTGTAAATACTTCTCCTTTTTCCCCTAGAATTCCCTCCCCTCTCCCCTCTGGTCACTTTCCCCCTGTTCTCTATTTCAGTGTCTTTATTTTTATTTTGCTTGCTTATTTGTTTCATTGTTTAGCTTCCTGTTAAAGGTGAGATCATATGGTATTTGTCTTCCAACACCTGGCTTATTTCACTCAGCATAATACTTTCCAGGTCCATCCATCTCCAAAATATACAAAGAACTTACACGACTCCACTCTAAGAAGACACCCAACCCAATTAAAAAGTGGGCAAAGGACTTGAACAGACATTTCTCCAAGGAGGACATACAGAAGATCCAGGGACACATGAAAAGATGCTCAATATCGCTAGCTATCAGAGAGATGCAAATTAAAACCACAATGACATACCACTTTACACCAGTCAGAATGGCCATCATAAACAAAGCAACAAACAACAAGTGTTGGAGAGGTTCTAGAGAAGAGGGGACCCTAATCCATTGTTGGTGGGATTGCAGACTGGTAAAACCACTGTGGAAAACAGTATGGAATTTTCTTAAAAAACTAAAAATGGACCTGCCTTTTGATCAGCAATTCCACTGCTGGGATTAAGAACCCTAAAATACCAATTCAAAAGAACCTATGCAACCTATGTGCTGCAATGTTCATAGCAGCACAATTTACAATAGCCAAGAGCTGGAAGCAACTAGGTGCCCGTCAGTAAATGAATGGATCAAAAAATTATGGTACAGATACACAATGGAATTCTATGCAGCAGAAAGAGAGGAGCTCCTACCCATTTTTCATATTTTAATATGAAAAATGGTAAATAGTGATAGGCCGAATTTCAGTCTTGTAAGTGCCAAGATGTAGGTAAACCTTATCAAATTTTGGAGAAATAAATGTTTACATGACTCTTTGAAATACTAATGGTATCAAATGAACTTTGGACAACAGCAGTATCTTTATCAACATTTCTGAAAACATTTGTATCGCTAATGGAGATGAGAAAGGAAGGAGACAGGAACTTGTGTTGGACACAACACAGTAGCAGCCTTGGTCCAGATGTTATTTCATATCTATTAGATACACATTGACTTTTTTGTTTTAAAGAAAGGAAGGAGGGAGGAAAAGTTTGTTTAATTAGTTAACAGTCATTTTCCTAAATAAAATTTTGTTTACAAAATAAATGCTTTGAAAAATTCTCTTACATATAAGCAAACAACCAAAAGTATCCTGATTTCTATTTGGCAACAGAGAGCACTACTTATTCTCAATAATATATAAACTTTAAAGTAGTATCTTTTTTATTTCTATAATCAAGACTTTTCATCACTTCAGATAGACCCATATCCAACCACTTCAAAATGGTCGTTTTTACCGAAAACATTTAGAAGTGGGGAAAAAACACAGGAGAGAGTGTCTACTTCACACAGAAGGTGGTCACATAAGATTTCAGCTCTAAGAGGAAAACTTCCTAGACGCCTTCTCAAAGCACAGCTAACACTTCTGCTAATGATATCCATCCAGAATCCTTTCCAATGAAAAACTCTACCAACAAAGTACTTCACTTATGGATTTAATAAGGTTATCTTCGATACAGTACAGGGTTCATTGTATTTCTGTCACTACACCAGTAAGGAGGACGGGAGACAGGTAATGAACCATGAATGAAATACTCAGTAATCAGGGATGAAAATGAGACTTTATAACGGAGCTAATAATACATTAAAAGACGGAAGTCTACATCTGGTTTCAATACTGCTATGAATTCACTGGAAAATTTTTTTAAAATCTCATTGTACAAAGACAAAAAGATGGTTTTGATAGGTTTTAGCCCTCTGGTTACTTTTGTTTCTAGAGTTATATGATTAGTATAATGATATGATACATTTAATATGTCACTGTGTGTATGGCTTTGATACAAAATGTACCCACCAAGGATCTCAAGGGCACATGCACAAGCGGTCTTAAAACACATATACTGCCCTAATGTTTTTACATCGGTAAAAACAAATTGAGGTTTTGTAAGTTCATACAAAATGTAAAAATTTTTTACTTTCTAAAGATGAATCTTTAACAATCTTAGCTAAATTTAGCTTTTGATATATTTTTTGTGTATAAAGTAATGCATTGATTCTGTATTTAGTACCTGTTACATATTAAGGAAACAAAAACTTTTGAAAAATAGTTCCCCCTTTCAACTGCCACAGACAGATACAGAGAGAACTATAGATATTTCAGTATAAAATTTTAAATGCAACTTTCACAGTGACTTTTCATAAAATCTTTGAAAACGGTTTAACTAAATTTACTGACGTGAGCCCTGGCTGGTGTGGCTCAGTGGATTGAGTGCTGGCCTGCAAAGCAAAGGCTCACTGGTTCAATTCCCAGTCAGGGCACATGCCTGGGTTGTGGACCAGGTCCCCATTGGGGAGAGCATGAGAGGCAACCACACACTGATGTTTCTCTCCCTCTCTTTCTCCCTCCCTTTCCCTCTCTCTAAAAATAAATTTTAAAAATCTTTAAGAAATAAATGTACTGATGTGATCTTTACAGTCTTTTAGGGCCTGAGATCTTGCCTCTTTCAAGAAGTCATCGTAGGTATTCCCCAAGTCAGGATTCACCTATCGGTGATGATAGTAACACCAACAGCAGTTCACATTTATTGAGTTTTTACTATACCACCCACACTAAAGGTATCATTTCATTCAATCCCCAAACACAGCCATAGAAGGTAGGCACTAACAAGAATTCACTGAAGCCCTGTCACACTGCCTTTCCCTTCGAGGTGCTCAGAACTGAGTGGGAAGGAAGGGGCACAGCCACGACAAATTACGGCACTGAGTGGTACCTGCAACGACAGGATTGGCTAGAGGAGCACTCCAGGACGCAGCTCCTAAAGGCGATTCTGCATCAGAACCAGTATTCTTAAAATAAAATTCAAACCATCTAATGTGACCCTCAAGGCCCTGAATGACGTAGTTCCTGACAGCCTTGATGATCTCACCACACAATTCTTCCCACTCTAGGAAGCCTTCAGAGAGGAGGTGACTTTTGAGTGGACTCTTGAAGAATAAACAAAGTTTGTCAGGTGACCAAAGGAGGAAGAAAACACTAGGAATGTGTAAAGGCAATGGGCATAAAAATGTATGAAGTCTAGCACTAGCGAATGGTTCTTTGTGTTTGAATATAATGTGTATGGGAAATTGTGCAAAATGTGAAGGTAGACTAGGGCCAGGCTCTGTTTTATACACCTACATATTCTTAAGTGGAAAAGATGATATGAACATATCCGAACTTTCGGAGAAAAAACTCTTGACAGTAGACTGTCAGCGAGAGACTAGAATCAGGAAGACTGCTCTGGAGGATACAACAATGAAATCATTTCTAGTAGTAGTAATAACTAGCTGTGGTAGCAGCTAAACCCCAGTGCAGATTTCTGTGGTGGAATTAATAATGAACATCTTAAGCAAAGTCAGACAAAATTAGGGAAGATGAAGAAGAGTAAAAGCAGGTGGTGAAGCAGAAAGGCACTGAAGGCAAAATCCATACTTCTTTCATAATTCAAACTGAAATTGCCCCAGCACTACAAAAAATCACACATGGCTTAGGTAGCACCCTGTCAACCAAAACAAGAAACGAAACAAGTCATTAAAAATGAACATGCTCTGTAACCCAGGGATTCCATGTCTCGCAATGTATCCAATGGCCATAACAAGACAAGCATGCTAACACCTATGTATAAAACTTTTCTGCACTGCCCTGGCCAGGTGGCTCAGTTCGTTGGAGCATCACCCCATGCACAAAAACACTGAGGGGTTTGATCCCCAGTCAGGGCACATACTAGATTGCAGGTTCAATCCCTGGTTAGGTGTGTATGTGAAGCAACTGATCGATGTTTCTCTCTCTCTCTCTCTCTCTCTCTCTCTCTCTCTCTAAAATCAATGAAGATATCCTTGGGTAAGGATTTTTTTTTTTAAAAAAAGGTTTTCTGCATGGACTATAAAAACAAAAACTAAAAAGCTGGAACTCATTTTATTCAAAAGTACCGAAGAGAATACACTGTGTTATGCACACAGAGACCTATATGTACTGGTAAGGGGAAAATAGCTTAAGATATGTCAGAAGTTTTTTTTAAAAAGGCAAGGTCCAGAACACCATATGTAGTATGAATCCTGGTATAAAACAAGATATGCATACATATGTGCTGAAAAGAACGCACCAAAAACTGTTACCTGGCATTACCCCAAGGAAATAAAACTTAGGAATGAGTGAGAAGACACTAAGTTCCTTTTCTGTACCATTTTGGATTTTTTACAATGTGCCCTTATTACTTTAATTTTTCCTTAATTTATATAATAAAAGAAGAAAGAGTTTACACATTCTGGTTAAATGGATAGAGAATTGTGTGAAACAATTTTAAAAGACCTCCATCTAAAATTTTTTAAATTAGAGATTTGCCACACCTAAGGAGCTAAGTTTCCCTTTCTAGAAAATTAACTTACACATATTTCTTGATTTCCTAAGATTAAACAGGCATTTGCTGGCTAGGACACAATGATTTTTTAACATATTTTCTTAATACTAAAGAGGATCCACACTTCAACAAATATCACAAAATATCTCCTGCAGATAACTAGTAATTAAAAATTAAATACCATTTTTTAAAGTTACTGCTTTGACTGTAATAAAATACTAGTTTACATTTGTCTAGAACTCCACAGGTTACAAAATGCTCTTGACACTCACCATCTTTGTTCCTCACAAGAAAACACTGAGGTAGGTAAGGCCAGTAATAGGATACCAGGTCCATTTTAGGATTAGGTATCTGAAACTTAGAGGAGTTACACAATGTACCCAAGGTCAAAGAGCTAACAAGTAACAACCCAGGAACTGATGCTGGGTCTTCTGGTTCCACATTCAGGAGTCTTTACACTAAACCACATCCCTCCGAGTAACCACTGTCGTGGTGAGCCAAGGGTGAGGTTTATGACAGGGACACGGGGCTCATCGTAAAGCTGGCAATGACAGGCAGCCTGTCAGGAGAAGAACGAACAATATAAAAATACAGTGCATGAAGGTGGGCCTGACTGACGAAAGAGAAATAGAACTGGGAGAAGTGCCAAGAAGAATAGCAACTAAGGTGAAGACTGGGCAGGTTACCAATAATGGAAGCCAAAGAAATACCTCTTTGTAAGCTCAATTTACTTAGTTAAGGTAGAGGAGAAAGGTATTGGAGGGACTGTGTTGTATGGGAAAAAAATCATAAAGAAAAGTGTTTATAATCCAATCAAAAGATTTAGAAAAGACGTAATGGAGCGTGATGGATATGATGTGTTTAATCAGAGATTAAGATGTGGCACAAGCTTGCCATGAAAAAGTCTCTAAGGGTCTAATCTTACGGTGCATGGTCATGTTAATGCAGTGGCTTGGAACTTTAAGAGGCATGTGTGCAATATACTTAGAACTTGATCTCACTCAATGTGAGACACCAAATAAAAAGCAAGAATTACTTTCCACACAGAAGGATTCATACTCCTAAGATTCTAGTGTAGCACCGAACAGTAGTAGTACCTGCTCAGGTGGAGAAAATCCCTTTAAGAATAAGGACCACGACACCAGAACTAATTAATGCCAGGGTCAGGCCACCCTGGTCTAGAGGGAACCATGGGCCTTCCATCCTGATTAGTGGACTTCCCAGGGGAATCCTCGCAGCCAACACTCCTGTTTACACAGCACACACAAGTTCCTTGAGAAACACCAAGTTTACTGTCCGCTACAGTAACAGAAGGATCGAGGACCCAACAGTTTTGACTCCCAATGTCACTAGATACCTCTTCTAACATTTCACATTCATTTCAGGGGTTTAGAGATTTTGATAAGTGTGAGTAATTCCTGGTATGCTTTGTTTTGATTTGGGGTGTGGTAAACATATAGAAATATCAGATATTTTTGCCATTTTAATATCCATTTTCCCTTCTCCTACTAACATATTCTGATTTCCCTTTTGAAAATGACTACTTCCCCATCCTCAAATCATGTATTTCTAGCAGTCAGGCCCATCCTAGACACATGGCGGAGGTCTCAACCAATTACCACATCTCATTCTAATGACCACAACAATTTGCTCAGAGAAAGGCACGTGACCCATTCTGAGGCAGTGAGGTACAAGATTGCTGCATTTCAACTCAAAAGGTATAACCCAGGTAGCTCCTGGCAGCCGTCTAGTACCTGTGAAGCAAGAGTCTGTATGTGAGGGGAATCAATCCAGAAGTACCAGAACAACGACATGAATTCAAGTAAGTTCATTTCACCCTGAATTAAGCCATGCATGAAACTAGCCCTGCACAGACTTTTGGTATACGAGCAAATCAATTGCCTTTTTGGCTTAAGCCAGGTTAGGCTGGGTTATCTGTACAATATAGCCAAGAGTAGAAACTGATGCAATAAACTTGAAGTTGTTACCAAAAAGTGGGAAAGTTCCTGGAAGAAAGGTTTGTATAAAGCACAAGGGTATAGCACAAACCACAGAGCAACTCTAGAAATGCTATTAGCTACTCCAGATATTTACCAGCATGACCTCTCTGGAGCTGATTTCTGTTTTCTGCCCCCAAACAAAAGGAGTATGTAGTAACTGGGGGTAGGGGAAGTCTTTTAAAAGAAGCACAAAGACTCTTCTTAAAAGTCTCCTTCTTGCCTTCATTTTCCTAGTGCTGCCTTCCCCAACTAGTAAATATTTACTAGAGACTGTACTACTATTGTATTTAGATTTCACATTTTATAGAACTCCTGAAATACCTCAGTTTTCATTAGTTTTTATGACATACATGGTATAATCACACACAATGGTGAGCAAAATCCCTTGCTAAAGATCAATGGTTTAGAGAAACTTGAGGAGTTATGTAGCAAGCTCTGAAATAACTAAATCTCAAAAGTAATGCATAAGCTTACATGTAACACTTTATCCGAACATCTACCAAGCCTCAGATTCCAACTTTCAAAAATTTCTCCCCCTTACTCCCCCTCTCTTGGGAGAAAGAAGTGACTGAGGCTCTCAGGTTTTCAACATGAGAAGACCACCGGGAAAAAGAGCAGAACAACCCTGTAACTCCCTCCCACCCCTCACCGCTCCATCTCACCCCAGCCCCCCAAAAAAAGGCTTGAGAATATAAAATAGGTTTTAAACAATAAAAAATTTATGAGATTCTTCTAGGAAAACACAAATCTGCTCAACACAAAGTACATACATTAGGAAACATAACTAGAATATTTTACCCATTATTATATACAAAAGGGCAGAGAGAGGCTGTCTTTCATGAAATCTGGATTGCAGATGTCTGGCCAGGGAAAAAAAAGATTAATAATCTATCACGAAGTCCCACAACTACTGATTCAAAAAGAAAGCTTTCACTGCTTTCACCATATGTAAATACACATATATACACGCTGCTTATAATCCCTTGATCTGAAGAGAAAGAGAACTGATACTCTACTGTGAAAATGGTCAGTGGGCAGACATTTTAAAATCCTTTCCCACATGAAAAGATTCCTGAAAAAGAGATCAGAAGACAACAAACAAGCACTCAATGTATGTGGAGTTGTAAATCCTGTATGAACGAGTATCCATTACACAAAGGGGTAACATGCAACGAAGTGATTAGGAACGTCAAACATGAACTAGTCCAGTATCACAGACACAAATGTAACCCCGAAAAGCACTTTATGGAATAAAAATCCACACACAGCAAGAAAAAAGTCTATTATTAACAATGAAATAATATCAAACTTTGAAGTTCCAAATAAATCTTAAATCAATAAAAAAATCAGTATGCCCTCACCAAGAAAAAAAAATCTGTTTGAAGTAGTACATAATTAAGATCAAGGCAGAACACATATTTTTAAAATATAACAAATCAAGCATTTACTAAAAAGGCTATTATGTACAAGGCATTAATTCTAAGGCCACGAAGATGAGACATCCTAGTATATTTTGAATAACCACTGCTTGATTCTATTAAACTCTCACTGTACCTCAAAATGTAAGCTCTAACTTATGCAGTGTATACTTCTGATTAACAAAGATAATTCAAAGGGCCAACAGTGCATGCTAGGACTCTGCCCTTGGTCCCACAGTCCTTTGCATCACTCTACTTGAACACACCTGATAGAAAATGTTCACGATTCAAAGACACTCCCATCCATGTAAGTGGGATGGTAGGATGACAATGACAGTATCAACAGCAAATACACATAGGGCTTGTTATGTGTCAGGGGCTGTTCTAGCAATTTACATACATGTAATCTTCAGAACAGCTCAGTGAAGTAGGGTAGTCTTCTTATCCCATTTAGCAGATGAAGAAAATGAGTCAAGAGAAGTTAAGAAACTTGCCCAATTTCACAGTTGAT
Organism: Artibeus jamaicensis; assembly: GCF_021234435.1. Taxonomy (NCBI): domain Eukaryota; kingdom Metazoa; phylum Chordata; class Mammalia; order Chiroptera; family Phyllostomidae; genus Artibeus; species Artibeus jamaicensis. Next base: position 28,565,438 of record NW_026522059.1, on the reverse strand, counting down.
ATGTCACAAAGCCAGGATTCAAACATGGATGGTCTGGCTCCAGAGTCTGTGCTCGAGTTCAACTCCTACAATTAGCTATAATTTCAACCCTTTCTTTCCCTGTAATCTACTTTACCCATCTATAATTCAGTTTCTTATCTGGAAAATGGGCTAATAGCAGTTCTTACCTCATAGGGATGTTCAATTTTCATATGAGGATTAATGCAATAATATAGATAACATATTTAGAATAATACCTGGCATATACCAATGCCATATAAGTAACTTAAAGTATTTACCAAATGTCTGTCACTGGAGTTAAGAATCTCTGCAGGTGAGAATTTACCAAGCAGAATGGCCTTAATGTGTCATTCACAGTTCCAGAGAAGTGATGACTAAATATAACTTGACTCCCCTAATTATTTCCATTATGAAATAACAAGTCCAACACCAACCTGCTGGAAAATACGTATACAGGGTGGGGCAAAAGTAGGCTTACGGTTATGAGTATGTGAAACAGAGTTTATTCTGGTATTATTAATTAATTAATTACTGTGTAACTTGCTGCATGAACAACTGTAAGTCTACTTTTGCCCACCCTGTATTCAACCCATGAGCCTCTCTCTTCAGTCTGGAATTTCCTCTCCATTACTTTCCGTTTCCTCACCCCACCCCCAGCCAATATCACAGAAATCCGTCTCATCCTGATAAAGGCAGATAGTAAAACTTTCTCCTCAGCACCACATTGAATGTTTACATAAGTTTTAAGACACAAAATTTATTTGGTGTTTTAATGTCAGCCTCATCTGTACAGCTGGGGTACTGGGCACTGGAAAGGTTCCAACCAGAATAGTAGTCTCAGAGGTGCCTCCACCGCAGAGCTGCACAACCGTGGAGACCGAGAGAACGGCAGCAATCCCGGGGCACCGGGTCTGGCGCTGACCAACATTTCAATCTGCGTCTCATTTCCCGCTGTGACAACGTCCTTGTACACAGCCAGGACTTCTCTGGGTAGAGATGGAAGAAAACCGCTGGGTGGGCTCTAGAGTGCACATACACTCAACTCTACAGGAACTAAGCACGTTACTCCTCAAAGTAGTTGTACTAATTTATGCTCTTCTGAGAGTATGGAAGTATACACAGTATATGTAAGGAAAGGGGTGGGAGGGAATATTGATTCAAGTTCAAAAACCAACATGAATTTGTAATTAATTTGCTGTCTTTCCTCCCCCTGAAACTTCATTAAACTGACAGAGAATATTTTTGACAAAATAAATTAATAACATAAAAATCAGCACGGGAGAGTACAATAAATGTGGACGCATTTTTACGGAGAGCATCACTGCCAAGCAGGCACAGAGGCGTGTGCCACCAAAGGAGTGATTACCAAGTGAACTCCGGAGGGACTCCACGTTAGAACCACTGGGTGGGGAGGGCAGGCAGAAGAAGGAAGATGGAAAAGGAGGTTAGCTTTTTCCACAGAGGCTAAAAAGAAGAAAACAGAACAGGAACTGGCCCCTCATTTCTACTCTGTCCCTACCCACCCCTGCTCATGCAGTTTATGTGCGTTCTGGCATTTATCCCCAGGCCAAAAAAAAGGCAGGAGGAGGGGAGTTGGCTGCTCTCTCAAGAAACTGAACAAATTGCCTCTGTGGGCCCTTTTGCCTAAAAGCTAAGCTCCCGGTCCATTCATCCTATCATTCTATCTGCCAATCAAAAGTGTTCTCCCGAGGCTTCCAGTGAAAGCAGGGCAGCCTTCCAGCTAGTCAGCTGGGCCCTGGGCAAGACCAGGATAAATCCAAGGAGTGAAATAATAACCCCAGAGGAAACAGAGATGACGCAGGAAACAGAGAATAACTTTGTCTAACCTTATGATTCTCACAGTGATTAGAAAAGCTTTTGTAGCCATGTCCCAGCATAAAGATGTTATGAAAAAGAACTAATCAAAAACAAAAAAGCTCTTGTAAATTAAAATGTAACTGTGGAAATTAAAAGTTCAGTTGTAAGAATCAGGAAAAAAACCCACCAAGAAACCAGCTCCACCATACCTGTCAAAAAGGTTAAAAAGATAAATAAATAAATCTAGGAGAAATAAAAATAAATAAAATTGAGGAGATTCACCATCCAATGAAGAAAATAGAGGGGGGAATTATCAAAGAAATGTTTCAAAGCTGAAGAAAAACACAAATGTTTATTTGAAAGGAACTACTAGGTGCTGAGCATAACTAATAAAAAGGACATACACCTAGGCATATCTTGTTCCTTCTGCAACGTCAGAAATACTAAGATAAAGAGAAAAGTCTAGAACCTCCAGAGATGGGGAAGGAAAGCTATAAACAGAGGAGACTCTGACAGGCATTAGCTCTAACGCGAGCAACACTGGATGGGAGAAGATAACGGGGGAAAACTCTCGAAGCTCTGAGAGGAACTTATTCTCCATGTAAAAGTCTGCACAAGCTAACTATTTAACCAAGTGAGAAAGCAAAATAATGACATTTTCTAGTATGCAAGAACTCACTGTTGACCTCTTATCGTGAAGAAGACAGTTTAGAAAGAACACAAAACAAGGGTGAAAACCAAGGAAATACACAAGAAAATAGTGGCACTAACCCAGGAGTCCAGTGCAAAGATATCCCAAGGACGCAGCTAGCTGTACAGCAGACCTAAAAAGCAATGAGTCCACATTAGAACAAGAAAACAAGAAGCTCCAAAGAATGTCTTAAAGAAGAACCACATAAACATGAGGAAACAGACAAAACGAGTAAGAAGCTAGAAAACATTAGCAAAATGATAAAGGTTTCATATGCTGCTTCACTCAACATAAAAATATATAAGAAAAACTCCAGGAAAAACAAACAAAAAAAATGTGACATCATACTCCCAACAATAGACCCAGCACACTAAAATGTGACGATAATTTTGAGCAAATGATTAAGTGTGAGGAAAGTAAATCCATTTTAACCAGATGCTGGAACATTCTCCTTTAGGTGACCTAAGAGAACATGTGTCATTGAACTTTTATAGATGGAAATTTAGCAGAGCACTGCTTCCTCTTTCGAGATGTCCTTTGACCTCTCTTCTCTCACTCACTCACTCACTCGTTCATTCGTTCATTCGTTCATTCATTCATTCCTGTAACTACTATTCACTGAGAATCCTACCTCCCAGGCCCTGTCCTAGGGCAGAGATAAAACAGTGAACGGTGCAGACAAACGCCTGTCATAGCAGAGCTTCCATTCTAACGGGAGATGACACCTCCTCTTCTGAGACTCTGTCAAAGGCTCTCTCTCTCTCTCCCAAAGTTCTCTCTGAACTTCCAGGCTTAACACTACACCTATTCTACTCCTAAAGAACTCTACTCACAGAATGAAATTTAGCTTTTTACATGCATATTACCTTAGCTTAGCTCATGAGTAAGCAATGCAACAGCAGCAACATTTGGTAGAATTATTTGTAGCTCTAGCGCAGAGCACTGGGCCTAGATGAGTAACTGTGTTTTGAACCTTTCATTCAACCAAAATGTTAATGAAGCTGCCAAGTAAAATGTAAAGCACTATACAAATTTTAATTCTTATTTAACAGATGAGAAAGCTGAAGACCTTGTCAGTTAACTGACTTGCCAAAATCACAAAACCAATTTGTGGAGGGCCAAAAGTAAAATCCTTTCTGCTAGGTTGAATTAAAATAAGTACTCCAATCAATAAATGGGCCAAAATGGAAGAGAATGCCTTAGGCATTTTCTTAGAACATTTTCAAGTATATAATAAACACCTAAGACACAGACTCTATTTCTTCCATATATCAAAGTGTAACACTACAATTATGCAAAGATTATTTTGAAAGCCTCTAATTAAAACTATAATGTATCTTTAAAAAGCTTCCATTTCACAGAGTTGTATATATCTGCTTTGCAATACATAATACTTGAAATGCTGAAATGTTTAGAGATGTTATGGCACTTATTTATTTTAAAATATATTGGCTTTTTAATGATTTCTTCACAAGAAAAGCTTTGAAATTATTCCTATAAATATTTTATTTATTTAGTGCCACAAATCGAGATTTTTGTTCTTTGTAAACTCAAAAAACAAAAAAAAAATGCTTATATTAAATTCCATTAACAATAACAAAAAGGCAGGTTTTGTAAAATATATTTACAAAAATAAGCAAAAAATTAAATTTTCTGTAAAAATCAGGAAACTAATGCAACAGATCTTGTTATTTCACACATGCCAATTTTGCTAGCAAGCACACTTTTTATGGCTTTTCTGTGGTATATAACCACACCCGTTAATAACCTACATTATTAATACTAAAGAGTAGTAGCCATGCAAATTACAACTTACCTACGAAAATATAACACTAGATGGGTAAAGTTCTTTTATATTCACAGTATAAGCAGCTAAGGAATCGATCCTGGTTTAGTTAAACAAACATTTGTCATCAAGGGTTTGCTTGACGCTGTAGCTGTTCCAGGCACTCTGAATGTTTCCAAGATGAATATGTAAAAATTTCTGCCCTTGTGTGGCTTAAAGTAGGGGAAGGCAACTGAAATTTCTCTTCTCCCGAATCCTAAGAGATGACTAATTAAATGTGATTTCCAACTACAGGATACCACAGCAGGGTTACCTACACATAGATTCCACCACTTAAAAGATGGTTTAAAATTATGTCAAAAAAAAAAAAGAGGTCCTGGCTGGGTAGTCCAGTAGAGTGTTGTCCCAATATGCCAAGGTTGTAGGTTCAATCCCTGGTCAGGGCACATACAAGAATCAACCAATGAATGCAATATAAGTAGAACAACAAATTGCTGTTTCACTCTCTCTCTCTTTCTAAAATTCAATAAAATAAAAAGGTGAAAAAAAATAATGCAAAAAAAGTAATGTATATGATACAAGGACTTCATCTGTGTTTGTGAGTCTGAGGAGATTAACTCACATATATTTATGTATAGATCCCCCAATACTTATAAATGAGAGTCAAGGAATACTAACTAGTGATTTTTACTCATAATGCAACATTTAGGAGACCCAGAGAACCTACAGTGAAACAGCACCAGGTGTCAGAACTTGGTTCAGCAACCTCACTACTTGAGTTCTGGCCAAGAAAGAATTCAAAGTCAAGACTCAAACTGTAAGAAAAAGTATCTAGAATGTCACGGCAGTAGAAGTGAGCTGTGAAAGACATGGGCTGAGGAAACAAGTTACAGAGGCCAAAGAAGGGCCCTTGGAGCTTAGGAGAAAAAACGGCCAGAAAACTGGCCTGGGGGAAGGGAGTGGGGAAAGGGCAGGGTGTGCTCCATAAAGGAGCGACACTGGGTCCTCCTCTTGAAGGTATTTATCTGGAGGTCCCCAGTAGAATATTCATCAGCTTTCCAGGTGTGTCCTTCAGGTCATGGTCTCTACTGATTGGTTGGAGCCAGGGTAGGGGGCATTAGTCAATGCAGCTGGTCCTGATATCAGCCATGGCATCACTTGTCTGGCTTTGCTGCCTTTCTGGGGCTGGACCTAAAACACAGTTGAGGCCTAGATGTATTTGATGCAGGTCTGCTTAAGGGTTATTCTCTAGCCCCCTAGTTCATTCCCCTTCTTATGTGGTGGGTGGGGGTGGGGCCTAACCCACATGACTACCAACATGCCAGGGGAAGAAAGGGTCGGGGAAGGATTAGAAAGGTATGACCAATGATATGAAAGGTCAGGGGAGGAAAAATCACCTTGGGGGCCGAGTCCTTGTTTTCCCAGTTCTACCTGTTGTGCTAGGTACATGGGGCTTTCTGCCTTCTGTACCTGCCAATTGTCCTTGTGTTGCTAATGCCTAACTGCCTACCACAAAACTTTTATCACCCACTGAAATATGGGAGAGTTTCACCTTCATTCCATCTCTGGTACTACTAACATTAATTATCACAATTACTATTCATTACCCAGATCAAATGCCGACTCTGTGATCTGCCCCATGGTAAGTAGCAGCACTCAAATAGACCCAATACCCGCCCTTTGCTACTGAGCCTCACTTCCAATCACTGAAATATGCTTCATTAACACCCAAACTTAATTCTATGCCTTTGTCTTTTCCTAGGTATTTCCCACAGTAAAAGTACAGATCAGGGCATAAAACCTCTGAAAGATATATTCTGAAGCTCCTTCTTTAATATCTATGCAGGTAATCAGATGATTGGTTTTATGACTTTTTAAATATGTGAAATGTTCACATAACTACTAGCAAACTGTCAGGCAGCCCTGCAAACTGATAATAAAAACAGCACCACCACCAACAATAAAAGGCAAAAGATAGGTATAAAGAGGAAATAAAAGAACCAATTCACATATGAAAAGATGCCCAGTCTACCAGGCTGTCAAAATATGTAAAATAATAATAGTAAAAATTATAATAACAAGAGCAGCTAAAAAGTTATGTTCTTTAAGAATGAAGATGCAATAAAGATTTACATAACTAATTAATCAAACAATTATCAAATACATATGAAACTCCCTGGGAAAATAGGAGGTGAACTTTGAGCTGGTCCTTCATGGATGCGAACTCACTAAGGCAAAGACAGGAAGTATGGGGAGGATGACTCAAACGTGGGGGAGAGAATGAGGCAGTATCATTAACAAAAACAACAAAACATGAATCCAATTTTTAATTCCAGGAAGCAGCTCTTATTGTGAAGCTGGAATCTAAAGTGCATAATATAAGGGACAGGTTATGAAACTATACAGATAGAAAGAAGATATAAATAGTACTGTACTTCAGACTAAAGAGGTCAAACTCCAATGCTTTTTAAACACAATGGCACTTACTATAAATGACCTTTTAATTTGCATTTATTTTTTGTGAGTCAGGTTGAATATCTTATGTAAGGGTGATTTATATTGATTTATAGTTCTTTTTATGTAAATTATCTGGAAATAAATAATGTTCTATGAAGTTAAAAAAAATACCTATGTAACTTAACCAAATTTGTTTTTTCCTGTGTCTTTAATTTTCAAAAAAACATTTGATCAAAAACACATAGCAATTTATAATTAATCAAGAATACTTCATCCTTAATGAAATTTTTTTTCAAAAAGAAGCATAATTCTACAAAAAGTAGGTAACTTAAGCGGTTTTCCAAGTCATTCCTCTCAAAACAAACCAAATACCTTAAGGAAACTGCCAACCTAGAGTTCTTTAACCAGCAAATATATTGTTCAAAAATGAAGTGAAATAACATTTTCATATATAAAAATCTGAGGTCTTATCACCATCATGCCCACACATAAGGAAACATTGAAGGACAGTGTTCTTCAGGCAACTGAGAAATGCAGAAAAGAATAAAGAGCAATAAAAAGAGTAATATGATATACAAGTAAATATAAACACTGACAATATAAAAAAATAAGAATGCCTTGTGCTGTTTAAAATGTATATAAAATTCAAAGAAACAACAAATTATATAAGAAAAAAAAAGCAAAGAAACCCTAAAAAAAAAGGTTCCCATACTCGTAGGAAGTGATTGATTGCTCTGTGACCACAAAACAGTAACTACTAGAGTGAGTTTTAATAGTTAAGGACAACTGTTTCACTGGTCACATTTTTGAAAGCCATATAATCAGTAACAGCCATGACTCTGAAATTCAGACAATCAAGGTTACCACTTCAGTGAAGAGTCCTATAAAATGATCAAACACTTACAATGTCAAGGCATTTTTAATGCGATGATACATATCTGCATATTTCTAACCTTCAGAACTAGGGTACTCCTTTTAGATAATAAATAATGATGGAAAAATAGAACAACAAATAACTTTGAGATTTCACAGGAGCTGTTATCAAAGTGACACCCAGAGATAACGACTTGCAGCTCCTGATCCATCTCATGCAGCCCTGGGTTCTTTTTCACATCTGTGAATTGGAGCCTTCCATGCCCAAAGATTACTGTTCTATGAGAAGAGCAATTAGACCACTGCCAATGCATGACTCCCCACCAGGTTCAGGAGGTCCTGTCTTCTATAAAACAATGCATGTAAACTAAAATTGTCCTGGTGAATGAGATTCCAAAGGATAAGGACCCCATCCATACTCATCTCACAGAACTTTGTAATTATTAACAAGAAATAGAGTACTTAGATCAAATACTTTCCAGCTACTCAAAACTGTAACATTAACACTTAAAACAAAAAAAAACTGATTTTCCATTTCCCACACTTTTACTTCATATGTCTACCTAGTAATTTTAAACATCAAATGTGCTGAGTTTATCCCTAAAATAGTTTTAAAACACATCTCTAACTGAAGTATAATTCCGTTCAATTAAAGCATTGTTCTGCTACTCAAAAGTCATCTGATTTACATAAATGCTAGTTAAGCACCACAGAAATTCTCAAATATTTAACCAGAACATCACAAATCACTTAAACCATTCTGCCAAAACAGAGATTATATAAACTTATGTTTCACTTCCTTTAAAGAAATCCTATTTAGTTTCTCTAACAGAAGAAAAAATTAGTAGAATAAACTTACAACTTACATCCCCAATCAAACTTTAAAACGATTCTGGTTAACCACAAATTGACTCAAGTATAGTTAAGTATTTTTCTGAATGCATTTTACTCAAACATGTCTGACAACATACAATAATGTCATATGGTAATTGGGTTACTGTTTTACAGAATTACACATCTTTTCACTGATTCTTATTCTTAGTCATTCACAAATAAAAAGGACATTCTTGTCTTTATAAATTATCCAAGAAAACGAGAGATACTGCTAGCTGAAAGTAAACAATTTTGTAAATAGATAGCTCTTTTGCTTAAGGTTAAAACATAACCATAAAAAGTTATGATTAGAATAGCTTTCAATGAGCTGAATTCACAAAAATTCTTACAAAATTGCATTCTAGCTCTTATCACTTTCAAATATCCTGATAATATTTGGGAAAATAATGACAAAAATTATTTTTCAATCATTTTTAAAATTTAGAAACAAAAAACTTCAACCGTTTACTAGCCACAGATTATAATACAAACAACTAAAGAAATGCCATGAATACTATGAATTTTAAATAAAACTCTTGCCATAACTTACTAAACTCAATTAATAAAGAATATGCACAATGATTTACAATGTAAAAGAGGAATACGATGGTAGTTTCTTGGTGACTTACCAAAAAGTATCCCAATATATAAATTAAACAATCACATGACTCCTAAACTGGCCATACAAAGACATGTGACTCATTCTCATACCTCAGATCCCTTTACAGTCTAAAACCTTTCTTTTTTTCACACTAGTATTTTCCTTGTAACAATATACTACCTAGTCAGATTCTACTTATGAATCTTTAGAAATGAAATTTTAAATACTTACTGTCTTGTTTCGTAATCTGATTATGTCCGAGACAGAGCCAGCTCCACAGTACTCCATAACAATCCAGAGGTCTGTGTTCTTAAAGTAACTGCCATAGTACTTTACAACATACGGGCTGCAGAAAGAGATGCCGACGATCAACTTCGGTATTCCCACAGAAAATTATTTCTTAATCCCAATACAGAGTATTGGGCACATTATGTCAACATTCCAAAATGTCCCAGTAAGTAAACTTAATGACTAAATTCCTACTGCACACTGAATTGTCTATATGTAGGGCTCACCAACTGTGTATAATTATTTAAGTCATGGATAAATTTTTTAAAAGATTTTATTTATTTATCTTTAGAGGGGAAGGGAAGGAGAGAGGGAGAGAAACATCAATGTATGGTTGCCTCTCATGCATCCCCTGCTGGGAACTGGCCTGCAACCCAGACATGTATCCTGAATGGGAATTGAACCGGGATCCTCTGGTTCACAGGCCTCTGGTTCATAGGCCTGCGCTCAATCCACTGAGCTACACCAGCCAGGGATAAATTTAACAGGTTTATAAACCACAGGCCCAGATGTTTTCAGTAATTCCCAAGAAACTAAGCCTTTGTTCTGCTAAAGACCTACTACTTAAACATAAGAAACAAATGAAAATATATTTTTTAACTAAAGCATTCTAAATATAAATCTCTTAAAGGATTTTCATTCAGTCAAATATGAACATTCAACATTACAATACTTTATATTTCAATGAGGCCAAAATGTTTTAATTCTCTTTCATTTTTGGCCTTTGAAAATTCTGGAGAAAAGTAATATTTTGCTTTAAATTCAGATAATTAAAATTATTAACAATTTAAACTATTCTAAACTGAGATTCAGCACAGAGTAAACTGTGTTTATAGCCAAGTTGTTTTTGGAAGACTTACAAAGGGAAAAATGACCAGTTTTTTTTAAACTGATGTATTAAGAACTAAACATATATATTTAGGTGCTCCACCAAAAAACCTAGCATTATGCAAGTATTAAGCCCCTGATGGGCCCAGCATTATGCTATGCTCAATCTTCTTTTCTACAGCAAACTGTGTGAACCACATTCTTATCCAGTTACCAAATTAATAGAAAGGTCTGAGGAAATTCTATAATTATGTTTTTTGATCTGGGAACTGAGAAATTTTTAATGTATTGTTTTTCATAACCACTTGAATTTCCAGTTATACAGCCTTAAAGGGAAATATGTAACATAATCTAAATATATAACACAAAATAAAGCAAAATTAAACAAACCCAAGCAAGAAAGTTGCTCTAAGATTATTCAGTCATTTCATGAGCCAAAGAGCTTATATGAATCTTATATACTGTTGGAAGAGGAAGTTTTCCATAGATCTCTTATTAACAGGGCCCTATTTGATTGGGGAAGACCATGTGTCCAGACTCCTCTAGTGACCAGTTCTGCCACTATGTGTTAACTGTGATAAATAAAACGTTAATTGGGGGGGCTTCTGGGAAAGCCCTTTCCTGCTTCTTCCCTTCTCCCTGATGCCTGGAATATAGACAATAAGGCTGGAGCTGGAGCAGCCCACTTATAAACATGAGATAATAAACATGAGAACAAAGGCCATAGGCTAAGAAGGGCACAGTTTAAGGAAAAAGGCCTAAGACAGCTGTTACATCAGCCCTATCTCTAGACCTTTCCTAAAGAGAGAATAGTAAGTCCCTCTTTGATTAAGTAACCATAGGCTAAATAGAGTCCTAATTTATAAACTCTACAGCCCTTATGGAAACTGGGCTACTTAACAGGGCACAGTAAGTCCCTTCCTGATTAGCTCCATTTACTATCCAAAGTCAGTGCACACAAGTCTACCTCATGCTTTCCACTCCAGTGATTCTAAACCTGTCAAAACACCAGTGAGCGTTTCCCACTTCTCTGCTCCTAATTAATTCTTTTACTCTCTCTCATCCCTCCATTTCTTTACTAACTTAACTCTTCCTCAGCATTCCAGACTTTCTGGCTGAGGTAGGTACCCTGACTTCCTGTTCTCACATCAGCCCCGGCACCAGTCAGTACAGTGACCAAGCTTATTACGGCTGTTTATTTGTATCTGTCTTCTCAACTACATTACCAGCCAGCCCCTGAAAAGGAAAAACAGTACCTCAGTTGTCTTGGTATTCCTAGATCCTGGCATAGTACACAGAATTGCTTTTAATCAGCAAAAAGTTCTACAAAAAATACTGTTAAATGACCACCCCTTAAAAATCAAAAACTAATGTTCGCACATGAACTTGCCCTGAAAATGGGAAAAGGGAGTATTTTCTATCACCACACATTGCTTCATAACATGACTTTGGCCCAAGACAGCCCTGCAAAGCTGCCCTCATCTTCTAAGGGGAAGCCAGAAAACTGAACAGATAACCAGATGAAACATTCTAGCATACATTATTAGCAAAATACATCCAAATGAAGGCAAATAGAGAACTAAAACCTCTTCATACCTGTCACACTGCTGCATTATAGAAATTTCTTTGATTATTTCCTGAAGATCTGACTCAACAGGTACCTGTTTAATTGCCACAACTTGACCAGATTCCTTATGTATGGCTTTAAATACACTTCCATAAGACCTAAAAAAAAAACCCAAAACATTTATTTTTTCTTTCAAACATCATAACTATTAAAGAGTATACAATGCGTTTTTGCATGTAGTCTTTTCCAGTTTAAAACACAAGTTAATGGCGACAAAACAAAGTAAACAAATAATAAGAAAAGTTGAGTTACCCCTTAGCTTTAATGCTTCAAGTATTAACTTAAAATCTATTAAAATCATCAAGTTAATATAAAAAGATTTGTTGTTTTTCTTATGAATGGAAGAAACAGACTTACATTTTGTTAACTCAAACAAAAATAGCATTAAGGATATATAAATTGAAATAAAAAGAATAAAATACAGAATAAAAACAGCCAAAGTGTCAAGGTAGGAACAAGGGCTGATCTTACCTTAAGCAAAATCATCCCCAAAATACTAAAGTCCCTCTGCCTGTTCAGGCGCCTTAAGGACAAATGAACCCCCAGCTGGGACCACATGACACAAAGTTAGAGAAGCAGGAAATGTGGTCCCCCCCTCAGTCCCAGATCCCAGGTAGCCTCACATGCTCTTTTCACTACCACCTCAAGAGGAAGACCGCATACTCACATGTGAATAAAATGAGAAATGGGGTCTTATGGCCATTTGCCCCCAAACTACCTCTGTTACAACACTTGAAACTTTGCCAATTAAATATATATGTATTTTTTAAAAAGCAAAAACAATGAGAGAGGGAAGCTGCTTATACTTTGGTATGAATTAGAAGACAAGCTAAAAACTGCTGTCACTTTAACTGACTTTGCTACCCAAAGTCAGATGTATGTGTATATAGTCCTAATTTAAAAGATTTTATTTATTTTATTTTTAGAGAGCAGGGAAGGGAGCGAGAAAGAAAGGGAGAGAAACATCAAATGGTTGCCTCTCACATGCCCTCAACTGGGGACCTGGCCCACAACTCAGTTATGTGCCCTGGCCAGGAATGGAACCGACAACCTTTCGGTTAGCAAGCTGAAGCTCAACCCACTGAGCTACACCAACCAGAGCAATAGTCCTAATTTACACACACACACACACACACACAGACAATCGCTCCTTAAAAGCCATATATATGCAAATATATGCATGGGTGTGTAAGTATGCGAGGTCTGTCCAGAAGGTATCCGCCCATATAATATGAAAAACTGAGACATTTACTGCAGATGATACAAGATACAAGAAACAGTGTCCACAGGACAATGATGCCTCAGTCCCCTTAAAGCAGGCACCTTGGGACCTCACACAGTTCTCTCAATTGCCATCTGCTGACCCATTGTATTTTCCTGAATCTCACTGACAGTCTGAAATCTCTGCCCTTTTGAAGGTGATTTTAGTTCTGGGAAAAGCCAGAAGTCACAGAGCACCAAATCTAGGCTGTAGGGGGACTGAGTCACTTGGGTGATTTGATGTTTCATCGAAAACTGCACCAGTCATGATGTGTGAGTGGCCATGTTAGTGTGATGAAGCTACCAACCACCAGTTGCCCACAAGCTGCAGCCCTCTGAATCATCTGAACAGTTTCTGCAGAGGAATGTTCAAGCTTAACAGAAAAATCGATGCAGACTCACTGTTCTACTCAGTCATTTTGAATGTAACGGCCACACAGTACACATGCTCACTCAGCAGCGTCTACTGCCCCCACTGACTAGTACAGTGAAGTCATTGTTCCACACGTGCACTCCAGCCCACTCTCCCTGGCCACCAGGTTACATTGATATCGTGCAAACTGTTCTCGTTATATTGACGATGGCTCTACTTTTTCTGGAAAAACTATATATATCCTCAAAAGCTAACAGAATTAAGTTCTAGATTGTCTGTTGTAAATTAAGCAACTCTTCTAACATCCTGTCACTGATAAAGTGAAGCTGGGAACCACATTTACTAGAATTCCCTTCCCTAAATGGATCCCAGTTGGGAGCTGACAATGAGGAGAACATGCATGAAATCTAAATGGCAAAAAGTTGAGGAGAAACCATCCCTTTCCAGATGTGGTGGGTGCAATGGCAGATATGAGAGACGGTGGATTCCTGCTGAGCTTTTGATAACCACCATACTGCTACTGTGTCCTGAGATGGTTGGTGGGAGCATCTCAAAGATTCTCAGAAGATCCCTAGTGAGCTTTTGAGTAACACCTACTTCAGTACTTCAGGCTGAGATCTTCAGCACTGGCTTTTCTGACCTTCAGCAGCAGATTCCATGACCTTTGCATCTATGGTGCTACCACGAGTCATTTGAGCTCCTAATTTTATAATAAACTCTTTATACCCAGAGTACACAAAGTAGCCTTTCTTTCCCAGACCAAGCATAGCTACCAATAGTTTTTGGTACAGGAAGTGGTCCCAGGGGAAAGAATGTTAAAAATGGGAATCTTGCATTAGTTCTTTCTTAGATTTAAAAAGAGTAATCACTTTAATAATGAAATAGACAAACAGAAAATTCACAGTTTATGGCATTCAATGGCAAAACAATTACTTAAATTATTACCCATGGGTTCCTGGAGTCTAGGCAAGATTTTAGAAGATCAACTATCTGTATCAACAGAATGCTATAGTAAAATAAAACTACAAGGACAACAGAATGGGTTGACTACCTGGCCTACACTGTGAAAGTTATATAACAAATATAATAAGCCCAGGGCTTAAATTCCCAACTTAGGACTGAGATAACTAAAAAACTTCTGAATGTCCCAAAAGAATTTCCCTCTCTCTCCCTTTTGCCCCTTCCACCCAGCATTCCCCACGCCCTCAGGCAATACGCACACCTTTGTTTATATCCATAGGTCATGTGTGTCGGTTCCTTGGCTACTCAATTTTCTGTGCTGTACTGCACACTCACATAGCTATAGTTACACTTATTGTAACTATATATTTGTATTGCTTAATCTCCTCACCTCTATACCCATTCCTCCACACCTCCTTCCTATCTGGCAACCATGAAAATGCTCTCTGTATCCATGATTCTGTCTCGGTTCTTGTTTGCTTAGTTTGTTTTTTGGATTCAATTGTTGACAGATATGCATTTTTGCCATTTTATTGTTCATAGTTTTGATCTTCTTAAATAACTTCCTTTAACATTTCATATAATAATGGTTTGGTGATGACGAACTCCTCTAGTTTTTTCTTGTATGGGAAGCTCTTTATCTGCCCTTCAATTCTAAATAATGGCTTTGCTGGGTAGACCAATCTTGGCTGTAGGTCCCTGCTTTTCATGACTTTGAATACTTCTTACCAATTCCTCTAGCCTGCAAAGTTTCGTTTGAGAAATCAGCTGACAATCTTATGGGAACTCCCCTGTAAGTAACTAACTGCTTCTCTTGTTGCTTTTAAGATTTTCTATCTTTAACCTTTGGCATTTTAATTATTATGTGTTTTGGAGTAGGCCTCTTTCAATCCATCTTGTTTGAGATTCTCTGTTTCCTGGACCTGCATTTCTATTTCCAGTATGGGCTGAATACACCCTCCTCTTATAATTGAGCCTATAAATCAATAGCAGGGATTTACCCAGACGAATCTGCTGCAAGGACTGGCTACAAAAACAGTGACTACCAACCTCCACTCTCTGTGAAGTATCAGCTGTGCAGGGTCAGAGTGGGTGGTGCTCTGATGTGGTCTACAGCCGTCCACTGTGTGCACAGGCTCTTGGGTCTCCCAGGTGGTGCAGGGCCAAGGTCAGCCCTGACCTGTTTTCTTCCCAGGGCCACCCTGCCTGAGCTATAAAGCAATCTGAGATGGCTGCTACTTGTGCTGGGCTTGGAGATTCTTGGGCGAAGCCAAGCTGTCAGTCTAGGCTGGCTGCTGCTAGGGCTGGGCCTGGGGGAACATAGCAAGAGGTACAGGGCTTGGGGCTCGCTGAGGCTAGGCTTTTACTTGTTTGAGAGTATATAGCAAGTTGTGAAGCATGAGCCAAGACCAATCAATTATTCATTTGGAAAGGTCACTGTTAAGAGCTTGGGTGGGCCTGTAAGTTGGGTAGGACAGAGTCTCATCAGTCAGGTAGGAGAGAGTCTCAGGGGATCTCCAAGCCAGGCTGAGTCTCAAATATGATACCTGCCTGTCAGGTCTGTGGCTCTGTGGTGGGTCAGGGACTCAGAAAAGGGACAGTGGTCTCCACCCACCTTTCTGTCTGGGAGAAAGCTGTCCCCCAGCTGTCGCCTTGATGTCACACACTTAAGTTCCTCCCTGTATACCACGGCTGCCTTTCAAGCTGCTATCCTAGTGCTGGAGCTCAGAGGGAGTGAATCTGAGCAAGTTCATGTGTGGGTTCTTTAAGAGGAGCTGTTTGGGACTCCAGAAATTCCTGCTACCAACTCAATCCCTGCTCATTTTGTAGCAAGGAGTTATGGAGACTTTCCTTCCTGACACTGAAACCCTGGGCTGTATTGCCTGGTGTGGGGCTGGGACTCCTTGCTCCTAAGATATTCCTCCCGAATTCTTATGCTCCACAGGTGGATGTGGGACCAGCCTGTTCTGCGTTTCTGCCCCTTCTACCAGTCTGGATGGATGTGGTTTCTTTAATTCCATAGTTGTCAGAATTCCATTCAGCTCCATTTCTGACAGTTCTGAGTGCCAGTTCGTTGTTCTACAGCTGTAATTTTGATGTGGTTGTGCAAAGATATAAGCTATGTTTACCTATGCTGTCATCTCTCCCAGAAGTCCAAGAATTTCTTAATTCTTATAGGCACTGTAATGAGACTTCTGAAAACAAAACTCAAAGTCTAAGCTTGCTGGAAGCTGAATTACATTGCAAACAGAATTCACACCATCACCAAATCAATTAGGATAATGTCAGATTTTTAATTATAAAGAGAGGCATCCACAGAGTTAGTTTGGGGACATTTAGGTAGATTATCATTAACCTGAGTACCCTGAACCCCTAAAATCTAGCAGGCCTCCCTTGGCATCAAAAGCAGCTCTACCGCCCAGCCTGAGAAGATCAGCCTCATAATGCCTAAAGATTCTATAATGTCCTCAGCTGAAACAGTAACTTTTCAAGGGAATGTATCAATAGATTCTCTTCCGTATCACCCCACAATCATCACTCACTGCTTCTATAATTATACTCAAATCTCCACAGGAACCAGGGGATGAATACAAAATCCAAGTGAAAAGCACCTACTATTCACACCAAAAAAGTTGTCAGATTTTTGTCAGTTTCTACCAGTAAAACTTTAAAGAAAATGTCTGGCAATGGATTCCAAGTTTTCCAGGGAGAAAGACATTTAGTGATATAGATGTAAGACCAACACTTCCAGTCTCGGTGTGTCACCTCAACCAGCTGGGAGTGAGCCTGCCGGTTCACTCGTGTAGACAACCGTATCGCTGGTGAATATGTCCTCCCCTTTCGCAGATTTTCTCTTCATTTTTTTTTGGTGTGTGGTTTTTTGTTTTGGGGTTTTTTTTAATGTTTCTCTTGCTGTGCAAAAACATTTTAGGTTGATGTAGTCACATTTATTCATATTTTGTCTTTTTGATGATAGCTATTCTAACAAGTGTGAGCTGATACCTCATTATGGTTTTGATTTGCATTTCCCTTTTGGCCATTTGTATGTCATCTTTGGAAAAATTTCTATTCAGTTCCTGGAATGTTTGGTCTTTCCTATTGAGCTGTATGAGTTCTTTATGTACTTTGGATAATAACCCCTTCTCAGATATATGACTTGCAAATATTTCCTCCCATTCCACATGCTGACCTTTCATTGATGGTTTCCTATGCTGCACAGAGCTGCTTAGTTTAATGTCATCCCACTTGTTTATTTTTTCTTTTGTTGTCTTCATTTCTTATGTCAAATCCAAAAACTCACTGCCAAGACAGATGTCAAGGAGCTTACTTAGCTTACTTACCACCTCTCTTTTCTTCTAGGAGTTTACGGGTTTCAGGTCTTACATTCAAGACTTTAATTCATTTGGAGTTGTTGTTTATATATGGTATAAGATAGGGGTCCAGTATCAGTCTATCTTATGTAGCTGTCCAGTTTTCTGAACACCATTTACTGAAGAGACTACCCTTTCCCAGTTGTATATTCTTGTTTCCCCTGTCATAAATTATTAATTTATTAATTTATGACAGAGGAAAATAAACTACATATGCACTGGTTTATTTTGGGGCTCTCTAGTCTATGTGTCTGTTTTAATACCAATACCACACTGCTTTGATTACTATATCTTTGCAATAGAGTTTGAAATCAAGAGTGTGATGCTTCCGACTTGGTTCTTTTTTTCTCAAGATTGCTTTGGCTTTAGTGGTCTTTTATAGTTCCATATAAACTTTAGGATTCTTTGTTCTACTTCTGTAAAAAATGCCACTGGGATATTGATAGGGATTGCACTGAATCTGTAGATTGCTTTACGTAGTATGGACATTTTAACATATTAATTCTCTCAATCCACGTGCACAGAATATAAAAGGAGACCCATAAAAACAAAGAATTTATTTATGAAAAATTGTGTATTTATTCTTACATGTTTAAATTGCAGTCACCTTCAAAGTATTCTCCATTTAACCTGGCTGGTGTAGCTCAGTGGATTGAGCAAGGGCCTGTGAAGCAAAGGGTTGTGGGTTCGATTCCGAGTCAGGGCACATGCCTGGGTTGCAGGCAACCACACATGAAAGGCAACCACACATTGATGTTTCTTTCCCACTCTTTCTCCTTCCCTTCCCCGCTCTCTAAAAAATAAAGAAAGAAATGTTTTTCTAAAAAGTATTCTCCATTTGATACAATATACCTATTAAGGCATTTTATCTATCGCTCAAAATAGTTTTGAACTCTTCGATTTTGATGCCTCTTAGTGCTTTTGCTGTTTTTTGTTTCACCTCTTCCATATCAACAAAATATTTCCTTTTGAGGACTTTTTTTACTTGTGGAAACAAAAAAGTATTGCTCAGGGTGCGATTGGTGAACAAGAAAGGTGGGGCGTGGGGGTCATGTTATTTCTGATCAGAAACTGCTGAACACTCGGCAGCTGGTGTGGTCGGGTTCACCTGTAAATCACCCATCATGAAATGAGCAAACACTTGGAGAGAACCTTCAAAATTTTCCCTAAAGCTGAAGCAGCCTCTCACAACAACGCCAGCTGGTGCACTGATACAAATGGGTTCCTAGAACACTCACTGTGGGGGAAGCCTGTACAACGAGGGGCCCACCCTCCAGAGGATAATTCCGTTTTTTTTTGGGGGGGGAGTCCGCTCTGTATCTTTCCATTTTTTGAGTCTTCTTCAATTTTATTCATCAACGTCTTATAGTCTTCAGTGTCCAGATTTTTTGCCATCCTGGTTAAATTTATTCCTACATATTTTATTCTTTTTGATGCAATTGTAAATGGGATTGTTTTCTTAATTTCTCTTTCTGATAGTCTATTATTATAAAGATGCAACTTGCAGCAAGTGTGGCTCAATTGGTTGAGAGTCACCCTACAAATCAAAAAGGTCACTGGTTCAATTCCCTGTCAGGGCACATGCCTGAGTTGCAGATTTGGTCCCTGGCCAAGTGCCTATGAAAGACAACCAATCAAATTTTCTCTCACATTGACATTTCTTCCGCACTCCTTCTGTCTCTTCCCCCTCTTTCCCTTCTCTCTAAAATCAATCAATCAATCAATCAATCAATATGCAACTGGTTTTTGTATATTAATTTATATTCTTCAACTTTACTGAATTTGTTTATTAATTCTAATAGTTTTTGGTGGAATCTCTATATAATATTACGTTATCTACAAACAGAGACAGTTTTACTTCTTCCTGTCTGATCTGGATGCTTTGTATCTCTTTTTCTTACCTAACTGCTCTGGCTAGGTCTTCCAGTACTATGTTGAACAAAATTGGCCATAGCGGGCATCCATGTCTTATTCCTGATCTTAGAAGAAAAGCTTTCAGCTTTTCACCATTAACTGTGGGCTTGTCATATATGGCCTTTATTGTATTGAGGTATGTTCCCTCTATACAACTACTGTTCGATTCAAGCAAATATATCCTAGTGAAAGATTAACATTATATAGTATTTTATCTTTATAATTGTCCTGTCATTATCTAAATGCTACTTTCATAATTTTTGTACTTACCCTTCCCCAAGTTTTTCTAATACATCAAAAACTTCTTCGGGCTGCTTAGTCAAACTGTCTTCACTCAGCTTTTTTAGCTTACTGGTGACAAAAAGACAAAAAAAAATTTCCTTAAGACCTTGAATAAAAATTTTAATTTCACTTTAAAGAGGCAATTTTATATGATTCAAAACTCAAATATAAAAAGTACATAGTAAATAATCTCCTTCCTTTTCTTCTCTGTCCAGAAACACCTAATAACCACTTTTATTTAGCTTCTTGTGAAATCTTTATACAACAAATATGAGTGTTTTTATTTCTCCCTCTTCTTAACAGACAGCATTTTTCACACACTCTTTTTTATCCACACTGTTATACACTTTGCTATTTTCACTTAACAATATATAACTTTATGTTGAAGGTCTCTACAACGTAAGTACATAGAAGGCATCCTCGTTTTTCTGACATACTACTTTATTGCAAAGATGTAGCATCTCTTACTCACTAATTCCTTATTTATGAATATCTAGATTCCCTTTTGCTATTATAAACAACACTGTGATGAATAAACTTATACAGAAATTAAGTTACATACATATTAGTATATCCGTAGGATAAATTCCCAGAAGTAAAACTGTGAGATCAAATGAAAACACACAAAGACAGAAGTATACATAAATAAGTATATATAAGTATAATCATCTCATAATATAAACTTAATAACGTATATATGACTAATAATATTACTATTATAAGTATTACATATATAAGTATATAACTATTATTGTAATTATTAAAATTATTGGTTACATTATATTTTATCTACTATAATTGCACATTAGATAAGCATACTTGTATATTGCTAGTAGCAAATTGCCTCCAGGTGATCTGTACCAATTTATTCTCCTACCAGTAATATATGAGAAAGCCTCTTTTCCTACAGTTTAACCAACAGAGTATTTAACCAAATATTTGAATTTCAGTCAGTATGTTAGGTGAAAACTTGTAACTCAGAGTAGATTTAATTTGCATTTCTCCTATTACGAGTGAGGCTGAGCACCTCCTAGTACAATTACATAACTAAACCATCTAGTTGTGTTCGCTGCCATTTCTCCTGGACTTTTGTTCTTTTTTAAAAAATCTGTATACAAGAGAAAATAGTCTTTGTTTAGTTTGGACATATTTTTCACTTGTAGTTTAACTTCACTTATGACGTTTTCGTTTTATGGTTTATTTGAGCATTTGCCATACAGAAATGTCTTCTTATTTTTGCTTTTCTTTTCTTTACTTTTTCCCTTTTATTTAAAAAAAAATATCCACAAGCATGGCATGTGCAGGTATCTAGAAGCAAAGAGATTAGAGAGACTAGGCATGGTTTACCTGAGAGACCAAACATAATACAGTACAAATGGGGCTTCTTCACATACAAATGACCAAAAATAATTCAATATGAATCAAGTAAAAATGATCCGAATGGAGAGGTGAGCCAGGTCAGATTTAAAAAGTCTTCTGAACCATCTTCAGGAGCTCTAGTTTACAAAGATCACTTCCCCTGGAATATGTAACAGTATGAGTTTCAACAACAGTAAAACAGGGAAACTAGTTAGGAGCTGATTCAATATATAGTAGCACAGAACATAATCCTGACAGTAAGGATGGATAGAAGATAAGCTATTCAACATATTAAAAAGGCATAATCAATATGGAAGTGGTTCTGATGAAACAGGGAGTGGTGATGGAGAGGAGTTGAGTACGTCTCTTAAACCTTTAGCTTAAGCAAATTAGTAGATGGTAATGTCATTTACCAAGCTAACAAACACCAGAGAAAAACAGTTTGGAGGGAAATATGATGGGTCTAAGCTAACCCACCCACATGGAGACTTCCCATAAACAAATGTATTTATGAATCCCAAAAGAGATCTGAGTTGAAAATATTATTTTTGGTGTCATCAACACAGAGATGGAGCCTGAAGACATGAGAGGGGACAAAATCATGAAAAAAAGTCAAAGAAGAAATAGGGTCAAGAAGAAAACAGATCCCCGGAAGCCATCAGTATTTAAGAAATGATGTCATGTAGGACAAGAAGGTAGTGCCTGACCATGCCAAAAGCTACTGAAAGTCCAAACAAAGATTTAAAGGTGTCGATTACAGATTGTCTACCTCTGACCACAAGGAAGTAACAGGATCCAGAATTATCTGTTTGCTATAAACAACTAGAAAGCTCAACAAAACATAGAAAACAACTATTTTCAGGGGGACGGCTATCCCCAAGGCTTTGGATGGAGAGGCTTGTGCCAACTGAAGCACAGGGCAAGAGGAAACCAAACAGAGCCCAGCAGTTCTGCTGAGCTGAAGAAACAAAGTCGGGGTTGTGGGGAGGCAAGGAAAATAAGGTTTGCATTACAGAATACCTACAAGAAGAAAGCTATGCAGAGAAGGATGTCCCGGAATCCCCTTTACTATTTAGCTAAATGCCAATCTGTACATGCTTAAAAAATAAAACACTTGCCCTGGCTGGTGTAGCTCAGTGGACTGAGTGTGGGCCTGTGAAGCAAAGGGTCACTGGTTCGATTTCCAGTCAGGGCACATGCCTGGGTTGCAGGCCAGGTCCCCAGTCGGGGACACATGAGAGGCAACCACACATTGATGTTTCTCTCCCACTTTCTCCTTCCCTTCCCCTCTCTCTAAAAATACATAAATAAAATATATTTTTTAAAAAAACCACTCTACAAAAGCCCAATAAAATCAACTTCCTGAAGGAGAACAATGACCAGCTAGCTGTAACAGAACAACTCCCAGAGATTACACAAGGCTGAGGGTCTTTCCTACCAGCATAAGCTGAAAGAACTCTTACAAGGGTCAGTCAGTAGTGATCCCAGAATGGCCTTATTTCAGAAAGCAGACAGCGTTACCAAAACACAAAGGCTACTCTCAATTCTCCCAAAAGGAGCTTAAACACAAGCCTCAAAAATAATGAGCCAATATACAAGGTAACTTAACTGCCTACCAGAAGCCTTAACTTCTTAACTAAAACAACATCCAACATCCAGCAATGTAAAACTTACGATTTCAAGAATTCAATAAAAAATTACTAAACATTTGAAATCAGGAACTATGACTCATAAAGAGGAGAAAAATTAGTCAATTAAAAAACACACAGAAATGGCAGCAATGGAGAAAAACACAGTTGACTCACGAAAATCCTCCAATAAGTCAGACCTCCACACATGCAGATGCCCAGCTTCTTATCACAGATATGGCTGACCCTGAACAACACCGTCTTGAACTGCATGGGTCCAGTTATACACAGAATGGACACAATGTGCAGGCAAGCGCACCCACACAGTTCAAACCCACGTTGTGGGAGGGTCACCTATGTCTTATAAAAGCCAATTATGAATATGTCCCATGTGTTCACAGATGTAAAGAAAATGGCAGGAAGAAAAAAAACATAAATGGAAATTTTAGAGAGGATAGAACAAAGTACCTGAAATAAAATTTTCACTGCATAGGTATTTGAGCAGATTAGACAATGTAGCAAAACATGAATAACTTGAAAAAATGTTTAAAACAAAAACCTGAACCCCACATAAAAATGAAGGACATAGAGACAGATACGGATATAGATTAACAGATAGGCAGCCAGATGGAAATATAAATGACAGATAGATAGAGAGAAGGGGGAAGATAATGGCCATTTTGCAAGTTTTATGAAAACAATAAACCTACACATGCAGGAAACTCAACAAATCTAAAGGTAAATACACACACACAAAGATATATTATAATTAAATTGCTGAATGCCAGTAAGAAGGAGAGAATACTAAGTAGTCACAGGAAAAAAACGCTATTACTTATATCAAAACAAAAACAAGGACAACTGTAGACTTCTTATCAGACACTAAGCAGGCCAAAAGACAATGAGAGACAAACACCTCTAAAGTGCTAAAAGAAAATAATCAAATGAAAATATCCTCAATAAATGAAAGGTAAATACAAAAATTTCTCAAATGAAAGTGTGAGAGAATTCAATAAATGATTAAAAACAGTGTTTTAGGCTAAAGAAAATTGATGCCAAAAGGAAACATAAATCTACACCAAAAATATAAAGAGCAACAGCTAGTAAAATATAGGTAAATACAGGAAAGAAAAAAAAAACCTTTCTCCCACTCAACAACAACAGAATACACACTCTTCACAAATGCATATGAAATGTTCTCCAAAAGATACTGTACGTTAGGCCACAAAAAGGAGTCTTATATTTTCAGAATATTGAAATCATACAAAATATCTTCTCTGATCAGAAAGAAGAAACTCCAAAAACATGTGTTAATTAAACAACATGTTCTTAAACAACAAGCAGATCAAAAAAGAAGTCACGCGGCAATTAAGAAAATATCCAGACATGACTGAAAATGAAAACAGAATATATCAAAACTTACGGGATGTAGGAAAAGCAGTACTAAAAGGGAGGTTTATAGCAGTAAACCCTTACACTTAAAAAATAGAAAGATCTCAAAGCAATAACCTAACTACACTTCAAAAGACTAGGAAAACAAACTAAAACCAAAGTTAGTAGAGGAAGGAAATAATACAGATTAGAAGGGAAATACATGTAGACACTAGAAAAACAGAAAAAAAATCAGCAAAACTGCTATGGGCTGAATATCTGTGTCCTCCTGAAACTTTTATGTTGAAATCAAACCCCCAAAGATGATGGTGTTGGGTGCTTAAGTCAGGAAGGTGGAGCCCTCGGGAATGGGAGGAGTGGGGTATCTCTCCAAAGAGATCCCTGAGGACACAGCAAGAAGATGTCAGCTATGAACCAGGAAGAGAACTTTCATCTGAATGTGACCCTCCTGGCACCTTGATCACAGACTTCTACGCTTCCAAAACTACGAGAAATAAATTTCTGTCGTTTACACCCAGTCTGTGGCATTTTGTTATACCAGCCCAAACAGACTGAGACAGAAAACAAAGAGTTGGACTTTTGAAAAGACCAACCAACTCAACAAACCCTTAGCTAAACTAAGGGAAAAAAATACTCAAATAACTAAAATTAGGGTTGAAAGAGAGGATATTAAAACTGATGTCACAGAAATAAAAATGTTTATAAGAGAGTACTATAAACAATTATACATAAACAAATCAGATAACCTGGAAGAAATGTATAAATTCTTAGAAGCACACAGCCTACCGAGACTGAATCATGAAGACACAAAAAAATTTGAACAGATCTGTAACTAAGATGAAGGTTTAAGGAATAATCAAAAACCTCTCAACAAAGAAAAGCCTAGTATTAAATGACTTTCCTGTAGAATTCTATCAAATATTTAAAGAAAGAACTACCACCAATGCTCCTCAAACTCTCCCAAAGAATCAAAGAGGAGGAAACATTTCTAAACTCATTCTATGAGGCCAGTATTACTCTGATATCAAAACTACATAAAAACTATAAACCTATGTCTCTAATAAGTGTTGATGCAAAAAATCCTCAACATAATACTAGCAAAACAAATTCAACAGTACATTAAAAGGATTATACACGATGACCAAGTGGAATTTATACCTTAAACATTAAAACTGTCTCAATACATGAAAATCAATCATTAACAAAATAAAGGACAAAACCATAGTCATCCCAACTGATGCAAAAAAAAAATCATTTCAGAAAATTCAGTACCTTTCCATGATAAAAACAATTAACAAACCAGAAGAAATAGAAGGCAATTACCTCAATATAATGAAAAGCTCATAACATACTTAATGGTAAAAGATTGAAAGCTTTTCCTCTAAGGTCAGAAACAAGGTAAGGTTGTCCACTACTATTCAACATAGTACATACTCCTAGTCAGAGCAATAAGACATAGTACATGCTCCAACTAATAATACATACTCCAAGTCAAAGCAATAAGACAAGAAACTGAAATAAAACACAAAGAATTGAAAAAAAACATAAAACTACCTCTGTTTACAGATGACATGATTTCATCTGTAGAAAACTCTAAAGATTCCAGAAAAAAAACGGTTACAATTAATAAATTTCAGCAAAGTTGCAAAATACAAAATCTAGTTGCACTTCTATACTTCAATAATGACCAATACTAAAATAAAATTAAGAAAACAATCCCATTTATTATGGTATTAAAAAAAGGACAAAGTACTTAGAAATAAATTTAACACAGGAGATAAAAGACATACATTAAAACTACAAAACACTGCTTAAAAAGAAACAAAAGAAGATACAATAAATGGAAAGACATCCTATGCTCATGGATTGGTTAGAAGACTTAGTATCACTTAAATGCCTATACTACCCAAAACAACATACAGATCCAATGCAATCTCTATCAACATCCCAATGCCTTTTTTTTTTTGCAGAAATAGAAAAAAATATCCTCAAAATCATATGGAATCTCAAGGGACCCCAAAGAGCCAAAACAATCTTGGGATAAAAGGAACAAAATTAGAGGTCTCACAATTCCTGACTTCAAAACACACTACAAATCAACAGCAACTGAGACACTGTGGTGCTAGTATAAAGATAGATACATAAACCAATGGAACAGAAGAGCCCAGAAATACACCCTTGCATTTATGACCAAATGATATTCAACACTGGTGCCAAGACTACCCAATGGGAAAAAAGACAGTAAAGGGTGCTGGCAAAATTGGATATTTACATGAAGAATGAACCTAGACCCTTATTTACACCAAACACAAAAATTAACTCAAAATGGATTAAAGACATAAACATAAGACCTAGAGCTATAAAACTCCTAGAAGGAAAAGCTTAAAGGACTTTGGATTTGGAGATTTTTTGGAAATGACACCAAAAGCACAGGCAACAAAAGCAAAAACATACAAATGGAACTATATTAAACTTCTGCCCTGGCTGGTGTGGCTCAGTGGATTGAGTGCCGACCTGCAACCAAAAAGCCACTGGTTCGATTCCTAGGGCATGTGCCTAGGTTGTGAGCCAGGTCCTCAGCTGGGGGCATGCAAGAGGCAACCAACTGATGTATCTCTCACACATTGATGTTTCTTTCTCTCTCTCTCTCCCTCCCTTCTTTCCCTCTGTCTAAAAATAAATAAATAAAATCTTTTTAAAAAGCTTCTGAATATTAAAGGAAACAATCAACAGAGTGAAAAGGCAATCTACAGAATGATAGAAAAAAACTGGAAACCATACAGGGTGATGCAAAAGTAGGTTTACAGTTGCTTGTATGGAAAATAATAATTAATAAATAATAATATAAGAGTAAACTCTGGGTTTTGCATACTCACAACTATAAACCTACTTTTGCTTCACTCTTTATACCTGATAAAGAGATAATAACCAGAATAAGGAACTTCTACAACTCAATATCAAGAAATTCAATTTAAAAATGAGCAAAAGACTTCAACAGACAATTCTCACAAGAAGAAATACAAATAAGCCACAAGCACATGAAAAGATGCTCAACATCAGTAGTAATTAGGGAAATGCAAATCAAAACTACGATGAGATAACTCAAACCCCTTAGAATGTCCACTGTCAAAAAACAAAACAAAACAAAAAATAACAAGCACTGATGACAATGTAGAGAAATTGGATCTTTTGTGCACTGTTGTTAAAAACAGTATACCATTACAGGAAATATGAGGTTCTTCAAAAATTAAAAATACAGCCTTGGATAGGTAGCTCAGTTGGTTAGATCACTGTCTCCATATCCCAAGGTTGTGGGTTCAAACCTCAATCAGAGCACATACAAGAATCAACCAATGAATGCATAAATAAGTGGAGCAACAAATCGATGTTTCTTTCTTTCCTCTCTCTCTCTCAAATAAAAAAAAAATTAAACATTTTTTTAAATTAAAAATAGGATTACCACATGATCCAGCACTCTCAATTCTGGGCACAGAAACTACAGAAGTCAAAGCACCATCTCAAAGAGATATCTGTACACCCATAGCCATCAAAGCATTATTCAAAAGAGCCACAAGGCAGAAGCAACCCAAATGTCATATCAGTGATATCCAAAATATGGTATATACATACAATGTTATGCAACCTTGAAAAAGGGGGTCCTGTTGTATTCCTTTTCAAGACTGACCGATATACCACTATGTATATGCATATACCACATTTTGCTTATCCATTCATCCATCAGTGAACACCTGGGTTGCTTCTACCAGGTAGCTATTGTGAATAATGCTGGTGATAAAATGTGGTGTACAAATATCTGGGTTCCTGACTTCAGTTATGTTTGTTATAGTCCTAGAAATGGAATTGCTGGGTCATGTGGTAAGTGTATGCTCGATTTTTTGAAGGAACTGCCCGCACTGTTTTCCGCCATGACTGCACTAGTTTACATTCCCACCAGCAACGTACAAGGGATCCAACTGCTAGATATCCTAGAAGACACCTATTATTCTCACAGGTTTTTTGTTTGTTTGCTTTTATGACAGCTATCCCAAAGAGTAGGTATGGTATCCCACTGTGGTACTGATTTGCATTTCCCTAATGATCAGTGATGCTGAACATCTTTTCATGTGCTTATTGTCCATTTGTGTATCTTCTTTGGAGAGATGTCTATTCAAGTCCTTTGCTCATTTTTTAGTTGGGCTGGTTGTTTTGGCCAAAGACTTTCAAGAGAGACACAAAGGAAGACTTTCTACACTGCTAGATCTAGCTCCCTGGTCGAGAATAACTAGCATATGCCCTCTAGATGTCTTAGAAAACTAATCATGGAGAAGAGGACCTGGCCAGAGTGCAAATCCAGCAAAGGAGAAAAAACTGTCTTTGACAACAGAGATTCCTTCTTCATAAAGAACCTTCTACCTCATTTCAGTTCTGTAATTTCCAGGGTCTTTTTTCTTTTCTGGCAAATTGCCCTATATTTTAGGGGTCACTTTAGTAGTAGCTTTATTACTACTAATAGTAGCTATTTAATGGCATAACTGCTATAAAAGCCATGCTGTTATTATTGCTATGTGCTAATCAAGCACAATGCTTCACCTTATATGTAATATCTTGTTAAAATTAAGTTCCAGTCTTCCACCCTAACAGTTTCACCTTAAATACTGTGAGAGAGGTCATACATCTTTAAAACACATGAAAGGTTCTCATCTTTTAGTCCTTCAACATTCCATTATTAAACAATGAAAAAAGTCTCAGTTAGCCTTCAGTAATGAACATTTTCTAAAATATACAATGATGAAACTTATCTTGAATCCACAAAATCAAACATCTCTTCTATTTCAACAACAGGAAGTATATCTTATTCCAAACTAATAAAATTCAAAGACCATTTTTTCTGCACCCTTTTTGTCTTTTAAAGGACAGGGATTTTGTAAATATTTAATACATGTTTAGCTCTAAAGCAATCAAAGTGATTTTTTAAACTCTACTACAACATACTCAAGTGAGAGTTGTCCTTTCATCCCCTTGGAAAGTCACATGCTTCTCCAAATGATATTGACAATACCAAACACATCTTTGAAATACTTTGGAAACCATCTTCAGAGACGAGTGCTTTACAGTGACTACTTCATTTAATCTTCAAAAAAACCCAAAGAGAGGGTACTAATATCACCTGCACTTCACGAATGAGCATACTGAGTCTTAGGAAAGTTAAGTAGCTTGCCCACCGCTGCAGAACTGAGGTTAGAATCAAGGTCTAACTGACTCTAAAGTCTGGTTCTTCACTGTTTCACTAATAAGTCTCACTATTTTAATAATAAAATAGATACAATTTGATGATCTCATAGTTTATTTACTTTATGAAACTGTATCAAAATTTAGGTGGTATAATTAATTACTAGCACTAGAATGAGCTAAAATCCACCTAAAATATTCTATAATGGATAGAAGATTTTGTTAAAGGAAATGGAAGTCTTGTGTTTACTCTTTCATACAATTTCCTCTCAGGTTGGGCTCTTTGCCCAAAAGTACTCTATAATTTCCTGGCAAAGAGCTTTAACGGACAAGAAGCTGAGATTTTTTTCTCCTTCCTTCACCCTTGTAGTCTTTAATTTTTATTTTCTAAAAATTTGTTCACTTACCCTCAACTGCAAACTGATATAATTCCTTTTGATTTCTTATAAAACAAACCTATCCAAAGTTAAATGCCGCAATGCATTTCCTTGCCTTAAAGACATGTTACTGTATTCACTTTTTTAATAGCTAATTTTTCAAAAAACATAATGTAAAAACAGCACATTTGAAAATGCTCCTACATATTCATGTTCTAAAATAAAATTTTTTTAAAGTTTGTAAGAAATATGAAGGCTTATAAGTCTCATAACTTTTAATCTAGTTAATATAGATTCAACCACCATGCCTATATATGAGAACTAAGAAAGGGAAAAGAATCTTTAACTGATTAAAAATGAAAGAGGATACGTCCATATGAAAACTGCCAAAGCCTACTCATGCACCTGCCACGTAGAAAAATCTACTGACTTGTGCCAAACATATTATGTATAAAGATCCAGTTAAAAACTGGATGTCCTTACTTATTTCTCTACACTTCAAATTTTGAAGATAATACGAAGATTTTAACTCTATACACTCACAACTCCTCATTCTCATCCACAGACTACTAAAATTGCAATAATCCCAAACATGAATACATTCAGAAGTTAATAAAAGTGTAATTTCAAGGACAGTCTAAACTCTGCCAATATCAACATCTGTATCATTCAGTGACGTCCGTACTCTTGACTTCTGCAAGGCTTTCATGAACAGAGATGGGGGTGGGTTTGGAGACAGTGGCTGCTTTCAGCTGTTTGCACAGATGGACGTATTTTGCCTGATTTCTCAGTGCAGTTTGACTACACAGCAACAGCACATGTGAAGCCATTGCTCGGTACTTCTCTGTGGTTCTTTGTAAAGCTGAGAAACAGTCCATGATTTCAGTGCCTTGTGAAAATAAGTCTTACTTTTTTAATTGGGATTGTTTGTACCTGTTTGGTTTTGGTTTTGTAAAAATGAAAATAAAATGTTAAAATCCCAGCAGTATCTAATACAAAAAAACCTATCAGTACAAGAAAAATAACCTAACTACTTCACCACAGAAATTCTTTTAACACTGCTATAGAAATAACTCCAACAGAAGTAATGTCACTGCATCTGTACAGGTATAAACACGCTCCAAAACTCGAACTTGCTTTGCTGATACCACAGCTCCTCAAAATCTAAGTAATGCTTCAAAATGACACATTTTTTAACTTTTTTTAACTTTCATATAATTTTTAAGGTAAAATCCTACTATTATTTTCATGTTAAATTCTTGAAATTTAGAAAAATTTGGATTAATTGTATTCTCTCTCACTGCACAATGTTCTTCCTAGTTGAAAGATGATTTCACAATGTACTACAAGCCCAGAGGAGAAAAAGGCCCCTGGTCAGCAAAAACTGCCACAAAGAGCAGTTTGGGAAAGGGGAGACTACTGTCAGGCCAGATAATTATTTCCAAGACAAGTAGCAGCTTAGAGAAGGATGGAACAATGACAAATGACAGATAAGAATAAAGCGCAAGAATAGATTTAGGTGAAAGAAACATCTACACGTAGCAACAAAGCTTCAAACACATCAAAAGAGCGCATGACAGTTCCTATGAACTAAAACTATGAACAGTTCTCTGAACTGCTTCTGTGCTTTTACGAACTAAAATTGTTAAAAAATAATATTCAATCAAGAGAGCAAATGATCAGTCTCAGAACAGTGGGTCAAATGTCTTCATTCTGGAATGATTTCCAGCAAAAGCAGTTGTTTTAAAAGTGTTTTAAAATATTTTAAAAGTATACTACTTCAAGTGGTTTACTCCATTTATTTAGAAAACCCACTATGTGGTATACCATACCTCCCAATGATGCTAATTTTTAAGTTTTCACCATACCCCTAATTTGGCAGGCTTTTTCACATCATGAGTTTTTATGAATATTAATTAAAACTGACTAATCAACTATTCTGATCGAGGTATTTAAATTCTCTTCTACTAGAAAAACAGAGAAAAAAATTGGAAAGTATATAATGAGAAGCAAGAGCACAGATGGAAACCTCAATCAACCAGGAAAAGAAAAATCACCAAAATATTTTCTTCTCAAGAGTTGAAGAATTTCCACTGGAATTTTTTTGAATTCTACTCCTTAATTTGACACTTGTTTCTTATAATTCTTAGGAATGACAAAAACCACAAATTTTATTCAGAACAATCACGTCTCTCAAACGACTTTTTATGACCAACATTCACTTATCATTAGAAGCGTCTGCACAGATGACCACCGGAAAATAGTTTCTGTTGCTATTTCATTGCAAAATGACAAAGTAAACTTAGCGGTGCAAACTAACGTTCTTTAATATAGTAAATAATTACATGAAAACTAATTTGAGAAAGAAAAGTTACGTGACACACTGACAAATTACCAACTATGTCACAAGACAGCTGTCTTATTTTATTTACTTATTTAAAGCATTATAAAACTTAACAAGAGGGGCTAATATCAAAACTAAAAAGGCTTAACATATGGCATTTAATATAGATGTGCTTCATTTTGCAACTCATCATATTGTAGTCAGGGTTAAATTTATGAAGCAGCCTCAAGCTGCCCTTGAATTGTTTGTCTACAGATTTTTTTACAATTTTTATTTATTTATTTGTACAGAGAGTGGGGAGGCAGGGAGAAAAAGGAGAGAAACATCAATGTACAAGAGAAATAACAACCCGCTGCCTCTCCCAACCCCCAGCCAGGGACCTGGCCCGAGACCCAAACATGTGGCCTGACTGGGAATCCTTTTGGTTTGCAGAACGATGCCCAACCCACTGAGCCACACCAGTCTGAGGTGCAGATGTATTTTTATGTATGCAAGATAAGGCAGGCTAAGAGTTCTACCTTTAAAAAAAAAAAGGCCTAAATAAAAATTTTTTTAAAGGCCTGAAATCTGATCTTATCACTAGTGGTATCATTTGTTTTGGATTTTTTTATTTTCTGTATCTTTTTCATTTAAGAAAAGAAGAAACTAGGTCACCTGAAACATTTAGCAGTGAGAATGCATTGAGGCTGGATATGAGGGTAACAGTAAAGGTAACCAGAGTAAGATAGGAAGAACATGAAGATAACAGCCATGCTAAATTGTCTCTATTACAGAATGTCTATACATGCCCAATTTCTGACTCAAACGTAGAATCATAAATTCATGTGAAGATATTATCCAGGGAAAGAAACTCAAAACTGCCAGTGCCACCCCATTTTTTGATAAAATATTCTATAGTCTGAAAAAAGGAGTCAGTTCTCCTATCTATGAATAAAATGCCATTTAAAAATAACACCAGCAGGTGGGGGTGGGTGGAGGTGGAAGAGGGTATGGAGGGATAAATGATGATGGAAAAAACAAAATAAAATAAAATGATTCAAAAAAATAAAAATAGAATAACACCACATTAGTGCCCAGGTTAGGGTCTTGAAATACCCTCTCTCACTAAAAGGATTAGGGGTTCTTAGAGAGCCAGTTGATTCCAGACCTGGGACAGGAAGTGGACGGATGAGCCGTGCCTATCCTACCAGGGTGGGCAGCAAGGAGTCTGCCACCAGAGTCATGTTGTCTCAAGAGACTCTCACTGACCCAAGATCAAGAGTTTCAGCAACAGTATCTGCAATGGATTAAAATCCATAGAATGTGTTTAAATCCAACAGCTCATAATGGCATTATAAAAAAGAATTGGTCCCCTTTGGAGGAAAACAGGGAACTTATTCATTGTCTTGAAAAAACTAATTAATTATCTTGAAAATGGATAAATAAAGCGAAAGAATCAAGCATTTATCCAGTCTTTACCTTTATAAACTATACTACTAGGTAATCAAAGAAGATGAAGGAAGTCACTCTTTATAAAAACAGCCCGACTAATAAAAACAAAATGATGTATTTAGAATTCACCATTTTGCAACACCCAATGAACTGGCAAAAATAAGCACTAACCATTAAGAGCTACTAACATCACTAAAAAGAGAGACAACTAGACACTAAGTGACTGGTACAGTCTTGCCAAACACCACCTATAACAATGTGTAAAAGATCAAACGAGTCTGATCCATTTTCTGGATCCACTGCCCATTTGCATGAAATATGGAGGACAAAGAATCATGCTGAACTTCGTCTTGAGTAAGCTGTAAGAAAATCCAGACTGTGGGAAACAATTCAAACAGCCTGGGTTCTTCAAGAAAAGGGATAGAGGACTAACCTAAAGATTACATGTGACAACTCATATAAAGCCTATTTTTTAATCAGCAAGACTAA
The DNA here is from genome assembly GCF_021234435.1 of Artibeus jamaicensis. Classification (NCBI taxonomy): domain Eukaryota; kingdom Metazoa; phylum Chordata; class Mammalia; order Chiroptera; family Phyllostomidae; genus Artibeus; species Artibeus jamaicensis. The sequence continues at coordinate 28,531,187 of NW_026522059.1, read as the reverse complement.
CCTAGAGTGCCCAGTAATGCACATTTAGGTTACTACTATAGAGTCAGGATAATGGTAACTTACAGGAAAAGACGACTGTGATTGGGACGGGGAACTCGGAGGGCCTTCTAGAGACTACAGAGAGGCTTATGAAGTTCTATTTCTTAACCTGACTGATGATTACAAAGGTGTTATAGTATTTCATCAAGCTATAGTCTTGTTTTTCACTGATGTTTTATTTTGCAATAAAAATATTTTCTTTTAACAGCAGCTACCAGGACACCTGAACATTTCAACACCTAAAAAAGGCTTAGTATGTTTCCCATTCTCCAGTGTAATGCAGTGAAAACAAGAAGTTAAAAAAAGTCAGTGTTCATCATTTCCCCCCTACCTACTTCTTCTTCTAAGAGAATCACCTAATATCACGTTTTGGACCAAACAGATTCACTTGCCTGTGCATTTGGAATTCTAAGAATGAGTATAGATGCCCAAACATGTTTCTCTCCCAGTCTTCCCCAATCCGCTAAGATACCTAAACCCAAAACTGAGGAGCCAGAAATTGATCCTTTCTTTCTATCTCATTCCCCACATCGAGTCTATCAGTAAGTCCTCCATTTCTAACTCCAAAACATAACTTAAATCTGTCCACTTCTGTCCATTTCCATTTCCACCGACTCCATCATCTCTAACCATGAACCATTACAAGAGCCTCCTACCTATTTCTTTTATCCTTAACCCTTTATATTTATTTCCCCAAAGCAACCAGAACAATCTTTTTAAAAGATAAACTGCTTAAAATTCTGCTTAAAACTCTTTAATTAACAGTGCACTGCACTCTGACTTGAACCTAAACTCCCTTCCATGACCTGCCTCACTGAGTCCCTGCCCAACTCTCTGACCTCATCTCCAACCACGTTCTCCCTCTCCACAATCCAGCCACAGTGGCCTCGTTTCCATCCTTCCCACACACGAAACTTTCACCCATCTCCCCATGTTCTTACAGCTTTTACCTCCACCTGGAATACTCTTTTGTGGCTACCCATACAGATAACTTCTCAACCTCATGTCATAGCTGAAATATTATCTTTTCAGAGAAGCTCCTGCCAACTATCCTATTAAGCAGATTTCACCGGTTTTTTCTATCAATACAGCCTACCTCTATCCTTCACAGCTCAAGCCCCGACTAGAGTGTAGGTTCTTCTTTTTCTTGAAGTAATAAATATTTATTTTTTATTTTTATTTTTTATTACTTTTATTTTTTTCATTTTATTTTATTTTACTTGTTGTTCAACTACAGTTTTCTGTCTTTTACTCCCATCCCAGCCCAACCCCCCCAGCCCTCCCCACCTCCCTCCCATTTCTACCCCGCCCCCTAGTTTTTGTCCATGTGTCCTTTATACTTGTTCCTGTAAACCCTTCCCCCTTTCCCCTGAAATTCCCTCCCCTCTCCCTTCTGGTCACTGTCAGCCTGTTCTCTAATTCAGTGTCTTTGGTTATATTTTGCTTGCTTGTTTGTTTTGTTGTTTAGGCTCCTGTTAAAGGTGAGATCATACGGTATTTGTCTTTCACCTCCTGGCTTATTTCGTTCTTATGAGTGCAAAGATCCCATCTGCTTCATTCAACAGTGTCCCCAGCACTGGCACCTGAAAGGCAGTTAATTATTAATTACTGAATATATGAATAAATAACCAAAATGAAGGAACTCAAGGCTGACGATCAATTTCTGCCATGAGCAGTAATCGGTGAGTAAAGAAAGTTCTCAGAAAAGAACAGGAGACTGGGAGGGGCGACCCAGCACAGACAAGAGAGCTCATGTGGTTCCAGGGAGAGTCAGGGAAATTAGCTGCCTGCTATCTTTCATTTACACTTTCCTCAAATATATAAAAAGTTCCCCAAAACTACAAAAATAATTTTAACTTGTTTTCCTTCTCAATTATAGGACTCTAGGCCCCATGAGTTCAGAAAACCAAATTTCCTACAAATGAAAAAATGATCTGGACAGAGAATAAATAATATTCTATATTCCGAACACAGAAACTACCTCATCCTTGGAATCCCATATGCTCAACAAGTTCCCCAATTTTATACATGTGTTTCTATGTGTGTGTATCAAGATACTAATGTTTATATCAAGATTGATTCAATTTTACTTCTTTACAAAAGATAGCTGATATCATATTATCAGCTTTCTCAGCTTTCTGCAATTCTCACTTTGCTACAGTCATTTTTCAAGACACATCCTTTGATGTACTTTTAAGAAGTTCAAGGTAATCTGCAGCTAGTAAGTAAACAATGAACTTCTTTTTAATATTCACAAATGTCTGTTTATATATTTGTTGCTTTATTTATTTATTTATTTATTCAACGTGAGACTCTATGTAGAAAAAAGTCATAATAAGAAATCTCAAGTCCAGGCTGGTTTGGCCTGTGAACCAAAAGGTCATCAGTTCAATTCCCAGTCAGGGCACATGCCCGGGTTGCAGGCCAGGGCCCTAGCTGGGGGCCTGCAAGAGGCAACCAATCTCTCACACATCGATGTTTCTCTCCCTCTCTTTCTCCTTCCCTTCCATTCTCTGTAAAAATAAAGAAATAAAATCTTTTATAAAAAGAAATCTCAAATACAGAATCTTTGTTCTAAGAGATAAAAGCTTTTTAGGATTTGAATAGTCCTAATGTATGAGACAATTCAAATAAAACCACAACAAAAAAGAATCTTGAGACAAATAAAAAAGAAAGTTTCTATCCCATAGTATAAATGTCTTCTCTAGAAGAAAAACCTAAAGACCTCTGGCAATTACCGAGGGTGGAGCTGGTAAGGAGTCAAAAATTGAGGTCATCATAATTACGGTCGGATGTTTCCAGGGTGGGGATCATTCCACACCAGGAGGCAAACGTGCTTTTGCCTCCTAACAAGCTTTTCCTTTGTAAACTCTGTCATACATTGTAGATAATCATTTTACATTTTTCCATACTTTCGTTGGGACATATATACAGTGTTTGAAATACAGCAGCTGTTTATAGGATAGTTTTCTCAGTCCCCTTCACCTCTTCCCCTTCTAGACTCTTAAAGAATATCTCTAGTGTATGTACAGGTTGTTACAGTAACACCACTCTGGATCCCTTTGACAATGCCATCCTCAAGCTTTTCATTTTAAGCAGCAGATGAGCTGGAAATGAATTGGTTTCCTGACTGTTTCTGCTACACACAACAGTGTTTTTTCAAATCGCGATCACAACCCATTGATAAATCACGGAAATAATTTGGTGGATCATGACCAGCAGTTTTTCAATGAAATAGAACAAAACACAGGAAAATACCAGAAACCAACCCACACAGTACATTTCAAGAAACTTCTATTTTAGCTTTATTGATATATTTATCTGCACTGGGTCTCACCATCAACATTTTTTTTCAATTTTTGAAAGTCACTAATATACAATAGCCTGAAGAGACAGTACCTCTAGTTCAACAGATATTTTTGAAACAAGAACATTTAAATTCTCAGCACTTCTCCCCCTTACAATCCAAACAGGAGTGCTCCATTCAAACCCTGTATTATTAAAGCTATACTGATACACATTTCTGGAATGAGTGTTTAGGTTACATCAGAAAAACAAATTTCAACCTAGCTGTGTCTAATAAATGTTTATCTGTTCTTTATGTTTCTAACAAATTCTTCAGTACTGATATATGCCAAATCTTAGCCCCTTAAGAATGGTGAATAGACTGATCATTGCCTAGAGTTGCCTGAAAACTGAATTTACCTCCTGTTTTAACGTGTCACTGAAGTTGCTCACCAGGAACCACTCCAGATTTTACTGTCTAACAAGGGCCGACTGACTTTTCCCATCTACAGGGCCTAAATCAACTCCAGTGGAGCTGGTGAAACCCCAAATTAACCAAGAAAAGCCAAAGGGAGCACATGGTTTAAGGACCAAGTCGTTAATGCAGAGAGGTGCTCCTTCCTGCTGGTTCAGTTCTTTTCCCTTGGACTACTCAGAACACCTCCTGAACTTGCCTGCCTCTAAAGTGGGGAGCTACCCCAGGCCCTCCTCCTGAGCCTGATCCCTTTGTCTTTAAGAGTTCTTAGAGTTCATTTCTCAAAGACAACTCCCCACTCTGAGAATCTGATAATAAACAGACAAGAATTTCACTAACATTCCAAAGACACATGAGTTAGGAATACAGACATTAAAATGAAATCCACCCCCCTTCTCTAAGATTAGGGCCACTGCTGCTCCAGGCTGATGGTGGCCATACGTGCTGAGGAAAATAAGAACACTTTCTACTTCACCTTTCTATGTCTTCATCCCTTTACCTCTGCCTTTTTCATCCCACAACAGTCTATCTTCTGAGAACAGTGGGGTGAGAACTCACTCATTCTGAGCAACACTTTCTCTTCCGAAATGACTGTTTTCCTACCTTCACTCTTCATTTCTGTGAACGCACTTTGTAACCCTAACAGTTTGACTTCCATCTGCATCTTTACTTCCTCCCAACTAACTACCTTTCCACACTTATTAAAAAAATTAAGTTTGCCACAATATCCAACTATAGCTTAAGTCAAAGAACTCTCCTCATCTGTCTGGAGAGAAGCTTTGGTGACTTACTCTCTTATTGTCATCCTCCCAGTGTTCTCCACTGTTCCACACAACTCTTCCTCCAAATATACTTTAACCAATGAATTTTAAATAACTATTCATCGTGAATTCTGAGGAGCAAGGTCTGTGTGGGAAAAGTACATCCCTCCAGCAATGATAATCTGTCCCCTCTTTGACAAGTATTGTATGTAGCCACCTACCCTCCAGCAACCAGTTCTCACTGCTGCCCAGCTGTCTATCATAGAGACCCACTTCCTTTTCTATGAATGTTCTACTCGCTGAAAAGCCCACGTTTTAGCTATTTCCCTTTCCACCTATCAAAACTTACCAATTCTGTGGTCATTTTTACTTCAACTAGAGATTCCCCTATAAAGGGCTGTGATAAACTCGACCTAGAAAATGCTAATAATTAATAGCCATTTCATGGATTTACTTTCCCAGAGGGACTTCATTTTAATAAGGACTTCTAAAGACCTCTGTTAAGAAAATCAAGAAATCAAAAAGCCACGTTAGCACAAAGTACTAGGCTTGAGTGGCATATGTTGTCTGTGTTTAACACGAGCCTTGTTGGGAAGACCAAATTGGTAACAGGAGGGTAAAAGGGGTCTCACATTACAGATCACACAGCCACGAATCTCCAGTCTGGAAGCACAATGGAATCTCCAGCTCCCAGCGGAGAAAAGTGACACCCAAAGAAGCAACTTTCAAAGTCAGGACAAAGCTGAGCCTAACACCCAGGTCTTACGCTGTGTCAGATATACAGGAATAACATGCTACAAGTATAAAGATACATGTAAGAATAACAAATACCTACTTGGGATAATGGTACCTTTTGGCAGATGATGAGGGAATGCACTTGGGAACAGATATAATTAAAGGGTTTCAACTGCATTGGTAATATTTTATTCCTGATTCTGGGGAGTGATGCATAAGCATTTATTAAATTACTGGGTTGGCCAAAAAGTTGATTAGGTTTTTTTCTGTAAAATGGCTCTGGTAGTACTTAGTTGTCTTTAACTTCATTCAAAACAATTTTATTAGACTGTCTGTGGCAGCTGTCATATCAGCATGCCTTTCTGAAAAAACTTACCAAATTGGTGAATTTGGGGGCAGCCATTTTAATACTGAAGATGGAAGAAAATATATGCAACATTTTGGGCATATTTTGCTTTATTATTTTAAGAAAGGTAAAAATGCAACTGCAATGCAAAAAAAAAGATTCGTGGGTTGCATGACACTCCACAATTGGGCAGACATGAGTTCAGCACAATCAATGTTATATCATACAGGAAATAACCAACATACTCCAAAAGTCCTAATCAATAAAGGTATTGGTAAAAATGAAAAATGTGTCTTTTACTTTACAGGCAAAAACCATATGGATTTTTTGGCCAACCCAATAGTTGCCATTCTCTTTGGGATAGCTAAAATTTTATTTAAAAAAAAAATATAACCATGGCATACATACTCAAATAAATATCATATTAAGAATTTAGAGAAATATCGTAAGTTAGAAAGTACTCAAGAGTAAAACATATATTACTAATAAAAAATAAAACAAATTTTTCTAAAGGAAAAGTATGACCAAAGGCAAAGTTGGGGGTACCCACAGCCTACAACCTAAATAAAGAACAACAGGGAAACTTCAGGACAGATTCTTCTCAGACAATAGTAATAGAAGGCTGGGATTAAGGCTGAGATTAAGTGCTGGGAGCCCTGGGAACTAAACTGACTAGTGTGCCCCAACCCATCCCCCCACCAAAAACAAAGGAGTAAGCATGACTATAGTGCTGTTTTAGCAAAATAAATCAGAAGCCATGTGCAGGAAGAACTAAAGCAAACATGACCCATAATGAGATTCTGCAGGGCAGCAAAAGGGGAACAGAATGAGGTAAGGTGCTAGGAACCAGGTTCTGCTACCTTGCCTCACTTCCAACAGAATCCTTCTGTGTGAAGGTTTTAGAAAACCACTGAACGACAGTGCCCAGTTGAAAGGCACCACTATGTGAGGGTCATAAAACCCTGCGATAGGGTATTAGTATTGGGAATCAAAAGAGGGGAAATGAATCTACAGACTTTTTGATGGAAAATTTGATAGACTCTAATGACAAACTAGATAATAAAAGAGTGGATCTACAATACATGAAGAAATTAAAAATGCTAACACATCAGCAGCTGCGGGTCATGCAGCTTTGAGCACCAGCAACATAAATGTGACCATGTATGTAAAAATGTCTGAGCCCTAAGGAAGTGCTACTCAAGGGAGAAAAGCAAAGTGGCAGTTTTATAGGAATTAAGAAGAAGAAGAAGAAGAAGAAAAAGCAAGCAAAAGAGACCAGGCCACCACATCACAAATGCTAAGAAAGCAAGCAAGACTTTCAAAAAGAGGCATCACTGTACACAGTGTAAGAGGGTACACAACCTTTGTAGCAGATCAGACCCAGGGTTCAGGCACCTCCTCCACTTCACCAAGTTATTTAACCTCTCTGAGCTTCAATTAATAAGGAAAAACTAGACTAACGTTGTTGAATACATTATAGAGCACTTAAGCTAAGTGCTTCATCTATAACCTCACAGCACATTTTACAGATGTAGACATGATATTTACAACTAGCATAGTAAATTGCAGAACCAAGATTCCAATTCCTTAGGACAATTAATGAAGGAATGCACCAGTATATATACCAGCAAACAGTATGACCTCAAAAGTGTAGCTGTATTTCATTATTAGAAGGTAATAATTAACAGAGACAATACAAAAACTCACCATCAGTTATCCCCTCCCATAGCCTTCAATGGGACAAACTCCTAGTGGCCACACTATTAATGCCTGTAATCTAACCTCTCAGTAGGGTTGCTATAAGGATTAAATGGTGTTATGAAAATAAAAATGCTGTGGAAAAAAACCGTAAGAGATATTCAGATATATGGGATTGTCACATATCTTTTGCTCCTTAGAAATGCCTTCTGGATTAACATTGTCTCTCTGAAGAGACCTAAAAATAAGCCTGTTAAACAGGCAACCACTGTTTTAAAAAGTGTAAGTCACCATGAAATGGTGATATATGCCACCCACACCTAGCTCTGACCCCTCCAGGTTCTCTAATGTCCCTGCAAGGGCAGGGGCTCTCTTACACCTATAAGGAAACTCTGATCATTTAGAATACAACTAATCAGTAGGGAGAGCTATCACCTCAGAGTCGTTCAAGTTGGCCTTATGGTACTTGTTCAGAGGTGCCCCTTACAGTCCTTCCAAAACAAAAAATGGGAAAAAAATATTTCCAATTTTCTATAATATTAAAACTGGATGCCTATTCAATACTAGAATTCAGTTAGTTTACAAAACGCCAGAAAAGAATCTATCAAGTGCTCTGTCTGATAGGAAGTCTCCTTTGGAAGCCCATCCACAACCCCCCTTTCACACCTGAACAGATGGTTTCCAATCCTCAAGCCTCCCTATTCACAATGGGGCACAAAGTTCATACCTTTTTAATTATTTCATGTTCTTGAATACACCACCTTTCATCTAAAGATCTCTAGGTATCAAAACACAAACCCTTTAATCTTCATAAGAGCACTATCTTGGGGAGAAATTATACTCTTATTTGATTAACTAAAACTATGACTGAAGTTAAATATGTTATCCAACATCAGTTAATTGACTGGTTTCACTCTTGGGGGAAAATGCACATTATGAACTTAAATCAATGGATAGCCTCGACTTAGTTTCCTAAGACCATTTTAAATATATAAGCTCAAATGTATCTACTGTGTACTCTTAAACTTCCAATATACTGAAGATTAAACTTGAACTAATAGTAAATACCAAACCATCGTTTTTTACATGCTTGAAAAAAAACTATATGGGAGACGGGTTCTAATTTAGGACTTCTGTCTTGCATCCATAAATACTTTTAAACTTAGGGGTTGGGAAGGAACACCTGTCAGTGCAGCATATACACGATAAGTTTCACAGACTGTGTAGCTATTAATATTTAATTCCTTAAACTGTAAATAAACAATGCGCCCTCTCAAAAAAAAAGGCAATAGTGTAAAAAACATTTAATAAGAAAGGTTACACAACTGTGAGAAGCCTAATAATTTCCTAGTTTTATGTCTCCCTAGCTTCGTGAACTTGCCACGAGGGAAAACTGTGCCCGCCTCTGGAGTGCCGCCGCGGGGCGCCCAGCGCTGCCCACCGACTTCCCACGCGCGCCACGCCAGGCCGGCGGGTCAGGCGAAGCTCCGCCTCCCAGCGAGCCCCCCAGCAAGACCGACAGACGTGGCCCCGCACCTCTGACTTGCCTCCGGAACTCCGGCGCGCCCGGCCCAGGACCCCGCAGTCGGACAGGGTGTCAAGGTCCGGCCAGGCCTAGTGGCCCCCGCCCAGAGGCCGCGGGCACCGCCTCCTCCCGCACCCCGCTCCCTGCATTCGTTACCTCTTAGGCGCTGGCGGCTGCTCCATGGCGGCTGGGGGCAGAAGGAAGGACCTGGTGATCGGTGAAGCGCGGAGGGAGGAAAGGATCCGGGGCGCCGGCCGGCCCAGCCCCGGGAACCACAGAGAAACTCCAGGAACTCGGAACAACTTTCCCGTAACTCCACGGCGGATCCCCCTCCCGCTCCAGGGAGAAGCTCCTCCCGGCCCGCCCCGCCCCTGGGCCGCCCAAAGCGGTCCTGGATGGGTGGGTGGAGTCAGGCGCTGGGTAGCGTGGGCGGAGCCGGCCGCGGTCCAGTGGTGGTGGGCGGAGCCAGGCTCTGGGTGGGGTGGGCGGAGTCGGGGGTCGAGGGAGAGGTCGGCATTAGAATAGGGAGCAAGTAAGAAGAAATGGGGACTGGAAGGACAGGGTGAGGCCTAGTCAGGACCCACAGCCTCCTTATGCTAGCGAGGGGTACTTTCCTTTAAAGTGGTGCTCCTCACTTGCCTTTATCATTTTTTGCTCCAGTCCGATTTGATTCATTTATCTGAATTTCCCAAGGATGTCTCCCAAACATCTTGTGCAGGCGTTTGAAGTACTGCTAATTGCCCACGCTTCCCTCTCTAGGTCTGCTTATAATTATTGGTTATGTCTTCCCCAGCCATTTGACATTTGTAGCTACAGTACTAGGGATGCTTCTGGAAATTCTTGTTTGATTTTGATTGTGGTCAAACTCCTCACCACATTTCACAATAATTATGTCCAATTATAAAGAAAGTAATGATTGCAGTGACATCACACAATGCACAGGATTCAGCGCACTGTGGACTTGCTGTCTGTGCAAGTGGGTAACCTGGAAAACTAGACAAATTATGGTGCACAGAAAAGTACTCAAGAAATGTTTCCTTCCCTCTTGCCACCCTCTCTCCCCAACCTGTTCCTAAGGCTCTTACCCCATTGTAACTTGAACCTTTCATGCATCCTTATAGTATGTATACCATTAATCTTAAATTCTGTCTACAGATATCTTTCTTGTGAACATATAGAGCTATGTAGTGACTTTACCTTTGACAGAAATTGTCAAGATGTAGTGTCATATAGGGTTTTGGAGTCTAGAACAAAGGGTATGAAAAGAATGTTCTATAAAGGAACCTTATTAATGTTAACCCAAATTAAACTTGCCTAGTAACAGTTTTTCTTTTGTATTATTTTCAGTTTCATTATGTAATAAACTTATATTATTTATCTTCAAGCAATTATATTACCCCCTAAATTTAATAATTTGAAATTTGTAAAGACCATTTATTGCTGGAATCTAAAGCCACATTCTGTGAATAAGAAAGATTATACAGAATTTTGTATTCATTTGTATTTCTTAAGGATCCAAGTCTAACAGTTCAGAAGTAACAAGCTAAAGCAATAAACTGTTAAAACTAGGAAAAGCCTTTGAAATTATTTCATCCTATCTATCTCTTACTCTCATTCTTACTTCTATACCTTAGTCCCATCATCTTATATTTCACTAGAAAAATCTCTTTAAGGAAAGATCATTTCATCCTTTAAAAAATTATTACATTTTAAAATAGGCTCAAATTGTCATACTTTAAAATGGACTCTGAATTATGTTACCAACCTTAATCTCAAGGACGCCTTTCCCAGTCAAACGACCAATACCACCAACCTATGACCTCGGACATTTTTGTGAAAGAGACACCTCTCTTATATGTGCCCATAACACACTGTGCTGGCATTTGTAAGACACTCACCACACTACATTTAAGTTCTGTTCACTTGACTAATATTCCAAACCAACTGAGAGTCTGTTGAGAGCTGGACTATGCCTTTATTCTCTCTATCCCTTGCATAGCAAATGCCTTATGTATAGTAGGGGCACTGGGTTGGATAGCTTCCTTTTACTGCCCCAGAGTCATTCTCCATCCTTCTCCATCTGCTTTATGCCCCGGAGGCTGACATCATTGAGCTCCCAGCCCACTGATGAGCTTGGGTCTGATGATAGGGAGACCCAGCAAGAGACCATCTGAGGGAGAAAGGAGTATAAGATCATGCTATTTATTCCCCTGATTTCCTTCCAGTGAGGTTGCTAGGGCCCAACTCTCCTTTCTTCCCCTCATCCCTTTGGGCCTAGGGATGGTGACTGCTCTGCTATTCTATGGATTCCTTCTCCATTCCTGATGTTCCCCAAGACCTCAACCCTCCTCAGATGACCCTGCCTTCAAAAGGGTTTCCTCTGGAACCCTGACTGAGATACCCATAAAGGAGGTGTGGGGAAGGGGGAATAACATTAGGATAATCTCCAAGGTCTCCCCTCAATATGAAAGAGGGCTAACAATTGCTGTGTGACTCCAATAAGATCAGACACTTGGCTTACATTAAACCCCTAAAAGTGCCTTGTTAGGTCGTTATTGCCACTTTATAGAAGAGGAAACTGAAGTTTAAAAGGCATCATCCCAATTCACCAAGGTTGTAAGTTCAGTCTTGGGTCAGGGCACATACAAGAAGCAACCAGTGAATACATAAATAAGTGGAACAACAAATCTCTCCCCTACCCCCTTCCCTTCTTTCAAAAATAAATAAATACTATTAAAAAGATATTTTTAAAGCAACTGAGGTTTGAATGGGTAAAGGCAGTTACCCTAGGCCAAACAGAAAAATCAGTGCACTAACCCAGCCTTTGTAACTCCAAAGCCAAGCCTTATCTCAAAGTAAATTAGTCAATAAGTATTTACTAAGCATTTATGTATGCCCAGCACTGTTCTGGGTGCTGAGAATCCATCAGTAAAGAAAATAAGACACGTAGACAAAAATGTGTGCCCTCATGAAGTTTACATTCTGATTGGGGAAGCATAATGAGTAACTAATCAATAATGTTAGGAACCGAAAACTAGTAAGAAAGTAAATAAAATATGAAAAGGAAATATAAAGTGGACAGGGAGGGATGACATTTAGATTGTGTGGCCTTGGTGAAAGCGTGACGAGGGCAGCTGTGGAGAAAGCCTCGCAGTTTGCTTTGGGAAGAGAACTGTGAGGCCGAGGGAACCTTAAGTGCTAGGGTCCCAAGGCCAGTGTGCCTGGCTTGCCATGTCTTACCAAATAAAAAGAATTGTTTTCCTCTTAAATGGGGAAGAGAAAAGTCTCAAGTCTCTGTTTTAATTTGTTTTGGGGAAGCATCCTGAAGATTCCAAAACAGAAAGCGTGGAAATCATCATTCAACCTTCCAAGAAAAGGCAGCAGCATTCGTGAACAAATATGAGCTGTAGGAAAATGTGAGATTCAGATAAAGGTCACTCAGTTTCACTTAACTGTGAAGTAGGATAATCTGTTTCTGCTTCCAGCCATTCCAATTGGAAGCAGGATTAAGTATCGCTTTACACTAGCAAACAGCTCACCAGAATTCTCAATGGGCATGCTCAAGAGAAATGTGAGAGAAATCTGCAATTTGGGCCCCATTTTCTTTTCAAGAACAAACGTGCAATTGCTGAACTGAATGCATACAGCACCATGTTGTATGGGGAGAAAAACATTAAGATTAAAAAATGTTCATTTGGGGTTTTTGTTGTTGCTGCTAGTTGCTGCTGTTTACTGAAACTACTTTTTTTTTCATTTTTATATTTGAAAAATAATACTAATTAAAAACTGTCAATTTTTTCTACTATTACCAGGAAGAGTTTGGAACAAAGAGAAAGCTCTGGGTCAGATATATTGCACTATGCAACTTTTATTTGCAAGGAAATTCCGAAGTGTTTCCCTTCAAGAGGTGACTTCACACAGCATTTTCTCTTGATCTATTTCTCTTCTCTTACTTAATTTTACAGTTAACCTGGAACTACTATGTTGCGTTCGAATTCAACTACTGTCCTCTTCTATCATAGCAATATTGAACTTTTATCTTAATTGTTTCTCTAACCAAACTGTAAGCCTCTTGGGAATAAGAACAGTATCTCAGTCATCTTTGTCGTCTCAAAAGTCTCATGTATCCATTAACTACATATAATAATTCAAAATTATTGTTAAAACAAGACGCCTAGAAGTCGTGCTGCTAGGTTTGGTTAATTCTCTGGTTTGTTGCACAGCAGTCAGGTACCTCCTTCCCCTCAATCAATGACCATTGATGTTCCAGGCATCGCATGGAGACATGACAATGCCCAGCAACAGAAGAGGGTTATTTATTTCTAAATAACACTGTTTAAGATGGCAGAAAAACCTATTCTGAAATTCCTGTTGCAGTCCATGCTTCACGTCCCATTGGCCAGCAGTATGTCACAGACCCACCTCTGAGAAAGGAAATGGTACCACAAAAAAACCCTGTTCGGGCCAATTGTAATTCACCCCCACAGAGCTGGGCTTGAAGCTCAGGCTGGTACCAGCCTTCCCTGCAGTTTATGGTCAGGAGAAGCATGAGAGAAGGGCAAAGTTAAGATCTATTATTAAGAAAGAATGGAGTGATTGTTATTATGCAACAGCCTATCATGTCTGCTAAGCATAAGCACCTAGAATGTTACAGTCACTGAATAAATGTTTGTTGAGCAAGTGAATGAATGGGTTAGCACATCCTCCCTATAGTCCAAGGTGTGGGTACAATCCCCCAACAGAGCACATACAAGAATCAACCAATGAATGCACAAATAAGTGGAACGACAAATCAATGTTTCTCTCCTTTCTTCTCTAAAATCAATAAATTAAAAAAATTTAGAGTCCCAACCAAGATGGAGGTGTAGGTAGAAATGCTTCGCTTCCTCACACAACCAAAAGCAAGATCACAACCAATTTAAGAACCATAAACAACCAGAACTGCCAGAATGTCAAACTGCATGGAACCCTGACAAACAAGGAGTTAGAGAAACATTCATCCAGACCAGTGAGAGGGGCGGAGACAGGCAGCCAGGTGGACAGGACTGGTGGCAAGGTAGTGGACCACATTGGGTAGGAGAGGCTGGCCGACCAGAAAATTAAAGACTCGAAACCTCTAGCTATAAAATACTGTGGGGATTGCAAAGGCAGGAGAAACTCCTAGTCTCACAGGAGAGTTCATTGGAAAGTGGGGCTAGGGTGGAGTCAGTGAGCAGCACTGTTCCCTCTCTGACCCCTCCCCCACACACAGCACCACAACGCAGCAAAGAGGGTTGCCCCACCCTGGCGGAATAGCTAAGGCTCTGCCCTCCTCTTACAACATAACAGGTGCGCAGAGACGAAGAAATATGGCCCAAATGAAAGAACAGATCAAAACTCCAGAGAAAGTGCTAAGCAACAAGGAAATAGCCTATCTGATGCAGGGTTCAAAATACTGGTAATCAGGATGCTCGCAGAACTGATTGAGTTCAGTCACAAAATGAAGGCTACACAAAGTGAAATAAAGCAAAATATATTGGGAACCAACAGTGAAGGGAAGGAAACCAGGACTCAAATCAACGAGTTGGAACAAAAGGAAGAAATTAACATTCAACTGGAACAGAATGAAGAAACAAGAGTTGGAAAAAATGAGGAGAGGCTTAGGAACCTCTGGGACAACTTTAAACGTTCCAACATCTGAGTCACAGGGCTGACAGGGGAAGAGGATGAGCAAGACATTGAAAACTAATTTGAAAAAACAATGAAGGAAAACTTCCCCAATCTGGCAAAGGAAATAGACTTCCAGGAAGTCCAGGAAGCTCAGAGAGTCCCAAAGAAATTGGACCCAAGGAGGAACACACCAAGGCATATTGTAATTAAGTTACCCAAGATTAAAGATCAGGAGAGAATCTTAAAAGCAGCAAGAAGAAAGGAGACAGTTACCCACAAAAAAGTTCCCATAAGACTGTCAGCTGATTTCTCAAAAGAAACCTTACAGGCAAGAAGGATCTGGAAGGAAGTACTTGAAGTCATGAAAGGCAAGGACATACATCCAAGATTACTCTATCCAGCAGAGCTATCATTTAGACTAGAAAGGCAGGTAAAGTGCTTTCCTGATAACGTCAAGTTAAAGGAGTTCATCATCACCAAGCCCTTATTATATGAAATGTAAAAGGGACTTATCTAAGAAATAGAAGATCAAAAACTACGAATAATAAAATGACAACAAACTCATAACTATCAACAATTGAACCTAAAAAACAAAAACTAAGCAACAACTAAAACAGGAACAGAATCACAGAAATGGAGATCAAATGGAGCGTTATCAGTGGCAAAGGGAGGGGGAGAATGGGGGAAAAGAGACAGGGAATAAGAAGCATAATTGGTAGGTACAAAATAGACAGGGGGAGGTTAAGAATAGTATGGGAAGGTGAGAAGCCAAAGAACTTATATGTATGACCTATGGACGTGAACTAAGGTGGGGGATGATGCTGGAGGGCAGAGCAGAGTGGGGATAGAAGGGAGGAAAAAATTGGGACAACTGTAATAGCATAATCAATAAAATATATTTAAAAATAAAAAGTTTTAAAGAGCAACTTATGTTTGTCATTTTAAAAGTAACATTAAAATAAAACACGTATAGCTTCTTAAGACATGAAGAAACCTATGAAAGACAAGCTGTAAACTGTGCCACAAAGCTTAATCCAGAACTTAGTGAGATAGAATGAAAACAATTTCTACCTTTGTTTGGAAAAATATCTTATAAGCTTTTTTGGGAAGGTGGCTCCCAAAGGCTTGTTTTAAAATGAGGCAATATGTAAACAGAGAAAGCTGGAATCAGAATTGGAAAGGTATATACATTCCAAATGTCTTTAGACTCTAGGAATAGGAAGAGATTTAGTGATGGACAAAAATAGAATTAGATTTGCTTTCATACCCTTAAAAAGCACTCAGGAAGACACTGAAGGGCCTTCAGGCTGGGCATAGTCTTAAACTTGTGTTAAATTTCTCACCTGTCTTTAAAAATTAAGAGATAGTAATTAGTAACTAGTTAATATTTATTCCAAGTTTAGGGGGTGGTTATTTTAATAGAAAAAATATATAATTGTGGAAAAGTTTAGGCTGTAAGGCTTAGTTTTCTACAGCTGGAAGAAGCCTAGTGTTTGGCATACAGCCATGTCCAAGTTGTCCAAGTTCAACCATTTACCTGAGGGCACCAAATTCTAGGCATGGTGCCTGGGAGGAAATAAACAGTTTCATATGTTTTAACTTATAGTCATGGCAAGCATCAAATATGGATAGGGTTAATTTAAATTTACTCCACAAATATAAAAATATTAACAGAAAAGGATGTCCCTTCAAGCCACAAGAGGCAATATTAATATTTCTAAAAGAAAATGCTAATGTGTTATAACTGAAATTCGCTGATACATACAGTCATATAGATGGGGAATATAAACAGATTTATATGGGTTTTAGTATTGTGGTCATCATAGTTATCTCCAGTATTATCATAGACCATGCATCCATCATAAAGCTTTTATTCTTTATGGAGAAGGAAATTCCAAGCATACTCCAAATATTTTGAAAGTGTCATAGTGAAGAATAATCACTTTTCCGCCCAAAAGTGCCATTTACTCTTGAAAGCTTCTTCTGTGTGGTCAGTACCACCATCCTCACCCCCACTATCATCATCATCAACATTGAACATTTGCTCTGCACTGAGAGCTTTAAATATTGTTTTTGGATTTTTTTTATGTTTTTGCATCACCATTCATCCCTCCAAATGCATTCTTCCACCTCCACCTATCCTCCTCACCCCGCAATGATCACATTGCTGCCTGATTTCTTTCTCTTTTTTTTCTTTTTTGCTCCATCCCTCCACTCCCCAAAGCCCCCAGAGCTGTCAGCCTGCTCGCCATCTGTGAGTCTGTCTCTATTCCTCGTTAGTTCAGTTCATTGGTTAGATTCCACATGTGAGTAAAATCATACAGAAGTTGTCCTCCTCTGACTGGCTTATTTCACTTAGCATAATGTCCTCCAGGTCTACCCATGCTGCTGCAAAGAGTAAAGTTTTCTTCTTTTTTCCAGCCAAGTAGTATTCCATTGTGTAAATGTCCCGTAGTTGCTTTATCTGCTCTTCTACTGATGGACACTTGGGCTGCTTCCAAATCTTGGCTATTGGAAATAACGCTACTATGAACATACAGGTGCGTATGTTTTTCGAATTAGTGTTTCAGGTTTCTTTGGATAATTCCCAGAAGTGGAATTGCTAGGTCATAAGGTGGATCCATTTTTAATTTTTTGAAATGACTCCATACTGCTTTCCACAGTGGCTGCACCAATCTTCTTTCCCACCAACAGTGCATGAGGGTTCCCCTTTCTCCACATCCTCGGCAACACTTGTCCTTTGATTGATTCATTGGTGATGGCCATTCTGACAGGTGTAAGGTGATATCTCATAGTGGTTTTAATTTGCATCTCTGAAACTAATATAATGTTATATGTCAATTATACCTCAATTTAGAAAAAGACAAATAACAAGAAAACA
Organism: Artibeus jamaicensis; assembly: GCF_021234435.1. Lineage (NCBI taxonomy): Eukaryota > Metazoa > Chordata > Mammalia > Chiroptera > Phyllostomidae > Artibeus > Artibeus jamaicensis. The sequence goes on along the minus strand of NW_026522059.1, from coordinate 28,513,793 downwards.
AACTGGAAATAAACCTATGAATTAATTTGGAAAGTGACATCATCTTTAAAATCATTAGTTTTCCCTAAAAGGAATATGGTGTGATCATCATTTTCAATTTTAGTTATGAAAGTCCATCTTGTTTAATGTGGCTCACAATCTTTCTGGATTTCCTAGGTGTTCATTTTATCTACAATATTAATAATGTCACTTTCTAACATTTACAATTCTTATTTCTGTTTACTGCCCTTTTTATGTTGAATAAAATTTTCAGAAGGAAGTCCTTAGGGAATTTCTCACCAAAAAGTATAATAATGACAGTTTAAAAAAAAATTTGAGTCACGGCAAACAAGTGTTCTTCTGTACTTTTAAAGAGATTTTTTTCCCTGAAGAAATTAGTATTTATCAAATGTCATTCAGCAATCACTTAGTGGCCATTAAGTGAGTTTTTTTCTTATCCTTAAGATTTCATTATAACTTCCCTAACATTGAATCATTTTTAATTTCTGGCAAAAGTATGATTATTATTTTAGTGTCTAGTTAGAATTGATCTACTAACATTTATTTAGGACTTTCAAATCTAGACTTTCAAATCTAGAGAAGATTGTTTCAAGTGCCCACTGCCTGGTTTGTGGAAATAAAACTCTCCTTATAATGTCTTACATTCCCATGGTCTCCCCAAACCTCAAGTTCCTGCTTTTGCTCAATTGGATCAGCTTGTGGATGGACCTGTCATACTGCTGCTTAACTCCTTCTGTTCTGGACAGTTAACTTAGTGCGGAGCTCAGTTGTCTTCTTAGATTTCCACTAAAATGCGCTCACACACGTGTGTGTGCATGTGTGTGTGTGTGTGTGTGTGTGTGTGTGTGTAGTATTCTTAGCTAAAATGGAAAATATATATAAAATTCCAAATTAGATACACTTGGCTTAAAAGTCCGTGAACAATTTTTGGATCTCTAGTCTCCTGCTTGCTGCATTTTAGTTCCCTGGCCATACACCCCCTCTACTAGATAAAACAAGTTTGCCCAACTTTCTTATGCAAAGAAATTTGGCTCTCTCTAATTCAAACTCCTAAACTCAACCTTTGATGTCACTTTAACTATCTAACCAAACCCTCCAAGGTGCCTACCCTCAAAAAAATCTGTTTATGTACTTTAGATTTGCTGCAGTAAAAACTCAAAATCTCTGTAGTTTCCAAAATCAATCCAAAAATCAATATATTATTGTTCATGGTATCTGTCAATGGTTGCAACTCTTGTTCTCTGGTCTTATTCTGAGAATCAAACTGAAGGAATGGCCGCCATTAGGAACATGCCATTCTCTTGGTAGAGGAGAAAGCAAACAAGTTGGCAACAATCCATACTGCCTCTTGAAGCTTCTGCTGAGAACTAACACACTGCCACTTCCTCTCATCTTCCACTGACCCCAGTGGCACAGCCAACTCAGAAAATGGGGAGGGAAACAATACTTCCTCCTCTACTCTTTATAGAGAAGAGAATAACTGCAAACATTGACACAATTTATTACAACATAAAAAGAGTAACTCTCCTTATAATTAATTATAAACAGCAACCTTATCCCTTCCTTTATCTTATATTCATGATCAAGATGTGTGTGTAGCCGTGCGTCTGGAGGTAATGAGCTGTGAGTGTGGGAGAGCATGTATTTTTTAAAATCTAGAGAGTTTTTTAAATATGTATGACTTCCCTAACTCCACTACCTTCTCACTTGTCCCTGGGGGTAAGGGCAACTATGTACATTTTGCAAAAGATCTTCGAGTGATTTCAATACTTCCTACTCTCAACCCTTTTGAAAACCAGTAGAAAATGGGCTCCAGGAAATGTTATTATCATATTTTGTCCCCGCCATTCCTGATATTTTAAGTATAATTAGTTCCTCAATTCTCCATGTTGCAGCAAGCGCATAAAGAAACGAAGAGGCAATACGATCGGCCTCAGGTGCTTGGCCAGGACTCTCCTTTTTCCAAGAGAAAGGTTTTACATTGCCCAGGTTGCAGGAATTGCCAGTTTAACTAAAGAAACTATTGGTGACATTTTTACAGGGCTATATTTTGAAACCACTCGGCCAAGAAGAGTAGACATAATTTTAGACCGGGCTGAATTTGTCAATGTGGATGCACTCACCAGAAGTGCTACATTCAAAGTGCCGGCTGAAGTAGTTCGGTCTTTAACTGGGTTGGATAAGGCAAATCAGGCCCCAACACTGGCCCTCATTAAAGAAAGTGGAGATGCCAAAAAATCCCTTGGCATTCGTACAGGAAGGAAATAAAGACTCCTTGAGATAGGAATGTTTGGAAGAGATCCATTGTGCGTGTTCTGAGTGTATACCCATAACTTGCCCCAAGGACTGGAATGACTATCCCTTCTTCAAGGCCTTGAGACCCAAACTGCTGAGGGAAATTCCACTATCTTAAAAAAAAAAAAAAAAGCTTTACTATTTTCCGAATGTTGGAATTCGTTGGTGGGAAATGTTGCAATTAAAATGTGTTCACTAGTTTCAATTAGAAAAGGAGAATCTTGGGATCACAGGGGTGAGAAATCCTCCCTTGGCAATCTAAGGCAAATTGTGTGTGACTGTGACAGGCAGGAACACCAAACTAGTAATTGGATGATCTCACTCTAAGAGATCTCTGGCTATAGCTATTTGGACATAGGGTTCTCACTAAAGTCCTGCTTGATTTGTGTGACTAAAATAGCCTGGGTGTAAGGAGGAAAAGTCTGACCTGAATCAGGACAACAGAGAGTCACATCTCCTCATCCATTTCCCACAGCCGGAGCCACAGATCCACAGCATCTTGTTTAAAGGGGAGACTGGGTACTGTATTGTAACAGTAAAAGTTTATTTTTTACTATTACGCCTAGATATTCCTACAGGTCATTTAATACGATAACTGTGCCCTGGAATGAGATAAATAACTAAGGCTTTTTGGAAACCTGTGGGTACTTGCTCTGAGCTATCAGTAATTTCTGGGGCACAGAAATCCACTGAGACCTGCCTATCAGAACAAGGATGTAGCTGAGTTGGGTAAAATAAAGTTTGACCCAGTCCAACTGTGAATCCAATCTTTCTGCGCATTTTTTCCAGTTCCTGTGTTGAATAGAATATTCTCAATAACAAGGAAATTCCTAGTTTTTTTCCCTGACCATTATGGTAGGAAGACATTGGAGTTCCCTCTCCCTATTAAAATAGTAAATCAAAGGCAATGCTACATCTCTGGGGGAATTTCAGATATTAAAGCCCCTGTTTGTGGCCTACCCAACAGCTGTTTTTACTTGCTCGACACGCCTTTTTTTTTTTTTTTTTTTGAAGTTGTAAGACAACCATGTGTCTCAAGAAGACTGAACTCTTCCCCAGCACCCAAGGGTGAATGTTAATTAGACTAAGCCCAAATCTAAGTAATTCCATTCTTCGTGTGTTAATTGGTTTAGCAATGGAAATATGATGCCTTTGTGGCCTCATATATTCGAGGGAAAGCCAGTTAGTGAGCCTAAAGTATCCCACACAGTTCTAAAGAATGGCAGTCCATGGCTGCTAGCAAGATCACATTGTGGTTCTGGTTGGAATTCTGTTCAGTGTCGGCAAGGGACAAAATGCTACTGCCTCAGGCACCAGGAAAGCTAGCAAATGCTCCTTTCCACATTCCAATTAGCAGAGTAAGTCAGAAGTACTTTGCTTTTACCTGACAAAAACTGCATCCCCAGAGATGACTTGAGATTGCTGATTAGTTCCTTCTGGGCCCGGGACTTGCCCTGGTTCTTGGCCTTTCTGAGATGTGATTCTCTAGTTTTCGATTTGATTGTGTGGCTACCCCATAGCCCTCTGAGAAATCCCCATCTTTGCTTAGAATTTTTTTCTATCGCTTACAAAGAACTCTACTAAATATACCTTCCTATAAAAAATCCCACATATTTCTTTTGCAACTGTTTTTGTTTTGCATAGTTTATGCCATATTTATAAATTTTATTTTTATATGTTTACTTCATTTTGTTGTATGTCAACAGTTTTTTTGTGCTACCAATTTTTAAGTTTTTAGTTTTGACAAATTTGATAAATGCAATAGATCCCCTCTTTGAAAAAAATTTTAGACAGCACATGTAGCTGGTCTGATGCTGAAATCTTTTATATCTGAGAATGCCATTTTTTGACACTACACGTGGCAGCATTTCCACCCTCAAGTCGTCAAGATATTGTTATGTTACTTTCTGGTACCTGGTGTTGCACAGAGGTCTGAGGCCAGTCTGACATTTTCCACTGAAAAAAAGCATTTTTCTGCATTCATATACTTGGAAGGCTTCTCATTGTTCAATTTCTGCTCCTTTGTTGCTTTTACCTCCAGAATTTCTGCAAAGTTAGTCGGGGCTCTTGTGGTTGCTATTGACAGAAAATCAACATACATTAGCTACAATGGTCAGAGTCCACTTGCAGACAGCAGAATTTATTCTAGCCAGTTCAAGCAGAGGGATACTTACTGGAGAGTATTAACTTACTACAGAGTGATTGAGAGACTCTTGGTAGCAGGCAGGGCTTTCAGAACTACTCCAGAAGCCACAACTAAAATCTGCCTCAAGCAAAGCTGCTGTCATCTCTGTGTCCCAGCTGACTTAAACAAAGGCTATGCTTCCTCTGCCATGGCACAAAAGCTGCCAGACCTGGACATTGCTGCCATCGTTTCTGGTCACATGGAGTTCTGAGCTGATGAGACACCAGGGCTTCTGGCCTAACTGCTGCAGAGGTACCAAAGTGCCTCTGCCACTGTGCTGCCAGAACAGCCACTTCACAGTGCTCAGAACCCCTTCCACGTCTCACTCAGATGTACCTATTTAGTAGGTGCCACACCACATGCAGAAATCCTCACATCAAAGGGATCTGGGTAATGTGGACTTTAGTTTTCCAGCCTCTGGGTACCCAGAGTCGAGTTAGTATGGGGATGGAGTCTTTCTGAATGAGCCAATTGGTAATATTGTACACTTTGGACTCTAAAGTTCAAGATTTGGGGTCCAGATATGACTCATCATCCAGCAACATAATGATAAGTGAGAAATATAACTACCGCCAACATATTGAACATTTCAATACATGAGGTAAAGCAGGAAATGACAACAAAATTCTTATTTGAAAATGGGAAACCAGCTTTCAGTGGCCAACACTCAATAGCCTGTACCAACCTGCTGGATAAAAAAGAGCAAACACCTTGCTCTGGCCAGAGTAAGTTTCTGAACATTGTCAGCTCCATGGGCTAGTAACCAAAGCCGAAGATCTGGCAGGTCATGGGGCTGAACCTAAAGTCCCAGCCCTTTGGCTTTCGCTTTTTACCACAGACTTTGGTCGTCTGTCCATCCCCCCAGTCCTCAATTTAACTTTGTTCCTCCCAGTTTCTGTCCCTAAATGTGAGCCTGCACACGAAGACTCCTCATCTTTCTCTGGACTGTGGAGAAACAGAAACACCTACGATCCGAGGGTAGTCTCTTACCAGTGGAATTACTCCTACCTTTTCAGGCAAAGATGAAAACAGCAGGTGTCTAGGGGGAGGCTCAGGAGTCAATTACTACCCTTGTCAGTCTTATCTTTCGCTGTACTTCTCATCTCCCTGTGTTGAACTTTAGCTTCAGGTTTAAGGAGATGACATTGTTTGCAGACTTCCCCAAATGTACCTGATTAGCTGACTCTTGGGTTTCTCAGATGGCAGGTTAGAAGCAGAAAGGGACTCTCAGCAAAGCCCTTCCTGTTTTCTGCTGAAGCTGGAATCTGCATTTAGAAAAACAATTTTATTGAGATATAATTTCCCCATATAATTTACCCACATAAAATGTACAAATCAGCAGCTTTTAGTTTATTCACACAGTTATGCATCTATCACCATCATCAACTTCAGAACATTTTCATTCCCAATCCTCCCATTCCTCCCAACTACTGGCTACTTACCAACTTTTCATCTGCACAGATTTGCCTATTCTGTACATTTCATATAAATAGAATCATATATTACATGGTCCTTTGTGATTGGCTCCTTTCATTCAGAAATAATGTTTTCAAGGTTTACCCATGTTGTGGCATGTATTAGTACCTTCATTTCATTTTATTGCCAAATAATATTTCATTGTATAAATGTATCATATTTTTATCTACTCATCAGTTGATGGACATTTGGGTTGTTTTCATCTCTTGGCTATTATGAATAATGTTATGGACACTCATGACCAAGTTTTTATGTGGATATATATCTTCATTTCTTTAAAAAGATCTAGGAGGCAATTGCTGGAGCATATGCCAGTTCTGTTCAACAGTTTGGTAAAACCTGTATTTTTCCTGGTATGTTAAAAAGCATCAAAATGTCATTAACTTACTTCAAAATCTTGGCATATTCTACAAGCTGCTAAATCACTAGCCATATGAGAGACATAAGCAGATTTCCAAAATATGACAGGTGGCTAATTTGTGCCCTAAGCTATAATCCAGATGTCCAGCTCTCAGGGACAGAAAAATCCTCATTACCTCTTATCACTGCTCAGCTTATTCTATATTTTAGAGACTGATACTTGCTATATTCTATTTCCACTTACCATCATTTATCTTATGATTGCAAGTAAAAAAAAATTAGGTCTCACATCAAAGAGAAGTTTAATTGTGAGGTCTCACATCAAAGGGAATTTTAATTGTGAGGTTTGAATACAACTGGATGCAAGTGTTCAAAATATGTATGTCAGATGCGGCCTCTCTACTTTTCAATAAGCCTTTTTCACTTTGGCTTAATCCTCAGGTGGGATTGCTCCACTGGACAGCAGAAGTACCCCTAAAAGCTCACTATTCACGGTGCTGAAAGAGACCCAGATCGGTCCCTTCATAAGAATGCCAATTGGCCCCCTGAGGGTGGGCAGCATTCTTATTCTTGGTCCCAGGTCCAGGGGAATATGGTGGTCAGCCCGTGTTACATGCCCATTTCTGTAGCAGGAATGATGGGGTCAAATGACTGATACCCACACTAGATGTGGGACCAGAGGTTTCAAACAGAAAAGTATACCTGGAAGACAGAAGAGAAACACCTGCCCAACACACTCTCTATATCTATTATATTCCACCTCATCATTTTCTTTTTTTATTTATTGATTTGAGAGAGAGAAAAACACTTGGATTTATTGTTCCACTTATATATGCATTCATTGGTTGATTTTTGTTTGTGCTCTGACCAGCAGGTCAAACCCATCAACCTTGGCATATCGGGAGCTGCCCAGCCAGGTGTGTGACCTTTACATGCCCAGCTGTTTCTTTGATTAAGGCAGAAGCTTATCTGGCACCTGCTCAAAGAACGTCTTAGCCTTCCTAGAAAATAAACTTCATATGACTAAATCCTTCTCATCTCTAAGGTAGTGGCTCTGATGTCACCTTCTCAGAGAGGACTTTACTGACGGCAAAATCTTAGGAAGCAGCACCCCTAATACACATACCTACTTAAATGTAAATTCCACGAGGACAATGACCTCACCTGTCTTATTGACCTCTGTACCCCAGAGCCTGCACATAATAGGAGCTTAATTACCTGTGTCGAATGAATGAGCTAAAGCCATTCCTATGCCCAAGCAATGTGCAGAAACCCCTCAGGCCCAGGCCAGTGGGGAGAAAGACTTGTCATATCCTGAGGTCATGATTGACAAGAACGGGAGTTACAGTTAGAGTGGTCTTCAGGGGCAGCATTTCTCTGGGCCCTTTATCTTGCCCTCCATGTTACTACAGCTCTACTGGTCTAAAGCATGTTCATTAGTTCTTTAATGTAATCAATAAATAATTAGCTCTAAAGAGTATGAAAAACTGACTTTGTCAAATGCTCCTTTCTCCAACTACGGGGAAGAATTCATCTACAGAATGAAGCTACTTGGGGAAAAACAAAAATAAGAGGTGGTAGAGGAGGTAACAAAGAAGGACAGGCAAGGGAGGAGGAGGACAAGGAAAAGAAGGGAGAAAAAAACGGCAGAGCCAAAAGGTAGAAAGAGCAAGAGAAGGATGGATGCCAACTGCATCTCATCCCTTAGAATTTGCCATCATGCCTCAGTTAATAACAAATCTTATCATCACTCTGTCTCTATACATATCTATGAATACACTCTTCACTTTAGGGAAATAGTTCGCAAATTCACTTGTTCAACTCTTTATCTTTTTCTACTCTTCTAGAAATTCTTATCCTTTCCTTCAGATTTTAAAAAGAGCCATAGGGTGGAAAAAACTTTGTAGGGATGATTCTCACAGTTTATTTTTGTTGTGTTTCTCTCAAATCTCCTTACATGTTTATGTTAGATACTACTGTGGGTCTCATGTTATCCACAGAATCTTAAAAGGGATTATTAGCATAGCTGTGGCTTTCTCCCTTTAAAATAAACCCCATCTTATTTGGAATTTGTATTCCTCGAGGGATCATCTTTTTCCAGATACACAATACTAAATATTTTAATCAAATATGTGATCAAAAATATTTTCCATTTTACTTATTTTATTTATTTAATGGACTCATATTACCCATGCTTTTTGGATGAGATTCATTTAGAATAAAGGCTCAGCTTTTCCAAAATATGAGAAAATAATTTCTTGTTTCTGGCCCATATAAAATGTTCATCTAATTGTACATTACTTGGTAGTCATATAGTTCAAGATGAATTAAATTATATATACTAAAGTTAAATTAAATTAATTGTTCTTTTTGGGAAATCTCTGTCATGGTTAAGGAGTTGGGTTTAGGGTATGTCTTGAGCATGTTATATAGATCCTTTTACTATTCTCCCCCTATTTTAATTCTCCTCTCATTCCCCAGTGTGGTCAGTTAGTCCCACGTGTCTGTGTCTTTGAGTCTCAGGGAATCAAGCTAAGGATACTTACTGCTTTCACCACAAGTTCATAAAAGCTCCTGGGGTGAAACAGAGGTTGGTTCAGCACCACTCATTGAGCTCTGTTCTCACTGCTAGTCTCTGATATTTATTTCTGCCTAGGCCTTAATCTGCCTTTTCTTTTTTGCCGTTGGCCTTTCCCAGATTTGCGTACCTCCCGATTCTTACCCTCCCTCTAGGATCCAGTCTGCTGGCTCTGTTTCACGCTGGTCCTGATTTCCCTGCTAATGTATTTTCTGGCTTTTACTATTCACAAACTGCTGACCTCTAACTGATTTTTGTTTCTTCCAAGTCTTGCAGCCAGCCACACTCATTTGTGGTCCACAAAACTGATACCGATTCATCATATCTGCTGCCAACACCTAGAGACAATCAAGTGGGGAAGCTCAGACAGAGAATGAGGAACCAAGACAAAAACACAAACTACCAAAACTGCCTCAAGAAGAAGTCGAAAATTGGAATAGAACTATAACAAGTTAGGTGATTGAATCAGTAATCAAAAAAAAAAAAAAGCCCACAAAGAAGAACCCAGGCCCAAATGGTTTCACTGCTGAATTCTACCAAACAAACATTTAATGAAGAATGAATACCAATTATTCATAAACTCTTCCAAAAAATCAGAAAAGGAGAGAACAGTTACGAAATCATTCTATGATAACAGTTTTACCCTGATACCAAAAGCCGACAAACACATCACAAGAAAACCATAAAACAACATTGCTTTTATTACTATGAATGAAAAAAGGCAAGAAAAATACACTCATCCAGATTGGAAAAGAAGAAATAAAACTATATTCACAGATTACATAATCTTGTATATAGAAAATTGTGAGCAATCCACTAAAAACTATTAGAATAACAAGTTAATCAGAATTGCAAGATACAAGATCATATATAAAAATCAGTTGTATGATCAAGACAAAAATAAAATTAAGAAAGCAATCCATTTACAATATCATCAAGAAGAATAACATACTTTGGAATGATTTAACAAAACAGCAAAACTAATGCTCTAAAAAACAAAAATATTTCTAAAAGAAACCAAAGAAGATCTAAGTAAGTAGAAAAACATTCCCACATATGAATCAGAAAACTTCACTAGTTAGTTAAGATGTCAATAATTTCCAAACTGATCTATAAATTCAAGGCAATTTCTATCAGAATTACAGATGACTTACTTGTGCAAACTGACAAACTGATTCTAAAAACCATATGAAATTGCAAGGGACCTAGAATAGCCAAAACAATTGTGAAAAGAAAAAATAAAGTAGAGGACTCACATTCTCAATTTCAAAACTTACTGTAAAGCAACAATAATCAAGAGATTGTGGTATGGCCATAAGGATAAACATATAGATCAATGGAATAGAATTGAGGGTCTATAAATAAATGCATCCATCTATGGTTAACTGATTTTTGACTAGGCTGCCCAGACACTGAGTGAAGAAAGAATAGTCTTTTCAACAAATGATACTAGGACAACAACTGGTTAGCCACATGCAAAAGAAAAAATCTGGAACCTTACTTTACACCATATACAAAAATTAACTCAAGATGGATCAACAATATAAATGTAAGGACAAAAATTAAAAACTCTTAGAAGAAAACATATGAGCATATCTTCATGATCTTAGATTTAGCCATGGTTTCTTAGATACGACACCACAGCTAAGAGCAACAAAAGCACGTCATCAAAATTAAACTTTTGTGCTAAAAGACGTTATCTTTATATATATAAAGAACTCATACAATTCAAAAAATTTAAAAACCCAAATTACTCAAAATTGGGCAAAGATTCTGACTAGGCATGTATACAATATTGTCCAATAATAGAGTCCAAATTAGACTAATCTATAAAAACAAAAGTACATTAGTGGTTGCTTAAGACAGGAGGTGGGAGAATGGTGAAACTGGAGTGGTGATGGAGAGTGATGGGGTGATAGCCAAAGAATTGGGAGTTTCTTCTAGATGTGATGAAAATGTTCTAACATTGACTGAAGTACAGTGCACATGCCTGTGAGTGAATAAAAACCATTGAATTGCATGCTTTAAAGAGTAAATTGTGTGGTATTTAAGTTATATCTCAATAAACTCTTTTAAGAAAAACAATAATCCACTCAAGGGTTATATTTGATGGCTTTTCAAAACATTAAAAAGCTTTGAACATGTAGTACAAATTCTTGAAGGCTTAGCTTCATGGATCTGTTTATTTTGCAATTAATGAAGGTTAAAAGAGCAACCTCAAAAACTGTTATTTAGGAGCTTAGAATTTCTAATAGTGACTTAAGCGTAAGTCAGCACCCATCATGTTTTTCAAAGGAAGATTTATTTGCCTTATCAACAAATCAAAACAAATCATACTGAGTTTCTGTCAAAGAGCAGAAAAATGAAAAAAGATCAAATGTTTTATTTGCTCAAATTATTTAGAGAAGTATGCTAGAGAATAATAGATGGGTTTATACTTCTTTAAGAGTTACTAGCATTTCAAGTTCTTAAGAAAAAGAAAATGCATTAAAGTCCATTTAAAACATATAAGAGCAACATCAGTGACCATAGAGTCTGAAGGAGTATTGCAAGTTAAAATTTATTATTACACTAACTGTAACAGGGTGCAGCCAAGAGGGGGTGCCCCCAAAAGGGATTTGGAATGGGGTCCTGAACTCAGGGTGTCCAGGAAATATTAGAAAGACATATAAGATGTCGTCACCCCTTACTCCCGACAGGCATGAGTTGGGGGAAGAGACAAATGGAGCAGGGCTATTGAGAATTGTTTTGCATAGCAACAGTTTTGCAGCTAACCTCTGGAATGGTCATTTAACATATCTATAACCTTTAAATGGCTTCATAGATATGTTAAATAGCTATGGCCATGCTCTGAGCCAGGGGGATGGAAGTGACTTCTACTCAAGATGTAAGTGGGGCAGGTCCCCTGAATTACAGTGCCTGCATGAGAGCTTGGAGTTGATTGGCTCCACAACATGGGGCCACACCTGCCCAGACTCACGATGGCAGCCTAGTAAACTTGGAGCATACAGGAGTGCTGGCAGGTGTAGCCGATTGTAGGAGGAGTCAGAAATGGGGCTACAAAGGAGGACTGGTGCGAGGACCTAAACCCAGACACAGCAGCCATTTAAGGAGAGAGAACCATGCGGCTGTGGCAGTGCAGAGAGAAAGCCATGTCCTTTTGGACTAAGTGGGGACTCCTACAGCTGGGGGTAGAGAGAACCGCCATGCGGCTTTGCCAGAGTGGCAACCCTACCTTCTCCACAGCCATGTGAAGGAAAGAACCATGCAGTTTGGGCTAGAGTGCAGACCCCTGCAGCTTTCGTAGAAGAGGAGCACACAGCTTTGGGGTGCTCCCTTTGGCTGAGTGGCCTGGGAAGCAGGAGATACTTTGCCTGTAAAAAGGGTAAAAGAACACTTTGCCAGTAGACCATGAGAGGGTGCTTAGAGATCCTGCCTGGATGGAGACACAGCTGACGATGCCAGCGACCTGAAACATGGACATGTGCTTCTTTTCCTGAGTTACAGTACCCCAAATTAGGGCAGGGGGAGAAGGAAGTGCTGTGGGCATCTGTGGTTATCCTAAAGGACTTTGATTTTTTTAATGGGGACATTGGGTCACTACTTTATGTCTGTATAGCTTTAAATAAACCTTTCCTTTTCTTTTCACAAATCTCTGGCATTGAGATGCATCTTTCCTCTGGCGGTGGACAGATGAGCCCAGTAGGTGGTCAGGACAGTACTAGTATACCGTCCTTGGGAGGGGCCCCTGTTGTTCTGTAACAGTTTTTGGTGTAGCTAGGTGGGCCAAATATTGCCCCTGCCTTGGACCTCTGTTCTGTAACACAAATACTGGCTATAAGCAATGAAACTAAACATGGTTATTGATTAATTATAAAAGAGCAAAAATATATAAAGCCCGAGGAAGGAGCTGTAACAATATCTGGCCTGAAGAATGACAACAGAATTAATTAGCAGGGAAAACTAGAGAAAAACAGAAAAGAAAAAGAGAAGGAAAACATGAAATATTTAAATAGGTACTAGAAAATATGATTATTTCATCAGATCTTTTTTTACTAATTTTCCCACTTGTTTACCAATAGTTGAATGTGCACATAGACCACAATTTTATTATATAATAAAACAATTTTTTAAACTAAGATAGGCCTAGTGTTTTTTTAATGCCCTCTTGTACCTATTTCTTATGTTAGCAAAGAATGGCTAAAACTTAAGGTTCTAGACTTAATCATTATCTGCCTAGTCTGAAGTATAGTGGGAGGGGACCAATCCTTTAAAAGAGGGATATGTACAAATTAGTGAAAACATGAATAAAAAAATTAGTGAATATTTTTCAATTAGAGAAAAGTCAACTCAGTTTCTGTTAGAAGAAATCATGCTTAACTAATCTATGAAATTCTTTCTGAAGGAAAATAGATTTATGGAAAAGGGAGAAATTATAAATGTATTTTAAAAAAAGTCTTTGAAATTTTGACTTCTGGTCAAGACAGAGGTGTAGGTAGACATGCCTCCCCTCCTCTCACAACCACAAAAAGAAGTATAACTAAATTTCAAAACAAGTAACACTCAGAGCTGTCAGAAAATCAAACTGTTTGGAAGTCCAACAGCCAAAGGTTTAAAGAAGTCTCGATCATCCAGACAGGTAGGGGGGCAGATCCGTGGAGCTGGGATGGAGAGGTGAGGAGATGCAGTGTGGCATGGAGAGGTGGTGGCGGCGGCTGAACAGGCATGAGCTGTCCCACATCCACGTGTGGTGAATAAAAATCAGGAGGGACACCTTGGGAGCAAGGAATCCCAGCTCCAGGCCAGACTGCACAGCCCAGGGTTCTAGTGCCGGGATATATATCCCCGTAACTTCTGGCTGTAAAAACCAGAGGGTGTTGGTATGGTCGAAGAAACTGCCAGATTTTCAGGAAACTTCACTTAAAGAAACTGCATGCTCTGAAAACATATGCAAAACCACCCACTGTGGGATTCAACACCAGGGAAACTGGAAGGGCACCAGTTGCATGTAGGAAGTGAGTGAAGTGATTGGAAATGGGGTGAGTGCCAGGAAAACCCCCAGAAGCCAGGCAGTGGCACAATCCCCTCTCTGAGCTTTCCACTCAAATGAAGCACTGAAGTGGGTTGCCTTCCCTGGTGATTATCTAAGGCTCTGCCCCACACAATTTACAGGTGACTCTTACAGAGAGTCAAAGCAGCTCTATCTAATACACAGAGAGCCTGCCCAGTTGAGGAGACAAAGAAATATGGCCCAAATGAAAGAAGAGAACAAAACGCCAGAAAATGAAGTAAGTGAACCAGAGATAGCCAACCTATCTCATGCAGAGTTCAAAACACAGGTGATGAGGATGCTCAGAGAACTCATTGAATATGGCAACAACATAAAGGAAGAAATGAAGTTTAAACTAAGCTACATAATGAAAAATCTGCAGGGAACCAACAGTAAAGGGATGGAAGCCAGGATTCAAATCAATGATTTGGCACATGAGGAAGAAATAAACATTCGACCAGAGCAGAAAACAAAAAGAAGAATTCAAAAAAATGAAGATAGTATAAGAAGACTGGGACATCTCCAAATGTGCCAACACCTGAATAATAGGGATGTCAGAAGGAAAAGAGGAAGAACAAGAAATTGAAAACTTATTTGAAAAAATAGTGAAAGAAAACTTCCCTAATTTGATAAGGGAAATTGACACACCAATCCAGGAAGCACAGAGAGTCCCAAACAAGTTGGACCCAAAGAGGACCACACCAAGATACCTCATAATAAAAACGCCAAAGGTTTAGATAAAGAGAAATCTTAAAAGCAGCAAGAGAAAAGCAGAGAGTTGCCTACAAAAGATGCCCATAAGACTATTAGCTGATTTCTCAAAAGAAGCTTTGCAGGCTAGAAGGGACTGGTGAGAAGTATTCAAAGTGATGAAAAGCGAAGACCTACAACCTAAATTACTCTATCCAACAAAGCTATCATTTAGAATGGAAGAGCAGATAAAGAGCTTCCCAGACAAGGCAAAGCTAAAGGAGTTCATTGTCATCAAGCTATTATTACATGAAATGTTAAAGGGACTTATTTAAGAAAAAGAAGAATCTCAAAACTAATTTGTTAAGGCAACAAATTCATAACTATCAACAACTGAATATAAAAACAATAACAACAACAACAAAGTAAGCGACAACCAGAACAGGAACAAAATCCTACGTAGATACGAAGATCATTTGGAGGGTTATCTCCTGGGAGGGGAAAGGGGGAGAATGGAAGAAAACATACAGGGATTAAAAGCATAAATGGTAGGTATAAAATAGACAGGGAGAGGTATAGGAAATGGAGAAACCAAAGAACTTATATGCACAACCCATGGATATGAACTAAGAGAGGAATTGCTAGAGGGAAGTGGGTTACCAGGCAGAGCAAGGCAAAGGAATAACTGTAATAGCATCATCAATAAAATATACTTTAAAATATTTCAGAAATAAAAGACATAACAGCTGATAAAAAAAATCTTTGAAAATTTTTTTACATAAATCACTGTTTCTTAGCTGAGTTAGCCTAGGATTATGCATTAGGTTTTATTATGAATAAAGAATTAATATCAAGATAATGGCAGAAACATTAGTAAAGGGAGAAATGTAAATTGTGGTATTTTCCAAGGAATTTATTGTAGGCCAATCTGATTTAATGGCTTATTATGTTTTGGAAAAGAGAGGGCACAGTAAAATCTCTAAACTTGAAAATAATACTAAACTTTTACAGGGAGTGATATGCCAAAATGAGATGGGTAAACTACACAAAGTGAAAACGGCAGATGAATTTTGGCCTAACAAACACATTAGCAGGAAAATAATCCCCCCTCTTGTTATAGGTGGATTTGACTGCTAAGTCATGAGGGAGCCCAGGGATCTAGGCATCTCTGAGGCTGATCTTTGGAGACACGCTGATGTGCTGTTGAGGTTCAGAAGGTATGGTAAACAAGACGATTGACACTGTTGATTATTCTGTCCATAAGCAAATTGCTATTGTGACTGCCCTCAGGACATTTGGTTCTGAGACCCCAAATCAGGAGTAGAAGGAGCTGGCCATGGGGGATGTACTTTTCCACCCCATGCGAAACATACCACACGGCATTAACATACTCACACATAAAGACAGAATACCGGCTTGGCTGCATCATTAGCAAGAACCCAAATGGCATTTCCTGGGCTCCGTTAGATATCAGAAAATGAAAGGAGAGATTCAGACATCTACAACTGAGAAGCTACAACATGAAAGACACTCTCCTGGGTGCTAGGTAAGATACACTGATAAATTACACAAGGTCCCTGCCTTTTGAGCTCCAAGTCTACCCAGAGAAATAAGACAACCACAAGATGAAGGAGACAGAAATTATGCTATGAATGTGAGTGTTCAGAAGTAGAAACCAAACACAGCCATTCATTCATTCAACTAATATTTGTGGAACACTACTCTTCATTCATGTATAACATCAATATTTATTTACCATTTACTATGTGCTAGCCACCCTTCTAGATGCTAGGGACATAGCAGTGAACAAGACAAGACAAGATGAAGTTAAGATAGATTTTCTTTGTTTTTAAGGGATCACAATAAACCTAATAACATCAGATAGCTAAGTGCTGTAAGAAAAACAAACCTTAGAAATGTGACAGAATGGCTGGAGGCTAGTGGCTTCTTTATGTGGGATGTCAGGTAAAGTCTCTTGAGAAGTGGCTTCTGTCCTGACACCTGTTCATGAGAAGGAGCCTGCCACAGGAAAATGTAGAAGATGAACTTCTAGGTAGAGGGGACAGCAAGAGCAAATGTCCTGAGGTGAGAAGGAGCTTGCTCTGTTTGAAAAACCGTAAAAGGGTCCAGCTATAGCTCAGAGATGCTGAAGAAGTTAGCCAGACAAGGCTGGAGAAAGACCTGGGTCTCCCCTTTGAGGATCTCTCAGAGCCCAATGGAAGAACGTAAAAATGTGATAACCTGAGGAGCACACGGGTATATGAGTGACACTGATTTTATTTTCATTGTGAATCAGGAATTAAAGATGATAGGTTATGAATTATATTTTCATAAAGAGCTAGGAACATAAAGCTGAGGAAGAGGGACTAGGGGCAAGGACACTACAAACAAAAGTCCGGAAAATAGCGGCAAGGCTGGGTAACGGAGCCGCTGCCCGAGGATGGGGGCCTAAGCTTCTTGTGCAGCAGGATTGAGTGACCCTGAAAGCTCCATCAAGGTCACCCCCCTTTTCCACTGGAAACCTCTCAGGACTCACTAAGTGCAGAGTTTTGTTTATTTGACTTAAGCACTTGCCCAATTAAAATGCAAAGAACCCTAGGAGGAGAAACACATTATACTTAATAACTGGGCAGTGCATTACTAGTGCTCCATTTCATAGGGTATTTAATCTCCAAAGCGATCTCTGAGAAGACGGAATTGCCGCACCTTGGTACAAATCTGCATGGAAGGTTGTAGCTCTTCCATCTTCATGATGAGGCAGGAGATAGTAATGAGGCACAGGTGTGTTTAGGATCAGAACAAACTGATAGTTTTAGGGCGATGGCAGAGAGAGCCTTATGAGCCCACACTCACAGTCTGAGGTCCAACTTCACCGCGGGACCTGGGGAATGTGGCTTAATTGTTTGGAGTCTCAGTTGCCTTATCCGAAAGAATGCCTGCCAAAGAGACTTATTGTGGAGATTAATTGGATAATTAAAGTGAAAGGGCCTGCCAAATTTAGAAATGTTTCATGTTCCTTTACCACTAAAGCCTGTTGCCCAAGTTCAGGGGCAACACTGGGTATTCAGGCAGGACGGTCCAGGAGGAGCAAAGGGAGTCATAGACCCTGAGGAGAAACGGAGACCCAGGCAGGGTCACGGGGAGAATCTAGTATTTCTAAAACAACTGAGAGAAGATATGTGAAAAATGAAATTTAGCTTCATGCCAAAAGTGATTCTGAGTGAAGAACTATGGAACCCCCGGAGTAAGGAATTTTCTCCCTTCTTAGTGCAGGAAGCTAACACAGACATTGGTTTCAAGGGTGTTAAAATATATTAGGGCAAAAATAATTTATTGTGAGGATTTTGATTAGCAAATCCAAACATAAAAACCACCAACCCCACTTGCCAGAATTTAAACCAAGTAACCTCAGATCAATCCTCAGTATGTCCAAGGAACATGTTTGATTTATACAAACATTTACACTGCCTGACCTGGGGTTCTAGCAAACAAACTTTAGTGATGTAAATTCCTAGTCCTCTTTAATACCACATTAGTCTAGGTTCACATCAATTGTTTCTTGCCAGGAAAATGGGTTTTTAAATGGGTTTCCATTTGGAGATGGCTCCATGCCAGACTGGATAGGGCTTTTTAGAGTCATTGAAACTCTCAAATGTCACTGGTTACAGTCAAAGCAATTTCAGCTCATGCAATTCTATTTAATGCAATTATTTAAAGAAACAAAAAGGCAGAAATAAGGATACTGGTATCAGAGGGACCGCAAAATCCATTGAAATGGCATCTACTGAAGGAGTCAGGTGACCTATGTTAGGCTCTTAGTTCTATTAATAAACTAAATGTAGGACTTAATTGGATGAAGTGACAGATGTCTAATATTTTTCATTCTTATGTACACGGAACAGGTTCAAACCAGCCTAGCATAGATTTAAGCACTCACCCTGTGGATTGGCCAATTTATTTTGAGGCAAGGAGGCACTCCCAAACATACCAGACTCCTTGGAAATATGTTAAGTGGCATTGATGATGGCCAAGTTGCCAAGGGTGTTACATGCATTTAAAAGTGAGCAGAGCCCAGGTGTGATGTCCCCTGGGTGGGGACACAGTTGACTTCAGGAGAGCATGGCCCCCAGCCAAGGATCTCCTTCGTCGTGATGCATATCAAGATAATAAGAAGAATACTGGAGTTGCAGGTCTTTGTAAAAATAGTGAGAATGTCTTTGTCATTGTTAGCAGCATTTGATGTCTCTTTTTATTCTCTTTGTTAAATTTTCTTTTAGAAGGGGCAGTGGAAAGATGAGGTGAAGGGTGGACTCTCCACTAGATTCCCTGGGTTTGAACATTGGCTCCACCACTTGCTAAATGGGTAGCTCTGGGAAAGTCACTTAGTCTCCCCTCTCCCGTGCTTTAGCTTCCCTAGATACTTGTATAATGGAGGTGACAGGAGCACCCACCTCAAAGATTTGCCTTGAAGAATGAATAAAATATAGACGGTTTAAAACAGGCCTAGCACATGGTAGATAATCAATAGTTGGCTATTATTATATGTGTATTTCTGTCTAGGTGATTAAAAAATAACACATTTACTATATAGCAATTAATACACAAAAATTTTTCAATGAGAACCACCCATTACTATCCATATGCCCACTATCCACAGGCAATATAAACATTTTGGGAAGGAAGTATGGGGTAATAGTGATAAAGACTACTATTTGCCTATATAATGTTTATTCTTCCCTTCTTCCTTACAAACTACACCCTGATTTTGTTGTGAGGGAAAATCTCTTATTTCCTAGTCTTCTTTGCAAATAAGATTCATTATGTGACTCTGTTACAGCCTATGAGATGTAAATGCCCATTAACAGTAGGATGGGTAAATGTCCATCCATGGAATGGAGTGATAAGAATGGACAAACTAACTCAACAACATGAATGAATCTTACAAATATAATATTGAGCAAAAGAAGACAGACATTACTGAGTACACCTTGTACAATTCCACTTGTATAAAGAACTGAAAATAAAGCAGGAAAAATAATCTATGCTTTTAGAAATCATGGTAGTAATTACTTTTAAAGGGGTTATAACTAGGAGTGGGAAACATGGGGGGCTTCTGGGATGTGGTAATTTTGTTTATTTTTAAATTAAATTATTGGGATAACATTGGTTAATAAAATTTTATAAATTTCAGGTGCACAACATTATAATATGACATTGTGTGCTCAGTTTTGTGCTTCTTAATTTAAGTAATGGCTACATGAGTGTGTTCAGTTTATCAAAATTCATTGACTCACACACATATATATGAGATCTGTCAGAAAGTATTCAGCCATGTAATATGAAAAAGAGACATTTATTGAAGAAGATACAAGATACAAGAAACATTGTACATAAAACAATGACACCTCAGTCCCCTTCAAAGTAGGCACCTTGGGACCTCACATCGTTCTTCCAGAGTCATTAGCAACTGCAGCACGATGTTCCTTCTGCTCTGGTAGCAGAAGCTGTGGAATGAATTTTGCCAGGACACTTTTCATGCCAAGATCCTGCATCAAAATCTCAGACTCAGTAGGTTTTGGAATCAGTTGCCTGATTAGCTTCTAGTTTTCACACTGTCAATTACTGATCTTTGTTGATTGCAGCCCATACAGGTTCTACATTCTCAAGTGTTCTGTTTGTTGCAGGCCTTCCAGAACGTGGATCACTTTCAACAGATTCTCAACCATCTTTGAAGCATTTGTGCCACACTTTTATTTGTGCTGCACTGATTGCATCACCCCTGAAGCCTTTTGAATTATCTGAATAGTTGCCATGGAGGAATGTTAAGCTTAATGCAAAATTCGATGCAGGTTTATTGATCTACTTCCTCAGTTATTTTGAATGCAACAGCCACACAGTACACATGCTCACTCAATGGCACCTACCACCCCTGCAGGCTACTATGGTGAAGTCGTCATTGTTCACACATGCACGTTCCAGTCCACTCTCCTTGGCCACCAGGTTACACTGATGTCATGCAAACTGTTCTCATTATATTAACAATGGCTAGACTTTTTCCAGACAGACCTTGTACAGTTCTTCATGTATATTACACTTCAATAAATCTTAAAAAACGTGAAGCTCTGATGGTAAAATTCCAAGCATCAGCCATTAGATGGAGAAGGATTGGTAAAATGACAACTACATCAGTGTTTAGGTGACTGCTGCCTCACCCAGGGGTCAGGTAGGTCCTACACATAGCAAAGCTGAAGCTCATTTATTCAGCAGTCCTGAGAAAAAGCTTTGCTCAGCAAATTTGTTTCAGAGGGTAACCAGGAATTCAAGCTGGTGGTAGTTATTTCCCCAAAGTGAGAAACATCTGTATGAAGTCAAGTAGCCATACCCAGTTGAGAGTCTCCAGGCGCAGGGCAGCATCACTAACATGTTACCGGCTCTAAAGAAGTAATTGTATATATGTTATCTTGCTGACTCTATAAGTGCTTTACAAAGTAGATATTATTCCCTTCATTCTGCAGGTGAGGAAATGAAGATTCCAACACATACTGGACTCCTTGGGAAATGATGGGTATTACTGACACCAGTCCCCTAACTTATGTCTAAGTTCTGTATTATTCAGGACTTGGTTTATTGCAAGTAACAATCACCCAATTCACACTAATGGAAAGAAAGGGGGATTTTTTTTCTTTTTTTGGTTCCCATGTCTGGGAAGTGTAGGGGTATAGCTAATTTCTAGCATGGCTGGATCCAGGGTCTCAGGTTCTTTTAAGTTTTGGTCTTACCACCTCTTGGGTAGGCCTGCTCCATGCACCCCCAGCTTTGCATCCAACCAATCCCACAATCTAGCAAAAACCAACAGTCTTTCCCAATAGCTCTGGCAGAAAAACCTGGAGGAGGCTCGGATTGACCTGGTAGGGTCATGTGTTTACCCCAGGACTGACTGATGTGGCCAGGGAGAAGGACAATTTGTTCCCACTGATGTGGCTGGAGGAGATGAGGGCAATGCCAGACAAATCACATGGAGTAAATTTTCCACAGGAAAGAGGGGCTCTATGACTAAAGATGGGGCAAAGACAACAGACTTCCCCTAGAATGCCTAAGGAAGATTTCCTGGGAGTCCAAAGATTGTTGAACAGTGAACATTTAAACATCACTATTTAATGCAATGTACAATACCTTCCATTGTCATTGTTGCATTTCACAACAAAAAGCCTTGAAATGAATGTTCTCATTTAAGCTTTACAATAAACACTGGATGGGGGCGGGATGGAGGTGGGCAAAGGGGGGGAAATGAGGACATCTGTAAGTGTTAATAAAAATAAAGATAAAAAACTATCAACATTGGGAAGAAAAGTCATTTTCATTTCACAGATGCAGGAACAGCCTGATGAGGTCGATAACTTACAAGGTTATACAGCTGGTAAGTGGACCCCAATTTTAAATCGGGTCAATTTTGCACCAAAGCTTTCCCCACACCTCTCAGCAACACCCTCCATTATGCAATACTAAGTGGCCTTTCTCGTGCCCTATCAGTTTTTTTTCAGTTGTGTTTCTTAGTTACTTTAAAAGCCTAGATCACACCCTCATACACGTGCCCCACGACACCTTAAAATAGCAGCAGGCCAGTGCCAGTGCTTTTCTAGAAACCAAAGTCCACCCTCATACAGTGTCCTAGCGAGGCCCAGCGTGGTTCTGTTACCACCCGGCAGCCACCATCACGTGGTATAGCCCACTCGCTTCTTTACAAGGCCCAGGGCCTGCCCACAGGAAATGCACAAGACTGCTTCCAACTATCCCTGCCCCAGTGCCCCAGTCAGAGGCGGAGGCAACATCCACAGGGTGCAGGACGGTGCGCCCACTCGCTGCGTGTTGCTGACGCACCCTGCTGTAACTACACCTTGTAGCTTTTAGACTATAGGGTTCAGATGACTCAGGCATGTTGCTGATGGTGCAGAAATTCCAAAAGTCATGAAGTTCTTAAAGCGCTGACTGTTGGGACAGTGTCTGTGTCCAGTTTTTTAATGCCATCTGTTTGGAATTGTGGAAACTGAGTGTCCATTCTTCAGGGTCAGTAGCTGCCTTCCATCATCAACAATCTTTCACTGAAAGCCATTTATGTCTGGAGTTGTAGGCGGCTACCCACGTGGGTGTCCTCTAGAATCAGGCTGAGCAGGGACAATTTCATGCCCACCTTGCCCCGTGCCCCACCCAGGTGTAAAGAGACACTGGCCGATGACAGCTTCGACAATGTGCTCCTCCGAGTTAGTGAGACTTGGGATTGCTAAATTTTGAGGAGACAGAGGCACAACAAACTGTTGGGCGGGGAGGCATTGCTGTGGGACATACGTGAAGTGAGTAGGAAGCCTGGAAAGAATCTACTGAATGTGCACAGTGCATCAGGCATTGTATGGGCATTAACTAGTGTAGGTCAGGGTCCCCAGGAAACAGACTCTAGGATGTTAATTCGTTGGGAAGGGATCTCTGCACCAACACCTGAGCGGGATGAAGGAAGCAGGATCCAGGGGAGGAAGGAGTGGGGTTATAATGAAGTCGCAACAGAGCCTCAGCCGGTCCTCCCACCGAGGCCCCTGGAGCTGGGTGGGCCCTCAGAGTTGTCCTAAATTGAGGAAAGGGGGCAGGCCTCTGTGCCCTCCCCACACACTATTGATATGCCACTGCTTGCTGACACCCCTGTGGGGTGGGGGTGGTGACTGACTCCTTTCAGCTGAAGGCAGTTTCTGGAAGAGGCTGAGCTGTGAGTGGTCGATAATTTCCTGGCAGCAGGTGGGGAGGGGGAAGCACCTTGGTCCTGAACCGTGATCTGGGACCAAGGTGCTACCATAGCATCACTACATTATACAGGGTGTGGCACAAATAAAGCCCATTTTTTATTACAAAATCATAAGCATGTAATTCTGTAACATAACAATATCACACTCAAGCACGTCATAGGTGAAATGTTCAAGTTAAAACTATAAATTATTACACCCATATTATTACCCTACTAATTACACTCAAGCAGGCTTTACTTCTCTGGATCCTGTATTATTTAATCCATCGACAATCCTATGAAGTAGTTCTTATAATCATCTTTTTCAAATGAGGAAACCGGGGCTCAGAGAGGTCATCTAGCCTATCCAGAATCACACAGATAGGACTGGAACCCAGGACAAATTGCCTAACATCCATGTGCCTTCTAGCACAACACCTGCCTCAGAAAAGAAGCAAAAGGAAAAGCAGAGAAAAGATGGAGGAATCCTGAAGATAACCTCATCCACTTTACCATTTTGTCAGAAATAGGTTGGGAGATGCACACAAAGTGGTTAAGAGCGCAGAGCCTGGAGGTATCACGCCTGCCTTTAAATGTCAGCTGCACCACTCACAATTTAACTTCTCTGTGCCTCAGTTTCCTCATTTGTAAAATGGAGAAAGTAATAGCAGATGTCTCAAGAGTTATTCTAAAGTTCAAGTGAAATAATCAGTGTCGAAGTATATGCCAAGGGGCTAGCACTGGGCTGGGCCTATTTATACTGAACGTTAACTAGTCTTGTAACATTCCCATTACGGTCACTCTTTGAAAGCTCAGGAAGTGTTCTCTTTAGGGTTCTACTGGCTCTTGCCTACCATGTGCCAAGACTGATGCCTCTCCCTGGGCACCATACCTACAGCCTCATCACCAGTGAAGATTCTCAGTTGCTCTATGGACCAGAATATTTTAAGAATCCAGTTTTTAGATGGTCAGGGTAACTCCAGAAATCTGAAAAGGAACCAAGTGCCAACCACACCTAACTCTTCAATGCATAATCCTGGAGGCAGAACAAATAAAAGAGAACTGTTAAAATAGCTCTTTCTTGTCTGCCAAACAAAATACCTTTTATGGGAGTCAATTTTTCAGAAATCTTGGACAGTGCATGAGTAGAGGCAGCTCAACTCTCAAAGAAGCCTGGGTTGAGCTTTGTAATCCATATCCCACAGCCTGGGGAGAGGAATCGTTAACCTTGTTTCACCACTATTTCCTCTGGACAGCAAAGCACAGGGAGTTAAACCCTCCGAGCATGTTTCTTAGGTGTGTGGCCAGTATTTTATTACCACATACCCCCTGGAGTGACTCAGTGACTCAAAGCGAGTTCTGCCCTCAGCTCTGTTCTGCCCACCATGTAGTCAAATAAAAAAGCACCCAGAAAGTTCAGCCAAGCACTCTTTTAAAAAAATACATATATATATATATAAAATAATTTTTAGGGAGAAAATTATTTATGCAAGTGTAGTGGGTTAAATGGTAGCCCCCCCAAATATGTCCACCTGGAACCTGTAAATGGGACTTTATGGAGAAAAGAAGTCATTGTGGATGTAATAAGTTCAGGATCTCAAGATGAGCTCAGCCCAAATTGTCTGGGTGGGCCTTAAATCCTAAGGCAGGTGCCCTCACGAGAGAATGGCAGGGGGAGATTGAGACACACAGCACAGGGCAGTGAAGATGGTAGAGACTGGAGTTACGCATCCACAGCCGAACTCATAGCCACCAGAAGCGGGAGGCAAGGGAGGCTTCTCCCCCAGAGCTTTGGAAGGGTGTGCAGCCCTGCCAATCCCTTGCTTTTGGACTTCTGGCCTCCAGAACTATAAAAGAATAAAATTTTATTGTTTTAAGCCAATATTTTGGGGGTAATCCATTACAGCAGCCACAGGAAACTAATACCAATTGCTTCCTATATCACTAATATCTATACTATCAAGACGTTTATAATTCTTTTATAAATTCAGTAAATAAAAAAATACCTGTTTTAAACAATATGTTTCAATTTTTATTTTAAAACAATACATGGCAACCGTCCATTGCCCAGTGAGTGTTTGCTCTATACATTTTTCAACATAAGAACTTAGAAGGCTTTGTGCTCAAATGCACATCTATACAAATAGGCCCCAGATCCTGCCCTTTTGTCTACATTTGAGGAAATTACTTCTGGGATTGGACCCATCTCCCTTCTCCTCAATAGACCTAGACCAGAGATAAAAAATGCATGTGTGCACAGCAGCCAGGTACTTATATCCTTCAGTGAACTGGGCCCATAGAGGATATGCAGGCGCATCGGTTACTGGGTAAACCGGGCAGAGCATCCTCACCTCGAGCTGCAGCTGTAATCCAGCTCTAACTCCTTGTTGCCATAGAAGAGTCAGGCTGAATATTACCAAATCCTTTGATTTACCAAGAGACACCAGAAGCTTGGAATTTTTATGTAAAACCTTCAGTTTTTAAAACGTGGGCATCTAATTCAAATTCCCTTAAAATGTTTTTTTTTTTCAGGCCAACCAAAACATGAAAGCTCAGATCTCTAGGTTTCCGTGTATGATTTAGACCTTTATAAATAATAGCCATTTGACTCTTCCCAGAAAGTAAAAGAAATCTGGGCTTCAGAACACCATGCCTGGCTCCTTTGTTGGAAGAGACATGGAAAAACCCTCTCAGTCTTTGCTGATGAACCTTCAGTCTTAAAAACAAGATACACATACTTTTGAATTATTCTGCCACATAAAATTTTCATAAATTGCTCCACAGTTAAGAATTGTGCCAGGCTCATGGTAAATTCTTAGTGAATGATAGCTTGTTATCTTTAATATGATAGGTATAACTTTTCTCCTCTTCTTTTGGACAGTCCAAGGATTGGGAAGGGGTTGGGTGAGTCATTTCTAGAAAATGATGGAAGAGTCTCTACTCCCCAAGCCATTGTTGAGGCAGATATTCATTGCCCAAACCCCCAGGGTCTGCTCAAAGGCCAGTGGCCCTATTCCCTCTATTACTTTCAGTGCCAAATGGAGCACTAGGAAACTTCCATGGTGACCCCAGAGGCAACAGTTCTTAGTGTTCACTCTGGTCCCTGGCAGTGCTGCTCCCCATTCTCATCAAAAGTCCAGTCCTTCTGGGGACATATAGAAGTATCTGGTCTACTCTGACCTTTCTGCCCTTGGAGTCCCTCTGCCTCTTGGGCCACCCAAATTCAACACCTCTAGGAACCTGGGGTCTGGGGTTGGGTGAGGGAAAGTTTTTCAATTCCCCTAGGGAACTGAAAAGTTTTTCAATTTCCCTAGGACAACTACCCTGGCTGCTTGGAGGAGTGGGTTAAGAATCAAGAGAAAAAAATTCCTCCCCCTCTATACTTTTTTCTCCTTACTGCAGGAAACAACAAATTATTCTCAATGGATCAAGTTACCACATTATTATTAGAGAGAAGTAATACTTAAGTCCAGACTCTGGAGTCTGCGCAGGGATCAGAAATCACTGACCTCTGGCTTGCATTAGGAAGGCTAACAAGCCAAGTAGTGCCCGGGAAGGTCAACAGTAGACCAAAGACACAGGCAAGAGAGACAGGAAAGCATTTATTTTGGGAAGGACTATGAAAACAGTCTCATTGGGCTCTTCAAAAATTTGGTCTCTCAGGTCTAGGGCAAAATCTCTTGGGGCCAGGGCATATAGCTTCCAGGTCTGGACAATGACTCGCTC